>NC_141079.1:7699926-9067426 GCF_041138505.1 Cibotium barometz
GTGCTCACTCTCAAATAAATGCATCTTTCATGTAATCTCTCTCTCTCTCTCTCTCTCTCTCTCTCTCTCTCACACACACACACACTCAATTCATACATCCACCTATAATCGTAATAGACCATACAATTATCTTGTCAACTCAACTCATACATCCACCTATAATCGTAATAGACCATAAAGTTATCTATACTCCACCATTGTGGAGTAGCAAACCATTCAACAGCTAGTGCAACCTTTTTTATTTTGTGCTTTTACAAAATGACTACCAAAACGACTCACATCTATGGTCCTCACAAACGACTACCATCAAAGACTTTACTTTAACATTTGTACACTTGGGCATTATCTCTCGTAACTGGTGTGCACCAAGGATGATCCTTCTTAGCCCCATGATGCCATCCATCAAACAACTATTTTTTATCCCTTGTGATTAGGTTAGGGTGGGTGACTGACTACAACCATAAACATATGACTCAATGTCCATTTTGTTAATTATCTCATGTAAATAGTTGATGTTATGAGATTTTTATCGTTAGAGAACTCTTTTTAATAAGTCTTTTTACATGCATAACCATATAGGTAAAGACATAAATCAAAAAGTCATATGGCCAATACTTATAGGTGAAAATGTATAAAACATATAGGTGTAGAAATAAATAAAAATTCATTTAGCTAATCATTATATTAGGGTTTTCATACCTAATGTCCATGGTTAAGATATAAAACCCTAATGGCCTAATGCTTGCCTATAAATTTGAACACTCAAAAACCCTAATGGCTACTACTACTGCCTATATGCACATGCACATGCACACTATTTATATATACATGTTTTTTCTTTAAATGCCTTAAAAAAAAGAGAGTCTTTCGTCGTAATTAACTATTTTCGATCCTGTTGAGGCATAATTGTTAAAAGAAAAACAGCGTTTCATTTTCTAGGAAAATTTTTAAATGATCAAATATTTTGTTTTTTTCTTAAAAGCACGCGCATTTTATCTCTAAAAATACTATTTTTCCCTATAATATTATGTTTTAGATACAGAAACCTATATATAGACACATATACTTATACATATATACATGTATTTAAAAATATAAATACAAACATCGACATAATTTAATTAATTTTGAATAAATTTTAATGTGCGGAGATGGGTGATAAGTTGTGGTCACTTTTAAATATATAGATAGATATATCATACACACATCTAAACACACACACACACACACACACACAAACATATATATGTATATATATATACATACATATGTATGTATGTATATATAAATGTAAATAAAAACACACACACATACACACATATACATATATGTTTTCTATTTAATTTATATTTTATTAAAAGATACTTTTTATTCTCTTTCTCTCTCTTTTCACCCTCCCTAATTACATCTCTCTCTCTCTCTCTCTCTCTCTCTCTCTCTAGGTCTGCCCCATCTCACTCTCTCTCTCAAGCACATTCTACACATAGATGCAGATGTACACACATGCATGCATATACTCTCTCTCTCTCTCTCTCTCTCTCTCTCTCTCTCTCTCTCTCTCTCTCTCACACACACACACACACACACACACACATGTACACACGGCACATACACTAATCTAAACGCACACTCTTCCTCCCACACAAACTATCTCCTACGTAGAAATTATCTGTCGTCTCTCTCTCTCTCTCTCTCTCACACACACACACACACATGTACACACCGCACATACACTAATGAAAACACACACTATCTCCTCCCACACAAACTATCTCCTACATAGAAATTCTCAGCCTCTCTCTCTCTCTCTCTCTCTCTCTCACACACACACACACACACACACACACACACACACTCGCTCTCTCTTCACGCACACTCTCTCACATAGAAACTCTCATGCACACACACACACACTCTCTCTCTCTCTTCACGCACTCTCTCTCTCTCATGCACACACACATACATACACTCTCTCTCTCTCTTCACGCACACTCTCTCACATAGAAACTCTCTCTCTCTCTCTCTCTCTCTCTCTCACACACACACACACACACACTTAAATAGATTTACACATATATATAATTTTAATTAATTAAATTTTAGATTAAATTTTAATGGTAGGGATGAGTGGTGAGGTGTACTCACTCTCAAATAAATGCATCTTTCATGTAATCTCTCTCTCTCTCTCTCACACACACACACACACACATGTACACTATTTATATATACATGCTTACATACCTATAGATACACATACATACATAATATATATAAGTGTGTGTATCTATAGGTATGTAAGCATGTATACAAAGATTTCATTGAAAGATGTGAGATGAGATCTTCTTAGATTCAAATTCAAAATTGCTTTGGAAGATGTGAGATTTGGCTCCTCCTCACGCTTGAAGGAGGAGTGGCCATTTTGAAATAGGCCCCCCTCCTTTGCCCACGTGGAGGGAGGGCCACTCTCCCTTAATCCTGTATAGATTACGAAGAAGCATCCAGAGACATCTTTAAAATTTCATTATTATTATTTTTAACTTAAACCACATGTAAGGCAGAACTGCTAAGGCTTTCATTTCTATTAAACCTACTCCTAAGGTTTTACTACTACAACTAATTAATTAATATGAAAGAGAATTTGGGACCCATATTTGGAAAATTTGTCCTTATAAATGAGCAGCACCTCATAAACTAGCATGGGAATCTTCTCTAGGGCATGCACATGAGGGTGTGCCTACTCCATCTCATATCCAGCCCATAGGCTCTCATAAATGCTCCAAGGCCTCTCCCACATGTGCCCCTATATCTAGAATGCCACCTAGTATCACACCCTTGTGGCCATGCCACCTCGTCTTCGTATCTACACCCCAAATATTGTACCTTAGGCTAACAACCTATGAAGACTAATGTTGCCCCCCACTAAGGTTGATAAAGAAATATTTATAACACTCCCCCTCTTGATTTAGAAACTACCATGCAAGAGGGAATGCTCTCATTAAGTGAGAACGTAAAAACCAAACACAAAGTAAAATATATGTTACAAAAGAAGACCCATTGGTTTTTAGATGGCATAGTCGGAGTTGACAGAAGCCAAGTTAGCATTGTCCTAAGCCTCCTACTTTAGATCCCTTTAATTTTCCTCATCTTCTTTCCAATTAAAGTAGTCCTTCATTAAATGCCCCTTTTCATCAGCCTCTTGTTTAGATCCCTTCAATTTTTCCTCCACTTAAAGCAATCCTCATCTTCCTTCCAGTTTAAGCAATCCTTCATTTAAATGCCCCGTTTTCTTGTTTAGATCCCTTCAATTTTTCCTCCACTTAAGCAATCCTTCATTAAATGCCCCGTTTTCTTGCAATGGTAGAGCAAGACTTGGAGGCTTTTTTTTCTTCTTCTTTGTCTCCTTGGATGAGAAAGCCTCTAAAGTAGACCCTTGAATGTGGACACCACCTCCATTTCTTATATACGAATGGATCAAGCCTCTCTGGGTTCCTCGGACTATCTCATGAGCAAGATATGATCACTTTCACAATTTTTGCATCTCTTGTCTATGGTTGGATTAGAGGAGGGAGCTGCTCTTGCTTGACATTTTGAGGAGCTTTATTTCCCTACTCGAAGTGGATAGAGAACGCCTCACTTGTGATGATTTTGATCTACATTGGTATAGTCTCAAAGGTGACACTTTATGGGCCTCTAAGGTGTGATTTGAGAGTTTACATACGGCTTAAACTTCTTAGCTATTATATTCCTCCACATAGGACTATTATACCTTCACATGTCTCCCCGATAGGACTTATTGTGGTATGACTACACGTGCATACTTGCGATCTATGTATTCAAGGGTTTGAGATTCTTTTAGCAAATTGATTTTTGTACACAAATAAACATTTCTATAATATTTAAAGATTCGATCTTTTCTCTTTCTTTTATTTACCTATTATTTTTTATTGTAATGTTAAGAGTGAAAATCGAATAATGCAACAATGGCTTGGAAGAGTAAGAAGCCATTGATGTTGCATTCTAGCATATGGCCATTAATAGGGTGCTAGATGTTTCCTATTACTAACATTATAGGGAGCACTACTTTGGTTAACCCTAAAAGCCTTTGTTCATGTGGAGATACATTTAGGACCAGATGAAAGCGAAGTACACTATGGAGATAGAGCTTGATTATCTACCATACTATGCATCAAATTTATGTTTAACCATAATTATGGAAAAATGAACCTTGTAAAGGAATATAGGATCTATGAGTTGAAGCCTATATACCTTAGAGATGGGTATTTAGCTAGATTACATCATTTGAGTTTATATCTCCCAAACTAAAAAATTGTTATAGACGATGTTTTCCCATTGATGTGAAATTTTTTAAGAAATAAAGAAGCTATCTTTTGCTACTATAAAGTTTGTCATTTTTTTTTTCAAATTGAATGGTTATCATGAAACTATTAAGAAAAAAGTTTTCTTTAAGAAAACCATGAGTCATGTGAGCAAGTTAACCCAGAACGTAGCGCCTATTATGGAGGAGTCAGATACTGAGCCTAGTAACTTCCTTCCATGGAGAAGGGAATAACCTTGCAATAAAAGCCATATGAAACCTTGCAGAAGCTGTTCGGAATTGTATAGCTGATATGGATGAATACTTCTATATGGCAAGATACAACGAACACAGTAAGATGGTACTTGCTCATCTTAAGATTATAGGAGTTGCTTGTTTAGGATGGAGATACCATGTAGCGTCTAGTCACTTGAATGAGGATCAACTCAAGTGGGAAGACATGAAGTCTATTTTCATTGAAGAGCTTTCTTAAGAAGGGAAAATTATTAAAAATTACTAGCAAATCTTTCTCGTTGTTTGTACCACCCATGGATGCACCCATGGATGAGGGGACCCTCATAAATCTAAGGGGACCCTCCTTCATAGATTCATTCAGAAGTTGGACCCTCCAACAACAACGGACACTCTAGTTTAATAAATAATTCTAGCTTGCCTAAAGAAAAGTGGAATAGAGGAAAAGAGTAGAGTTAGGGCCCCAAAATAAGGGACAAATAAGAGAGGATTCTCACTCTAGTATGTGCGAAGGATTGATGCAACATCTTAGGAGAGATCATAGATGTTTTCAATGTTAGCAACCATAGAATATAATGAGTGATAACCCTAATTCCCTTATTGTTGCTTATCTTGACTCAGAGAAGTGTTGCATGACCTCATTATTACCAAAGGCCCTTAGTATTTATTCAGAGTAACTAGGTATCACCAAATTGGGAAAATCAAAGAAGGTAGTTCCCAACTCAATAGGTTGTGACTAAAGCTACTACAATTACTCACTTAGAGGAGGGAAATAAGGGAAAAATCCATGCCACTATGTCATGAAGGTCAGAACCAACAGTTCCCCATCCTTCAAGCACCATCAAGTTACCAAGTAATAAATTTAAGCTTTCAGTGATTTTAGAAGCACTTATTCTTTCATCTTGCCTAGATGCTTGCATAAGTTAGAGCTTGATTAAAGATATAGTAAACCAATGCAAGTCAAGATGGCTAGTGGAAAATTGATTTTCACATGCTGGATGTCATTCAATTCTCTTTAGATGGGAACTTGATTGAGTGTAAATTGCAATTCACAAGCCACAAGACATATATCGTTTAATTCTCTTTAAATGGAACTTGACTGAGTGCAAATTTAAAGTCTTACCCTTAGGACTTTATGATGGGATTCTCATAATGGACTAGCTTACTCAGTACCATGCTGATATACATTGCCATAAGGGAACTATTTCCTTCATGGATCTTCATAATAATAAATTACAAGCGATCGGAGTAACATGAGCTTTCTTTTGATTGCTTATAGCAAGTTTTTCCTTTATTGCACCCTTGGGTGATGGGTTTAGGTTTAGCTTATGTTTACCTCTTTGCATAGGATCTTGCAATCTCTATGCATAAAGCTTATATGCGTAGGCTTTATGCATAAGGCTCTATGGGTAGGTTTAGCTTAGGTTTACCTCTTTGCATAGGATCTTACAATCTCTATGCATAAAGCTTATATGCGTAGGCTTTATGCATAAGGCTCTATGGGTAGGCTTTATGCATAAGGCTCTATGCATAACTATTTATATATAAAGATTTATGCATAAGACTCTATGCATACATGAGAAAAAGTGATTAGTTACACATTTAAACTTCATGCATGCATAGCATATGCATAAGGGCTTATGTATCAGCCTATTGCATAAGGGCTTAGTGAATAAGGGCTATTCATAAAGGCTTATGCATCAGCCTATTGCATAAGGGCTATTCATAAAGGCTTATGCATAAGCCTATTGCATAAGGGCTTATGCATAAGCCTATATGCATAAAGGCTATGCATAAGGGCTTATGAATAAGGGCTATTCATAAACGCTATGCATAAGGGCTATGAATAAGGGCTTCGGCATAAGGGATATTGCATAGGGCTTATGCATAAGGCTATTCCATAAGGGCTATGAATAAGGGCTTCGGCATAAGGGATATTGCATAGGGCTTATGCATAAGCCTATGCATAAGGCTTATGCATAAGGCTATTCCATAAGGGCTTTTTCATAAGCCTACGCATAAGCCTATGCATAAGGCTTATGCATAAGGCTATTCCATAAGGGCTTTTTCATAAGCCTATTGTATAAGCCTATGTATAAGCTTATTGTATAAGGGCTTATGCATAAGCCTATTGACCTAACCCTAATCCCTGGCACCCAATGGTGTAAAAAGACATAGAGAAGAAGCATAAACAGATAATGGAAAAAGAGGGCTTACCTCTTCTTTGAGAAGCCATATGAGAGGATTGGCCTAAACCCTTGGTGGTTGTTCGTTTGAATAAACCTACAAAAAAGAGACATAATAAATAAAAAAGCTAGTTCATTTTAACATATTATGCGTAGCCTATTGCATAAGGCTTATGCATAGCCTATGCATAAGCCTATGTATAAGCCTTATGCATAGCCTATTGCATAAGCCTATGCATAAGGCTTATGCATAAGTCTATGCATAGGCCTATGCATAGCCTATGCATAAGGGCTTTGCATAATCCTATGCATAAGGGCGTATGTACACCATGGCTCTGATACCATGCTGAAAAGCATGGATCTAGGTCATGTTATGGGGGATCAAAATAAATAAAAAACACCATAATGAAGATTAAGAGAATGCCCATATTTGATTAAGAGAGACTTACACAATAATTAAGGCAAACATCTAATCTCATTCCATTAGAGATAATCCAAGTACATCCTTTTATAGCTCTCATGGAGCTCCATCCCATAAGATTTCTTCCCTTATGCCATCCATGTGCTCATAAATGCCCACATGCCTTGTGCACCCTTGCACCTTCCATGTGCTACCTTTTTCACCATTGGCCACCTTTTACATTCATCCATTCACTACTAACCTTAGCCTCCATCCATTCTAATTTCATGATATCCTAAGCCTCTTCTACCTTACATCCACATTCATGTGCCTCATGCATGACATGATGGGCACCATATTTCATTGGACCACCACAAGTGTTAAACATGACATGACGGGCGTCATATTTCATTCATGTGCCCCTAACAATGAACCCTAAAAGTACTATACCCTAAACACAACCATGAAGCCTACACCATAAACCCTAGAGTTTAAACCCTAAACCCTAAACACAACCATGAAGCCTACACCATAAACCCTAGAGTTTAAATCCTATACCCTAAACACAACCATGAACCCTACACCATAAACCCTAGAGTTTAAATCCTACACCCTAAACCCTAGAGTTTAAATCCTAAACCCTACACCATAAACCCTAGAGTTTAAACCCTAAACCCTAAAGCTCTAACCATAAACCATAAACCCTAAAGATATACCCTAAAACCTAAATCATAAACACAAAATCCCAAAACTTAAACACCAAATATTGAACCCTAAATCCTAAACATAAATACCTACACTAAATACATAACCCTAAAGCTTAAGGGATTAAATCAAACACTGCTCATTTTGAGGAAACCCTAATGAGACAGATGCATGCTTAAGGACTTAAATGTTCAAACCAATGTTTGATTTGAGGATACCCTAATAAATATTCAATCTAAGGATACCCTAATACTTGTTATATCAAATAATGTTCAATTTGAGGACATCCCAAAATGACTTCTCAATGTGTAAGGGCTCAAATCAAACAATGTAAAAATTGTGTTTTCCTCAAAGAGAATATTGTTCAAGTTGTGTTATCCTCAAACTAAACATTGTTCAATTTATGTCCTCAAATCAAAATTGTTAGATTTGAGCCCTCAACAAGCAGTGGGGATGCTAGTAGGGTGTCCTCCAATCAAACATGTTCCATTTGAGCGTGGGATTTATTGAAATCAAGTAGCGTTTAAATCCACCTTCAAGCAATAAGAGGTAATTGGGATGTTCTCAAATTGAACATTGTTTGGTTTGAAACCTCAAGAATTGGGATATCATGAAATTAAACATTGTTCGATTTGAGCATCATTTGGTTGTTCTCAAATCAAATGTTGTTCAATTAAAGTCATCAAGAATTGAGAGATCCTCAAATCAAACATTGTTTAATTTGAGCCCTCAAGCATTGGGATGTCTTGAAATCAAGCAATATTTAATTTAATGCTAAAGCATTAAGATGTCATTACGTTATGTTGAAATTAAGCATTGTTCAATTTGAACCCTTAGGCACTCGGATGTTTTAAAATTGAACATTGCTTGACTTGAGACCTTAAGCATTTAGATGTCATTAGGTTGTCCTCAAATCAGATATTGTTTGTTTTAAGTCCTCAAATCAAACATTAATCAATTTGAGCCCTCAAGAATTGGGAGGTCATTGGATTGTTCTCAAAGTAAACATTGTTCGATTTGAACCCTAAAAAATTGGCATGTTCTCAAATCAAATATTGTTTAATTGTTTAATTTAAGCCCTTAAGCATTGGCATGTCTTGAAACCACGAAATGTTTGATCCAAGCCATCGAGCATTAGAGCCATCACACTCCTAACTTGACATAGACAACATTCTAAATGGCCTACAATAATGTCCCATATCTCTATGCATAAGCCTAAACCCTAAACCCGGCACCCAAGGGTGTAATAAAGATGAGGTTAAATGAATAAGAGAGCTTACCTCGACAATGAAGCCGAAGGAGAGGACAACAAAATAAGATTGCTCTAATAGAAAAATGCTTAAAGCTTAAACAAAAAAGGCAGCATGTGATATTAGAACATTGTTGAGACCTTCTACAATACTGCTTAGACAAGCAAGGTGGACAGTGTCCCTTTTAGATGATAGCTTCGGAGGACTTTCCATATGCTCCCCACTATTAAAGCCAAAGGAAACTTCTCTTTTATAATAAAAGGATAGTGAGAGGATTAAGGGATCCCCGGCTCTATACATAAGACTCTATACACAGCTCTATGCATAGAGCTTTATACATAAGGCTCTATACATAAGGCCTTTATGTTTTATGCTTCACGGAATTGACTCTTATGCATGTATGTATAGGCAATGCCAATTGACCCATCACAAGACCCAGATGTGCCAAATGTGATACCTATTATAAACAAATGATATGGGCAGCAAGCTTGGTCTTAGTTTCCTCAGACATAGGTATGGTTCCATCAAACCTTTTCACAAACACAAAGTTAACCTTTTATGCATTATATAAGTCTTATTGTTTAATCTTATATGAAAGTGGGCTTACAATTGGGCCAGTTGATGCCATGGGGAAAATCTACCCCACATGGCCAGTCAGGGTTGACCACGCCTTTGATAGGTACAGGTGTCTGAGTGGCGTGGAGCCAAGTGGTGCAGGCCCATCACAGTATGGCTGTGATGAGCCTACACCACCTACCTCGACTAGACCCACCCTCGCTCCCTCATGTCCTTCTTTACCATGACGACGACGTAGTAGGGATTCTGGGGGGACTAGTAGATATGCTAGTGGGGGGTAGCATGCTACTTTTGCTTTGGAAAAAGTAGCACTAGGTCTCCCAATGTGTCTCCCTAGTAGGGGGACTCTTCAACTTCTCATTATGAGCTAGCCCCCAAGAGACCCATTCCACCATTCAATCCACGCACCCTACCATACAATGTAGATGTCGATGGTACCCTCGTGATGAATGCACAAGGAAAGTAAGTCATGAACTGCATACATGTACTTGCTACCCTGGAGTTCATAAACTCCAGAAAATGGAAAGCACAAGATGAGCTTTCAAAGCAATACGTCATTGATGTGCTTAAGTTGGAGTTCCCTATTCCACATACGAGTCTTTTTTTTCTTGGAGGAGTGGATGAAGAGAAGAATCAAGATTTTGTTGTATAATAGGAGATAAAATATCAAGAGAGTGGCAAAGAATAATTTGGAAAAGCCTAGTGTTTATATGGAGCATCACATGATACTTTTCTATCACAAAAACATATATTTTGTGTTTTTTCCTAAGTCCCTTTAATAATTTGGATGCTTTCATGAGTTGTATAGTTGGAGCTCATGTTATTTGAAACATATGGAATAGACCAAAGATTACTTATTAGTTCTCAAAGTACATGGAGAGAGAGAGAGAGAGTGGCTTAATCACACATGGATTTCACACACCTAGGGTGATGTTGGCAAGAGCCACATGATGCGGTGATCATAGAGAGGAAAACCAAAGACTTTGGTGAAGGTATGGGTGATGGGGAAAGAAGAGGCTAGCATGAGCTTGAGGACTAAGAGAAAACTTGTCCTTTGATGGTGATAGATTGCCCCTTTTATAGGTGGAGAGGGACTCTCTTAGCAAGGATTTAAGTGTTGTGAAAATGGTTCGATGAAGAGGTTGTAATTGGACCAGGTCAACTGCTAGGTCCAAGATGGTGGAGAAAAATTCAGAAGATATGAGTACAATTTTCTTTTGATCCAAGATTTTCAAAGGCTATTTTAAATAGGTTTGGGGTGAAATCATTACAAAGTGGTGAATAAAATTGTGGGTAAGAGAATGAGTGAGGAAGAGGTTTAGGTAAACTGTCCAGAATTTTTGCAGTCCACTGTTTTCGTGCTATAACTTTCTCTCTGTAGCTCGGATTGAGGAGGTTCCAAAACCAAAATTGAAGTTCGTCGGTGCTCTATAGATTTGACTTTTGGTCTTATACATAGTATGAACTGAAAAGTCTCATCCCCAAATTTTGAGTGGAAGATGGTCAAAAATTGAATTTAAAAATGTATACCCTAAAAAAAGTCATTTTGGTGGGTCTCCCATGTCTCCAAGACTTTTTTGCCAAGCCATCTTGGGAAGAAAAAGTGTACATATATGTATATAATATCAAATAGAATCTTGAATTGTTTAGGCATAATGCTCACCTCCTCTCCTTTGGTGATGTAAGACTTGTGCACATGTGGAAGATTTCAATAAATGCCAAGTCTTTGGGCCCTCCTTGTGGATTATAATACTATCCCAATTCAAAATAATTTAAGCCAATATTCCCACCCTCCTTGACTTGGATTGCCAAACCTATTCTACTAGGCTTATTACTGACCTTATATGGTGAAATCTTAAAAAAGTCCCACATGCCTTACATATGACCAAGATATATATATAAGAAAATAATAATAGAAATTTTTACATTTGGAATAGGCTATTGTTTTTAAATGTGAAAAATGCTCATATAATTAAATAAATGCAAGATGGGGTCCAAGAAATGGTGAAGTAGAATTGCCTTGGATAAATCCTCAAAATGACAAGGTGCTCCCATGAAGATAATGAAAATGCGATAGTGGTTTGAAATATATTGTGATAGGTTGTGCATCTACTCTCAAGCCCTTTTTAAAAATAAAAGACATGAATGGATAACGTAAATGAACTAGTGCATGTAATGTGTGAGGTTTTTTAACATTTTTTAAGAAGTGATTTCAAGGGAAGGTGTTAAGTATAGTGATCTAGAGGGTGTGCAATGTGATTGTTTTGGAAAAATTGCAAACTAGTGTGTGGAAGGGTGAATTTACAATTATGTGGGTACAAATAGTGGTTTTAAATAAATATGGCTCATATTTAGCCCTCCCCCTTCATTAGAGGTATTCATACCTCTAATGGTGAACTGAAAATTTAGGCAAATGTGGAGGTATACTATCTTGGATCAAATGTGTTGAATTGATCCTCTTTCTTGTCATCTAGATCTTCTCTTATTGAGAGGTATAAAGAACCTTAGTCTAAGGGTCTAGATTTTCAGAAATCTTTAGACTATGGTCCAATTAAGGTTCCTATGGGCCAATAGCATCAATCCATGTGTAGGGAGGAGATAAATCCAATTTGTAAAAAAGAAGATACCCAAAAATGAGTAAATGCTCACATAAGGTGAAGAGTTGAAAATGTACAAGGTTTATTAGTAAAAAAACTATGAGCAATATTAAAAATATGAGATATTTTGGGTATAATGATTCCATTTTGACACATATGTAAGGAAGGGGAGTTCTTTAAAGGAGGTGCATATTTCACATAAGATGAAGAGTTGAAAATGTACAAGGTTTATTAGTAAAAAACTATGAGCAATATTAAAAATATGAGATATTTTAGGTATAATGATTTCATTTTGACACATATGTAAGGAAGGGGAGTCCCTTAAATGCTCACATAAGATGAAGAGTTGAAAATGTACAAGGTTTAATGGTAAAAAAACTATGAGTAATATAAAAATATGAGATATTTTGAGTGTAAGGATTCCTTTTTTGACACATCAGTAAGGAAAAGGAGGGCCTTCAATGAGGCGCCTAAAACACATGCTTAAATGAGTTTTAAAATCATAAAAGTTGAGATATTTCATCTCTCCTCTCTCCTCATTCAAGTCTAAGTTAGCTTAACTGACCTAAAAATGGTCAAAAAGTGACCAAACTGACTTGGAAAATTCTAGAATCAGTTTGTTTGGTTAGGAGCTCAAATTTTCCTATAAATAGAAGCCTCCCCTTGTTGAAAAAAATATAGTGTCTTATGCATTGTTACTCTACTCCACCTAAGCCAAGAACTGTGAATTCTTTAATAATTCACTAGTTTTTGACACTTCTCTCTTTCTTCAATCCCTATTGGTGACTCCAT
The DNA here is from genome assembly GCF_041138505.1 of Cibotium barometz. Lineage (NCBI taxonomy): Eukaryota > Viridiplantae > Streptophyta > Polypodiopsida > Cyatheales > Cibotiaceae > Cibotium > Cibotium barometz. The sequence continues at coordinate 7,713,000 of NC_141079.1, forward strand.
CAACATACCAAACCAATTGATTGGTTGGGAGCCTCTATCGTGAACAAAGAAGCAAGCAATTTGTAAGGTAAGGATGGTGAATTTGGATTTTTTCTATAATTTCTCAATGTTTCTCTCTTCTCAACCCCTCTCAAGCTTGAGAAGCTTAATTGGTATGGTTTTTGAATGCTATTGAAGTTAATTGATTAATGATAGTAAAGAATTTCATAAATTTCCATTTATGTTTAATTCTAATGGTTTTTTCTCTCTCTCACTTAAGAAATGGTCATACTCATGACCCATTCTCAATCCAAATGAAGCTTTTCATAAAGCTTTCCTTAATCCAAATGAAGCTTTTCATAAAGCTTTCCTTAATCCAAGATTAATCTATGCTTGAGAACAAATTAATAGTTTTTTTTATCTATGCTTTTAAATTATGATTATTTTGATTTAATCCATTAAGAGTTAATGATCCAATTAGGGATCATTCTAATCATTCTCTTAAAGATAAACCTTATCTTTTAAAATAATTGAGATTTATCAGTTATAGTAGCGGAGCTATGGTAAAATTTTATAAAACTTTACACATAAAATAATTTCATTCAAAGCATGAAAAGAGGATTTCCTACCATATTCTAAGAATTATCATCCTAGATTAATTGAAAGAATTTCATTGTAATTATGGAAAAATTAAATTTTTATATTATGCATAAAAGATAAATTTTTATATCAAAAGTATTACTTTTATCATTTTTATTTTTATGCATAGAAGTATGCATAATGGATAAATTTTTATATCAAAAGTGTTACTTTTATCAATTTTATTTTCATGCATAGAAGTATGCATAATGGATAAAATTTTATATCAAAAGTGTTACTTTTAGCATAATTAAATTTCATGCATAGAGGTATGCATAAAAGATAAATATTTTATTATAAAAGTGTTACTTTTAACATAATTGAATTTCATGCATAGAGGTATGCATAAAAGATAAATATTTTATTATAAAAGTGTTACTTTTAACATAATTGAATTTCATGCATAGAGGTATGCATAAAAGATAAATATTTTATTATAAAAGTGTTACTTTTAACATAATTGAATTTCATACATAGAGGTATGCATAAAAGATGAATATTTTATTATTTTATTATAAAATTGTAAAGAAAAAAAATGATTATTTTATTATAAAAAGTTATTTTCATCATATTAAATTTCTTGCATAGAGGTGAAAAAAATAATAAATTATTATAAAAGATAAATATTTTATTATAAAAGTGTTACTTTTAACATAATTGAATTTCATGCATAGAGGTATGCATAAAAGATAAATATTTTATTATAAAAGTGTTACTTTTAACATAATTGAATTTCATGCATAGAGGTATGCATAAAAGATAAATATTTTATTATAAAAGTGTTACTTTTAACATAATTGAATTTCATACATAGAGGTATGCATAAAAGATGAATATTTTATTATTTTATTATAAAATTATAAAGAAAAAAAAATGATTATTTTATTATAAAAAGTTATTTTCATCATATTGAATTTCGTGCATAGAAATGAAAAAAATAAATAAATTATTATTTTATTATAAAAATATTACAAAAAAAATAAATATTTTATTGTAAAAGTGTTACTTTTATCACAATTAAAATTCTTGCATAGAGGTATGCATAAAGGATGAGTTAGGATATGATAAGATGTGATAAAAGGTGTATGAGATGTGATAAGAGGTGTATGAGATGTGATAAGATGAGATAAGATGTATATGAGATGAGTTAGGATGTGATAAGATGAGTTAAGATGTGATAGGATGTGTATGGGATGAGGTAAGAAGTATATGTAATGGGATAAGATGTATATGGGTTGTGATAGGGTGAGAATATGGATGTGAATGTGGATGGGTATGTATGGATGTATGCATATAGATGTGGATGCATGAATGTGGATGTATGGATGTGAATGTGAGGACGAGAGCAAGATTGGTGCCACCCGTGTGTTAGCAGGATGGTGTCGTATGGACGACCGGGAGCCAGACTGCTGGTGCCACCAGTGTATGACCTGGACTGTGTTCTATCCATGGGATTGCCATGCCTTGGAAGAGCCAGTATTTGTGCCGTGTCTTGCCTATGGGATTGTCACTCCATAGGGAGGCTCGTGCCTGGATCTGTGTCATACCTATAGGACTGTCACTCCATAGGAAGATCGGGATTTATGTTTTCTGTCGTGCCATCATTGTGCCCGACAGAAATGTTTAGTACTTGTTCCATGAACGGGAGATATGTCCATGATACTGTTTGCACATGCATTCATGTTTTGCATGTTTGGAACTATTTTTGCATGACTTGTATTCTTGTGTTTGCTTGTTTGACGTGCCACTTACTGAGCGGGGATGCCTACCAAGTGAGTCGTGAAGTTTGCTCTGTCTTCTGACGAGTTTTGTTGCATGTGAACAGGTGGTAAGTGTATTGCACTTGTTTATTTTATAGCATTCTTTTTAACCTTTGTTTTTATAAGGTTGCAGGTTCACACTCATTAATGAGTGGACACCCTCCCCAAATATTACTTGGTGTTCTTGGTAGGGTGGGCACCCATTTTTGGGCACCCACATTTTGGTCATGGAGGGTAAAAGGGAACCCCTCGTGTGTGGGGGTGGGTGCATGGCCACCTACCCACCCCCACCTTGGAACTGGCCGCCTCCAGCCAAGCTAGGGGGGCCGGCCAGCTGTTGGATGGGTATCCCTCTCCAACGCTAACATATAGGCGACCACTTCATTAGCTTGGGGGCATTCGACTGTGTGCAAGACCTCACGTTTCTCTGTCCAGCAGAGGCGGCTGTGCCTAGACACCTCCCCCTTGCAGGCGACTGCGCCCAGACAGTAGGCGGCTGCGCTCAGACTCCTCTCCACTCTGTAGGTAGTTGCGCCCAGACTCCTCTCCACTCTGTAGGTAGTTGCGCCCAGACTCCTCTCCACTCTGTAGGTAGTTGCGCCCAGACTCCTCTCCACTCTGTAGGTGGCTGTGCCCAGACTCCTTTCCACTCTGTAGGCGGCTGCACCCAGACTCCTTTCCACTCTGTAGGCGGCTGCGCCCAGACTCCTCTCCCCCTTGCAGGCGGCTGCGCTCAGACTCCTCTCCACTCTCCAGGCGGCTGTGCCTAGACACAGGCGGCTGCGCCAGACACCTCTCCACTTGCTGATGGTTGTGCTCAGACGCTCTCCTCTCCACCTAGCAGGCGGCTAGTAGGTGGAGAGAAGAGCGTCTGAGCGGCTGCGCTCAGATGCTCTCCTCTCCACTTGGCTGACGGCTGCACTCAGACGCTCTCCTCTCCACTTGCTGTGACGGCTGTGCTCAGATGCGCTCCTCTCCACCTATAGCAGGCGGCTGCGCACAGAACTCTTCTCTCTTGCCAGCAGCAGGCGGCTGCACACAGAACTCTTCTCTCTTGCCAGCAACAAGCGACTGCGCACAGAACTCTTCTCTCTTGCCAGTAGGCGGCTACGCCCTGGTGTCCTTCTCTAGCCTTTATGTAGCTGCACTTAGGCACCTCTAGTATTTGTCTTCCATTAGCGAGCTATGTGGATTGAGATTTAAGAAAAGGACTTTGATGTAAATCTGATAAGGGATACTCTCTACTGCTAACACCCGTTCAGTGCCGAGTAGTCCAAGCTTCTGGAGAACCATAGTCCATGGGTGCCAAGATCGAGAGAGCCAGACATTAGTACGGGAGCGCCTGATTGTGCGTGGTCCTCGAACACCAGTGGGGTGCTCTTTGCGGATTTCAGTGAAGGCACAGCACCGTAGAGACTAGACTTCTCAAGTGGATCACTCTCCTTCGAACGTCTACTTCGAGTCTCTTGTTTGGTAACTGTATTCATCTCAGTTGTACATGGACATCATCTGGTTCATTGAACCCATGGAGCATTGTATCTTTTAAATACTCCCAATAATATATATCATATATTGAGGGGGGGCCGTTCCGGCCCCAGTGCTGGTGTCCATTGATCAACATTTCATTTCATTTCAGTTTTCAGTTGTTATTGAGTTGTTCATTTATATTGTGAAATTTAAGTTGTGCTATTACGCGTGTGGGTGTCCAACAGAGTCTATTCCCACTTGACGGGATCGGTTTCATTGGTATCAGAGCATGGTTATTTCCCTCTTCTTAGTGGGGAAACGAACCTGTGTATTGGACACCCTGCTTCTAGCACACTTAACACAATGGACAGCTAAGGCAACCCTTTGGAAGTGCCTAATTCGAGGGGCCCATCAAGTGGCTCGCGTGGTTCTGATGCTTTACAGAGGGTGAATGATAGTGATTCAAGGGGACAATTGTCTCGAGGAAAGACAGTTATGCAAGAAGAAGAGCCTAATGCAATGAGGGCTGAATTGGAGCATATGAGAAAGCTTTTGCAGGCACAAGAGAAAGAGCTAAAATTTTTGCATGAAGATCCCCATGTGCAAAGTGCCATTGAAGAAAGGAAAGCCGATGCAATGGTAGACATGACTTTTGAGTCCATGGCATGAGAAGTGGGTAAGAAGCCAAGGGAGTTGGCACTTTCCTACCTCCTCCGCAAAGGTGACATCAAAGAGGGGGAAGATGGAGAATTCATAAATCCACCTCGCTTGAAGCATGGAGATCCCGCATCTCAAAGGTTGAGGTCATTTATGCAAAGGGAAGAGGTAAAAGCCACCTCTCGTCATGCATCTTCTCCACAAGGCACAAAGGCTGACAGGTATATGAATGCTAGTTCTCATGGAGGGCATGATGGTCACATGTATTCAAAACATGTATCCCATGGAGGGGGTGACAGGTCTGCCACTAGAAGAGCCTTGCCTACACTGAGTTGTCTCATGGAGAGAGATTGCCTTATGTAGGAAGGTCACATGCATCTAATTCTCAGGTTCGTGTTGCACATGCCACCGTGCTTCATGAAACTTCCATGATGGCCCATGGATCCCATGCAGATAGGGATTCCCCATTGGATAAAGGGAAAAGAAAAAGAGAGGACCATGAGCCTCATGCCAAAAAGCTCAAGGAATTTAATGCAGGTGACAAGTCCGTTAAGTTTGACGTTTTTCATGGAGAGCATGATGCTTCCAAAGTGTTAGCATTTGTGGCACAGTTTGACATTGCTTTTAGGGATGAGGACTTCACTGAGAAATCTAAAGTATGCCATGCTAGCATGTTCTTGAAGGGGACCGCTGCTCATTGGTGGATCACTGAAAAGATCACCAAAGACCCCATTTGCACCTCAAAAGAGTTTAAGGATAGATTTTATGCTCAGTTCTTGCCACCTAATGCGGAGCAAACTCTCACCCAAAAGTGGGATAGACTTGAGCAAAGAGATTATGAAAGTGTGCAACAATATGTCAATAAGTTTTGGAAAGTGTTGCTTGAGGTAACTCCTTTTATGCAAATCACTGAGGATGAAAGAAAGAGGAAGTTTCATTCCGGATTGCAACCAGCTTATCGTTCGGGCATTGAATTGCACCCGAAACATACTTTGCAACAACAGCTTATAGCCTCTGCTCTTACTACGGAGCAATTGCTATGGAGCAATTTTGAGAGCACCAATTGCTACGGAGCAATTCTCAAAATTAAGCAAGATCAAGGCGGTTCAAAGGGAAAAGATAAGGCTGCCCCAAATCTGCAAAAAGGTGGACAGCCACCTAAAAAGAGCTTCCGGGAGATCCAGAAGGGAGGAAAAGCTAAAAATACCTCATCTAAAGATCATGGCCCAAAGAAGAACAAATTTGGCTTGATCCCCGAGCAAAGGGAGCAATATGCCAAGGAGGGGAATGTTTTTCTTGTGGCAGCAAAGAGCACATGTTTAGACAATTCCTTGACTGCAAACCAAAGCATGAGGACAAGCAAACCAAGGCTAATGTGCATGCAGTTCTCGATGTGCGGGGACACACAAAACATGATGCAAAAGAACGGATGGTATGCAAAGCATGGGGTCAAATCAAGGATCAGCCCGCCTTATTCATGTTTGATGATTGTGCAACTGATAACTTCATCTCTATACAAATGGCAGCTACCTTGGGTATTGAGGTTGAGAACATGGGACCTCAGATTGAAGCAGAAGGTGCCTTTGTTGGTAAAAAGAGGTGCAAGTTACCCCACTAATAGGGAAGTTGCACATACATATCCAGGGTTACCTTGATAATGAGCATTTCTTAGTTGCAGCACTTAATGGATGTGATGTATTGCTGGGCAAAGCCATGGCATCATAGGCTTGAGCCTCGTAAAGAGTACAAGAAGACAAACATGATTTCTTTTATGCATAGAGGCCACATGCATTTCATTGATGCCGGCAAGGAAGGGGATTCCCTCCCACTTGTATCTCACATCCAGATCAATAAAGCAATGAAAAAGAGTCTTTCTGCATACTTGGTTTTTGTTCGTGGTAGCATTGTACCAAGTCATCAAAATGTGGATGCTATGAGTTACGACGATAGGCTGAATTTTCTTCATACATTCAACGCATTGCCAGGTGAATTACCTCCCCAAAGGCCCGAGGATCATCGCATAGATCTTGTGCCAGACAGTTCTCCACCTAACAAACCCGCATACCATGTGAGTGCTGCACAACAAGAAGAGATCATGAAGTAGGTAAATGAGCTTTTAGAGAAAGGTTTGGTTCAGCCAAGTTCCTCACCTTATTGCTCTCCCATGCTTCTTGTTCAAAAAAAAGACGGGTCATTCCGCATGTGTGTGGACTATAGAGCTTTAAATAAGCTTACCATCAAGAATATATTCCCAATCCCACGTATTGATGACATTTTGGATAAGCTTGATGGCTCGGCTTGTTTCAGCCGTCTTGATTTGAAGAGTGGTTATCACCAAATACGAGTGGTGCCACAAGATGTCCACAAAATTGCATTCAGGAAAGCTTTTGGATTATATGAATTTTTGGTGATGCCTTTTGGTCTCACCAAAGCCCCGGCCAATTTAATTGTATGATGGATAGGATATTCCGACCCCATCGCAAATTCACAGGTGTATTCTTTGATGACATCTTGGTTTTCTCCAAGAATGAGCAGGAACATAGAACTCATTTGGTCACAGCGTTCAAAGAGTTGCGGAAGCATAAACTTTTCATTAATGCCAAGAAAAGTGAGTTCTTTCTTTCAGAGATACATTATTTGGGTCACATTGTATCCAAGGTTGGAGTAACAATGGATCCTGCAAAGATAGAAACCATTCCGAATTGGCCAGAATTGCAAAACGTACATCAAGTACGTAGTTTTTTGGGATTATGTTCATATTATAGGTGTTTCATAAGGCATTTTGCTATGATAGCTGTTGAAATTTGAGCAAAATGATGAGCTATGGTGGATCAAACACTAGAATCAACATAATTAACAAAGTGATTAGCAAGTGATTAAGATGTAATTAGTGAATAATTAGCACATAGATTAATGTAGGCATGGATACTCAAAAACCAGCAAATTCTCATTAGGGCTATGCCTCAATTTATAGAGTTTACATCAAGCATCTAATCCCTTTGATTTCTCCATGATTCACTCCCAGAATATCTCCACCTTTTGCCTGATTCTCTCCACCTCTTCTCTTTTCCCTGATTATCTCCCAGAATAACTCCACACTCCTAAATTCCCTCATGCTACCCATTATTCTCTCCCAGTAGATTCCTCTAACCTTTTCACAGGTTCTTTCACAATTACATCTCCTCTTTTACAGCCTCTATCCAAGAGCTTGTTCCCACACACACCCTATTCACTTGTATATTTCAACACCTCCCCTCAAGTGAATAATCCTAGCACACCTGGACCCTGTATCAAGTTTCCCTCTTACTTGATAGCCCGCGACCAGTGCCTCAAGTCCCTAAACTCAATAGTCCTTGACACTCTCTCTCTCTATGTGTCCAAGGCTACTATAAGTGCCCGCGACCTTGACTAAAGTGCTCACACATACATCTACCACTTGGCCTACATCATCGGTGGCTCAGAGGTGGTTTTACTTTATTGGGGCAGGTTACATTGGGTTGTGGGGTCTCTCTCTCTCTCTCTCTCTCTCTCTCTCTCTCAGAAAAGATGATCCGACTCCACTTCTCTTGGAGCCTCCATGAAGTTTGCCGATGTCGTTCCTTCTTCACTGGGTTTGCTGTAGCAGTCTCTCGCCATGTGTCCTGGCTTTCCACATTTGTGGCAAGTGAAGGTCCTCCCTCCTACTCTGCCTCTTCCTCGTCCTCGTCCTCGAGAGAATCCTCCTCGGGTGAAGAATGCTTTTTCCTCTCCTGCTGTTGAGTCGAGCTCTTTCTTCTCTTTGCCTCTGCTCTCTTGCTCCAGTAGAGCTGCTTCTATCTCATGTATCTTCAATTCAGGTACATTCTTTAGTGTTGCTACAATGTTTTCATAGTCTCCTTTGTCCACACTCTTCAAAAGTACAGCTAATGCTTCATCATCTTCTACCTTTTTGCCAATAGCTGCCAGCTGTTGCTTAATGCTTTTATATTTGTTCAAGTGTGTGATTAAAGGTTCACTTTCCTTCATGTCCAGTTTGTAGAATTGCATTAACAAATTTATCTTAGAATTTTTTGCTTGTGTACCAAATAATTTATTGAGTTTATCCCATGCATCTTTTGCCCACTGTATCCCTGTGATATGATGAATGATCTCATCATTTAAACTGAGTGCAATAAGCCCCAATGCTTTTTCATTCCTACTCTTCCACTCATTTTCCCCTCTCTCTGGGCATTCATCTCTCCCTTCAACTAATCCCCACAGATTTTTCCTCATTAGCAAATACATGGTTTTTGTCTGCCATGTATAAAACTGTTCCCCATTAAATTTGGCTATTTCCTGTGCTGAATTCATGGTGATGTGAAGGGGGTCTTACCTCTTGATCCAAATTCAAGATTCAAGGGCAGTGTCTACCCTTTTACAACTCAATCTGGTGTTTAATAGATGATTACAATAATTTTATCAGCATAAAATCACCAGAAATTACATTAAATTGAGAGTAACCAATTTGTACGGGATGGTTGGAGTATCAAACCAACTCCGATTTGCAATCTGAAGCTTTAGGGATCTGTATCAGATACCTAATGGTTAATTTGAACCCTCAATTGCACCAAAATACAGTGATTAGCACTGATTAATCACTGATTAGCAAATTAATGCTCTGGTTTGTGTGCAGAAAACAGAGTATGCGGGGAGCTCAGATCTGGTGCCTTCCACTTCAAATGAGCTCAAATGCTTTCAAAGGCATCAATAGCAATGAGTCTAGTAGAGGATTAAGCCAAGAAACACAAGATTTGACCAAATAATGAAAGCTTAATCTCTGTTTTACCAAAGTCACCTGCAGATTTGATGAAGAGCTTGGATCTCACTGTAGACTTGATGAAATTGATTTCTATCTTCACCAGCTTGTAGAGCATGCTTGATTACCCCTTGGGCTAGGAGGAATTGAAGCAATTTGACTTGATGAAGTAGCAATGGCAAATTCTGTAGAGAAAAAAGGCGCCTGCAAAAAACGCGAAATCTCCTGATTCCTTCGGCGGTTTGCTGCGCCGTTTCGATGGGCTGGTAGCCAGGGGTGTTGGCTAGCTTAAGCTAGAAGCTTGTGACCTAATGTGATGTGTGCTAAGTGCTAGAGACCCTCCACTGGCTGGGGGTGAAGGGGAAGAGTGAAAACTCACTAAAAAACTTGATTTTTTGCTAATTACCTACTAATCCTGATTAATTCACTAATGGGCTCATAAATCTGGTTGATTCTAGGCATGGCTCTGATACCATGTTGAAATTTGAGCAAAATGATGAGCTATGGTGGATCAAACACTAGAATCAACATAATTAACAAAGTGATTAGCAAGTGATTAAGACGTAATTAGTGAATAATTAGCACATGGATTAATGTAGGCATGGATACTCAAAAACCAGCAAATTCTCATTAGGGCTATGCCTCAATTCATAGAGTTTACATCAAGCATCTAATCCCTTTGATTTCTCCATGATTCACTTCCAGAATATCTCCACCTTTTGCCTGATTCTCTCCACCTCTTCTCTTTTCCCTGATTATCTCCTAGAATAACTCCACACTCCTAAATTCCCTCATGCTACCCATTATTCTCTCCCAGTAGATTCCTCTAACCTTTTCACAGGTTCTATCACAATTACATCTCCTCTTTTACAGCCTCTATCCAAGAGCTTGTTCCCACACACACCCTATTCACTTGTATATTTCAACAATAGCTACCCCTCTACATGATCTCACAAAGAAGAAAACCACTTTCAAATGGACTCCAAAAGAACAGGATGCCTTCTTGTAGCTCAAAGCTATCATATGTGGACCCGTATTGATTGTTCCTGACTTACAAAGGTCTTTCGTAGTGGAATGTGATGCTTGTGGCGATTGTATAGGGGCTGTCCTAAATCAAGACGGGCATGCAGTTGCATATGAGAGCCGTTGTTTGCATTATGCTGAGCTTCATATGGATATCTATGAGAAAGAGCTTCATATGGATATCTATGAGAAAGAGCTCTTGGCTGTAATTCATGCCTCAAAGATATGGAAACATTATCTTCTTGGGGCTGAATTTGTAGTCAAAACAGATCATCAAAGCTTGAGATACTTTATATCTCAAAACAAAGCTTTCGCGAAGAAGTAGATGAGAATGGCAAACTTTCTTTCCATGTTTCATTTTCAGACTGTGCATATTCCGGGAAAGAAAAATGTGGTGGCAGATGCATTATCCAGGAGGCCTTATGTGGCTACAGTTTCAGTGGCCTCTCATGGGGACTTATCTGCTATGCAAGATTTGTATCATTTGGATGCTGATTTTTGCCATATATGGACTGATTTGATGGCTGATCACTCACATGCCTCTTATGTTATCAACGAGGGTTATCTTATGAAGGATAACTGCCTATGTGTGGTGAAGGATTTGTGTCCAAAGGTTATGGAGGAATGTCACGCTCCACCTTATGCTGGTCATAGAGGTATCATGCCCACTACACGCATGACTAAGAGATATTTCTTTTGCCCAAGCATGCGTAAAGACATTGAGGCATATGGACATGCATGTATTACTGGCCAAAAGGTGAAATTTGACAGGCAAAAACCTCTAGGTTTGCTTCAGCCACCATTACCAATTCCTTCGTAACCTTGGGAAAGTATTACTATGGATTTTATTATGGACTTGCCTAGATCCCAGCATGGGAATGATGCTATTTGGACCATTGTGGACAGGTTTAGCAAGCAAGCTCATTTCTTGCCCGTCAAGAAAACCATTAAAGTTGATCATATGGTGAAGCTTTTTCTTGCTAATATTTTCAAGCATCATGGTATGCCTAAATCCATTGTTGGGGATAGAGATCCCAGGACTACGAGCCTCTTATGGAGGGCTTTATTTGATAACATGGGCACTAAACTTGAGTTTTCATCAGCTTATCATCCCCAAACGGATGGCCAAAGTGAAGCTGCAAATTCAGCCGTGTTGGATTTGTTGAAGTGTTATGTGCCAGATCAAAAGACTACATGGGATAAGTATCTTCCACTTGTTGAGTTTGCCTACAACAATCCAATCCATGCCTCCACAGGAAAGGCCCCGTTTGAGATTATTTATGGCAGAGTGGTCTTGCCACCCATCCTTCATACAAAGGATGAGATTTTTGCACAGCTGATGAGTATGTTCGTGACTTTGATGATGTAGCCTTTGCTCAGGTACGAACAACCATTGCAAGGTCACAAGATAAGCATAAAATGGCTGCTGAGCATAGAAGAGACATGCAAGTCAAAGAAGGTGATTGGGTTTTGCTGAAATTTGAGAAAGCTAGACTTCGAAAAAGGCCAGGATGAGAAGGATCATATCCTAAGCTTTCTCCTCGCTATTATGGACCCTTCAAGGTGATTCAAAAGATCAATGAAGTGTCATACAGGCTTGCTTTACCTAATCATTGGAAGATTCACAATGTATTTCATGTGAGTCTTTTTCGGAAATATGTCGGGCCAGATCCTAAGCCTGTCACCAGAGAAGATCTGCCACCACAGATTGATGAGCTTGAGGAGATCCTCTAGCCAGAATAGATTGTATTTCACAAGGAGAGGAAGCTACCTGTAGAAAAGCTTTCTAGGAGATACCTTGTGAAGTTCAAGAATTATTTTCCCATTGATGCAAAGTGGGTACATGAAGATGATTTTGTTGACTACCCACAGCTGTTGTTGCAAGCATGTCTTGAGGCTTTTCAGTTGAGGACAATTCTTTAGAAGCCTGGGGGGATGTCACCAATTGGCCGACCATTTGGTCCATCTCCAAATTTGTGTCTCGTTCACTTGAGGCCAGGCCGGTGTCTCATGTGAAGGGGCCAATATTTTTGGATAACATGGACGGCCAGACTGGTGCCACTCGTGTGTTAGCAGGATGGTGTCATATGGACGGGAGCTAGACTGGTGCCACTCATGTGTTAGCAGGATGGTGCCACTCGTGTGTTAGCAGGATGGTGTCATATGGACGGGAGCTAGACTGGTGCCACCCGTGTATGACCTGGACTATGTTCTATCCATGGGATTGTCATGCCATGGAAGAGCCAGTATTTGTGCCGTGTCTTGCCTATGGGATTGTCACTCCATAGGGAGGCTCGTGCCTGGATTTGTGTCTTACCTATGGGACTATCACTCCATAGGAAGATCGTGATTTATGTTTTTTGTCGTGCCATCATTGTGCTCGATAGAAACATTTAGTACTTGTTCCATGAACGGGAGATATGTCCATGATACTGTTTGCACATGCATTCATGTTTTGCATGTTTGGAACTGTTTTCGCATGACTTGTATTCTTGTGTTTGCCTGTTTGACATGCCACTTACTGATGCCACTTATTGAGCGGGGACGCCTGCCAGTGAGTTGTGAAGTTTGCTCTGTCTTCTGTTGAGTTTTGTTGCATGTGAATAGGTGGTAAGTGTATTGCACTTGTTTATTTTATAGCATTCTTTTTAGCCTTTGTTTTTATAAGGTTGCACGTTCACACTCATTAATGAGTGGACACCCTCCCCAAATATTACTTGGTGTCCTTGGTAGGGTGGGCACCCACGTTTCGGTCATGGAGGGTAAAAGGGAACCCCTCGTGTGTGGGGGTGGGTGCATGGCCACCTACCCACCCCCCACCTTGGAACTGGCCACCTCCATGCAAGCTAGGGGGGCGTTGTGGATGGGTATCCCTCTCTAATGCTAACATATAGGTGACCACTTCATCAGCTTGGGGGCATTCGACTGTTTGCAGGACCTCACCTTTCTCTGTCTAGCAGGCGGCTGTGCCCAGACAACAGCAGGTGGCTGTGCCCAGACACTTCTCCCCGTTGGTAGGCGGCTGCACCCAGACAGCAGGCAGCTACGCTCACACTCCTCTCTGCTCTGCAGGCGGCTGCGCCCAGACACTTCTCCCCCTTGCACGCAGTTGTGTCCAGACAGCAGGCAGCCGTGCCCAGACAGCAGGTGGCTGCGCCCAAACAGCAGGCGGCTGCGCTTAGAGACTCCTCTCCACTCTGCAGGTGGCTGCGCCCAGACAACAGGTGGCTACGCTCAGAGACTCCTCTCCACTCTGCAAGCGGCTGCGCGTCGGACACAAGCGGCTACGCCAGACACCTCTCCACTTACTGACGGCGGCTGCGCTCAGACACTCTCCTCTCCACCTAGCAGGCGGTTGAGCAGAGAACTCTTCTCTCTTGCTGCCATTAGGTGGCTGTGCCTTGGTGTCCTTCTGTAGCCTTTATGCACTTAGGCGCCTCTGGTATTTATCTTCCACTAGCGAGCTACAAGTAAGTGGATTGAGATTTAAGCAAAGGACGTTGATGTAAATCTGATAAGGGATACTCTCTGCTGGTAACACCCATTTGGTGCTGGGTAGTCCAAGCTTCTGGAGAACCACGGTCCATGGGTGCCTAGATCGGGAGAGCTAGGCATTAGTACGGGAGCGCCTGTTTGTGCGTGGTCCTGGAACACCAGTGGGGCGCTCTCTGCAGATTCCAGTGAAGGCACAGCACCGTAGAGACTAGACTTCTCAAGTGGATCGCTCTCCTTCGAACATCTACTTCGAGTCTCTTGTTTGGTAACTGTATTCATCTCAGTTGTACATGGACATCATCTGGTTCATTGAACCCATGGAGCATTGTATCTTTTAAATACTCGGCCCGGCCTCAGTGCTGGTGTCCATTGATCAACATTTCATTTTATTTCAGTTTTCAGTTGTTATTGAGTTGTTCATTTATATTGTGAAATTTTAGTTGTGCTTTTATGCGTGTGGGTGTCCAATGGAGTCTATTCCCACTTGACGGGATCGGTTTCACAAGTGGGATAGAGACTACCTTGTGAGGAATCATTGTTGGGAGGAGACTTGAGAGGACACTTTGTGAGGAGAGGACAAAGGGTGAGGTGCAGCCATCATGAGGGAGAGGTACAACAGAGGGAGCAGAGGGGAAGCAAAAATAGTTGCGGCGTCGACGTGGCTAGGATTATTCAGATTTTTTTTAATAGAGCACGTCTATATGCGCGTTTATAAGCACGTCTATATCAGTATAAATGTGCTTATAGATGCACCCATAGACGTGTATATAGACGTGCCTATAGATGCACTTATATCCGCGTAAATAGCCGTGTAAATCCCGCTAGATTGCAAATTCGCCCATGACCCCGCTCTCACTTCCATCTCTCTTTAGTTTGCATGGCTATGTTGCACGTCTATGTTCTCATTCTCTTGTAGTGTAGCATCCGTTTCAACAAACGATTAATTAGGATCTACTATTGCCAACATAGGTGTGCTAGCTATGGCAACCTTAAGATGATCAAAACTTTGTTTTTAGTCAGCACCCCAAACAAAGTTGTGACCTTTAGATTTTAATTGGTCTATTATTGGAACCGCTAACTTGGCATAATCTTGGATACGATAGAACCTTTCTAATCCAAGGAATATTTTAATTCCTCTAGATTGGTTGGATGAGGCCACTTAAGGATTGCCTCTACTTTTGCAAGATCCATCTGAACTCCCTCTGCTGAGATTATGTGACCCAAATTATAATGGATCTCTGAGGCAAAGAACTCACACTTGCTTTCTTTAGCGTAAAGTGTGTTTTGCCTCCTTAGTAAATTGAACACTAATCGTAAGTGTTGCAAATGCTCTTTCTTGGTGGACTGAAGATCAAAATATCATCAAGAAATACTCTCGAAATACTACAACAAATTGACCAAGATATGGGCGTAACGCGCTATCCATAGGTGCCATAAACATAGCTGGAGCATTAGTTAGACCAAAGGGCATAATTAAAAACTCATAATGCGTAAATCTGGTATGAAAAGCTATCTTAGGAAAATCTTCCATGCGGATGCAAGCTTGATGATAGACCGATCTTAAGTCAATCTTGCTAAAGTATTGCGCACCTTGTAGTTGATCAAAAAGCTCATCAACTCATCGGTAATGGATACTTATTCTTTATCGTGATTGCGTTCAAACGTGACGATATTCCACACATAAATGCATAGACCCATATGTTTTTTTCACCAACAAAATCGGTAATTCCCATGGCAAATTACTAAGCCTAATGAAGCCCCCGGTCAGGTAGTCAGCAAGCTGATGCTCTACGTCACTGGCTTCACTAGCGCTAAGCCTATACAGAGGCTTACAGACTGGTTTAGTATCCTTGAGCACTTCAATGGAATACTAGAAATTGTGCGCAGGGGGGGCAAACAAGACAACAAGTCACTTGGAAACACATCATGAAATTCAAGAAAAAGACTTTGTAAAGAACTAGAAACTTTTTGAGTGAGCTTAGGAAAAATTTGAGTTTTGTTCATTATTATGCATAGCACTAACACATTGTGCACATATGAAAGAATTGAGAAATTTAATATACAAAATGGAATTAAAATCACCACCACTAGCATCATCATGAGACAAAACTAAAGGAGCCTTGTAACACAAAAAGAGATTTTATATTTCATGAGAATGTACAAGGTGGTCCACTTCAGCAGAACAAATGAGTGGAGATGGGGGCACATCGCACTCACCTTGAAAATGAACTTATTTACCATTGACCTCAAAATCAAAAGTATTATCTAGATAACTATGAGAAAGAGATGATCCTAAATGAAACAATCATTCACGACCCAAAATAGCATCAGCTCTAGTAATATGCATAACCTAAGAATCTAAGTGCATTTCATGTCCCTAAATACTTGCTTAACCACCATGTCCCATACATTCTTATCATTCCCATTAGCAAGAGATACCGTGTATTTATGATCACTAGGAATTTGTGGTGGCAATCTTAATTTTTTAACCAAGTGATAATTTAAAAAGTTATATATAGCCCCATTATCAATCATGACATGAACTCTTTGTCCGTTGATATTTCCATGCATCCGAACCTCAATATTATCATCGAAGATCTGTGCACTTTTTATGGCCTCTTCTAAAGTTTTAAGATATTGAGTTTTAACCTTAGTTTTATATTCATTATCTAGATCACGTAGAAAACCTCATACTTTCTGAAAATTATCCAAACCTTCGAGCTTGAGAATTATCTCACGATACTTATAAATATATTGAGTCAACGTAAGACCTTCCATCTTACAGTTCTCCTAAGCATTCAAGTTACGATCCTTCTCATTCTCAGGTAAAATTTCTTTCCCAAAAAGTGCCTCAAAGGCGGCCCATGTTGTAGGCTAAGGGGGGTCACTCATAAATATGTAAGCATAGCATGTGGGTTCAATAGGTAGGATTTTAAAAATCCTTTTTTTAACACTTTTTTTACATACACAAAGATACCATTTAAAGGGAGTATTTACAGATTGAATAAAAAAAGGGTGTGATTTATTCATGAAAAAATCACAGATAAGGGGTTTTTAAAATAGGCCTGGAATGCACGTGATATAGAGGGTTTACATATAGTGAACCCCTCGAGGTTGTAGGTTGATCGCTCTCATGCTGAGGCCTATCCACCACTTGTAGGCCTTGCCCTCAAGCCTAAGACTTTCCGCAAGCGCGTGAACAATATCATGAGAATGCTTCAAAAGGTGCAAGTCTGTCCACTTTTGTAAAAAAGTGTTTATTGCATCTTTATTGCACTCCTTCTCTTGCCCGCAAAATACAGGAGGCTTCATGCTCTTGAGCATAGTTGCCACTTCCTGATTCTCGGGCATTTCGGTGTCTTGAGTTGATCCCTAGGAGTAGACGTCCCTGGAGTTCTCAACCCGAGACACTCCAAAACCCTAAACTAGTGAAGAGTCTCTTGCATGGTCTGTAAACTTTAAGAAAAAACAAGTAAATTTTGTTCAATACGTTGTGTGCATGATTCTAATAAAGTATATTCATGTAGATCTACAAATCCATCATCACCTGCATCCAGATCAGCCATATTGGTATCTAAAGATGGATGACTGCCATCTTGCTGATCCTCGGTATTCTCGAAAACTACAGAGATCATGGTAACAGATCAAATTTGTATCCAAGATGAAGATGAGTACCTGACCAAAACCATCTCGCCTTGCTCTTGTCGGGCTGTTAGTTGTCTAGCGTAGCCTTGCTATTGATGCAACTCTCATCCCCCTGTTGTGTGCGGAATGTAGAGAAACAGAAAGAAAAAGCCTCCTTAAAAATGAGAGAGAGCTTCCTCTTTTGACTCGGGCCATAACAGCAGTGCCGCCGACGACCACAACCCAGTAGCCCTAGCGTGCAGC
The DNA here is from genome assembly GCF_041138505.1 of Cibotium barometz. NCBI lineage: Eukaryota > Viridiplantae > Streptophyta > Polypodiopsida > Cyatheales > Cibotiaceae > Cibotium > Cibotium barometz. Next base: position 7,730,682 of record NC_141079.1, read on the forward strand.
ACCTTTAGACATTGATCACCCCTTCCCTTGTCCAGGAGAGAGAGAGAAAAAGCTGGCGACTGTATGTTCTCTTCGGCCATGTTATGTTGGGTTTGGCCTCTGTTGTAGAAATAGCAAAGCTGGCGGATGTACTATTGATATTCTCACCGATACGAGGAAGATAGAGAGAGAGAAAGGTGTTTCTTCTATTTCTTGAGTATGCACGACGTTGTTTGTTGCCCACCGGCTAGGTGGCTAAGGTTGTGCTATGGTTAGAGTACCGTTGGCTACGCCAGGCACCTCTCTTGTGACTGTTGATTGACTAGCAGTCGGTTGGGTACTTGCAGTCTGCTGGGTGCGCGTGTAGAGATGCGCCTGCAGAGAAAGAGAAAAAGAGAGATTACTCTCTTACGCAACTTGTTCCGCGGCTGTGGCGCAACCTCTTCTCGCACTGGCTGATGCAGACAAGGCGTGGGACTGTTGTTGTTGATGGTTATGAGAGCTTTCTACGTAGAGGAAAGTAAAGGATGGATGCATAACCAGCTGTGATACCAATGAGAGACCACCATGAGACCTCCATAAAACTCCTTAAAGTTTTTCTTAATATGCATACTTTATACTCATATCCTTTCTCAAATCCTTTCTCAACAAAGCCATAAGGCTGAGATACATAAACCTCCTCATGAAAATCACCATTCAAGAAGACATTCTTGATATCCAAATGGTGTTGTACAATATTCCAACCATAATTAGCTGCTACCAATATATTACACCTAATTGCAAGAGATGTAGGTGTGAAGGTTTCATGACACTCTATGTCCTTCTCTTAGGCATGAACCTTTGCAACAAAACTTGCCTTGTAGGGATCACAATGCTACCATCAGCTTTCCACTTAAGCTTATAAACCCACTTCTTACCAATGGTGTATTTGCCCCATAAGCCAAATATGCTAAATACTAAGTGTCATTTTGGAATATTGAATTGTACTTATCGTGCATGGCCTGCATCCAATGATCTTTTTCCTGTGCTTCCTCAAAGACAAAAGGTTTCTCTTCATTATATTTACTGGCAATGAGAGAATGATCCACAAAAGAATAAAGGTACATAATGAGAACATGCATGTGTCCTGCTAGGTAAAGGAGTAGCTAATTTGCTATTTTGTAACATATACACCAACCATTTGGCATAATCTTAGATGCATGTATAGTTGTATACTACATTAATTGCCTCATCAATAGCCTGATCTGTGGGTTGAAATTCGATTTGATTTTCAGCTAGTATGGGCTATTGTCTAGCATTGTACAAAGGTAGGAGTGTATCAAAGGTGTTATTGGAGTATACATTATGTTTTTTTTTTTTCCGTAAAATCATGGGTTGAACTGAGTTCTCAAGAGAGACAACATCTCTACTCTCACCAAATATTCTTTATGGTTAGATGGTAGAGTCTATAACCTTTGCTTTCGGAGTTGTATCCCATAAAAATACATTTTACCACCTTATCATCCAACATATTGCATTGTTGCTCTCAGGCACAAGAGTATAAGCAAGACAAACAAGCACAAAGTCACGATGAGGGGAATAGGTTTGTCCACTCAAACTAGAAGGGGTTTCTTGGTGCTACTCAGACCGTTGGTCCTTGAGCCATGCACTGGTACTCAACACAAAGATTTCCATGATTCCCTATGATATTTGCTTCCCTAGAGATTGTTGCATAAATGGCATAAAAAGTTATGTGAAAATAATGAGTGGATAGGGATAGTCATTTAATATCACTAGTATTTCCTTCCCCTCCCTCCGAGAAACTTTATGTGTGGCCCTATCTTCCCTTAATATTGGTGGCCCTCTCTTTTCCTATTATTGGCTTTGCTAGTTTGACATCTGGCCCTCCCTTTTCCTAGCATACATCAATCATTAGTGCACTCATCTATTTTCGGGTTCTTTCTTCTTCAGAAAACTTATCAATTTGGGTAACATCCAAATTGAGGTTTTTGGTTCTTATGTCTTGTATAAGACCATGATAAAGCTTGAGCCTAAATCCATTAACTGGCTTGTTTGAGAGCTACCCCATCCTTTGTTTACAACTCAAAGGTTCTAGGCTCTAACTCCCTCAGTATGGTCTAGTCCACTTCATCTTCAAGTTGTTAGGGTGTGGCCGCATTCTTGAATTGAATAGTAGGATTAGACTCTTGTTCCTATTTTCTTATAGCTTCCTTTTCTTTTGCACTTTCTTAGCCGATGTGATAAACAACCTTTCTTCATCTAGTTTTAGCAAACTATTGAGTTTTGTGGTACTCTGAGTCTTCTAGACTTAACCTTTGTGGTACTGTGAGTCTTTGAGGCTTTTTTTTTCTGTGACAGTATCCTAATACTAGGTTCTAGAATTGCATGGGCACTATTACCTCCAAACCATATGTCATGCTAAAAGGTGTGAGGGTAGTTGTGTTCTTTTAGGCTCTCGTATGGACCATAATGTAGAGTCCCTTTTTTATCCCAGTCAGTTTTGTTCTCATTCATTGTCTTGTTTAGAATTCCTTTTAGGATCTTGTTTAGGCTCTCGTATGGACCATAATGTAGAGTCCCTTTTTTTATCCTAGTCAGTTTTGATCTCATTCATTGTCTTGATTAGAATTCCTTTTAGGATCTTGTTGTTTGACATTATACTATTGTGGATGCATCAATTTCCTAGGGCTACATTCAAGAAGTGGGGCCTTGATCACTTTTACCAGTACTATTGGGCATGCAAACCTTATCATGATAACCTCATACATAAACTTGGCAACTGAATCTATGTTGTAATCCTTTATTGCCTTTGCTACCGTCATTTGGTGCAATAATCTGTTGCTCTATCAAGATGCATTTATTTCCTACTTTTTGAGTTGTAGGTTGTAATGGTCTTATAAAGTTCAAGCCCCACTTCTAGATGGTTTTAAAGATAATATTGGTTGATGATGCATCCTATCCTTTGTGAGTATCCTTAAGGGTAGCAGTGGGCCACCATAATATGTCTTTCTTGTTATGTATCTAGAGAAGTGACCTCCACTGATACCTTGATGTGCTTTAGACAAAACCACTTGTTGTTCATGATCTGGGCACATCTTGTTAATTTTTAATCTATGCACATTTTGTACAACTGCCCTACTATCCTCATGAATGACTTGCTCTTGTCAAGAATTGCAGCATATGCCCTACTTTCTTATACTCCCACATAGGGGCTCCTAAAAACTCCAATATGGATAGGAAATCTTCCACCACATAATTCTTGTCTGGTGTGTGCTTGATGATGAAGGTGAATTTCTTTAGTAACAATGTCCACCTTGCCAATTTCCAAAATTTGACTTTTTCACACCAAGTACAGTAGTAGTGCCTTGTGATCCATATGGTTTTTTGACAACTTTCCCAATAGGTAATGCCTGAACTTCTTGATGGAGTAGATCATCCCCAATACTTTGTTCTCCATGGTGAAGTAGTTCCTCCTACCTTTCCCACTCTTCTGCTACATAATACATTGGTCAAAACTAATAGTTTTTTGCTTGGAGTGCGTTAATGCACTCCCAATGACCAAATATAATACATCCACAAATACATGAAAGATTATCTTATAATTAGGTTGGTGTAGGATGGGTGCAGATGCTAGCATCTTCTTCGTATTCTAGAATGCTTTCTGGCATCCTCCAAACAAACAAGTATACTTTGTGTTCTTTTATAGTCCAATAGTATAGTGGTGTTACAACATCTACCAAGAATATCATGAACCTACTATGACACTTGATTTGGCCTAGAAATATCAACCATTCCTTGATGTTCCTCTAGTGCTTACAGTCACAAATACTTGCACTTTGTTCAAGTCTACTACCATGCCATTTGCTAACACCACATGCACACTTTGCTCGATTCAGACTTAGTCTTGTTTTTTTGCAACTTTTTACACATAGCATTAGGTGATGCAAATTCTCAATCATCTTTCCAAGAACATTGAAATTAGGTCTTGGGCTTCTCTTCTTGAACTTTTGTCCCCATGTTGTTTCCATTGGCTAGACTATCAATACCTCAACATCATATTTTTTAATGATCTTTTCCATATCGACCTCAAATTAGTGAAAGTAAATCCATAAATTCCCTCAAGATTTTCTCTTCTTCATCATCCCCTACATCTTCCAAGTAGTTTAATCCTTCAGCATATGGAGAGTTCTAGTTGTCGGGTTTAACCTATCCTTGACTTTAACAGAGATCCTCATCTTCTTTTTGCCTTTCCATATGGTGATGAGATTTGGTATGTTACTCAGTTATGGTTAATATTTTCACTCATCAGCCCAGGTTCTTTCCAAAAACATTGGGTAAGCTCTAGATATTTCTTCTGTTTTAATCATCATTCACAAACACCACAGGGAGTATATGTAAGTTTTGAGTATGGACACCATAGTATGGTATTGTATTGAGTAGAAAAACTTGGTTTTTCTACACTTGGCCATTTTCTAGAATATTCATACGTATCGAATCTATTTTTTCTAGAATATTCATACGTTTGGAATCTATTTTTTCTATATTTAGATATTTATTCCATTTTGATTATCATGACAAACACCATAGGGAGTATATGTAAGATTTGAGTATGGACACCATAGTATGGTATTGTAGTGAGTAGACAAACTTGGTTTTTATGCACTTGGCCATTCTCTAGAATATTCATGCGTATAGACTATTGTTTTTCTATATTTAGGACCCATGACATTTCAACATTTCTTGCTTGTATCTTTTATCTCATCATAGGAGTTGACTAAAACTGCCAATATAAAACTACTATGGTGCTAGTCACCACCTTATTACATTGGGCACAATTAGATAGCTTGGCTGCAAGACACCAATAGTTAAGTGTTATTGAACCACTAAAGTGTCAATTTTGACTAAATGATAACACTTTTGGAAATCCTATTGGGGAAAGTAGTGGTAGGAGAGAGAAAGGCAAGGAAAAAAAGAAAGAAAGTTTGCATGGATTTTGGGTGGATAGATAGCATACCTTTGTTAGCCAAGAGTTATTTTGTCAAGAGTCTCATTCAATCACAACATTCAATTACAAGATGCGGCATTGATTTTCCTAGGAATGTTGTTGTAGTGCATTCTAACACTGTGTATGAGTGAATAATCTTTGTTGATGCATATTCAGTGTCATATTCAGTGAATACTCTTTGTTGATGTCATATTCAGTGTCATTCATGCTTGTTATTCAACTAGCAAGTCACTAGAATTTAGTTGAGATCGTGTAGATTTTAAAACTCGTTACTTATCTAGTGGATCTAGATATTGGGCTCATTTTGGTCAAGATGTCATCCCTCATTACATGTGGTTTGAGGATTTCTATGTCTTCTTTCCCCTTCTGAGTGGAATGTCTATCTGTTTTGATGTTGAAAACCAAAGAGGAGTAGCTCTTGAATCTTCTTGAGATTAGAGTAATTAGGAGCCATCCTGAGCAAAAGAATTCTTGAGAAAAACTAGAAGGATAACAAATAAGGCAAGAAAGAGTCACAAATAGTCCTCTAAGAGGAGCCAGAAGATATGCCTTGGCATTTAAGTACCCAAAATTTAGAGGCAAGACCAATGAAGATCTGGATGCACATGTGTTCTCCTTTATGACCACTTTCTTGGCCATTAGAACTCTATTACCATAAAAAGTAAAATTCTTTGCCAAAACAATAGGAGGAAAAGTAACAGCTCTAGTATGAAACTATGTGGTTTGGACTACTTCTAGACCTTTAAGATAATAAAGAATGGTTTCCTAAAGAGATTCTATAAAGACAAGACAACCACCCAAGTGATGGATAAATTGTAGAGGCTACCCTAGAAAACGTTATACCAACAGAGGATTATGCCTCGTCGTTCAGGGATTTACTGATAAGATTGGATGAGCCTAACTATCTCGACGAATCTAGCCACTCTAAATCAGTGTTTTGAGAGAGCACTAAAGTAAACACTCCGACAAGGAGGCATCCACATATCTAGACACACTCACATTTAGAAAATTGGTTGCAGTACTGTCAGAGTAAAAAGAGTATTGAAAAAAGATCCCAAAGAAGGAGAAAGAGAGGGTTCACATAAAGGTAAAGGAAGAGAGGAATCTTCCTTAGAATTGAGGAATCTTCCTTAGAGTCTAATTCTAGAAAGGGACTTCAAGCAGAGACACCATCTTGGATTAAAAAAGGGAAGCATCCAATGGATGTTCAAGAAGAATTGAAATCTGCCCTAACAAAGATAAGTGGAGAGACATGTAGAAATCAATAGTTCTAGAGTAAGAATGAATGTCTGATGTATAAAGTGTCATAACCAAGGCCACACCAAGGAAGAATGTAAGATGAACCTTCCTTACCAATGTGACATTTGTGATAGGACAAATCACACCATAGACAAACACTACTACAACACAAGGAAAAAGAATCCAAGGGTAGCTAAAATGTGACATAAATACCTCAAAATGCTTGGCAACATGAACAAGGAGGAGGTTGTAGATTTAGACTAAGAGAAATGGGATTAACTTGCTGTAATGAACGCACAAACTAAAGGATTGACTATCCGGTTTGGTAAAGACACTACCAAGAGCTTCCAGCCATGTGATACACCCCAAGGAGGTCAAGGAGGAGGTGGTAGATTTAGGCTAAGAGAAATGGGATTAACTTGCTGTAATGAACCCACAAACTGAAGGATTGACTATCCAATTTGGTAAAGACACTAGCAAGAGCTTCAAGCCATAAGATAACAATGTGATCCACACTAAGGAGGACAAGAACCTGTAGTAAACATGGTAAGAGTTGAGTCCTTACTTACAAAATTAAGGGGAAACCCTCGATAGTGATGGCTATGACCAGATCACATGGCCGCGTACTAGAAGCACCAAAGGACAAACCAAATAACAAGAAGTCTAAAGCCAAAAGAATGGGTAGGGTAGAATAGAGTCTAATAATAGTCACAAAGCTGGTAAAGAGAAGCCCAAGGAGTGATCTGGACTATGCAAGAAATACAGTTCCACCCAAAGCCAATTGGAAATAATTTGAAGCTTAATATTTCGGATGAAAGAAATAAGGAAATAACTCTCGATAAGAAAACTATGGTAGAGGAAACTTATGATAAAAGAGAGATGCAAGAGTGCTAGAGAGAGCCCAAATAAACTCAAAGAGAGAGGGGCAATGAATGCATCAAACCAAACATGTTGGGACATAACCAGCAAGAAAGAAAGAGAAGAACCACACTAATCATGGAGCAAGATGGAACCAAGTCTACCAGCCACCAAGAGCAGGAAGGAAGTGAGAAGAGTCTCGTGGGATATAAGACATTGGAGGAGCTTAGCAAAATGAAGGTAAAACTATCCGATTCCTCTCACGTGCCAAACTATAGGCAAAAGTTTCTTTAGAAGATGTGGTACCTCACAACAAGATAGCAACATTGCCACCACTGATGGAGCTAGAACCCACAATAATAGATTGCATGAGCATATAAAGGATAGCAAACTATGACACAACACTTCCAAAAGTTATGGTTAGGCTAAGAGGAAAAACCATACCACATGTCATTCTAGATGGAGGATCCAGAGTGAATATACTATCCTTAGCGAAAAGAATGGGCATAATTGTAATATAGCTAGCTCCATTCCAGTGAAGATGGGAGATCAAAGGAATGTCCGACCAGTGGGAATTGTGAGAAGAGAAGAAATATAAATAGTAGGATTTGCCTTTCTGGTGGTATCCAGACTCAAAACGTACACATTCTCTCTCTCTCTCTCTCTCTCTCTCTCTCTCTCTCTCTCTCTTGTCTCAAGACCATTTATGTGTTCTACATACATGGACTCATCCAAGTACTACATGTTTGTTAACAATCCAAAAATAGGATTGATCATGGTAAAGGACATAGATTAAGCATAGATTAAGGTGGATTAAACCACACTAAAATCTCCATGAGAGAGAGAGGGAGATTGCACACTCAACACTTGATCTCTTCTATTCTATTGCATATCACAATGAAACATACAATGATATAGGCCCTCTAGCCTTATCCCACTTTACACATCATCATCCATGTGGCAACTCCTTTTCCACTCTTTTGGTCAACACTCACACACCATTCAATATTACATGTGGCATTCCTATCTTGCCACAATATCTTGCACCTCTAGGGTGCTTTCCCACATACACACAAGACCACGATTACATCTGTCCTCAACACCCCCTCTTAATCAAGGTGTTCCACAACTCACCCATCACCCATATCAATGTAACATTGCACAACCGCAATCGCTACCTCTCAATACTTCCCCTAATTGATACATTGGAGTGTCCATCAACCGAACATTTGTGCGCGTGTCTACCATCTTAGACACCAAGTCCATTTTGAGCCGACTCGCTCATAGCAGAACCACTTAGTCCGATTTGAACATGGAAGTTCGGGTGGGAACCAACCCATGCGCATGCACACATCACGCAACAACCATTTCGAGCTTCTAGGTGAGCTCGGGCAAGGCAACCCTCATAGCAATGGGTGAATACACATCTCGTTTTTTGAGCACACATGCTCGGTTACCCATCATCAATTGTGGGTGAGAGAAAATACAATGCAATAATATTAACATGTGAATGGCAGCTAAACGATGGGACTCTTCACACCACAAAAGAATATCAAGGTTCATAGGCTTAGGGTTTTCTAACCCTTAACTCCTCCTCACAAAATACATTTTGTGGATCATCGAATGCGCTGCAGTAGATCTGTCACCCTGTCTTCTTTTGCAAGTTGCATTACACGTCATTGACGTCAACATTGCCTACACTTGCACCACAACACCTATGCAATTGGGACCCATTTTCTGCCGGTCATCTTCCTACACTACCACAAGGCCCACTATCTCATTTTCACCATAGCCATAGCTTCCTTGTTGCTTCCACCGTCCTCACTCGCTTCTTCAGCTTTTGTGTATTGTTCACTGCCACAGCTGTCTGCTATAGCCTAGCCACCTTATCTTTTCCTTAGAGCCTCCATGCTACAGATTTCACCTTTTCTTCTCATTGCGCCATGGCTTGCATCTGCTACTGTCACATTGTAGATCTTTCCTATGATTTGCACTTTCTTTTGCCTCTTTACCTCTAGGCTCTTTGCTGCTCCTCTCTGCTGAGCTTTCATTGTTGGAGCTTCATGCTGCGTTGTTTCTGTGTTGACTCTTGAGGATATGGGCTACTATCTATGTAGCAGCTCCTCTCCTATACTAGTACTACGATGAGGTTGTTGTGCTGCCAGTTTGCTTATCATATGTCTTGCTTCATGAATTTTCCTTGAGATTCTATGCTGTAAACAAACTTTTGTAGCTGCTGTTCGCTGCTTGTTGTAGTCCTTTTTTGCTGATGCTGCTTCTTACTGTTTGTTGGCTTCTACTTCCTCTTTTTTTTATTGTAGATGTCATGGAACCTTCAATTTGTATGTCTCTCCTTTATCTTCCCCTTCTTGGATGTGCCCAATGGTTATAAGGCAGTTGGTGCCTCTCCTTATTGTTGACAAGTATGAGAATTGGCAATGTTGAGACCCTATCTCCACTCTCTATGCCCAAATTCTCTGTTATGAGCTCCCTTCCTCGAGCTCCATATTGTGCATGCTTCTTTTGCATACACCAGCTTCAAGGGCACTTTAACTTCATGGATTTCTGGCAAGAAACCCAAGGTGCCAACCACGTGAAAGCTCCAATGTCTTTCACTAATCATGCCCACCATCTATGAGCATGTCACTGTGCATCTTCTTCTTGATGCACACACATGAACCTCCCCTCTAAGTCACCTTTTTGTTGCTACTATTTGACAAGCAGGCACCTTCACACAAGATTCATGGAATACACAAATCCCATACATAGCAACATCCCTTCACAAACATGAACATTCTTCCATGCTGGAACACTAAATTAGAGGCAAAATCACCAAAATACCTTCACAAATCTCCTTGGCAGCTTCTCTTTGATGACACACAAGACTCCATAGCCTTGATACTTGCTAAAATCTCCATTTTTAGCTTCCATGATGATGAGCAAGCTCTCCATGTTGCAAAACTCCCATTTGCAACTTTCTTGGGTAGCTTCTATGATCTCCAAATCGCCATGAACATAACCTCTCTCCAAATGCAAAACTAATGACAATGAGTGTGCTAATTCTTTTCATAATAAACTGAAAATAATGCTTAATCAAAGAAACACACAAACAAGCTAATATACATAATAATCACCATGAGAGCAAGAGCCCCACCCAAGCTCTGATACCATGTTAACAACCCAAAAATGGGATTGATCATGGTGAAGGACATAGATAAAGCATAGATTAAGGTGGATTAAACCACACTAAAAACTCCATGAGGGAGAGATGGAGATTGCACACTCAACACTTGATCTCTTCTATTCTATTGCATATCACAATGAACCATACAATGATATAGGCCCTCTAGCCTTATCCCACTTTACACATTATCATCCATGTGGCAACTCCTTTTCCACTCTTTTGGTCAACACTCACACACCATTCAATATTGCATGTGGCATTCCTATCTTGCCATAATATCTTGAACCTCTAGGGTGCTTTCCCACTACACACAACACCACGATTACATCTTTCAACAATGTTAGCCCCACAAAGTCAATTACAAAGAATAGATGTTATCCAAATGAAACTCTTGATCATGATGGATTATTGTGGCATCACGTCAACACTCACACACCATTCAATATTACATGTGGCATTCCTATCTTGCCACAATATCTTGCATCTCTAGGGTGCTTTCCCACTACACACAAAACCACGATTACATCTTTCAATAATGTTAGACCCACAAAGCCAATTACAAAGAATAGATGTTATCCAAATGGAACTCTTGATCATGATGGATTATTGTGGCATCACGGGCGGGCCGTTTTAGAGCTAAACTAGCAATATGTTGGGCAATGATACCTTAGAGCTAGCTCACCCACTGCCAATAATTATTTTTGTAAGAGTAATGCAGCCTCATCAAACATAAGGGCATTCATGAGCCAAAGTGTGGACGTAAAACCCTAGTATGAATATGGTAAAGTTATGAGAACAATAGACACTAATGAATTATCCAAATATGTCTCATCAATACATGCATGCTACTCCTTGAGATCTTTAATCCTTGTGTAAGGAGCTCATCCATTAATCTCTCTCATTTGTATGCTAGAACTTTAATTGCTTATGCAAATAGGTCACTCTTGCCTTGTTATGTACTTGGTAAAGTGCAACAAGCAATAATGCTCCTTTTTATGGAAAGTGCCATAAATTAATTTTCCTATGTATCCCCACCATCCCAGCTGGCTTGTTCCACTCTCAAAAAGTGCAAAGGTAGATGCCCCATAGTCACATCTGAACTAGTGTCAGCATCCAAAGTACATGTACTATCATGTGTGCTAGGTGAGATAAGGCATGCCTCAATGCTAATGATGACATTTCAAAGCCCTTTGTCAACCATACATGATGCATCATATATGACCACAATGAGATGTTGGTCCCATCAAGCTTATCCTTCACTAGCTTGAATGCGAAAGTTGATGATAATGTTGACGATGCTATTGAAGCTATTTTGATGAGACGAGCTCTCAAGATACTAGAAAGATGACTCTAGTTTTTCTTATGTTGGTGTGTCACTACCCTGATACTCCTAGTTAACAAGGCTAGAGTAAACTTGAAAGTTAACTCTAGTTTTGGCCTCTCTTGAAACCTTATCCACCTTCATCAACTAGGGACACTTTTTACACATTTGGATATTCAACCGCACACAAGACACTAGTTAACATTAGGTTTTGCTGCTAAGATGGAAGTGAAAGTTACAAAGGAAAGAATTCCAAACACATGGGACATAGAAAAATATGAACTCTTCTACTCCAAGATGTATGCATAGCCTGTATGCATATCCATCACACCTTTTCTAAGCTTCAAGGCTGAACCCAAAACTTATATAGCTATTGAAATATGATCCAAAGGGGCTAATAGACTATTAAAAGAATGATAAAAGGTGTCAAATCAGAGCAATTACGTTTTCATACATAAATACTAAACTGAAGAGTGAGATATGCTTACCCGTGTCCTTTTCAAAAAGCAAGGTTTCCATGTTAGGGTCCTCATCTCTTATTGTGACCTCTCACAACCTTAGAAAATGGGTCATGTGGGACTTAGAAAAATTCCAAGTCCCATGCACAATAATTCACAAGAGTTCTGCAAATACTTCTCCGCATCTCACCAAGGGATTTTAACCCAAGTGGATCTCATTTAAAAACCCACGATTCTATCCTTTGACCATCATACCCATTAGGAATTTTTTGAGGTCATTTTTGGGCCTTGTAAGGAAGTTTGATTGGAATATTCCCTCCAAAAAGGGGGCACCGGATAATTTTTTTTCAAACGAACTCCAAATTTGTCGGACCTCACATATTTAGATTCTACTCTTCAAAAGCTATCCATTGATATATAACACGATAGGGTTCGGAGAAGGGACAAGATAGATACCTAGAAGATTCCTTTTTGCCTGGGGAAGATTCACGTAACAATGATTAGTATTAATGAGGATTACGATACACAAATACTTGGGGGGTTCACTTATAAAGTATGTAACCTATCACCTAAGTTCAACAAAAAGATAATTTTTAAAATTTTGAGAGAAATTTATTTACAAAAGAGTGCCATTAATAGGATTTCGAAAAAAATTATAAATTTGTATATTAAAAAAGGGTCAATGTTAAATATACATAATCTACAAACAAGGAGTTTTAGATATGGTCCTTGAATGCACATGATATACTAGGTTTACATATAGTGAACTCCTCGAGCACAAATACCAAGAATATACATGAATATGGATTCATTTCAAATTAGCTCTAAAATGAGTTTTCGAGTACATTCCTTTATAGCTTACATAAGGAGTATCTAGATAAATCCTATCGTATAATATTTAAAATAATAATAATTTTGTTTTTCACAAAATATTATTTGTATGATAGAATGTTTCGTGCTAAAGTTCAACCGATTAAAACACATTTTGTCCCCTATGTACCATTGCAAGGCTTGCTTACATGTAAGGTGTGTCAAAAGCAAAAAATTAAGAAGGAAACCTTGATTTAGTGAGCTCTCAAGGAAGATGGAGAGCTTACATCTTAAATTTTATCTTTACATTTTCAAGTAAAATATGAAATTTGTATACTTTATATGACATTTCTCAAAATGATATTATATACCCTTCAAAAAAATTATTTTAATTTATAAAAACATATTTAGAGTTTTTAATATTAAAGGAGGAAAATAATCTAAAAATGTAAATATTAACATCAAATTTTCTTTTAGACCTTTTAATAATTTTAAATTTAAAATTAGAAAGAAGTTAAGAACATTTCTCAAATAATATTATATACTATTTAAAAATTTTATCTTGACTTTCAAAGAAGTCGTTTAGAGTTTTTAATAATAAAAGGAGGAAAATAATCCAAAAATGTAAATATTAACATCTAATTTTATTTCATACCTTAAGAGTTAAGAATTTAAGAATTGTAAATTCAAACTTAGAAAGAAGTTAAGAATTTAAGAATTGTAAATTCAAACTTAGAAAGAAGTTAAGAATTTTAAAGTCTATCATAGAAAAAAAAAATTATTCTAACTTAACACTTTTAAAGCAGTTTGAGATATTTAAAAGAAAAACCAATGTATAAGGATGTAATAGCATAGATTTTCCAAGATAATAAGGAGAGGATGTTGTGTGTATCTTAATTGTGTGTGCCACATGGACATTATTCTCATATAGTCAAAGGCTGATTTGGGGGATGAATCATAATATTTTAGGGCATGCTTAGAAGTGCCAAATTTATGTAGCCATAGGAGAGACATCCTTGGAGCTTACTATGAAAATGATTGATGATTTTTATGATGTTATATTGGGTTTAAAAAATGATGCACTCACCAACCTGCTCCTAAGAACCTATAAAAATTGTGGCTTATGGTCTTTCTTTAGAGATGAGGTGCCAAATTTACTGAGTCCAAGCTTGGACTAGAGCAAATAATTGGATCCCTAGGAGCACCCTCAATGTGCAAATCTTCACCATGATTTATTTAGGGGACAATAGTACCCTTTTGGTCATGCTCATGCTTAATGCTAGCATGAAAGGAGTCTGGATTCATGTCTAGGTCCAAGTTCTACATTGTACATGTTCATGTTTTGCAATATATACACTAGATTAGGTCTTATCTTACCTCCTTTGCATGTATTTGTAGAGCATTAAATGATCAGTGTTAATGAGTAACTAATCAACATTAATCTAGCATGCTTCCCCAACCATGTTGTTGGTGAGAGGGGAGGCTATTTTGTGTTCCTATGCTTTCTAAATTGAAGAAAGCAGTCTTTGGAGTTGTAGCTATAGAGAATTTTAAGTAGCTTTTTCTCATTTCTTGCAAGAATTTTAAGTAGTTTTTGCTCATTTCTTGCAAGAAATTCTTGTTTCTTGCATCTAATAAGGTGTCTATATACTTCATCTTTGTTTGATGCGTAGGCAAATAATTATAGCTAATCATCATTATGCTTTGGACACCACATGAACTTTTTTCTTCATCGTACCTTTTGGTGCTCTCTTGCTTGATTTGACATTATAAAAGAAGCTTGGTTGGGTTGTGGTATATATGGATTACATAACTAAGTAGGGAGGATTTCTTCATGAGTATTAGTTGACATGGTATATATATGGGTTGCATAACTAGGTAGGGAGGATTTCTTCATGAGTAATAGTTGGGGGCAAAAGGGTGCTTAGGTTGTTATTAAAATAAATGACATGCTCATGGGAAAATTAATAGTGATGGTAGGTAGAAACCTTGTGGCTCGGTGATTGCTAAAAGATGTGAGGTTGAAAGTAAGCTCTAGCATCTTTGCTACTTGTACATTGAAGTCCCCTACTAGTAGCATTCTCCCTTTTGAGAAAAGTCTTCTATGTCCTTATACATTGTGTGATATTAGGGACTTGGTAAATCTTTTGAGTATGTTGATTTTCATAAGGATGCATCATAGGTACACCTTAATAGCTAGGTTCATGTGCTTTGAAAGTTTGTATTACAAATATTACTAATGATAAAGCAAGACTTCACATGTTTTTAAATGTTGGGATTAGGTCTACCAAGTGAACAAGAACCTTTGGATTGGCTGGCTAGACTAAGAATTGCTATTGGTGTTGCAAAAGGTAATGCTTTCAATTTGAATGAGAGGTGTTCATGTTGTTTGCATGGGAAATTGGATAATTTGGCTACTATTTTTTTTTGGGAAAATATATATATGTATTTAAATTAGTATGCTATCCATCCACATTTACAAGTCATCCTTTTACACACATACCTAAGGAACAATTCAGTTCTCAACAAAAAAAAAGGGAGAACCTAGCACCCCATACTCTTCTCATGTTACATCCATATTCCCCAGAGCCCGCACAAAAGATGATTGATTCCATCTAATATTTGAGTATTTGGCTAGTATTTCTAATAAGGACCTTTTTTCTTGAGTGAAATGATATAGGTTTGAGTGTTCGTGCATTGTTTCATATATAGTATTTCTAGTAAGGACGATATTTCTTGAATGAAATGATACAGGTTTCACATACTTGCACAATGACTGTGACCCTACGATCATACATCGGGATATTAAAAGTAGCAATATTCTGTTGGACGATAAATTAGTTGCAAAGGTTGCTGATTTTGGGCTATCCAAGCTGCTAACCGAATCGGCTCTGACTCACATAACCATAGAAGTCAAGGATGACCTTGAAGCTCAATGGGATTTTATTGAAAAAATCATAAGTTCACTGTTTTATTTACTAAATTTTTAAAGTTTTGAATCTTTAAATTTAATATTAGGCAAAATTATAATTGGTTTTTTTAATTTGAGCCATGAAAATTATACTAAAAAATGATTTTTCCCTAACGCTAGTTGGGTTTAAGCCCACAACCCCTTGGGTCAATCCTAATTTCTTCATTGGAAGTGGAATTCTAACTTCACATGCACGAACACAATAAGCATAAGAACCTCCTCCTCTTCTTAAATATACCATTCTTACCAACCCTCCTAAGACCTTGGACCTCAAAGTCCTTTCATACTCTTGTGGACAATGATTTGGTAAAGAGGACTTGATTGTGATCATGGACAATGATTTGGTAATGAGGACTTGATTGTGATCATGGGTGTCAAGCAAGAATGGATGAAGAAGTACTTTCCCAGCTTAAGCCACACTAGAAATTAATGTTTCCAAATTGTAAAAAAAAAGATAGAGTGATCCTATATGATGATTAAAAGAAAATGGAATTTGAAAGAGTTTTGGGGCATGAAGCAAATCCCTCGTGGTCCTACAACTTCCCTTGGAAGAGTTTTGGGACATGAAGAAAAGTAATCCCCACATGGTTTATAGCTTCATCAGATATTCTTCCAGATTATAGTGCTTCTTAACAACCAAACCAAAGAAACCTATGAGGTAATGTGGATCTCAAATCTCAACGTCAATCTTAACATCAGCCCAAACCTCAAAGGTGTACTTTTTTTTAAAGAGAATTAAGTAATTATTTGCACACTACCTCAGAAACATCTAAAAGTGCAAGGATATTCATAGAGGTAAGAGTAGTCTCATCACAGTTATGGGAGAATTCAAAGATAATGGTCCTTAAAATCTGGAGAGAATTCATAGAGGCAAGAGTAGTCTCAATCATAGTTATGGAGATAATTCAAAGATAATGGTCCTTATGGACCTTCAAATTTGGGATAGGGTCCGCCGGTCCACTCACAAGGCTGCAACAAATGATTCTCACCTTAGGTAGTGGAGGGGAGAAAAAGTGGAAAAGTAAAAGTATTGTAATACCACACATGGGATGGTGGGAAAAACAAGGACATTAATTATGCAACAAGAGAAGAGAATATGAGGGAATGGACATCAATTATGCAACAAGAGAAGATAAGAGAATTATAAGTATTCCAATATTGGGATGATGGTAACCCACAAAAATAAGGCATTAGTTATGGAACAAGAGAATAGAATAAGAGGGAATAGACATTGACTATACAATAAGATAAGATTCATTATCCAATAAGAGAAGAGAGAAAGAGAGAATGGTGGGGCTTACACAAGCTATTAGAGATCCATGTTTTGAAATTTTAAAATTTTCCACTGTGAGACTTTGAAGGATGGATTAAGCAGCACAATGATGGTGTGTGGAAAAACATTTATGTTGATTAAGAAATAGAAAACTCAAAGGAGTAAAAGAGAAAGGCTTTTGGAAAGTTTAAATTATGGCGTAACCTACTTAATAGTGAGACATGAAGAAAGTTGAAGACATTTTGGATAGACTGGGGTGGAGAGTTTATATTAGGTGAACTTAATGCTTAATGCAATGAGCATGGGATCAAGAGACATTGTTCTTACATGGGATCAAGAGACACTATTCTTACATGGGATCAAGCTCGGGGGGGTCACTATATGTAAATCCTCTATATCACGTGCGTTCAAGGCTACAAATCCCTCTTGTAGTGATGATGTGAACATGTAGAAAGGGATCATATGGATGATTAATTCCCAAATGACAATAAGCCCAAATCTTTGCAAAAAGCTTCAAACTTCTCTCGTGAGAGAGATTTCATGAACATATTATCATGTGCATGCACATGAACATACTAGACCCAGGGCTAAATCCCTAATTTGTAGTAATAAAAATTAGATTACGACTCAATTATATACAAAACATCTACATGTAGGCCAAGACAACAGTCGGCCATGTGGATATGGGCATGTAGATGATGTCGACATCATATAGGAATTTATGTTGTCCATGAATTCGCCAACAACAGGTTGACCAGTTAAGTTTGTGTGCCAAAACCCTATAAAAGGCTTTTTTTTTCATGCTCGAAGTAGGATAGTATGAGTAAAACACCCTCGACCTTTTTTTATAAGTTAAAAAAAACACTACATGTGCATTTTTCACTTAAAAAAACAAGAGGGTGCTTTTTTAATCATGTGCTTGGAGTATTTTTATGCCCCCTCTTAAAATTTGACCCATGCATGTATTTTAATCAAAATAGCAAGATGTTTTTTTTTGGGTAACAAATGCATGCACATGCACCTTTGTGCCCGCTTGCATCTACAACAACCACATGCACATCTTTTGCTACAATTGTTTTAGGCTCCTTACGCATGCCATCAATCTTGATCAGCCTAGTATATCTAATGTACGACTATGTACAATCCTTGTGTATGGCCCTGTAGTACCCATGTATAGCTTATTTTGGCTGCATACAACCCTACCTGATCTTGTAAGCTGTTTTTCCTCCATGTGCAGCCCTACAATTAGCCACCACATACATGAATTTCACCCTTAAGGTGAGTCCTTCACACATCCGCATGTGCAAGAAAAAATATAAACATTTGCTTAAGCTATTTTGGAGATAAGTTAGGGTCTCAAAACTAAGGGTTACGGCTATTCCCTATACACATACGCATCTCTTTCTCTCTCTCTCTCTCTCTCTCTCTCTCTCTCTCTCACACACACACACACACACACACACACACACACACACACACACACACACACACACACACACACACACACTCACACACAATCCACTAGGTTTATTCATGTAACTATCATAAAAAATCTCTTACTTGATTACAACTCAAACATAGATATGGTGATTGAGAGATACATGGATAGGGTGATTGAGAGATACATGGATAGGGTGATTCTTTACAACACACATGCAAGACATACCAACCCTGTAGGTTTTTTGCTCCCATGATGAGGTTGGCTTGAATACCAATTGTGAAGCTCCCTCCATAAAATGACATGATATACAAGCTAAACACACAAGCTAAACACACAAGGATAGAACATATAGAAGGGTGTAGGAAAACTCACCTCCCAACCATCTAGAATCTCCCTTAAAGCAAGGGGCCATAGGCCATGCCTGTCACCCTTGGCAAGGCCACCTATGAACTGCCACGTCCATGGCAAGAATAAGACTATTGTGGTCCAAGCACATACCAACTATGAAGTATAACAATATATCTACACACACCAACTATTGTAGAAAGTCACTTATATAGTGACTACTATAGTTGTAATTAACCATCCAATGAATCAGTGCCAAACTAAATTAGGAATTCAGAGGAAGACTTCTGGAAATGGTAAAATCTTACAAAGATATTTTTGCTAGGAACTACTCTGACATGAAGGGAATGGATCCTAGCTTCTACCCACATAAGATTAACCTAAAAGAGGATGCAATTCCTATTAGGAAGAGAAGATATAGAATGAACCCAAACGATGCCAAAAACAGGTGAAGGAGGAGATTGATAAGATGCTAAGAGTAGGGTTCATCTGCCTAGTGGATAGGGTAGAATGGCTTTCACCAATAATCATTGTCCTAAAGAAGAATAGAAAGCTGAGGGTATGCATGGATTAATGTAAGTTGAAGGCTTCCACCATATCGGATTCGTTCTCACTACCATTCATAGATTCCCTGCTAGACGCGGTAGCTGGGCATGAGACATATTCCTTCCTGGATGGGTTTAGTGTGTACAACCAAGTACGAATGGCCTCGAAAGATAAAGAAAAAATAGCCTTCATGATAGAATGAGGTTCTGCATTGACTAACGTAAGCTGAATACTTCCATCATATTAGATCCGTTCTCCCTACCATTCATAGATTCCCTGTTGGATGTAGTAGCTCAGCATGATACATATTCCATCATGGATGGGTGCAGTGGGTACAACCAGGCGGATACCCTCGGAGGATAAATAAAAAACAACCTTCGTGATAGAATCAAGGGATTTCACCTCCAATGTAATGACTTTTGGGCTAAAGAATGCTCCAACCACATTCCAAAGGATGGTTTAGGAAATATTTTATGAATATTTAACCACCTTCATGAGGGTCTTCGTGGATAATTTCAATGTATTTGGAAAGAAAGGAAACCACATAGCATACCTCACAATGTGCTTGGAGAAGTGCAAGAAATCCAAACTCAGCCTCTTAATACATCCAAGTGCACCTTTTCTATAACAAGTGGATCCCTCTTAGGGCACATAGTATCTGCAAAAGAGCTAGCAGTAGATCCGACCAAGGTCGCTATTATTGTAAAGCTAGAGTCATCCAAGAATGCCAAAGAACTTGCCAAATTCCTTAGACTAATCAAGTAGCATAGCAGATTCATGAGGTTCCTGGGGCGAATGTGGCAATACCCATGTACAACTTGACAGTGAAAGATGTAGGATATATATGGTCACGGTCCTATCAAAAGGTATTCCAGAATCTCAAGCAGATATACTATCATTAGCACCCACTCTCCAAAAGCCAAACTTTTATCTAGTATTCCACGTATTTTTTGATGCCTCTGATTTCACGATTGGTAGTGCTTTGATGTAGGAATCACAAGAAGGCTAGTTCATATCAGTTTACTACACAAGAAGGAACAAGAAGGAGGTTGTCCAGGCTAGAAAGGAACTACTCCACCACAGAAAAGGAGTCATTAGGAATGATCTACTGGATCAAGAAGTTTAGGCACTATCTGTTGGAAAAGGTGTTTGAATTTCATGTGGATCACAAAACACTCTTGTACTTGGTGAACAAACCTAACCTGGTAGGAAAATTTGCCAAATGGATGCTTCTATTTTAGCAAAAAGCTCAGTGTTCTGCTCCAATGGCACTAAAATAGAATTTCACATCAAGGTGTTCTAATGAAGTATCACATACAAAGTTGGGTACCTCAAACTATAATCTAATCAGATATTCAATAATTATAAAGCCCTTTTGTTTGGGGACAAAAGCTATGTGTAAGACTTGTCCCAGGTTTAGACATGTAGACTACATGAGAGTAAATTACCTATAGCCTTTACATCATTACTCATATGATGATTCTACTTTGCATATCACAAATTCACATTAACATGGAGCTAAAATTGATTTTGGATGTGTTTTTAATTTTTAATATTATTTAAAAAGTATTAAAAGTGTTTAAAAATGCTATCTTCTGTCCAATGACCACATCTACCATTTAAAATTCTCAATTTGTACGAATTTAGTGATAATTTAATTGGTAAAGATTACTATAATGTGAATATAAGGTAAAATTCTAAATTTATTGGTTGGATTTTTGTAGATGTAATTTGTAAAATTTATTTTGATTATTAGAGGCATAGTAAATCAATTGTAATGATCATTGGATTAGGATTGATTACTAGAATGGGGATATAAGGTAAAATTCTAAATTTAATAGCTGGATTTTTATAGATGTAATTTGTAATTTTTATTATATAAGAGGTATAGTAATTGTAATTTGTAAAATCTATTCTAGCAATTAGTGGCCTAGTAATCAATTGTAATTCAATTCTAGAAAATTAAATATTGAATCTTTTTATCTAAAAACTTTAGAAATTACTATACTTGTTACCATGAATTTATTTTAAAAAATTCTTAATTTGAGTACGTGTGAAGATCCATTTTCAGTCCTCCTAAATGAAAATCCCCATATTGTGTGTCCACTCTCCCCTGTTCAAATCTAGTTAGGTTTTGAAATCTAGTCTTGGTAAGCTACAAATCCTAGAGATCATGCTATGTGTGTCTTCGGGGTGGGCACAAATCCTACATGTACATGCCACTTTATGTCCACATCAACTTAGGGAGGATCCATATAAGCACCATGCCACCTCACCTTACCACCTCCACCATCCATGTTAACATGGTCAACCTAGTTGACTTTCAACCTCATCATCTTCGTCATCATTAATGCTAAATCATCTTGCCACGTTCTCATCACTTGGCATGCCACACCATGGAATACTATGCATATCATACACCTTTTCACATCATCCCATGTCATGGAATGCCATGCCATGATGTGACATGGCATGCCATACCATGATGTGACATGGCATGCCATGTCATTCACCTTTCCACATCATTGTTCCACATGTCAACCCATGTAGACATGGAGAGCTCAGGGGGTTCACCTAAAAATATGTAAGTGTACTAGTGGTTTCTAGCTCTAAACTCCCATGTTCTCCTTCTTGTTGGTGGTGAGTCCTTGAAGGGAGTGAAGTATTGCCCGTGTGGTGACCTTGTTCTTGTTAGTGGAGGTGACTGCCAACAAGAAGGAGAACATGGGAGCTTGGAGCTTGGAGCTCGCAACCACCAGTATTGCTTGGAGAGGCTAAGCTCCGATTTGAAAGTAAGGTAAGGACCCCACGATGGTTTTTGCTTATTACACAAATTTCTAGAATAGTAGAGTTCTTATGAGGGTGAGAATAAGCCATAACATAGTTAAGCTTTTTCTCTAGTTGGCCATCTCAACAAGATTTTGTGTCTTCTCATTTAGTTTTAATTTTTAGATTATATGCCATCCTAAGAGATATTAAATATTGAATGCTATAAAGATTAATAAAAAATATTAGATTATCTATCATCCTAGGAGATATGAAATATTTAATGCTACCAAAACTAATAAAAAATTCTAGTCCATTTTTAAGGCCTTTTGATGTAACTAGAAAACTTCCATTGTCTTCTCCATAATATTATATTACAAAGGAAAATGCTAGTTTCTGAGTCCATATAAGATCTCCTCTTTCTCCACAAGGATATCAACCTCCAAATACACTATCTTTGTAATATTCCATCAACCTTTTGGTGTCGTGTCACATATTCCTCAAACTCATGGTGGAAAAACATGATTTTCTCAACATGGGACATCTTTGCATGGTAGTCATTATCATTATTATGATCCCATGCAAGAAGTTTTGCCTCTTCAGGTTCCATTTAGATTAAGATTTGGAGTCATATCCCAAGAATACGCCTCTAGTAATGGAGATATATTTGGAAGGGAAATTGCTTACAATGCTGAACACACTATATAAAACATCTCTTTCTCAAATTAGAGAAGACCTTACATACGAGGAGATTGAACAATTACCAAAAGATTATACATTTATAGTGGATACTAAAAAGTTAAACCATTTATATTTACATTCACCATTTAGTATGATGTGCGGAACATTATGTAAGATACCACTAACAAAACCCTTTTTTTACAGGTGCCAAGGCGAAAAGAGAAAATGCCTTTCTGGCAAAGAATCTGTCTCTCATATTATTCACTTGATTAGTCGTTGAATGATGACAATCAAAACATTGTAACTCCAAAAGCAATTTAATATATAAAATATTTTTTCTTAATGTTAATGTTACAAATGTAAATAAAAGTCTAATGATGCTGACATCAATCAGAAGACTCTGGGGGCACAGAAGCGATGCCATGATTGAGAAATCGACTGTGCTTTGGGACTGAGGCGGCCTTCGATTTTTCCCCTCTTGCAGTCTTTCCATTTCTTCCCACAGTCTTTCTTCTCTTTCCCTCTCTGCCTGCATCTCGACCTGCCTCCTAGAGATTCCACCCATTCATCCACCTCAGCTTGCAGCCTATCATAATCATCGAGGGGGGAAGCCACATGTGCTTTGACTTCTCTTTGCACCTCCTTGTCTCGCTGAGGTACTCTCTCTGCATCTTCCCTTGCAAATTCGTCTGCCCTCCTGATCTCTTGTTCTGCACGATCATGGATAGCCAAAATAATTCTTTGTACAACTTTGGTCCTGAAATGTTTTACGTGCAAGGGACCATATTTGTTCAGAATTATTTCCTGTACACAGAGAAAAGCTTTGTTATGGACATTATAGCTACGTTAGATTATGCAAGTCTACGTTACAAACATCACTTACATCAGGAATATTAAAATTTTCTTTATTAAAAGGTAGGCGTTTAAGGCCGTCCTCCATCATCCACAGCTCATATCTTTGGGCCAGACTGGCACCCTTATCCTATGATATGTCATGTTTTGCACAAGGCTCCATTAAGAGATGTTCCAATGCATATACAAAATTTTGAGCACATTTGAGAGGTAAAAAAAATAAGCAGCAGCTTATCCTGCTTAAATAAATCTACATGCTTATGGAAGAGGGAAATGTCAATATGGATAACGCGCAGCCATGATATTGTTGAATAGAGTTTACAAAATAGCACGTGTTTTGCTCAATGTTGTACAAAAGCAAACTCGAGTGTGTCGGCTAAAAAAAACAAAGACATAGATGTTATTAAAGAAAACACATATAGATTAGTAAATATTTGATGTTAATTTAAAACATAACATGAGACTCACTCTTCATGATAAGCTGCAAAAATAAGTCTTGCCAAATCAAGGTTCACTGGTTCAAACCAGGACATAAGGCTAAAAAATGATGAGCTATCATTTTGTAATGCCGCGGGAAATGAGAAGATCCACAATATATATACAGTTTTGGACCTCTTCTGGTTGTTAGTAATATAAAATACCAAAAGGCAACAATGAGAAGAACAAAGAATTACTCCACTGGTACTTACAGCTTAGTCATGCATCATACTATATACATCATGCATTATATATACTATACATACCATAGTAAAATATTGATAATGTTATCTGTAATTTCCATTGCTTCATTCCTCAAAACACGTAAATGGAATCCATCCAAATGCCTGACAAGTCTTTGGCCCTGAAGTGAAAATGCTGCTCTAATCGGTGTGCAGCAACCTCCAAAACTCTCAATTCTATGATATTCTCTACTTCAATTAGACTTAATGCCCTCTCTATCATGTCTGCATCTTCTTCTTCTGCAACAAATTCAACTTCAGCCAGAGGGCTGTGGCTGTGCTGGAGGTTGTGCCTCCGGTTCTAGTTGTGTGTGAGGTTCTGCTTGAGGGGCATCATCACTGCGGTGTTCTAGTCTTAACCTAGTCTATGAACGGGTGTCCCTATCATGAGGAGCACGGGAGCTCTCAGATGGCCTTATACAAGGATGGAGGGGGGAAACTATAAGGATATGCGCATTGGTTGAGGAACGCTTACAGAAACAGGAACAAGCATCTGGTCATATCTATAATAAAATCGTCGAAGGGTATCAAAATCCCTTGGCATGATTGTCAGCCTATGGGCGTGAGCGGCAAGAAAGTAAGCATCTTCAGAAAACTCGATGATCTAGTCCTTAGTGATTTCTTGAAGACATAATAATGCAGATGCTTGCCACCGCATGCTAATACTCCATTGCTCACAAATTTCACGCACAATCCTCTAGAAAGGAAGCCTGGATACCGCAGGTTGAATGTGTCACTCAATGTGACGAAGCTCCTACAAAACTACCATGTGAGCTTGATACCTCCTTTTTCTGCCTTACGCCTGCAGCGACTCGGTAGGTCTTTCAAGCCTCCGAGCAGTTGCCTTGGTACGAGCCATCTAAACAAATAAATAAAGCATGATGAGAAATGCATTTAAAAAAGTCAGTACCAAGCGATATAACACAAGTAGGATTCCAGAGTACATTGTATCGCTTGGTACTGACCCCATGACCAACGTTATCACAGTGGGGTCGCTACCAAGCGATATATAGCAAACTGGATTCTAGAGGCCTTTAAATCGCTTGGTACTGACCCCATGAAAAACATTACGGATAATGGGGTCGCAACCAAGTGATATAAAACAAACAGCACTCAAGAGGGCTTCAAATTACTTGGTACTGACCCCATGAAAAACATTTTGACAATGGGGTTGGAACCAAGAGATATGAAACAAACAAGAGTCCACAGGGCTTAGAATTGCTTGTTACTGACCCTATGACCAATGTTATCATAGTGGGGTCAGTACCAAACAATATAAAGCAGACATGATTCAGGCCTTTGAATCTCTTGGTACTGACCCCATGAAAAACATTATGACAATGGGTCACCACCCACCAAGCGATATAAAACAAACAAGACTCTGGAGGGCTTCGAATCGCTTTTTGGTACTGACCCCATGACCAACGTTATCACAGTGGGGTCCGTACCAAGCGATATGAAACAAATAGGAGTTCAAAGGCTCGGGGGGGTCACATAGTAGGATGTGTAATATATTACACTTGTGTCCACAAAGACCAGATTTGCAAACTCTTCTTACCGAGCACATCAACTCCAAGTCTCATATTATGGTCGTGAACAAAACATCAGCAACCAATCACCCTATGGATCAGCAAGGACATTTGGACGGCCAAAGAAGCTTTTTGATGCAGATCATCGTCAAAAATCATTGGGTTCTTTTCTCAAGCCGATTGAAAGTGGCACACCATCCCATTCAGAAACACCTTCTACTTGGAAAGGTGACTCGTATATGCTCTCTTCATGCAAATCAAATTTATTATGTTGGGGATTATGGCAAAGTACTGTGGCTTGTAAAGGGATTGAGATAGACATAAAACCTATGTTGCATGATTTAAAAATAGGAAGTGAGTGGTATCCAGAGCCGTACACAAAAGCTACTCTATATGATGGATGTAATGAAGTGAAAGTAGATGGGTGCTATAGACACAAAAATTGCTTTCGTATTTCAGCTTGTGGCAAGCCATTTGAGTCCTTTACTTGTGACAATTGAAAAAAGTCCTCACTTGTCATGATTTTCGTATGAGAATTCAACGAGAAGCCACCGCTAAAGAAAAGAGAGGGGTCAGAAACACAGGTGGTGGAAGGAGATTAGACTATCTCAGTGGTGAAGAGCTAAAGAGCATTGCACTTGAGTCAAAGTCAAAATTGAAAGAGGCAAAAAGAAAGTTGTGGTGGTTGAAAGCAAGGCTTGTTGTGCTTTCTGTGAGAATTAGGTCTCTCAAAGAAGCAAATATTGAATGCATCCATAGGAAAGATGTTCGACGCTTTTGCAATAACATAATTGAGGCCCATAGGCAAGGCAAATTCGGAGGTAAACCAGCCTTGTGGGACCTTTTTCAAGATGTTGCAAAGAATGCACTAAAAGCTAAGCAGGCACAAAGATTCTCTGAGTCCACAAAAACAATGTTTGAGGTCATAAAACTATGGGGTGGGCCACGCTTGCACGACTTTTTGAGTACTAATCTTGGAGGGCCATCCATGTCCACCACAAGAAGACAAGGCAAAAAGGCAACCCAATTTGTCTCTGGAGAGCATGAATACATTTTCAATGCGGTTGGGAAGATATACATGGATGCAAAAAGCAAACATGGAGTAACCTCATTGGTTCCCATCATCATTGTAGAAGATGAAACAACCATAAAACGTCGCATAAGGTAAGATAATCTCGACATGTAAATGGATTTTCCTTTCTTTTTGTCATTTAGAGAATGTATGCAAGAAAGAAGTAACTTTAAGTGGATTTGTGCTAATGCAGATGGAATGTAAAGGATGATACCCTTATTGGATTTTGTGGGAAAAAAGGAGAATATAATCAATGTTCTTCAAACGACATGATCATTGTGGGAGACGGATCAGAAGGCTATGAGAAGATAGTTGACGCTTTTCAGAACCATGTTGTGGGGAGCTATGCCAGGCTTCTCATGGTCAATCCTCTTCACGATAGCCTCCCTAGACTAGCTTTAATGGTACAAGCCACATGTAATCGCTTTGATAGCATTTTTGTTAGAAACCAGTGGAATCTTGTGGAGAGGATATGGAATGCAAAGCTAAAGGATGTGATTGGACCGATAATTGGACATGCTTCAGATGGAGATAGCAGGCGTCGTAAGCTCATGCTCGAGGATTACCTTGGAAAGAGCCAAGACCAGTTCTTTATTGATTGGTGTGGCTGGAAGCTAAGAGGGAGAATGGTAGATGGTCATGTGTATGGTCTTCATGATCAAGACTTTGTACATGGTGGAAAGAAGCTTATTAGTCCGCTTGATAGTCCTACTCGACAACTTGCCATAGGAAAGGTTTGGATTACACTCAATCATGTTGCAATGGTTTACCATGCATTTTCAATTGATCAGCACAAACTTCAAGAGGGGGATATACAAAGAAATGATTGCCAAAATTGGGGGGCAGCTCAAAGGATTGCAAGCAGACAGGCGCAAAGTTGTCTAATGAAGCTTCAGAAGAAGGAGAGAAGAATGCAAGGGACAAGGGCATATTTGGAGATTGTCGCTGATTATATTGATATTTTTTTATCTTCATACTTAAATTTGAGGGAACGTGTGGTATTAGCAGCCAAGGTTACTTTCTTTTTCAAGCTTTGGAGGTTATGGATTCATCAGCATCCATCATACAGCTTGAAGCAAAATTTCATTAGTAAAGAGGCCTATACAGATATTCAGCTTTCTTGCCATTTTGTAGTACTTCTCATAAAGATGTTTCGAGACTTTTATCCATCTCTAAAGTGTCCATTACACCTCACAGGGTCAGATGCAGCTGAAATTTATTTTAGTAAGATCGGAGGCATGATTGGACAAGAAAGGGCCTTCGACTTTGGAGACCTCTTGCATAGTATCGGTAGTTTGAGCAAGATTGCTATGCACGAATGCAGTGTAGATGGGTTGACTTTTTCACGAGCTCATAAGAAACAAGAACATATTTGGAAGTGTTTGAATAAGCAAGAAGGAAGTTTAGAAGCAGATTTAGGTGACTATGAAGCGGTTTCCTCGGATGAAAAAATAGTGGATGCATTGAAAGAGGGCTTACAGAAAGCTCAAAACCTGTGTGAGCCATTGGGATTAAAACCTGCCAACAAAGGAGAGAGCTTGAAGTGGTGGTCACAACCTTGGGTGGATACAGAATCGATATGGTCAAAATTGGATGCTGATGTGGGAGAAGCAGATGATTATGATGATTTTCAACAGCCAACAAAGGATGACCAGCAACTTCAAGGAGATCCGGATGAAAATGACGAGGTCATTGCAGTTAGTGAGATACGACATGAAATTGATGGCATCTTAGATGAGGCAAATGACTCAAAGACAATCACAACGAGACAAAAGATTAACCCCACTGTAGAAGTTGATGGAAAGTATATCTTCAAATCTACATTGGTTAGCCAATTAAATGGGAATTCAACATTGTCAAAGGATCGATTAACAAGAGTAAGACAGGGTGTTTATTTTTCCCATGAATCAAAACAACAATCTTCAAGCAATGCGAATTTCTTTGGGATAGGTAGTGATTGTGCTGTCTATTTTGTGGATGACACACAAGGACAAGCAAGTACCAAGCATCTAAAGCGTAATGGGAAGCCCACAAGCTTGAACCAAATGGATGTATCTCAAGGCACGTGGTACTTGGGAAGAGTTCAAAAGATGAGGATGAAAGTGGGAGGTAGGTATGTGGACTATAAACGAAGCTTTGACTTGTCAAATCGGCCTCAAGGCATAGAAGTACAGCTTGGTTGGTATCAAAGAATTAAAGGATCATGGATGTTTACATATGACCTGACGGACTTGAATATGGTTGCCGTTGAGTCAATTATAGCATTGGCAAATTTGACGTACAATGTGTCGAGTGAAAAATACCATCTTGATGAGAGTGATTATAAAATCTTCAACGACTTTGTTAAACATGTTGAGTAGCACTTACCTACAAAATTTTCAAAGAGGTATTGAAGTAAGTAATTGTTTTTTTCAGTAAGCCTTTTATTGCCTATTGCCATTATTTACGAATTTTGTTTCTTGCAGTGAATGGTCCTTCAAGGTAACAGTTGGCGGGAGTTTTGGTTATCCCATTTTGCGACTTCAATTTTGGAAATGTGTTGTCTTCAGATCAGTCATCTCGTAGATTGATCATTTTGGGATGCTCTATCGGCATGCTGTAAAGTTTTTGGAGTCATATAATCATGCATATTGTGTAACCAGTTCGACAATCCATACATATGAACATGTAAAAAGTGCACGCGGTTTTGGAGCATGTTGTTCTTCCTATTTATCTTGCTATCATTAATGTAGGCATTGTGTTCAATATAGTTTCAACTTTTTGATGCAATATTTTTGCTTCCAAGTATTTCTTTGATGAAATATGCTGGTTGTGAGGTGTGGTCTTCTCTTTGCCGATGTGAGATGTTGGTATGATGTGTTGTTGTGGAAGGATCTTAGCTTGTCGACTACCGAGTGTGCAGACCACACTCTTTAGCTGGTGGCTATCTAGAATTTTGCAGCAAATGTTCATGTATATTGTTGACGAAGTGTCTCAGCCACGAGACTTTTTAAATTGAAAGGATGATTTGGTGACAATTATCCTGTCAGATGTACCTAGCTCGATTGACTTGCCATGTACGACGCTTTTGAAGTTTTGCATAGCCCACATACAAAGTCTGAAGCAAAGGCTGCTTTAGTTTGGCTCTTAAAAGAGCGAACAAAGAATCAGAACTCTCCACATGAGCAGCAGCTATATTCAGGACTGATAGCATTGTACATACTGCAGCAAACGGCATGTTATGGTAATGGAGAAGACAAGAGGGTTTGGAATGACAGAGTTGCAGTTGTTACGGTAGCAGGCTTTGCAATTCAAACAGCAGTAGGCATTGCAATTCAAGCAGCAGCAAGGGATGAGGTTGCAGCAGGACACCGTGAGGGTGCAACAGGAGGAAGCAACAAGGCAACAGTAGGAGGTAGCACAAAAGCAGGATGCTTTTAGGATGCAACAACAACAGGAGGCAGTGAGGGTGCAACAGAGCTAGATGCAAGCACAACAGCAAAAGACATTCAGGATGCAGCAACGGGCTTTGTATTTGCAACAGCAAGGGGCAGCAAGGACTCCAGAACAAAATATAGGGGTGTCTCAAGTGTAGGATGGAATGCGGTCCAAGAAGCAGGATACACTGTGGCTTCAGCAGAACAGCAATCACTCTTGTCCAAACAGCAGAGGGCAGCATGGTCTCAACAAGAGCCCGAGCAGAGTAAAGGTTTGCATTGTTACAAGTATGGTGCAGGTTATGCTCAGTCCGGCAACAAGTGGCAACAAGTGATCTTGGTTCTAGCTAGTTGTGGAGAAAGGCATACGGTGAACTTGGTAGTGGTGTTTTTATTCTTTTTGTGCTCTTGTTTGTTTCTTGAAGACCCAAATGATGCAAACTTTGAGATCTTGATCAAGCTTGTAATAAAAAATTTCTACCCAAGTCTATGTCGAGAAGAGATTTTTGACGATTCTCGGATCTGCAGACAATAAATCATCTAGTAAGACTTGTTCCTGTTTATGGTAATGGAGAGGACATTCTGCATGCTACAGCTGGTATCAACATTTTAACATTTAGAAAAACTGAGGTTTGATAAGTTTTACAAGTATGGTGCAGGTTATGCTCAGCCTGGCAACAAGTGTTCTTGTTTATGGTAATGGAGAGGACATTCTGCACGCTACAGCTGGTATCAACATTTTAAGGTTTAGAAAAACTGAGGTTTGATAAGTTTACAAGTATGGTGCAGGTTATGCTCAGCCTGGCAACAAGTGTTCCTGTTTATGGTAATGGAGAAGACATTCTGCACGCTATAGCTGGTATCGACATTTTAACGTTTAGAAAAATTGAGGTTTGATAAGAAACTGAGGTATGATAAGTTTACAAGTATGGTACAAGTTTCTGAAAATGGCAGCATTTTGGCATCATGTTTGTGTTGTATCTTTCACAAAACACTTCGTTATCATAACGAAGCACGTAAGTTCTTATGTCTCTTTTATGCATATGTTATAGCACTTCTATTTGACAATGTGTGATTTCGCTTTGGTCTCTAATACTGGCAGCAATAAGCACTAGTGCATATCATGGAACTCGAAGCAATTTGTGACAAGCTATGAGGAATTATTATACCTCATGTAGATCAAAGCAGCGTGCTGCCACATCCCAACATCCATTCAAGGACAATAGGCGATTTGTGGAGTCAGCTATGTGATACATTTGTTTATTGCAACTACAGACGAGTAAAGACCAGATTCTTCCTCGCTTCATACAAGGTGCATACAGTCCTCCTTCACTTTGGGATACGCATGTGGAACACGGCACTTGTGACACATATTGTTTTTGCTTTACTCGGGCCTTTCATGTATTTGGTGTTTGCATTAAGCTATTCAATACATATTTGTGTAATTAATTCCCTCTATGTTTTTTGTACTTTTGTATCCATTTGAGCATGCAAAGACTGTGTAACCTAGAAGGCCTCTATGCTTTTGTACTTGTTTAAGCATGCCCAGGCTTTGTTATGGTTCTAGCTAGTTGTGGAGAAAGGCATATGGTGAACTTGGTAGTGGTGTTTTTATTCTTTTTGTGCTCTTGTTTGTTTATTGAAGACCCAAATGATGCAAACTTTGAGATTTTGATCAAGCTTGTAATAAAAAATTTCTACCTAAGCCTATGTCGAGGAGAGATTTCTGACAATTCTTGGATCTGTAGACAGTAAATCATCTAGTAAGACTTTGTTTGCTGTTGAGGAGGTTAGAGGAAGAAGCAAGCCTTTTCATTCGGGTTTCATTCTTGGTACTATTGCCAACCACTGATCCTTCTTGCATTTTGGCACTCACAAGCAGAGCAGGATGGATCGTCCTTGTGAAAATGGATATGAGATGACTTATGATGGCAATCATAGCTTCCGACGTGAAAATAAGTTGAGCTTGTCCTATCATATTACTAGGGAGGACACACTACCCAATTCTCTATTACCTGATAGGAATTCTGACTCATGCCAGTTCTCAGTACTCTAAGCAGAACAGATCCCTGAGATAACAAGTTTTCGACTTACTGAGAACTGAGGGACAGGTCTTGCTTCATACGTTGAGACTCATGTCATGGTTGAGACAGTTTATACTCAACAGTGCAGTGGCATGGAGCACTACAACAAGGCAAAGAGGGAGTTGGTCTGTAGTGTGAAAACATTGTATTTATGATGTGTTCGTTGGACACTAGCTATGGCTGCAATACACACTTCACCGACAGAGATAGTGACAAACACTTGGGGGATAATCACCCATACCCTCTTCAAACAATTAGAGCTCCTTCAGGGAGCCTTCAACTGGACGGGATAGAGATGTGAGGCCTTCAAATTTGGGGAGGGGTCTTTTCTCGATGCATGAAGCTGTCGTCCTTGGCAGTACTGGCCTCGTGCTTGGCTCTTGCCTCCTCCAGTACCTTCTGAGATAGCCTAGGAGTTGAGTAACGGGTTTTTCTGACGGTTGCTATATACTTGGTTACAGGTTTGGAAAGACTGTAAACTGCTCCAAAGATTACCCTGGTTTCATTGTTAACCGAATTCTCATGCCCATGATTAATGAAGCTTTCTATGCGCTTCATTGTGTCAGTAAGAGACAATGCATGATCATATTTCAATTTGAAAGTTACAGAAGGAATGTTGATATCCATTGCTTGTTAAAATTTTAAATTTACAGAAAGGATTTTTTATTTGTTTTCAAAATTTACAAAAGGGGTATAAAAAGTAACCTAAAATTTTAAAAAAGGGATTTTTAAAGTACCCTATGAACGCACGTTATACACAAGACTACTATAAGGTGACCCCCCCCCCCCCCCCCGAGTTCAAAGGGCTTCGAATCGCTTGGTACTGACCCCATGACCAACGTTATCACAGTGGGGTCGGTACATATAAGCAGACAAGATTTCGAAGGCCTTTGAATCTCTTGGTATTGACCCCATGAAAAACATTATGATAATGGGTCCCTACCAAGCGATATAAAACAAACAGGACTCAAGAGGGCTTCAAATCGCTTGGTACTAACCCCATGACCAATGTTATCACAGTGGGGTTGGTACCAAGCGATATGAAACAAATAGGAGTCCAAAGGGCTTAGAATTGCTTGGTGTACTGACCCCATGACCAACGTTATCACAGTGGGGTTGGGACCAAGTGATATAAAGCAGACATAATTCTGGAGGCCTTTGGATTGCTTAGTATTGACCCCATGAAAAACATTATGACAATGGGGTCAGTACCAAGCGATATGAAACAAACAGGAGTCTAGAGAGCTTAGAATCGCTTGGTACTAACCCATTAGGAAAAATTTGGACTCACTTTTGGGCCTTTTAAGCTCTTTGAGATTCTAAGAAATATTACATAAGGACCAATGAGGGTGAGGCTTCTGTTATGGAACCTTTGAGGTTACGTTTTGGTGGCGAGGCCATAACTTGAGCTTAAAAACTCAAAATTTGTTGGAGGTTAGTGCGTTAGAATCCTCTCATCAAGATCTTTCCAATGATATGTTACATGATATAGTTTTGAGGTACTATGGATAGAGTTACGTTTTGGTAACTTGAGCTTAAAAACTCAAAATTTGTTGGAGGTTGGTGCGTTAGAATCCTCTCATCAAGATCTTTCCAATGATATGTTACATGATATAGTTTTGAGGTACTATGGATAGAGTTATCCACGATCCCCCTTTTTGTAATAGAATGATGACTTGGGATTTCTTAGAGGGCCCAAAAATGAGTCCATATTTTCCCTAATGCGATAACTAACGTTATCATAGTGGGGTCGGTACTAAGCGATATGCACATACAAAAACCCATAGGCCTTTGAATCTCTTGGTATTGACCCCATGACCACAAGATATCACAGTGGGGTTAGTACCAAGCGAGAATCAATTAAATAGAAATTCACAAGCCAAATAATCGCTTTATACTGACCCCATGACAAACATTGTGCAGTGTTTGTGCCTATAGGGTTTGAACCCGTGGGCAACATTCCACATGAGAGTTAGTACCAAGAGACTTGCTAATCGCTTGGTACTAGACGTCTGGGCAACGTGAGCCACCAAGGGGGTCAGTATTAAGCGATATGGGACCAAAAGGACCCCAAAAAGCCGGTTTAAGCCCCCCTCCACTAAAGCAAAAACATTACGCCTAGGATCGTAAGCAGGTTAATCATGACATAGTGGTCAAGGGAACCTGGACATGGTTGCAGTAGGAGACATACATGACAAGAATCATTGCAGGCTGAGTTGGTATCAGTAAGGTACCGCAACTCATGTCCCAGAAGGATTCAGCACCGTAGTGCACACGGGTAATAATCGAGCTTCAGGCTCAACGCAACCCATGGACTCAAGGGATTGATGAAAAAAGAACATGCAAAGCTTAACTTGGTGTCAAGATAGCATAAGATCCTTATAGGCTTTCGATTTGAAGGTTAGGGCAAGCCATCAATTTTCAGGTGTGGAAGATAGACTATTTCAGCTTACAAAATACAACTAAAATACAAAATATGCCCCTTGTATGTTTTTTATTTAATATATAAAGGCTTCATCTCAAAAAAGAATTATTGACCCCTTTAAGTCTTTAAATTTAGGGGTCAGTACCAAGCGGTGATGGGCTCGTGAATTGCGCATGAGCCCTCTACCGCTTGGTACTGACCCCTCTTTTTTTGGTGCTAGTACCAAGCGATGGGGGCTTGCATGTGTATATCCAAATCTCCTTATCTCCAAGTATTGACCCCATGTATAATAAGCGTGCATGTTCTTATTGGCTGAAATGTTTTTTTTAGGCATGTCTTTGAAAGAGTGGGACATTATCTATGAATCGGATGATGAGGCAGAAGAGTCTTGTGCAGAAAAGTTGTTTATGTTCTTGTACAATGCACAAGCCCACGAGCGTTTGCATGAGTTTTCTTCAATGTTTAACAAGGAACTTTCTCTTGAGAACGTCATTAATTCTTGTAGGATTGTTCTCGGTGACCGTCGTGAGTAGGAGTATGAAGACACTGTTTTTGCCAATATCGTTATGTCCGATGGTGAACGATATGTTCATCCATCTAATTTTGCACAATAGACAAAGTCATGAAAGAGGAGGCTTAGCCGTTGTCTTGAAAAGATTCCCAGCCTCCTTCAATAGAGTAGAGGAGAATGCCCAATACACTCAAAGAAGTGTCGCTTGCTCCAATTTAGTTATGGTTTTCTTTGTTTTCTGCATCTTCTTTACTGAGGACTCAAAGCTGGAGACAGTGACTTTGGCAAGCACTCAAGTGCCAATCGACGATAATGGGGTTGAGGAAGAGGTGGCTCCTATAGAACCAGCACAGGAGGAAAGGGCAGAGGCCGAAAAGGAAACCTTTGAGGCTAATGAATCCCTTATCCCCTTCGATGCAACACCTATTTCATTGGAAGACAGTCAATCTAATGAGAATGAACAAGGGGATTTGTCACTACCTTCCTTGCCCAGCTTTACTATGGCAACCCAAGCTGAGATAATCTAGATTTGGAGTGCTCTTACATCTATAACATGAAATCTGCACTCCCATTGGTTATTTCCAATACAATGAAATACCCAACACTCATTAGACACATTTCGTCTGATATTTGAATGTAAGTGTCTTCTTTTGTTAGTCTGGGTTTTCCAAGAGCTTTTCACGCCTCCAAGAATATGAGATTGGTGTGGGACATAGGATATATGTGGGATTTCTACCATCGTAGGCCATTGTCAGTCAGGATTCCAATCCATATTCTTGGTGGGTTAAGTTCTGGTGGTAGTTCATTGGAAGTTGAAGACTTACTAGTTATTGTGGGGGGTGTGAGAATACCCTTTGTGGAAGTAGTTGGTGGGGGAAGAAGATCAAATTTGATGCATTCCCCATCCCAGAGGATCATTGTTAACTTACCCTAGGGAAGCTTTAGGGTATTTGTGTTGTCAACTGGGTTGATTGTACTTGTAGAATTTTGGACTTAGCTTATTCTGAGCACGACTTCTTTTTTTATCTCACTTGTGGAAACCTTATAGAACTTATAAGCCAATGGGTTAGATAGAGTATGCATAGACAACAATGCACACTTTCATTGCATGTTTTTGCCAAAGGGAAAATATATCCACATCCTAAGCCTGGTTGTTTCAGCATGTGGAGCTACACTTACACTTGGGGTGTTAAGAGAGGAAATGGAGCTACACTTACACGAGTGTTAAGAGAGGAAATGGCCTTATAGGGTTCATGAAGGGTCTAGCCATTTGGGAGCACAAATTGCGTGGCAAGTTTGCAATCTGGGAGGGTGTCAAGTGTAGAAAGGATTTTGAGCCAAGCTAGTAAAATTCATCACTATTGAGAAAAGTGACCGTGCATGGCACCCACACATCATCAAGGGCTTCATAATAACAAGCATCGCAAACCAAGAGATCATTGCTCTTGGTGGTGGTTAGAGAGTCTTCAACAAAGGGAGCTTTGGCCATGGGATGTTAGTGCCAGGTATATAAATTGACCTTAAGTGTTTGAGACCCTTTGCGGAGGTAGACATGATGCATGTCCCAATCATCGATCAGTTGTGTTTGTGGCATGAAGGGTCTACCCAGGATGCTATCATAGGTGGCATCATAAAAGTCCATGACCACAAATGTGAGGTGGAATGTCATGTTACAAACTTTTACCTTGAGGTCATGCACTTGATCACCAATATGGTGGGATCAAGGCGTGGTTGTCCCAAGTTTTCCCAGCATCTTTATGTGAGGATGCTTATACTCGCACCTCCATCCAAGATGCCTTTGACTACATATCCATTATAGGAAGTGAGTAAGGTTGTGTTTGTGTCATCAACTTCAAAGTAGTGGACCCAATGCATTTACACAAATGGTTGGTGCACCTTTGAGTTCTAGGTTGTGGTGATGGAGTACGTTTGGATAATGGGGCTCAAATTCATCCGAGGAATCTATGGGCGATCCCTCCTCCACACAGAAGCATGTAGTTTTGTTTCTATCCAATCCCAAAGGTCATTCCATTTATTTGAACTACCTTTGAACAAGGTTCCGATGGGCATTTGTATTTGGGAGAAAACAAAGGCAGAGAGGTCGGCCAAGTTGCGTTGATGAGTATGAGCTTCTTGAGGGGCAGGGCCTTGATCATAGGGTGGACGAGCAATAGTATATGGAAGTTCAATTTAGTTGTTCTTTGACAGGGGGTGAAGGTTGAGATTTGGTAGCTGTAGAATAATAAAACACCTCAGCAATTTTGGTATGTGAACCTCGTGAATCATTGTCTGACTCTATGTCACTCTTCACATCAACTTGTTTGACATAAACTTGGGATTTGCGCTTGGCCGTTTGTGGGATTTGCGCTTGGCCGTTTGTGGAATTGTCATTGGAGGAGGATGAGGAGGCACATGAGGGGAAAAATGTTTGTTTGTCAACATCATGTTGGCAAATAGGTCTTCCTTGTCCTTGAGCATTTTGTAGGGTCGCTTGCCTTCCCTGGTGCAAAAGTTTAGGTTCAATGGGGAAGGATGTGCACTCAGTCAAAGGTAACAAAAATGGGTAACGGTTCAAGTTGAGCCTGGTATTGCTATATTAATGCTTAGGCCTCCTAAAGATGTTGCTTCTCAAGGATGACATTGGGATATGTGGCCAACTGTGTTTCCCATTTGATGAGTTTTTGGTGGGCTGCATGGGGGAGTGGCAGTTTGGCATGATCATCTCTCTCGGAGAATGATGTGGTCTTTGTTGATTGAGCTAGTGAGGAAGCTAGCCTGATCTTCTGCGAGACCAATGTGCTTAGAACATTTTTTCTTTTGGGATATGTGGCCTTCTTTAGCTTGGCCTACAACCATGTGACAACATTCAATGGGACACTCAAAATCTTCCCATCACTACAAGGGATTGGGCTCATACCCGCGCTCTTAGCCGCTAAAAATGACTTGTGAAAAAAAGTAGCGGGCCCGTGTATCAGCGCGTGTATAATCGCGGCCAGAGACATGCGTGTAAAACCGCATGTACAGTACCTCTCAGACGCGCGTATACACGGGTGTGTAGCTGCGTTTTTTTTTTACAGACGCGTTAATACACGCCAGTATACACGCTTCTTATTATATTAGACGCGGTTATACACGGGTGTATAGCCGCATCCTGTTCAGTTCCAATGTCACAGACGCGTTTTTACTTGCGTGTATACACGCGTTTCTTTTATTTAGATGCGCTTATACACGCGTTATTGCCAGTGTATACGCGTTAATACACGCGTAATTTCCAGAGTATCCGCGCAGATACACGCAAGTTTTAGCAGTTTTGACGCGTTTATACACGCGAACAGAGAGCAAAAAAAAAATCCAGAGAGTGCTATTTGGTGCCTGAATACTGTTCCAGCATTCCAGCACCCAATAGCACTCTCTGGTTTAGGGTTTTTGGTGCATTAGACCATCCCATTAGACCATCCACGAAGAACATATGCACGAGGGAGATTAAGACAAGAACGACATGAATGCATACATTGTCATTACACGATTCAAGACAGCCATGAATGTAATACTATCGATCAATCAATTCAATATTACTATCAAAATTTCATACATGTATACAAGGGAGTCCATATCTCGAAGTAGCCCATGGCTTGAGTTTACAAAAAAATATATACAATCACATCCTAAATATGGAATGTGATACTACAAATCTGAGTACTACTCAGACCCAGATGATGACTCGGTGCTCCCCCCATGCTCAGATGAGCTCGCATCGGTCGGAATGTCCGAGGAGTAGTGCTCACGTCCACCCTCTGCAGCGGCGGCCGGTGGATCATCAGCAGCTTGTGCCTGTTCAAGTAATATATAGTATATAAGTATATATATATATATATATGCAATTCAATAAACCAAAACCATTCGTTACAAATTTTCAAGTACCTGTCGACCGTATGGTCTCATGGCCAACTCAAACTGCGCGTCCGTAATACGTCCCTCGGCTCTGAAGATGGCCCACGTGTCACGTCTACTATGCCGGCGAGCATACGCAGTATCGTGGGTTGTGGGCTTCCTCCCCGTAACCCGTCGCTGTATCATAATCAACACAATTTGTAAGATTAAAACAATTCATAGAATCAATGAATTAAGTAAACAATCAAATAAAGTGACAGGATACTTACGAACTCTGCCTCCCATGACTCGACGCCGCCAGATCCGAAATGCGAAGATCCAACGGTCTCCATCTGGATCCGTCGTGCCTCCACATGCTGCCTGCTCTTCACGCCACCCTCTGCTCGTTTCTTTGCCTCCTTCCACTCGCGTTTGTGCGCAGTGGCAGGTTTCTCGGCAGGATAGCCACCCGCAGCTACATTTAGTCGGTCATCGTACGCGAGTTTTTTAAGGTGAGATCTTTTATTACTTAAGATCTCCCTTATTCGCGTCCTTCCCTATACATCCGAGAATGTAGCATGTGGGGGATTGGGGTACCGACTGTGTACAGCCTCTATCACCTCCCCAACTAATCGGCTATTTTGATCTTTAAATTTAATAAAACAATTTCTATATGAGTTTGATACTACCCCACGCATGTACTCCATTACCTCCCTCCCCCTCGCATCCATCACTATCCCGCCCCTATCCGTCACATCATAGCAAACCACTCTCTCCATCTCTCTCATCTCCTCCTCTTCCGAACTGTCTCCTCTAACTCTTCTCCCTCTATCTCCTCTCTCACCCCGTGCCCTACTACCTCCCCCACCTCCCCCACCTCCCCCACCAAAGCACCCGCCGCATCCTCCACTCCCACTCTTCCTACTGCTGCGGGTGGAGTCACGACTGGGGGATTGTCTACGTGACGGTGGCTGTGAGCCCTGACGTGATGGTGGCTCTGAGGGAGCACGTGATGGTGGCTGTGAGGGTGTACGTGAGTGTGTCTGGGACGAGGTATGTCTCCTCGGTGGACGTGGAAGAGGAGAAGCTGCATGCCGTCTCGTCGGACTCGGAGGAATAGACGGCACTGGAGTGCCCTGGATACTCGCGGTAGGGGTATAGACACCAGGCAGGGAAGGAGGGGGATGGGCATACATATACTCTGTAAGCTCAACCGGACCAGGTTGGCGCCCAAAGTGATTCATCATCTCCATCAACCAATTGCTATATGCAAATGGATCGGATGAAGAACCTGGAATATCCATAAAGAACCTGCAACAAACATCATCATGTACATCATGGGCTATCTCTTGACTCACACATTGTCATTACACAAGTCAATTGCCTGCAAACCATGAAATCTGAAACGCCGCAGTTTTCTGTCTGCAGAAACGCGTGTATACACCCGTCAAAAAATGCGTGTATACACCCGGCAACAAACGCGTGTATATGCGCGTGAAAGAACTCTGCAGACAGGTTACACGCGCTTCTACACGCGTTCGTACACGCGACCTGCGAAAAAATTTTCTCGAAAAGACCGACCCCCCGACAAAGACAGAATGTCCTTATAAAAGGACCAGCCATTGTCGCCCCTGTCAGGATGCAGCAACCCAATCGTGTGCAAAAAGACAAACCCAAAGAGCAAAGAGCAAAGTAAACAAATCTGACAAAAGAGACAAGGCACAGGACAAAGTGACTCACCTCTGAAAAAGTGAGTCCTCTCTGCTCCTTCTCTGCTCCCTCCTTCTCCCGTGTGTGTGCTCCTTTCTCTGCTCCCTCCTTGCTGTT
The DNA here is from genome assembly GCF_041138505.1 of Cibotium barometz. NCBI lineage: Eukaryota > Viridiplantae > Streptophyta > Polypodiopsida > Cyatheales > Cibotiaceae > Cibotium > Cibotium barometz. Next base: position 7,771,864 of record NC_141079.1, read on the forward strand.
GGAAGAGGCGAAAACAGGTGAAAATGCATGCACTGTTGATTTCTAAGTTCAAAATCTATATTTGGGGAAGGCGGGCTATTTTTAGTTTAAATATGCCGCCGCGTTTATGTTCGCGTTTATGAACGCAGGTATATTCGCGTGTACATGATTTTAGCTGCGTTTATACACGCGTTTTGCAGACATTAGCCGCGTAAATACACGCGTTTTTTAGGAATTAGCCGCGTTTATACACGCAAGTTTTAGGATATAGCCACGTGAATACACGCGATTTTGTGCTTTCATTAAAAATATATAATGAGTTTGTGTTTTCTGGTTTGTACACAGGATGTCATCAACCTCTTCAAGCAGTTCTGGGGAAGATGAGACAATGCGTCATCGTAATCGCGATGTGTGGTTGGGACAACGGATCAAATGTATGTGTAATCGATGTCAAGGATGCATTGTACGAGCACGTCGAATTACCTTGAATCACATCTCCATGTATGGAGAATGGAATCAAACAGGTTTAGAGGTGAGTAGATGTAAATTGATGGTATTCAAATGACTCATGGTATCCAAATTAAATTAATAGAGTTGTAACATATAATTTGATAAATTGAAGCAGGATGCAGTACCACACCCTAACATGGTACCCTACGCGCGACGAGAGCACGTAAAGCGTCGACGAGATGATGCTGGAGCTTCGGGATCTATTGTCAGAGATGAGTGGGAAAGGGACGACAATAGCCCTGCACCCCACGAAGTTGTGGAAGAGGAGGTGCTTGATGATATGGTGCGGAATCTTTTTAAGGATGATCCCAAAGGTATGGACGACGATGATATGGAACAAGAGCATCTTTATAAAGCTTCATCGACACCGGTGTTTGAAGGGTGCACATTCTCAGTTTTACGTGCTTCCCTTGAACTACTTAATATACAAACAGTTTATGGATGGAGCAATGCAAGTCTTGACGCATTGTTGAAGTAAGCATTCTAACTTATAAATTTGAATTAGTGATTTAAGGTTTAGGATTTAAGACTAATTATAATTGATGATATTGGATGCAGGCTATTGTCAAACATGCTTCCAAAGGAAAATAGACTGCCCACCTCAAGAGACATAGCGAGGCGCTATGTGACATCTCTTGGAGGACTGGATTATGATAAAATACATGCATGCGTCAATGATTGCATTCTCTTTCGTGGGACGCATAAGGAGGCTCTGACATGTCCCACTTGTGGTGAGGCAAGGTACAGAATAGATATGAAGAGTTTTGATGTACCTCGTAAAGTCTTGCGACACTTTCCTATAATTCCTCGCATCAAACACATGTTCAAGTGCAAATCCATAGCAGAGCTCATGTCATGGCATTCCTCACATCGATCGGATGATGGCATGTGGAGAATTCCCGCAGACACTCCTGCTTGGAAGCATATTGAAGATGAGTGGCCCAGCTTTAAAACAGAGCCCAGAAACTTGAGACTTGGCCTGGGTATGGATGGAGTGAATCCATTTGGTTTCAAAAGCACCGCATACAGCGTGTGGCCAGTTGTGCTGGTGAATTATAACCTTCCACCATCAATGGCGATCAAGAAGGGACATCTTATGTTATCCCTTCTAATTCCAGGGAAACATAAAGTCAAGCATATGGATGTTTATCTTGAACCACTGATTGATGAGTTGGAGGAACTATGGAGAGGTGTTGCGGTGGTGGACATTAGTAGGCCTCCCTCCTCTCGACACTTCGACTTAAAAGCAGTGTTGATGTGGACAATGCATGACTTTCCAGGATACAGCGATTGTTCTGGTAAGAATTCTAATTACCTCCCTACTCTATTACTATTGGCTATATATATTAATTAGACGGTTTGACTTTATTATTCTAACTTTTATTTATATTTTAACAGGTTTGAAAACATCGGGTAAACATGCATGTCCTGTTTGTGGCCCTTCGTTAGTACATGAGTATGCTGATGGTTTGTGTAAGACTATATTCGATAATCATCATCGATTTCTCCCCTCAGATCATCCTAAATATGTTGCTAGTAAGAGTAACATTCCTCCACAAACACTTCGTGCAAAAGATTGGAAGCGTATTTGGGAGTCTACAACTATTCTTCCTCCAGATGGCATGAACAGGTATAGTGATGTTTTTTCAATCTTGTTTTGTGTAGTCTCTAATTGGATTAAAGGTCACATAGAGCAATCCCTTGTGCAGGTACTCCATTTTTTTCCGGCTGCCATATTGGACCCATCTTAAGATCAACCATCTTCTTGATCCCATGCACATCTTCAAGAATGTGGGATCTGGTATTTGGGAACATATTACTGGTAAACGAGACAATGTTAGCGTACGTGAGGACTTGCGGGTCGCAGGACGTATGCGTCAAGCTTGGCCACGAGAGGTGGGTGGGCACGTTCGTCTTCCGCCTGCACCATGGATTATATCAAAGAAAGAGGAGAAGCAGGTAAAGCAGGCCATCACCACTTTGCGTACTCCCACTGGATGCATGAGATCATTGAAGGGAGCCTTTACAACCACTAAGAAAAGAGGCGTTGAGCAACTATATGGGTTGAAGTCCCACGATTGGCACAAGATGCTTCAAGTAAGTGTTTTCCAAGTCTTGTACGTACGTTGAAATTAAATTTTGTAATGCCATAAACCATAAATGTGCTCTTATGTGCGCAGTTCATACTACCTACTAGCATCGACCATTGTGCGAATAAGAGTTTGAAAAAATGTATTTATAAGATGGGCGAGCTTGTGAGGTATGTAAAACCCATGCTTAGATCACCCTTCATTATACCTTGCAAAATGAACGTGCATGAGGTATAACGTACTATTTATTTATTTTTCAGATATGTTAGTTCCAAAGCAATTGATCCAGCCACGTTGGATGATGTGCGTGTTATGGCAGTGGAGGTGGTTTGTTTGGTAGAGGAGACTTTTCCGCGAACCATTCTCACAAGTCAACTACATCTCATTGTGCATTTAGTGGACGAAATTGCTTTATGTGGTACTGTGCATGCACGTTGGATGTTCTTCCTAGAGCGCTTCATGAAGACCTTAAAAGACTTTGTGAGGCAAAGTGCAAGGCCTGAAGGAAGCATGGCCGAGGGTTGGTTGATACAAGAGTCTCTTGTATATATTTCAGAATTTCTTGGTCAGGTGGACAGCTCTTTGCCACGACTATGGAGCAATGAAGAGGACTTGAGGATGACCTCTATTGTGCCTCAAGGAAAAGGACAGAGTAAAGTAATTGACAGAACATTGATTGATGATCTCAATTTCACTTGTATCCTTAATAGTGATGTGATGAGCAGATGGGTTACAAGATATGAGGATGCAAAGACAAAAAGGCAAGCAAAAAGAGCTCTCTTTCGGAGGCAACATGGCTCTCGGAAGGCGTACCCTAAGCATCTAGCAACACTTCCGAATGATATCCATGTTGATTGGTTGCATGAGGAAATGGAGAGAGCAGAGAGTGACGAGGGGCTGCATATCACGGCGGAAGAATGGGAGTATGCACGAGGATGCATGTCAAAGGTACATAGAACTAATGTTTTGCATTAGTTGTAAGTGATTTGCTTTTAATATTTATTCACATTGCTTACACAAATATTGCTTCTATTTTGGTCCAGTGCACTATGTTCAATGCTATATGGTGTGAAGGCAAGCATTTTCGAACACAAAGAATTGATGAAAAGAGAAATACACAAGATTGCGGTGTCATTAGTAGCTTTGAGGGAGCTAATGGAAAAATGGATGATTATTGTGGCATAATCCAAGACATATTTAGGCTTGACTTTCGTCGCTTCTTTGTGTATGTTTTGGATGTCAAATGGCAAATGAACGTGGTGGAAAAAGGGCCTGATGCAACGATAAAACGCCATGCAAGTGGATATGTAACTATTGACTCTACAAAGTTCTGGCAAACAAAGAAAGATAGGCTCGTATTGCCACAACAATGTGAGCAGGTATGCATTTTTTTACTAATGTGTTTCATGTACATATATATCTAAGCTCGCGTACCCCTTGACTTTTGATATGCTAATTAATTACTGTACTGTGTGTATTTGAGTAGGTTATCTATCTACCAATGGTGCATGACATCAAATGGTGGTACGTCATCCCTATTGCACCACGTTCCAAAGTGATGTATAATACATTCACTGATATGGAGCATATGGAGGATGTAACAAGCCGCAATGAAGATGACGTCGAACATGCCATTGAAGATGTTGTGATCGATGATCAAGAAATAAGAGATGATCGTGATAATGAGGATGAGCATGCCATTTCTCATGATCATGAGAATGACCCTACCATTGAGGATGATGGTGATGTTGATGAGGATGATCAGGACATCGATACCATTATCAATGGAGTACAGAATATCGATAGTGGAATAAATTTAATCGTAGCCTTACCAATTGATCAAATGGATATTGATGTTGATCGTTTGACAAGGATGGATCTTATTGAAGATGAGATCGAACCCTAACCAATCCGTCACTGTATGTTCTAAATTGATGACATTTCTATCATCTCATATGCATGATTTATTTTTGAATATATTTCATTGTTGTAAATGCATGTAGTGGGATTGTGTAATGATGTGTACTGTAATGTACTATGAGATGGTTTAAGGAAAATAGTTTTTAATTTTGTTAAGGAATTCAGTTTTTTTTTCAGTTTTTCTCTGCCATGCGTGTATTAATCCGTGTACAGTGGCGTGTATTTTTCCGTGTATAATAGCGAGTATTACCCCGTAAATATTATCGTGTATATATGCGTGTATTACTGCGTGTATATAAACGCGTTTATACACGCGTTGATAAATGCAAATATACACGCGAACTTAAATGCTAAAATACACGCGCCCGATTCTATTCAAATACAAGCGCGACCATACACGCGTTCGTAATTTATCGCGTGTATGAAACGCGTGTATGGCAGCATTGTCTTGTAGTGCATGTTGAATGCTTAACACGTTAGGGATGGCATGCCTTGCACTGTGGAGTGAGAAACTGATTGCAAAGCAAAATCTTTGAAGAAATGGTCAATTCCACATCCATGACATTGTGGTGTCACTAGCAGATGTTTCTTTCAAGGGCATTCAACCATTCTATGGGATCCTTGGCAAAGGAAACACATGGGCTTCACAGGTGCATCTAAATGCCCTACCACATAATCATCCACTATACATATCAAGTGGCATAGAATACACCCAAAGATGAATATTTCAGCCCTAAATATTATAAGATCATGTAGACACCCATGGGAGACAAATGAACTCATCTGAAGGTTGGCCTCATGTAAGAATAAATGAGAACCCATGCCATCATCATCCCACCACATAGCTCTACTCGAGAAGTCTAAAGCATGATCCACTGCATCTATGGTTGGATGAGTGTGATTTGACCCATGAAGTATATCCTAATGTGTAAGACCCCCTATGTGTGTATGATAATCCAAGATATAAAAATAATCACCATCATCATCATAGTCATCATCACCAAAAAATGAAGAGGTATCCTCACATAAAAGATAGCTGGTATCATCATCTATAGCATTCCCAAGGCCTCCCATTACGGATAATATGAGCTCATTTTGGGGATCTCTAAGGATTTTTCTCTCTAAAAGGCCATGGTGAGCCCTATCAATCTTATGCCAGAACCCCATCATTGAAAAGCTTATGATGATGAGTAGATTTCAAATATACAATCTCAGACAACTTTCAAGTAGAAATGCTCAAGATACACCCTAAAAAAATTTAAGATGCCAAAATGTAACGTTACATGCCACATCATCACTTTTGAAACCACTTTTTGGGAAGCTTCAATATCCTATGTTAGAACTCCATCATGTTATATACCATTGGAAATATCTTGCATAGTACATTCTAAATCTACCAACTTTGAAATTTTTGGGAATTATGTGGTCAAATTTCACAGTGGTCCCATTTTTTAGAGAGAGAAAGAGCATGAAACTCATTAGAGGGCCCCAAAATGAGCTCATAATTTTCCTACTAAAGGTCATTCTCATAAACATGATCTATCTTCATCATTGATGAACTAATGTGACCTATATCCCAAGATAAATCTATCTCCAATAGTATAGGATCAGGGATTTAATATTCACGTGATCACAAGATTTTTTGTGATAATAACACATGTGAACAAGTTCACATGTTCTCATGTTACCGTTCACAAAATAACAGGCCACTTGCCATTTGGGAACCCCTTAGAAGTTTGGTTACACATGGGAATAAGCTCTTCACACGTTCTCATGTTACCATCTTCACATAATAGCAGGTCAGTGGCCACCTAAGAAGATTTTTTATGCCCGACAAAGATAATTTTTTAAGGCCCTTGTGAAAGCTTTGTGAATATAACATGTGATCACAAGATTTTTTTGTGTTATTAACATATGTTATTAACATGTTCACATGTTCTCGTTTACGCCAGTGAAATCCCTGTATAGGATCTAAGGAGATGTCGAGATCAAATGCAGATCTCTCAAGAGCTATACCATACAATCTATATGCACAACCCTACCTCTCCTCCTATGAGGTCTAATATGAGAAAAATCATCACTTCTCTCATTCACTATCCATGAATTCTCAAATACATGAACTCTATGCACACGAACATTTCTAAGAATGCTATGAAAACATGAAAACTAGGAGTAGTGGTCGTATCAGTGATATCTCCACAAATAGAAATCCTAGAAGAACAGCCTGATACATCTAATAGTAGGAACTCAGGTCTATACTAATAGGTGTCTTTGTCACTCGTATGCAGAGTATCACTAATCTAAAGTGTGCTAATGGATACATCACCAAACAAATTCACACTATCCCCTAGAATGTCAATCTACAATCAGCTAGAGTGTCGACATGATCCGTTAGGAAAGATGATAGCCACAGAAGGGTCAATTATTGGTATGGCTACCTTCTCTACCCCTGAGATCATGCCCACATGATTTAACTCACACACATCACTATCTCATACATCGTGATCATGTGCATATGTGTCAATGGTACCATGTGCACGTATATCACTATGATCATGTGCATGTGTGTGCGATACATTGGTATCATCATGTGTGTGTGTGCGATACATTGGTATCATCATGTGCGTGTGTGTACAACACATCATTATCATCATCATCTCCATCATAATACAATGAATAAGTTGGTCTAAGTAAATGAGAATGAATGAGATGATGGCTACTCGATGTCATGGGTGAGTTGTATAGAAGCTATCAAGGCCCATGTTAAAGGCAAAAGAGTGAGAAAAATAGAAGCATGGTATGATAAGGCCCCATAAATGCTCCCCATGAACAATCAAGATCATTATCACCTAAATAATCATCCATATTATCATACCCATGAATGCTCCCCACCATGAATGATCATTAAAATCATCATCACCCATATAATCATCATAGTCTTATCACGAACATCATCATCCTTGGCAAAATGATATGGATTAAATCCATAATCTCATGCAAACAACTTCTCCCAGAAGTGCTAGTATGTGCAAAGGATCCCAAATTGACTAATGAAATCGAAGTAGGCACCATAGCTTCTCATCTGATCCCATACAAAGGGATATAAGGATGCATGCATGTATGCAGGGATGTGCTCATCAAAATAACATGATATTGCTGCCTACGCATTGGAACTAAACATCTAATAAAAATCATGATATGCATATAGCTCGTGGGCATGGCATACATAAACAATGTTGCATCTCAGTGCCATACAAACATCCAAAATGCCCAAAGTACGAGGCGTGTGTGAAAAAAACTCACCAAATCCCCAAATGTGTGACACAAGGCCACGATGTGCTAATGCGCATGATCAAGGTTATAAAAGCACAAATAGTGTAGCAATTCCAACATGTGTAAGAACCAAGACTAACAATGCACAAAACGCACATCACATGTGAACAAGCTGAAATAATGCACTAACAAAAGATGTACTTGGATGGCTATGCTGATGAATTTTTATATAGTGTGCATGCATAGGACAGGGCCCAGTGAGATTTGCTGGTTTTGTGCATGGGAAAGGAAAAAATGTGTGCCCATGGTCCTAATCACCTAGATCCTAATCACCTAGAAATTTATTTATTTTCTACATGTGTTCTGTGATCAACACACCTTAAAAGGGTTTTGTAGTGAGTGTCCCATGTGGCTAGAGTTGTGAGATTACCTTTAAGTTACCTTTGAGAGGTTGGAGAAGCTCAGCCATTTGTACCAGTGCCCCTTGGTTTGGTGACAAAGTCGAGGGGCGGGGGAGCTTCATGAAGGAGGCTTTGTTGGGGAAAATGGGTGGGAAAATTGAGCTTTTGAGTGCCCATGGGTTGGGTGTAGGCAAGTCCGTAGGATTTTGTTGAGGAGGAGGGACTTGTCTACCCATTAGTCTCACTAAACCATCTTCGTCGAGTGGACAAGGACTCGTTTGGTTGGTGTAGTTTGGGCAAACGACAGAGGGTTAAGCCATGGGAGCCAAATGATAGAGTTCCCATCATTTTTCTCCCATGGGAGTTCCCATCATGGAAGCCTTGGGCTTTTAACAGACATTTGGGAACCCAATGCTATCGAGTGATGAAGGTCTATGGTTTTTGAGGTGTCTGGCTTTTTTGTCAATGAGGCTTTGAGCTATGATGTGGTTGTCAACGTGGATTGTGGATTTGGGAGCCACAAGTGGATGTTACCTTCATGGAATCCTTGATCAGGATTGAGCACATTGGTAGGCACTCAATGTTGTTAGCTACGATGTGCTTGGGGTTGCCTAACCTCGATGTGGGAACTTTTGATGGCTTCCTAGGGAGTTGTTGTGGTGGATAATAAGAACAGGCTGCATGCTTGGGTAGCCAAAGACAAGTGTTGTCTTTAGTATCCTTGTGCTCGTAAACAGGCAGTTGGGGACGAGCCAACGTTGAAGCTTTGGCTTAGGGCTGGTTTTTGTTGGCTTCTAGCTTTTTTGTCGATGAGGCTTTAAGCTATGATGTGGTTCTTAACATGGAGGAGAGGCATTTGATCATGACTTTGTGAGGCATAGGTGTATGTTTCCTTCATGGAATCCTTGAGCAGTGAGAATGTTGGTAGGCAACCAACGTTGTTAGCTACGCTATGCATGCGGTTGCCTAACCCGTGGCTCTAGGACCTTTTGTCATGGCTTCCTAGGGAGTTGCTGTGGGGAATAAACACAAGTGGCATGCCTGGGTAGCCAGAGGCAGGTTTTTCCTTCATAGTAGCCTTGTGTGAACATTGAAGCTTTGGCGTAGGGCTAGTTTTTTTTGGCTTAGTTGGCTTTTTGTACTTGGGTTTTAGAGATGGCCATTTGGGGATCCATAGTTCTGTGTAGCCATCATAAAATCCCTAATAAATGGCAAGAAGACTCTTGGGAACCCACCATTGATTTTCATGAAAAAGATATGAGTTCTGTGCTTGTAGTGTGGGTGGTTGAGGTTGTAGAGATGAGGAGAAATGTCAACGGCAAGGATTGATTGTCATTGGTGGATTGTGTTGACAGTGGCCGATCTCCCACCTTTGGTGAGGCATGGGGTGTGGGCACGTGGGAGATTGTCAGTGATGAAGATGGGGCGTGAGGGGGAAGGGCAGTTGGGGGGCGAGGGTGTGTGTATGATTTCCTCTTGGGGACACAAGAGGACTGTGGCCTTTTGGCCATTGATTTCCATGGTGGTCATTTTTTTTGCACCAGAGTGAGTGGCGACAATCCACTCTTTTCCAATGATAATCTAGCCTTGGAGTTCTCTTGCATCTGTAGTAACATGAAATCTGCACTCCAATTGTTTATTTCCAATACAATTTTTAGGAATGAAATACCCAACACTCATTAGCCGCATTTCGTCCCTGATATTTGAATGTAAGTGTCTTCTTTTGTTAGTCTGGGTTTTCCAAGAGCTTTCCACGCCTCCAAGATTATGAGATTAGTGTGGAACATAGGATATATGTGGGATTTCCACCATTATAGCCCATTGTTGCCAATCCATATTCTTGGTAGGTTAAGTTTGTAGTTCAATGGAAGTGGAAGACTTACTAGTTATTGTGGGGGGTGTGAGAATACCCTTTTTGGAAGCACTTGGTGGGGGAAGAGGATCAAATTCGATGCATTCCCCATCCCAGAGGATCATTGTTACCTTACCCTAGGGAAGATTTAGGGTAGTTATGTTGTTAATTGGGTTGTAGCATTCTGGACTCAACTTCTTTTGAGCATGACTTCTTCTTTTATCTCACCTATAGGAACCACATAGAACTTACAATCTAATGCGTCAGATAGAGTATGTACAGTTTATGTAAAGGACCCAAGGCTTTATATATGGTTTCCACTAGGCAACAAAATTTTAGCATGGTCAATTTTAAGAGATCATTGGCCCAAAGATACCCATGTTTCCCATGGCAAAAGATTATAGCTGGCAGGGGAGACAACAGTCCACACTTTCGTTGCATGTTTTTGCCAAAGGGAAAATCTATCCAGACCCTAAGCCTTTCAGCGTGTGGAGCTACACTTACACTTAGGATGTTAAGAGAAGAAATGGACTTATAGGGTTCATGAAGGGTCTGCTGGCCGTTTGGGAGCACAAATTGCATGCCAAGTTTGCGATCTGGGAGGGTGTCAAGTGTAGCAAGGATTTTAAGCCAAGCTGGTCGACTTCGTCACTATTGTGATAAAAGCGACCGTGCATGGAAACCACACATCATCAAGGGCTTGATGACAAGCAGCACAAAACTAAGAGATCATTGCTCTGGGTGGTGGCTAGAGAATCTTCACCAAAGGGAGCTTTGGCCATGGGATGTGAGTGCCAGGTATATAGTGTTTGAGACCCTTTTTATTGCGGAGGTAGACATGATGCGTGTCCCAGGCATGGATCAGTTGTATTTGTCGCATGAAGGCTCTACCCAGGATGCTATCATAGGCGGCATTACAAAAGTCCATGACCACAAATGTGAGGTGGAATGTCATGTCACAAACTTTTACCTTAAGGTCATGCACTTGATCACCAATGTGGTGGGATTGGCCCTAGTTTTCCCATCATGTATTTGTGAGGATTCTTATCCGTGCACCTCCATCCAAGATGCCTTTGACAACATATCCATTATAGGAAGTGAGCAAGGCTGTGTTTGTGTCATCAACTTCAAAGTAGTGGACCCAGTGCATTTACGTGAATGGTTGGAACACCTTTGGGTTCTGGGTTGTGGTGATGGAATAAGTCTAGATGATGGGGCTCAAATTCATCCAAAGAATCTATGGGAGATCCCTCCTATATAGAAGCCTGTAGTTTTCTTTCCATCCAAACCCAAAGGTCGTTCCATAAATTTGGACTACCTTTGAACAAGGTTCCTATGGGCATTTGGATTTGGGAGAAAATGAAGGAAGAGAGGCTGGATATGTCGCATTGATGAGTATGAGCTTATTGAGGTGTAGGGCCTTGATCATAGGGTGGACCACTAATAGTATATGGAAGTTAAATTTGGTCCTTCTTTGACAAGGGTGGAGGTCAAGATTTGGTATGCATAGAATAATAAAACACCTCAAAAAATTTTGGTATGCGGACCTTGTGAATCGTTGTCCGACTCTGTGTCACTCTTCACATCAACTTGTTTGATGTGAACTTGGGATTTGGGCTTGGCTGGTTGTGGAATAGTCATTGGAGGGATAAGGAGGCACATGAGGGGAAAAATCTTTGTTTGTCAACATCATGTTGGCAAATAGATCTTCCTTGGCCTTGATCATTTGCAGGGTCTCTTGCCTTCCCTAGTGTGGAAGTTCAGGTTCAATGGGGGACAATGCGCACTCAGGCACTCAATCAAAGGTTACAAACACGGGTGTGTTTCCCGTTTAGTGAGTTTTTGGTGGGTTGCATGAGGGTGTGGCAGTTCGGCAACGATCATCGCTCTCGGAGAATGATGTGGTCTTTGTTGACTAAGCTAGTGAGGATGCTAGCCTGATCTTCTCCGATACCAATGTGCTTAGAGCATTTTTTTTCTTTTGGGATGTAGCCTTCTTTAGCTTGGCCCGCAACTGTTTGATGACATTCAATGGGATAGTCAAAATCTTCCCATGTTGAATGCTCAACATGTTAGGGATGGCATGCCTTCCACTGTGGAGTGAGAAACTGATTGCAAAGGGAAATATTTGAAATAATTATTGATTCCACATCCATGACATTGTGGTGTCATTGGCAGATGTTTCTTTCAAGGGCATTCAACCATTGCATGGGGTCCTTGGTAGAGAAAACACGTAAGAGGTGGCTTCCCTTTGGGGTTCACCTATAGTGTGCACAAGTGGTTTAGGTTCCATGTAAGGCACGTGAAAAGGGAGATGAGTTGTTAGGGGTGCCTTGGGGATGGCATAGCGCATGGGCTTCACAGGTTTAGCAATGGACGTCGTTGTGGGATCTTTCCATGAGCAATGGGGTTTGCAAGGAGAGGCAATGGTTGGAGTGGAAAGATGGGCACATGAGAAGGTCATAGTGGTGCTCTATATCAATGGTTAGTTAGGGGGCGGTGCCACCAGGAAGGCTTGGAGCATGGGAGGAGAGGAAGGTAATGTTATAAATGAGCTTAGGGTTGGCATTGGCACGGTGGCTAATTACGTGAAATAGCTTTCTCTCATGTTGTCATATCAAGAAAGATCGCCTATTTATTTGCAGGCCTGAGGAAAGGTGCAGGGGTCCTTCACTAACATGTGGTCATGAACCTTGGAGTGTAAACCCAAGAGGAAACGGTCCATTAATTGTTTATCACTTAAATTTTCCCTTACTTCGGAACGTGAATCAAGGTACTTGATGTGTGCGATGTAGTCATGTAATGTTTCCTCTAGTTTTTGTTTCAATTGGAACACTTGGATGACGGGGTTCCATTTTGTCCTGTAGGGTGGAAATCCAAGAATAAAGGCCTCTCTCACTGCTTTAAAAGTGCTTTTGTGTTTAGGGTCCAAGGAATGGAACCATTTGAGCACCTTGCCTCCAAGGCTGAGTCCAAGGAGATGGACTTTGGTTGCATCGTCAAAAACCTCAAATGCTTGCCATATTTGGTTAAAGGCCTCGATGTGGAATATGGGGTCTCTAAATCCATAGAATTTTAGCAGAAGTTCAAAAATTTTCTCCCGTGTGGGTTGAGTAGAAAGGTTTCTGGGTGCAATTTTTGGGGCACTTCCCTTCCTAGAGTTTGTGCTAAGCTCAGAATGTCAAGTTGTGGCACAAGGGGAGGTGGTGCAAGGGTGGAGGGTGGGAATAGATCTGTGGATAGAGAAGAAGGTACGTGAGTGTGCATGGGGAGGCTATCCCATTGGGGTTCATGTATGGAGGGGCCCCACTAGATGTGGACTCTTCATAAATCGTTTTGCCCTTATGGCTAAATGTGTGTGGCGTGGCGACCGCATGTGAATGTGCAATTGTGGTAGGCATGCTGCCGAATGGAAGGGAGGCATTGGGGGCATGAGATCATGACCGAAGGGTGTTGACAAGGTTGTTGCAAGATCAAGGTGTCCAGTTTTGTCCAGTTTATGCTAGACTGGGACAATGCTTGGAGAGAAAATTTGGGGGGGGCAAGGTACTTCAAATGAGATCAAGCAACTAATAGAAAATACACATACACTCAAATTAACCCAATATAACTTAAATTAGTATAAATTAGTCTAATTAATCAAAAGTAATTAAAAATATGATGAAATGATTAAAAAATCATATTTCCATACTTAGAGTGATCCATTTTCTTTCCATAGATGCACCACAAGTACACTAGTCCCTATAAGTTTTAGATGATTTACATCAAAAATGTAATTTTACCAATTAAATTATTAATATTTGCAGGCCTTCTGAACCTGGAAGAATTTTGGAAAAGAGACCATTAAAAATCCAACCATTGGATTTGCAATTTTGACTAACCACCACATTCTAATAATGTCTCACTATCTACCACTCTTTTGATCTACAAGATTGAGCATTTTAAGTGGTAGTGGATCATGGGTACAAAAAGTGGCATATTTTATAACACTTTGAAAACCTTGAAATTTTTAAAGAAAATAGACAAATAGCTTAAAATTTTCTCAAAAAATCAAGCTAAGCTCTATATTATGTGAAGATATAAGGTCCAAAGTGGGAATTGCATATGAGCTTATATGTAAAACATATTAGCATTTTTTGGAATCGGTCCAAATTTGGGACAGGGTGTATACATTGACTTTATACCTAAGGAAATTAGGACTTTAGACTATCTAATTCTTAATCAAATTATGCAACTATATTCCTAACTTTGCATGTGATGTTCCAACAAAAGAACTTGAAAGGAAATTCCTTCGTTATGTAGGAGAGATTAGCCTCTAAAGGTAAACAAATGCCCGTTCTTTTACTATTTGCAGGGTGTCTGAGTGGACAAAACTGGGCACCCTGATCTTGCAACCACCCGTTAATGTGCGTTGAGATGTTGGGACACTATGACAGTGTGCTCACCTGAAAGAGGAGGAGGCATGCACAATGGCACCATGCTTGTAAATTTTGTGTGTGGGCACCTAGTCGTTGGGTCTAGTGTTTTTCCTTGTCTTTGTTGATTTTTTAAAAATTTTTGTTAGTTTTCTTTTTTATTTTATTTAAATAATAAGTAAAAATAGAGAGAGTAAGAAAAATAATAAGCAGAGAAAACAAAGAAAATGGAAGGATTAAAATAAAGAAAAGAAGTGGGAAAGAAGGAATGAGAGAAGAAGTAAAGAGAAAGAAGAAAAAAACTAGAGAAACCAAAAAAAAGGGAGGAGAAAAATAATTAAACTAATATTAGAGGAGATGAAAAAAAGAAAAAAGAAAGAAAGAAAGAAGAGACAAATAACAAAATGTAGAAAATTCAAGAACAAGGATAGAAAAATGAAAGTAGTATAGGGAGAAAATAAAAATACCATAAAGATTTGAAGGAGGAAAGGAATAAGGAAAAACTTAAGTAAATTTGGGTCCAAGGCCAAGGGATAAAGGGGATGTGAAAGGTTCCAAGGGTTAAGACTAGGCTTAGGCATGCCCATGGACAATAATAAGTGTAATGTGAAAGGATGTCCTAGTATATAAGTGAATATGGGCCAATGTCATAGGAACCTTTTGATAATCTTCAATATACAAGTCAATTACTCTCTCTTCTCTCTAAACCTAAGCTAATCAACCTAATCTAAGCTATTCCAAGGCTAATCTAGAAGCTCCTTTCTTTCATTGATATTAGAACCCTTTCTTTGATCTTGGTGTAAGATTAGGGTTTGGATCCATTTCCTTATGATTTTCTTGATTTCCTCAGTAATCCATGGTTAGAAAACATTTCTTGGCATGGGGGAGTGATAGAGACCTTGGATTGAGTCCAACTTTACCCATTTTGGCCAAAAATTGTATGGTTTTTGAGCAAAAATGGCTTCTAGACCTAATTTGGGCCAAGGTTTGAGTACGTTTGGGGAAGGCGAACCACATTTGAGGCAAATTTCTGATTTTTTTTTTTGCGTATTCACGTTTTCTTTTTCCTTCTTCTTGTGAAGCTCTCCTTAGCCATTTTACTATGTTTTTAAACTCAAAACTTTATCCAAACCCTAGGGCAATGGATGGGGAAGTTTATGGGCCACACATGGAGCTAAAGAAGGCAAGATTTGATGCCATTTTGAGGCATCAAATCTTGCATTAGAAAACCCACAAGTTTCATCATGAGAAAATGGTGATAAAGATGATCATAATATACTTAATCAACTTTAGCAAGTGCTTAGCAATCATGCAAGCAACCTTTTACTCTTCTTTGCTTAATTTCATCATCAATTTTGGTGTTAGGGTTTCAATCAAGAAATTAGGGTTTCTCAAAAAACAAGGCAAAAATTGGGAGTTCCAAGAACCATTGCATAGCCTACATGCTCCATAAGTGCTTGTGTGCTTATCATTGAGCAATAAAGGGAATTGGTTTGTGCTAGAAGAGGTTTTCCATCACATTGGACATATGTTCATGGATTAAACCCTAATCAAGCTTTTCATAGCTATGGGAGAGGCAAATACATGGCTATGTTGCTATATGTGACCATTGGATGTGAACATCAATAATCAATTTCCATTACCATTAAGTATGCTATGGGATTTGCTATTGATGGCTTATTGATGCATGCTTTTATTTGAACCATCAGGGCGAACATTGACCTATTAGCATGTCATTGGAGTGAACTCATGCCTTAAATGCATGGTTATATGATGCTTGGGAATATCATTTGCTTTTTTGAAAACATCTATAGCCATATGGATTTTCAAATGTGATCTACATGAACATTTGGCAAGAGATTTATGCCATTTGTTGGCTCTTTCATGTCATTCTTGGGTACCAAATGCCATTGTGATTGGATTTTCTTGCTTTGATAGAAGTCAGATACATGCTTATGTTTCCATTCATGGTTTTCACTTGAGTCTACATCAAATTGGTTTTCACTTGAGTCTATATCAAATTGGTGACTCTTTTGGAAATAATGGATTCACATGGCCAAGATTGATTGCATTAGGGTGAATTTGGAGTTGATAAGTTATGGCACATTGTATGCATAATGGTTCATGGGAGAATATACTATGACTCATATGGTTGGCTTTCATGTGTTTCCTTGAGCCATTCCTTGAGTCTTTGGTGAAAGATTTGGTACTGGACACATTGAAAGCTGCTTATTCTTGCGAGTTGTAATGATCTGGCATGCATCTCTAAATGCCATCTGTAAGTGATCTTTACTCTCATCCATTTCTAAGCTTTCATTTAAATTCTTGCATAACTAGAAAGCTAGATATGTCGTGAGGGTACCTTGGCAACAATAAGGAGAAGAGGCTAGGGAGAGTGTATCTTGAACTCACCATGCCATGAGTGCTATGGTAAAGTGGTACGGTGGGGGATTAGGTACTATGGTAGTGAAGACTTGGCCCAAGCCCTTGCTCTCAGATTTCAAACTTGAGTAAGGGGGTTTGAAGAGCTTGGCTGGGAGATCAGAAAACTTCAATGTGCTACATCGACCTCCAAGTGTTCTCAATGGATGCATTTTGATTAGCAAAGATTTGGCAAGCAATGGATATGGTATTGTAAGTGAAATTCAATTGAGTTTATATTGAGATTTTGTTGCAAATACTGCTTTCCTTTTGACCCCGGTATATATGGTAGCCAAATTGTGTGGGTTGGAAATTATAGTAGCTCTCCTTTTGATCCGGGTGGCTACTTGTGCTTGAGGAGCTTGATTATTGGTCTCTTGGTTTTCCTTTTGATCCAGGAGGTGAAATTTTTTGATAGGTTATCCTTTGGCTACCTTTGAGGAATCAAAGGTAGCCAAAGGAATTTAATTGGTGCATAAAAACAACGATTATGGGTTGCTAGAATTTCTGAAAATCATTGTTTGAACAGCCCTACACCTTTTGGATTTAGATACAAAATGCATGGAAGCTTCATGAAGTGCATATTTCGTTATAGAGTACATGATAGGGCTTGCTTTGAGGGAATTGTGGGCAGTTTATAGCCATACATATGTATTTTTAGCTCCAACATACATGGCTCACGTATGAGCTTGCTACTTGACATGAGTCCTTGATGGTATACTTCATCCATGCAAGTTTGTACATGTACACCTAAGGTTTCGAGGATGAAACCTCTTGGGTGGGGATGGTTTGTAGAAAAGTAAAAAGGAAATCAAGTAAATTTGGTCCCAAACAAGTCCAAGGTATGAAGGGAATGTGAAAGGGGCTAAGGGTAAAGACTAGGCTTGGGCATGCCCATGGACATTAATAAGTGTAGTGTGAAAGGATGGCCTAATATATAAGTGAATATGGGCCAATGTCATAGGAACCTTTCCATAATCATCAATATATAAGTCAATTACTCTCTCTTCTCTCTAAACCTAGGCTAATAAACCTAATCTAAGACTAAATGGGGATAATCTAGAAGTTCCTTTCTTTTATCAATTCTTTTGGACGGCGCTCAATTGTCAATCGAAACAGGCCATGGAATGCGGGCATGTGTTTGGGGACACCGTCTGAAAATCCCTTTTGGAGTGCCATGCAAAATGTTTCAACCGTGGCCTTCAAGGCCTTAGCACACAAGGCGGCGTGACAGGCGGTGCACGCATGGGTTTGATTTTTATGTGTTTTTCTTTTTGCAGTTGGTGGCGCAGGCAGGTTAGTGTGGTGTGTGCGTGTATATTTGTTGTTTTCGTTTTGCAGGTCGACGGCACGCGTGGAAGGCGCGAGACGGCAAGCGTGGAAGGTAGGAGAGGCGGTTGAGGCGTGTGGGAGGTGGGGCCGTGCGCAGGGCGAGCAGCTAGCACAGACGGTGTCAGTTTTTTTTTTTGTTTGTTGTGCTATGTGGGTAGGTATAGGTTTTATAGGTTAGTATGGCTCTAAAATGTGGCTGTTTTTTATTTTATTTTGCTTTGTTTTTTTTATATCTTTTTTTTTCGAAAGTACATGAAATTTAGAAACACACACCTAGCCTCCATGAGGTGGAAGCGGCACCGCCGGGATGAGGGCCTCGTGTTCAAGTCTTGGGGGCCTCGTTAGGTACCTACCTTTGAAGGGTTGATTATAAGCATGTACGATGGGTTTTTTTGGATTTTTGATTTTTTCGAGAATCACCGAATTGAGAGAGGTTCCTAAGTTAGTGGTTTCTCATTGCCCACTAACTTAGAAATTCTCCACATAATTACTAAGAGATTAAGTAAGGTATTAATTAACGTTATAATCCTCTTTTTTGGCCTCTAATTACTCGCTAATGCGAAAGAGTTTTTGAACAGGGATTGGATGGGTTGATTAGCAATGTCAATGCTCATCCAATGATGTGATTATCTCTAATTAATCTTTTTAATTAGATCTCTAATTAATCTCTTTAATTAGATCTCTAATTAACTCACTTGAAAGAGGAAAAATTAGACAAGAGACCAAATTAGTGCTAATTCTTGCTAATTTGGGCCTAATGGGAGTAGACTAAACATGTATTTGGATCAAAGCAACTGTTTAGAACACTAATGTCACTTAAATTAGTCTAATTACAAGTAATTAGACTCATATTTTCGGTTTTTTGCTCTCTTTAAGTTCACTAATCATACTAACCAATAGATTAGTAATAATTAGTGAAAATCAAGAGATTGTTTATGTTTTTTTTAAGTTTTTTGATGGATTAGGTTTCTATTTAACAATGCTAACCTACCTATCCAAATGAATTAAGCAAAAGAAACAAGATTAAACTAAAAATTAAGAAAAATAGTCTTGGTTTAAGCAAAAATCCTCTTGATTAGCTCTCTAATAAGCCAAATCTCAAGTTTTTTCACTCAAACAAGTAGTAATCCTACTCTAAACACAAAGCTATACATGAATCATAACAAAAACCATGCAAAACATCAAAGTACATCAAAAGCTCAAAATACCATATGCCAAAGAACTTACCTGGCATTGGGCTATGGAGACTCAGTTGGATTCGAATCAAAGATGACCTAGACAAGTAGCGGATTGGCACTTCCCGGCAACAGCACTAAAGATGTTAAGGAAACCCTACCCTAATGTTTTGTGGGAATTTTCCTATCCGTCGAGCTTGAGCTAGGCTCAAGAGATTCACCGTAGCCACTTGTCACCGGCTGTCCTCCCGCACGCATTGTCACACTGAGGCGGTTGCTCTAATCCAATGGGTAATGCAAGCTCTCTCGCAAAGATCGTATGGGATCTCTCTGGAAGAGGATTGCATTGGTAGCCTAATCACTCAAGCGAGAGAGAGAGAGAGAGAGAGAGAGAGAGAGAGAGAGAGAGAGAGAGAGAGAGAGAGAGAGGAAGCAAGAGAGAATAAGTGATTACCACTAATCACTTGCAAACCCTAACCCTAAGTACACCACACACTCTAGATTAGAGTTTCAAGAGAGAGGGAGAGAGAGAACACTCCACTTATATTGCACAAATGAGAGAATGAGTTACAAACAAGAGAAATTGGTTTTTATAGTTCTAAGCCTTTTTTCCACTAGGCCACGGCCCAGGAGTAAGTGACACGGGGCGCCCAAAACATAGTTCCAAGGCTTTTCTCTATGGTTTGGCTAACTAACCCCAATATCCTCTTGTCTGTCCATCAAATCTCAATACTTGGAGCGTCTTTAGGACATTTCCCTTATCAAATGATGGGATTTATAATATATAGTGCCAGCTCCCATTACATAAGTGTGCAGACATAGTTATCATAGGAATGTGTTAACCAATATGTGGTTAACAGTCTAGCACACCCCTATTGTGCGCTGTTGCATGTTAGCCTCACTATACGTGATTCCTGATGCGCGGCAACACGATGAGTGTTGTCTCCTGTGACCAGCTGTCACTTGAGGCCAAGCAAGGGTGTATTGATTTCAACTTTGTCTTGTGCTAAAAACATTATGAGCCTAAAACACCAAGTTGCACTGACAGATTATGACTCACCTATTTGCTGTGTGACCTTAATCGGCCCAAGTGATGGTGGTTAAGCTAAAGAAATTAGTTTAGTTTGCACACCATTCATCCCGAGCAATGATCTACCTTGTTGGTTGCTTTTGTATGGGAGTTTGCAGAGCCAATGTAGAGAGTTGGGATAGCTAAAATGAAACTATTTATTTTGCCTTCCTCGAATCAAACGGTCGATCAGTGCTCTTGTTGTTTGCCTTCCTTGAATCAAACTATTTATTTTGCCTTCCTTGAATCAAACGGTCGATCAGTGCTCTTGTTGTTTTCCTTCCTTGAATCAAACTATTTATTTTGCCTTCCTCGAATCAAACGGTCGATCAGTGCTCTTGTTGTTTGCGAGGTGAAAAGAGATGTCACCTTCTTGGCTTCCTTAATAATCCCAAGTCTCTCTCATTCTCCCAACCTTATAGTATGTGTATAAGAATAGCCAATACAGGAATAAGCAAAAAAACACTGTGAAGTAAAGCAAGTGTCAAGAAGTAAAGCAAATTGCTATCTTCAATTAGCCTTCTAGAAGGCAACAAACCATTCACTTTGATGTCTGATGCTTGGAGATTGTAGTTTGTGTAGATTTTTGCTTTTATATCTTTAAGTACAAGCATTAGGAAGTGAATGGGGTCTTCTTGGGCCCTTTAATTTTCCCAAGCCTAATCAAGGTGATTAAGGAATAGCCAAATGGGGGGTTGCCATGTGGACTGAAATGTTGGGTTTGTAAGAGAGGTGTAAGAGTGGTCAAAGGGTGCACTTTTTTTCCCAAAAAGGGGGGAGGCAATTTTACAATTTTCGGACCTCCATTACTTCTACATACAAGCTCCGATTTGAGCGGAGATTATAGATCCGTGATCTACGCACCAAGAGCTTTCCATAGATATGTTACATGATATGGATTTGTCCGCTAGATTTTAAATTTCATTTTTTCCCCAAAATTCAAATTCGAATAAAGTAGCCGTTTTGAGGCTTCTAATTAGAAAACGTTTCTTCTTAAGAGAAAAGGTTTGACTCCTTAAACTGCCAAATAAAAGGGCCCAAGAAGCCTTCCATTGAGGTCCTAATGCTATCAAACAAAGTATCAAGTGGATAAAGTTAAGTAAACCCTAGGAGAGATCCATTGTCTAACCGTTTGCCTTTTTCCAATGAGAGCTTCACTAAATCTCAATGATGAAAAAACTCCTATATTATGCTTGAATTTTGCACTCAAACTTGTAAGAAAATTGCAATAAATCTTCAATATATTAATATTGTGTTGAAAACTACACCAACTGTTTACCTTCTCAATTAATCTCTACACTATTGCTTGTATATCAAGTCTTGTAGATTGAAGATATATAATAAACGGTAGGAGATCTTCACACTCAAGGAGCCTTGCATGCAAGTTAGGAGAACCCTGTGGTGTATGGGGCATAGTAGCCCACACCAGTGGACTAGGTTCAATTCCCAGTAGGGACATACTTGCAAACATAGTGTTAGCAAACTAACTTTCTGAAACTTTGCACTGGAAATTGTTAAGCTTGCACACTTTAAATTAATTATCATCAACATGCTCTTTGTGTAATAGTGGTGCCTAGATCTAGTGTTAGAATAGCATGCCATACAATTATTTTGGTGAAAATGTACCAAAATGTGTGCTTGCAAATAGTGTTTTCTCAACACTTTTCTTACGGGCTTAACTTGCAGTACATTAAGATCACACTAGTCTATGTAGATTCATTCATACTACTCCAAAAGATTTGTAATTTGTGTCCAACTTCTTTGCAAGAAAATGCTATTGTTTTACGGCATCAAGATTTGATTTCACCCAATAAACTTTGCAAACTTGTAAAGTTCTCTATTCTTCACTGTAGATTTACAACAACAAAATAATATTCTACAATATAATCTTCAATTTTGCACCGATCTTAAAAAAAATCTACATTGTTCTTCAACTCTTAACTTGAATCTTGAACTATGCACTTGAATCTACATAGTAAATGTATTTTGTAAACTTTCTTCAAACTCCACCAAGATTCTGCACACTTTCTTAAAACTGCACCAAATTTCTACATAGCAACCGTCTTCTTGCAATATTCCTTCAAGAACTCAAAGATTTAGCAATCTAGAGTTTCAATATTAAGGAAATAAGGGCTCTAATTAAAGAAATAAGTGCTCTAAGGGTTAATATTTGAAAAAGTACTCTCCCTAAGCAACATAATGCAAGAAATCACTCAAAACTGGTTACTCAAAAATCAAGAAAACTTTCAAAAAAATCAAGATCAAGAACTTCAAGAAATCAAGCAAAAAGTGGATTAGGGTTCTGAAAATAGTAATCAATACAAATTTGAAAATGATTAACATAAATTTTATTACTTATTTTATTATATCAATAATTAGTAAATATGAAAACTGTGTAAAAATCAAGTCAAAAAATGATTAACACTAATCATGATCAAGAAAATGCATTTAAAAAATAGATTAATAGTAATTCAAAAATGAATATCACTAATCATGATCAAGAACATGCATTATGAAAATTAGATTAAGAACAATCCAAAAATGATTAATTTCCTAATCAAAGCATCAAGATCGAAGCAAAGAGCTCTGATACCAATGAAGGAAAGGAGGAAGGAGATGACTTATTAGCATGGAGTTAGGAACATGGGACATCGTTTACATAGAGTCCATGATGTCTATATAGTATAATATGATAAAAAATGTTCAATGTCCATGAGAACTATGCCTAATTTAGCCCAAGTCCCCCAAAAGTATATATGTAAATGACCCTAAGCCCAAGTTTCTAGGCCCCATTTTCCCATATGCATATGCATACCAAATCTACTTCAGTACAGTTTACTTCTTCTTTGGGAAATTGGGTGTGATATATCCTTTTTATTGATAGTTTTAGCAATTCACATTCTTGGGTATGTAATCTTGCTTCTTCTTTACATCATCGCTCTTTTTATTATTGTTAGCACCATGATTATTGTTGTTTGTTAGAACCAACAACTTTAGTATCATTGGTGTGCCTTTCAAACTTGCAAAAACAAAAAAACTTTGTAAATTTGTTTGAATGAGAGTCTTGAGATGGTTTGTTTTCCCTTGGAACTCCATTGTTTCGCGCAGAATTATAAGCCAAAGAGATTATCATGGAGAATGAGGTTGAAACAGATTCATCTTTTCTCTAAGGATAAGCTTCAATATAGCAATAAACTTATGCTTTTGGTCCTTTTATCTCTCTTTCAATGGCTTGTAGTTGAATGAGAATTTTCCAAAACTTTTATATGTATATCTACACAGTCTCTTTGTCTAGTTGGGGAAGCTTGTCCCATTGTTAATATGCTCTAGATTTGTATTAAGGTGGCAAGAAATTCCTTTTGATGAGTTTTTGGAACTCCTTCCAAGTTTTTGGATTTTCCCTTCCTTGCTTGATTGCATTCCATCATAATGATGCACTTTCAACCAAATGATTTGCAGCACACAACCTTATCCTTCTCGAAAAATTCTTCCCCAAATAACAAATCATCAAGATATCTAATCCATGATAACCCAGCTTTACAACTTTGTTACCATTAAAATTATGGAACTTGAAAGCTTTATAGCTAATTTTCTTTCCTTTTTGTTGCTCTTGATCTCAGAAATTCTCCTTAATGGTACGTTGAATGTCAAGTTTAGATATTCAGCACTTCGAGCTTGTTTTTTGCTAGATATTAGTTCTCCCAATTCTATTCTCATAGTTTGTTCCTCATTTAATTGAGCTTGAATAGATAGGAGTTGCTTCAAAATAGAAGGTGGTTGTGGGTTTGTCATGTGATGAGAAATAAAGAAGGAAAAATAAAATTACAAAATTTGATAAAAATTATGACAAGCAAGAAAATAATATGTGAAAAAAAATATTTACACTACAACACATTGGAAGCATAGCAACAATTTTTAGCAACATTCTCGAAAGGAAAATATCCAGGCTTTTTACGATGCTGAGCAGTGATTTATCACTACTTCGCAACATTTTTATAGTAAAATTTTACTGCTCAAGAGCAAAATATCACTGTTCAACAGCGAAATATCACTGCCAAAAGTAGCGTGTATAGAAGCAAAAAAATGCTACTATACTGAAAAAATATCTCGCTTTTTTGCAGCTTCGTTTACCGCTGTGTAGTTTTATTTTTTGAATACAATAAACTTGTACTCTGAGTTTTTTTGCAGGTTGATGTCTTATCTATCACTTCTACCTCTCCTACCCTATCCTCTTCAAGCTCAAGCAAGGTATGCCTATTCTTTTCATTTATCTCCTATACAAACAAGCTTTCCATGAAAGATTTCTTAGTGAGTATTTCCTTTCTCTTTTCTCTCTTTTAAGTTTTTCTCTTTTTCTTTTTTCCTTCTTATTCAAGCTTAACCATTACGAGTATTTTTCCTAATTAAGAGCTCTCCATCAAAGCTTCATATGGTAAGAGATCTTGATTTTTCTTAATACTTTTTTTTTTCTTGACTTGGTTTAATTTTGTAGGTTTTCAACACATACAAGCCTCACACAAGAGATCTCTTTCTGTATGTTTCTTCTTTCATGCTTTTACATGTTTTTAGGGTATGGAAGTTTTAGGGCTTTTAAGATTAGGGTTTGTTATTAATAATTTTTTTTTCTTTTTTTGGTTTGATTTGGTACGTTTTCAACACATACAAGTGTCACAAGGTAAGAGATCTCTTTCTTGTATGTTTCTTCTCTTATGATTTACTACAGGTCTATGCATGCCTGTAGTAACCTAGGCCATGCCAATAGCAATCTAGATTTGTCAATATCTACCTATCATGTCGATATCTACCTAGCCATGCCAGTAGCTTCCAAGGCATGCCGATAGCAACCTAGGCATGCTGATAGCTACCTTGTTGAGATGTCAATCTCAACATAAGATGACCTTCATAAGGTGCCTACATGACCATTCGATATTTACATCACTAGCGGGTTTGGTAGCTGGCACCAACATATCTTCGCCAGAGATTCTACAACTGGACTACACCAACTAGTCCACACCTATCCAATCCACTTAGTGTGTTCACATTATGGACTACTTGTATATACTCTATTATGTGTGTTAGTCACTTTATCTTCTTCGTAGACCTCTTTTGTTGTGTGAAGAAGAAGAATAATTTTTAGCCTCTCACCTTGTGTGTTCTCTTCTAGGGTTTGTGTGAGTGTGTGCATGCCTGCAAGAGCTCAAGCTCTCTTCTCCCCTACATCTTTTCATGGTATCAAAGCCTGGTTCACGCTAAGGACTGAGCGACAAGCAAGATAAGCATAGGAAGCAGTACGAGGGTAAGAGATTTATCTACTCTTCCCCCTTTATGTTGGTTACTACACCCTTGTCGAGAGCTCTTTGGAGGCACCAAAAAATGAACTCCAATTGAGGAGCTTTGTTCCCAGGAGGAGAGCTATAGGAAAACTACTATGTCCGTTTGTCTGTTGGAAAAAAATTATCGGGTCGAAATCACGTTTCGAGCACATCTGGACCTTCGTTTTTCAGTTTGCAGGTGTTCATGTCATGCAGTGCGTGTAAGTTTCAATTCTCTACAGAACTCTGAGTTTTGAATTGTAGGGAGGGAGATTGGTTATGTAGACATTGTGTGTAATACAAAGAGGTCTTAAAGTTGCCATTGGGTGTATGTATGAAAATTAAGTTAGGCTGGTTGTTGTGAGAGTTTGGTGCAGTATAGTACCGTTGTAGAGAATACAGCAGTTTGTGCAGGTCAAACAAGAGTGATGTTTTTGGTAAATTTGTGTTACAGACAAGACGTCAAATGATGGAATAAAGTAAATTATTTCAGAGAAGTTTGACAAGAACAACTTCCATGCTCAGAGGTTTATATTGATAAATTTCTTGATGGAAAAAGATTATTGGGACTACATTGAAGTTGAGCATAAGGAGCCACAATAGATACCAGAGATTAATCCAACTGCTGCAAATGTAAAAGCATTCAAGGATTGGAATCAAGGAGCAAGGAAAGTCATGTATTGGATTTCTATTAGTATAAAAGACACCATGATTGGGCATATACAAGATGCCAATGACCTAAGGAGGCATGGGATACCTTGGTGAAGCTGTATGAAACTAACACCAAGGCACGAAAGATTTAGTTGAAGAATGAGCTTCATACTGTGGAGAAGAAAAATATTTTTGTAAATGATTATGCCTTGAAGATCAAGGGCATTGTGGAATTGCTTTCATTCATTGGTGTTTTTGTTGATGATGATGATAAGGTGGAAGTGTGTCTATGTGGTCTCCGTCCACAATATTTACAAGGCATTCAAGACGTCTATTCAAACTCGGGGAGAACATTCCCAACTTCATAGATTTGGTGTCAATGTTGATCATTGTGAAGAGAAGAATTTAGGTGAAGATTAACAGTCTTCACAAAATAAAAACAATTCAAAGGAGAAGGTCTTCTACATAAATTCAGGTAGAAGAAGAGGTAGAGGTCATGGACATGGCCAAGGTGGTGGCCAAACAGGTAATTAGAGTTATGGTCAACAACAATCCCAGGATTCACAACAGCAACACACAGGTGGAAGAGGCCAATTTAGAGAAAGAGGGAGTCAAAGAGGTCATGGTAATTAGCAAAGGCAACATAATGATACACAAGGCTGTTTTTATTGTGGTAAGCCTGGACATGTGCAGGTAGATTGCTATACGAAGCAGAGTGACGTGAAATGGAAAAGAGCAACAAAATAACTATGCATCCTCCAGCAGAAATAATGAGGATAAAAAGAGGTTGTTTGTTATGTAACATGTGGTTAATGCTGTGTTTGGAAATGATGTAGCAACATTTATAGTATATTGATTCAGGTGCTTCGAACCACATGACAAGTCTGGTGAGTGGTTCAAGGAAATGAAGAATCTTGAAAGACCAGGTTTTGTAGAGAGAAAAGGAATGACATTGCTCATCTGATTACCCAGGTTAGAGATGTGCCATTATCTATGCAGGATGGTAAAGTGAAGTACCTTACATATGTACTCCATGTTTCGAACATTACAAAGAATTTGGTTCACTAACACATCGGGAGCGTAGTAGCATTTTGGAAGGAAAATATCAAGGGTTTTCAAGATACTCAGTAGTGATTTATGCTGATCCGTCGTGCTTTTTCGCTGCTAAGCAACGCCTTTAGTAGAGAAAAAGATCTGCTCATCAGTAGCGTCTATAGGAGCAAAAAAACACTACTATACCGTAAGAATATTTCGCTTTTTTTTTGCCACTTCTTTTTCTGCCACATAGTAAGCTTATGAATGAGGCTTATGTATTAGCCATATGCATAAGCATCGTGTATAAAGCCATATGCATAAGCCATGTACAAAGCCATATACACAAGTCTTATGTATAAAGCTTATACATATGGCTAATGCATAAGCTGGGTACATAAGCTTTATGCATGAGGTTTTATTCACATAAACCTCATGCGCATAAGCCACATATATGAGGCTTATGTATAAGCTCATGCATAAGCCTCATGTATAAGCTGCATACATGGGTCTTATGTATTAAGCTTATCCATATGGCTAATACATAAGCCTCATTTAGCGGTGGTGGCTTATACATAAGGTTTATGCATGAGGCTTATGCATAGCTTTATGCAAGCTACGAATGCGTAGCCTCCTGCAAGCTACTATGAATGCTATGCATACACCGTATGCATGGGCCTTATGCATTAGGTGAGTGCTACCTAGGCATCCATGTAGCCTTCACAATGCACCAGAAGCTCCCATTATATGCCGAGTGCTACCTAAGCATGCCAATACTTACTGACATGCCGGTAGCAACCAACGCATGCTGGTAGCTTCCTACGTATGCCGGTACACTGACATGCCGGTAGCAACCAACGCATGCCGGTAGCAACCAACGCATGCTGGTAGCTTCCTACGTATGCCGGTAGCAACCAACGCATGCTGATAGCAACCAATGCATGCCGGTAGCTTCCTACGTATGCCGGTAGCAACCAATGCATGCCAGTAGCATCCAATGCATGCCGGTAGCTTCCTATGCCGGTAGTAACCAACACATGCCGATAGCTTCCAATGCATGCTAGTAGCTTCCTACGCATGTCGGTAGCATCCAATACATGTTGGTAGCTTCCAACGCATGCTGGCAGTTTCCAACACATGTTGGTGGCATCTAACACATGATGATGATGCTGATAGCTTCCTACGCATGTCGGTAGCTTCCTACGCATATGCTGGTAGCTTCCAACACATACCAGTATCTAACAACACATGCCGGTGGCTTCCAACGCATGCCAGTAGCAACCAACGCATGCCAGTAGTTTCCAATGTATGCCAGTGTAGCAACCTACGCATGTTAGTAGCAATCTACGCATGCCGATAGCAACCTACACATGCTAGTAGCTTCCAACACATGTCGGTAGTTTCCAATGCAAATTGTTTATGTTTTTTCTTGGATAGATGGCAAATAACTTGAGGCGTGATGTCACACAACGTGAAGGAGGAGTCAATATTCCAACAATATTTGTAAGTATATATTAGTCTCAAATTGTATCTTATCTTTTAGATAAAGAAGGTTATCTTAAATAACAACTTTCTAAAATGTTCATTTGTTTGTATGTCTATAGCTTGAAGCAGTAGTGGACTGCCCCCCTATGCAAGAGGAATATGATTTTGCATTACAACGGGGTTTGAAAGGTGCTATTTGATAGGGTGCAAGATGAAGGATATATTGTTATTTACTAGAGGAGATGCTTGGCAAGCATGGCAAGTAAGTAAATTCCTAAACCCTAAACCTCTTTGTTTTTGCAAAATGGATTCTCACTTGTGTTAGTTTTATTGTGTTTTAGGATCATGTAACTAGACATGGTGGTGCAAATGTCCATGCCAATAGAAATGAAAATGTGAGAAGAAAAGGGGCTAGAGCCACAAGGAACAATACCAATCGCACATCATGAGATCTAGATAGCCCCTAGCTCCATAGGTTTTTATTACACTTTATCTTGTATATGAGTTTTTTGGAAACATACACTTATGTAATTCCACTAAGTATTGTAATTGAATTTTGACATTCCTAAAACCATGGGTTGTAAATACAAGGCTTGAATATAGGTGTGGTTATCTAGGATTTACAAAAATGTTCCTAGAGCCTTAGAGGCTATTACATTGATGCCATCTAAGTCTTTATTTGTTTGTCGATGAAGATGTACACCTCAATGATGGTGCACCCCACTCTTTGTGTTTGCTTGACTTCTTGTAGATGACATGTTTGTGACATCCATGCCATTACTTCCACCATATGCTTTCCACCTTGACCATTCTCACACAATGATCAAAAGCAGGCTGCCACCATTGCTTAAGTGGTTTTCTTTTAGATGGTCCTCCAACATGCTTTATGCTACCTTGAATAATATATCTCCTCCATGAGTAATGAGGTAGATTTAAATGGGGAAGGGAAAGGGAGGGTCTTACCACTTGCCTTATGCATTGGTCAAGGGTAGTGTCTACTCCACAATTACAATAGCCTTTATGCATGGTTAAATGGTACCCTTTAGGGTTTCAAGTTACAAGCTTAATGAGTGATTGGTTGAGGTAAATACTCAAACAAATAAGGTTTATCATCTTTGGCTCAAGAAGGAGAGGGCATGGCTCATAATGTTGCCAATGCCTCTTACAGAAGTAATGCCAAAAAATGCTTAAAATCATGACAACCAATAAGGTAGAGCATTTAGGGATTCTATGCTCAACCTTACAACTCATCTTATACGATGAAAAATTAGAATATGCAGCGGAATGAAATGCCTTGGGCTTGGGAAACGAGAGCATACGGCTTATGGCTTGCCTATGCCTCTTACAAACAAGGGCCTCAAGGGTAATACACATAAACATTGAAGATGAGCACTTAATGTACATGTGCCCAACTTTAAGAACACTCAAAAATCTGAGTTTTATGATGAAAAACCAGAATTCTTCAACCTCTTTGACTCATGAGGTGAAGACAATTGGTTCATGGAAGCACCATTTCTCTTTGGAAGAAACGGTTTGACGATGAAGACTTGAATGTGGCACTTATGGTGTGTGCTCGGCCGCCATGTTGATGAAGAAGAGCCTCCTTAATGTAGATGACCTCCTCCTTTGATGGTTAAGACCACCTTAGTGTTAAGCAACACTTTAGTTGATGATTAATATCACCATTAGTGTGTATAAAACATAATTAGTGCTAAAAAGCATATTTTTAGTGTCAAATGACACTTATTTTGGTGATTAACTCACCATTAGTGTTTAATAACACTATTAGTGTTTAAGAACACTTTTCTTTTGCTGGATTAACAGAGTAATTAGTATTAAACAACACAAGTAGTGCTTAGAAGCACACTTAATCACTTTGAAAGCTTAAAAATTGATGTTGATGTTGAAGCTTGACGGGCATGAGGCTTATGGCTACCTCACGTGAATGAGAACTCTTCAAAGACAAGAGAAGAACTCAGCAACAAAACATTCACACCACCATTTGAGTGATTAAAGCAAGGGAGGGATGATCGAGCAAGAAAAAAACCAAAAAAAAAAACTCAAGCTTTAATGGAAGCTTGAGGAAAAGGAAGAAAATGCACCTGGTCTTTTGCTTCCAGCCGGCGCTACAGAGGATTGTTGAAGCTCAATCTTGAGCTGTAGGTAGGGGGCTAAGTGGGCTTTAAAACCCCTCAATCCCTTTGGAAATCATGCACTACAACCGTCGTATGACTGTACGACGCCGGCTCCCTCTACAGACAATGCTGCACCAACGCGAGGAGAAATCAAGTAATTGACAGTACGTTTGCATTCACCTAGGCCTTATCTCCATCTTCCATGAAGTAATCTCCTCAAGATCTTGCCTCTACTGGCTACTGGAAAGCCTCTAATGGAAGAGGGTTGAGCTCCACACAAGAAAGATGAGGAAAAAGTGGATATTTTTTACCTAATCTACACCACAAAAGCTTCAAATCACCTAAGCTCTAGATACCATGATGAGAAAACGTGGTGCTCATGCTAGATCAAGTGTGTGGAGAGGAGAGACTCACAAAATACAAGAATAATATCTTGCTTATTAAGTTGCTTATACATATAACTAGGCCTTGCTCTCATACAAAATGCCTCATGGCCTCACCTTTAAATAGGTGAACAAGTGGACCTCAAGTCCATTCACACTCACACCCTTCTCTCACCCTTCTACTCAACCTTAGTCTCTTAATAACTGGGGAGTCTTGTGCACATCCCAAGTCTGCCCCAACTTTTTTTAATTATGCAATACGTTCACTACTTATTAGCAGCGAATTAGCGCTACTAGTTTCGCTCTGCTGAGAGCAACGAGCCAAATGTGATAAGATGTGAGAAGAGGTGTATGAGATGTGATAAGATTTGATAAGATGCGTATGGAAAGTGATAGGATGTGATAAGAGGTGTATGAGATGTGAAAAGATGTGATAAGATGTGTATGAGATGTGATAGAATGTGTTAAGATGAGTTAGGATGTGTTAAGATGTATATGGGATGTGTTAGGACGAGAATGGATGTAATATGGTTGTATGAATGTGATGTGGATGTATACATGTAGATGTATATGTATGAATGTGAATGTGGCTCTTTTCCTTGGTACCCGGGACAAATCCTAACCAAATTCCAAATTGGATCCCATCACTACAGTGGTTGGGCGGTTGGCTAACCCATGGGATCGGATGGGGTTAGGCTGGACTGATGGATCCGTAAATCGAGATTTAAATTCTATTATTACGATAGATGAAGTAAATCCCGGATAGTAATTGTTCTATGGATAGGAATCAACGGCTGTGCCTCTTGATGGGAAAAAAAGCGTTGATCCCAATGATCCAAGTGCAAGTTTCTTCCTTGATCTGACCAAGTACCGTTAGAGGTGCAGTTGGATCAGTTTGATCAGTAATGATCTTGACTACGTTAGAGTAAAGAGTTATCCTTGGTGGAATTGCCCGTGCTTTCTGGGTGAAGGAAGTTTTTCCGGGTTCGGTTTTGGAAAAACCGATGGATTAGTCTCCTGTCCGGATTTCGTGGGCGAGGCCCCGAGTGTTTGACGCGCTCGGAGAATTGATTGTGATGCCCAAATCCATGCACGGAGTGATGTGGACATAGAGCAACTTCCCTAGCACATGTCCGTGTGGTCCGTTCTCTGATGGGGTCCCGGATCCTCAACTTCTAACTGTCCGAATCCGGGTTCTCGAAAAAGATGCACGAGCGTGCCAAATGGTAAAAATTTCAAAAACTGGCCCAAACGGCGCCGAAGAGGCATGAAATTCGAATCATGCATGGACAAATGTGTGGCAAGCAACCCGGATCTTTCTTGTTGTGTTCAGATGCGATTCGGACTCATTTCAGATCCGAAACTCTGTTATGGCAATTTTGCACTGTCTTCACCGGGACCCAACTTTGCACTTTCTTCTCGCCCAGGACCCAACTTTGACGCACTGCGAGAATTGATTGCAATGCCCAAATCAAAGCATGGAGTGATGTGGACATAGAGCAACTTCCCTAGCACAAGTCCGTGTGGTCCCTTCTCTGATGGGGTCCAGGATCCTCAACTTCTAAATGTCCGAATCCAGGTTCTGAAAAAGATGCACGAGCGTGGCAAATCACAGAAATTTCCGACCGTGGCCCAAACGGCACCGAAGAGGCATGAAAATCGAATCATGCATGGACAAATGTGTGGCAAGCAACGCGGATCTTTCTTGTTGTGTTCAGATGCATTTCGGACTCATTTCAGATCCGAAACTCTGTTATGGCAATTTTGCACTATCTTCGCCGCCGAGACCCAACTTTGACGCGCTCGGAGAATTGATTGTGATGCCCAAATCCATGCATGGAGTGATGTGGACATAGAGCAACTTCCCTAGCACATGTCCATGTGGTCCGTTCTTTGATGGGGTCCCAGATCCTCAACTTCTAACTGTCCGAATCCGGGTTCTCGAAAAAGATGCACGAGCGTGCCAAATGGTAGAAATTTCCAAAACTGGCCCAAACAGCGCCGAAGAGGCATGAAATTCGAATCATGCATGGACAAATGTGTGGCAAGCAACCCGGATCTTTCTTGTTGTGTTCAGATGCGATTCGGACTCATTTCAGATCCGAAACTCTGTTATGGCAATTTTGCACTGTCTTCACCGGGACCCAACTTTGCACTTTCTTCTCGCCCAGGACCCAACTTTGACGCACTGCGAGAATTGATTGCAATGCCCAAATCAAAGCATGGAGTGATGTGGACATAGAGCAGCTTCCCTAGCACAAGTCCGTGTGGTCCCTTATCTGATGGGGTCCAGGATCCTCAACTTCTAAATGTCCGAATCCGGGTTCTGGAAAAAGATGCACGAGCGTGGCAAATCGTGGAAATTTCCGACCGTGGCCCAAACGGCACCGAAGAGGCATGAAAATCGAATCATGCATGGACAAATGTGTGGCAAGCAACGTGGATCTTTCTTGTTGTGTTCAGATGCGTTTCGGACTCATTTCGGATCCGAAACTCTGTTATGGCAATTTTGCACTATCTTCGCCGTCGGGACCCAACTTTGACGCGCTCGGAGAATTGATTGTGATGCCCAAATCCATGCACGGAGTGATGTGGACATAGAGCAACTTCCCTAGCATAAGTCCATGTGGTCTGTTCTCTGATGGGGTCCCGGATCCTCAACTTCTAACTGTCCGAATTTGGGTTCTCGAAAAATGGGAAAAATTTCCAAAACTGGCCCAAACGGCGCTGAAGAGGTATGAAATTCCAATCATGCATGGACAAATGTGTGGCAAGCAACCCGGATCTTTCTTGTTGTGTTCAGATGCGATTCGGACTCATTTCAGATCCGAAACTCTGTTATGGCGATTTTGCACTATCTTCGCCGGGACCCAACTTTGACGCGCTCGGAGAACTGATTGTGATGCGCAAATCTATGCACGAAGTGATGTGGACATAGAGCAAGTTCCCTAGCTCAAGTCCGTGTGGTCCGTTCTCTGTGATGGGGTCCCGGATCCTCAACTTCTAACTGTCGGAGTCCGGGTTCTCCAACAAGATGCATGAGCGTGCCAAATGGCGGAAATTTTCAACCGTGGCCCAAACCGTGTTGAAGAGGCATGAAATTCGAATCATGCATGGAAAAATAAGTGGTAAGCAAACCGGATATTTTTGTTGTGTTCAGATGGGATTCGAACTTATTTCGGATCCGAAACTATGTTAGGGTGATTTTGCACTGTCTTCGCCGGGACCCAACTTTGACGCACTGCGAGAAGTGATTGCAATGCCCAAATCCATGCACGGAGTGATGTGGACATAGAGCAACTTCCCTAGCACAAGTCCATGTGGTCCATTCTCTGATGGGGTCCCGGATCCTCATCTTCTAACTGTCCGAATCCGAGTTCTCGAAAAAGATGCACGAGCGTGCTAAATGGCGAAAATTTCCAACCGTGGCCCAAACGGCACCGAAGAGGCATGAAAATCAAATCATGCATGGGCAAATGTGTGGCAAGTAATCCGATCTTTCTTGTTGTGTTCAGATGCGATTTGGACTCATTTCGGATCCGAAACTCTGTTATGGCGATTTTGCACTATCTTCGTCGGGACCCAACTTTGACGCGCCGGGAGAAGTGATTGCGATGCCCAAGTCCATGCACGGAGTGATGTGGACATAGAGAAACTTCCCTAGCACAAGTGCGTGTGGTCCGTTCTCTGATGGGGTCCAGGATCCTCAAGCTCTCAAGCGTGGATCTCTTCCATGAGAGATCCATGCATATAGATCTCATAAATATAGAGCTATCATTGCGTGTGATTCATTGTGAGAGCTCCCATGCATATAGATCGCAAATCTCATGCATAGAGAGCTCTCATGCATATAGATCAGCTATTATCAAGTGCGAGTCATTGTGAGAGCTCCTATGCATAGAGGGCTGTCATGCATATATATCTCATGCATGAGAGCTCTTATGCATATCGATGAGCTCTCATGCATATAGAGTTATAATACATGAGATCTTATGCATGGAGCTCTCTTGTATTCTAAGAGGTTTCATGCATGAGATCCCTCTTGCATTGTAAGAGCTCTCATGCATTAATAGCTTCATATGCATAGATCTCTCATATCATGCATGAGAGCTACAGAGATCTCGGTCTTGCACTAGAGCTCTCATGCAAAGACCTAGGTCTTACATTAAGAGCTCTCATACATAGAGCTCCCATGCATAGAGCTTGGTCTTTCATTAGAGCGCTCATTCATAGAGCTAGGTCTTACATTAAGATCTCTCATACATAGAGATCACATGCATAGAGCTATATCTTGCATTATTTTATAAGAGTTCCCATGGATAGATCACATGTATAGAGTGAAAGAGCTCTCATGCATAGAGCTAGGTCTTGCATTCAAAGCTCTCATACATAGATCTCACATGCATAGAGTTAGATCTTGCATTATTATGAGAGCTCTCTTACATACTTCTCATGCATAGAGCTATATCTTGCATTATTATAAGAGCTCCCATGGATAGATCTCATGTATAGAGTGAAAGAGCTCTCATGCATAGAGCTAAGTCTTGCATTAAGAGCTCTCATACATAGAGATCGCATGCATAGAGTTAGATCTTGCATTAATTATTATAAGAGCTCTCATACATAGAGCTATATCTTGCATTATTATAAGAGCTCCCATGGGTAGATCTCATGTAATAAGTGAAATTTCTCTCATGCATAGAGCTAGGTCTTGCATTAGGAGCTACATCTTGCATTATTATGAGAGCTCTTTTGCATAGATCTCATGCAATAAGTGAAATTTCTCTCATGCATAGAGCTAGGTCTTGCATTAGGAGCTACATCTTGCATTATTATGAGAGCTCTCTTGCATAGATCTCATGCATAGAGTGTAAGAGCAGGAAAGTACAATTTCAAGCAAGGAGAGAGGGGAGAAGCTATGCTATGAAGAAGGTGGAGAGGGGTCTTTTGTGCTCTAGGATAGAACCTTGAAAGGCCTAGTAGGTAAGAGTAGGTGATTTTTGACTCTTCAAGTCAAGGTAGAGGTACGATACTAGATGGATGGTTTGTCATTTCAAGTCATCTTGCACTATTTTAAGTCATTTCAACTCCAGCTCTACCATGTGGTAGAGCTAGAATGCATTTCTCTAGCTCTAGCATGTGGTAGAGCATTCAAATTATCCCGCCCAACTTTAAATTCAAATTATCCCGCCCTTTAAGAATTTAAAATGGTCTTGCTCTATTTCAAATTTTCCTTGACGTCCATGTCGCTTATGTAATACAAACCTACTTTCCCATCTTGACAACTAGCACTTGGACATCACCGCATCCATTATCAAATTCAACGATACAAGGTACACATATTTTTGTCTCATATTAAATCATTATCTATGATTAGATTTAAAGTTTTGAACATGTCAATTAAAATTCAGATCATACATATTGACATAAAGTAGAAAATAAAAGTATGCAAGAATTCAAAAAATCAGGAACGGTTGAAGAGAAAAAACCTGATACAGGTTTGGGTTGCACTTCTTAGATGGTGATGTTGAAACTGATATAAGGGAGAAGATATTGAAACTGATACAGGCAAGAAGATTGGGCAGTGGAAAGCTGGTATAGGCCAGTAGAGAGCAAAAGCAGTAGATAGTCAAGAATCTACTTGAAACTGAGCCAATATCTCCAGAGCAGAGGGGTGCACAGGGATGACCTTCGCCAGGTGCATGGAGCTGCAGTGCTAGTCGTCAAGCGCCCATCTCACTCTTTCAGAGTAGAGGCTAGCAGTGCCAAGAAGATCCAGACCAAGACCCCCCTCAGTCCCTCTGGAGACACCAAGTTCAAGGGTGGCCTTGATGCATCTGGCAGGAAAGCTAAGGGTAAGGGTGTCTACCAGTTCGCCAAGAAGTATGGAGCTAAATCTACGCTCTTGAGGAATGGTCGCCAACTGGCGATGTGTATGCTGGAGGCTCAACATCCCGCCATGCTTGGGAGAGGGTGTGGACATGGCTCTTTGCCTGCAAGAAGAGAGCAGCTGAAATAGCCAGGCAGTCGCATCGCAAGCAGCCGCCCAACGAACCAGCGCCACAGAGCCTGCAGAGAGAGAGATCCAGCCACGCAACAATTCGGGATAAGGTTGCGTGGAAGTAAATTTAAACTTTTGCTATATGGGGTAATTAGAGTTTCTAAAAGGTGATCCAAACCATTGGATCACCTTGCCTTAAGTGTCAATGTAAAGGCCCTAACCTTTATGGGGTTATAGGGTTTCTAAAAGTTATCAAACAACTCTAAATGTTGAAATTTGTTTCTTGTTCCATCAAATTTGTTCATCAATGTGGCAATATGTGTTAGTTTTGCATGTGGGTTTCTAATTGTGTGGACTACCTACATGCCCAACCCCTTCCTACGG
This sequence comes from Cibotium barometz, assembly GCF_041138505.1. Taxonomy (NCBI): domain Eukaryota; kingdom Viridiplantae; phylum Streptophyta; class Polypodiopsida; order Cyatheales; family Cibotiaceae; genus Cibotium; species Cibotium barometz. Next base: position 7,809,684 of record NC_141079.1, read on the forward strand.
GTTTAATATTTGAAGCATACCTTCATTGTAATCCCCGAGAGGTGTTATATATGGGTGGAAAATTACCATGTCTCATGTGGTTGCATTAAGGGTGGGTGGAGCATGATAACCTAGCAAACACAATTATGCTTGCACTACAAGTGTATCTGGGGGCATATAAGATTTCTATAATTGATTTAGTGAACCTGGAGCTCCGATTGAAACTAGATAAGTTTAAGAAGGCGAGGGTTAAGTTTTTTTTTTTGGGATTTTTGCTCGTAGGCACTTATTCCAACTCTCCGTGCCTATAGGCACTTATTCCAACTCACGGGTTGCAAATAAGGGTTGTGATAACCCTTGTAAAGCATAGGAATAATTATAACAATAAGGTGAGGCTTGTGTCGAATATGATGTTTTTGAGGTCATGTGTTGGGCATGGGTCAAGTTGATACGTGGCCCCATCTCACCTTCTAAATCTAGAACCACCAACAAATTTATGCTTGTGTGTATTAATTGATGATCAAGAGTCTCAGGTTAACAGGTATTGAGACTGAACATTGCCCTAGGTGTGATCATTATTTGGTATAGATATTTATAACTTCTTCAACTTACCTTTTTCAAGCCTCGTTAGGCCTTTTTTTAATTGTAATGTGAAAAGACCCTAGTGTTTGTGGAAGTGGCACGTGGGAATGGCCCCTTGACTAGAGGGAGGGAAATTCAAATTTGAAATTTGAATGAAGGAGCCTAGCTATGGCGGTGGAAGATGGAGCAGAGAGAGAGAGATTGCCATGTGTGCGCACGGGGGCAGAATCGCGAGGGAGAGAGAGGTGAGCGGTGGGCATGGCTGGCCCAACCCGCAGAGCAGCCCGGATGGGAGAGAGAGGCGACTCCGTGAGCGATGGGCTGTGAAGCAATGGGCCGTGAAGCGATTATTTAAATAGGATTAAAACTATATTTAAATATGTAGGTTAACTATAGTAACTTAAAGCATGTTTATAGTTTACAATTATACTTTGCTTATTTATAGACTTTATATAGCTATATAAATCAAACCTATTTATATATAAACCCATATAATTTAAGTTTATAAATAACCTATAGTTTATAAATAAACCTTTATAAATAGGTAATATAAAGTTATAATCGATAGGCTTAAAGGTTTAATTATAAAAATATAGCTTTTATAGTTATATATATAGGCTTAAAGTTTATAATTAATAGGCTTATAGGTTTGTTTATATAAATAGGCTTAAAGATATATATAAATAGGCTTAAAGATATATATAAATAGGCTTATAGGTTTAATAGGTTAACTATAGTAACTTAAAGATATATAAATAGGCTTATAGGTTTAATAGATTAACTATAGTAACTATAGGTTTGATTATATAAATAGACTTAAAGATATATATAAATAGGCTTATAGGTTTAATAGGTTCACTATAGTAACTTAAAGTCTATTTATAGTTTATAATTATATTTTATATATCTTATTTATAAACTTTCTATAGCTATATAAATCAAACCTATTTATATATAAACCTATATAATTTAAAGTTTATAAATAACCTATAGTGACTTAAATTATATACATTAACCTATATATTAACCTACAACTATAACTATATAACTTATAGTAGCTTAAATTATATATTTATAACTATATAGCTTATTATAGTAACTTATTATAGTTAATAAAAGCTTATTTTAATGCTACTATATTATAGCTTATTTAATAAATATAATTGTAAGATTATAAGTTTGATTATAGCTTTTATTATTGGTTAAAGTATATGTATAAATTCAAGGGGATTTCGGTACAAAGATAGGGCAAGGAAATGTATCCATACTAGTGGAGGAATGTTTGAAAGATGTGGTCCTACCTTTTCCTACAATGGATACTTCATCTCTCCAAGACTCATTATGGAGTGTCGTTCGATGGCCAAAGATTATTTTGCAATCCTATCATGAATTGCAACTTAATTTGATCAAATGAAAGCTATAGCGGTGATGAAAAAGGGGATCATTCTGATCCTCCAATTACAGATGCAATTCCTATAACAAGCCTTGAATTTGAAACATTGATTCCTACCATAGATTGTTAGGTATCAAGGACTAGGGAAGACCAATTCACACACAAACCATGATTACATAAACACTTCTATTGCATTGAATGAGACTACAAGTTTATATAGATTTTTAGGACGAATGGAGTCTAACCTTTTTTCTAGATCCTTGCTTCTCATCATGTGAAGTAGGTCTCTTCTTGGAGTAATTAGTTTTATTGATCTGCATTAGCTCCACCACATGGTAGAGCTAGACCTCAAATAATTCAAGCTCTATGATGTGGTCTAGGTAGAATACAGCTCTACCATGTGGTAGAGCAAGATCAAATGCAATTCTAGCTCCTTTGTTCTTGTCATGTGAAGTAGGTCTCTTCTTGGAGTAATTGGTTTTGTTTATCTGCATGGTACACAGTTAGATCGATGCATTCTAGCTCTACCACATGGTAGAGCTAGACCTTAAATGCAATTCTAGTTCCACCACATGGTAGAGCTAGACCTTAAATGCAATTCTAGCTCCACCACATGGTAGAGCTAGACCTCAAAGTATTTGATCTAGCTCTACCACATGGTAGAACGATTTGTTCTTGTGTTTCAAGGCCAAGGCAAGATCATGTTCATACTTGAAGGTGATGATCTTTTTGATATTATTTTGGGCAATCTTGTCTATCCGTCTATGCAGAACAGGACATTAGGGAGAATTTGAACATATTTTGGGCCTTTTGCTAATGAAAGTAATTAGCAACGAACCAATAAGAATAGAGGATTGTGCACATTTGGTCTCTTTTGAATATAGGGAGGGAGACTAGGCTATAGGAAGGGGGACTAGGCTTTCAGTACTAATAATTACACTTGTCCCTCTTTAAAAAAGTAGGGGGTTTAGGGTAGGTATCGTCCCACCATTTTCATGGCTCAAAAAATCCTTAAAATTTTAAAATTTTTGAGATTCCCCCAAAATTCACTTTTCTCCCCAAAAACCCATCTCAAATTTCATTGTAGTCAAAAATTTCATTTTCAAGTCCGCTTTCCCTCTTGAACATCCCCCCCGACACCTTAATCTGCATAGTATCTTTGCGTTTTCTTTCTCTATCTCATTTGCCCAACCCTAATCTTACTACTGTTGCTTCACAATTGATATGGCTGCACCATGAAGAAGACCAAAAGATGAGATTGAGGAGATCTCACTGTATAATAAGAGGGATGATGATGGTGCTTGGGTGAGAGGCATTTCGTAAGGGTGCTTGGGTTTTCCTGTAGCCTACTGCTAGTGGTCTGCACCGAGTTCGACGATGAGATGTGATGGAGCTTCATTGGAAGGGTCATTTAGAGGGATTGAAAAAATTGAGCAATGGAGACTTGGTGGCCATTGTAAAACATGTGTACACACTATTACGAGACAGACATCTTCGTAAACAAACTTGATTCCCATGCAACTCTAAGTATCATAGGGAAGGAAGGATGCTTGTGATATTATGATAGCTACATTTTTCATGTTTAATGATCTTATTTTTAGGTTGTAGACATTTTTCCTTCCAACTTGGCGAAGGAGCAACCATTATGAAGCCTTATCGGAACATTTCAAGCACTCCATGCAGACATTGGTGAGGCACTGTTTTCTTGTAAAACTAGTGCAGACCTTTGTAAGGAAAAGATCTTCTTCTACCGACACTCCTATGTGGTGCCAATGCATGATGGTGGGTTTGGAAAGCTAGAGATCATCACATATCCTCTCCTCTCTTCTGTTGAATGGCCAACTCCTGATGCTTGGACAGTTATGGTCATGAAATCAAAGATGCTTTATGACATACAAGGATATTTGAAGTTTGCAAAGCCATCTCGACCTGTGGATCTCAATTGGGTATGTCCAATTCATCTTTTTGCTAAGATGTTCAATCAATTTACTTTCTCACAAACACTTACCATGTTTGTGTGCAAGAAAGTACTAGGTGATGACATGGTTGCCTTGCTTCAAGAGCAGTGGAACTCTGAGATCCCTCTGTCCCCTCCGCGCACTGGGACTCCCGGTAGAGCTGACAGCGGAAGCAGCCCCCTCATGCGCGGGGCAGGGTTTCTCACTCGGGGCCTCGCCCATGAATGTCCGGGCACGAGACTAGGTGGTCACTCCGAAAACCGAAACCGAAAAATTTTCAGAAAGCGGGGACGATTCCACCTTTTTGAATTTTCTTAAACGATTTTTTTTTAAACGAGATCAATTCTAAACTATCCTTCACCTGAATAAACCAGATAGAAGGAAACTATCGCTGATATAATTTGATCATTTGAGTAATTTCAACACTTTTTTCCTAATCAAGATCAGGCACAGCCGTTGATCCACTCAATTAAAAAATTTATCACGGTATTTAACTAGCTACTCGAATCCTAGCGTAATCCTAAGATTTTTCAGTTTGATTATTAAAACTCCACTGATTCCAGCCTAACCCACTGATTTTTCAGTTTGATTATTAAAACTCCACTGATTCCAGCCTAACCCCATCTGGCCCATGGGTTAGCCACCACCCTACCACTGGAATCGGTAGAACCAAACAAGTGCTCACCCACCCATAATTGAAATGCCTTTCTTAACTTTAGCTTTAGAAAACAGATACGTACACACTCCTCTTTAAAACTTTAATAAAAATAATAATCCATTGACAAAATAGATATGATCACAGATTTCATAACTCAAAATTTCCATTTAATCCCTTGTTTCACAAAAATAGCACCACTCTAGACTCTCCGTTTGGGACCAGCTGGTCAGCAACGAGATCCAGTTAACAGATTACAAGAATCATTTCGTCAACATACATATATATATCTTCCTCGACATACGTATGGGTGTCCTAAGCATGGCGAGCCCGTGCATCGCCTGGTCAGAACCCTCCAGGATCCTCCTTAGGTGTCCTGGAACTTCACTCAGGGACCGCTTTGTCAGCCCTTGCCCATTGTACCAGAAGCACACCATTTTTCACCATACCCAGGCTGATCAAGACCTGGGCAAGTTTTTACCGCGTGAGCTATCCCTCGAACACTCCAGCTATTGCAACCTGAACTTCCCTTAGATAAACATATATGCCAAATGCTCCCTCCAGCATTCTGGCATAAGATAGTCCTTTAAGAAAATAGGGTTTTTATGCAAGTTTTCAGTTTTGATTTTGTTTGAAAACCATGAATAATCTTAAATCCGTATCTCAATACTTCTAGATCCAGGTCTGAATTCCAAACAGAATTCCTCGAATTCTGTTAACTTGATCCTCAGATCAAAATCAAAAGTCTTAACTTACTTTCAGATTCGGTGGGTGTTTTGAGTGCATTTTTTTTGAACCGAGCACATCGTCATTCAGACGAAGGAATTAGGTCTTGGTCAATAGTCTCAATCAGAGTTTGGGTCTAGAAAGGTTCTTTCTAAACTATCTTTGTCGAAAGATACTATTTCAATTTCTCTTTCTCTAAATTTCATTCGACGAATATTTGCTACAGATTTATAAAACATGAATTTCTTATGAGGAATAAAATAATCATTTATCTCGATCTCCGACTTTGATAGTTTAATTGAATTTTCTAATTACCATCTTAGTGAATATAAAACGGTAGCATTTCTTCTCACAGATTATCTACTTATTCATTTTTCTAATTTTTACGAAAATTAAACAGAGGATTAAGCAGATCCTTTATTTAATTATAAAGATTCTATATGCATCTAATTATGCATAAAATCCAATTCTGATGAAAGTCACACTTTTATCATCATAAAAATCCTTTATGTTGAAAATCACTCTTTTATCATGAAAGACTTTCTTTTATGCATATGTTTATGCATATAAATCATTTATGATGAAAATCACTCTTTTAATATAAAAGAATTTCTTTTATGCATAAAAATCATTTATGATGAAAATCACACTTTTAATATAAAAAATATCTTTTATACATATGTTTATGCATAAAAATCATTTATGATGAAAATCACACTTTTAATATAAAAAAAACTTTTATGCATATGTTTATGCATAAAAATCATTTATGATGAAAATCACACTTTTAATATAAAAAAATATATCTTTTATGCATAAAAATCATTTATGATGAAAATTACACTTTTAATATAAAAAAATATATATCTTTTATGCATATGTTTATGCATAAAAATCATTTATGATGAAAATCACACTTTTAATATATATAAAAAATATCTTTTATGCATATGTTTATGCATAAAAATCATTTATGATGAAAATCACACTTTTAATATTAAAAAATATCTTTTATGCATATGTTTATGCATAAAAATCATTAATGATGAGAATCACACTTTTAATATAAAAAAATATATCTTTTATGCATATGTTTATGCATAAAAATCATTTATGATAAAAGTAACACTTTTATAATAAAAATATTCTTTTATGCATACTTTTATGCATAGAAATCAATAATGATAAAAGTAACACTTTTATAATAAAAAAATATTCTTTTATGTATACTTTTATGCATAAAAATCAATATGATGAAAGTAACTCTTTTATAATAAAAAAATATTCTTTTATGCATAAAAATCCATAATGAAGAAAGTAACACTTTCATAATAATTAAAAAAATTTATCAATATGTATCTTTCTAAACATAGAATTTAATTCTATTGAAAATCATTCTTTTATAAAAATTAATCAATATGCATCTTTCTATGCATGAATTAAAATGACACTTTTTAGAATACTCTAACGATGGGGATTACTCTTTTTGATTAAATAAAGATAAAATTTATTTCACAAATTTTTTAAAAAATTTGCCATAACCTCCTTTGTATGGCTAACCATTTTTCAAATTTTTACTCTCTAAAATTAATTAGAAGTTAACCAAGAGTATTTAATCATTCTAATGTAAACATTATGAAAAACTTGATTTTATCCAATAATCAATCATCTAGGATAAAGAATGGTTGGATTTACTAAAGAAGAGAGGGGAATGCCTTTTTTCAATGAGGCATAACATCATTTCATTTTAAAGAAGACAAAAATCATTAAAAAAACCATAAAAGAAATAGAAAAGATTTGTGAAATAAATTTCATCTTTATTTAATCAAAAAGAGTAATCCCCATCGTTAGAGTATTCTAAAAAGTGTTTCGTTTTTGGGTCAGTTTAGTCCACTTTTTGGATCTAGCTGAAATAGGAGAGAGGAGAGATAAAAATATCTCATTATTTGGGAGTTTAAAACTCATTCAAGCATGTGAAATAGGTGCCTCCTTCATGAGGGGAACTCCCCCATACTGAGGTGTCAAAAATGCATCATTTCACTTAAATATCTCTCTTTTTTAACTATTAACCTTGTCCTTAGTCAACTCTTCATCTTATGTGAGTATTTACTTATTTTTGGGGAATTTTCCTTTTATTCTTCTATTTATCTCCTCCCTACATTTGGATGAATCTTATTGGTCCATAGGAACCTTAATTTAAAATTTTGAAAAAATCTTGACTCCAAGGATAATGCCTCTTGAACAGATTATACTTAATTTCTAATGCACCTTCAGAAAATCTTTTTGAACTTCTGTTTCAGGGGAACTTATTTTAATAAGATGAGGTATTTTTTAATCCAAAAATATTTAAAAATTGAATATTCTCTCTCTAGAATATTTTCTCTCTCTAAGCGAAAATCTTACATTCTCTCCCACTTGAAAAATGCGAGATGTCCTCATCTCACAAACTGGGGGTAATCCCGCAATAGATCGATTTCATTCTCCCAAGTGGCATCTTCAAAAGGATAGAACTTCCATTTTACCAATAATTCTCTGAGAATTCTGTTCTTGAGAATCTTTTCTCGAACATCAAGAATTTCTTCAGGTTGGAGTTCCATCTGCCCTTGGGTTAAAGAGGAGAAGGCTTACATGAAATACATTATGAACTTTGAGATGAGGAGGCAGAAGAAGCTCGTAGGCTAATTCAACTACCACCTTGTGGACACCCACCAAGAAGGCCCTTTATTGTCTTCAAGTCACCTCCTAAATGCCTGTCTATTGTATAAGTTCCCTTACTCTCCACTTCTAATTTTTCCTCCTGAATCTGTGCTTTAATGACATTGGTAATCCATGGTATCCTATCAAACATCCAAGCCAACACTTCATGTGTCTCCTTCGTACACTTCAAATTCCCCAAGCTACCATCTCTCTCTAAGATTGGACACTAAAGAGGGAAAACTTAACTTGCAAACCCTCTCCCTGTTACTCGTCTGATTGTCTAGGTTTTCATTATATTTAGAACCTTCCAAATGTAAGTCAGTCTCCTTAGTCATGTAGATCTCACTCTTTGCATATGACATTTCCTCATTCATAAGTGTGATACTCATTCATGTAGATCTCACTCTTTGCATATGCCATTTCCTCATTCATAAGTGTGATACTTATTCATGTAGATCTCACTCTTTGCATATGCCATTTCCTCATTCATTCTAACCTCTTGCCTTTCACAATCTGACACTCATCTACTTTCAACACAAAACTTACCTTGTCAACTTGCATGACAAACAAAAGTAGATAAGTTTTAGTACTTGAAAGATTTTTTTACTAGCTCGCAACGAATGTAAAAATTTACTTACATTATTTAGGAAGTCCATAGAATAAGATCATAGCTCTGTGAAGACGTAGATCAACAAATATATTGTTGAACTCATTGTAGGGATACATAATCTTACCGTTTGTGCTTCGATTTTTTCCCCAAGCTCCAATGGTTAATGTATCATTGATGCAATAGTACTCTCCAGTTTTGCGTTGCACATCATCATTGCATGTCCTCCTTGCTAATCTTATCTTTCTAGGGACAAAAAAACTATTCATTGTGATGCCTTATTTGCGGAGTTTATCTTTTAGTAATTGATGGAGTGCTTGATATCCTTTTATGCTAATGCCCACCTCATCGCATGCATTTTGTGTTGAAATATACAAATGAATAGGGTGTGTGCGGAAACAAGCCCTTAGCAAGAGGCTGTAAAAGAGAATTTGTAAATGAGAGAGAAGCTCTGAAAAGGTGAGAAGTATCTACTGGGAGAGAATAAAGGGTAGCATGAGAAGATTTAGGATGTGTGAAGATATTCTGGGAGGAAGAGGTGGAGAGAATCACACAAAAGAGGTGGAGTGAATCAAGGAGAGATTAGTGGGATTAGATGCTTGGATGTAAACTCTATGAATTGAGGCATTGGCCTAATGAGAATTTGTTGGTTTTTGATTATCCATGCTTACATTAAGCTATCAGTTAATTGCTCACTAATCACGTCTTAATTATCGACTAATCTCTTTTCTAATGATATTGATTCTAGCATATGATCCACCATAGCTCATCACATTGCTCTGCAAATTTAACATGGTATCAGAGAGCCTAGCTTAGAATCCATCAAATTCATGAGCCCATTATCTTGCCAATCACCTAGCTAATCAAGATTAGTAGATAATCAATTGTTTACCTCTTTTTTCAAATAGCTTTTGTACCCCCAGCTGGTGGAGGAGATCTCTCTCCCTTAACACATAAAATTGGCCCAAAACGTCTTAGCCACATGTAGCCATACCCCTTGTGCTTTAGCCCATCTAAACAAAACGCCAAACCGCCATCGCATGTTACCAATTTTTGCTAAAAAGCCAGCACCGTTTTTCTGAAGGAAAATGGAGATCTTGTCTGCACCAGGTACGATGGCTCTAATTCCTCTTGACCCTAGGGGTTTTCAAGGGTGCTCTACAAGCTGGTAGAGATAGTTTTTGATTTCATCAAGTCTACAGTGAGATCCAAGCTTTGATCAAATCTGCAGGTGACTTTGGTAAAGCAGAGATTAAGCATTGAATGTTTGGTCAAATCTTGTGTTTCTTGGCTTAATCCTCTACTAGACTAATTGCTAATGATGGCTTTGAAAGGGGTTGAGCTCATTTGAACTCTAAGGCCCCAGATCTGGACTCCCCGCATACTCTGTTTTTTGCACACAAAATAGAGGATTATTTTGCTAATCAGTGATTAATGAGCACTAATCATTGTATTTTGGTACAATTGAGGATTCAAATTAACCATTGGGTATCTGATACAGATCCCTATAACTTTAAATTGCAATTCGGAGATGGTTTGATACTCCAACCATTCAGTACAGATTTGTTACCCTTGGTTTTATGTAATTTCTGGTGAATTTATGCTGATAAATCTGTTGTAATCATCACCTAAACACCAGATTGAGTTGTAAAAGGGTAGACACTACCCTTGAATCTTGAAATTAGATCAAGAGGTAAGACCCCCTTCACATCATCATGCGCACGACACAAGAGATAGCCAAATTTAATGGGGAGTAGTTTTATACATGGCAAACAAAAACCATATATTTGCTCATGAGGAAAAATATGTGGGGGCTAGTTGAGGGAAGAGATGAATGCCCAGAGGTGAGTGGGAAAAATGAGTGGAAGAGCAGGAATGAGAAAGCATTAGGACTTATCGCACTCAGTTTAAATGATGAAATCATTCATCACATCACAGGGATACAATGGGCAAAAGATGCATGGGATGAACTCAACAAATTATTTGGCACTCAAGCAAAAATTCAAAGATAAATCTTTTAATGCAATTCTACAAACTGGATATGAAGGAAAGTGAACCTTTAATCACACACTTGAACAAATATAAAATCATTAAGCAACAACTGGCAGCCATTGACAAAAAGGTAGAAGATGATGAGGCACTAGCAGTGCTTCTGAAAATTGTAGCAACATTAAAGAATGTACCTGAATTGAAGCTGCACGAGATAGAAGAAGCTCTACTAGAGAAAGAGACTAGAGTCAAAGAGAAGAAATGGCTGGACTCAACAGTTGGAGAAGAAAAAGCATCTTTCACCCGAGGGAGGATTCTCTCGAGGGACGGGGACGAGGAAGAGGCAGAGTAGGAGGAAAGACCTTCACTTGCCACAACTGTGGGAAGCTAGGACACATGGCAAGAGACTGCCAGCAAACCCAGTAGAGAAGGAACGACATCGGCAAACTTCATGGAGGCTCCTAAGGAAGTGGAGTCAAATCATCTTTTCTGAGAGAGAGAGAGAGAGAGAGAGAGAGAGAGAGAGAGAGAGAGAGAGAGAGAGAGAGAAACCCCACAACCCAATGTAACCTACCCCAATAGAGTAAAACCACCTCTAAGTCACCGATGATGTAGGCCATGTGGTAGATGTATGTGTGAGCACTTTAGTCAAGGTCACGGGCACTTGTAGTAGCCTTGGACACATAGAGAGAGAGTGTGTGTCAAGGACTATGAGTTTAGGGACTTGAGGCACTGGTCGTCGCGGACTACCAAGTAAGAGGGAAACTTGGTATAGGGTCCAGGTGTTCTAGGATTATTCACTTGAGGGGAGGTGTTGAAATATACAAGTGAATAGGGTGTGTGCAGGAACAAGCCCTTAGCAAGCTGTAAAAGAGAATCTGTAAATGAGAGAGAAGTTTTTAAAAGGATAAAAGTATCTCCTGGGAGAGAATAAAGGGTAGCATGAGAAGATTTAGGATGTGTGGAGATATTCTGGGAGGAGGTGGAGAGAATCAAGAAAAAGAGGTGAAGAAAATCAAAGAGAGATCAATGGGATTAGATGCTTGGATGTAAACTCTATAAATTAAGGCATTGGCCTAATGAGAATTTGCTAGTTTTTTATTATCCATGCCTACATTAAGCTATTAGTTAATTGCTCACTATCACGTCTTAATTATCGTCTAATCTCTATCCTAATGATGTTGATTCTAGCATTTGATCCACCGTAGCTCATCACATTGCTCCAAATTTAACATTTTGAACCTCCTGAATTCTGAGAAGATTGGTTATGCCATCCATTATCTCATTTGTGAGTACCTAACGTATCTTCTTGTGGCATAGGTCTCTAATGATGGAAAGAATGTCACGCCTCCTCACACAAACCAATAAAGATGACAACAAAAACTTTAATCTATTGCTTATAGCAATCACAAAAACCAAAAATACCTTAATCAAAATTACTTGCAACAACAATAATAGCCAAAGAATAGGAAAACAAACCTTGTTGCATAGATTCTTTGCTTCCAAGCACCACCACCAACTACGAGTTTTTGAATGTTATTGATTGTCCTCTTTTGCTCTCTTGCTCCCACGGGGGTGCTCTTCATTTGAGAGATTGTGTCTTGTAGCTTCATAACACCAGCATCTTTCTCTTTGTCTCTTTTCTCTAGCTCTACAATATTATTTTGTGCATCTTGTAGTGCATGTTGCACACTACTCAAAGTGCTTTTTAAGCTTTGTGTTTGTGAGTGGAGAAATTGGACTCTCCATGCATAGCTCACGCTTAACCTTCTACGATACCCAAGCAACCCATTCTCACCTTCTCCAACAAACTGAATAAATGAAGGGAGATCAGTGAAGGGTGGAGGAAAATGCAAAGAAGGATCATTAGGATATAAATATCCATCAATCCAAAGATCCACATTAGTCTAACCTTGTTGTCTTCTTGCATGCTTCTCATGTGCATTTACATGTTCTTTCTTGATTGGTGCATATTCATTCAATACGCAAATATGCAAGTCCACCTTCCGCACTCTTGTTGAATCTAAAATTTTTGGCATTTGAAAAATGGAAGAGACTAATCTCAAGTGACTCAGGGCTATCCTATTGTATTCACAATAGGGCTATTCTATTGTGAAGAGTGAGAGAGATAAAGAGAGAGAAAGAGAGAAGGAGATAGACTCGGGGCTGTCCTATTGTATTTGCAATAGAAGAAGAGAGCTTGGGAAAAAGGGAGAGAGAGAGAGAGAGAGAGAGAGAGAGAGAGAGAAACTTAGCAGAGGCTGGTAGAAAACATGATGAATAATAGTAATGATTAAAAGAAAGAGAATGTGGGGGAAATTTCAAATATGACTATTAAAGTGGAGTAAATAAGAATGAAGGCGTAGATATGAGTGATCTTAGTAGGGGGTTTTAATAGCTAGAAAGAGAATCCTAGTTCAAAAGTTAGAGAGATCCCCTACTTTTAGGCCCAAAAGTAGGGTCATTTATGAGCTGTCTCCTTAAGCGTCAATAAAATTAGCCTTAATTCCTTAAAATTAGGGATCCTTAGAGGGCCCTTTTTTATGCTCAAATGTCCCCTAACTTGACCTAGATCTCACCTATATATACAAACTCATAATCAATATAAACTAGTCTTTTGGGGACTTATATGGCGTAACTCTCTTCCTTCTTCTCTCTCTTATCTTTTTGTGTTCTTGTATTTCCAACATGGTATCAAAGCATCATCGATCTTCCTATTGTGAAGAGAAGATAAAGGAAGTATCAATTGTGTTAATTCCATTCATGTGCATGTTCTATGTTCATTCAATCTCTTATTCATGTTTTGTAGAATTCTAGTGATTAATCACTATTAACAAGTTTATGCAGGTCCTTGGATGGTCAATCTGGACCACCCTATCTTATCATAATTGGAATTATATTATATAAACGTAATTATTTTTGTTATGTGCATGACGTCGCAAGCTTTATATAGAGTAAATTGGTTTGTCAATCTGATATTCCTATCAAAAGTTATGTCATTTCAGGTAAAGAGCACTTAAAATAGGAAAGGAGGCAACGTGTAGCTCGTGTGGTAAATTCTAAGTATTTGCTCGGCTTCATCGGAGTTCGGAGTTGAAAGTTATGGTGTTTTTCATACAACAAACTTTTTCTCATCTTTCGTGTGCTACATGCTTTTCATCTTGTAATCCAAAAATAGCCACATTTTGGGCTCGTCCATGTCTCAAAATAACAGTACTCCAATTGTTTTTGGAGTTACTCTCTTATTGCATATCACGTTTTGTCTATCTTCAGGTACTACTTTTCATTGCTACTTGCTTTTCAATAACTCGTGAATCACTCGCTTTTCGTGCACATATATCATATAACTTTCAGTGTCCTTGTTTATGTTCTCGTTAAATTCTATGATCTCATTCTACACATATTCTTGCAATCCAAGATGGCAGATTCTATTCTCGTTTTTATGGTTTTCCATTTGGTCAACAATCTGTTGCCCTATTTCAAGGCCAAGGCTTTCCCGGACGGAAGGCCAAGATGATGTTGATACTTGAAGTTAACGATCTTTCTAATATTATTTTGGGCAATCTTGTCTATCCATCTCAACCTATTGACGCAAAACAGGATAGCGCTCTTATTACTGTTGGTTCTATTTTTGAGCAATGGCAAACTGATTACTCAAATTGGATACGTCATGATAAATCTGCTCATCACAGTATATCTTATATGCTCTTCATTTGATTACTTCATATGACAATATTGTCAATATTCTATCTAACAAGGATGGCATTGATTTTGACACTTCTTGTATTTCTCTCATTGAATATTCTCAACGACATGAACGTCGTACAAAGAATTCTGACACTGTTTTGAATACACAAGAAACTGTAGATTCCGAAACAGCTTGTATTGCTTGTAAGCGTCCCTTTTCCCATTTTACTCATGGTGGTCACTCTTATCAAGTTGGCAATTCTTCTCGATTCTCCTATCCCAATAAACATTGTTCTTATTGTGATAAGAATGGTCATACTGTCTCTCTGATTGTTGGGCACGTCAATATGATGAGGAACATGGCATTACCACCAGGCAACCTTGTTCGAATTCATCCAAAAATTGTACTCCTTGTGACTATTGTGGTCATACAGATCATCCATCTCATCATTGTTTCAAAAGGCAATATGATCAAGATCACAATCACACATATGCTGCTTAAGATACGAGTAGTGATGAACATAATCATCAGGAGGTAAACTGTGTTCATCATGATATTTCTCCTCAAAGAGTACTTCTTATTCATCAGGATGGTTCTCTTTTTATTGTTGATTGGTGCTACTAGTAATATGACTTACCAATCTCAATGGCTTCATAATTATCATGCTCTTTCAATTAAGAAATTGGTGTATCTTGCTGATGACACTACTTGTCAAGTCATGGGTGTTGGTGGTGATCTATATCTTGGCACCCTTTCCTCTACCAGAATATTACGAGGAGTTTTGCATGTTCTAGATCTTCAAAGGAATCTTCTTTTTGTTGCTCATCTTGTTGAGCTTGGTCTTTTTGTTGTCTTTGATCATACAAATTTTTGAATTGAGAAGGACAGGCATACTATCGCAACTCCTCAACGTGGTAATCTGTTTGAGCTCTCTTTGAATGATGATGTTGCAAATGTTTTTACTGCTCCAGGAGATCTCGATTACAAGTAATGGCATCATCCATTTGTCCATTTGGATTTTGCAAAGCTTCTTGATATTCATCGTCATGTTCTCGTCAGAGGTATGGATCTTAAAGCTCGTCCTTACTTACATGGGCATCTGTGCTCTTGGCAAGCATCATCGACAACCTTTTCATATCTCTACCTCTACACATTTACATGCCCTTTTAGATCTCATTCATATGGAGATTTGTGGACCTTTTCCTCCCTCCAAATCTCACTATCGTTATTTCATTACCTTCATTGACAATTTCTCTCATTTCACATATGTTTTTCTCTTGAGGCATAAGTTTGAAGCCTTATCCATATTCAAGAAATATCAAAAAATAGATGAACTTCATACTGGTCCCCCTATTAAGACTCTCCGTAGTGACAACAATGGACAATATATTTCAATTTATCTCTTCGATGACTATTATATTGAACAAGGAATTCATCATGACTTCATTGTTCCAAATTCTCCTCAACAAAATGGCATTGCAGAGCATAAGAGTCAAACCATTCTTAATACTATAAGATGTATGCTTATTCATTTTGAATTATTCAAAAGCTTTTGGGCTGAAGCAGTTCATACAGCAGCCTTTGTTCAAAATCATCTTCCCACAACTGCAAACTGCTAGTAAGATCCCCATTACAATTTGGACAGGGAAAACTCCTTCTCTATCATATTTTTGCACCTTTGGATTATTGCTTATATTCACGTGCCAAAAGAAACGCGACAAAAGTTGGATCCTCTTGGTTTGAAAGTTATATTTATTTGATATTTTGATAGTTCTAAAGGATACAAATTTAATGATCCTACTTCTCAGAAAGTCATCATCAGTCGTGTGATGATCTATTCGATGAACTATCAATGGGAGGTACATGGTCTAGTAAGGATTGTGATGATACACAATCCTTCAGTGCTTTTCTTTTTCTGTTTGATAATCATTACATATCTCTCAAGATGTTGTGCATCCTTCTTCTCCTATGAAGGATTCTAAAGACTCTACGAAGGATTCTAGTGATAATCTTTATATATACATTAATCTTCCCGTTGATATTGAACATGGTTCAAATCATATCTATGATGACAGTTTTGATAATGCTATGAATGTTTATGAAGATCTGACAAATTATACAGAAGCTATGTCTTCTCCCCAAAAGGATCACTATAGGCAGGAGGCTATGCAAGCTAAATTTGATTCTTTGATTTCCAAAGATACATGCGTTCTTATTGATTTGACTCCTCATCATGTTCCTATCAAGTGCAAATTGAGCTGATGGATCTTTTGATAAGTTCAAAGCTCGTTTGGTTGCAAAAGGATACTCACAAGTTACAGGTGTTGATTATCATGATACATTTTTCCCTTTTGTTCACATGACTAGCATATATGTCCTTTTAGCATTTGCTACTCATTTTGATTTGGAGATTCATCAAATGGATGTGAAGACTACTTTTCTTAATGGTGATCTCAAAGAAGAGATTTATATGGAACAAACAGAAGGATTTTCAATTCCTAGCCAAGGAACATCTTGTGTTATCTTCATCGCGCTCTTTATGGTTTAAAGCAAACATCATGTTCTGGGTATATCAAAATTGATCTCTTTCTCACATCGAAAGAGTTTATCTCTTGTTTCTCTGATCCTAATATATATTTCAAGCATGAAGGTATTCTATTTGTTATTCTTGCTCTATACATCGATGATACCATACTTGTTTCCAATATTCTTGACTTTATGCAACTCATAAAGAAGATTTTGTCATCGGAGATGGTGGATCTTGGTGAGATTCACTCTTGTCTTGTATTCAAGTTTAGCGTTATCACCCCACAGAAAGGTATCTTATTTCTTCGTTAATCAAAATTAATTGATGACATTATTGAAAAGTTTGGTCTGGTCAATGCTCATTCTGCAAATACTCCATGTCTTGTAAGCTCCACCAAGTGTACAGCTCCTACGACTCATACGAAGCATTAGCCCCACATCAACCTTATGCTAATCTCATTGGCTGTTTACAATTTGTTGGCTTAAACACCAGACCAGATATTCTCTTTGTGCGGCTAATTTCTTGGGCCAACATCTTGCTCCTCCTTCTGTTGGACATTGCACTCTGCAGCCAACAAACGTGTTCTTAAATATTTGAAAGGCACTAAAGACTTTGGACTCATCTATCGCCGCCCAACAAGAATCCTCTCTCTCTAATTCTTTCTTTCTTCTTCTTGGTTATTTGGATGCTGATTGGGCAAGTTCTCACTCGTTTATACGATCTACAAGTGGAAATTAATTCTTTGTTAATGGTTGCTTAATTTCTTGGGCTAGCACAAGAAACAGCATTGTGTTTAGTTGCAGTCTCTACAACTGAATTTGAGTATGTAGCTGCATCTTTAGCAGCTCCTGAATTGGTATGGCTTTGTCAATTACTTGCTGATCTTGGACATACATTATTGTTAAGTACTCCACTTAGATGTGACAATCAAAGTGCCATTAGTCTTGCCAAGGATTATGTTCTACATAGCAAATCCAAAAATATTGCTATTTCTCATTATCATTATGTTCCACATGAAGTAACGAAAGGATTAATAATGATTGAGCATTGTCCCACAGAGCAGATGATTGCAGATATTTTCACCAAAGGATTAAATGAAGCTCAATTCACATCATTACGTGGAGAACTTGGAGTTGTTGCAGTTTCATGCTCTGGAGATTAATATTTTTCACACTCACACCCTGAATAATTAAACTTGTATAAAATGTATTTTTGTGTCCTTGTAGATACTCTTTCACATTACGCACACATTGATCTTTTGTATATAATATGTATGTATAGGGGCTCGGGTTTTTCCCTTGTACTCCCCAAGGGTTTTTTCACTCAAAGCTAGAGACCTTTGTTTGAGTGGGGGTATTGGAGCTATATATATCACACCCTAACTTGACCTAGATCTCACCTATATATACAAACTCATAATCAATATAAACTAATCTTTTGGAAGCGTATATGGTGTAACTCTCTTCCTTCTTCTCTCTCTTATCTTTTTGTGTTCTTGTATTTTCAACACTTATCAAAGCTCATATCTAAGTCTCTAGACTCTCCATCAACAAGAGAATGCCCTGCAAAATTATCTGGTATACTAAGGGCTCAACCACTTTCTCTTTGCCTTTATGTGAACAACATTTCCAGGACTGGTATTATGACACAGCCTACCACTCCATGGTCAGAACCACTAGATGAGTACTCTGCTAGTTCACTCATGACTCTGATTGCTAACCTGCATTCTGTAGTACAACCACATTTCCACTTCCATCATCCCTAACAACATCTTTTTTAGCAGCATACCAACTACTCATCTCATCAAATACAACATCCTTGCTTACCCTCAATTCACGTGTAGTAAGATTATAACATCTATATCCCTTTTGCTCAAGGTAATACCCAATGAACACACATTTTTCTACCTTTGGATCTAGCTTAATATGCAACTCAACTGGTACATGCACATATGCAATACATCAAAAAACTTTCAAGTGAGACGAATCAGGTTTCTTGCCAGTAAACTTCTCCTCTGGTGCTACATCATGTATGGCTGCAGTAGGAGTCTTGTTCATGATATAAACTATTGTAGACACAGTCTTAGCCCATAGCTATGTGACATATTCTTCTCTACCATCAATGCTCATGCTATCTCTACAATGTGCCTATTTTTCCACTCAACAACTCCATTTTGTTGTGGAGTGTATCTACATGTAAATTGTCTCTGAATGCCATTCTTTCGCAAGAATTTAGAGAACTCATTGGAGAAGTTTTCTCCCCCTCCAATTGACCTTAGGCACTTCAAATGCTTTCCTATCTCTTTTTTAGCCATCACTCTCAAATTCTAAAAAATGAGTGAACACTTCACTCTTCTCCTTCATGAAATACACCCACACTTTCCTCGTACAGCCAATGAATGTTACGTAATACCTGCATCCATCCATAGACATAATCTTTGCTTGCAAGACCCCATACATTTGAACGCACAAAATCTAGGACATTCCTGCTCACATTTCTGTCATGTCAAAATACATGCTTTATTTGCTTTCCAAATTACCGTGCTTCACATACTTTTTGCATACCTTCAAACTTAAACTTAGGTAGCCGTGTCACAATTTCTTTAGTTTGCATAGACTTCATTCCTTGCACATTTACATGCCCAATTCTCTTATGTCAAATGTCTATATCTGCAACAACTCTTGAACCGTTTTCAAACATTGCAGCACTCACTTCAGGCATATTTACATTCAATGTAAGCATTCTACCCACTCTATTACCTTTTCCAACCAGCCTACACTGATCTTTAAAGTCTTCTATACATAACACCCATCAGGGTTAAACCGGACCTACAAACCGTGGTTAATCATCTGGCCAACAGAAACCACTACAATAGAATTAAGGTTTAGCAGCAAAAATAGCAATGCTTTTATAACCAGAAGGGTGCAGAGATATCGGGCCTATATCACTACTAAACACGCTGCTGTTTTTGCTGTTGCAATGCTTCTATGCATGAAAATAAAAATGATAAAAATAACACTTTTGATATAAAAATTTATAATTTGTGCATACTTCTATGCATGAAAATAAAAATGATAAAAATAACACTTTTGATATAAAATTTATCCTTTATGCATACTTTTATGCATGAAAATAAAAATTGATAGAAATAACACTTTTGATATAAAAATTTATCCATTATGCATACTTCTATGCATGAAATAAAAATGATAAAAGTAAAACTTTTGATATAAAAATTTATCCTTTATACATACTTCTATGAATGAAAATAAAAATGATAAAAATAACACTTTTGATATAAAAATTTATCCTTTATGCATACTTCTATGCATGAAAATAAAAATTGATAAAAATAACACTTTTGATATAAAAATTTATCCATTATGCATACTTCTATGCATGAAATAAAAATGATAAAAGTAACACTTTTGATATAAAAATTTATCCTTTATGCATACTTCTATGCATGAAAATAAAAATGATAAAAATAACACTATATCAACCACATTCGAAATCATCATCTGGATAGCATTAACGCTTATAATTTCAAGTCTTGGATTTACTCGTATATACTGTCAGTAAAGAGCTGCAGTTATACTCTCGGTATATACGGGTAGTCATGATACTTGGAACTATAAGATAGATACCATCATCTCTAGGCCTCAAGCAAGTCAGGGTTCCATACAATTGCGGTACTTCCATCTGAAAACTCAATTACTAAATTACGAATTTTTCAATTTGAATATCAAATTGTATGAATTATATCACACAATTACAACCTTTTTGTGTTTCTTGATAAATTTTTGACATATTTGGCTTCTCAGTTGATCTTTATTAGCCGATTGCTCTGATGATTGTATCCTGTGACGTCAAAATACTCTTCCAAGGCTTCCACCCATTTCTCCACAGCCTCACCCAGGTTCTCCCCTTCTCCTTTGAAGGGTCTTGGCTGAGACCTATGAAGAGCCTTGTGAACATCAAGGTCAAGCTCTTCATCTTCAGAGACAGGGTCTGGCTGACGACCACGGTTTCCTCGTCGCATGATTCTGCCAAAATTTATATATTATCAAATTTTTATTTTGATATTATTCACGAGATCCTAAGACTTAAGAGTTCAGAAAACAATTTCTTATACAAGACAAGATCTTAATGGAGATCTATGACATATGTCCGATAATAACAGATTTTTTTTTTCTTTATCAGCAGCAGCAGATCGTTCGCCATAAACAATCATTTATCCAACATGAATTTTTTAACCAAAAAACGTTTCTTTATTTATATAAAAGTTGCAATATGTACATAGAGCAACCTGGCTCTGATACCAACTGTGAGATCCCTGTTCCCACCGAGCAACGGATTCGGGGTACTAGCAGCGGAAGTAGCACTTCTCGCGCGGGACAGGGGTCCCACACTCGGGGCCTCGCCATGGATATCCGGACAAGAGACTAATCCGTCGGTTTTTCCAAAACCGAACCCGAAAAAACTTCCTTCACCCGGAAAGCACGGGCGATTCCACCAGGATAACTCTTTACTCTAACGTAGTCAAGATCATTACTAATCAAACTGATCGAACTGCACCTCTAACGGTACTTGGTCAGATCAAGGAAGAAACTTGCACTTGGATCATTGGGATCAACGCTTTTTCCCCCATAAAGAGACACAGCCGTTGATTTCTATCCATAGAACAATTACTATCCCGGGATTTACTTCATCTATCATAATAATAGAATTCAAATCTCGATTTACGGATCCATCAGTCCAGCCTAACCCCGTCCGATCCTATGGGTTAGAGCCAACTGCCCAACCACTGTAGTGATGGGATCCAATTTGGAATTTGGTTAGGATTTGTCCCGGGTAGTGCCAAGGAAAAGAGTTCCAAGGCCCCCTACCCGGAAGTTCATGCAAACATAAAACTAGTCACACCACTTACACACCCAAAATGAAATTGCCTTTTCCTTAGCATCAACTAGCTTTAAAACAATCCTTTAATAAAACCATTATGTCACTGATGACAATCCTCAAAGTCTCTGGTTGAATCCTTATTTCCAGTCATTCATTCATTGGTATACTTATGGCATCATTGGCAACCAGAACGCTCACCACCTGTTCACTCAGGGGCCTTTTCCATAGTTCCTAGCTCATAGTAATCGGCAATATATTCATATAATAGAATGGAATCTCCGTGGAACTTCAGCTAGATCAACCCACAGATCCATATAAAAGAGCCATGGACTCATCCGTTGTGAGGACCAGCAAGGTCAATCAACCAGGTCCATGCCCCGTTTCAGAAAACAACTCTTACTCCTTGTTCCAATATCTTCCACGATGCACGTGTGGGTATCTTCGGCGACCCAGAGCCCGAGCACCGTATGGTCAGCACCCTCTACGATCCTTCGCACAGGTGACCTAGCGCTTCACTCATAGGCCGCTTCCTTGGTCCCTCATCCACCGTACCGGAAGCTCACCATTTAAATCGAACCGAGGCTGGTCAAGACCTCGACCGACCTTGCTATGCAAGACGTCCTCCATTGACTCTCCGTCAGCAGTTGCAACTTTATCAGTTCGGTCTTCATGACCTTAATCCTCAAGACGGTCAAAATGCTTCTCCAGCATTCTTGACATAAAACAGTCATTTATAAACAGTCACAAAATACAGTTTCTATAACGAACTCTTGTCTTTCCATATTATCCACTCTCAGACCACATTACTTATTCCACATTCCATTCAATGTGTATTCGTCGTTCTCATCCATTCACTCATATAGACTACACATTATCTCACATACATCTTCATATTCATTATTCTACATACATATCCATGTTCGTACATCCACATCATACATCCAATTTCACATTCATACATACGCATCTACATGCATGCATCCACATCCACATCCATACATCCATACCTCCATTTCCACATCCACACATCCACATTCATATTCATACATCCACATTCACATGCACACATCCATTTTCACATCCTCATTCATACATCCACATTCACATACATACATCCACATCCGTATCTACATCCATACATCCACATCCACCTATTCATTCACATTCACATCCATACATCCACATCTACATACATACATCCATTCATCCACATCTACATACATACATCCATTTTCACATCCTCATTCATACATACACATCCACATACATACATACACATCCGTATCTACATCCATACATCCACATCCACATCCACATTCACATTCATACATATACATCTACATGTATACATCCACATCACATTCATACAACCATATTACATCCATTCTCGTCCTAACACATCTCATATACATCTTAACACATCCTAACTCATCTTAACACATTCTATCACATCTCATACACATCTTTTCACATCTCATACACCTCTTATCACATCCTATCACTTTCCATACGCATCTTATCAAATCTTATCACATCTCATACACCTCTTATCACATCTTATCACATTTCATATCTTTTTTAAGAGAATTCTTATATTTGATATAAGATTTCTCTACACATTTATTTATGCAAAAATTCCATTTAAGGAGACTAACACTTTCGAAATTAAAATCAATCTTTTATGCATCTTCTTATGCATAAATTTAATTTGGTAGGAATTACACTTTTAGAATAAAAGAATTTCTCTTATGCATCTAAGTTATGCATAAAATCCATTTATGATGAAAATCACACTTTTAGTATAAAAAGAATATCTTTTATGCATACCTCTATGCATGAAATCCAATATGATAAAAGTAACACTCTTACAATAAAATAATCAACTTTTATGCATACCTCTATGCATGAAATTCAATTATGATAAAAGTCACACTTTTATAATAAAATAATCAACTTTTATGCATACCTTTATGCATGAAATTCAAATATGATAAAAGTAACACTTTTGATATAAAAATTTATCCATTATGCATACTTCTATGCATGAAATAAAAATGATAAAAGTAACACTTTTGATATAAAAATTTATCCTTTATGCGCATACTTATATGCATGAAAATAAAAATGATAAAAATAACACTTTTGATATAAAAATTTATCCTTTATGCATACTTCTATGCATGAAAATAAAAATTGATAAAAATAACACTTTTGATATAAAAATTTATCCATTATGCATACTTCTATGCATGAGAGAAATTCTTTTATTCTAAAAGTGTAATTCCTACCAAATTGAATTTATGCATAAGAAGATGCATAAAAGATTGATTTTAATTTCGAAAGTGTTAGTCTCCTTAAATGGAATTTATGCATAAATAAATATGT
Organism: Cibotium barometz; assembly: GCF_041138505.1. Taxonomy (NCBI): domain Eukaryota; kingdom Viridiplantae; phylum Streptophyta; class Polypodiopsida; order Cyatheales; family Cibotiaceae; genus Cibotium; species Cibotium barometz. The sequence continues at coordinate 7,833,772 of NC_141079.1, forward strand.
AGAGAAATCTTATATCAAATATAAGAATTATCTTAAAAAAGATATGAAATGTGATAAGATGTTATAAGAGGTGTATGAGATGTGATAAGATTTGATAAGATGTGTATGGAAAGTGATAGGATGTGATAAGAGGTGTATGAGATGTGAAAAGATGTGATAAGATGTGTATGAGATGTGATAGAATGTGTTAAGATGAGTTAGGATGTGTTAAGATGTATATGGGATGTGTTAGGACGAGAATGGATGTAATATGGTTGTATGAATGTGATGTGGATGTATACATGTAGATGTATATGTATGAATGTGAATGTGGCTCTTTTCCTTGGTACCCGGGACAAATCCTAACCAAATTCCAAATTGGATCCCATCACTACAGTGGTTGGGTGGTTGGCTAACCCATGGGATCGGATGGGGTGGTTAGGCTGGACTGATGGATCCATAAATCGAGATTTAAATTCTATTATTACGATAGATGAAGTAAATACCGGATAGTAATTGTTCTATGGATAGGAATCAACGGCTGTGCCTCTTGATGGGGAAAAAAGCGTTGATCCCAATGATCCAAGTGCAAGTTTCTTCCTTGATCTGACCAAGTACCGTTAGAGGTGCAGTCGGATCAGTTTGATCAGTAATGATCTTGACTACGTTAGAGTAAAGAGTTATCTTGGTGGAATCGCCCGTGCTTTCTGGGTGAAGGAAGTTTTTTCGAGTTCGGTTTTGGAAAAACCGACGGATTAGTCTCTTGTCCGGATATCCGTGGGCGAGGCCCTGAGTGTGGGACCCCTGTCCTGCGCGAGAAGTGCTACTTCTGCTGCTAGTACCCCGAATCCGTTGCTCGGTGGGAACAGGGATCTCACAGTTGGTATCAGAGCCAGGTTGCTCTATGTATATATAGCAACTTTTATATAAATAAAGAAACGTTTTTCGGTTAAAAAATTCATGTTGGATAAATGATTGTTTATGGCGAACGATCTGCTGCTGATAAAGAAAAAAAAAATCCGTTATCGGACATATGTCATAGATCTCCATTAAGATCTTGTCTTGTATAAGAAATTGTTTTCCGAACTCTTAAGTCTTAGGTTCTCGTGAATAATATCAAAAAATAAATTTAATAATATATAAATTTTGGTAGAATCATGAGACGAGGAAACCGTAGTCATCAGCCAGACCCTGTCTCTGAAGATGACGAGCTTGACCTTGATGTTCGCAAGGCTCTTCATAGGTCTCAGCCAAGACCCTTCAAAGGAGAAGGGGAGAACCTGGTGGGTGAGGCTGTGGAGAACCTGGTGGGTGAGGCTGTGGAGAAATGGGTGGAAGCCTTGGAAGAGTATTTTGACGTCACAGGATACAATCATCAGAGCAATTGGCTAATAAAGATCAACTGAGAAGCCAAATATGTCAAAAAGGTTGTAATTGTGTGATATAATTCATACAATTTGATATTCAAACTGAAAAATTCGTAATTTAGTAATTGAGTTTTCAGATGGAAGTACCGCAATTGTATGGAACCCTGACTTGCTTGAGGCCTAGACATGATGGTATCTATCTTATAGTTCCAAGTATCATGACTACCCATATATACCGAGAGTATAACTGCAGCTCTTTACTGACAGTATATACGAGTAAATCTAAGACTTGAAATTATAAACCTTAATGCTATCCAGATGATGATTTCTAATGTGGTTGATATGATTTTTAATTCTCTTTGAGAATTGATGAATTGATTTGGATTCTGATTGAAAAATGATGATTTTTAAAATTTAGTTGAAATATTATAACCTGAGCGAAACCACAATGAGGATGAATGGGACGAGTCTCTGTGATGATACTCATAACTAGAATGATGATAATGATTTCAGCAAATCACTATGAGATTAGTGGATTGTGCTGTCAAATTGCTACTGTTAACACTTGTCACGGTAGATCAAGTTAAGGGATGATAAATTGAGAACTTACTTAACTGAAATTCCCGTGGAGGAATGTTCAGAAGAAAATTTTTCGGTCTAATGGACCATTATCGTATGAATGATATGATCTAAATGAATTATTATTTAATGATGAGTTTTATATAAGGAATATTTATCCCAGTATTCTGTTGGGTTGACCAGAATATAAGGAACCCAGAATAAATTAGAAAAAGAGTTGTCCTCTACTTTGCGAGATGAGGACATCTCGCACCTTTTTAAGTGGGGTTGAAGTTTGTAATATTCCTCCCCCCAACCTTCGAGGTAGACAGGAGTAAGAATCTCCTTTTCTGATCTTATAATTATTCTTTCTCTAAATAAAACAAAGATTCTGTTTAAAAAGGGAAGACACTTTACCCAGAATACCTTCTCAGGAGCCCACCTGTTTTAAAGATTCAGAACGATGAGTTCAGAAGTGAGAACCAGTGTTTTGGATGCCAAGGTTTTGACCATCAATTAAAAGATTGCCTGACTCCTACCATGGAAAGGGCACAGGGAAGTCTAGAACCCAAATTCAGAGACCAATTCCTTCATACCAATCTAATCAGGGTCCGTCTCGGACAAGATTGCTTAACTCCATTAACTAGGTCCGACCCATTGATTAGGGTCGAGATGACCAGTCAAAACCTGGTCATAAAGCAACAAATGCAGGCAATTCATAAAGATATAAACGCTGCCCAGGATCGACAGAAACAAGATACAGATAAGAAGAGGATAGTCAGAGAATTCAAAGAAGTAGTTATGGTCTTCATTTGAATATGGACCAAAAGAAATTCTTTATCTCTAGGGGAGTATAAGTAGTTATCCCCCAGATATTGTGGACCAAAGAAAGTAGGTGACTTAGCCTACGAACTTCTTTTATCTCCTCATCTCAAAGTTCTTAATGCCTCTTATAAAAATATGTGCCAAAACCAAATCATGGAAAGACGGTAAAACTTCAATGACAAGATACCGTTGGCTTCTAGGTTACGCTAACTCCTTCCTATATATAAGTCGTAACTTTTACTTATCACTCACAGTAATCTTACTTCCATCGATCTCCCTTCTTCTTAATCTCCTTCATGGATTTGCAACAGGAATTAGTTTTATCCATGATGATTTCTCACCTTCAAGAGACGCAAGCGAGTCTGTGAAAAGGAAGTTATAGAACAGTATGAGCGCTCACTTTTTCCTCACTTGGGAACGTCTGTAGCTCAAACCAAATGGCGGACCTATCAAGACATAACTAGGGTAACACCCTGGGGTCAGCAGCACTTTTGTAACAATGTCCGCTTGGCCATGGTTATCGAAGCCTTGGGTTTGGGTCCTTGATACTACTGCGTCATGAGATCAAGACATCTTGGGTTTTCTGAGCGGGTCTTCTTACTGGCGTGTTTTCTTCCTCTCATCAAAAGATATGCCTTTACCCTTTTTTTGGCTTGCCTCTCAGAGGTCCTTTTGTTAGATCACCTCATACCACTGAGATAGGTGCGGCAATAACCAATAGAATTATTCCTATAGATGAGTTACCTTATACGTGCGCAGCTTGTGAGTGCTGCTTTTGTGATCATATGATGGACGGGCTTATGGAAGTGTAAAGAGTTCTTCTATCTTTACTGTATATGTTCCAAGAATGAATAAAGTTTAAATCTTGTTCTTGTCTTGACCCTTACTCTCTTTGAGACTTTTTTAATTGGTGATTAATCTTAATTAAAAAATTTCTCTCAGTCTTATACTTGTGCATCTTGCGAAATTAGCCCCAGTTTGCGAGATGAGGGCATCTCGCATTTTTCAAGTGGGAGAGAATGTAAGATTCCTCCCCAACCTCTCAAAATGTCCAGCATCTTCCCTTGTAATCAATCCCTCTTCAAAAATATAGAAGACTTGTTTCTAACTGTTTTAACCTAGAGAGAGAAAATATTCTAGAGAGAGAATATTCAGATAAGTTTCCCTGAAAATTATCTCATCTTATTAAAATAAGTTCCCCCTAAGATGAAGAGTTGTGAAAATGTACAAGGTTTATTAGTAAAAAACTATGAGCAATATTAAAAATATGAGATATTTTGGGTATAATGATTTCATATTGACACTATGTAAGGAAGGGGAGTTCTTTAAAGGAGGTGCATATTTCACATAAGATGAAGAGTTGAAAATGTACAAGGTTTATTAGTAAAAAAACTATGAGCAATATTAAAAATATGAGATATTTTGGGTATAATGATTTTATATTGACACTATGTAAGGAAGGGGAGTTCTTTAAAGGAGGTGCATATTTCACATAAGATGAAGAGTTGAAAATGTACAAGGTTTATTAGTAAAAAACTATGAGCAATATTAAAAATATGAGATATTTTGGGTATAATGATTTCATATTGACACTATGTAAGGAAGGGGAGTTCTTTAAAGGAAGGGGAGTTCTTTAAAGGAGGTGCATATTTCACATAAGATGAAGAGTTGAAAATGTACAAGGTTTATTAGTAAAAAACTATGAGCAATATTAAAAATATGAGATATTTTGGGTATAATGATTCTATTTTGACACATATGTAAGGAAGGGGAGTTCTTTAAAGGAGGTGCATATTTCACATGCTTGAATGAGTTTTAAACTCATAAAAATTGAGATATTTCATCTCTCCTCTCTCCTAATTCAAGTCTAGTTAAAAGTTAGCTCAACTGACCTAAAAATGGTCAAAAATTTGACCAAACTGAGTTGGAAAATTCTAAAATCAGTTTGTTTGGTTAGGAGCTCAATTTTTCCTATAAATAGAAGCCTCCCCTTGTTGGAAAAAAAATATATAGTGTTTATGCATCGTTACTCTACTCCACCTAAGCCAAGAACTGTGAATTCATTAATAATTCACTAGTTTTTGGAGCTTCCCTCTTTCTTCAATCCCCATTGGTGGCTCCATCAACATACTTAACGAATTGATTGGTTGGGGGCCTCTACCGTGAACAAAGAATCAAGTAATTTGTAAGGTAATTAGTGAATATTGATCTTTCCTATAATTTCTCAATGTTTCTCTCTTCTCAACCCCTCTCAAGCTTGAGAAGCTTAATTGGTATGGTTTTTTAAATGCTATTGAAGTTAATTGGTGAATAGTAGTGAAGAGTTACATAATTTGATGAATGCTTTTGAAGCTAAGTAATTAATGATAGTAAAGAATTACATAAATTTCTATTTATGTTTAAATTCTAATGGTTTTTATGTAATTTCTCTCTCTCACTCAAGAAATGGTCATACTCATGACCCATTCTCAATCCAAATGAAGCTTTTCATAAAGCTTTTCCTTAACCCAAGATTAAGCTATGCTTGAGGCCAAATTAATGGCTTTTTTCTATGCTTTTAGTTTATATATATTGATGATTCAATCCATTATGGATTAATGATCCAATTAGAGATCATTTTAATTATTTTCTTAATGATAAGCTTTATCTCTTAGAAAAATTGAGATTTATCAGTCATAGCAGCGGAGCTATGGCAAAAATTTTATAAAATTTATGCATAAAATAATTTCATTCAAAGCATAAAAAGAGGACTTCCTACCATATTCTTGGAATTATCATCCTAGATTAATTGAAAGAAATTCATTATAATCATGGAGAAATTGAATTTTTATATTATGCATAAAGGATAAGTTTTTATATCAAAAGTGTTACTTTCACCATTTTTATTTTCATGCATAGAAGTATGCATAATGGATAAATTTTTATATCAAAAGTGTTATTTTTATCAGTTTTTATTTTCATGCATAGAAGTATGCATAAAGGATAAATTTTTATATCAAAAGTGTTATTTTTATCATTTTTATTTTCATGCATAGAAGTATGCACAAATTATAAATTTTTATATCAAAAGTGTTATTTTTATCATTTTTATTTTCATGCATAGAAGTATGCATAAAGGATAAATTTTTATATCAAAAGTGTTACTTTTATCATTTTTATTTCATGCATAGAAGTATGCATAATGGATAAATTTTTATATCAAAAGTGTTATTTTTATCAATTTTTATTTTCATGCATAGAAGTATGCATAAAGGATAAATTTTTATATCAAAAGTGTTATTTTTATCAATTTTTTTTTCATGCATAGAAGTATGCATAAAGGATAAATTTTTATATCAAAAGTGTTACTTTTATCATTTCTATTTCATGCATAGAAGTATGCATAATGGATAAATTTTTATATCAAAAGTGTTATTCTTATCAATTTTTATTTTCATGCATAGAAGTATGCATAAAGGATAAATTTTTATATCAAAAGTGTTATTTTTATCATTTTTATTTTCATCCTTACAAGTATGCACAAATTATAAATTTTTATATCAAAAGTGTTGTTTTTATCATTTTTATTTTCATGCATAGAAGTATGCATAAAGGATAAATTTTTATATCAAAAGTGTTACTTTAATCATTTTTATTTCATGCATAGAAGTATGCATAATGGATAAATTTTTATATCAAAAGTGTTACTTATATCATATTTGAATTTCATGCATAAATGTATGCATAAAAGTTGATTATTTTATTATAAAAGTGTGTCTTTTATTATATTGAATTTCATGCATAGAGGTATGCATAAAAGTTGATTATTTTATTATAAAAGTGTGACTTTTATGATAATTGAATTTCATGCATAGAGGTATGCATAAAAGTTTATTATTTTATTGTAAGAGTGTTACTTTTATCATATTGGATTTCATTCATAGAGGTATGCATAAAAGATATTCTTTTTATACTAAAAGTGTGATTTTCATCATAAATGGATTTTATGCATAACTTAGATGCATAAGAGAAATTCTTGTATTCTAAAAGTGTAATTCCTACCAAATTGAATTTATGCATAAGAAGATGCATAAAAGATTGATTTTAATTTCGAAAGTGTTAGTCTCCTTAAATGGATTTTTTGCATAAATAAATGTGTAGAGAAATCTTATATCAAATATAAGAATTCTCTTAAAAAAGATATGAAATGTGATAAGATGTGATAAGAGGTGTATGAGATGTGATAAGATGTGTATGGAAAGTGATAGGATGTGATAAGAGGTGTATGAGATGTGAAAAGATGTGATAAGATGTGTATGAGATGTGATAGAATGTGTTAAGATGAGTTAGGATGTGTTAAGATATATATGGGATGTGTTAGGATGAGAATGAATGTAATATGGTTGTATGAATGTAATTTGGATGTATACATGTAGATGTATATGTATGAATGTGAATGTGGATGTGGATGTGGATGTATGAATGTAGATACGGATGTGTATGTATGTATGTGGATGTTGGATGTGAAAATGGATGTATGTATGTAGATGTGGATGTATGGATGTATGTATGTAGATGTGGATGTATGTATGTAGATGTGGATGTATGGATGTGAATGTGAATGAAGAGGTGGATGTGGATGTATGGATGTAGATACGGATGTGGATGTATGTATGTGAATGTGGATGTATGAATGAGGATGTAAAAATGGATGTATGCATGTGAATGTGGATGTATGAATATGCATGTGGATGTGTGGATGTGGAAATGGAGGTATGGATGTATGAATGTTGATGTGGATGCATGCATGTAGATGCGTATGTATGAATGTGAAATTGGATGTATGATGTGGACGTACGAACATGGATATGTATGTAGAATAATGAATATAAAGGTGTATGTGAGATAATGTGTAGTCTATATGAGTGAATGCATGAGAACGAGTACACATTGAATGGAATGTGGAATAAGTAATGTGGTCCGAGAGTGGATAATATGGAAAGACAAGAGTTCGTTATAGCAACTGTATTTTGTGATTGTTTGTAAATGACTGTTTTATGTCAAGAATGCTGGAGAAGCATTTTGACCGTCTTGAGGATTAAGGTCATGAAGACCGAACTGATAAATTTGCAACTGCTGACGGAGAGTCAATGGAGGACGTCTCGCGTAGCAAGGTCGATCGAGGTCTTGACTAGCCTCGGATCAATTTAAATGGTGAGCTTCCAGTACGGTGGATAAGGGACCAAGGAAGCGTCCTATGAGTGAAGCGCTAGGTCACTTGCGACGAAGGATCCTAGAGGGTGCTGACCATACGATGCTCGGGCTCTGGGTCGCCGAAGATACCCACACGTGCATCGTGGAAGATATTGGAACAAGGAGTAAGAGTTGTTTTCTGCAACCGGGCATGGATCTGGTTGATTGACCTTGCTGGTCCTCAATGGATGAGTCCATGGCTCTTTTATATGGATCTGTGGGTTGATCTAGCTGATCTTCCACGGAGATTCCATTCTATTATATGAATATATTGCCGGTTACTATGAGCTAGGAACTATGGAAAAGGACTTGAAAAATTTTCTCTCAGTCTCTTACTTGTGCATCTTGCGAAATTACCCCCAGTTTGCGAGATGAGGGCATCTCGCATTTTTCAAGTGGGAGAGAATGTAAGATTCCTCCCCAGCCTCTCAAAATGTCCAGCATCTTCCCCTGTAATCAATCCCTCTTCAGAAATATAAAAGACTTGTTTCTAACTGTTTTAACCTAGAGAGAGAAAATATTCTAGAGAGAGAATATTCAGATTTTTATTATTTTTGGATAGAAAAACATCTCATCTTATTAAAATAAGTTCCCCTGAAACAGAAATTCAAAAAGAACTTTCCAATGTGCAATTGGAATTAATTGGAAATGAGTATAAAGGACCTTAGCCTAAGGGTCTAGATTTTCAGAAATTTTTGGATTATGGTCCAATTAAGGTTCTTATGGGCCAATAGCATCAATCCATGTGTAGGGAGGAGATAAATCCAATTTTGTAAAAGAAGATACCCAAAAATGAGTAAATGCTCACAAAAGATGAAGAGTTGAAAATGTACAAGGTTTATTAGTAAAAAACTATGAGCAATATTAAAAAGATGAGATATTTTGGGTATAATGATTTCATATTGACACTATGTAAGGAAGGGGAGTTCTTTAAAGGAGGTGCATATTTCACATAAGATGAAGAGTTGAAAATGTACAAGGTTTATTAGTAAAAAACTATGAGCAATATTAAAAATATGAGATATTTTGGGTATAATGATTTCATATTGACACTATGTAAGGAAGGGGAGTTCTTTAAAGGAGGTGCATATTTCACATAAGATGAAGAGTTGAAAATGTACAAGGTTTATTAGTAAAAAACTATGAGCAATATTAAAAATATGAGATATTTTGGGTATAATGATTCTATTTTGACACATATGTAAGGAAGGGGAGTTCTTTAAAGGAGGTGCATATTTCACATGCTTGAATGAGTTTTAAACTCATAAAAATTGAGATATTTCATCTCTCCTCTCTCCTAATTCAAGTCTCTCCTCTCTAGTTAGCTCAACCGACCTAAAAATGGTCAAAAATTGACCAAACTGAGTTGGAAAATTCTAGAATTAGTTTGTTTGGTTAGGAGCTCAATTTTTCCTATAAATAGAAGCCTCCCCCTTGTTGAAAAATATATAGTGTTTATGCATCGTTACTCTACTTCACCTAAGCCAAGAACTGTGAATTCATTAATAATTCACTAGTTTTTGGAGCTTCCCTCTTTCTTCAATCCCCATTGGTGGCTCCATCAACATACTTAACCAATTGATTGATTGAGGGCCTCTACCGTGAACAAAGAATCAAGCAATTTGTAAGGTAATTAGTGAATATTGATCTTTTCTATAATTTCTCAATGTTTCTCTCTTCTCAACCCCTCTCAAGCTTGAGAAGCTTAATTGGTATGGTTTTTTAAATGCTATTGAAGTTAATTGGTGAATAGTAGTGAAGAGTAACATAATTTGATAAATGATATTGAAGTTAATTAATTAATGATAGTAAAGAATTACATAAATTTCTATTTATGTTTAAATTCTAATGGTTTTTATGTAATTTCTCTCTCTCACTCAAGAAATGGTCATACTCATGACCCATTCTCAATCCAAATGAAGCTTTTCATAAAGCTTTTCCTTAACCCAAGATTAAGCTATGCTTGAGGCCAAATTAATGGTTTTTTTTCTATGCTTTTAGTTTATGTATATTGATGATTCAATCCATTATGGATTAATGATCCAATTAGAGATCATTTTAATTATTTCCTTAATGATAAGCTTTATCCCTTAGAAAAATTGAGATTTATCAGTCATAGCAGCGGAGCTATGGTAAAATTTTTATAAAAATTATGCATAAAATAATTTCATTCAAAGCATAAAAAGAGGACTTCCTACCATATTCTAGGAATTATCATCCTAGATTAATTGAAAGAATTTCATTATAATCATGGAGAAATTAAATTTTAATATTATGCATAAAGGATAAGTTTTTATATCAAAAGTGTTACTTTTACCATTTTTATTTTCATGCATAGAAGTATGCATAATGGATAAATTTTTATATCAAAAGTGTTATTTTTATCATTTTTATTTTCATGCATAGAAGTATGCATAAAGGATAAATTTTTATATCAAAAGTGTTATTTTTATCATTTTTATTTTCATGCATAGAAGTATGCATAATGGATAAATTTTTATATCAAAAGTGTTATTTTTATCATTTTTATTTTCATGCATAGAAGTATGCATAAAGGATAAATTTTTATATCAAAAGTGTTATTTTTATCATTTTTATTTTCATGCATAGAAGTATGCATAATGGATAAATTTTTATATCAAAAGTGTTACTTTTACCATTTTTATTTTCATGCATAGAAGTATGCATAATGCATAAATTTTTATATCAAAAGTGTTATTTTTATCATTTTTATTTTCATGCATAGAAGTATGCATAAATGATAAATTTTTATATCAAAAGTGTTATTTTTATCATTTTTATTTTCATGCATAGAAGTATGCATAAAGGATAAATTTTTATATCAAAAGTGTTATTTTTATCATTTTTATTTTCATGCATAGAAGTATGCATAATGGATAAATTTTTATATCAAAAGTGTTACTTTTACCATTTTTATTTTCATGCATAGAAGTATGCATAATGGATAAATTTTTATATCAAAAGTGTTATTTTTATCATTTTTATTTTCATGCATAGAAGTATGCATAAAGGATAAATTTTTATATCAAAAGTGTTATTTTTATCATTTTTATTTTCATGCATAGTATGCATAAAGGATAAATTTTTATATCAAAGTGTTATTTTTATCATTTTTATTTTCATGCATAGAAGTATGCATAATGGATAAATTTTTATATCAAAAGTGTTATTTTTATCATTTTTATTTTCATCCTTACAAGTATGCACAAATTATAAATTTTTATATCAAAAGTGTTGTTTTTATCATTTTTATTTTCATGCATAGAAGTATGCATAAAGGATAAATTTTTATATCAAAAGTGTTACTTTTATCATTTTTATTTCATGCATAAAAGTATGCATAATGGATAAATTTTTATATCAAAAGTGTTACTTATATCATATTTGAATATCATGCATAAAGGTATGCATAAAAGTTGATTATTTTATTATAAAAGTGTGTCTTTCATTATATTGAATTTCATGCATAGAGGTATGCATAAAAGTTGATTATTTTATTATAAAAGTGTGACTTTTATCATAATTGAATTTCATGCATAGAGGTATGCATAAAAGTTGATTATTTTATTGTAAGAGTGTTACTTTTATCATATTGGATTTCATGCATAGAGGTATGCATAAAAGATATTCTTTTTATACTAAAAGTGTGATTTTCATCATAAATGGATTTTATGCATAACTTAGATGCATAAGAGAAATTCTTTTATTCTAAAAGTGTAATTCCTACCAAATTGAATTTATGCATAAGAAGATGCATAAAAGATTGATTTTAATTTCGAAAGTGTTAGTCTTATTAAATGGAATTTTTGCATAAATAAATGTGTAGAGAAATCTTATATCAAATATAAGAATTCTCTTAAAAAAGATATGAAATGTGATAAGATGTGATAAGAGGTGTATGAGATGTGATAAGATTTGATAAGGTGCGTATGGAAAGTGATAAGATGTGATAAGAGGTGTATGAGATGTGAAAAGATGTGATAAGATGTGTATGAGATGTGATAGAATGTGTTAAGATGAGTTAGGATGTGTTAAGATGTATATGGGATGTGTTAGGACGAGAATGGATGTAATATGGTTGTATGAATGTGATGTGGATGTATACATGTAGATGTATATGTATGAATGTGAATGTGGATGTGGATGTGGATGTATGGATGTAGATACGGATGTGTATGTATGTATGTGGATATGTATGTATGAATGAGGATGTGAAAATGGATGTATACATGTAGATGTATATGTATGAATGTGAATGTGGATGTGGATGTGGATGTATGGATATAGATACGGATGTGGATGTATGTATGTGAATGTGGATGTCACGTGCGTCGTGGAAGATATTGGAACAAGGAGTAAGAGTTGTTTTCTGAAACCGGGCATGGATCTGGTTGATTGACCTTGCTGGTCCTCAACAGATGAGTCCATGGCTCTTTTATATGGATCTGTGGGTTGATCTAGCTGATCTTCCACGGAGATTCCATTCTATTATATGAATATATTTCCGGTTACTATGAGCTAGGAACTATGGGAAAGACCCCTGAGTGAACAGGTGGTGAGCATTCTGGTTGCCAATGATGCCATAAGTATACCGATGAATGAATGACTGGAAATAAGGATTCAACCAGAGACTTTGAGGATTGTCATCAGTGACATAATGGTTTTATTAAAGGATTATTTTAAAGCTAGTTGATGCTAAGAAAAAGGCAATTTCATATTGGGTGTGTAAGTGGTGTGACTAGTTTTATGATTGCATGAACTTCCGGCTAGGGGGGCTTGGAACTCTTTTCCTTGGTACCCGGGACAAAACCTAACCAAATTCTTAATTGGATCCCATCACTACAGTGGTTGGGTGGTTGGCTAACCCATGGGACTGGATGGGGTTAGGCTGGACTGATGGATCCGTAAATCGAGATTTAATTTCTATTATTACGATAGATGAAGTAAATCCCAGATAGAAATTGTTCTATGGATAGGAATCAACGGCTGTGCCTCTTGATGGGGAAAAAAGCGTTGATCCCAATGATCCAAGTGCAAGTTTCTTCCTTGATTTGACCAAGTACCGTTATAGGTGCAGTCAGATCAGTTGATCCGTAATGATCTTGACTATGTTAGAGTAAAGAGTTATCATGGTGGTGGAATCGCCTGTGCTTTCCGGGTAAGGGAAGTTTTTCCGGGTTCGGTTTTGGAAAAACCGACGGATTAGTCTCTTGTCCGGATATCCGTGTGGTGGACGAGGCCCCGAGTGTGGGTCCCTGCCCTGCGCATGAAGTGCTACTTTCGCTGCTAGTACCACGAATCCGTCGCATGGTGGGGACAGGGATCTTCAGAGTTGGTATCAGAGTAGGTTTTGAAAGCTAATAAAGATAATTAAATTCTTATCTGAAATTGGTAATAAGAATTCAGAAACAGCATTTTCATAATGTATTTTCATTCCGTAAGCTTCTTTAATGAAGAAATTTTAATCAAAGAAATTGTTTTTATAGATGGAAGTTCCCCATTTATCTGGTATTGCCGACCTCACCCAGTCTCAAGATATGATTGCATTTGCCTTCGAGCATCTCATCTCTTCCGCTTCAACACGAACAAGCCGAGCAAGACTCGCACGCCATTTCGAGGAATTATATTTTCCTAACCTAGTGGAGAGACAACAGCATAAGTGGTTTGCAGGGCTATATATCCACACCTCTTACAACCGGCTCAAAATTGGCCATGATTTTGATAAAGCTGAAAATGACGCGTGGTGTCATTCTATATCTTTCAACGCCTCAAAATTTCAGACTTGCTTGCCGAGTTTATAGACTCCTTAGTCGATTTATTCCTAAGGAGAAAATAATAGCTCCCTTCGCAGTTAGAGAACTTATGTAACAGGGCATGACTATGGCCCAGCACGGTCCTCTTATATGTCTTTCGAGGAGATTTTGAACTCAGAGCCGAGTTGCTCTATGTACATATTGCAACTTTTATATAAATAAAGAAACGTTTTTCAGTTAAAAAATTCCTGTTGGATAAATGATTGTTTATGGGCGAACGATCTGCTCTGCTGATAAAGAAAAATAAAAGAACTGTTATCGGACATATGTCATAGATCTCCATTAAGATCTTGTCTTGTATAAGAAATTGTTTTCCGAACTCTTAAGTTTTAGGATCTCGTGAATAATATCAAAAAAAATTAATAATATATAAATTTTGGCAGAATCATGAGACGAGGAAACCGTGGTCGTCAGCCAGACCCTGTCTTTGAAGATGACGAGCTTGACCTTGATGTTCGCAAGGCTCTTCATAGGTCTCAGCCAGGACCCTTCAAAGGAGAAGGGGAGAACCTGGGTGAGGCTGTGGAGAAATGGGTGGAAGCCTTGGAAGAATATTTTGACGTCACAGGATACAATCATCAGAGCAATTGGCTAATAAAGATCAACTGAGAAGCCAAATATGTCAAAAATTTATCAAGAAACACAAAAAGGTTGTAATTGTGTGATATAATTCATACAATTTTCAATTCAAAGTGAAAAATTCGTAATTTAGTAATTGGGTTTTCAGATGGAAGTACCGCAATTGTATGGAACCCTGACTTGCTTGAGGCCTAGACATGATGGTATCTATCTTATAGTTCCAAGTATCATGACTACCCATATATACCGAGAGTATAACTGCAGCTCTTTACTGACAGTATATACGAGTAAATCTAAGACTTGAAATTATAAACCTTAATGCTATCCAGATGATGATTTCGAATGTGGTTGATATGATTTTTAATTCTCTTTGAGAATTGATGAATTGATTTGGATTCTGATTGAAAAATGATGATTTTTAAAATTTAGTTGAAATATTATAACCTGAGCGAAACCACAATGAGGATGAATGGGACGAGTCTCTGTGATGATACTCATAACTAGAATGATGATAATGATTTCAGCAAATCACTATGAGATTAGTGGATTGTGCTGTCAAATTGCTACTGTTAACACTTGTCACGGTAGATCAAGTTAAGGGATGATAAATTGAGAACTTACTTAACTGAAATTCCCGTGGAGGAATGTTCAGAAGAAAATTTTTCGGTCTAATGGACCATTATCGTATGAATGATATGATCTAAATGAATTATTATTTAATGATGAGTTCTATATAAGGAATATTTATCCCAGTATTCTGTTGGGTTGACCAGAATATAAGGAACCCAGAATAAATTAGAAAAAGAGTTGTCCTCTACTTTGCGAGATGAGGACATCTCGCACCTTTTTAAGTGGGGTTGAAGTTTGTAATATTCCTCCCCCCAACCTTCGAGGTAGACAGGAGTAAGAATCTCCTTTTCTGATCTTATAATTATTCTTTCTCTAAATAAAACAAAGATTCTGTTTAAAAAGGGAAGACACTTTACCCAGAATACCTTCTCAGGAGCCCACCTGTTTTAAAGATTCAGAACGATGAGTTCAGAAGTGAGAACCAGTGTTTTGGATGCCAAGGTTTTGACCATCAATTAAAAGATTGCCTGACTCCTACCATGGAAAGGGCACAGGGAAGTCTAGAACCCAAATTCAGAGACCAATTCCTTCATACCAATCTAATCAGGGTCCGTCTCGGACAAGATTGCTTAACTCCATTAACTAGGTCTGACCCATTGATTAGGGTCGAGATGACCAGTCAAATGCTTGGCGACTTAGAGCAATAGATGCAGGCAATTCATAAAGATATAAACGCTGCCCAGGATTGACAGAGACAATATACAGATAAGAAGAGGACAGTCAGAGAATTCAAAGAAGCAGTTATAGTCTTCAATTGAATACGGACCAAAAGAATTTCTTTATCTCTAGGGGAGTATAAGTAGTTATCCCCCAGATATTGTGGACCAAAGAAAATAAGTGACTTAGCCTACGAACTTCTTTTATCTCCTCATCTCAAAATTCTTAATGCCTTCTATAGAAATTTGTGCCAAACCCAAATCATGGAAAGACGGTAAAACTTCAGTGGCAAGATACCGTTGGCTTCTAGGTTACGCTAACTCCTTCCTTTGTATAAGTCGTAACTTTTACTTATCGCTCACAGTAATCTTACTTCCATCAATCTCCCTTCTTCTTAATCTCCTTCATGGCTTGGCAACAGGAATTAGTTTTATCCGTGATGATTTCTCACCTTCAAGACGCAAGTGAGTCTGTGAAGAAGGATTTTATAGAACAGTATGAGCGCTCACTTTTTCCTCACTTGGGAACATCTGTAGCTCAGACCAAATGGCGGACCTATCAAGACATAACTAGGGTAACACCTTGGGGTCAGCAGCACTTTCGTAACAATGTCCGCTTGGCCATGGTTATTGAAGCCTCTTGGGTTTGGGTCCCCGATACTACTGCGTCATGAGATCAAGACATCTTGGGTTTTCTGAGCGGGTCTTCTTACTGGCGTGTTTTCTTCCTCATCAGAAGATATGCCTCTACCCCGTTTTTGGCTTGCCTCTCAGAGGTCCTTTTGTTAGATCACCTCATACCACTGAGATAGGTGCGGCAATAACCAACACAATTATTCCCATAGATGAGTTACCTTATACGTGCGCAGCTTGTGAGTGCTGCTTTTGTGATCATATGATAAACGGGCTTATGGAAGTGTAAAGAGTTCTTCTATCTTTACTATATATGTTCCATGAATGAATAAAGTTTAAATCTTGTTCTTGTCTTGACCTTACTCTCTTTGACACTTTTTTAATGGGTGGTTAATCTTAATTAAAAATTTTCTCTCAGTCTCTTACTTGTGCATCTTGCGAAATTACCCCCAGTTTGCGAGATGAGGGCATCTCGCATTTTTCAAGTGGGAGAGAATGTAAGATTCCTCCCCAGCCTCTCAAAATGTCCAGCATCTTCCCCTGTAATCAATCCCTCTTCAGAAATATAAAAGACTTGTTTCTAACTGTTTTAACCTAGAGAGAGAAAATATTCTAGAGAGAGAATATTCAGATTTTTATTATTTCTGGATAGAAAATTATCTCATCCTATTAAAATAAGTTCCCCTGAAACAGAAATTCAAAAAGAACTTTCCAATGTGCAATTGGAATTAATTGGAAATAAGTATAAAGGACCTTAGCCTAAGGGTCTAGATTTTCAGAAATTTTTGGATTATGGTCCAATTAAGGTTCCTATGGGCCAATAGCATCAATCCATGTGTAGGGAGGAGATAAATCCAATTTTGTAAAAGAAGATACCCAAAAATGAGTAAATGCTCACATAAGATGAAGAGTTGAAAATGTACAAGGTTTATTAGTAAAAAACTATGAGCAATATTAAAAATATGAGATATTTTGGGTATAATGATTTCATATTGACACTATGTAAGGAAGGGGAGTTCTTTTAAGGAGGTGCATATTTCACATAAGATGAAGAGTTGAAAATGTACAAGGTTTATTAGTAAAAAACTGAGCAATATTAAAAATATGAGATATTTTGGGTATAATGATTTCATATTGACACTATGTAAGGAAAGGGAGTTCTTTAAAGGAGGTGCATATTTCACATAAGATGAAGAGTTGAAAATGTACAAGGTTTATTAGTAAAAAACTATGAGCAATATTAAAAATATGAGATATTTTTGGTATAATGATTCTATTTTGACACATTTTTAGGTCGGTTGAGCTAACTTTTTGTAACTAGACTTGAATTAGGAGAGAGGAGAGATGAAATATCTCAATTTTTATGAGTTTAAAACTCATTCAAGCATGTGAAATATGCACCTCCTTTAAAGAACTCCCCTTCCTTACCAACTGTGAAGATCCCTGTCCCCACCATGTGACGGATTCGTGGTACTAGCAGCGAAAGTAGTACTTCATGCGCAGGGGAGGGACCTACACTCGGGGCCTCGTCCACGGATATCCGGACAAGAGACTAATCCGTCGGTTTTTCCAAAACCGAACCCGGAAAAACTTCCCTTACCCGGAAAGCACAGACGATTCCACCAGGATAACTCTTTACTCTAACGTAGTCAAGATCATTACGGATCAACTGATCTGACTGCACCTATAACGGTACTTGGTCAAATCAAGGAAGAAACTTGCACTTGGATCATTGGGATCAACGCTTTTTTCCCCACCATCAAGAGGCACAGCCGTTGATTCCTATCCATAGAACAATTTCTATCCGGGATTTACTTCATCTATCGTAATAATAGAAATTAAATCTCGATTTACGGATCCATCAGTCCAACCCCATCCAGTCCCATGGGTTAGCCAACCGCCCAACCACTGTAGTGATGGGATCCAATTAAGAATTTGGTTAGGTTTTGTCCCAGGTACCAAGGAAAAGAGTTCCAAGGCCCCCTAGTCAGAAGTTCATGCAATCATAAAACTAGTCACACCACTTACACACCCAATATGAAATTGCCTTTTTCTTAGCATCAACTAGCTTTAAAATAATCCTTTAATAAAACCATTATGTCACTGATGACAATCCTCAAAGTCTCTGGTTGAATCCTTATTTCCAGTCATTCATTCATCGGTATACTTATGGCATCATTGGCAACCAGAACGCTCACCACTTGTTCACTCAGGGGCCTTTTCCATAGTTCCTAGCTCATAGTAACCGGCAATATATTCATATAATAGAATGGAATCTCCGTGGAAGATCAGCTAGATCAACCCACAGATCCATATAAAAGAGCCATGGACTCATCCGTTGAGGACCAGCAAGGTCAATCAACCAGATCCATGCCCGGTTTCAGAAAACAACTCTTACTCCTTGTTCCAATATCTTCCACGACGCACGTGTGGGTATCTTCGGCGACCCAGAGCCCGAGCACCGTATGGTCAGCACCCTCTAGGATCCTTCGCAGGTGACCTAGCGCTTCACTCATAGGCCGCTTCCTTGGTCCCTCATCCACCGTACCGGAAGCTCACCATTTAAATCGAACCGAGGCTGGTCAAGACCTCGATCGACCTTGCTATGCGAGACGTCCTCCATTGACTCTCCGTTCATCAGCAGTTGCAACTTTATCAGTTCGGTCTTCATGACCTTAATCCTCAAGACGGTCAAAATGCTTCTCCAGCATTCTTGACATAAAACAGTCATTTACAAACAGTCACAAAATACAGTTTCTATAACGAACTCTTGTCTTTCCATATTATCCACCCTCGGACCACATTACTTATTCTACATTCCATTCAATGTGTACTCGTTCTCATCCATTCACTCATGTAGACTACACATTATCTCACATACACCTTCATATTCATTATTCTACATACATATCCATGTTCGTACGTCCATATCATACATCCAATTTCACATTCATACATACGCATCTACATGCATACATCCACATCCACATTCATACATCCATACCTCCATTTCCACATCCACACATCCACATTCATATTCATACATCCACATTCACATGCATACATCCAATTTCACATCCTCATTCATACATCCACATTCACATACATACATCCACATCCGTATCTACATCCATACATCCACATCCACATCCACATCCACATTCACATTCATACATATACATCTACATGTATACATCCATTTTCACATCCTCATTCATACATACACATCCACATACATACATACACATCCGTATCTACATCCATACATCCACATCCACATCCACATTCACATTCATACATATACATCTACATGTATACATCCACATCACATTCATACAACCATATTACATCCATTCTCGTCCTAACACATCCCATATACATCTTAACACATCCTAACTCATCTTAACACATTCTATCACATCTCATACACATCTTATCACATCTTTTCACATCTCATACACCTCTTATGACATCCTATCACTTTCCATACGCATCTTATCAAATCTTATCACATCTCATACACCTCTTTTCACATCTTATCACATTTCATATCTTTTTTAAGAGAATTCTTATATTTGATATAAGATTTCTCTACACATTTATTGATGCATAAATTCCATTTAAGGAGACTAACACTTTCGAAATTAAAATCAATCTTTTATGCATCTTCTTATGCATAAATTCAATTTGGTAGTTATTACACTTTTAGAATAAAAGAATTTCTCTTATGCATCTTAGTTATGCATAAAATCCATTTATGATGAGAATCACACTTTTAGTATAAAAAGAATATCTTTTATGCATACCTCTATGCATGAAATCCAATATGATAAAAGTAACACTCTTACAATAAAATAATCAACTTTTATGCATACCTCTATGCATGAAATTCAATTATGATAAAAGTCACACTTTTATAATAAAATAATCAACTTTTATGCATACCTCTATGCATGAAATTCAATATAATAAAAGACACACTTTTATAATAAAATAATCAACTTTTATGCATACCTTTATGCATGAAATTCAAATATGATATAAGTAACACTTTTGATATAAAAATTTATCCATTATGCATACTTCTATGCATGAAATAAAAATGATAAAAGTAACACTTTTGATATAAAAATTTATCCTTTATGCATACTTCTATGCATGAAAATAAAAATGATAACAGTAACACTTTTGATATAAAAATTTATCCTTTATGCATACTTCTATGCATGAAATTAAAAATGATAAAAATAACACTTTTGATATAAAAATTTATCCATTATGCATACTTCTATGCATGAAAATAAAAATGATAAAAATAACACTATTGATATAAAAATTTATCCTTTATGCATACTTCTATGCATGAAAATAAAAATGATAAAAATAACACTTTTGATATAAAAATTTATCCTTTATGCATACTTCTATGCATGAAAATAAAAATGATACAAAATAACACTTTTGATATAAAAATTTATCCATTATGCATACTTCTATGCATGAAAATAAAAATGGTAAAAGTAACACTTTTGATATAAAAACTTATCCTTTATGCATAATATTAAAATTTAATTTCTCCATGATTATAATGAAATTATTTCAATTAATCTATGATGATAATTCCTAGAATATGATAGGAAGTCCTCTTTTTATGCTTTGAATGAAATTATTTTATGCATAATTTTTATAAAAATTTTGCCATAGCTCCGCTATGACTGATAAATCTCAATTTTTCTAAGGGATAAAGCTTATCATTAAGGAAATAATTAAAATGATCTCTAATTGGATCATTAATCCATAATGGATTGAATTATCAATATACATAAACTAAAAGCATAGAAAAAAAACCATTAATTTGGCCTCAAGCATAGCTTAATCTTGGGTTAAGGAAAAGCTTTATGAAAAGCTTCATTTGGATTGAGAATGGGTCATGAGTATGGCCATTTCTTGAGTGAGAGAGAGAAATTACATAAAACCATTAGAATTTAAACATAAATAGAAATTTATGTAATTCTTTACTATCATTAATTAATTAACTTCAATAGCATTCATCAAATTATGTAACTCTTCACTACTATTAACTTCAATAGCATTTAAAAAACCATACCAATTAAGCTTCTCAAGCTTGAGAGGGGTTGAGAAGAGAGAAACATTGAGAAATTATAGAAAAGATCAATATTCACTAATTACCTTACAAATTGCTTGATTCTTTGTTCGTGGTAGAGGCCCCCAACCAATCAATTGGTTAAGTATGTTGATGGAGCCACCAATGGGGATTGAAGAAAGAGGGAAGCTCCAAAAACTAGTGAATTATTAATGAATTCACAATTCTTGGCTTAGGTGGAGTAGAGTAACGATGCATAAACACTATATATTTTTTTTTCAACAAGGGGAGGCTTCTATTTATAGGAAAAATTGAGCTCCTAACCAAACAAACTGATTCTAGAATTTTCCAACTCATTTTGGTCAATTTTTGACCATTTTCAACTCTTTCAATTTTCCAATATCCTCCCCCCAACCTTCGAGGTAGACAGGAGTAAGAATCTCCTTTTTTGATCTTATAATTATTCCTTCTCTAAATAAAAGAAAGATTCTGTTTAAAAAGGGAAGACACTTTACCCAGAATACCTTCTCAGGAGCCCACCTGTTTTAAAGATTCAGAACGATGAGTTCAGAAGTGAGAACCAGTGTTTTGGATGCCAAGGTTTTGACCATCAGTTAAAAAACTGCCCGACTCCTACCATGGAAAGGGCACAGGGAAGTCTAGAACCCAAATTCAGAGACCAATTCCTTCATACCAATCTAATCACGGTCCGTCTCGGTCAAGATTGCTTAACTCCATTAACTAGGTCCGACCCATTGATTAGGGTCGAGATGACCAGTCAAATGCTTGGCGACTTAGAGCAACAGATGCAGGCAATTCATAAAGATATAAACGCTGCCCAGGATCGACAGAGACAATATATAGATAAGAAGAGGACAGTCAGAGAATTCAAAGAAGCAGTTATAGTCTTCAATTGAATACAGACCAAAAGAATTTCTTTATCTCTAGGGGAGTATAAGTAGTTATCCCCCAGATATTGTGGACCAAAGAAAGTAAGTGACTTAGCCTACGAACTTCTTTTATCTCCTCATCTCAAAGTTCTTAATGCCTTCTATAGAAATTTGTGCCAAACCCAAATCATGGAAAGACGGTAAAACTTCAGTGGCAAGATACCGTTGGCTTCTAGGTTACGCTAACTCCTTCCTTTATATAAGTCGTAACTTTTACTTATCGCTCACAGTAATCTTACTTCCATCGATCTCCCTTCTTCTTAATCTCCTTCATGGCTTGGCAACAGGAATTAGTATTATCCGTGATGATTTCTCACCTTCAAGACGCAAGTGAGTCTGTGAAGAAGGATTTTATAGAACAGTATGAGCGCTCACTTTTTCCTCACTTGGGAATATCTGTAGCTCAGACCAAATGACGGACCTATCAAGCCATAACTAGGGTAACACCTTGGGGTCAGCAGCACTTTCGTAACAATGTCCGCTTGGCCATGGTTATTGAAGCCTTGGGTTTGGGTCCCCGATACTACTGCGTGATGAGATCAAGACATCTTGGGTTTTCTGAGCGGGTCTTCTTACTGGCGTGTTTTCTTCCTCATCAGAAGATATGCCTTTACCCTGTTTTTGGCTTGCCTCTCAGAGGTCCTTTTGTTAGATCACCCCGTATGCATAAAGGATAAATTTTTATATCAAAAGTGTTATTTTTATCATTTTTATTTTCATGCATAGAAGTATGCATAATGGATAAATTTTTATATCAAAAGTGTTTTTGATCCCTCCCCAGCCTCTCAAAATGTCCAGCATCTTCCCCTGTAATCAATCCCTCTTCAAAAATATAAAAGACTTGTTTCTAACTGTTTTAACCTAGAGAGAGAAAATATTCTAGAGAGAGAATATTCAGATTTTTAATATTTTTGGATAGAAAATTATCTCATCTTATTAAAATAAGTTCCCCTGAAACAGAAATTCAAAAAGAACTTTCCAATGTGCAATTGGAATTAATTGGAAATGGGTATAAAGGACCTTAGCAGCCTAAGGGTCTAGATTTTCAAAAATTTTCGGATTATGGTCCAATTAAGGTTCCTATGGGCCAATAGCATCAATCCATGTGTAGGGAGGAGATAAATCCAATTTTGTAAAAGAAGATACCCAAAAATGAGTAAATGCTCACATAAGATGAAGAGTTGAAAATATACAAGGTTTATTAGTAAAAAACTATGAGCAATATTAAAAATATGAGATATTTTGGGTATAATGATTTCATATTGACACTATGTAAGGAAGGGGAGTTCTTTTAAGGAGGTGCATATTTCACATAAGATGAAGAGTTGAAAATGTACAAGGTTTATTAGTAAAAAACTATGAGCAATATTAAAAATATGAGATATTTTGGGTATAATGATTTCATATTGACACTATGTAAGGAAGGGGAGTTCTTTAAAGGAGGTGCATATTTCACATAAGATGAAGAGTTGAAAATGTACAAGGTTTATTAGTAAAAAACTATGAGCAATATTAAAAATATGAGATATTTTTGGTATAATGATTCTATTTTGACACATTTTTAGGTCGGTCGAGCTAACTTTTTGTGACTAGACTTGAATTAGGAGAGAGGAGAGATGAAATATCTCAATTTTTATGAGTTTAAAACTCATTCAAGCATGTGAAATATGCACCTCCTTTAAAGAACTCCCCTTCCTTACCAACTGTGAAGATCCCTGTCCCCACCATGCGACGGATTCGTGGTACTAGCAGCGAAAGTAGCACTTCATGCGCAGGGCAGGGACCCACACTCGGGGCCTCGTCCACGGATATCCCGACAAGAGATTAATCCGTCGGTTTTTCCAAAACTGAACCCGGAAAAACTTCCCTTACCCGGAAAGCACAGGCGATTCCACCAGGATAACTCTTTACTCTAACGTAGTCAAGATCATTATGGATCAACTGATCTGACTGCACCTATAACGGTACTTGGTCAAATCAAGGAAGAAACTTGCACTTGGATCATTGGGATCAACGCTTTTTTCCCCATCAAGAGGCACAGCCGTTGATTCCTATCCATAGAATAATTTCTATCCGGGATTTACTTCATCTATCGTAATAATAGAAATTAAATCTCGATTTACGGATCCATCAGTCCAGCCTAACCCCATCCAGTCCCATGGGTTAGCCAACCGCCCAACCACTGTAGTGATGGGATCCATTTAAGAATTTGGTTAGGTTTTGTCCCGGGTACCCAGGAAAAGAGTTCCAAGGCCCCCTAGCCGGAAGTTCATGCAATCATAAAACTAGTCACACCACTTACACACCCAATATGAAATTGCCTTTTTCTTAGTATCAACTAGCTTTAAAATAATCCTTTAATAAAACCATTATGTCTTTGATGACAATCCTCAAAGTCTCTGGTTGAATCCTTATTTCCAGTCATTCATTCATCGGTATACTTATGGCATCATTGGCAACCAGAACGCTCACCACCTCTTCACTCAGGGGCCTTTTCCATAGTTCCTAGCTCATAGTAACCGGCAATATATTCATATAATAGAATGGAATCTCCATGGAAGATCAGCTAGATCAACCCACAGATCCATATAAAAGAGCCATGGACTCATCCGTTGAGGACCAGCAAGGTCAATCAACCAGATCCATGCCCGGTTTCAGAAAACAACTCTTACTCCTTGTTCCAATATCTTCCACGACGCACGTGTGGGTATCTTTGGCGACCCAGAGCCCGAGCACCGTATGGTCAGCACCCTCTAGGATCCTTCGGAGGTGACCTAGCACTTCACTCATAGGCCGCTTCCTTGTTCCCTCATCCACCGTACACCGGAAGCTCACCATTTAAATCGAACCGAGGCTGGTCAAGACCTCGATCGACCTTGCTACGCGAGACGTCCTCCATTGACTCTCCGTTCATCAGTAGTTGCAACTTTATCAGTTCGGTCTTCATGACCTAATCCTCAAGACGGTCAAAATGCTTCTCCAGCATTCTTGACATAAAACAGTCACAAAATACAATTTCTATAATTCATTTACAAACAGTCAAAAAATACAATTTCTATAACGAACTCTTGTCTTTCCATATTATCCACCCTCGGACCACATTACTTATTCTACATTCCATTCAATGTGTACTCGTTCTCATCCATTCACTCATATAGACTACACATTATCTCACATACACCTTCATATTCATTATTCTACATACATATCCATGTTCGTACGTCCATATCATACATCCAATTTCACATTCATACATACGCATCTACATGCATACATCCACATCCACATTCATACATCCATACCTCCATTTCCACATCCACACATCCACATTCATATTCATACATCCACATTCACATGCATACATCCATTTTCACATTCTCATTCATACATCCACATTCACATACATACATCCACATCCGTATCTACATCCATACATCCACATCCACATCCACATTCACATTCATACATATACATCTACATGTATACATCCATTTTCACATCCTCATTCATACATACACATCCACATACATACATACACATCCGTATCTACATCCATACATTCACATCCACATCCACATTCACATTCATACATATACATCTACATGTATACATCCACATCACATTCATACAACCATATTACATCTATTCTCGTCCTAACACATCGCATATACATCTTAACACATCCTAACTCATCTTAACACATTCTATCACATCTCATACACATCTTTTCACATCTCATACACCTCTTATCACATCCTATCACTTTCCATACGCATCTTATCAAATCTTATCACATCTCATACACCTCTTATCACATCTTATCACATTTCATATCTTTTTAAGAGAATTCTTATATTTGATATAAGATTTCTCTACACATGTATTTATTTATGCAAAAATTCCATTTAAGGAGACTAACACTTTCGAAATTAAAATCAATCTTTTATGCATCTTCTTATGCATGAATTCAATTTGGTAGGAATTACACTTTTAGAATAAAAGAATTTCTCTTATGCATCTAAGTTATGCATAAAATCCATTTATGATGAAAATCACACTTTTAGTATAAAAAGAATATCTTTTATGCATACCTCTATGCATGAAATCCAATATGATAAAAGTAACACTCTTACAATAAAATAATCAAATTTTATGCATACCTCTATGCATGAAATTCAATTATGATAAAAGTCACACTTTTATAATAAAATAATCAACTTTTATGTATACCTCTATGCATGAAATTCAATATAATAAAAGACACACTTTGATAATAAAATAATCAACTTTTATGCATACCTTTATGCATGAAATTCAAATATAATATAAGTAACACTTTTGATATAAAAATTTATCCATTATGCATACTTCTATGCATGAAATAAAAATGATAAAAGTAACACTTTTGATATAAAAATTTATCCTTTATGCATACTTCTATGCATGAAAATAAAAATGATAAAAATAACACTTTTGATATAAAAATTTATCCTTTATGCATACTTCTATGCATGAAATTAAAAATGATAAAAATAACACTTTTGATATAAAAATTCATCCATTATGCATACTTCTATGCATGAAAATAAAAATGATAAAAATAACACTTTTGATATAAAAATTTATCCTTTATGCATACTTCTATGCATGAAAATAAAAATGATAAAAATAACACTTTTGATATAAAAATTTATCCTTTATGCATACTTCTATGCATGAAAATAAAAATGATACAAAATAACACTTTTGATATAAGAATTTATCCATTATGCATACTTCTATGCATGAAAATAAAAATGGTAAAAGTAACACTTTTGATATAAAAACTTATCCTTTATGCGTAATATTAAAATTTAATTTCTCCATGATTATAATGAAATTATTTCAATTAATCTATGATGATAATTCCTAGAATATGGTAGGAAGTCCTCTTTTTATGCTTTGAATGAAATTATTTTATGCATAATTTTTATAAAAATTTTGCCATAGCTCCGCTATGACTGATAAATCTCAATTTTTCTAAGGGATAAAGCTTATCATTAAGAAAATAATTAAAATGATCTCTAATTGGATCATTAATCCATAATGGATTGAATCATCAATATACATAAACTAAAAGCATAGAAAAAAAACCATTAATTTGGCCTCAAGCATAGCTTAATCTTGGGTTAAGGAAAAGCTTTATGAAAAGCTTCATTTGGATTGAGAATGGGACATGAGTATGACCATTTCTTGAGTGAGAGAGAGAAATTACATAAAAACCATTAGAATTTAAACATAAATAGAAATTTATGTAATTCTTCACTATCATTAATTAATTAACTTCAATAGCATTCATCAAATTATGTAACTCTTCACTACTATTAACTTCAATAGCATTTAAAAAACCATACCAATTAAGCTTCTCAACCTTGAGAGGGGTTGAGAAGAGAGAAACATTGAGAAATTATAGAAAAGATCAATATTCACTAATTACCTTACAAATTGCTTGATTCTTTATTCAGGATAAAAGCCCCCAACCAATCAATTGGTTAAGTATGTTGATGGAGCCACCAATGGGGATTGAAGAAAGAGGGAAGCTCCAAAAACTAGTGAATTAATAATGAATTCACAGTTCTTGGCTTAGGTGGAGTAGAGTAACGATGCATAAACACCATATATTTTTTTTTCAACAAGGGGAGGCTTCTATTTATAGGAAAAATTGAGCTCCTAACCAAACAAACTGATTCTAGAATTTTCCAACTCATTTTGGTCAATTTTTGACCATTTTCAACTCTTTCAATTTTCCAATATCCTCCCCCAACCTTCGAGGTAGACAGGAGTAAGAATCTCCTTTTCTGATCTTATAATTATTCCTTCTCTAAATAAAAGAAAGATTCTGTTTAAAAAGGGAAGACACTTTACCCAGAATACCTTCTCAGGAGCCCACCTATTTTAAAGATTCAGAACGATGAGTTCAGAAGTGAGAACCAGAGTTTTGGATGCCAAGGTTTTGACCATCAGTTAAAAGACTGCCCGACTCCTACCATGGAAAGGGCACAGGGAAGTCTAGAACCCAAATTCAGAGACCAATTCCTTCATACCAATCTAATCAGGGTCCGTCTTGGTCAAGATTGCTTAACTCCATTAACTAGGTTCGACCCATTGATTAGGGTCGAGATGACCAGTCAAATGCTTGGCGACTTAGAGCAACAGATGCAGGCAATTCATAAAGATATAAACGCTGCCTAGGATCGACAGAGACAATATATAGATAAGAAGAGGACAGTCAGAGAATTCAAAGAAGCAGTTATAGTCTTCAATTGAATACGGACCAAAAGAATTTCTTTATCTCTAGGGGAGTATAAGTAGTTATCCCCCAGATATTGTGGACCAAAGAAAGTAAGTGACTTAGCCTACGAACTTCTTTTATCTCCTCATCTCAAAGTTCTTAATGCCTTCTATAGAAATTTGTGCCAAACCCAAATCATAGAAAGACGGTAAAACTTCAGTGGCAAGATACCGTTGGCTTCTAGGTTACGCTAACTCCTTCCTTTATATAAGTCGTAACTTTTACTTATCGCTCACAGTAATCTTACTTCCATTGATCTCCCTTCTTCTTAATCTCCTTCATGGCTTGGCAACAGGAATTAGTTTTATCCGTGATGATTTCTCACCTTCAAGACGCAAGTGAGTTTGTGAAGAAGGATTTTATAGAACAGTATGAGCGCTCACTTTTTCCTCACTTGGGAACATCTGTAGCTCAGACCAAATGGCGGACCTATCAAGACATAACTAGGGTAACACCTTGGGGTCAGCAGCACTTTCGTAACAATGTCCGCTTGGCCATGGTTATTGAAGCCTTGGGTTTGGGTCCCCGATACTACTGCGTCATGAGATCAAGACATCTTGGGTTTTCTGAGCGGGTCTTCTTACTGGCGTGTTTTCTTCCTCATCAGAAGATATGCCTTTACCCCGTTTTTGGCTTGCCTCTCAGAGGTCCTTTTGTTAGATCACCTCATACCACTGAGATAGGTGCGGCAATAACCAACAAAATTATTCCCATAGGTGAGTTACCTTATACGTGCGCAGCTTGTGAGTGTTGCTTTTGTGATCATATGATGGACGGGCCTATGGAAGTGTAAAGAGTTCTTCTATCTTTACTGTATATGTTCCATGAATGAATAAAGTTTAAATCTTGTTCTTGTCTTGACCTTACTCTCTTTGAGACTTTTTTAATGGGTGGTTAATCTTAATTAAAAATTTTCTCTCAGTCTCTTACTTGTGCATCTTGCGAAATTACCCCCAGTTTGCGAGATGAGGGCATCTCGCATTTTTCAAGTGGGAGAGAATGTAAGATTCCTCCCCAGCCTTTCAAAATGTCCATCATCTTCCCCTGTAATCAATCCCTCTTCAGAAATATAAAAGACTTGTTTCTAACTGTTTTAACCTAGAGAGAGAAAATATTCTAGAGAGAGAATATTCATATTTTTAATATTTTTGGATAGAAAATTATCTCATCTTATTAAAATAAGTTCCCCTGAAACAGAAATTCAAGAAGAACTTTCCAATGTGCAATTGGAATTAATTGGAAATGAGTATAAAGGACCTTAGCCTAAGGGTCTAGATTTTCAGAAATTTTTGGATTATGGTCCAATTAAGGTTCCTATGGACCAATAGCATCAATCCATGTGTAGGGAAGAGATAAATCCAATTTTGTAAAAGAAGATACCCAAAAATGAGTAAATGCTCACATAAGATGAACTAGAGTTGAAAATGTACAAGGTTTATTAGTAAAAAACTATGAGCAATATTAAAAATATGAGATATTTTGGGTATAATGATTTCATATTGACACTATGTAAGGAAGGGGAGTTCTTTAAAGGAGGTGCATATTTCACATAAGATGAAGAGTTGAAAATGTACAAGGTTTATTAGTAAAAAACTATGAGCAATATTAAAAATATGAGATATTTTGGGTATAATCATTCTATTTTGACACATATGTAAGGAAGGGGAGTTCTTTAAAGGAGGTGCATATTTCACATGCTTGAATGAGTTTTAAACTCATAAAATTGAGATATTTCATCTCTCCTCTCTCCTAATTCAAGTCTAGCTACAAAAAGTTAGCTCAATCGACCTAAAAATGGTCAAAAATTGACCAAACTGAGTTGGAAAATTCTAGAATCAGTTTGTTTGGTTAGGAGCTCAATTTTTCCTATAAATAGAAGCCTCTCCATTTTTGAAAAATATATAGTGTTTATGCATCGTTTCTCTACTCCACCTAAGCCAAGAGCTATGAACTCATTAATAATTCACTAGTTTTTGGAGCTTTCCTCTTTCTTCAATCCCCATTGGTGGCTCCATCAACATACTTAACCAAATGATTGGTTGGGGGCCTCCTCCACGGATATCCGGACAAGAGACTAATCCGTCGGTTTTTCCAAAACCGAACCCGGAAAGCACAGGCGATTCCACCAGGATAACTCTTTACTCTAACGTAGTAAAGATCATTACGGATCAACTGATCTGACTGCACCTATAACGGTACTTGGTCAAATCAAGGAAGAAACTTGCACTTGGATCATTGGGATCAACGTTTTTTTCCCCATCAAGAGACACAGCTGTTCATTCCTATCCATAGAACAATTTCTATCCGAGATTTACTTCATCTATCGTAATAATAGAAATTAAATCTCGATTTACGGATCCATCAGTCCAGCCTAACCCCATCCACCAGTCCCATGGGTTAGCCAACCGCCCAACCACTGTAGTGATGGGATCCAATTAAGAATTTGGTTAGGTTTTGTCCCGGGTACCAAGGAAAAGAGTTCCAAGGTCCCCTAGCCGTAAGTTCATGCAATCATAAAACTAGTCACACCACTTACACACCCAATATGAAATTGCCTTTTTCTTAGCATCAACTAGCTTTAAAATAATCCTTTAATAAAACCATTATGTCACTGATGACAATCCTCAAAGTCTCTGGTTGAATCCTTATTTCCAGTCATTCATTCATCGGTATACTTATGGCATCATTGGCAACCAGAACGCTCACCACTTGTTCACTCAAGGGCCTTTTCCATAGTTCCTAGCTCATAGTAACCGGCAATATATTCATATAATAGAATGGAATCTCCGTGGAAGATCAGCTAGATCAACCCACAGATCCATATAAAAGAGCCATGGACTCATCTGTTGAGGACCAGCAAGGTCAATCAACCAGATCCATGCCCGGTTTCAGAAAACAACTCTTACTCCTTGTTCCAATATCTTCCACGACGCACGTGTGGGTATCTTTGGCGACCTAGAGCCCGAGCACCGTATGGTCAGCACCCTCTAGGATCCTTCGCAGGTGACCTAGCCTTCACTCATAGGCCGCTTCCTTGGTCCCTCATCCACCGTACCGGAAGCTCACCATTTAAATCGAACCGAGGCTGGTCAAGACCTCGATCGACCTTGCTACGCGAGATGTCCTCCATTGACTCTCTGTCACCAGTTGCAACTTTATCAGTTCGGTCTTCATGACCTTAATCCTCAAGACGGTCAAAATGCTTCTCCAGCATTCTTGACATAAAACAGTCATTTACAAACAGTCACAAAATACAGTTTCTATAACCCACTCTTGTCTATCCATATTATCCACTCTCGGACCACATTACTTATTCTACATTCCATTCAATGTGTACTCGTTCTCATCCATTCACTCATATAGACTACACATTATCTCACATACACCTTCATATTCATTATTCTACATACATATCCATGTTCGTACGTCCACATCATGCATCCAATTTCACATTCATACATACGCATCTACATGCATGCATCCACATCCACATTCATATATCCATACCTCCATTTCCACATCCACACATCCACATTCATATTCATACATCCACATTCACATGCATACATCCATTTTCACATCCTCATTCATACATCCACATTCACATACATACATCCACATCCGTATCTACATCCATACATCCACATCCACCTCTTCAATCACATTCACATCCATACATCCACATCTACATACATATATCCACATCTACATACATACATCCATACATCCACATCTACATACATACATCCACATCTACATACATACATCCATACATCCACATCTACATACATACATCCATTTTCACATCCTCATTCATACATACACATCCACATACATACATACACATCCGTATCTACATCCATACATCCACATCCACATCCACATTCACATTCATACATATACATCTACATGTATACATCCACATCACATTCATACAACCATATTACATCCATTCTCGTCCTAACACATCCCATATACATCTTAACACATCCTAACTCATCTTAACACATTCTATCACATCTCATACACATCTTTTCACATCTCATACACCTCTTATTACATCCTATCACTTTCCATATGCATCTTATCAAATCTTATCACATCTCATACACCTCTTATCACATCTTATCACATTTCATATCTTTTTTAAGAGAATTCTTATATTTGATATAAGATTTCTCAACACATTTATTTATGCAAAAATTCCATTTAAGGAGACTAACACTTTCGAAATTAAAATCAATCTTTTATGCATCTTCTTATGCATAAATTCAATTTGGTAGGAATTACACTTTTAGAATAAAAGAATTTCTCTTATGCATCTAAGTTATGCATAAAATCCATTTATGATGAAAATCACACTTTTAGTATAAAAAGAATATCTTTTATGCATACCTCTATGCATGAAATCCAATATGATAAAAGTAACACTCTTACAATAAAATAATCAACTTTTACGCATACCTCTATGCATGAAATTCAATTATGATAAAAGTCACACTTTTATAATAAAATAATTAACTTTTATGCATACCTCTATGCATGAAAATCAATATAGTAAAAGGCACACTTTTATAATAAAATAATCAACTTTTATGCATACCTTTATGCATGAAATTCAAATATGATATAAGTAACACTTTTGATATAAAAATTTATCCATTATGCATACTTCGATGCATGAAATAAAAATGATAAAAGTAACACTTTTGATATAAAAATTTATCCTTTATGCATACTTCTATGCATGAAAATAAAAATGATAAAAATAACACTTTTGATATAAAAATTTATCCTTTATGCATACTTCTATGCATGAAAATAAAAATGATAAAAATAACACTTTTGATATAAAAATTTATCCATTATACATACTTCTATGCATGAAAATTAAAATGATAAAAATAACACTTTTGATATAAAAATTTATCCTTTATGCGTACTTCTATGCATGAAAATAAAAATGATAAAAATAACACTTTTGATACAAAAATTTATCCATTATGCATACTTCTATGCATGAAATTAAAAATGATAAAAATAACACTTTTGATATAAAAATTTATCCTTTATGCATACTTCTATGCATGAAAATAAAAATAAAAAAAATAACACTTTTGATATAAAAATTTATCCATTATGCATACTTCTATGCATGAAAATAAAAATGATAAAAATAACACTTTTGATATAAAAATTTATTCTTTATGCATACTTTTATGCATGAAAATAAAAATGATAAAAATAACACTTTTGATATAAAAATTTATCCATTATGCATACTTCTATGCATGAAAATAAAAATGGTAAAAAGTAACACTTTTGATATAAAAATTTATCCATTATGCATACTTCTATACAAGAAAATAAAAATGATAAAAGTAACACTTTTGATATAAAATTTTATCCTTTATGCATACTTCTATGCATGAAAATAAAAATGATAAAAGTAACACTTTTGATATAAAAATTTATCCATTATGCATACTTCTATGCATGAAAATAAAAATGATAAAAATAACACTTTTGATATAAAAATTTACCCTTTATGCATACTTCTATGCATGAAAATAAAAATGATAAAAATAACACTTTTGATATAAAAATTTATCCATTATGCATACTTCTATGCATGAAAATAAAAATGGTAAAAGTAACACTTTTGATATAAAAACTTATCCTTTATGCATAATATTAAAATTTAATTTCTCCATGATTATAATGAAATTCTTTCAATTAATCTAGGATGATAATTCTTAGAATATGGTAGGAAGTCCTCTTTTTATGCTTTGAATGAAATTATTTTATGCATAATTTTTATAAAAATTTTGCCATAGCTCCGCTACTATGACTGATAAATCTCAATTTTTCTAAGGGATAAAGCTTATCATTAAGGAAATAATTAAAATGATCTCTAATTGGATCATTAATCCATAATGGATTGAATCATCAATATACATAAACTAAAAGCATAGAAAAAAAACCATTAATTTGGCCTCAAGCATAGCTTAATCTTGGGTAAAGGAAAAGCTTTATGAAAAGCTTCATTTGGATTGAGAATGGGTCATGAGTATGACCATTTCTTGAGTGAGAGAGAGAAATTACATAAAAACCATTAGAATTTAAACATAAATAGAAATTTATGTAATTCTTTACTATCATTAATTAATTTACTTCAATAGCATTTATCAAATTATGTAACTCTTCACTACTGTTCACCAATTAACTTCAATAGCATTTAAAAAACCATACTAATTAAGCTTCTCAAGCTTGAGAGGGGTTGAGAAGAGAGAAACATTGAGAAATTAAAGAAAAGATCAATATTCACTAATTACCTTACAAATTGCTTGATTCTTTGTTCACGGTAGAGGCCCCCAACCAATCAATTGGTTAAGTATGTTGATGGAGCCACCAATGGGGATTGAAGAAAGAGGGAAGCTCCAAAAACTAGTGAATTATTAATGAATTCACAGTTCTTGGCTTAGGTGGAGTAGAGTAACGATGCATAAACACTATATATTTTTCAACAAGGGGGAGGCTTCTATTTATAGGAAAAATTGAGCTCCTAACCAAACAAACTGATTCTAGAATTTTCCAACTCAGTTTGGTCAATTTTTAACCATTTTTAGGTTGGTTGAGCTAACTTTTTGTAACTAGACTTGAATTAGGAGAGAGGAGAGATGAAATATCTCAATTTTTATGAGTTTAAAACTCATTCAAGCATGTGAAATATGCACCTCCTTTAAGGAACTCCCCTTCCTTACATATGTGTCAAAATGGAATCATTATACCCAAAATATCTCATATTTTTAATATTGCTCATAGTTTTTTACTAATAAACCTTGTACATTTTCAACTCTTCATCTTATGTGAAATATGCACCTTCTTTAAAGAACTCCCCTTCCTTACATAGTGTCAATATGAAATCATTATACCCAAAATATCTCATATTTTTAATATTGCTCATAGTTTTTTACTAATAAACCTTGTACATTTTCAACTCTTCATCTTATGTGAAATATGCACCTCCTTTAAAGAACTCCCCTTCCTTACATAGTGTCAATATGAAATCATTATATCCAAAATATCTCATATTTTTAATATTGCTCATAGTTTTTTACTAATAAACCTTGTACATTTTCAACTCTTCATCTTATGTGAGCATTTACTCATTTTTGGGTATCTTCTTTTACAAAATTGGATTTATCTCCTCCCTACACATGGATTGATGCTATTGGCCCATAGGAACCTTAATTGGACTATAATCCAAAAATTTCTGAAAATCTAGACCCTTAGGCTAAGGTCCTTTATACTCATTTCCAATTAATTCCAATTGCACATTGGAAAGTTCTTTTTGAATTTCTGTTTCAGGGAAACTTATTTTAATAAGATGAGATAACTTTCTATCCAAAAATATTAAAAACCTGAATATTATCTCTCTAGAATATTTTCTCTCTCTAGGTTAAAATAGTTAGAAACAAGTCTTTTATATTTCTGAAGAGGGATTGATTACAGGGGAAGATGCTGGACATTTTGAGAGGCTCGGGAGGAATCTCACATTAAAATCGGCTGGTCAAGACCTTGATCGACCTTGCTACGCGAGACATCCTCCATTGACTCTCCGTTAGTAGTTGCAACTTTATCAGTTCGGTCTTCATGACCTTAATCCTCAAGACGGTCAAAATGCTTCTGCAGCATTCTTGACATAAAACAGTCATTTACAAACAGTCACAAAATACAGTTTCTATAACAAACTCTTGTCTTTCCATATTATCCACCCTCGGACCACATTACTTATTCCACATTCCATTCAATGTGTACTCGTTCTCATCCATTCACTCATATAGACTACACATTATCTCACATACACCTTCATATTCATTATTCTACATACATATCCATGTTCGTACGTCCATATCATACATCCAATTTCACATTCATACATACGCATCTACATGCATACATCCACATCCACATTCATACATCCATACCTCCATTTCCACATCCACACATCCACATTCATATTCATACATCCACATTCACATGCATACATCCATTTTCACATCCTCATTCATACATCCACATTCACATACATACATCCACATCCGTATCTACATCCATACATCCACATCCACATCCATATTCACATTCATACATATACATCTACATGTATACATCCATTTTCACATCCTCATTCATACATACACATCCACATACATACATACACATCCGTATCTACATCCATGCATCCACATCCACATCCATATCCACATTCACATTCATACATATACATCTACATGTATACATCCACATCACATTCATACAACCATATTACATCCATTCTCGTCCTAACACATCCCATATACATCTTAACACATCCTAACTCATCTTAACACATTCTATCATATCTCATACACATTTTATCACATCTTTTCACATCTCATACACCTCTTATCACATCCTATCACTTTTCATATGCATCTTATCACATCTCATACACCTCTTATCACCTCTTATCACATTTCATATCTTTTTTAAGAGAATTCTTATATTTGATATAAGATTTCTCTACACATTTATTTATGCATAAATTTCATTTAAGGAGACTAACACTTTCGAAATTAAAATCAATCTTTTATGCATCTTCTTATGCATAAATTCAATTTGGTAGGAATTACACTTTTAGAATAAAAGAATTTCTCTTATGCATCTAAGTTATGCATAAAATCCATTTATGATGAAAATCACACTTTTAGCATAAAAAGAATATCTTTTATGCATACCTCTATGCATGAAATCCAATATGATAAAAGTAACACTCTTACAATAAAATAATCAACTTTTATGCATACCTCTATGCATGAAATTCAATTATGATAAAAGTCACACTTTTATAATAAAATAATCAACTTTTATGCATACCTCTATGCATGAAATTCAATATAATAAAACACACACTTTTATAATAAAATAATCAACTTTTATGCATACCTTTATGCATGAAATTCAAATATGATATAAGTAACACTTTTGATATAAAAATTTATCCATTATGCATACTTCTATGCATGAAATAAAAATGATAAAAGTAACACTATGATATAAAAATTTATCCTTTATGCATACTTCTATGCATTAAATTAAAAATGATAAAAATAACACTTTTGATATAAAAATTTATCCTTTATGCATACTTCTATGCATGAAAATAAAAATTATAAAAATAACACTTTTGATATAAAAATTTATCCATTATGCATACTTCTATGCATGAAAATAGAAATGATAAAAATAACACTTTTGATATAAAAATTTATCCTTTATGCATACTTCTATGCATGAAAATAAAAATGATAAAAATAACACTTTTGATATAAAAATTTATCCATTATGCATACTTCTATGCATGAAAATAAAAATGATAAAAATAACACTTTTGATATAAAAATTTACCCTTTATGCATACTTCTATGCATGAAAATAAAAATGATAAAAATAACACTTTTGATATAAAAATTTATCCATTTTGCATACTTCTATGAATGAAAATAAAAATGGTAAAAGTAACACTTTTGATATAAAAACTTATCCTTTATGCATAATATTAAAATTTAATTTCTCCATGATTATAATGAAATTCTTCAATTAATCTAGGATGATAATTCCTAGAATATGGTAGGAAGTCCTCTTATGCTTTGAATGAAATTATTGTATACATAATTTTTATAAAAATTTTGTCATAGCTCCGCTGCTATGACTGATAAATCTCAATTTTTCTAAGGGATAAAGCTTATCATTAAGGAAATAATTAAAATGATCTCTAATTGGATCATTAATCCATAATGGATTGAATCATCAATATACATAAACTAAAAGCATAGAAAAAAAACCATTAATTTGGCCTCAAGCATAGCTTAATCTTGGGTTAAGGAAAAGCTTTATGAAAAGCTTCATTTGGATTGAGAATGGGTCATGAGTATGACCATTTCTTGAGTGAGAGAGAGAAATTACATAAAAACCATTAGAATTTAAACATAAATAAAAATTTTTGTAATTCTTTACTATCATTAATTACTTAGCTTCAATAGCATTCATAAAATTATGTAACTCTTCACTACTATTCACCAATTAACTTCAATAGCATTTAAAAAACCATACCAATTAAGCTTCTCAAGCTTGAGAGGGGTTGAGAAGAGAGAAACATTGAGAAATTATAGGAAAGATCAATATTCACTAATTACCTTACAAATTACTTGATTCTTTGTTCACGGTAGAGGCCCCCAACCAATCAATTGGTTAAGTATGTTGATGGAGCCACCAATGGGGATTGAAGAAAGAGGGAAGCTCCAAAAACTAGTGAATTATTAATGAATTCACAGTTCTTGGCTTAGGTGGAGTAGAGTAACGATGCATAAACACTATATATTTTTCAAGAAGGGGGAGGCTTCTATTTATAGGAAAAATTGAGCTCCTAACCAAACAAACTGATTCTAGAATTTTCCAACTCAGTTTGGTCAATTTTTAACCATTTTTAGGTTGGTTGAGCTAACTTTTTGTAACTAGACTTGAATTAGGAGAGAGGAGAGATGAAATATCTCAATTTTTATGAGTTTAAAACTCATTCAAGCATGTGAAATATGCACCTCCTTTAAAGAACTCCCCTTCCTTACATATGTGTCAAAATGGAATCATTATACCCAAAATATCTCATATTTTTAATATTGCTCATAGTTTTTTACTAATAAACCTTGTACATTTTCAACTCTTCATCTTATGTGAAATATGCACCTCCTTTAAAGAACTCCCCTTCCTTACATAGTGTCAATATAAAATCATTATATCCAAAATATCTCATATTTTTAATATTGCTCATAGTTTTTTACTAATAAACCTTGTACATTTTTAACTCTTCATCTTATGTGAAATATGCACCTCCTTTAAAGAACTCCCCTTCCTTACATAGTGTCAATATGAAATCATTATACCCAAAATATCTCATATTTTTAATATTGCTCATAGTTTTTTTACTAATAAACCTTGTACATTTTCAACTCTTCATCTTATGTGAAATATGCACCTCCTTTAAAGAACTCCCCTTCCTTACATAGTGTCAATATGAAATCATTATACCCAAAATATCTCATATTTTTAATATTGCTCATAGTTTTTTACTAATAAACCTTGTACATTTTCAACTCTTCATCTTATGTGAGCATTTACTCATTTTTGGGTATCTTCTTTTACAAAATTGGATTTATCTCCTCCCTACACATGGATTGATGCTATTGGCCCATAGGAACCTTAATTGGACCATAATCCAAAAATTTCTGAAAATCTAGACCCTTAGGCTAAGGTTCTTTATACCCATTTTCAATTAATTCCAATTGCATATTGGAAAGTTCTTTTTGAATTTCTGTTTCAGGGGAACTTATTTTAATAAGATGAGATAATTTTCTATCCAAAAATATTAAAAATTTGAATATTCTCTCTCTAGAATATTTTCTCTCTCTAGGTTAAAACAGTTAGAAACAAGTCTTTTATATTTCTGAAGAGGGATTGATTACAGGGGAAGATGCTTGACATTTTGAGAGGCTGGGGAGGAATCTTACATTCTCTCCCACTTGAAAAATACGAGATGCCCTCATCTCGCAAACCCGGGGTAATTTCGCAAAATGCACAAGTATGAGACTGAGAGAAATTTGTAATTAAGATTAATCACCAATTAAAAAAGTCTCAAAGAGAGTAAGGGTCAAGACAAGAACAAGATTTAAACTTTATTCATTCATGGAACATATACAGTAAAGATAGAAGAACTCTTTACACTTCCATAAGCCCGTCCATCATATGATCACAAAAGCAGCACTCACAAGCTGCGCACGTATAAGGTAACTCATCTATGGGAATAATTCTGTTGGTTATTGCCACACCTATCTCAGTGGTATGAGGTGATCTAACAAAAGAACCTTTGAGAGGCAAGCCAAAAATGGGGTAAAGGCATATCTTCTGATGAGGAAGAAAACACACCAGTAAGAAGACCCGCTCAGAAAACCCAAGATGTCTTGATCTCATGACGCAGTAGTATCGGGGACCCAAACCCAAGGCTTCAATAACCATGGCCAAGCGGACATTGTTACGAAAGTGCTGCTGACCCCAAGGTGTTACCCTAGTTATGTCTTGATAGGTCCGCCATTTGGTCTAAGCTACAGATGTTCCCAAGTGAGGAAAAAGTGAGCGCTTCAAGCATGTGAAATATGCACCTCCTTTAAAGAACTCCCCTTCCTTACATATATGTCAAAATAGAATCGTTATACCCAAAATATCTCATATTTTTAATATTGCTCATAGTTTTTTACTAATAAACCTTGTACATTTTCAACTCTTCATCTTATGTGAAATATGCACCTCCTTTAAAGAACTCCCCTTCCTTACATAGTGTCAATATGAAATCATTACACCCAAAATATCTCATATTTTTAATATTGCTCATAGTTTTTTACTAATAAACCTTGTACATTTTCAACTCTTCATCTTATGTGAAATATGCACCTCCTTTAAAGAACTCCCCTTCCTTACATAGTGTCAATATGAAATCATTATACCCAAAATATCTCATATTTTTAATATTGCTCATAGTTTTTTACTAATAAACCTTGTACATTTTCAACTCTTCATCTTATGTGAGCATTTACTCATTTTTGGGTATCTTCTTTTACAAAATTGGATTTATCTCCTCCCTACACATGGATTGATGCTATTGGCCCATAGGAACCTTAATTGGACCATAATCCAAAAACTTCTGAAAATCTAGA
The DNA here is from genome assembly GCF_041138505.1 of Cibotium barometz. Lineage (NCBI taxonomy): Eukaryota > Viridiplantae > Streptophyta > Polypodiopsida > Cyatheales > Cibotiaceae > Cibotium > Cibotium barometz. Next base: position 7,875,259 of record NC_141079.1, read on the forward strand.
CCCTTAGGCTAAGGTCCTTTATACTCATTTCCAATTAATTCCAATTGCACATTGGAAAGTTCTTTTTGAATTTCTGTTTCAGGGGAACTTATTTTAAGAAGATGAGATAATTTTCTATCCAAAAATATTAAAAATCTGAATATTCTCTCTCTAGAATATTTTCTCTCTCTAGGTTAAAACAGTTAGAAACAAGTCTTTTATATTTCTGAAGAGGGATTGATTACAGGGGAAGATGCTTGACATTTTGAGAGGCTGGGGAGGAATCTTACATTCTCTCCCACTTGAAAAATACGAGATGCCCTCATCTCGCAAACCCGGGGTAATTTCGCAAAATGCACAAGTATGAGACTGAGAGAAATTTGTAATTAAGATTAATCACCAATTAAAAAAGTCTCAAAGAGAGTAAGGGTCAAGACAAGAACAAGATTTAAACTTTATTCATTCATGGAACATATACAGTAAAGATAGAAGAACTCTTTACACTTCCATAAGCCCGTCCATCATATGATCACAAAAGCAGCACTCACAAGCTGCGCACGTATAAGGTAACTCATCTATGGGAATAATTCTGTTGGTTATTGCCACACCTATCTCAGTGGTATGAGGTGATCTAACAAAAGAACCTTTGAGAGGCAAGCCAAAAAGGGGTAAAGGCATATCTTCTGATGAGGAAGAAAACACACCAGTAAGAAGACCCGCTCAGAAAACCCAAGATGTCTTGATCTCATGACGCAGTAGTATCGGGGACCCAAACCCAAGGCTTCAATAACCATGGCCAAGCGGACATTGTTACGAAAGTGCTGCTGACCCCAAGGTGTTACCCTAGTTATGTCTTGATAGGTCCGCCATTTGGTCTAAGCTACAGATGTTCCCAAGTGAGGAAAAAGTGAGCGCTTCAAGCATGTGAAATATGCACCTCCTTTAAAGAACTCCCCTTCCTTACATATATGTCAAAATAGAATCGTTATACCCAAAATATCTCATATTTTTAATATTGCTCATAGTTTTTTACTAATAAACCTTGTACATTTTCAACTCTTCATCTTATGTGAAATATGCACCTCCTTTAAAGAACTCCCCTTCCTTACATAGTGTCAATATGAAATCATTACACCCAAAATATCTCATATTTTTAATATTGCTCATAGTTTTTTACTAATAAACCTTGTACATTTTCAACTCTTCATCTTATGTGAAATATGCACCTCCTTTAAAGAACTCCCCTTCCTTACATAGTGTCAATATGAAATCATTATACCCAAAATATCTCATATTTTTAATATTGCTCATAGTTTTTTACTAATAAACCTTGTACATTTTCAACTCTTCATCTTATGTGAGCATTTACTCATTTTTGGGTATCTTCTTTTACAAAATTGGATTTATCTCCTCCCTACACATGGATTGATGCTATTGGCCCATAGGAACCTTAATTGGACCATAATCCAAAAACTTCTGAAAATCTAGACCCTTAGGCTAAGGTCCTTTATACTCATTTCCAATTAATTCCAATTGCACATTGGAAAGTTCTTTTTGAATTTCTGTTTCAGGGGAACTTATTTTAAGAAGATGAGATAATTTTCTATCCAAAAATATTAAAAATCTGAATATTCTCTCTCTAGAATATTTTCTCTCTCTAGGTTAAAACAGTGAGAAATAAGTCTTTTATATTTGTGAAGAGGGATTGATTACAGGGGAAGATGCTGGACATTTTGAGAGGCTGGGGAGGAATCTTACATTCTCTCCCACTTGAGAAATGCGAGATGCCCTCATCTCGCAAACTGGGGGTAATTTCGCAAGATGCACAAGTAAGAGACTGAGAGAAAATTCTTAATTAAGATTAACCACCCATTAAAAAAGTCTCAAAGAGAGTAAGGTCAAGACAAGAACAAGATTTAAACTTTATTCATTCATGGAACATATACAGTAAAGATAGAAGAACTCTTTACACTTCCATAAGCCCGTCCATCATATGATCACAAAAGCAGCACTCACAAGCTGCGCACGTATAAGGTAACTCATCTATGGGAATAATTCTGTTGGTTATTGCCACACCTATCTCAGTGGTATGAGGTGATCTAACAAAAGGACCTCTGAGAGGCAAGCCAAAAACGGGGTAAAGGCATATCTTCTGATGAGGAAGAAAACACGCCAGTAAGAAGACCCGCTCAGAAAACCCAAGATGTCTTGATCTCATGACGCAGTAGTATCGACGGGGACCCAAACCCAAGGCTTCAATAACCATGGCCAAGCGGACATTGTTACGAAAGTGCTGCTGACCCCAAGGTGTTACCCTAGTTATGTCTTGATAGGTCCGCCATTTGGTCTGAGCTACAGATGTTCCCAAGTGAGGAAAAAGTGAGCGCTCATACTGTTCTATAAAATCCTTCTTCACAGACTCACTTGCGTCTTGAAGGTGAGAAATCATCACACGGATAAAACTAATTCCTGTTGCCAAGCCATGAAGGAGATTAAGAAGAAGGGAGATCGATGGAAGTAAGATTACTGTGAGCGATAAGTAAAAGTTACGACTTATATAAAGGAAGGAGTTAGCGTAACCTAGAAGCCAATGATATCTTGCCCCACTGAAGTTTTACTGTCTTTCCATGATTTGGGTTTGGCACAAATTTCTATAGAACGAATTAAGAACTTTGAGATGAGGAGATAAATGAAGTTCGTAGGCTAAGTCACTTACTTTCTTTGGTCCACAATATCTGGGGGATAACTACTTATACTCCCCTAGAGATAAAGAAATTCTTTTGGTTCGTATTCAATTGAAGACTATAACTTCTTCTTTGAATTCTCTGACTGTCCTCTTCTTATCTGTATATTGTCTCTGTCGATCGTGGGGGCAGGCCTGCATCTGTTGCTCTAAGTCGCCAAGCATTTGACTGGTCATCTCGACCCTAATCAATGGGTCGGACCTAGTTAATGGAGTTAAGCAATCTTGTCCGAGAGACGGACCCTGATTAGATTGGTATGAAGGAATTGGTCTCTGAATTTGGGTTCTAGACTTCCCTGTGCCCTTTCCATGGTAGGAGTCGGGCAGTCTTTTAACTGATGGTCAAAACCTTGGCATCCAAAACACTGGTTCTCACTTCTGAACTCATCGTTCTGAATCTTTAAAACAGGTGGGCTCCTGAGAAGGTATTCTGGGTAAAGTGTCTTCTCTTTTTAAACAGAATCTTTCTTTTATTTAGAGAAGAAATAATAATAAGATCAGAAAAGGAGATTCTTACTCCTGTCTACCTCGAAGGTTGGGGGAGGAATCTTACAAACTTCTACCCCACTTAAAAAGGTACGAGATGTCCTCATCTCGCAAAGTAGAGGACAACTCTTTTTCTAATTTATTTTGTGTTCCTTATATTCTGGTCAACCCAACAGAATACTGGGATAAATATTCCTTATATAGAGCTCATCATTAAATAATAATTCATTCAGATCATATCATTCATACGATAATGGTCCATTAGACCGAAAAAGTTTCTTCTGAACATTCCTCCACACAAGAATTTCAGTTAAGTAAGTTCTCAATTTATCATCCCTTAACTTGATCTACCGTGACAAGTGTTAACAGTAGCAATTTGACAGCACAATCCACTAATCTCATAGTGATTTGCTGAAATCATTATCATCATTCTAGTTATGAGTATCATCACAGAGACTCGTCCCATTCGTGGTTTCGCTCAGGTTATAATATTTCAACTAAATTTCAAAAATCATCATTTTTCAATCAGAATCCAAATTAATTCATTAATTCTCAAACAGAATTAAAAATCATATCAACCACATTCGAAATCATCATCTGGATAGCATTAATGTTTATAATTTCAAGTCAGATTTACTCGTATATACTGTCAGTAAAGAGCTGCAGTTATACTCTCGGTATATACGGGTAGTCATGATACTTGGAACTATAAGATAGATACCATCATGTCTAGGCCTCAAGCAAGTCAGGGTTCCATACAATTGCGGTACTTCCATCTGAAAACCCAATTACTAAATTACGAATTTTTCAGTTTGAATATCAAATTGTATGAATTATATCACACAATTACAACCTTTTTGTGTTTCTTGATAAGTTTTTGACATATTTGGCTTCTCAGTTGATCTTTATTAGCCAATTGCTCTGATGATTGTATCCTGTGACGTCAAAATATTCTTCCAAGGCTTCCACCCATTTCTCCACAGCCTCACCCAGGTTCTCCCCTTCTCCTTTGAAGGGTCCTGGCTGAGACCTATGAAGAGCCTTGCGAACATCAAGGTCAAGCTCGTCATCTTCTTCAGAGACAGGGTCTGGCTGACGACCACGGTTTCCTCGTCTCATGATTCTGCCAAAATTTATATATTATTAAATTTTTATTTTGATATTATTCACGAGATCCTAAGACTTAAGAGTTCGGAAAACAATTTTTTATACAAGACAAGATCTTAATGGAGATCTATGACATATGTCCGATAACAGATTTTTTTTTTCTTTATCAGAGCAGCAGATCGTTCGCCCATAGACAATCATTTATCCAACAGGAATTTTTTAACCAGAAAACGTTTCTTTATTTATATAAAAGTTGCAATATGTACATAGAGCAACTCGGCTCTCAGTTCAAAATCTCCTCGAAAGACATATAAGAGGACCGTACTGGGCCATAGTCATGCCCTGTTACATAAGTTCTCTAACTACGAAGGGAGCTATTATTTTCTCCATAGGGATAAATCGACTAAGGGGGAAGCTCCAAAAACTAGTGAATTATTATTGAATTCACAGTTCTTGGCTTAGGTGGAGTAGAGTAATGATGCATAAACACTATATATCTCATTATACCCAAAATATCTCATCTTATGTGAAATATGCACCTCCTTTAAATTTTTAAATCGAGACTCAAACTTTTGTTTTTACGATAGATAAAATAAATACTGTGAAGATCCCTGTCCCCATCATGCGACGGATTCGTGGTACTAGCAGCGAAAGTAGCACTTCATGCGCAGGGCAAGGACCCACACTCGGGGCCTCATCCACGGATATCCGGACAAGAGACTAATCCGTCGGTTTTTCCAAAACCGAACCCGGAAAAACTTCCCTTACCCGGAAAACACAGGCGATTCCACCAGGATAACTCTTTACTCTAACGTAGTCAAGATCATTACGGATCAACTGATCTGACTGCACCTATAACGGTACTTGGTCAAATCAAGGAAGAAACTTGCACTTGGATCATTGGGATCAACGCTTTTTTCCCCATCAAGAGGCACAGTCGTTGATTCCTATGCATAGAACAATTTCTATCCGAGATTTACTTCATCTATCGTAATAATAGAAATTAAATCTCGATTTACGGATCCATCAATCCAGCCTAACCCCATCCAGTCCCATGGGTTAGCCAACCGCCCAACCACTGTAGTGATGGGATCCAATTAAGAATTTGGTTAGGTTTTGTCCCAGGTACCAAGGAAAAGAGTTCCAAGGCCCCCTAGCCGGAAGTTCATGCAATCATAAAACTAGTCACACCACTTACACACCCAATATGAAATTGCCTTTTTCTTAGCATCAACTAGCTTTAAAATAATCCTTTAATAAAACCATTATGTCACTGATGACAATCCTCAAAGTCTCTGGTTGAATCCTTATTTCCAGTCATTCATTCATCGGTATACTTATGGCATCATTGGCAACCAAAACGCTCACCACCTGTTCACTCATCAGGGGCCTTTTCCATAGTTCCTAGCTCATAGTAACCGGGTGAGGACCAGCAAGGTCAATCAACCAGATCCATGCCCGGTTTCAGAAAACAACTCTTACTCCTTGTTCCAATATCTTCCACGACGCACGTGTGGGTATCTTCGGCGACCTAGAGCCCGAGCACCGTATGGTTAGCACCCTCTAGGATCCTTCGCAGGTGACCTAGCGCTTCACTCATAGGCCGCTTCCTTGGTCCCTCATCCACCGTACCGGAAGCTCACCATTTAAATCGAACCGAGGCTGGTCAAGACCTCGATCGACCTTGCTACGCGAGATGTCCTCCATTGACTCTCCGTCACCAGTTGCAACTTTATCAGTTCGGTCTTCATGATCTTAATCCTCAAGACGGTCAAAATGCTTCTCCAGCATTCTTGACATAAAACAGTCATTTACAAACAGTCACAAAATACAGTTTCTATAACGAACTCTTGTCTTTCCATATTATCCACCCTCGGACCACATTACTTATTCCACATTCCATTCAATGTGTACTCGTTCTCATCCATATAGACTACACATTATCTCACATACACCTTCATATTCATTAGTTATTCCACATTCCATTCAATGTGTACTCGTTCTCATCCATTCACTCATATAGACTACACATTATCTCACATACACCTTCATATTCATTATTCTACATACATATCCATGTTCGTACGTCCATATCATACATTCAATTTCACATTCATACATACGCATCCACATGCATACATCCACATCCACATTCATACATCCATACCTCCATTTCCACATCCACACATCCACATTCATATTCATACATCCACATTCACATGCATACATCCATTTTCACATCCTCATTCATACATCCACATTCACATACATACATCCACATCCGTATCTACATCCATACATCCACATCCACATCCACATTCACATTCATACATATACATCTACATGTATACATCCATTTTCACATCCTCATTCATACATACACATCCACATACATACATACACATTCGTATCTACATCCATACATCCACATCCACATCCACATTCATATTCATACATATACATCTACATGTATACATCCACATCACATTCATACAACCATATTACATCCATTCTCATCCTCACACATCCCATATACATCTTAACACATCCTAACTCATCTTAACACATTCTATCACATCTCATACACATCTTATCACATCTTTTCACATCTCATACACCTCTTATCACATCCTATCACTTTCCATACGCATCTTATCAAATCTTATCACATCTCATACACCTCTTATCACATCTTATCACATTTCATATCTTTTTTAAGAGAATTCTTATATTTGATATAAGATTTCTCAACACATTTATTTATGCATAAATTCCATTTAAGGAGACTAACACTTTCGAAATTAAAATCAATCTTTTATGCATCTTCTTATGCATAAATTCAATTTGATAGGAATTACACTTTTAGAATAAAAGAATTTCTCTTATGCATCTAAGTTATGCATAAAATCCATTTATGATGAAAATCACACTTTTAGTATAAAAAGAATATCTTTTATGCATACCTCTATGCATGAAATCCAATATGATAAAAGTAACACTTTTACAATAAAATAATCAACTTTTATGCATACCTCTATGCATGAAATTCAATTATGATAAAAGTCACACTTTTATAATAAAATAATCAACTTTTATGCATACCTCTATGCATGAAATTCAATATAATAAAAGACACACTTTTATAATAAAATAATCAACTTTTATGCATACCTTTATGCATGAAATTCAAATATGATATAAGTAACACTTTTGATATAAAAATTTATCCATTATACATACTTCTATGCATTAAATAAAAATGATAAAAGTAACACTTTTGGTATAAAAATTTATCCTTAATGCATTTTTCTATGGATGAAAATAAAAATGATAAAAATAACACTTTTAATATAAAAATTTATCCTTTATGCATACTTCTATGCATGAAAATAAAAATGATAAAAATAACACTTTTGATATAAAGATTTATCCATTATGCATACTTCTATGCATGAAAATAAAAATGATAAAAATAACACTTTTGATATAAAAATTTATTCTTTATGCATACTTCTATGCATGAAAATAAAAATGATAAAAATAACACTTTTGATATAAAAATTTATCCATTATGCATACTTCTATGCATGAAATAAAAATGATAAAAGTAACACTTTTGATATAAAAATTTATCCTTTATACATACTTCTATGCATGAAAATAAAAATGATAAAAATAACACTTTTGATATAAAAATTTATCCTTTATGCATACTTCTATGCATGAAAATAAAAATGATAAAAATAACACTTTTGATATAAAAATTTATCCATTATGCATACTTTTATGCATGAAAAGAAAAATGATAAAAATAACACTTTTGATATAAAAATTTATCCTTTATGCATACTTCTATGCATGAAAATAAAAATGATAAAAATAACACTTTTGATATAAAAATTTATCCATTATGCATACTTCTATGCATGAAAATAAAAATGGTAAAAGTAACACTTTTGATATAAAAACTTATCCTTTATGCATGATATTAAAATTTAATTTCTCCATGATTATAATGAACATAAGATGAAGAGTTGAAAATGTACAAGGTTTATTAGTAAAAAACTATGAGCAATATTAAAAATATGAGATATTTTGGGTATAATGATTTCATATTGACACTATGTAAGGAAGGGGAGTTCTTTAAAGGAGGTGCATATTTCACATAAGATGAAGAGTTGAAAATGTACAAGGTTTATTAGTAAAAAACTATGAGCAATATTAAAAATATGAGATATTTTGGGTATAATGATTCTAGTTTGACACATATGTAAGGAAGGGGAGTTCTTTAAAGGAGGTGCATATTTCACATGCTTGAATGAGTTTTAAACTCATAAAAATTGAGATATTTCATCTCTCCTCTCTCCTAATTCAAGTCTAGTTACAAAAAGTTAGCTCAACCGACCTAAAAATGTCAAAAATTGACCAAACTGAGTTGGAAAATTCTAGATTCGGTTTGTTTGGTTAGGAGCTCAATTTTTCCTATAAATAGAAGCCTCCCCCTTGTTGAAAAATATATATTGTTTATGCATCGTTACTCTACTCCACCTAAGCCAAGAACTATGAATTCATTAATAATTCACTAGTTTTTGGAGCTTCCCTCTTTCTTCAATCCCCATTGGTGGCTCCATCAACATACTTAACCAATTGATTGGTTGGGGGCCTCTACCATGAACAAAGAATCAAGCAATTTGTAAGGTAATTAGTGAATATTGATCTTTTCTATAATTTCTCAATGTTTCTCTCTTCTCAACCCCTCTCAAGCTTGAGAAGCTTAATTGGTATGGTTTTTAAATGCTATTGAAGTTAATTGGTGAATAGTAGTGAAGAGTTACATAATTTGATGAATGCTATTGAAGTTAATTAATTAATGATAGTAAAGAATTACATAAATTTCTATTTATGTTTAAATTCTAATGGTTTTTATGTAATTTCTCTCTCTCACTCAAGAAATGGTCATACTCATGACCCATTCTCAATCCAAATGAAGCTTTTCATAAAGCTTTTCCTTAACCCAAGATTAAGCTATGCTTGAGGCCAAATTAATGGTTTTTTTTCTATGCTTTTAGTTTATGTATATTGATGATTCAATCCATTATGGATTAATTATCCAATTAGAGATCATTTTAATTATTTCCTTAATGATAAGCTTTATCCCTTAGAAAAATTGAGATTTATCAGTCATAGCAGCGGAGCTATGGTAAATTTTTTTTAAAAATTATGCATAAAATAATTTCATTCAAAGCATAAAAAGAGGACTTTCTAACATATTCTAGGAATTATCATCCTAGATTAATTGAAAGACTTGCTCATAGTTTTTTACTAATAAACCTTGTACATTTTTAACTCTTCATCTTATGTGAGCATTTACTCATTTTTGGGTATCTTCTTTTACAAAATTGGATTTATCTCCTCCCTACAAACACCATATTGGGGAATATGGAAATTTCTCACAAGTTTGGGACACGTGGTCAAAAGTTTGGATTAACCATAACTTGAACACCACTAATCCAAAATGAGCGCTTTATAGCTCTTTAGATTCCATTTTTCAAGCGCTTTCCAACGATAGGTCATAAGATAGGGTTTTGAGAAACTTACAAACATGTTATCCATGTCCCCCTTTTTTAAGTATTCAAAAATGGGAATTGGAAAATTCCCAAATTCACTAATATGGTGTTTACACATGGATTGATGCTATTGGCCCATAGGAACCTTAATTGGACCATAATCTAAAAATTTCTGAAAATCTAGACCCTTAGGCTAAGGTCCTTTATACTCATTTCTCCAATTAATTCCAATTGCACATTGGAAAGTTCTTTTTGAACTTCTGTTTCAGGGAAACTTATTTTAATAAGATGAGATAATTTTCTATCCAAAAATGTTAAAAATCTGAATATTCTCTCTCTAAAATATTTTCTCTCTCTAGGTTAAAACAGTTAGAAACAAGTCTTTTATATTTCTGAAGAGGGATTGATTACAGGGGAAGATGCTGGACATTTTGAGAGGCTGGGGAGGAATCTTACATTCTCTCCCACTTGAAAAATGCGAGATGCCCTCATCTCGCAAACTGGGGGTAATTTCGCAAGATGCACAAGTAAGAGACTGAGAGAAAATTTTTAATTAAGATTAACCACCCATTAAAAAATTCTCAAAGAGAGTAAGGTCAAGACAAGAACAAGATTTAAACTTTATTCATTCATGGAACATATACAGTAAAGATAGAAGAACTCTTTACACTTCCATAAGCCCGTCCATCATATGATCACAAAAGCAGCACTCACAAGCTGCGCACGTATAAGATAACTCATCTATGGGAATAATTCTGTTGGTTATTGCCGCACCTATCTCAGTGGTATGAGGTGATCTAACAAAAGGACCTCTGAGGTAAGCCAAAAATGGGGTAAAGGCATATCTTCGGATGAGGAAGAAAACACGCCAGTAAGAAGACCCGCTCAGAAAACCCAAGATGTCTTGATCTCATGACGCAATAGTATCGGGGACCCAAACCCAAGGCTTCAATAACCATGGCCAAGCAGACATTGTTACGAAAGTGCTGCTGACCCCAAGGTGTTACCCTAGTTATGTCTTGATAGGTCCGCCATTTGGTCTGAGCTACAGATGTTCCCAAGTGAGGAAAAAGTGAGCGCTCATACTGTTCTATAAAATCCTTCTTCACAGACTCACTTGCATCTTGAAGGTGAGAAATCATGACGGATAAAACTAATTCCTGTTGCCAAGCCACGAAGGAGATTAAGAAGAAGGGAGATCGATGGAAGTAAGATTACTGTGAGCGATAAGTAAAAGTTACGACTTATATAAAGGAAGGAGTTAGCGTAACCTAGAAGCCAACGGTATCTTGCCACTGAAGTTTTACCGTCTTTCCATGATTTGGGTTTGGCACAAATTTCTATAGAACGCATTAAGAACTTTGAGATGAGGAGATAAAAGAAGTTCGTAGGCTAAGTCACTTACTTTCTTTGGTCCACAATATCTGGGGGATAACTACTTATACTCCCCTAGAGATAAAGAAATTCTTTTGGTCCGTATTCAATTGAAGACTATAACTGCTTCTTTGAATTCTCTGACTGTCCTCTTCTTATCTGTATATTGTCTCTGTCGATCCTGGGCAGCGTTTATATCTTTATGAATTGCCTGGATCTGTTGCTCTAAGTCGCCAAGCATTTGACTGGTCATCTCGACCCTAATCAATGGGTCGGACCTAGTTAATGGAGTTAAGCAATCTTGTCCGAGACGGACCCTGATTAGATTGGTATGAAGGAATTGGTCTCTGAATTTGGGTTCTGGTGCGAGATGTCCTCATCTCGCAAAGTAGAGGACAACTCTTTTTCTAGTTTATTCTGGGTTCCTTATATTCTCGTCAACCCAACAGAATACTGGGATAAATATTCCTTATATAGAACTCATCATTAAATAATAATTCATTTAGATCATATCATTCATACGATAATGGTCCATTCGACCGAAAAATTTTCTTCTGAACATTCCTCCATGGGAATTTCAGTTAAGTAAGTTCTCAATTTATCATTCCTTAACTTGATCTACCGTGACAAGTGTTAACAGTAGCAATTTGACAGCACAATCCACTAATGTCATAGTGATTTGCTGAAATCATTATCATCATTCTAGTTATGAGTATCATCACACAGAGGCGTGTCCCATTCATCCTCATTGTGGTTTCGCTCAGGTTATAATATTTCAACTAAATTTGAAAAATCATCATTTTTCAATCAGAATCCAAATCAATTCATCAATTCTCAAACAGAATTAAAAATCATATCAACCACATTCGAAATCATCATCTCGATAGCATTAATGTTTATAATTTTAAGTCTTAGATTTACTCGTATATACTGTCAGTAAAGAGCTGCAGTTATACTCTCGGTATATACGGGTAGTCATGATACTTGGAACTATAAGATAGATACCATCATGTCTAGGCCTCAAGCAAGTCAGGGTTCCATACAATTACGGTACTTCCATCTGAAAACCCAATTACTAAATTACGAATTTTTCAGTTTGAATATCAAATTGTATGAATTATATCACACAATTACAACCTTTTTGTGTTTCTTGATAAATTTTTGACATATTTGGCTTCTCAGTTGATCTTTATTAGCCAATTGCTCTGATGATTGTATCCTGTGATGGCAAAATATTCTTCCAAGGCTTCCACCCATTTCTCCACAGCCTCACCCAGGTTCTCCCCTTCTCCTTTGAAGGGTCCTGGCTGAGACCTATGAAGAGCCTTGTGAACATCAAGGTCAAGCTCGTCATCTTCAGAGACAGGGTCTGGCTGACGACCACGGTTTCCTCGTCTCATGATTCTGCCAAAATTTATTTATTATCAAATTTTTATTTTAATATTATTCACGAGATCCTAAGACTTAAGAGTTCAGAAAACAATTTCTTATACAAGACAAGATCTTAATGGAGATCTATGACATATGTTCGATAACAGATTTTTTTTTCTTTATCAGCAGGCAGATCGTTCACCCATAAACAATCATTTATCCAACATGAATTTTTTAACCGAAAAACGTTTCTTTATTTATATAAAAGTTGCAATATGTACATAGAGAAACTCGGCTCTGAGTTCAAAATCTCCTCGAAAGACATATAAGAGGACCATACTGGGACATAGTCATGTCCTGTTACATAAGTTCTCTAACTGCGAAGGGAGCTATTATTTTCTCCTTAGGGATAAATCGACTAAGGAGTCTATAATGGAGAGACAATAGCATAAGTGGTTTGCAGGGCTATATATCCACGCCTCTTACAACCACTTATGCTGTTGTCTCTCCACTTTTATGCATACTGTGAAGATCCCTGTCCCCACCATGCGACGGATTCGTGGTACTAGCAGCGAAAGTAGCACTTCATGCGCAGGGCAGGGACCCACACTCGGGGCCTCGTCCACGGATATCTGGACAAGAGACTAATCCGTCGGTTTTTCCAAAACCGAACCCGAAAAAACTTCCCTTACCCGGAAAGCACAGGCGATTCCACCAGGATAACTCTTTACTCTAACGTAGTCAAGATCATTATGGATCAACTGATCTGACTGCACCTATAACGGTACTTGGTCAAATCAAGGAAGAAACTTGCACTTGGATCATTGGGATCAATGCTTTTTTCCCCATCAAGAGGCACAGCCGTTGATTCCTATCCATAGAACAATTTCTATCTGGGATTTACTTCATCTATCGTAATAATAGAAATTAAATCTCGATTTATGGATCCATCAGTCCAGCCTAACCCCATCGAGTCGTCCCATAGGTTAGCCAACCGCCCAACCACTGTAGTGATGGGATCCAATTAAGAATTTGGTTAGGTTTTATTCCGGGTACCAAGGAAAAGAGTTCCAAGGCCCCCTAGCCGGAAGTTCATGCAAACATAAAACTAGTCACACCACTTACACACCCAATATGAAATTGCCTTTTTCTTAGCATTAGCTAACTTTAAAACAATCCTTTAATGAAACCATTATGTCACTGATGACAATCCTCATAGTCTCTGGTTGAATCCTTATTTCCAGTCATTCATTCATCTCGGCAACCAGAACGCTCACCACCTGTTCACTCAGGGGCCTTTTCCATAGTTCCTAGCTCATAGTAATCGGCAATATATTCATATAACAGAATGGAATCTCCGTGGAAGATCAGCAAGATCAACCCACAGATCCATATAAAAGAGCCATGGACTCATCCGTTAAGGACCAGCAAGGTCAATCAACCAGATCCATGCCCGGTTTCAGAAAACAACTCTTATTCCTTGTTCCAATATCTTCCACGACACACGTGTGGGTATCTTCGGCGACCCAGAGCCCGAGCACCGTATGGTCAGCACCCTCTAGGATCCTTCACAGGTGACCTAGCGCTTCACTCATAGGCCGCTTCCTTGGTCCCTCATCCACCGTACCGGAAGCTCACCATTTAAATCGAACCGAGGCTGGTCAAGACCTCGGTCGACCTTGCTACGCGAGACGTCTTCCATTGACTCTCCGTCAGCAGTTGCAACTTTAACAATTAGGTCTTTCATGACCTTAATCCACAAGACGGTCAAAATGCTTCCCCAGCATTCTTGACATAAAACAGTCATTTACAAACAGTCACAAAATACAGTTCCTAAATCGAACTCTCGTCTTTCCACATTATCCCTCCTCAGTCCACATTACTTATTCCACATTCCATTCAATGTGTACTCATTCTCATCCATTTCCTCATATCGACGACACATTAATTCACATACACATTTACATTCACATCCATACATCCACATCCATACATCCACATCCATACATCCACATCTACATGCATACATCCATTTTTACATCCTCATTTATACATCCACATCCCATATCCACATTCATACATACACATCCGTATCCACATCCATACATCCACATCCACATCCACATCCACATCCACATTCACATCCATACATCCACATCTACATGCTTACCTCCATTTTCACATCCTCATTTATACATCCACATCCCATATCCACATTCATACATACACATCCATATCCACATCCACATCCATATACCACATCCACATGCATACATCCACTATCACATCCTCATTCATACATCCACATCCACATATATACATACATCCACATCCACATTTCCATTCACATCTATACATCCACATCTACATCCACATACATACATACATCCACATCCACATTCCACATTCCACATTCACATCTATACATCCACATCTACATCCACATTCACATACATCCACATCCACATTCCCATTCACATCTATACATCCACATCTACATCCACATACATACATACATCCACATCCACTTTCCACATTCACATCTATACATCCACATCTACATCCACATTCACATACATCCACATCCACATTCCCATTCACATCTATACATCCACATCTACATCCACATTCACATCTATGCATATACATCTATACATCCACATCTACATCCACATTCACATCTATGCATATACATCTTCATGAATACATCCATTTTCACATTCATACATCCACACTCCCATCTCCACATCCACACATCCACATACATACATCCATTTCCACATTCCCATTCATATAACCCCATATGCCTTCACATCTAATCTTTTACATCACATCCATTCTCGCCCTATCACAACCCATATACATCTTATCCTATCACATACACTTCTTACCTCATCCCATACACATCTTAATTCATCTTATCACCTCCTAACTTATTTCATAAGCATCTTATCACCTCTTATCACATCTTATACACCTCTTATCACATCCTATCACATCTCATATCTATTTATAGAATACAAGAGAATTCTTATATTTGATATAAGATTTCTTTAAACATTTATTTATGCATAAATTCTATTTAAGGAGATTAATACTTTCGAAGTAAAAATCAATCTTTATGCATCTTCCTATGCATAAATTCATTTTAAATGAAAATGTCACTTTTGAATTAAATTTCAATCTTTTATGCATTTTCCTATGCATAAATTCAATTTAGATGAGAATGACACTTTTGAATTAAAAACCAATCTTTTATGCATCTTCTTATGCATAAATTCAATTTGGTAGGAATTACACTTTTAGAATAAAAGAATTTCTCTTATGCATCTAAGTTATGCATAAAATCCATTTATGATGAAAAATCAAACTAAAAGAATATCTTTTATGCATACCTCTATGCATGAAATCCAATATGATAAAAGTAATACTCTTACAATAAAATAATCAACTTTTATGCATACCTCTATGCATGAAATTCAATTATGATAAAAGTCACACTTTTATAATAAAATAAGCAACTTTTATGCATACCTCTATGCATGAAATTCAATATAATAAAAGACACACTTTTATAATAAAATAATCAACTTTAATGCATACCTTTATGCATGAAATTCAAATATGATATAAGTAACACTTTTGATATAAAAATTTATCCATTATGCATACTTCTATGCATGAAATAAAAATGATAAAAGTAACACTTTTGATATATAAAAATTTATCCTTTATGCATACTTCTATGAATGAAAATAAAAATGATAAAAATAACACTTTTGATATAAAAATTTATAATTTGTGCATACTTCTATGCATGAAAATAAAAATGATAAAAATAACACTTTTGATATCAAAATTTATCCTTTATGCATACTTCTATGCATGAAAATAAAAATTGATAAAAATAACACTTTTGATATAAAAATTTATCCATTATGCATACTTCTATGCATGAAATAAAAATGATAAAAGTAACACTTTTGATATAAAAATTTATCCTTTATGCATACTTCTATGCATGAAAATAAAAATGATAAAAATAACACTTTTGATATAAAAATTTATCCTTTATGCATACTTCTATGCATGAAAATACAAATTGATAAAAATAACACTTTTGATATAAAAATTCATCCATTATGCATACTTCTATGCATGAAATAAAAATGATAAAAGTAACACTTTTGAAATTTATCCTTTATGCATACTTCTATGCATGAAAATAAAAATGATAAAAATAACACTTTTGATATAAAAATTTATAATTTGTGCATACTTCTATGCATGAAAATAAAAATGATAAAAATAACACTTTTGATATAAAATTTTATCCTTTATGCATACTTCTATGTATGAAAATAAAAATTGATAAAAATAACACTTTTGATATAAAAATTTATCCATTATGCATACTTCTATGCATGAAAATAAAAATGATAAAAGTAACACTTTTGATATAAAAAGTAACACTTTTGATATAAAAACTTATCCTTTATGCATAATATAAAAATTTAATTTCTCCATGATTATAATGAATTTCTTTGAATTAATCTAGGATAATAATTACTAGAATATGGTAGGAATTCTTTTTTTTATGCTTTGAATGAAATTATTTTATGCATAATTGTTATAAAAATTTTGCCATAGCTCCGCTGCTATGACTGATAAATCTCAATTTTTCTAAGGGATAAAGCTTATCATTAAGGAAATAATTAAAATGATCTCTAATTGGATCATTAATCCATAATGGATTGAATCATCAATATACATAAACTAAAAGCATAGAAAAAAGCCATTAATTTGGCCTCAAGCATAGCTTAATCTTGGGTTAAGGAAAAGCTTTATGAAAAGCTTCATTTGGATTGAGAATGGGTCATGAGTATGACCATTTCTTGAGTGAGAGAGAGAAATTACATAAAAACCATTAGAATTTAAATATAAATAGAAATTTATGTAATTCTTTACTATCATTAATTACTTTGCTTCAATAGCATTCATCAAATTATGTAACTCTTCACTACTATTCACCAATTAACTTCAATAGCATTTAAAAAACCATACCAATTAAGCTTCTCAAGTTTGAGAGGGGTTGAGAAGAGAGAAACATTGAGAAATTATAGGAAAGATCAATATTCACTAATTACCTTACAAATTGCTTGATTCTTTGTTCATGGTAGAGGCCCCCAACCAATCAATTGGTTAAGTATGTTGATGGAGCCACCAATGGGGATTGAAGAAAGAGGGAAGCTCCAAAAACTAGTGAATTATTAATGAATTCACAGTTCTTGGCTTAGGTGGAGTAGAGTAACGATGCATAAACACTATATATTTTTTTTCAACAAGGGGAGGCTTCTATTTATAGGGAAAATTGAGCTCCTAACCAAACAAACTGATTCTAGAATTTTCCAACTCAGTTTGGTCAATTTTTAACCATTTTTAGGTCAGTTGAGATAACTTTTTGTAACTAGACTTGAATTAGGAGAGAGGAGAGATGAAATATCTCAATTTTTATGAGTTTAAAACTCATTCAAGCATGTGAAATATGCACCTCCTTTAAAGAACTCCCCTTCCTTACATATGTGTCAAAATAGAATCATTATACCCAAAATATCCCATATTTTTAATATTGCTCATAGTTTTTTACTAATAAACCTTGTACATTTTCAACTCTTCATCTTATGTGAAATATGCACCTCCTTTAAAGAACTTCCCTTCCTTACATAGTGTCAATATGAAATCATTATACCAAAAATATCTCATATTTTTAATATTGCTCATAGTTTTTTACTAATAAACCTTGTACATTTTCAACTCTTCATCTTATGTGAAATATGCACCTCCTTTAAAGAACTCCCCTTCCTTACATAGTGTCAATATGAAATCATTATACCCAAAATATCTCATATTTTTAATATTGCTCATAGTTTTTTACTAATAAACCTTGTACATTTTCAACTCTTCATCTTATGTGAAATATGCACCTCCTTTAAAGAACTCCCCTTCCTTACATAGTGTCAATATGAAATCATTATACCCAAAATATCTCATATTTTTAATATTACTCATAGTTTTTTTTACTAATAAACCTTGTACATTTTCAACTCTTCATCTTATGTGAAATATGCACCTCCTTTAAAGAATTCCCCTTCCTTACATAGTGTCAATATGAAATCATTATACCCAAAATATCTCATATTTTTAATATTGCTC
The DNA here is from genome assembly GCF_041138505.1 of Cibotium barometz. Lineage (NCBI taxonomy): Eukaryota > Viridiplantae > Streptophyta > Polypodiopsida > Cyatheales > Cibotiaceae > Cibotium > Cibotium barometz. The sequence goes on from NC_141079.1 coordinate 7,894,099, forward strand.
ATAGTTTTTTACTAATAAACCTTGTACATTTTCAACTCTTCATCTTATGTGAGCATTTACTCATTTTTGGGTATCTTCTTTTACAAAATTGGATTTATCTCCTCCTTACACATGGATTGATGCTATTGGCCCATAGGAACCTTAATTGGACCATAATCCAAAAATTTCTGAAAATCTAGACCCTTTGGCTAAGGTCCTTTATACCCATTTCCAATTAATTCCAATTGCACATTGGAAAGTTCTTTTTGAATTTCTATTTCAGGGGAACTTATTTTAATAAGATGAGATAATTTTCTATCCAAAAATATTAAAAATCTGAATATTCTCTCTCTAGAATATTTTCTCTCTCTAGGTTAAAACAGTTAGAAACAAGTCTTTTATATTTCTGAAGAGGGATTGATTACAGGGGAAGATGCTGGACATTTTGAGAGGCTAGGGAGGAATCTTACACATTTGTCCATGCATGATTCGATTTTCATGCCACTCCGGCGTCGTTTAGGCCACGGTTGGAAATTTTCGCCATTTGCCACGCTCGTGCATCTTTTTCGAGAACCCGGATTTGAACAGTTAGAAGTTGAGGATCTTGGACCCCATTAGATAACAGACCACACGGACTTGTGCTAGGGAAGTTGCTCTATGTCCACATCACTCCGTGCGGCATGGATTTGGGCATCGCAATCACTTCTCCCGGCGCGTCAAAGTTGGGTCCCGACGAAGACAGTGCAAAATCGCCATAACAGAGTTTCGGATCCGAAATGAGTCCGAATCGCATCTCAACGCAACAAGAACAATCCAGGTTGCTTGCCACACATTTGTTCATGCATGATTTCTCGTCATGTGAAGTAGATCTCTTCTTTAGAGTAATTGGTTTTGTTGAAGCTCCACCTTTATCGTAGAGCTAGACCTGAAATGCAATTCTAGCTCCACCACATGGTAGAGCTAGACCTGAAATGCAATTCTAGCTCCACCACATGGTAGAGCTAGACCTCAAAGCATTCTAGCTCTACGATGTGGTCTAGGTAGAATACAGCTCTACCACATGGTATAGTTAGATCAAATGCAATTCTAATAATTGGTTTTGTTGATGTGTATGGTACACAGCTAGTCGATACATTCTAGCTCTACCACATGGTAGAGCTAGACTTCAAATGCAATTCTAGCTCCACCACATGATAGAGCTAGACCTCAAAACATTTTAGCTCTACGATATGGTCTAGGTTGGATACAGCTCTGCCACGTGGTAGAGCTAGATCAAATGCAATTCTAGCTCCTTGGTTTTTATCATGTGAAGTAGGTCTCTTCTTGGAGTAATTAATTTTGTTAATCCGCATGGTACACAGCTAGATCGATGCATTCTAGGTTCACCACATGATAGAGCTAGACCTCAAATTAATTCTAGCTCCACCACATGGTACATCTAGACCTCAAAGCATTCTTGCTCTACAATTTGTTCTAGGTTGAATACAGCTCTACCGCATGGTAGAGCTAGATCAAATGTAATTCTAGCTCCTTGGTTCTCGTCATGGTCTCTTCTTGGAGTAATTGGTTTTGTTGATTTGCATGATAGACAGCTAGATCAATGCATTCTAGCTCTACCACATGGTAGAGCTAGACCTCAAATGCAATTCTAGATCCACCACATGGTAGAGCTAGACCTAAAAGCATTCTAGCTCTACGATGTGGTCTAGGTTGGATACAGCTCTACCACGTGGTAGAGCTAGATCAAATGCAATTCTAGATGCTTGATTCTTGTCATGTGAAGTAGATCTCTTCTTGAAGTAATTGATTTTGTTGATCTGCATGGTACACAGCTAGATCGATGCATTCTACCTCCACCACATGGTAGAGCTAGATCGAATGCAATTGTAGCTCCTTGGTTCTCGTCATGTGAAGTAGGTCTCTTCTTAGAGTAATTGGTTTTATTGATCTACATGGTACACAGCTAGATCGATGAATTCTAGCTCCACCACATGGTAGAGCTAGAACTGAAATGCAATTCTAGCTCCACCACATGGTAGAGCTAGACCTCAAAGCATTCTAGCTCTATGATGTGGTTTATGTAGAATATAGCTCTACCACGTGGTAGAGCTAGATCAAATGCAATTCTAATAATTGGTTTTGTTGATCTGCATGGTACACAGCTAGATTGATGCATTCTAGCTCTACCACATGGTAGAGCTAGACTTCAAATGCAATTCTAGCTCCACCACATGATAGAGCTAGACCTCAAAGCATTCTAGCTCTACGCTATGGTCTAGGTTGGATACAGCTCTCCCACGTGGTAGAGCTAGATCAAATGCAATTCTAGCTCCTTGGTTTTTGTCATGTGAAGTAGGTCTCTTCTTGGAGTAATTGATTTTTTTAATCCGCATGGTACATAGCGAGATCGATGCATTCTAGCTTCACCACATGATAAAGCTAGACCTCAAATTAATTCTAGCTCCACCACATGATGGTAGAGCTAGACCTCAAAGCATTCTTGCTCTACAATGTGGTCTAGGTTGAATATAGCTCTACCACGTGGTAGAGCTAGATCAAATGTAATTCTAGCTCCTTGGTTCTCGTGACATGGTCTCTTCTTGGAGTAATTGGTTTTGTTGATTTGCATGGTACATAGCTAGATCAATGCATTCTAGCTCTACCACATGGTAGAGCTAGACCTCAAATGCAATTCTAGATCCACCACATGGTAGAGCTAGACCTCAAAGCATTCTAGCTCTACAATGTTGTCTAGGTTGGATATAGCTCTACCACGTGGTAATTCTAGATGCTTGTTTCTTGTCATGTGAAGTAGATCTCTTCTTGAAGTAATTAATTTTGTTGATCTGCATGTACACAGCTAGATCGATGCATTCTACCTCCACCACATGGTAGAGCTAGATCGAATGCAATTGTAGGTCCTTGGTTCTCGTCATGTGAAGTAGGTCTCTTCTTAGAGTACTTGGTTTTGTTGATCTGCATGGTACAGAGCTAGATCGATGAATTCTAGCTCCACCACACATGGTAGAGCTAGACCTCAAAGCATTCTAGCCAGGGATTTAATATTCACGTGATCACAAGATTTTTTGTGATAATAACACATGTGAACAAGTTATTCACATGTTCTCATGTTACCGTTCACAAAATAACAGGTCACTTGCCATTTGGGAACCCCTTAAAAGCTTGGCTACACATGGGAATAAGCTATTCACATGTTCTCATGTTACCATCTTCACATAATAGCAGGTCAGTGGCCACCTAAGAAGATTTTTTATGCTCGACAAAGATAATTTTTTTAGGCCCTTGTGAAAGCTTTGTGAATATAACATGTAATCACAAGATTTTTTGTGTTATTAACATATGTCATTAACATGTTCACATGTTTTCGTTTACATCAGTGAAATCCCTGATTCTAGCTCTATGATGTGGTCTAGGTAGAATACAGCTCTACCATGTGGTAGCGCTAGATCAAATGCAATTCTAGCTCCTTGCTTTTGTTGATCTGCATGGGGTACACAGCTAGATCGATGCATTCTAGCTCTACCACATGGTAGAGCTAGACTTCAAATGCAATTCTAGCTCTGCCACATGATAGAGCTAGACCTCAAAGCATTCTAGCTCTACGATATAGTCTAGGTTGGATACAGCTCTGCCATGTGGTAGAGCTAGATCAAATACAATTCTAGTTCCTTGGTTCTTGTCATGTGAAGTAGGTCTCTTCTTGGAGTAATTGATTTTGTTAATCCGCATGGTACATAGCTAGATCGATGCATTCTAGCTTCACCACATGATAGAGCTAGACCTCAAATTAATTCTAGCTCCACCACGTGGTAGAGCTAGACCTCAAAGCATTCTTGCTCTACAATGTGGTCTAGGTTGAATATAGCTCTACCGTGTGGTAGAGCTAGATCAAATGTAATTCTTGCTCCTTGGTTCTCGTCATGGTCTCTTCTTGGAGTAATTGGTTTTTTTGATTTGCATGGTACACAGCTAGATCAATGCATTCTAGCTCTATGACATATGGTAGAGCTAAACCTCAAATGCAATTCTAGATCCACCACATGGTAGAGCTAGACCTCAAAGCATTCTAGCTCTACCATGTGGTCTAGGTAGGATATAGCTCTACCACGTGGTAGAGCTAGATCAAATGTAATTCTAAATGCTTGTTTCTTGTCATGTGTAGTAGATCTTTTCTTGAAGTAATTGATTTTGTTGATCTGCATGGTATACAGCTAGATCGATGCATTCTACCTCCACCACATGGTAGATCTAGATCGAATGCAATTGTAGCTCCTTGGTTCTCGTCATGTGAAGTAGGTCTCTTCTTAGAGTAATTGGTTTTGTTGATCTGCATGGTACACAGCTAGATCGATGAATTCTAGCTCCACCACATGGTAGAGCTAGATCTGAAATGCAATTCTAGCTCTACCACATGGTAGAGCTAGACCTCAAAGCATTCTAGCTCTACGATGTGGTCTAGGTAGAATACAGCTCTACCACGTGGTAGAGCTAGATCAAATGCAATTTTAGCTCCTTTGTTCTTGTCATGTGAAGTAGGTCTCTTTTTGGGCATTGGTTTTGTTGGTGTGTATGGAACACAGCTAGATCGATGCATTCTTGCTCTACCACATGGTAGAGCTAGATCTCAAAGCTTTCTACCTCTATGATTCTAGCTCCACCACATGGTAGAGCTAGACCTCAAAGCATTCTATCTCTACAATGTGGTTTAGGTAGAATACAGCTCTACCACAATTACATTACATTCATTGAAGTCTAGCTCTACAACATGGTAGAGCTAGAAGAATGCATTCTAGCTCCACCACATGGTAGAGCTAGATAGCATTCTAGAATACATTTATTAATCTTGCTCTGCCACCTGGTAGAGATAATATCCATTGAAAAACCAGCACTAGAATACTTTGAAGTCCAACTAGAATGCATTTATTTAGCTCTTCCATGTGGTAGAGCAAGACTAATAAATGTATTGAGAGCTCCAAGATGGAAATACTCTTCATCTCCTCCACAGTGTTTTCATGGATATATATTGTGATTTTTGAATATGATATTTTAAGTTTTTTTTAAAAGTGTAAGAATACAATAACTATAACTAACAATTGTGGTTTTTGTTGTAGATGAAAGATGTCTCAGAGAAAAAAAAAGTGGTAGAAGTTTCGATCAATGTTTTCTTTGCCTCTGCTGATCAACAACGACAGTGGTACTTAGATATTTGGGGTCTTCATCAGGGTTCACAATTTAACAAAATTCATCTATTTGTTGCTAGTGATGTGGGCGTGGATACTTTTGAGGATCTAGGACCAATGACTCTATCTTATATTTCTGTAGTTGATTCTCATCTCGATATTGAATGCATAAATATTGGGGTACCAAGGATCCATGAGTATCAACTAGATCCCAAGGCATTCATTATTGAACGAATGGTAAGAGATAAACAAGATACTATGTTCTCTCGAGGGTCTCGAGGGTGGAAGTTAGATTGTGCAGAAATAACTCTTGAAGAGTTGCAAGCTTCCATTGCTTATTGTCTGAAAGGCAAACAAAAAAAAGAGAAAATGCCCTCTAAAAATCTAGTTCAAAAAAAGGCAAAAAGCAGTACAGGTATTATGGATGTAGATGAAGTAGTTCTTAAATCTACAGTAAAGAAAACAGGCTTGGAAAATTCAACAAAAATAAGATTTGTGGATCCCAAAGTTTTGGAAAATGAGGTGCAAAAGGCACTAAAGAGTGATACAGGGGGTATGGAAAAATACTCTAAGTATTTTCCATTCAAGTACAAAGAGTATGAGATCCCTGTAGATCAATGCTGGCTAGCTCCTGATCACTATAACTCCCGTCAAATAGAACCTCACCGTGTGGATGAATGCGTGTTATTTTTGGTGCAAGTGCAAACAGGCCAGGAGCGTGTGCATACTTGATGCCTGTAAAGAATGCTGGTAGCAAGAAGAAAGAAATTCCAATGAAACTAAGTGAGGTAACAGAGGAGAAACTCACTTAGTATTTATATTGGATTATTGATGGCCAACATTCCATCTATGCTACAAAATTCTTACGATATCAAGAAATGGAAAAAGATGGTCGTGCTCAAGACCTGATACAAGTGTATGAAAAAAGGAAGGCTCGAATTGTTGTAGATCCAGAGCCACAAGTTTCGACGGACATATCTGCTATAGCTAATGAAGAGGCCCAATCATTATATGTCAAACAACCATACTATGATGTCTTGCAGCACTTGAGGAGTCAGTGGATCTTCAATGATTCTCCGTCAAGGCTAGCATCTGGAGTAACAGAGGGCTCATCATCTCGTGTAGATTGGGATGTATGTCCATATCCCTTGCTCTCTTATAATTATATGTTTTGAAAAAAATACTTGATTTTCATCTTTTTTTCTTTTATTTCTTTGCAAAAATTTTTGCGAATGGCTAGAATTACGGTGGGAGCATCCTTCATTTCAAAGCAGTCTCCCACATGGTCATTTACTCTAATGAAGTTTTCAAAGGCTGGCTTGAAATCATGGAGAAGTAAAACAAGAAACCAACTGCCACAGTTTTAAGATGTCTTGCTGGGCTAGATGAACAAGAAGTCAAACAAATACAATAAGAAATCAGGTCTGGACAAATTTTTCTTTCAAAGGGTACTAAGGATGTATGACATGCCAGAGCGTATCAAGCAGCTCAAGCAAGATAAAATCATTCAAGATGCATTGCTTGTCGAGCTTAACACTCTGAACAAGGACAAACAATGTCAAGATTGGTCAGAATTGACTATCACCTATAGCATCAATGAGGTTGTATACTTAGCTCTTTTGAAGTTATGTGATGTGTATATAAAGTCAAAGCTACAAGTTGGATCAAAGAAGATTGATTTTCCAGTAGAAGCAAGGCAATATGTGGAGTGGAATATCAGCCGCAAGGAAAGTTCAACCTTGTCCTTGGATCTTCCTTGGTGTATTTATGTTGTGAGTCTTCCATTCGACGGGAGTTACTACTTGAAGCGCCACCTCAACAATCCAATTTCCATTGGGTTATGTGTTCTAGATAACACTGAAGACTTGGGAAGAAATATGCATTGCGATGTGGAATCATTTTGTAATCTTTTGAACGGCATTATGATCATTACAGGTAGATCTTTGCCATCCCAATATGTGTTGCTTACCTTTCTAAATATTACAGATTTTATTCACTTGTAAAATGCTTTTAAAAAATTGAGTGGCTAGCAAAGGAACAGTATAATGGGGCATTGCATTTTCAACGTGACAACCGATGCATTGGTGCAATAGAGTTCTTCACATCCTTAGTGTTTTTCAGCAAGGGAGATGCCTTTCAAGGACTAGCAGATGTTCTTGATCTAGGTACACAAGCGACAATATTGGATACTGGACTTCTTGATATAGATAATGAAGATGTTAAAACTATCCCAGAGACATTGAGTTTCTAAGAATCAAGAAGAATCTTTTGATCAAGCAATGTATTCAAGCAATGTATTCAAGCAATGTATTCAAGCAATGTATTTAGAAGTATTGCAGAGAAGGCTGCAAGCTTGTTGATCTTTTCAGTAATGGCTATATCATTGAGCTAGGGCTAGCACTGAAGTGATTTGCCTAGTGGAGAGTATTGAAGATCAAAGAAAGATGGGAACAAGGCTTCTTGACTTTGCAAAGTCAAGAAATGAGCAACCAGTTCTGCCTATTACTAACAATCAAAGGAATACCACGGAAAGATCGAGACATGGTGAAGTTCATTCAGCTCGAGATTTTTTGGATTTTGAAGACAGTATGTAACTTCTTAATGGGCTTTCCTTGTATCTTCAATACTTTGATTTGGTGATGTTTTGACTTGTTATATCCTTGGTTCATTTTTTAGTAGTATTTAGTTCTTTTGATTTTGTACAATGCTTTTATTATTTTTGTAGCTCTCTCCAAATTGGGATTTGGAATCTAGAATCACCAAGTTATGGATCCTAACATGTTCATTGACAAATTCACTTTTTACATAACCAATTGGTGAATTTGGAAAGCCTACTTAGTGGTCGCACAATGGCCAGCTGGTGAATCTAAAAATCTTGCTTATAAATCTAAGATGATAGAGCTAGAGATCCTCTCACTTACTTCAATCCTACCCTGTGGTAGATCTAGATTTCATTAGGTCTACAATTTGGTGGAGCTAGCTACCTCTTCAAAGTGGTGGACCAAGAATCCATTAAAGTCTAGCTACCTCTTCAAAGTGGTGGAGCTAGGCCAATGCACCCCCCCCAAGGATAGTTTTTGCAGAGCATCCATTTAAGTCTAGCTCTACCATATGGTAGAGCTAGGCCAATGCATTTCTAGCTCCACCACATGGTAGAGCTAGATCAAATGCAATTCTAGCTCCTTGGTTCTTGTCACGTGCGATGAGCTAGAACCCATTGAAGTCAAGCTCTACCATGTGGTAGACCTAGAATCTATAGAAGTCTACTGGCTCCACCCATAAAGAAGCTATCTTGATCCCAAACTCAACCACGTGGTAAAGCAAGACTTATAAATTCTAGCTCTACCATGTGGAAAATCTAAAACATCTAAAATTTTAGCTTTACCATATAGTTGAGTTGTTTTGTGTTTCTCACCTCCACCTACTCTTGGAGCTCAAGGGTGGATCTCAAGGCCTACTTCCAACAAGAGCTCCCTTGCAAACTGGCTCTACCAAATGGTAGAGCTAGAATAATGGGTGTATTTGGAAATCCATTTTAAACCCTCCAATTCTAGAGTGAGCAAGTAGAATTGATAATTGGTATCTAAACATGATTTTCTTTTAGATTACACCAATAAACATGTGTTAAGAGTGAGTGTTACAATTGTAAATTCTTGTAGTTTGAAATATTATTGAGTCAATGTTACTTTTTTTTCTTTTAGATCCCGAAATTGAGATAGTAGCACCAAGTGAAGTAGCTACGGAATGCCACAATCAAACTGTGGATGAGAGCTTCTCCCACACAATCAGTGATGTCCATCCAGAAGGTTTAAAGACAAATGCTGACAATGAAATTGGGGTACCTAAATCTCCAACAAATGAAGCAATGGGTGAGAATTTCCAGCCCGAAGAAGAAGTACCAAGAAGTACCGACACTGCTATCTCTAAGAAATCAGTGTTGACAATTGTGTTGGACCTGAATGGTCTACTACTGAAACGTTGTCAACAACAACCATCTTCAATATATGAATCTATTCAAATGGATTCAAAACGATATATTGTACTAAGGTTAGAATGTATCCAATTCTTGAAGATTTTATTAAAAAATATTAATGTTGGGATCTGGTCAACAGCGACGACAGAGAGTAATGTTCTTCAAATATTGAGAATATTACAAGATAGAGCAGGAGAGATATTGCCTTTTTTTGTAGTTTGGGCTCAAGAGGCTTGCGAGAAGGATAAAAGTGGTAAAATAGCTAGACCTGATAATCCAACAGTTTAGGCAATGTTCAAGCCATTGTCAAAAATCTCTTCATGTTTTGATTGTGATGCTCGTAGAACGGTTCTTATTGATGACTCTCCATACAAGGGATGTGCTTCTCCTGATAATAATTGTATATATCCTGCAAAGTTTGATGAAGAAAAGATGGTCGACAATATTCTCATTGATGAGCTGCTCCCTTACTTATTGCAGCTTGATGAGAGTGAAGATGTGCGTGAGATCATTGGCTCTAATCGGTACGGACAACCTCCAGTATCCAATGAAAATGAATACAGAGGTGTGGTAGATTTTTGGAAAAAACGCAATTTAAATTGGTCCAGAAGACAATCTACACAGATAGGCTACCACTATCAGAGATTATACAAAAGTTTGTCGACGATCAAGAGGTATTAGCGAGACAATATGAAAACAAAAGAGAAGAGATAAAAGAAATTATGGCAAAAGAACGAGTCAGTATTGCTAGCATGAGGGGACCACAAGTGATTTCTCTAGCTAGAAAATTAGGTTCTACCACAATGCAGTTGAAGGCAGCCAATGCAAGGGCTTTCATAAACAAGGTGTTAAATGAGTACAATCTTCTCCAACAGGATAGAAATAACTAAGGTACTACCCAACAGGATAAAAATAACTAAGGTACTACCCAACATAAATGAGTACAATCTTCTCCAACAGGATAGAAATAACTAAGGTACTACCCAACATAAATGATAATTATAACCAAATACATGATTTTATATAGCAATTTTGTATTCACAAAATGAAGAAACTTAATTTATGATGGTTTCTTGCAGATTTATTTCAAGGATATTGTTCCAAGGAGTATTCACTTAAAGAAGCCATTTGTCACAAGGATTGTATTTTTTTTGGAGGAATTTTATCTTTTTGTAATCATGAATTGACAAGAAATTTTGTCCTGTTTTTAAAGTAATGGCAAATGTATTACTCTTCAGATAATTTTATAAATGTTGGAGTGCACTCTACCATAAGGGGCCTCCTAATTTGAAAATGTATGGAAGCTTGATCTTTGTCTTATGATTTTAATTCCTACATATTTGGACTATGGTAGAGCTAGATCAATGCCTTCTAGCTCCACCACATGGTAGAGCTAGACTTCAAAGCATTCTAGCTCCACGACATGGTAGAGCTAGACTTGAAAGCGTTCTAGCTCTACCATATGGTAGAGCTAGATCAATGCATTCTAGCTCTTCCACATCACCACATGGTTGAGTTGGACTTCAAACCATTCTAGTTCTACCATGGGGTCTAGCTAAAATATTTTGATATAGCTCTAACACGTGCTAGAGCTGGACTTCAAATATTTGTAATTTTGCCATGGGATCGAGCTAGAATACTTTGATATAGCTCTATCACATGGTAGAACTAGATTTAAAAATATTATAGCCCTACCACATGGTAGAGCTAGAACAGTGCATTCTAGCTCTACCACATGGTTGAGTTGGATCAATGCATTCTAATTTCACCATATTTTGATACCTGCTAGTACATTTTGTCGCATCTTTTTAGAATCAAATGGAAAGAGTCTTTGCATCTTGGGTCATTTTGTAATGCAACTAAAGCCAACATTTTGGAACTATAGTTTAATGTTAGCGTGCATAGTCACATTTGTTTTGTAATTGTTTAAAATCTATCTTTGCATAAGAGTAGTTGTAACATGCCTTCCCCCCACATGCCCACCTTTATCATTAAGCATGCTCATATTTTTCCAGGTCATGTGATTGATTTGATGAGAAGAGTAGTGGTGTTGGACAAGAATGAGTATGGATTTGTTAAACATTATGGGGAGACCATGCTAGTATGTATATCCACTAAGTCATCTCTATTATTGAAAATGGTTTCTATTGGAATAGATTTCAGTGTTACATCAGAAAGTGTCTGCTCTTGTGTAGCTTCATACTTCTATGTTAGTGTTTGCATGTCATAGTGGAGCCACATAGCCCATATTCATGGGCTGAGAGCCTTTCCCTATTTGAGATGTATCGTGTGCGAGTGAGCAATGACATGTGGACCCACTATATGCTGGAGGCGCAATGGACTCATGGGTTCTCATCTATGATTGCACCACTTGAGGGGGCTAGGGGTGCACTAGAGCGCTCGTGTGGTTTTGTTTCTATGATTTTGAGTTTGCTATGTGTGCTGAGAGGTCTAGTCCTGGAGATGGGTTGCCAAATAGGCCCTCTCATGAGGTTGTGTCAGGCTAGTGGTAGATCTTGTTATTCATTTGATGTGGATGCACTCATAGTGGATATGCATGTGTTACCACCCACTAGTGCAAGCATCCATTGGTAAGAGAACTGGTAGTGATAACAAAGAGGTCGGGGAGGATGATTATTTAGCAAATCCCACTTCTAATCCCTTTGATGACTAGTGAGACACTTTACTTTCATTTTGCAGTACTATGTACATTGTCTAGTGACATGCTTTATTTATGGTGGATTAAAAAATGTCTCTTGTTATGGCATATTTTTTCCTTAAACCTAGATGATTGATTTTCCTTGTGATTGCGATATAAGAGACATGTTTGACTTAACATCATTATATTCTTGGTCATCGTAGTCCTAGCTTTCTAATATGAACTTATTCTTCTTTGAATATTGTCGCTTGTAGTGATTTGCCTACGTATGTGGAAGTAATGGCTAGAGACATGGTGAGAGACAAGTAATATGATTAATAGGCCAAGGAACATTCACGCATTCGTAGTCTAATAGTGGATGATGAGTGTGAAGACAATGGTTGAGGTGTTTTAAGGATGTTTGAATCTTTTGGAATACTGAGTACATGGAATATTGAGTACATGATCTATCCCAAAATAACTTGCTTTTGTTCATTTTGAGGATTAATCTTTATTGAATATTGAGCTAGAACTAGCATGGAGTGTTATTATATTGAGTACATGGTCTATGGAGTACATGGTATATCCCAAAATAACTTGCTTTTGTTCATTTTGAGGATTAATCTTTATTGAATATGTATTCAAAACTTCCATGAGAGAATGGAAAGGACCAATCATCATCCTATGCTTTTGTTTATGTGAAGACAATATGTAAAAATCAATTGCGAATAGAGTTTTACACAACATTTCTCAAAAGCATTGCTTAAACTCTAAGCTCGCTCGAACGCAATCGCCTCGATAATTCGACCTACTCATTATCTTGGACAAATCATGAATATCCTAGTTTTGCACTATGTTTAGGTATAGCATTGGAAGCTCTCCCTTGATAAGTATATAATCTTATCTTGTATTTTTCCTTCATAACTTAATGAATTCTAAACGACTGGTTTATCAACTAAGGGGAAAAGAGCATATCCCTCTTGTGGAGAAAACTTGGATTACAAATGGATTAATAGCTTAAATAAATGTGTACACTCATTACAAAAGGTTTTTACCTATGTATCATCCATTTAGAAAAATTTAAAAACATAAGTTTAATAACAGAGATGAGTTGTGGCCAATGCCTCTTCTAAGGACTCCACAAGACTAGGATATAGCTTGGAGAACATTTAAAATTTGAAGAATGAAGAATCCTTAGGCATGAAGCCTGAAAAGTCTATATTTTATAAGCTTGATTACTGGAAGAAGTTGAAACTTGTACACTTGTTGGATCCTATGCATATGTTTAAAAACATTGGAGTGTCCTTGTGGGGACATTTGATGGGGATAAAGGACATGGCTACATGTAGGGCTGACCTTCAAGAATCTAGCACCAAACAACGGTTATGGCCTAAATATAACAAGGAGGGTACTCAAGAGGATTATGAAAGGGCACCATGGGTCCTTACTAAAGAAGAATACAAGTTAGTTCTACAAGGGATTGCATAAGTGCGAACTCCAGCTCGATATGGAGCTTCCTTAAAAAATATTTTCACAACAAAAAACAATGATCTATCGGGTCTAAAAACTTATGAGACTGGCACAAATTCGTTCAAGTACTATAGCCTTCAATATACAAATCATTCTTAATATTTATCTAGATATATTTATATGATTAACATCTACTTTCTGGGTCACTTGGTAGCATGTGCTACCATTTGTCATTCAAGACTATTTGACACCTACCATACGTGATGTTATTTATTGACTAACATCCTTTGCTTGGTAAGGCTACCCATGTTATTCCTTTATTCTCAGTATGTTTCCAAAAAAAAATCTAAACAAGTTTGAATTTTTATGCTAGGTTTGCTGTTTTTTCAAGAGAGATTAACTCCTCTAACTTGCCGAGAATGAAAGCTGAAAGCATAATGCTTTTATGTTTGATGGAGAAATAATTACTAAGAGGCTTCCTTGACAGCCAAGTGCATTTACTTGTTCACATCGTGGTGGATGAAATTTTCCTTGCAGGTCTCATAAGTAGCCGATGCATGTTCTTCTTTGAGTGATGAATGAAAGTTATTAAAGGATTTACACCTCAGAGAGCATGACTAGAAGGGTCCATGGCTGAGGGATGGTTGTTTTCTTGAATCAATATATTATGTAACAAAGTATATAGTTAATATGGATTCAAATATGCCAAGGTTATGGAAAGCTGATGAAGATGATAAGAATACATGGGAGGTACTAGGCAATGGAAAGGAAATAAAGCTATCACTAGAGCTTCGTGAACATATAAATACCTTTATGTTATATAACACAAAAAGATGAAGAAATGGGTCAAAGTGTATGACATTGAGATGGCAAAGTGCACAAGAAAAATATCTCACCAAAAAGCTCAAAAAATGCCTTCTGCAAGACGATGGAATGGATTAAGGGTTAATGAAAAACATGGACAAAGAAGGCCGCAAAAAAACTGATCAAGATGAATAAGGGAATATCATGGTGAAATAAGAGAAAAAAATTGATCAAGATGAAATAGAAATATCATGTGGATGTGATGAATATGTATGAACGCCTCCTTTACTACTTTAATGTTTTGAATCATGCTATTTAATTTACTTATGTATAATTACATCTTGATCGGTTAACATCAAATTGTACTTACATGCACACTGTTAGCTATGTGAGGTGGGATTTTATCCGGAGGGACTTGGTGCCCGAGGGGTATGCTAGCCCGCCCCGAATATATTGCATCTATATGGGGAGGAGGTGCTAGGAGAGGCAAGGCACGGACCCATGGTAGTAGGCACCCTAGGAACACACTCACGGACCGGGTAGGCACAATAGGCCTTCGGGGTGCCGGCAAGGTTCCGCCGTGGGTGCCGAGTGCCCCAGGGGTTTCCCTCCCCACCTTGACGGAGTTCGGACAAAAAACGCCGACGAGACCGAAAACAGTGGAAAAACGGCCGACCGGGTGTGGCATGCCGTGCCGAGACGGGCCGGGCCGGCGGATCATGGATGGAAGGCAAGACCCGAGACGAGGCCAAGGGAGCCAAGCCGGGCATGAATGCAAGTGATCGGTGAGACCCACAAGGAGAACGCCGAGACGCACTCGACGGGCCAACGGAGCTGAGTCATGAAGCATGGACCGTGGAAAGCTGTGTGCGGCGCTTATGGGGACAACATTTTCGCATTGAAAGAACAGATAAGTGACAAGACACTATGGATTCTAGCATATTGGCCTTGTTTCAATAGCAAAGTCATGCAAGTACTAGAGACACAAATCTTATTGATGTGGTGATTTAGGTTATGTAGGTGTTCATGAGGAAATCATCCAGGTCAATTACAGGTCCTTCAAGAAAAGTCTCCTAAAGGTACGATGGTTTCGAATTGTGTATCATGGTCGTAATGCTACATTCATAAAAGAGGAGAATGGATTTTATGTCGTTGACTTGATGAAAAATTTACAACAAAGAATTTAACCTTCCGTCTTCCCTAAGCACTCTCATCAAGTATTCTTCCATCCAATTACACGAGATGAAAATTGGTGGTATATAGTCCTAGTAAATCCACGTGGAAGACATATATTTGAAGCACAAAAAATTGGATGAAATGAAAAAATAGAGCAAGATCAGATGGAAGATGAAGCACTGAGTGTGAGAAATTCGATCGAGAAAGAGACCTTAGGAAACATGGAATCTAGTAGGTTTGTTGAAAGCAATGAGGACGAATCTAATAGGCTTCCCGAAGGCAATGAGGATGAAGAGGATAATGCCAATGATGAAGAGGTACCATATATCAATGAGGCTGAAGATGACATAATGCACTTGCATGTTGTTATTCCCATTGATGATCTGGAAACTTCACTAGATGAGAATGAAGACTTCTTGGTGGATGAAGCTCTCACTACACTCAAGGAAAACCATCGCGAGCCTTGAGGTAAGTGATTTGGTTATCTTTGTTTTTTATCATTGTATATTTTTATTTTCATGGAGGAAGAGTGATCCAAATTCTTCTTATTGAATGAAACTCGTATGGAGCATGGGCGGGGTCGAGTGCAAGTCCCAGGTGACTTTGAAGGAATAGATTAACACCCCTTGTCCATGGCATCTAAGCCAAATGTGAGGAATGCACTATTAACTTCTATTATTTAATAGTGCATTACGAGAAATCTTTGTCCTCAAATAAAAAAAGAAAAATAAATTTATATTACTTATGCATATAAGACTTACAAATTTTTACTTTTTTAAAGTTAAACCATACAAAGCTTCTAAAGAAAACAACCTAAAATAGTTAAAGCATATTCATAAACCACACAAAGCATATATAGATAATCCACATGAATGAGCTAAATCATATACAAGTTAAATGTCGTACCTTGCGTTGTCACATGAATCAGCTCTCTCATAACTCTTAATACAAGCGCATGACTCCATCCACCCCCAAACTCTGCTTCCAACTAGTTTAGCACCATTTTCTTTCTCTAGTTTGGTAAGTTTCTATTTTCAAATAACATTAGACAACAATGACGAGTAAGTTAAGTTCATGTTGAAAACAAAATTGTAATATTTTCTTTAAATGTATTTAAATGTGACTTACCTTGAAATAATATGCACATCCTCAAGATAAATGCGGGTTTTAAATGTGGCTTACCTCCAAATAATCTGCACATCCTCGAGATAAATGCGGGTTGACTGTTTAATGCACCTATGCAACTCTCTACACCCACATCATCAAACCTAATCTCCCATGTGGGCAAAATGGAGATACCCATGTGCTGACTGGTAGTACTGTCATATCCACATCATCTGTAGGCCTCCAGATGAAGTAGCACGTCTAGGCAAAGAGCTCGGGGTGGCCATAGCTATCGATGAAGGTGTAGGCATGGGTGACCGGCTAGCCCTAGCACTATCAACATGTGTAGATGCAGGTGGTTGTATGGGCATAGTAGATACTGGAGTAGGCATGACATCCGTACTCGTGTTGCACCTATAGTGGAGGAAATTTTGAAATAAAATTTTAAAAATTTGTTAAGAATCACATATATCAATCTTGCCAATTATAATTACATATAAGTACCTAAGCATGCTGGTACAACCTAAGTATGCAATGGGACCTCCCAAGCACGTTGATAGATTTTGGCATGCAATGGGACCTCTCCCAATGCATGTCGGCGGGTGCTACCTAAGCACCCGGCATTGGGACCTCCCACCGGTGCTATCAACATGCTACCTAAGCACATTGAAAGATTTTGGCATGCATTGGGATATCCCAATGCATGTCGGGTGCTACCTAAGCACGTCAATAGCAAAAACTGGCATGCATTGGAAGCTCCCAATGCACGTCAGGTGCTACCTAAATATGTCAAAAGCTACCGGCATGCACCGAGACCTCCCAATACATACTAGGTGCTACCTACACACACTGATAGCTACCAGCATGCACTAGAAGCTCCCAATTCTTAGGTGCTACCTAAGAATTCCAGTAGTAGCTAGCAAGCATTCGGAGCTCTCGGTGCATGCCATTAGCTCCCAGGTGCTACTGACGCTTGTTGTCGGTAGCTACCGGCATGCACTAGAAGCTCCCAATGCCTACACACACTGATAGCTATCGGCATGCACTAGAAGCTCCCAATGCATGTCGGGTGCTACTACCTAAGAATGTCGATAGTAGGTGGCATGCATTGGGAGATCACAGTGCATGCCATTAGCTCCTGGGTGCTACTAACACTTACCGGTAGCTATCCGCATGCACGCGGAGCTCCCAATGCATGCAAGTTACTGCCTAAGCATGTTGGTGCAACCTAAGCATGGAGGTAGCTACCTAAGCATGTTGGGTGTCACCCTAGCATTCCACTAGAGATGTTAATCCAAGATGGTAGTTCCTAATGCATGCTTAATAATAAAAAGAATGCATGCAAGTTACTACCTAAGCATGTTGGTGCAACCTAAGCATGGAGGTAGCTACCTAAGCATGTTGGGTGTCACCCTAGCATTCCACTAGAGATGTTAATCCAAGATGGTAGTTCCTAATGCATGGTAGTTCCTAATGCATGCTTAATAATAAAAAGAAACACATAAAACTTAAGCATGCCGATAGCTACCGGCATGCACCAAAACCTCCCCTCAGTGCTACCTAAGCATTTCGATAGCTATCGGCATGCATCGGAAGCTCCCAATGTATGCCAAGTGCTTAGCTAGCTATCGGCATACACCAAGACCTCCCAATGCATACCAGGTGCTACTGGATGATTGCCGGTAGCTACTAGCATGCACACAGAGCTCCCAATGCATGTGGGGCCCTACGTAAGCATGCCAGGAACACTTGAGCATGCTAGTAGATACCTAAGCTTGCAGAGTGCTACCCAAGCATGCTAGTAGAGCTGTCAATGCATGATGGTAGCTCGTAATGCATGCTTAATAGTAAATAGAAACACATATAGCTTAAGCATGCCGGTAGCTAGTAGCATATTCATGGAGTTCTCAATGCATGATGCTGGGTGCTACTAAAGAATGCCCATAGCAACTGCCTGCATGCACCAGGAGCTCCTAATGCATGCTTAGTAGTCCAAATCCAACCAAATCCAACTAAACTTGATAAGAGTAGTTCCCTACGTCTTGTTTACTTGCACAATCAACCCCAACTCAAAATTCCCTCAGTTATCCCTTCATTAGTTCACAAACATGTTCACAACTTTCGCAGCTTCTAACACTTGGATGCGACACTGTTGCACCTTGTTAGTACACCCAAAAGTGATGAAAAATACTTAGATTTGTCCATAGTTATGTCTGACACCCTCACATCAAGTTTCATGTGAATCACCCTAGGGGAAGGCCTCCAAAAGTCAATAAGATCCATTGGGCCCTTATGTAGTTCAAAACTGCAGCAATGGCCAACTAGGAAATTTTCACCCCTGCAAACACCTATCTCCTGATGTCTAAATCTTTTGATATCTAGTATGATTTAAGAAAACTATATGGAAATACTCCACACCAAACCGTGTGGCCTATATCACTTCTAGTAGAGAGAAACAGGGCTAGAACAAGGCACTTTGGCCATGTTGAAATTTCAAAAACAAGCGACAATATCAAACCTAGACCCTATTTTCTTGTACTTAACCAATTGCAGAAGTTGTATTTACATAGATTTCACTCTTTGCTCTAGTAGCTCCTGAAAAGCGTCAGTAGCACCCGAGAGCGAATGGCATGCACCGGGACCTCCCAATGCATGCCAGGTGCTACCTAAGCACGTTGATAGCTACCAACAAGTCTCAGTAGCACCCAAGAGCTAATGGCATGCACCGGGAGCTCCCAATGCATGTGAGGTGTGCTACCTAAGCATGTCGGTAGCTATTGGCATGCATTTGGAAGCTCCCGATGCATGCCATCAGCTCTCGGGTGTGCTACTGATGCTGGCTGGTAGCTACTAGCATGCACATGGAGCTCCCAATGCATGGGGGTTCCTACCTAAGCATGCTGGTACAACTTGAGCATGCTAGCTACCTAAGCATGACGTGTGCTACCCAAGCATGTGAGTAGAGCTGCCAATGCATGACGGTAGCTCCTCATGCATGAGTAACAGTTAACACAAACACATACAACTTAAGCATGTTGGTAGTTACCCGCATGTACCTGGACCTCCCAATGCATGCTTTTAATAGATAATAGAAACACATATAACTTAAGCATACCGGTTACATATGGCATGCAGCGTGACCTCCCAGGGTGCTATCTAAGCAGGTTGATAGCTACTAGCATGCAATGGAAGATCCTAATGCATGTCGGGTGTTAATTAAGCATGTCAAAAGCTATCGGCATGCACCAAGACTTCCCAATGTGTGTGAGTGTTACCTAAGCATGCTGATAGCTACCGGCATGCACTAGAAACTCCCAATGCATGGTGGTTCTACCTAATCATGTCAAAAGCTATCGGCATGCATTGAGACCTCCCAATGAGTATCGAGTGCTACCTAAGCACGCCGATAGCTATTAGCATGCACTTGGAAGCTCCAAATACATACCGGGTCTACCTAAGCACGATGATAGCTACCAGCATATGCACTCAAAGTTCCTAGGGTGCTACCTAAGCATGCGAGTAGTTACTAGCATGCATTGGGAGCTCTCGGTGCATGTCCCTCGTCGGAGCTCCCCATGCATGTGGGGTTCTACCTAGCATGTGGGGTCCTACCTAAGCATGCCGGTACAACTTGAGCATGCCGGTAAATACATAAGAATACGGGGTGCTACCCACGCATGCGAGTAGAGTTGTCAACGCATGATGGTAGCTCATAATGCATGCTTAATAATAGTAAATAAAAAAACATGCTTAATAATGCATGCTTAATAATAGTAAATAAAAAAACATGCCAGTAGCTAGCAGATGTTGTGCTTGTATTCCATTCCTTAAAATGTTAAACTTTGTCTTTTATATAAGGAGACTACAACCTAACTTTTCTCTTGCATGTGGGATAATTCTCACTTGGTGATGTGCCTTCTTCTGACACTCACTCCATACTTTTCTTGTGCTCCATGGCACCATATTTCTCAAAACCCCCCCTTGGTGCCAAATCTTTGGACTACTCAAGGTGATTGGATGTCGGTTACAAAGTGTTGTTTGACTACATTCCCCTGTGTGCTATGAGCAACTTTGGCTCATGTGCTACTTAGGCACTTCCCCCTCCTAATGCTACTTTGGATCTTAGGTGAGGAATGAATTTCGAGCTTGGGTACATCATCGGTCCTAGAGGATAGATATAAGCACTTTTTGTAGGAAGTAGGATTTTTTTAAAAAAACCAACACATTTTTGTTTAAGAGATGGGTAGTGAGAGGATTTTTTATTGCGTGCTCATTTGGCCGCTTACAAGGGTTACACATGCTTGAAACTTTCTTGATGATGATTTTGTTGATGTCCCAAGTGGAAGAAAAAACATTTGTGTCAATAAAAAATTTGATCTTGATGCCCATGTTGATGATGATAAATTTGTTGGTGATGGACCTTTTGATGAGATGCATGTTAATGATGCCTTTACTAAAGAAGCCCACAATATTTTGCACATTTTAATGGCCCCTCTCTAGTGTGGAGATTTTTACACCATACAATAAAAAATGGGTTATTTCATTAGGAAGTGAATGGGGTCTTCTTGGGCCCTTTAATTTGCCCAAGCCTAATCAAGGTGATTAAGGAATAGCCAAATGGGGGGTTGCCATGTGGACTGAAATGTTGGGTTTGTAAGAGAGGTGTAAGAGTGGTCAAAGGGTGCACTTTTTTTCCCAAAAAGGGGGGGAGGCAATTTTACAATTTTCGGACCTCCATAACTTCTACATACAAGCTCCGATTTGAGCAGAGATTATAGATCCGTGATCTACGCATCAAGAGCTTTCCATAGATATGTTACATGATATGGTTTTGTCCGCTAGATTTTAAATTCTATTTTCCCTCCAAAATTCAAATTCGAATAAAGTAGCCATTTTGAAGCTTCTAATTAGAAAACGTTTCTTCTTAAGAGAAAAGGTTTGACTCCTTAAACTGCCAAATAAAAGGGCCCAAGAAGCCTTCCATTGAGGTCCTAATGGATTTAGGTTTTCTAAACCTTATCTCCAAAAACAAGGTTGCTTATGCAGATCGTGCTGCGCTCTCTCCTGTTGTACACCAACGTGCCAAGATCGGGTTCACCACGCTTCCGTTGCGTTGCTGATGATGCACATGTTGCTTTGCCGCTTCGTTGTTGATGCTCTCTATGTGTGTCATCTCTTTCTTCTATTGTGGAGTGACTGTTCTCTTCTTTCAACAGCCAATGCTGCTGCTGATCTCTATGCTTACTTGCTGAGCTAGGAACTGAGACTTTGAGCTTGAAATTTACTATGAGATATGGATAAACTATTGTAGTTGTGTAGCTTCTTAGAGTCTCTAAGTATTTCTCCTATGCTTGAGTAGTTGTTGTCGATTTTCTTTGCAGCTCTAATGATCTAAATCTAACTCACACACCAAAGTGAATCTCTAAACACAATATCTCTAATGGAGAGAAACCTAAAAACTTGCTAATGATCTAAGCCCTAATGTGAGCTAGGAGATCTAGACCTAAGCTCTAATACCATGTTGAAAGTATGGATCAATCTCTCCTAATGACAAGACATCTATCTAATGATAAACTAGTCTACTCTAGTTAATCCTACACTAATCTACTCTAATTACATTGCTAATCTAAGGTGGATAAAAATGTTCTGTATCTTCGAATATTGCATCAAATGTGTGTGTGCTAATTAAGTTTAGACTCAAGTTCAGTTAGGTTACAAGATAGAAACTTGTACTCATAAAAAGACTTGAGATGTTGTGCTTGTATTGCATTGCTTGAAATGTCCTCCTTTTATATGAGGAGAGTAAAACTTAGCTTTTCTCTTGCATGTGGGATAATTCTCACTTGGTGATGTTCCTTCTCATCATGATTGATAAGTGACTCATCATCTTCTTCGGATTGATGTTCCTCGTGCTCTTGATCGACCCCCTCCAAAATGTTTTCTTCATCATCTTCTTCCAATGAGCCGATTTAAGGTAGTACTTGCACCTCATCTCTAGAGATTCGACCTCCACATCTTGATCTTGAAAGATATGTTTTGAATGAAGGGAAACTTTTATAACATACCACCACTTTGCATCAATTGGATCGGTGTGAAACACAACCTAATATCACAAAGAAAGGGGTTATACTTTTATTATACTGCATCAAGATTTATATTGGGATTGGTTGGGTTACTAACATGTTGATGGTAGTACGAAAGTATCTTTCTAATCAATTCCAAAACTTGGTGGAATAAATTTGAAAGAACCCATTTGGATGTTTCTTCATGGTTGCTTAAGCACCTCGATACATTACGTTAAACCATTTGAGATCAAAGATGATTAGACTAAATGCTCTAAATCTAACCTCAAGAATATCTTAAATAATTCTACAATACTCAAGATGGTCCTCTATAACATTCGTATCATGTCTACTAGATCAACTTTCTTGCTCGAAAGTTGCCATCACACCACAATCAAATGTGTTTATTGTTTAATCCACACACTCCATGAAAAAGTGCCTTCCCTCTGACCATATTGCATTATATAGCTGATAGTAACATTAAAAAAAAGCATGACATTTAGTATAGTGCATTAAATAAGGTATATACATGAGATAGAGATGAAGAATATACTTGCTTGAGGTTCACATCCCCTTGCATACTTATGCTCTTCTCTTGTAACCATCTTTCCATTTTGTGATGCCATCGATATTTCCATACAAAGCCATTATATATTGATCACATTTAGTAGAGGTAATTCCACGATGGGTGAGAATGGCAAGCATCTATTTTCAATTCTGAAAGCTCTTCTCTCATCCTTTCATCTATTGATTGCATCCTTGTATCTCCCAATCCACTTCTCCACGATGGGACTATTTATAGAATGCAGAATGTATTCACCTTGTGGTGTAATAGTTTCTCTAGTCTTCGTTTCCTTCCTTTTTATTGTGGCACATTAGTGATGGGTCAATCATCCTCCTCATTGCTCCACAATTGTGGCATGGAAGAATCGATGCAAGAAAGATGTTTTGAGATATACATAAGAGACTCTTGCATCAACCATCCCTCTTTCTTGAGATATACATAAGAGACTCTTGCATCAACCATCCCTCTTTCATGCTTACTTCTGGCCTTGCTCTTTGTCTCACAATATCCTTTAAGTTTTTCATGAACCTTTCAAGGAAAAACATCTATCGAGCATGAACAACCCAACAAAGCGTCACTTCATCAACAAAATGCACAATAAGATGCAATTGGGCTAATGAGAATTGTTTTAGGAAAGTTGTCCTCACTCATACACACTGCCTTAATAGCATTGAAATGAGCTATATCAATGTTGTATCAATGGATGTAGGATCTACCTCCTTTAAGGATATGTACCTACATACATAGCAATCATGTGTACTATTTACCATGTGAGCGCACGAGAATACCAAATATGCAATATAGCTTAGTTAGTGAATTGAAGAGAAGATTCATACCTAACCAAGCTTCTCGTTTTGTAAATCGCCTCTTTTACCTTATTGTATCCACAACCAACTATAGAAATTGTAATAATAAATTATGCATAGAAAAAAATGGAAGTTAGTATATGAGCCTATAAATTATGTACCATAAAGAGAAAATGAATAAGCGAACACTTATATAATTGTAATATCTTCTTTGAATCATGTGTCTTGAGTCCATATAATTGTACCTATCCTTTCTTTTTGGTCTTTGTGAAGGCACCCTTCAATGAATGCATTACTCCCGTTGGTGTACAAAAAGAGGTAATCACATCTTTCACCTTATTGTGCTCCTTCTTGGTTAATACCCATGGTGCCTTTGGTAGGACCTTGTTACCACTCTCACTTTAAATTGGTCATGCACTTTGAAGGCATCAAATATTTTGTAAGTCATCCCTTGTATCCTTTGTACCTCTTCTACCAATTCAATGGTCTCAAATATTTGTTGTCACATTCTTGAAGATATGCATGGGATCTAAGGGATGATTTATCTTCATGTCAAACCAATATGGAAGTCAAAACAAATCTAGACATCCCATCGGGGTGGATTGGGGGTGCTTCTCCATGCCTTAAACCAATCTCTACCTCTCTGATTACAAGTGGTGAGACATCATGTGGCACATACTTGGGATTTGAAGGAGGGAGAAATCAATGATGTTTGTCATATTTAATGATGTCCGGAGCTTGCTAAACCTATTTCAAGATTGAAATGATTGAGAGGTAGAGATATAAAATTAAAGTTTTAAGGTTAAAGCTTAAAGTTATTTGGGCACAAGTAGGTACTTGAGCACTCTGAGAACCTAGGATAGTCATACATCGTCCAAAGGAAAACTCCTTTCACCTTCACCTCACGCCTATTTATTGGCCTTAAAACATCATGTACTTTGATACCTTGCCATAGTGTCTCAAGCTCCTTAATCATAGGCTCAAGGTACACATCTATGTTTTCCACCTTATTGGTACAAGGAGAGAAAGCATGATATGACCTTTCTTGATTGCCACACATGGAGGGAGGTTGTATCTCCAATACAATATGCCAAGTATACCATGAGTGGACTTAAAGCCAAATGTTTTAACACCGTCCATGCCCAATCCAAGACGTAAGTGACGGGACTCTCTTTAAACTTTGGCCATTGATGCTCCACATGTTGCCATGCGGTGAATCAGCTACTATTCTCATGATGCCATCAGTTGAGTGATGTGAGTAGCAAGCCAAGTCATGAGTTCTGTAATCCCCTTACATTTAAACGTGTTGGATGTGAGGAATGATAGGGAAGTGTCTCAACATCTTTCAGGAACATTTTCTCCTTGCAAATCATCCCTATAGCAGCATACGATCATTGGGACATGCGTGTTTTTTTGTGTAATCCATACCTAGCATAGAGAGCATTTTACGACACCCATATGGTGATTTCAGTAATAGATTTTGAGGGGGAATAATCTTCTTGATAATCCTACAACATAACGTAAGAAATACTATGTTAAAATATTAGCAAGGAGAATATATTAAACATGAGACATTTTCTATTTAAGAGAATAGAATGAGGCGGTCTTACCAAAGTACACTTGTGAAACTTGCATCACTCCATCCATAAGTTGTTTGCAAGTTTAATAACTCCAAGTTTGCTTGTATTATGGAGTACAAATATCCCTCATACAAAGGGGTTCTTGCCTCTCTATGCAAGGTTTCCTCCTCTTATTGGAGCTTGCTCACTATCATCTATAACCTCCCGTCCAAAGAAGTCCTTCACAATGTCGTCCATGATGAGATTCTCTTCCTCCTCATGTGGCAATGGTGGAGGTACTTCATTCATTGGTTAGGGAAGATGAGTCTCAGCCATGCTTTCCATATGAATATTTTCCACCTTCTCACTGTACCTGATGTCATTGAATGGTGTGGTTGGTTACCTAGCACTCTCCTATGGTTCTCAACCATGTCATCATCCACACTTGGTCATGCCAATGCCTCATGAAGACCATACATACGGACATGCTCAATTGTTAATGAAGTTGTCATTTATATTGGCCCTTGCATTGGTCACACACACAACGGAGTTTTTCTCTCAACCATGCCTCGAAACCAACTTTCGGCCCTCGATGATCATTCCAAAACCTGGCCAAAACTTATTTAGAGTTATTATAAAATGCTTGATTTATCCAGACCAATGCACAGAGCTAGGGTTAGGGCAACATAAACTAATTTATTTCAATCACTTATGCATTAGGAGTATGGTTTAGGGTACTCGCCTCTTTTTCCTCTTGTTCTCCTTGCTTTGCTAATATGTTAAAATCAAATAAATTTTTTATTTATTATGTTTTTGTTATGTAGGTTTATTCAAGTGAACAAGGGTTTAGGCCAATCCTCTCATATGGCTTCTCAAACAAGAGGTAAGCCCTCTTTTGTTGTGTAGGTTTATTAAAGTGAATAAGGGTTTATGCCAATCCTCTCATATGGCTTCTCAAATAAGAGGTAAGCCCTCTTTTGTGTAGGTTTATTAAAGTGAATAAGGGTTTAGGCCAATCCTTTTATACGACTTCTCAAAGAAGAGGTAATCATTCTTCTTCTCTTTGTGTTTTTGCACCCTTGGGTGCTAGGGATTAGGGTTAGGTCAATATGCTTATACATAGGATTATGCATAAGCCCTTATGCAATAGGCTTGTGCAAAAGCCTTTATCCATAGGCTTATGCATAAGCCTTATGCAATAGGCTTATGCACAAGACCTTATCCATAGTCTTATCAATAGGCTTATGCACAAGCCCTTATCCATAGTCTTATGCATAAGCCCTTACGTACGTAAAAGGCTTACGTATAAGCCTTGTGCAATAGGCTCATGCACAAGCCTTATGCATAAGGCTTATGCATAGTCTTATGGAATAGGCTAGGTATCAGGCGTATTCATTAGGCTTATTCAATAGGCTTATGCATCAAGCTTATGCAATAGGCTATTCATAATATGTTAAAATGAACTAACTTTTTAATTTATTATGTTTCTTTTTTGTAGGTTTATTCAAATGAGGGTTTAGGCCACAAGGCTCATACGGCTTTTCAAAAAGAAGAGGTAAGCCCTCTTTTTCCATTCTTTGTTTATTCTTCTTCTCTTTATGTTTTTGCATGCTTGGGTGCCAGGGATTAGGGTTAGGTCAATAGTCTTATACATAAGCCCTTATGTAATAGTCTTATGCATAATCCCTTATATAATACGCTTATGCATAAGCCTTATGCATATGCTTATGCATAGCCTTTATTCTTCACAAGCCCTTATGCATAGCCTTTATACATATAAGCTTATGCATAAGCCCTTATGCAATAGCCCTTATTCATAAGCCCTTGTACATAGCCTTTATCAATATCGGCTTATGCATAATCCCTTATGCAATAGGCTTATGAATAGCCCTTATGCATAGCCTTTATGCAATAGGCTTATCCATAGGCTATGCATGCATGAAGTTTAAATGTGTAACTAATCACTTTTTCCCATGTTATTTTTTGTAGGTCTTGCATTGTTGTCCTCTCCTTTGGCTCACATTGTCGAAGTGATTTCTCTTCTTCATATGACAAGTTTAGGGTTTAGGCTTATGCATAGATATATGGGGCATTATTGTAGTCCATCTAGAATGGTGTTTAAGTCAAGCTAGGAGTGGTAGGTGGTTATAGTGGAGGAGGATCCCTTGGTCATCTCACTATCCTTCTCTTGTAAAAGAGAAGTTTCCTTTGGCTTTAATAGTGGGTAGCGTGTGGAAAGTCCTTAGAAGCTATCATCCAAAAGGGGCACTATCCACACTGCTTGTCTAAGAAGTATTGTAGAAGGTCTCAAAAATGTTCTAATATCACATGTTGCCTTTCTTGTTTAAGCTTGTGTTGTTTTCTTCTCCTGCGGCTTGACATTGTCAAGGTAATCTCTCTTATTCATTCAACCTCATGTTTATTACACCCTTA
Organism: Cibotium barometz; assembly: GCF_041138505.1. NCBI lineage: Eukaryota > Viridiplantae > Streptophyta > Polypodiopsida > Cyatheales > Cibotiaceae > Cibotium > Cibotium barometz. The sequence goes on from NC_141079.1 coordinate 7,921,869, forward strand.
GGTTCTGAGTTTAGGGTTTACACATGCATAGAGACGGGGCATTATTGTAGAACATCTAGAATGTTGTTTATGTCAAGTTAGGAGTGGTTATCTGTGAGTATGTGGTTATAGTATATGTAAGGCTCTATGCGTAGAGCTCTATGCATAAGGCTCTATTCATTGGCTCTATGGGTAGGCTTATGCGTAGAGCTTTATGCATAACGCTATATGGATAGGATTTATGCATAAATCTCTTTGCATAATACTCTATGCGTAGGCTCTATGCATAGATCTTTATACATAAGGCTATATGCATAAGAAATTTATCTTTTATGCTTCAAGCAATTGACGTGTATGCACGTATGTATAGGCAATGTCGATCGACCCATCAGAAAACCCAGATGTGTCAAATCTACTATCTATTATAAACTAATAATATGGGCAGCAAGCTTGGTCTTAGATTACTCAGACACAAGTATGGTTCCATCAAACCTTTTAAGTCAATATTAGATAAAGTGGAAAAAATCCCATTCCCATGAAAAAAGTGGGGGTATGGTAAACTCATCCAAGAATCTAGATCTACTTTGTCCGACAAATTTGGAGTTTGCATGTTCAAGTTATGGCCAAAACAAATTTTTTAAATACATTCCCATTTTGAGGGATTTTTCCCATTTTATCTAATATTGACTTTTTTCACATACACAAAGTTAATCTTTTATGCATTCTATAAGTCTTATGGTTTAATCTTATATTCAAATGGGCTTATAATTAGGCTAGTCGACGCAATGGGAGCAATCTACCCCACTTAACTAGTCACAGTAAACTAGGCCTTTGATAGGTGCAAGTTTGAGTGGCATGGGGCCGAGTGGTGCAGGCCCGTCACGGTATGGTTGTGATAAGCCTACACCTCCTACCTCGACTTGACCCACCCCTGCTCCCTCACATCCATCTTTACCATAACAATGACGTAGTAAGGAATCTGGTAGGGCTAGTAGACGTGCTAGCGGAGGGGGAGAAAACTACTTTTTCTTTCGCAAAAGCAACACTACAAAAGCAAGGGACTTCACACTTGGGCTTGGGAGGAAAGTCCTCCTTCATTGCTGGTTTCATAAGTACCTATTTTAGTAATCATTTCTTCTCCTCTTTCATTTTGTTTTATATTATATTATTTTCTTTAACCAATTGTATATTTTCTTAATTGCTTTTTGTAGAGGGTGTTTTTTGGGCATGACCTAACAAAGGAGGAGTATGACTATAGCTATAGAGCCCCCCATCCACAATTATGGGCATGGATGCGTACACAAGGCGTACACTTGGACAAGTCCATTTTGGGGACTCAAGAAGATGAGGTAAGTAGTGACATAGTCCTTCTCTTATCTATATCTAATTGTATTTAATTTCCCTATGCTTACCTTGTGCTTAATCGCATGTATGTATGATAAAGGGGAACAAGAAGAGGAGGGAGCATAAAGCAGTGGAAGGAAGTGAAGAGGAGGATGAAGATGATAATGATGAGCATTTGGAATCTAATGAGGATACCGATTATCCACCTCTTCATTGATATATTTTTTGTATATATGGCCAAAGGCCCGACACTTCGTGAAATAAAATAGAATTTGGTCTCATTTTCATTCTTCACAGTGTCTGTGTTTCTCATGTTTATGTTTGTGTCATAAAACTATGAATCTGCTTTAATTAAAAAAAAGAGAGCTAGGGAAGACTGGGGAGTTCTGTACAGACTCCGTGGTCTGCCCAAGATTTTTTTACTACATAGTACTTTTGTTGTTGAGTAGCACAAAAAGCAACAAAATATCGCTACTAAGTAGCAGTGTTTTGTTGTTAAACAACAAAATGTTTCTACTAAGCAATGATATTTTGCTGCTATTTTTACTACCTAGCAGCACAATGAACTCGTTGTTTGCAAGCAAAAATAGCCCAACATCTCCTTACCCTTCTAGTTATAAAAGCACTGGTATTTTCACTGCTACACTCTCATTCTATTATAGTGTTTGATATAGAATAATTTTGCTTTTACTTTCTCAATTAAACAAATGAGAATGTATCTATTGTAATCTTAATCAATGCTCGCCATACTCAAATTGATTACATATAAAAAAATATTGTACCTAATGCTTCTATGTGCTAGAAGTGACCTTGTTCTTTCTAAATCTAGCATTGATCTTAATGTCCTTTCTAGCAATGATGCTTATGAGATCTTGATGTTGTTTCTTTCGTTTTGTAGGTGGAGATCTTATCACAAAAATATCATGAAAACCTAGCATCATTAGTTGGGTATTGTTGCGAGTTAAATGAGAGGTGTTTTATTTATGAGTTTATGCCGAAAGGAACTCTTGATGATCATCTTTAGGGTATGCCTCATAATCTTATGTAATAATGTGTTCTTCCACAAGATAATTTCTCATTTTAACAAGTTTTTTTTTGCTCTAAATCTTTTAGATAGCAATAAATTACTTATAATTTACATACGGAGCATAGCAAATTCTAAACTCTTCTCCTTCAAGATACATGCACGATGAAGGTCTCGTAGATCTTCTACAACTTTTTTGAGTTCTAGGGCTGAATCACTACAACAAAAAGAGGGATTAGCAATAGTTATAGCATGGCTTTTATTAAAGGATTTACAAAAGTGTCGGGGTGTAAGTGTTGATGTAAGTACCACTATAATAGTCACATTTTTTTTTGGGACGCTATAACCATCGCTATATCCCATATTATAATCGCTGCTATATCCCACAATATTTTTTTCGAGCGGTGTTGTAAAAAAACATCGTCACTATTTTTTCCACTCAGCACGACGGCACTGATAAAAACATCAGTGTTGCTATTTTTTTCGCTCAGCTATGTTGTTAAAAAGAAATTAGTGTCGCTCAACGACACTGATAAGAAACATTACCATCGCTATTTCCACCGCTTAGCGATGGTACTGAAGATATTTCTAATTTATACAAACAGACATATCAACATGTGAAAATACATTTGAAACATAGTAACTCCCAAAATGTTCATTGTATTGAATCCCAAACACCATAAAAGGTGAGTCACATCTAAAATGCCATAACAAGCGAGTTACATTGAGTATGGAGCTACACAATATTAAACTAAGTTAGGAAAGATGGCCTTCCACCCGATCCAAGATGAGAAGCCTCTCTTTTATGCATGCATGCTTGGGCTGCTTCTCTTTGTTTCTCTTGAATAGATCAGGATTTTCTCGAAACGTCAATTTGGCCTTCTTCCAATCCTTTTCTGATTATCCTAGTAGCTTGATGCCACCACACTTGATGGCTTTGTAAATTGATGATTTCTTGTGACTCACATGACCACGCATATGATCTAGTATGTTAAGATCATTAAATTGTAAGTCGGGTGGAATACATGAAACTTTGTCTTTAATACTTGCAGAATGTATTGCTTCTTTGCATTGTCTTGAGTTCTCCAATCAATTCCCTAAATGTTTTTGAACTCAAGATTTACAAGGTGATGCATGTGTGCTATGACATGCTTCCCCTTGCTATCCTCAATGATCGACGAATATGTCCTCCTCACATGGTAAGGAAGCGTCGCTGGATCATAGGCATTTGGATCCACCACCTGTTGTGCGGGCGCATCCTCTGCTCATGGGGAATTGGAAGAAGATCTATTACTAGCCCAAAACAACCCCTGTGTCCACCCCCACTAGAACAACAACCCCCACTAGAACGATGAGAAGAGGCAGATCTCCTATCTGACAAGGTTGTGGTAAGAGGTCGTGGAGTAGGTGCCTTAGATTAGAGTGGAGTGGCTTGGTCACAATCTTCATGTGAAATCTCGACACCTAGATGTGGACTAGATCCTCTAATGGGAGTGGCCATGGGTATTGATAAGAAAACAAGTAGGAGACACACACACAGGAGCAAACCCTAACCATAGAGGGAAGCCATCTCCCTTCTCACACAATGCATAAAACCATAATCCATAATCTACAACACACTACATGTGTTGTGTCCACACACAGCTAACCCTAGCTAATGTCCACACACTATGACCAGCTGAACGCAGTCATTTATGTCTCACACATGTTACTACCTAACATTCCAGCACATAGTGTAACTGGCATAAGCTGACATCAAGCTTGAATCTCAACAGCCCCTCTCAAGCTCATGATGTACTGCCATAGATGAAGATGTAGATGAGCTTGGGCTATCAAAGCTCTCAACACTCCCCCTCAAGCTCATCCCATGTACTCCCAACATAGTACGGAAGTACTCAAACTTCTCCCTGCTAAGTGGCTTTGTAAAGATGTTGGCCACCTGCTCTTCAGTCTTCACATACTGCAAATCCACTATACCATCCAACACTTTCTCTCTGACAAAATGATAGTGGATCTCTATGTGTTTGGTCCGCGCATGAAAAATAGGATTCTTGGCCAACTGTATGCTGCTCATGTTGTCACAATGAATGACAACCTTGCCATAATTAGGCTCACCCAAATCAGCCAAGAGATCTTAATTTATACTCCTTCACATGTAACAATGGCTGCACCCTTGTATTCAACCTCTGTGCTAGATAAAGCAACAATAGGTTGCTTCTTGCGGCTCCAACTCACCACTGCACTTCCAAATGTAAAGGCATAACCACTAGTAGACCTCCTGCCATACGAGCTACCTACCCCATCTGTGTCTGTGTAGCCGTGTACATCCAAGCCTTTACCATGCTCATAAAGAAGACCATAATGTGCAGTGGTCTTTACATAGTACATAATGCATCTCATTGCATCCAAATGAGGTTTTTTGGGGCGTTGCATAAATTGGATTACTAGCCTCACAACATAACTGAGATTCGATCGTGTGATAGTCATGTAAATAAGACTCCCAACCATCTTTCTATACATGGATGGATCATCCAACTCTTCACCAAAATTAGCCCGCAACTACACATTCTGCTCCAAAGGTGTATTCATTGGCTTACACCCTGTCATCTCATATTTTGCCAACATATCCAATGCATATTGGCGTTGCACTAACCATGTCCTTGCATGGTCTTTGATCACTTCAATCCCAAGAAAATATCTCAATTCACCCAAGTCTGTCATATTATCAAACTGCCCACTCAATGCCTTCTTGACATGCAGAACATCTGTAGCATGATCTCGTGTGACAATCAAGTCATCCACATAGATGACAAGTAAGACAATCAAGTCATCCACATAGATGACAAGTAAGACAATCCCATGATCTGTTTTCTTCACATAGAGTGAAGAATCTACTGAAGAAACCTGAAATCCAAGGGAGATAAGATATCGGCTTATCTTATCACTCCAAGCATGAGGTGCTTGCTTCAAACCATAAAATGCTTTCTTTAATGTGCATACATGAGTGGGGTACCTCGGGTGTACATATCCTTCTGGCTGTCCCATATAAACTTTCTCTTGTAAATCACCATTTAGAAATGCATTTTTCACATCCATTTGATGCATTTCCCAACCATTTGCTGCAGCCATAGCAATGACTGCTCTCACTGTTCCCATCTTTGCAACTGGACTAAATGTTTCATCATAGTCCAAGCCTTGGGTTTGTGCATAACCCTTAGCTACCAACCGCACTTTATGGCACTCAATGGAACCATCTGATTTGCATTTCACCTTATAAACCCATTTGCAACCAATGACATTTTTGCCTTGTGGTAAGGCAACCAAATCCCAAGTTTCATTATGAACCAATGCATCCATCTCAACATCCATTGCCTTCTCCCATACATGCTTCCCAATAGCTTATGTATAGCATGTAGGTTCCACATGCTTCAACAAAGAGGTCATATATGTGTAATGCATAGCAAAGTCATGATATGTCAGCCTGTCAAAACTGGATACTTGACCCTTTGGGGTTTCTGCAATGCATGCAGATCACTTTGAACACCTGTCACTCTAGCATGTGGAGGCACATATCTATCTTGCCGCCTTGCACTTGGTGTGCGTAAAACTGGTATGCCAAGTTCCTCATCCAAACTTTCTGAACTTGATGACTCATAACCTGTAATGCCAATTCCTTCATCTTCTTTTTCCCTTTATCCAGAGCACTACTCCCAGTGCTCACACTCTCATGTCTCAAGCATCTTGACCATGGACGTATAGTACTACTCTTAGACTCTGTTGGCCTAGATATAGAAATAGAACTTTCTTGTGGTAAGTTCACATGCACATCATCATCAACAACGGAATCAATGACACCCTCATCCTTTGCCTTGTACCAACTAGCAAGTTCATCAAACACCACATCTTGTGAGATAACCACTTGCCTAGTTTGTGGATTGTAACATTTATATGCCAATGCAATCTTGTGCATACCCAGCAAAAATGCACTTTTCTGCCTTAGGATCCAACTTCTTCCTCCTCTTGTCTGGCACATGCACATAAGCTATGCAACCAAACACTCTGAGGTGTCCAATGTCTCGCCTAAAACCTGTAAGATGAATCTCTGCTGGTGTACTTCCATGTATGGCTGCTGTGGGTGTCTTATTAAGTACATACACCACTGTGGCACATGCTTCTGCCCAATAATAGTGTGGCATACTCTTTTCATTGAGCATTGCCTTGGCCACATCACAAATGACTCTATTTTTCCTCTTAGCAAAACCATTTTGCTAAGGTGTCTACCTGCAAGTTAGAGAGGAGACACACACACAGGAGCAAACCCTAATGTATATTGCAAACCCTAACCATAGAGGGAAGCAATCTCCCTTCTCACACAATTCATAAAGCCATAATCCATAATACACACAACACACTATCAGTTGTGTCCACACACATCTAACCCTAGCTAATGTCCACACACTATGACCAGCTGGACACGCGGTCATTTATGTCACACATGTTCCTACCTAACATGCCAGCACATAGCATAGCTGGCTCACACTGACATCAAGCTTGAATCTCAACAGCCCCTCTCAAGCTCATGATGTACTGCCATAGATGAAGATGTAGATGAGCTTGGGATATCAAGGCTCTCAACACTCCCCCTCAATCTCATCCCACGTACTCCCAACATAGTACGGAAGTACTCAAACTTTTCCCTGCTAAGTGGCTTTGTAGAGATGTCTGCCACCTGCTCATCAGTCTGTAGATCAACTGTACCATCAAGCTCATGATGTACTGCCATAGATGAAGATGTAGATGAGCTTGGGATATCAAGGCTCTCAACACTCCCCCTCAATCTCATCCCACGTACTCCCAACATAGTACGGAAGTACTCAAACTTTTCCCTGCTAAGTGGCTTTGTAGAGATGTCTGCCACCTGCTCATCAGTCTGTAGATCAACTGTACCATCGAGCACCTTCTCTCTGACAAAGTGATAATGGATCTCTATGTGTTTGGTCCTCGCATGAAATACTGGATTCTTGGCCAACTGTATACTGCTCATGTTGTCACAATGAATGACAACTTTGCCATCACAATAGGCTCACCCAAATCCACCAAGAGATTCTTTAACCATATTGCCTCACAAGTAGCAATGGCTGCACCCCTGTATTCAGCCTCTATACTAGATAAAGCAACTGTAGGTTGCTTCTCGCTACTCCAACTCACCATGGCACTTCCAAGTGTAAAAGCATAACCACTAGTAAACCTCCTGTCATATGAGCTACCTGCCCAATCAACATCTGTGTAGCCATGTATATCCAAGCCTTTACCACTCTCATATAGAAGACCATAATGTGCACTGGTTTTTACATATCGCATAATGCGTCTCACTGCATCCAAATGAGGTTTTCTGGGGCTCTGCATAAATTGGCTTACTAGCCCCACAACATAACTCAAATCCGGGCGTGTGATAGTCATATAAATTAGACTACCAACCATCTTTCTGTACATAGATGGATCATCCAACTCCTCACCAAAATCAGCCCGCAACTTTACATTCTGCTCCAAAGGTGTACTCATAGGCTTACACCCTGTCATCCCATATTTTGCCAACATATCCAATGCATATTGGCGTTGCACTAACCATGTACCTGCATGGTCTTTGATCACTACAATTCCAAGAAAGTATCTCAACTCACCAAGGTCTTTCATGTCAAATTGCCCACTCAATGCTTTCTTTACATGCATCACATCTGTACCATGATCACCTGTGATAATCAAATCATCCACATAGATGATAAGTAAAACAATCCCATGATCTGTCTTCTTCACATAGAGTGAAGAATCTGCTATAGAAATCTGGAATCCAAGAGAGAGAAGATATCTGCTCATCTTATCACTCCAAGCACGAGGTGCTTGCTTCAAACCATATAATGCCTTTTTCAATCTGCATACATGAGTGGGATATCTTGGGTGTACATAACCTTCTGGCTGTGCCATATACACTTCCTCTTGTAGATCACCATTTAGAAATGCATTTTTGACATCCATTTGATGCATTTCCCAACCATTAGCTACAGCCATAGAAATGACTGCTCTCACTGTTCCCATCTTTGCCGCTGGACTGAATGTTTCATCATAGTCCAAGCCTTGGGTTTGTGCATAACCCTTAGCTACCAATCTTGCTTTATGTCGCTCAATGGAACCATCAGACTTGCACTTCACTTTGTAAACCCATTTACAACCAATAACATTTTTGTCCTTTGGTAATGCAACCAAATCCCACACGTGTCATTATGAACCAATGCGTCCATCTCAACATCCATTGCTTTCTCCCATACATGCTTTCCAATAGCTTCTGTATAGCATGTAGGTTCCACATGCTTCACCATAGATGTCATATATGCATAATGCATAGCAAAATCTCGATATGTCAACCTGTCAACGGGATATCTTACCCTTTGGGATCTCCGCAATGCATGCGGATCACTCTGAACACCTGTCACTCTAGCATGTGGTGGCACATATCTATCCTGCCTAGCACCAGGTGTGCGTAAAATAGGTATGCCAAGCTCCTCATCCAAACTCTCTGTACTCGATGACTCATAACCTGTAATTCCAATTCCTTCAACCTTCTTCTTTCCTTTATCCATAGCACTACTCCCAGTGCTCACACTCTCATGCCTCAAACGTCCTGACCATACATGGACGTACAGTACTACTCTCAGCCTCTACTGGCCCAGACATAGAAGTAGAACTAGAACTTTCTTGTGGCAAGTTCACATGCACATTTGCTTCAAGTGACTCAATGACACCCTCATCCTTTGCTTTGTACCAACTAGCAAGCTCATCAAACACCACATCTCGTGAGATAACAACTTGTCTAGTTTGTGGATTTGTATGCCTTTCGATCCTGTGCATAACCAACAAACACACACTTCTCTGCTTTAGGATCCAACTTTCTCCTTCTTTCATCAGGCACATGTACATAAGCTATGCATCCAAATACTTTGAGGTGTCCAATGTCTGGCCTATAACCTATAAGCCGCATCTCTGGCATACTTCCATGAATGGCTGCTGTAGGTGTTTTGTTCAGTATATACACTGCACTAGCACAAGCTTCTGCCCAATAATAATCTGGCATGCTCTTTTCATTGAGCATCTCCCTAGCCACTTCACATATGACTCTATTCTTTCTCTCAGCCACACCATTCTGCTGAGGTGTATACCTGCAAGTCAATTGTCTTCTTATACCATGCTTTCTCAAGAAATGCTCAAAAGCTTTTGAGGTATATTCACCACCTCCATCTGTCCTCAAACATTTAATCCAACAGCCATATTGCTTTTCTGCAAAAACTTTGAAATCCATGAACTTTTCCAACACTTCACTTTTCTCTCTGAGAAAGTATATCCATGTCATTCTGCTAAAGTCATCAATGAATGTCACATAATATAGACTGCCTTTGATAGATGGGTTTTGTGCAGGACCCCATACATCACTATGTACTATCTCAAGTGGCTTGCTACTCATATTTCCTTCTCTAGGAAACCGCAACCTTGCCTACTTTCCAAACTGACAGGCTTCACAAACATGCATATGCCCATCATACTTGAATCTAGGCAGCCCACTAACAATGCCTCTTGTCTGCATGTTCTTTAACCTTTGTATATTGACATGTCCAATCCTCTTATGCCACATATCAATGTCCTATACCACATTTTTGCTTTTAGAGAACATGGCTGATTTTAACTCAGGAATTCCAGCATCCAGCTTAAACAACCTGCCTTCTTTCTTGCCTTTAGCAATGACTCTACATCCATGTTTGAAATCCTCAACGAAGTAACCATGCTCGTTGAAACAAACCTGTAATCCCTGTTCCACCATTTGACCAACTGAGGCCAAGCTTTTTGTGATCGAAGACACATACAACACATCTGACATAGATTTTGTTTGACCATTGTGCATAACCAATGGTACACTTCCAACATGTGTAATGGCATGCTGATTATCATCTCCTATTTCCACATAGCCTTTCACATCCATAGACTTCATATGCTCAAACCATTCACCATGACAAGTCATATGGTTTGATGCTCCAGAATCCATATACCAAGTGTCATCATTTTCAGCATTTGTCATCATAGATCCAACAACATGTTTCATGGCAAACAAGTGATTTGCAGTGCCATCATTACTGCTTGATGCATAATTTCCACCACCATGTTGTGCATAATTTCCACGATGTTGTGCTCTACCCCCTCTCAAATCATTCTGTTTGCGGAAACAATCTCTTGCCATATGACCAAACTTCCCACAGTAATGGCATTCCACATCTTGCATAGATGTTTGTTGGCCTTGCCAACGTCCTCTACCACGAGGATTACCTCTGCCTCTCTGAGGTGTATATCCACGACCACCTCTAGCACCATATGAAGGCTGAAAATTCTATTGTGATGACCTGTCCTGCCATCCACGACCATTACCACCACGGCCACGTGATGCGAATCTCCCCCTGCCTCTAAAACCTCTCTGCGAATAGAAAGCCTGATTTCTGCCATTATCATCATGGCTAGTAGATGCATCCTGAAATGAATCACTGAGTTTGATTTCCTCAACAAGGAAGAGTGAAACCAACTCATCAAAGTCTGGTAAACTTGTACTCCAAACCGAGATAGATGTATCAAATGATTTATATTCCTTGCCAAGACCACGCAAGGTAATATCCACCAAATCATCAACAGGCATGGGGGCATTTATTGTTGCCAATGCATCTGCAAACTTCTTTATTTCTTGCACATAATCATGTATGCACCTTTTATTCCGCTTCACATTATGTATCTGTTGTTGCAATTGAGACTTGCGAGCACTCGTGTCTGTATCAAACAACTTCACCAATGTATCCCATGCATCCTTGGGATTCTCACAGTATCATGTATATGTATGAGAATAGCATCCGAAATACATATAGACAGATAATGCAACACTTTGAATGCTCTTTCTGACCATTGCTTATGAGCGATAACCTGCTCTACTGTGTAGGTTGTCGGGGTAGTGTTTGGCTCAGCACCTGTAATGAGATTCCAAAAACCTTTTCCCTTCATGAAACTTTTGATCCTGTACTTCCATGCCTGGAAGTTCTTCCTATCCAGCTTTTCACCAACAATCTGTATTGGATTATCCGACATGTTTGCTCAATGCAATACACCTTCTGCACAATTCCAAATCTTTAAATGAGCCTTCCTCAGCTCAACCACTCTCCAATGAGTGTTCTAGGTATTCCAAAATAGCCAACAATCTTCAAATTTGATGTAGAAAATCAACCTGTATGCATCCAAAATGAACTGGCTCACGTAGTCCGAGATACCCTGATTTGATGCGCTTTTCGAGGCTCCAAATTACAATGTAGTGGTTAAATCAAGTATGGGTAACTTGCATTGACACCTAAACAGCCTCAATGTAGAGTATCAACACCATCTGACATGTGTACATATCAGTTTTTGAAAAACCCCTTTCTCTGTTTTGGGAAAAACCAAAAAAACTAGAAAAACCAGTAGTAATTTTGCTCTAATTTCTTCAATCCTTGTCCAAATTGAGCAACCAGGCATTCATTAGCTTAGCAATAGTGTCCACTAACTCCATATAAGAGGAATTAGTCCAATTGTTTAAGACCAATGTAATTGTTTGATTAAACTCACTCTGTTTCTTCTAGACAGGCTTTTTAATCAGCTCATTCCCAGCTCAATTAGGCATAATTGATCAAACCAACCATATAGCATTCTTCTCTAGTGTGTGTAGCATCCAATTTCTAAGTCAATTTTGAAATATGGCAGGCACCCGAGTTGAATTTGATCTTCCACTCAGTAAAATAGTTGAAATATACTCTATTTCTGCTGTCCAGCCAGCGTCGCCTGCTGTAGAGGGCTTTGGGAGTGTTTGTAATACTAATTGATGATGAAATCAAGTAGCCAACACACTAGGCAAGTGTGTGACCAATCAATGCTTTGACTTTTGCCAAAAACATGCTCCAAATGCATCAAATTTTGAGTTGCTTTTCTCTGTTTTGTGAGTTGCCAATACATTCGTCCTTGTCAGATACATGTGTTTTTGCCAGATTTACATGTATTTCCACCATACATCAGTGCTTCCAAGCTTTAATGGAAAGCTTCAAAAAACCAGAATTTCTCTTTGCTTTGAGTTGCACTAATTTGCTTTGTTTTTGCCTGAATCACCTGCAATCCACTCAAGGATGTTCAGAAGACCTTACCCGGTAGACCAAGCTCTCAGATCTGATAGTATTCGGTGTGCAAGCTTCACAGCTTCAATGTAGAAATTGAGATATTTCATCTCTCCTGTCTCCTAATTCAAGTCTAGTTACAAAAAGTTAGCTCAACCGACCTAAAAATAGTCAAAAATTGACCAAACTGAGTTGGAAAATTCTAGAATCAGTTTGTTTGGTTAGGAGCTCAATTTTGCCTATAAATAGAAGCCTCCCCTTGTTGAAAAAAAAATATATAGTGTTTATGCATCGTTACTCTACTCCACCTAAGCCAAGAACTGTGAATTCATTAATAATTCACTAGTTTTTGGAGCTTCCCTCTTTCTTCAATCCCCATTGGTGGCTCCATCAACATACTTAACCAATTGATTGGTTGGGGGCCTCTACCGTGAACAAAGAATCAAGCAATTTGTAAGGTAATTAGTGAATATTGATCTTTTCTATAATTTCTCAATGTTTCTCTCTTCTCAACCCCTCTCAAGCTTGAGAAGCTTAATTGGTATGGTTTTTTAAATGCTATTGAAGTTAATTGGTGAATAGTAGTGAAGAAATACATAATTTGATGAATGCTATTGAAGTTAATTAATTAATGATAGTAAAGATTTACATAAATTTCTATTTATGTTTAAATTCTAATGGTTTTTATGTAATTTCTCTCTCTCACTCAAGAAATGGTCATACTCATGACCCATTCTCAATCCAAATGAGACTTTTCATAAAGCTTTTCCTTAACCCAAGATTAAGCTATGCTTGAGGCCAAATTAATGATTTTTTTTCTATGCTTTTAGTTTATGTATATTGATGATTCAATCCATTATGGATTAATGATCCAATTAGAGATCATTTTAATTATTTCCTTAATGATAAGCTTTATCCCTTAGAAAAATTGAGATTTATCAGTCATAGCAGCGGAGCTATGGCAAAATTTTTATAAAAATTATGCATAAAATAATTTCATTCAAAGCATAAAAAGAGGACTTCCTACCATATTCTAGGAATTATCATCCTAGATTAATTGAAAGAATTTCATTATAATCATGGAAAAATTAAATTTTAATATTATGCATAAAGGATAAGTTTTTATATCAAAAGTGTTACTTTTACCATTTTTATTTTCATGCATAGAAGTATGCATAATGGATAAATTTTTATATCAAAAGTGTTATTTTTATCATTTTTATTTTCATGCATAGAATTATGCATAAAGGATAAATTTTTATATCAAAAGTTTTATTTTTATCATTTTTATTTTCATACATAGAAGTATGCATAATGGATAAATTTTTATATCAAAAGTGTTACTTTTATCATTTTTTATTTTCATGCATAGAAGTATGCATAAAGGATAAATTTTTATATCAAAAGTGTTATTTTTATCATTTTTATTTTCATGCGTAGAAGTATGCATAATGGATAAATTTTTATATCAAAAGTGTTACTTTTACCATTTTTATTTTCATTTTTATTTTCATGCGTAGAAGTATGCATAATGGATAAATTTTTATATCAAAAGTGTTACTTTTACCATTTTTATTTTCATGCGTAGAAGTATGCATAATGGATAAATTTTTATATCAAAAGTGTTACTTTTACCATTTTTATTTTCATGCATAGAAGTATGCATAAAGGATAAATTTTTATATCAAAAGTGTTATTTTTATCATTTTTATTTTCATGCATAGAAGTATGCATAAAGGATAAATTTTTATATCAAAAGTGTTATTTTTATCATTTTTATTTTCATGCATAGAAGTATGCATAATGGATAAATTTTTATATCAAAAGTGTTATTTTTATCATTTTTATTTTCATGCATAGAAGTATGCATAAAGGATAAATTTTTATATCAAAAGTGTTACTTTTATCATTTTTATTTCATGCATAGAAGTATGCATAATGGATAAATTTTTATATCAAAAGTGTTACTTATATCATATTTGAATTTCATGCATAAAGGTATGCATAAAAGTTGATTATTTTATTATAAAAGTGTATCTTTTATTATATTGAATTTCATGCATAGAGGTATGCATAAAAGTTGATTATTTTATTATAAAAGTGTGACTTTTATCATAATTGAATTTCATGCATAGAGGTATGCATAAAAGTTGATTATTTTATTGTAAGAGTGTTACTTTTATCATATTGGATTTCATGCATAGAGGTATGCATAAAACATATTCTTTTTATACTAAAAGTGTGATTTTCATCATAAATGGATTTTATGCATAACTTAGATGCATAAGAGAAATTCTTTTATTCTAAAAGTGTAATTCCTACCAAATTGAATTTATGCATAAGAGGATGCATAAAAGATTGATTTTAATTTCGAAAGTGTTAAACACCTAAATTGGAATTTATGCATAAATAAATGTGTAGAGAAATCTTATATCAAATATAAGAATTCTCTTAAAAAAGATATGAAATGTGATAAGATGTGATAAGAGGTGTATGAGATGTGATAAGATTTGATAAGATGCGTATGGAAAGTGATAGGATGTGATAAGAGGTGTATGAGATGTGAAAAGATGTGATAAGATGTGTATGAGATGTGATAGAATGTGTTAAGATGAGTTAGGATGTGTTAAGATGTATATGGGATGTGTTGATGTAATATGGTTGTATGAATGTGATGTGGATGTTTTTTTGAATAAACTTGAAATCCTTCTTTTTCTCATTTCAATGAGTGCAATCCAACTATCCTGGGAATTCCTCTTTTACCATAAATTAAATCTACTTAAAATTCTTCTTAAAAATTACATAAAGATATCCATTACTTCTATTAAGCTAGAAATTTCACTTTTCTCATTTAAACATTTGAGTTCCAATATGGTGGGAATTCCTCTTTCATCATTTAAACTTATCTATACAAAAAGATAAATTTAACTAAATTTTTTCTTAAAATTTAAATAAAAATCTTCATTAATTCCTTTACACTAGGAATTACACTTTCCTCATTTAAATATTTGAATTCCAATGTGGTGGGAATTCCTCTTTCATTATTTAAAATTTATCTATGCAAAAAGATAAATTTAACTAAAATCCTTCCTTAATTTTTAAATAAAAATATACATTATTTTAGCATCACAATTTTTCTCTTACTTCATTGGAATACATGGATTTCCATTGTCATGGGGATTACTCTTTTAACATAAAAATGGATTACTATAAATTTTTCTTTTTTCTAATTAACTATTTATGCATAAATATAGAAATTAATTTTTCCATGATTATATTGAGAATCATTCAATTAATCTAGAATGATTAATCCTAGAATATGGTAGGAAGTCCTCTTTTCATATTATGAATGAAAATTATTTATGTGTTTATTTTCCATAGCTCCGCTGCTATTATTAATAATTCTCAATAAATTTGAAAGAATAAAGTTTAGTATTATTCATGTGATTAGAATGACCACTAAATGGATCATTATCCAATTATAGATTGATTCTTGATTTTACCATAAGTTAAATAGCATAAAAGTATTAGAAAGCCATTATTTTCACCTCCAATTAGACAAGCAAAGAAATTAATTTTAGATTAGAGAAATGCTTCATGAGAAGCTTCATTCGAATTGAGAATAGGTCATAGGAATGACCATTCTTTGGGGGAGAGAGAGAAATGCTTAAAAACCATTATAAATTAAGCATAAATGAAAATTTATGTGTTTCTTCATTACAATACATTAAAGAACTTCAATAGTATTCAGAAGCCATTCAAATTAATGCTTCTCAAGCTTGAGAGGGGTTGAGAAGAGAAACATTTGGAGATTTAAGAAAAAGAAGACAATAATCCACACTTTACCTCCTAAATTACTTGATTCTTTGATCACAGTAGAGGCCTCCAACCAATCAATTGGTTTGGTATGTTGTTGGAGTCTCCAAGGAATATTGAAGAGCGAGAGAGAAGCTCTAATCTCTTAAATTTGTAGAGGGTTTTTAGAGGATAACAGAAAATAAGCTTAACTTAGAGTAATACCAGCATAGTTTAGTTCACAGATGAGAATACAAGGGAATGAGGGTCTATTTTTACGTGAGGGAGGCCACTAATTATGTCCAACTGAGTTCTAGAATTTTCCAATTTCAGTTTGGTTGAAACTGGAATTTTCCAGTTTCAATTTGGCTGAATTTGGACAAGTTTTGGACGAGTTTGGCTCTCCTTTTTTATTTGGTTTGATCTAGGAGAGAGGAGAGATAAAAATATCCTATTATTTTTTAGTTTAAAACTCATCCACACATGTGAAATAGGTGCCTCCTTGAAGGGCCCCCTTTTCCTTACCCATGTGTCAAAAATGAATGATTACTCCAAAATCTCATTTTTTATTAATACTTCATAATTTTTAACTAATAAAACTAGTACTTAGTCAACTCTTCATCTTATGTGGGCATTTACTCATTTTTGGGTATTTTCTTTTATTCTTTGGATTTATCTTGTCCCAACACTTGGATTCTAAACTGAACAAGGTGAGTGAAAAGAATCTTCCCACTGGCTAATTTCACTTGCATAGGTTTCCCTGATTTTTGATTTAGGACTAATCTACGCAGACATCCTGGGGAAATAAAAGAATGAGTACTGCCTGAATCAATCAAAAGCTTGAATTTCTTACCCTAGTACTCTGCTGGAGTCTGGAGGGAGGACTGAGATTGATGGTTATTCCCCTGATGCTCAATTGCTGCATAGATCTGTCCTTTCTCTTCCTCCACTTCCTCAACTATGGTGACTGCTCTGGCTACTGCAGTCTGAGGTGAAACTCTCTCTCTTTGGTTATTCCAATTCTGGGAGGGAGTTCGGAAACTGCTTTGCATGGAGGCTGCACGCTGAGCTGGCACTCTTCTTGGGTTACCCTGATTCTGACACGGGGGACTTTGATTGGACTGATATGAAGGAGTCTGTCTTGGAACTCTGGGACCCTGTCTTCCTTGGTCCACCGAAGGAGATGGGCAATCCTTGAGCTGGTGCCCAAGTCCCTGATGTCTGAAGCATCTATTGTCGCTTCAAAGCTCTTCCCTTTGCATTCTGGAGAGAGCCGGAGTTCCTGAGAATGTACTTCGGGAGAAAGGTCTTCCTTCATTTCTTAAGCTTCCCGTCTCCACATTCTGGTTAGGACCTTGGTGTCTCTTTGGAGGCAAAAAGTTGGAAGAACTTCCCAGAGTCTGAAATCTCTTGAAGGCAAAGTCCTTCGCCATTCTGACAGCTTCAGCCATGGACACTGGCTTGGCATTTTTGACCAGTGTGTCCAAGGGTTTGCTCATTCCCCCTGAATGAACTTGGCCATGAGTTGCTCTTCATCTAGAGGTGGTGAATATTTAAGTAGAAGAGCAAAGGCCTAGTGATATTCCTCGATGGTTTTGCTCCCCTGCTTCAACTCTAAGAATTCGTTTATTTTGGTTTCCAAAAATCCAGGGGGAGAGCTATGCTTCTCTCAAGAGATGGCTATATGCCTTAGCCTCATGCATGAGACTTATGCATTAGCCATATGTATAAGGCCATATGCATAAGATTTATACTTGTGGCCATATGTATAAGCCTCATGCATGCCAGTAGCTTCCAATGCATGCTAGTAGCATCGATAACTTCCAATGTATGTCGGTAGCTACCTAGGCATGTCGGTATCTTCCAATGCATGCTAGTAGCAACCTAGGGGTGCTGATAGCTTCCAATGGGAGCTCGTAGCAACCTCGGCATGCCGATAGCTTCCAATGCATCCCCGGTTGCTTCCAATGCATGTTGGTAGCTACCTAGGCTACTCCAATGCATTTTGTTTAGAAACCTAGGTATGCTAGTAGCTTCCAATGGGAGCCGGTAGCAACCTAGGCATGCCGGTAGCTTCCAATGGATGCCGATAGCTACCTAGGCATTCCGGTAGCTTGCAATGCATGCCACTAGCTTGCAACGCATGTTGGTAGATACCTAGGCATGCCGGTAGCTTCCAATGCATGCCGGTAGCTACCTAGGCATGTCGGTAGCTATAGACATATGCGTAAGGCTAATGCATGCATATGGCTCGGGAACTTCTTTGTAGACTCCCGTCTACCCCATCTTTTTTTCCCCAGTCTACCCCATCTTTTTTTTACTATGCAATACATTCACTGCTCAGCATCATAAATAGCAATGATATTTTATTGCTGCACAAAGAAATATCGTTGTTGCTGAGCAGTGAATCCATTGCAATGAAAATAGCTACTTTTTTGTAGTGAAATGGACCTAACATCTGCGTACTCTTCTAGTTAAAAAAGTTTTGCTATTTTTGCTGCTAAACCCTCATTCTATTGTAGTTTAAGAGTAGGAGAAGGAAGAGTGGCAGAGGGAGTTTACATCGAGTTGAATCAAGGGGCAATAGGAGGCTGAAATTAAGCAAGTATTAGAGAGGAGTAGCCAAATGTAGTTGACATGGAGAGCATTTATGAAATATTAGAAAAAATAAGGGAATAGAAAGAAGCAAGAGGGATTTTGAAGATCTAGCAGAGGTAGCTTTAAAACATAGCTAGTATGAACCATCCTTACATATCTTTAAAACATAGCTAGTATGAACCATCCTTACATATCTTTACAACAATTGATCGAGTAATAGTAATAAGGGTAAAAGGGACTTGAATTTCTTATTGATTTTGGTAGTAGTCATTCTTTCTTATCCCCTAGGATAGTAGGGGACCTAAAGTCAAAACCAAATCAAGAATCCAAAAAAGCCTCTTTAGATGTCTAGTGGGATAAAGAGCTTCACAAGTGGAGATCTACTATTACTATTCTATTAGTGGAATAATGAGCTTCACTAGTGTAGTAATGTTCCCTACATTTTTGATTGGGAGAATCTATCCTGTACTCCCGATAACTTTTGAGATTGTAAATCTAAGAAAATATAATGCATGACGAGCATGATCTTATAAATAGTCAGTCTAGATCCGTGACCCTTAGGAGACTCGACAGAAGGGCAAATTTAGTAAAAGGAAAGAATTGAATTCCATGTAATGCAAATTTTAACCATGAAACTAAATTTTGCAATAAGACAAGGTTGCAAAACGTTTCAGATAATGGTAATGGAGCTCATAGAGAATAGTAAACAAGAGGAAGAGCATCCACCCTAAAACTCTTACATGCATACACAGATGTATTTTATGATAACCTTCCTGGTATTTCTCCCCCTAGATCATTGGATCATGCCATATGCTCGCCCTTAAAGATATTCCACATGTGAAAGCCCCTTTGATCAATTCTTAATATAAAAGAGTACGCACAGTTGACGGAACAATTGAAATCCCTTAGATGGTCGTGGTGGTGAATCTTACGTATCTTAGGTCAAAACCCCCACACTAGCATATCATTGGAAAGCCTTTGACAAGTAAACTCTAAATCTATCATCTTTGACAAATTTGGATTTCATATGATCAAGTCAGGCATTCCCCACTAAAAGTTAGATTCCAACAAGAGTTGATATGCTTAAGTTGGGCCTTCCCCACTAAAAGGTAGATACCAACGATTATGACATCCATGTTACATGGTCAAGTTCGGCCTTCCCCACTAAAAGGTAGATTCCAATGATTATGACATCCATGTTACATGAATATCATAATTTTTAGAATTTAATTTTTAGTAGGAAAGGCCTAACTTGAGTATATCAACTCCAGATTTGTCAGAGGTGGTAGATTTAAAACATTTACTTTTCAAATTCTTTCTAATGATATGTCATATGTGGGGGCTTTAATTTATAGGCTCACCAAATTTGTCGTAACATGGAGGTTTTAACATAAGATTTAAAGGTTCACCACCACGGCCCTCTTTTTTTAATAAAAGTGATGACATGTCTTGTCTTAGAGGGCCCTTATTGAGTCCAAATTTTGCCTAATGATTAATATTGTTTTTAATGAGGATTGCCTTGTTAAGACAAAATGGGGTTAATGTTCCCCCCACTTGATGCGTGTTCCATCCTTAAAACATGTAAGGGTCAAAAGGCCCTATCACCAAGATTAAATATGTAGTAATTTCTTCATGAGCGTAGCTTACATAAAGTGCATCTGAAATAGGAGAGGTGTGTAAACGGATGTGTCTATCATGTCCTCAAAAGTCACATACATATAATCAAGACATCATAAAAAATGATAATAATATATAATGACTTGCTCCTCGAGACCCATATTCATATCAGTACACAACACCTTGAGACCCATGTTTAGAATGATTTTCTCCTCAGGACCCATGCTCATATTAAAACACAACACCTCTTCATTAAAGTTCTCTATTTCATCTTGTTTCTAATCTAAGAAGTCTAAAATGAGTTTTAAGAAGCAACAAGCAACGAATATGGATGGATCAAATATCCTCCTCCACACTGGAATCTGCAATAGGAGTCCTTTTTTCTGACTCTCTATGCTGTCAAACCTTGCTAGCTCAAATATTGGAAAGTTAATTTAGGCATGGGAGTCCTTACTTTGTTCTTTTGTGGCACAAGTAAACTGCCACTTGATAGGTTAGTAAAGTGGATCCACCCATTGGATTAACTCCTAGATGTGAAGCCGCTAGGGGTTCAATCCACCACCACTTCTGTGACCCAAGTGGAGCATATCAACCACATGTATATGTTGCCATACTAAGGGATGGTGTGGAATTCCTTCCACAATTACATACCAAAATGTTTCATTCTTGGATTTTTTTCATTTGTCTCTCTATCTTGGAACATCACCATTTATTTTGAGAGGGTGCTCCCTCTTCCACCTTTGCTAGCTATATGCAATCATGTATGTAACAAGGTGGATCTCTAGTAAATCTTGCAGGTAACAAGTTTGCTAACTTTGTGGACATTGCCACATTTTCCTAGTGAGTGTCTTCCCTTCCATTGGCATCAGTTCTTCCCATTCTTGCATGGGTGCTCTCATTGGATTATGATGCATATGGCAAGTTACAAGAAGCGGTATTTCGGGCTTTTGGAAAGAGCCACGTTACTGGGTTGAAAGATTTGACTTACATGATCACATTTAAAAATAACTCTGTCTCATGGGTATTGGATTACCCAGTCTAGTTAGGTCTTTATACTCTATGATAAATAGATATAGCAAGACATCTTCATTACAATAACTAGTAGGAATTTGGATGTGGAGTGGGTTTATCGCTATGTAGCTTGCTGCTACCAGCTTTCGAGGCCTTGGTGGCTAGTGGGTTTATCTCTATGTAGCTTGCTGCTACCAGCTTTCGAGGCCTTGGTGGCTAGTGGGTTAGTGGGGAAATCATGATTTAGAGAAGAAGATTCTAATTTAGTAGGTTCCTCATTGTTAGTGGGCTCAAGCACTTTCACATGATATGAAGGAGAGGACTATTAAGCGGGTATGTATAAGGAGAGGACTATTAAGTGGGTATGTATAAGGATAATCATTCTCCCCTTCCTTATCATCATCAAGAGTTGGGAGTGGAGGGGGTTTAGTGGTATTTATAAAGGTGTTAATATCTGATTACTCTTCATGAGTTATAAATTATAATAGTAGGATATTCATTATGTCCAAGTGAGAAATCATACACGATAGATATCAAAATTTGTTTCAAATGCTTATAGAATTTCTGATAAAGCTTCAGGACACCATAAGCACCTCATCTTTTTTGTTTGTAGTTTTGCCTTTGAATCCTAGATAGAGGTTGTGACAAGCATGACACCACTTGTTGGTGGTTATTGATGGCCATTTCTAGCTTCTCTTTTCTTGCTTTGATCTCTATATTATGTGCTCTTACTCCTTGTATATGCTGCTTGTTGAGTTCTTCACACTCCTTCAGATATTCAATTCTGTGTTTCTTTGCCTCTTCATCCTTGTGTAGTTTTGAGATCCTTTACTCAGCTGATTTCTTGCTTACTTCATAGCCCTTTGTACCTCTAATCTTAACCTAAAATTCTTATTCTCTTGCTACCTCTTGTTTCAATATTTGTTCACATTCTTCCTTCTCACCCTACTACTTGTTAATGTACTCACTAGCTCAAGCCTGTAGCCTTTGAGTTTCCTCTTCATGAGCCATAAACTCTAAAATCTTTTATCAAATCTTCCTTTTATTGCATTGATATAGCTATTGATCTTCTCTAAAGTTGTGTGATATACATGTGTCCTTACTACCCTTATCCTTGTGAATTATTCAATCAATTCCTCTTTAGCCTTATGGATCTCTTATTTATATGTTGCTACCTTGTCTGTGTAGTGTTTGGTTGCATGTGAGGATGTAATTGATTAGCATGTGACATTCAGACTATCTTACCTTTGTAGTAGACCGGACTTTGTTTTTGACATCAAGATAACATCTACAGACCTATTAAGCTTTCTTGGATAGGGATTTACAAGTGGGATCCTTTAGCTTTCTCGAACCTTCTTTGCATCTTATTTGGTCTTTATTCTTCTTTGTCTTTGGTTTTATCATGCTTCTTCAAAGTGCCAAATTTGTTTGCTAGTGTTGGGGCACACACTTTGACCTCTTTTGGTGGTAGGAGGATAGCCTCTGTTTTAGCTTGTGGTCCTTGTGGTGCCTTGTGTTTAGATTTCTTCTCCTCTTCCTTGGATACTTAAACTTCCACAAATGTCTCTTGTGGTGAAGAAGTTACTTGTTTCTCTATCTATTCTCTAGGCTCTCTCGGATCCTCTTTTATATCCTCGAGAACATTGACTAACTTGTACACATATTCCGCATGAAACAGGAGTGATTCCTATTCCATTGGGGATTGTGATGGCTCGTCGATAAATTGTGTGGCTTGCAACTCATTGATGGCTTGTTAATAAATTGTGGGCTCTCTTGGCTCCTCTTTTATATCCCCAATCACATCTACTGACTTGTGCACATGTTCGACATGAAATAAGAGTGGTTCTTATTCCAGCAGAGATTGTGATGGCTCGTCCTAAATTGTGTGACTTGCAACTTAGTGAATGTAACAAACTCAATTTGTGTATCATGCTCTAGTCCAACCACATGATTAGGGAGGGAGGAAAATCCATTTGTTCTTCCCCTATATCTCCTTGGCTGGGGACTTGGTCTTATTAAAAATTACTAAGCTAAGGAGGTTCAAATGTAATTAAAGCCATAATGATAGAACTAGTGACTTAATTAAAACTTGATTAAGTAAGCAATTAATTACTGATTATGAGAGTAAGAGAAAGACATACAAAAACCACATGCATTAGAGTTAATCTAAATACATCATTGTATGGCTCTCATGGAGCTTTATCCCATAATATATGTGAACCCTTGTGCCGCCCATGTGTCAATAAATGCTTACACTCCATGTGCCACCTTCTGATTTCCATCTACTAACTTTTTGAACATTGACTTTACCTTTCATAAGTGACCATAGAAATCAACATTTGATCTAGTACCCTTAGTCTTTCTTCTTCCTCACCCCATTTCTCTACTTTTATTGCACTATGGCACCACATTTAACCCACCCCCCCCTTGGTGTCATATTCTTAGGCTACTGCAAGGTGGTTAGATGTGAGGTTACAAAATGTCATCACCCCCCTTTGTGCTAACATAGCTACTTAAAGGTGTGATTTTCTACATCCCCCTTGGGTGCTGCTTTGGCTACTCTCAAGTGGTTGGATATGGTTTGTTTTTACTCTTCCTATCTCCCCTTATGTGCTAGATACAATGTGCTACTTTGGTTAAATAAATATATATATATATATATATATATATATAGAGAGAGAGAGAGAGAGAGAGAGAGAGAGAGAGAGAGAGAGCATTCTCTATGTATGCATGAAGCATAGTCTTTATGCATGCTTAGAGATTACATATGATATGCATGAATAAAAGGAGAGAGCTTTATGCATGCATAAAGAGATCAAGCTTTATGTATGCATACTTTATGTAAACATGATATTTTCATGCACAAATCATAGAGCATGCATACTCTTACATTGGTCTCATGATTGCTTTATTTTCTTGTATGATAGGTCTAGGTATTTTGCATTTTTTGAGCCATTAGCTCTTCTCAACAAACTCGAGGTAAGATCTTTTATTATTTATGCTTTTCTTGTATGTAGCCTTGGGTGCCGGTGTTTGGGTTTAGAGAGAGAGGGAGAGAGAGAATGCATAGAGCATTCTCTAATGAATGCATAAAGCATACTCTTTATACATGCTTATTGCATTCTCTATGCATACATAAAGATAATGAGCTTTATGCATAGAGCATAAAGAGTATATATGATCTAACTACATGTATAGAGTATATATGATCTAACTACATGTATAGAGTATGCATGGAGCTAGAGCGTAAAGAGTATATATGCTCTAACTCCATGCATAGAGTATGCATGCATAAAGCTCGCTCTCTCTATGCATGCATAGATCTTGTATGCATCCATAGGGCATGCGCAATCTTTATGCATGCATACTCTATTCATGCATAAACCATGCTCTCTTTATGCATGCCTAAAGTGCATGCATGTATAAAGAGTATAGAGCATGCATCCATAAACAATATAGATGAATACATAAAGAGTGTAGATCTTGCTTTATTCATGCATACTCTTTATGCTCTATGCTCTATGTTTTTTCTATTAATGCTTTTCTTTTTTTCACCCTTGGGTTCTTGGTTTTAAGATTAGAGAGTAGAAATCATGCATAGAGCATACTCTATGCTCTATGTTTTTATGCATACTCTATGCATGTATAAAGCATACTATATGCCATATGTTTTTATGTATGCTCTATGCTCTATGTTTTTATGCATGCTTTATGCTCTATGTTTTTATCCATGCTCTATGCTCTATGCTCTAAACTCTATGTTTTTATCCATGCTCTATGCTCTATGCTCTAAGCTCTATGTTTTTTCTATGCATACATAAAGCATACTTTATGCATGCATAGATCATGCATACTCTTTATGCATGCTCCTTGGAAGTGCACTTGCATTATGCGGTGCTCGATAATGTGCTAAAGTTAATTCTATGCCTTTCATGGCCAAAGTAGTTTTTAAATGCCTTTATAATGTCTTGTACATTGTTCAATATACAAGGCATTGTGAGGACATTTGAAAATTGAGCTGGATAATTTCTTTGATGTTTCTAAACACATGCATTTTGGGGACAAGAAGAATGCATGAATAAAATGAGGAAAAGTCTTATAACACATTACATGAGGTTTATTTTGTCCCACACTTCCTGTTGGAAGAGTTTTCAAGTAATATGGAAAAGTCTCTCTCTCTCTCTCTCTCTCTCTGGGATAAGCTTTCAAGGTTTCTTAGTTCCATGATGTTAAAGAGTCTTCATATTCTTCTTCTTCTTCTTCTTATTATTCTTCTTATTCTTCTTCTCTCTCTCTCTCTCTCTCTCTCTCTCTCTCTCTCTCTCTCTCTCTCTCACACACACACACACACACACATGTAGAGTACACACAGGGGAGGGGAGATCTTTCCCCAAGGTAGTTTGAAGACATTTAAAATTTGCTTCATACACGAGATGAGAGCTAAAAAACATTAGTACTACATGACTAAGTTCTCTACAATAAGTGCGTACGTTATACACGTATCAAAAGTGAAACACTTAAGTGTACATGCAACTTACTTGGAGACACTCAAGTTTCTACTAGGTAGCAAGTTTATTATGAGTTGATAAGATATATAAACTTCATTTTCCATGTCAATATATTGAAGTGTAGTCCAACGGAATGGTTTATATATAATCAATCAATTTCAAAATCACATGTAAAATTCCTAATACATGTCAATAGTTTATATATATATAGTTTAAGAACCTTTTAAGTCATAGATATATATATCTTTACTATAAGGCACATGAGACCATTGTTTTTGCATGTTTGAGACTTTCCATGATTTCCACTAACCT
Organism: Cibotium barometz; assembly: GCF_041138505.1. Taxonomy (NCBI): domain Eukaryota; kingdom Viridiplantae; phylum Streptophyta; class Polypodiopsida; order Cyatheales; family Cibotiaceae; genus Cibotium; species Cibotium barometz. The sequence goes on from NC_141079.1 coordinate 7,948,274, forward strand.
TGTATCTATATGAAACAATCTATATTCACTTGAATATTTCAGTTTTAAACTCATTTTAGATGTTGTGCAACATAACATCACAAAAAATGGGCACATTTTAACCATTTTGTTTTTGCCGTAAACCTTTCTCTTTTGGTGGTGAACAAGTTAGTTTGAGTAGAGATTTAGATTTATATAATTCACAAGTTTTCAATTTTGTACTTATTTATGTGTATGTGTGTGTATGCACATGCATGTGCATGTGTGCATGTGAGGGATGTGATATGTATATGCCTTTAGGTATTCCATAGATTGGGGCATAAGAACATATGGTGGAGACCTTAGAGCCACTCCCACTCTAGGGGAGTTGTTATCTCTATGCCACCTAGGTCCTCCCACAATAGTTGTCAACATATGATATTAGGTACATGGAGATAAGGAACTATGGTATGCAACCCCACTCTTTGTGAACTTGGCATGCCTATGGTTTCTCATGTACCAATTGTTGTTTGTGTGTGTGTGTGTGTGCACGTACACTCGTGTGTGCGCATATGTGTGTGTTTGTGTGTGTGCACCCCACAAAACATACAAATAAGCACAATCTAGTTAGAAATAACATTTTGGAACTCAAAACCCATCTACAAATAATCCATTTCTGTAGAGAGGATTTTAATATACTAGATGCTCTTATGTGTGAGCATTTGTTTTTTATTAGAATAATAGCACAAGGCTAATCTAGGACACAAATAATTTCAAAATGAGATTGAACATATTTTATTGCAAAACTCTCTCTCTCTCTCTCTCTCTCTCTCAATCAAAGGGAGAGGGTTGGGGGGGGGGCACTACATGAATTGCACATGCAAAGGTAGCAACCTCAATGTTGATTTTATAAAAACTCTCTCTCTCTCTCTCTCTCAATATTTTATTGCAAAACTCTCTCTCTCTCTCTCTCTCTCTCTCTCAATCAATCAATCAAAGGGAGAGGGTTGGGGGGGGAGAGGGGGCACGTCATGAATTGCACATGCAAAGGTAGCAACCTCAATGTTGATTTTATAAAAACTGCTTATACTTGTTAAACTTTTGAACAAGTTTACAACATCAAACTTTGCATAGCAAGCCAAAATACACATAATTCGATTATAGGCATGAGGAGCAAGGGACACACACAGTTTATTATTTTCAAGTTGGTGGTCTTGCACTAGTAAACTAGACAATAGATGTCATCATGTAGTTGTAGTTGTAGTTTCCATCCATGTCGTATTTTCCATGTCTGTGAAGAAACAAGCCAACATGTGAGAGTTTGAGCTTGAGAACATTAGCTTAAGAAAGAATCAATAAAGTTAAAAAATGTGTTCCTGTTCTCATTACCATTGAGTTTGCTAATGTCCCGGCCCTTTACCATGTCCGCCCGGTCCTTTGCCGCCCGGACCTTTACCTCCGTGTGGACCCTTTCCGCCGGGGCCACCCAGGCCACGTGCATGCCAGCCTGGAGCTCCACCATGCCAGTCAGCATTGGCCTCTCTCACGTTGGCCACTAATAGGAACAACGCGAACACTACACTAACAACCAGCAAGAGAAGCTTCTTAGGGGCCATGGTAGATGATAGCCAACGAAACCACACAGTCAACAAGGTGGAGAAATCGCATGGAAATCCGTCGTATATATAGACTATGGCTCCGAGTCGGCATTTGCCAAAGTGACTCAACAAGATCAACACGAGTATGAGTCACTTGTCAAAACAGTCTCACCGTAGCCACGCCCACCACCTGCCTTTGTACCACATGTCATATTGTTGCGATCCAGCTTGTGATGTACGCCTCAGCCTTTTCCACAGTCGAGAGAGTCCTTTTCCACAGTTTTTTAAATTTATTTATGCAAGAGGTGGTACTTGGTACTTACTACTAGAACTTACAATGGATTCTAACCCACGCCTTCGTTTGAGATGCCTTGGGCATCAAAGCTCTTCAAACCTTCTAGCGACGGCCTAGAGAGGCCTCTTAGAAACTAGCCTTCGTTTGAGATGCCTTGGGCATCAAAGCTCTTCAAACCTTCTAGCGACGGCCTAGAGAGGCCTCTTAGAAACTAGGGACCAAGGTTACAAAACAAGGCTACACACATAAACATATATAGTTACTTTTAAGGTTAAGCTAGTTTATGGGCTTTCAAATTGAAGGTTAGGGTAGGCTTTCAAATTTCATTATGGGACGTGGGCACTATCACCTGAGCTAACTAACTGAGCTAACGAGCTAACACCGCTTAGGGGACAAGGCAAGTCCTTTTTCACTGTTTTAGTCCAACCATAATGCTAATTGTGAGTCTAGTGGTGATAGTGAGTGCCTATATACACACTACATACATACACACAATGATATATACATATACTTATGCAATGCATATATTTGGTTTTCACGGGCTATCTAGTAAACAACCCTGTTTTCAAACTTTTGTATATTATACATGACATGATCACCGACACTTCTATATTATGCATGGCATTATCACCGACCTCCATATAAAAAGTAAAAATATCATCTTCTCAAACTTTCAATGACAAATACTTCTATATTATGTGTGGCATTATCATTGATCTCCATATAAAAAGTAAAATAATCACCTCTAGAAGCATTAGAATAATATGACTATAGAATCTTTTAAATTTTAATTTTATAACTTTTAATGTTTGTATACAACATAAATAATTGAGCATTTTTTTCTTTTTGCAACTTCTCAATCCAAGCTACATTTCTAAGTCACAACCATTTATATATGGAGCCCATTTTTAAGTGTGCCTGTTTTTAGTGCTTAACGCACTAAAAAATGAACTTTATTAGTGATAGAAAATTGGGCTCCACAAACCGTACTATAAAAAGCAAGAGTTCTCACTTCTATGGTGCACTTAAAAGTGGGCTCCGTAGAGTGATTGAAAAATGACCATAACTCATAAATCATATTATAGAAAGCAAGAGTTCTCACATTTTTATGCTCTATACAACCCTTTTAAAAAAAAGTAATATAGAGGTGTTATTTGAAAAGATGTGCATGCTCTATGTATACTTTATGCAATGCACTCGAAGGGTGTACTTTTAGGAAGATACAATGAACGTTCAAAAAGTAAAAAAAATAACCTTTGCTGTGAATTTTGACTTAATAAAATGACCCTCTTTTTCTTTATAAACTTATAGGTTTTTTTTTTTCAAAATGCCATTTAAAATCCCCTTATATAAGTAGATTTATGTAAAAGTTTCTCAAAATCTTGGTTTAAAAAACCCCTTACATATTTTTAAGTGAACCCCCCAAGGCAATGGAGAAGAGTAGTATAAGAGCATAACAACATAAGAGCATAAGCTCTATGTAATGCCCTTGTGCATCTAAATAGAAGCTATTTCTAGCTCAATTGCTACTTTGGTGAGCTACTTTGTAAGGATTTTTTTTCTTATGAAGATAAAGTTACTAGAAATACACACGTGTCACCACATTAGCTAGAAATTATGATATTGTTGTGGAGAAATTGCAAGAGGTATCTAAATGGTTGGATTGGGACAAAGTCAGCATTGTCAAAGAGATTGGAGGTCTGGGGCTTTTTCACCTACCTTCTCATGGAAAGGTTAGGATAACAACGAGCCTTTCAAAATTTCTACATCAGGAAGCCATGCTAAGAGGTGGTGGAAGAATCTGAGGTTCAACTTAAGGGCAAATGGGTGGGACTAGATTGGAAGGAGAAGTCATTTTATTTTGCCCCCCCATTACAAATAGTGAACCCTCCCTTCTTCAAATTTCCATGCTGCAATTGGAAAGAGGTGATGGGTTTGATTAAATGCGATAAGTGCGCTAGAGCCTCTAGGAACACCTTTTCAGTTTGAATGTCTAGTGGACTCGTAGATTTAATCTGCCCATTTAACGAACTTAATTTAAGGACATCTAGAAGATTAAATAGCAGGGGTGTAAGAAGATTAAACAATAGGGGTGTAAGAAGATTAGGGGATTTCTAGGATTATGCATAGGTGGGCTGAAAAGAATTTCATTAGATTGAAAGGGAATTTAGAACTCAGCAGAATGAGGTGGAGGTGCTGAATTTTATGCTTGAAGGGGTTAAGAAAGGCTAGACTTCCATTGCTTTCCAATGGAGCTTCTTGGTTACATGATTGGGCCTAGTTCAATGGGGCCAAATTAGATAGAATAACCACCAAAGTTGTATATGAGCAAATGACCAAGAGTGCCATTAATGTCAAATATTGCAATAGCATCTAGAAAGTCAGGTGGTGCTTTAGCACCCAGAGAAAGAGGTGGAGCCTAATTTGGGAGTCCCGATCCCAGTAAAAGCTTATATATTTCTCTGGAGAGCATGTTGGCCTTACCTCTTGGTCTCAAATTCCTACCAAGAAACTTTAATATTACAATATCTGTAAGATGCAAATCATCCATTGAAGAGGGGGGAAGCATGCTTTCTAGGACTTCTATTTTTGTAATTAGGGAGTTTTGGAGTAGAATAGGTAAATGGGTGGATGAGAGCTTGGGAATTAAGGGGTAATGGGGTGAGTGGCTTTTAGGTAGGATAATGAGTGGGATAGGAGAGGTGGAGTTAATATTCTGTAATATAAGATTTTGTAGCCTGTGGAGAATTTGGGTCTCTAGAAATTTGTTAATTTTTTATAAAGGACCTAACTAGGGGATAGATGTGGTAGAGATGATGTTTAAATGTTTACATTACTTTTGGTCTATATATCATATCAATAAGGTTAACAATAGTTTGTTTGTTGAGGTAGTCTAGGCACTATAGACAAGAATTAGATGATACAAGCCTCGGCTTTGAGGGAATAATTCCACATACTAGGTTAACAATAGTTTGTTTGTTGAGGTAGTCTAGGCACTATAGACAAGAATTAGATGATACAAGCCTCAGCTTTGAGGGAATAATTCCACATACTAGGATGTCCTAATGATTGTTGGTATGTTATAGGTATATACTTGGAAGGATGTGAGGGCTAAAAACCCCAAAGATGGGCCCAATACCCAAAGATGGGCCCAATACCCAAAGGTGGGACCTAAAGGAGAAACAACCAGTGGAAATCTTCCTAGCACTAATTAAAAAACCTATGGGAAGAAGGCCTGTGGTGAAGATGTGGACTAAAGGGGATTACTTTAAAGAATAGACTCAAGAGGGCTTTATCTCTAAGATTGTACTGCTTTCCTGTATGCAGCTGGGCTTTCACATTTCTTAGGGAATGTCTTTAGTTTTTTGGGAGGATGAGAGATGGGACTTGATATGTGGTCTTCTCAATAGAGACTCAAATTACTAGTGATGTGGTGATAATGTAAAAAGATATTTTTGTAAAAGGCCAACTGTTTATAGATATATAACTTTTTTGGTTCCCAAAAAAAGCTATTTAGGTAGATTGTAACCCACGCCTCCATTTGAGAGGCCTAGGCAGCAGCGCTGAAATTTAAGGCCTTCAAAGGGCATCAAAGCTCTTCAAACCTTCTATAGAAGTCCTAGAGAGGCCCCTTGGAAGCTAGGCTTTCCAAAGGAGGCCACTATTTTTAAAATTTATGTAATATATATAGTTACCTTTTGAGGTTAAGCTAGTTTGTGGTGTTTCAAATTGAAGGTTAGGGTAAGCTTTCAAGTTTCATCTTTGGGCATGGGCACTATCACTTGAGCTAATGCTCAGGTGGTAAGGCACGTCTTTTTCCATTATTTTTATCCCAATCATAACACTCAATCTATTGATAGTAAGTTCCTATATATACACATAGCATACATACACGCAACAATACATATAGATACGTATATATGAATTTCACCCACCTAGTAAACAACCCTTTTTGAAAACTTTCATATATTATACATGTCATGATCACAGACACTTCTATATTATGCATGACATTATCACTGACCTCTATATAAAATTTAAAAATATCACCTTTTCAAACGTTCAATCACCGATACTTTTATCCTATGCGTAGCATTATCATTGACCTCCATGTAAAAAAGTACAAATGTCACCTCTAGAAGCATTAGAATAATATAACTATTGAATATTTTAAATTTTAAGTCTATAACTTTTATTATTTATATAGAGCATAAATAATTGACCAATTTTTTATCAAAGGAAAAATATGGATAAGGGAGGGGTGATCATGTCTCTATCCTAACTAGAAACAATGTGCGTTGATCTTGAGATTATCAAAAAACTAACAACACAACATTATGTAAGATTACAGCTTTGAGATCTTATTGACACTTATTTGTCTTGAAGCCATGCATCTTGGAAACATCTTCAAAGGGTTGACTAGCCAATTCCCTATCCAGGCGATATGATGGCACAAACATAAGAGCTTTAATGCATAAGCTCTTACACTTTATACATAAAATCTTAGCTCTAGAAAATATAAACTCTTGTGCTTCATGCATAAGTGGTAATTCATTAGATCTTATGCATATCTTAGGAACTACGCATAAGATCTTATGCATTATCCCTAAGATCTTTGCATAATGCATATGACCTTATAAACTATCCATAAGATCTTCCACATAATGCATGAGTGTATGAATTACTCATAATCGCTTATGCATAACGCATAAAATCTTATGCTTTATCTCTTATGTATTTCATATGCATAAAGCATAGGGAATTCATAAATCATAATTCATAAGAGCTTATGAATTGTTAATAAGATTTTCTACATGACATATATTGCATAAGATCCAATGCATGCATACGATCCACTGCATTATGTATAACTAGCTTGTATGCACATTACACTTAAGAGATTATGCATAAGATCTTATGTGTTATATATGAGAGGTAATGCATAAGAAGAGTTATTGCATCTCTAATGCTCAAGCTCTTATGTAATAACTCTCATACAAAAAACATAAGAGCTTTTATATATCTATGAGTTATGCTTATAAATTTAAAAGGGACTTTAAAAATATAATACACGTGAGGATTTCATGTGAATAAGAGAAAAGGTATATAACTCTTACTTGATAAATTTTAAAAAAACTTTAAGAGCTAAAATAACTTATTATTATACCTCTATGCATGAGCTATATGTATAAGTCTCTATTCATAAACTACATGCATAAAGAGCTTTATGCATTAGCTATAAGTATTGATACTAAAGGGGAATGAACCCATATCGATGTTTGACATGTTTTTTTAAAACCCTTTTTCCCTCCGATCATAGGTATCATTGTCGCACTGTAGTATATAAGCATCAGTACATGATAACCCTTAGTATAAGCATTGATACACAAAGTATTGATATGATCTTCACATAACCAATTCTTATATTAATATTTATAGCAACTATAGATATTATTGAACGATCATATCCATTATTATATTGACTTTGTAAAAAAAAAAGGTAGAATGGGATAGAGTACGGCTAGGTGCTAAGATTTGAGAGATTTTGAAAGGAACATATTTGAAAGAATATTTACAAGACAGGAAGTTACATGCAACTATAACTAGACTCATATTAACATTTGCATAAATATCATTAGCATTATTATGTTTAAAAAAAATTCAATCCAAGATCCTTCAAAAAACATGAGCAAAAAAAAACTATCTATGCACAGTGGACTATCTACTCGTCTCATTCCTATTGTATCCTTACCCTTCGTCATTCCAATTGTATCCTTACCCTTCGTCACATCAGTACAAGCCTCTGTTTGAATTCTCTACATACATATAGGCAAACCATAAGTAGCATGCTTGTTTTCAAACTCAACTAGCAAACCATTATCCTCTTTTTGAATCCCCTACATAAATATAGGCAAACCATAAGTTACATGCTTGCTTGAAAACTTAATTAGAAAGCCATTACAATTATGTAGTGATAACATGGGCCCAATTAATTGGATGCCCTTATTGCTCCAAATTCTTAAGCAATGCAATTGTTACATGCCTCCATGTATAGTCATACTCATCTTGCACCCTCGCTCTACCTGTGTTCCTGCTCCTATATCAAGTGGTAGCTTCTACATTGGGCTCCATGGATGTTAGACAAGGTCCAAAAGGAGATTGAAGATTATAAGAGGTCTCAACAAGAGAAAATGCAGCCCACCATGATAGCCCTCAGGAAGGAGATTGAGGAGCCACAATACCAAAGATACCGTTCAACTCTCAAAGTATCTCAAGGTCATTTCTTGGGTGAGTTTTCTTCCAAGAAGCATTTTTGCTTATCATATGTAAACGAGGATAAGGAATGATATTACCTTAAGGATGTTTGGCTAATGCACCAACAACTTCACCAAGGTGATACCGCTCTAAATTCCTTTGCACAGAATACTACATGTAGTGGCTCTACGATCTCTTGCTACAATTACCATGGCCACATATGATCCTTGGCTCAGTGCCATTTAGTGAACCCAAAGGTATCCTTCTTGGAACACCATCCAAGTCCAATTGTTGCTATATCTACTAGCTACCTATCCTTGAGTGAAACCACTTATTCCTAAACCCCTCATACTATACCTCAAGCAATGGAGTCCCTCAACATATTCCCATGCTCCAAAACTGGGTGACATACACCCCATCCCCTCTAGTGCAAGTGCAATACCAAGAAGCTGATACTACACTCCTCACCTTTCAATACTCTCTTCAATCCGTGAAAATCCCACAACCAGACCAAATAACTAGCCAAATCTAAAGGTGTATATAGCTACTCCCCTTACTAATCCTAATGGGTCCACACCGCCTTTAGAGAATCACCAACAACAACCGACCTCCCCGAACAAAACCCAATAGGCTTATTCTTTGCTTCAGATGTGGAGCGAGTGGACCTTATCATACTTAATGTTCAAAAGTCTCTCCACCTTGCTTATTTTGTCAAGAGAGTAGAGAGTAGATATCACTACGTACAACTCACGTCGGCGGCTGCCCCAAAACTGAGTAGAGAGGTAAGATCACTAGAATGTTGAAAAGGCTCTCCACTTTGCTTACATTGTCAAGAGAGTAGAGATCACTACAACTTGGGGCTATCAAAGCTTCTTGGGCTTGAGTGACTGCTTTCAACTATGGGAGGCTTTGTGGACCTATAGGGGCACCTTCCTTAACTATGCTGACTACAGGGGTGGTGAGAATGGTTATGGGGCTAGCCCTCATAAAATGGGGGGGGGAGTGGCTCCATAAAGTAGGGGTAGGTAACCAACAGTAGGGGGGCTCCATCATTTTCAGCCCCCATCAATCTCCATCAATCTCGTGGGTCAAAAACCCTTAAAAATGGGTTTTTTCAAAAAATTTCCAGAAAGTTATTCCCCCCCTAAAAACCCAAACCAAACCATAATGTATCAAAAAATAGCTTTTTTCATCTCCATCTTCTCTCTCTACACTCCACTCTCCCCTCTAACATCACCCTACGCTCCATTCCCCCCAAAACCAGCAACTCAAATCTCTCTCTTTCTCCCTCTCTCTCTCTCGTGCTTAGACTTGCATCTTATTCACGCCTTTCTTTCTCCCTCCTCTCTCTCTCTCTCTCTCGCTCTCTCTCTCTCTCTCTCTCTCCGATTATTACAACATAAGCAACCATGGAGGGTAGTGCATCTTCATCGAGGAGAAGGCCAAGAGACACAATAGAGTCTATGCTCTTATGCATGTGAGGGATGATCATGATGCTTGGCTTGGGATACAATTTTAGAATGGAGATTGGGTCTATTTGTAACCCAATGCCAATGGACCCCATCAAGTTCAACGTCAAGTTGCAGTGTCAATGGACCTTATCAGACTTAATGTTTAAAAGTCTCTCCACCTTGCTTACGTTGTCAAGAGAGTAGAGATTAGATGTCACTATGTACAACTCACGTCGACTACCCCAAAAGCGAGTAGAGAGGTAAGATCACTAGAATGTTGAAAAGGCTCTCCACCTTGCTTACATTGTCAAGAGAGTGGAGATCATTGCAACTTGGGACTGCCCCATATCCATTCTCACCACCCCTATAGTCAGCATAATTAAGGAATTTTCCCCTATAGGTCCACAAAGCCTCCCATAGTTGATAGCAATCACTCTAGCCCAAGAAGCTTTGAAAGCCCCTCACCTCCCCCACCCTTGATAATAGCCATAATTCCAAGTGTGGTGGAGAATTTCGTTGAAGAAGAAATAATAGAGTTGATCCATACTCTCACCCATGAAAATTTATGCACATCCTATTCCTTCACTGCTTGAGTGTACCTCTTAGCTTGTGGGAGTCATGGTTCCATCTTTGAAAGTTCCTCCTCACCACAATGGCACGGTGGGAAGAAATATTGTTAGGGGTGAAAGTGGAGATACCGTTTTCTAAGCTGTTTGATCTAAGCTCAAAATTCATGGAGTATCTTGAAAGCATGTCTTAGAGGTTGATTGATCATACATAGTAAAAGCATACCTAGTAGTTGTGGGCAACCACAAGAGCTAGGTTTTACTTCATGTCAATAGGAGTAATTGGACCATCGCATCCCAAGGGTGATATCCCTCCATCCTAAGAGTAATTGGACCATGGCATCCCAAGGGTGATAGCCTTTATCATTGATGAAACCAAAGTCTCTATAATCATGATAGATGATAGATCAATAGTCAATATGATGCTAGAGAGGAAACTAGGAAACATTGGGGATTTTCATTGTCAACCCAAAACAAAAGAGAAGTCATACTCCTCTGGGGGGAATGGTAAGATTAGTTTGAGTTACCCTTAAATAATTGATGTTCTAGATGAATTTAGTGGTCTTGGACTTTTTCCCTTGGTTAGAGGAGCATAGAGTCTATTCACAGCTAGGGCATGGTTGGCGAGATTCTTGAGTATTGTATGCTAAGGGTCAAGAAAACGTACATGTCCCCATAGCCACAGAATGACCTCATTATTCATTAGAAATCCTTTGGACATCTTTTTGGCCCTTTGCTTATGACCCTCATTAGCAATGGACCAATGGGAAGAGAGCAGTGCACATTTGGTCTCCTCCAAATGTAGGGGGGAGGTAGGCTTGTCTTCCCCATTAATTCAAATGTGGGATTCAAAAAGTACGGGCTAGGCCTCATAATTCGGGGGTGGGGGAAAGAGTGGATCCATAAAGTAGGGGTAGGTAACCAACAATAGGGGGGCTACATGATTTTCAGTCCCCCATCAATCTCGTGGGTCAAAAAACCCTTAAAAAATGGGTTTTTTTCAAAAATTTCCAGAAAGTTATTTCCCCCCCTAAAAACCCAAACCAAACCATAATGTATCAAAAAAGAGCTTTTTTCACCTCCATCTTCTCTCTCTACACTCCACTCTCTCCTCTAACATCACCCTATGCTCCATTCCCCCCAAAGCCAGCAACTCAAATCTCTCTCTATTGTGTGTAGTCCTGTAGCTTATTCATGCCTAAATAATCTCTCTCTCTCTCTCTCCATCTTTCCCTCTCTACAATGCTTAGACCTGCATCTTATTCATGTCTCTCTCTCTCTCTCTCTCTCTCTCTATCTCTCTCTCTCTTAATCTATTGTGATTAGACTTGTAGCTTATTCATGCCTTATTCTCTCTCTCTCTCTCTCTCTCTCTCTCTCTCTCTCTCTCTCTCTCTCTCTCTCCAATAAATGCAACATAAGCAACCATGGAGGGTAGTGCATCTTCATCGAGGAGAAGGCCAAGAGACACAATAGAGTCTATGCTCTTATGCAATGTGAGTGATGAGCGAGATGCTTGGCTTGGAATACAATTTTAGAATGGAGATTGGGTCTATTTGCAACCCAGTGTCAATGGACTCCATCAAGTTCAATGTCGAGATGTGGTTGAGCACCATTGGAAGGGGCGTCTACTAGGTTTCAAGGAATGAAGGCGTGGTCTCAAGGAATGAAGGCATGTTGGGTTGGTGGCCCTTACAACATGTGTACTCAGCAACGGATATTTCATAGCATCCCCAATGGCACGCTCCTCTTGTTCCTTGTAACTATGTGTATTGCTCTCTAGTAGGTTTGTTTACATGGGCTCTTGTTTTCAACCTCATTTGATGGGTTTTTTTGTTTCCAGATATTTGACCTTCCAACTTCATTGAGGAGAAGCCCGTACAAATGCTAACATGGACATTCTATGCCGTTCATGCTCATATAGAGGATGGACTACTCTCCAACATTGCCCCTTAAAACCTTGCTCGTTGGAAAGGTTTCTTCTACACACATAACTATGTAGTGCCCACAGAGGCCAATGGGTTTGGTAAGATTGAAGAAATTCCCTCCCCTCCTCTCTGTAGCACTGACTGGGCAATGCCCCATGTTTGGACTATGATTTCTCTTAAGGAAAATATGGCTACTGATATACAAGCCTCTTTGAAGTAAACCAAGGCCTTAAGATTAGTGGGTCTTACTTGGGCATGCCCTATGCATGTGGTTGCCCACATGTTTCAGGCCCTTGAGTGCACACAAACGCTCACCATGTACATGTGCAAGGTTGTGGGTGTTGAAGAGACGGCCAATTCACTTGGCCAAGAGTGGGACCCTATGGAGGGGGAGAACAAAGGGAATAATTTCAAATGCAATGTAGTATAGTCCAAAGTCTCCTTTCAATTCTTGCGAGCACATGCCACTTTGTGCATTCAATTTTGTTATGAGCGGTGGATGAGGAAGAATGGAGCATGGATTCCCTTACAAGATCAAGAGCAGGTTGCGGATCCCATAGCTCTCTTGATATGCTTACCAATGTGGGGGTAGAGATTGTTCAAGCAAGAGAGCATTAGAGCCTATTGAATGTTTGTGATCACCTAAGCATCTTGGGGTGGTACAAGGGAGTCATCAATGCTTGCTTCAAATTGCAAGGCAGGAAGGTAAGGATTGTTTGATATTTAAACAAATGTATTATCTCATAACTATCATAGTTCACTTATATTATAATGAGGTGTGTGTCAATAGGTTGGAAGGTGGCTACAAGCAAGCACCAAGGTGTCCTCGGGTCGGGGGTAGGATGACATCACTTTGGCTCAAGGGACCTAAGCTAGAAGTGTCCATTTTGTAATCTCACTCCATTTTGGGTAGATGGTTTGTAATCTGACTCCATTTTTTTGGAGTTTTTTTGTAATATCACTCCGTTATAGAGTTTTATAAATATATTTATTCTCTACGATACTTTGGTTTGTTAAATAGGCATTTTGGTTTATTAAAATTGTGGTTTTGTGGTATAGTTGGTTTATTTTGATACTTGGTTTTTTTTGTGTGCTTGGTCTCACTCAACCTAGTTTTCAACTCATGAATTTTGGAAAATATGGTTTTGCATTTTTCTTTGGTCTACTGTGATATAGGACACAAAGCTTCTATAAATACCCAAGGCCTCTTTTATGTGTCATTTTTTCTTCGGACTCTCCAGACCACCAAAGCACCTAAATAGCCCTCCTCATCATGACACCCCTAGATCAATTCATGGACTTCCTACATGAAAGTGACTCTTCAGACCACCAAAGCACCTAAATAGCCCTCCTCATCATGACACCCCTAGATCAATTCATGTACTTCCTACATGAGAGTGACTTCCCTGAGCCCACAAACCTGCACACTATGTTCACTCGCGTGTTTGAGTGGACCTCCACCATACAACTGCACTCAAATATATTTGTTGACATGCTCACCTACATGGAGACCCACCTAGACCACACTCATAGGCATTATGGGATGATGATGCCTTGTGGGTACCATGTAAACTACTCGAGCACATAGCCCACAATGAAAAACCCTTCAAAAAATGACTTAAAATATTTTAAGGTATGGTGGCACTCTCAAATCACTTCATAGTCTAGCTTGAAAAAAACAAGTCTGTAAGCTCAACAAAGGGGATATTGGTCACCACTTCGTCTCATGCTTGGCATGTTTTGTCTTCCACATTTATGAAGGAGGGGAGAAAGGTAAGGTTGAGCTCCCCTAGCTAACGCCTTGGGGAGTTTATCACAGAGAAGGGTGAGTAAGACAATGTAGCTTTTGTTGGTTCGATCAGTGAATTAGTGCTCGTCCAAAAAGACTTCCCCAAGGGTGTGCTGGGGTTGGCCACCGAGAACCTTCACCCGCTTCAAGGCCAATGCTCGGTAGGGTGGTTGAAGATGAAGATGACTTTGCCCCCATTCTAGAAATAGAAATTGAAACTTTATGTCCAGTGGTGGTTGGGGGGGAGCTCTTTGTCTTTTTGCACGACATTGAAAAATTGTATGGGATTCACATATGGATGAGTGCCTTAGCATGCTCAAGATGAAATGCAAATTCCCTATAGATGATTTGGGTACATGAAACCTTGAGGATAACCTCCTGCCATTGAGAGAGATTCCATGGAGTACACAAAGGCAATCCCACTAGAGGCAGAAAAAAGCGCAGAACAAGCTCTTGTAACTAAGGAGGAGTTTCAGATTGTCTAGAAAAATCTCCAACTTATGGTCGTGCCGTACTACCACGAGATGGGTGTGGCGGGAGTCCAAAGAGGACATATATGGATGAGACCATGTCCAAGATTGCTTTGGAATGCAAAGCCGACAAAGATGAAGATAAAAAGCACGAGGTTGTGGTGGAGGTCAACATTTGTGCCATGCGAGGTGGGGGGACATGTAGTTTCATTGGCCCATACCCAGCCTTGAACCGTTATATTCCCCTTCTCCCTTTGGATGATTATGTTATAGTCAATATGGAATTCACCCCGGCTATGCCACTTTTTCACTTTTTATATTGAGAGCGTTGTCAAAGCAGTTGTGTGTATCCACTTTGGCCAGTCAGTTAGCTATGTGATATTAGTTAAGAAATCTCTTGCAATGACTACGTTTCGTACCAACTATAGAGGCAAGGTGTTGGCCCAAATAGGAATTACACAATCTACAAGCCAAAACTTGCCAAAGGACATTCTTCGTGGCAATAAACTTTGCCATTTTAGTTAACCTGTCCACTACCACCCACACCGAGTCATTCCCTCTGGGTAAACCAGTAATGAAATCCATGGAAATGCTTTCCCATTTCCCTTGAGGAATCTCCAGCGGATGGAGTAGTCCTCCAACCTTAAGACATTCATGTTTATTGACCTGGCACTTACTGCATTTCAGCACATAAGCCTGGACGTCCCTAAACAAACTAGGCCAATAAAACTGTCTTTTTACTAGTGCATAGCTCTTCTGAATCCCAGGATGACCCGAACTTGGACTACCATGACTTTCTTTAAGAATTTGGGCTCGAAAGTCACCAATAGTTGGTACACATATTCTACCCTTGTAGAGTAAGTACCCGTCGTCAATGGAGTAATTAGCATATTTCTCCCCCCGACGAAGTTTATCTCTCCCCTTTGAAGCCGTGGTGGCAGTCAAAGGTGATGAAGGGCCTACGTCAGAACTCTCCAGTTCCAAACTATACCCAGAAGACACGGCTAGTCTCTCCGGACTAACTCTCGCTTCCCTTCTCATTGCACCTTCGGCCAGTCTCTCCGGACTAGCAATACATGCCAACGAGGGAGGTGGTCGCGTCTGTGAAGAAGTGCGTACGTGTACAGCGCGCCAGACCTCTGTAAAAGATGGATCGTGCTCACATAAACCACATAGGGACTCCAAGAAATCATTCTTGAAGACTGTGAAACTAAGTTCATTTATCTGTGGCATGCGACTAAGTGCATCTACCACCATGTTATACTTACCTTTCTGGTAACTTATCTGAAGGTCAAACTCCTGTAGAATCTCCGCCCACCGAGCTTTTCTACCCTTCAGTTCATTTTGACTTGAAAGCCATTTCAGACTTTCATGGTCCATTCAGACCTCAAAAGTGGCACCATATAAATAGTGTCTCCACTTTTTTAGTGCATGAACTATCGCTAGTAACTCTCGCTCGTAAGCCGAGTAGTTACGCTGCGCACGATCTAACTTTTTACTTTCAAATGCAATTAGGCATCCCCTTTGCATTAGTACGGCCCCAATGACCTCATTACTAGTGTCTGTTTCCAAAACAAACGGCTCATTTGGATCGACAATTGTCAAAATAGGTGCAGCTGCTACGGTCACCTTGAGTTTGTCAAAGCTCTTCTGTTGGGCGTCCCCCTAACTAATGTTTTTTGTTTTTGACCGTAAAACTGGTCAGTCTCAACGGGACTGTGATCTTCGCGTAGTCCTTCACATACTGTCGGTAGAACCCCGACATGCCAAGAAAAATCTGCAGTTCCTCGAGATTCTTCGGCGCTGGCCATTTAAGAATAGCCTCTACTTTTTCTGGCTCCATCCGCGTACCATCGGCGGATATAATATGGCCAAGGTAGTGAATTTCTGTTTCAAAAAATTCACATTTGCTTTTCTTTGCAAATAATTTGTGCTCTCGCAACAACTTGAACACTAGACGCAAATGCTCTATGTGTTCTTTCTGTGTCTTACTGTACACAAGAATATCATCCAGGAAAACTACTACAAATTTTCCCAGATATGGACGTAAAATACTGTCCATCAGCGTCATAAACGTCACTGGAGCATTGGTTAGCCCAAATGGCATAACCAAAAACTCAAAATGCCCGAAATGGGTCCTAAATGCTGTCTTCGCAACATCTTCTGCTTTTATTCCAGATGATACCCAGATCTCAGGTCTATTTTTGTGAAGTATCTCGATCCATAGAGTTGATCAAACAACTCATCCATGCGTGGCATCGGATACTTGTTCTTAATCGTTATCTGATTAAGAGCCCTATAGTCTATGCACATCCGCATAGATCCGTCTTTCTTCTTTACCAGAAGAATAGGCGATGCCCACGCGGACTTGAACTAGGCCGAATAAAGCCTTTGTTCAAATATTTCGTTAATTGTTTTTCCACCTCCTGTGCCTCGGAGTGGCTTAATCTATAAGCAGGTTTGCTTATAGGTTTTGATCCTGGCATAACTTCGATGCCATGGTCTACTTCTCTAGATGGTGGTAAACCATCTGGTAAATCATCAGGAAAAACATCCTGAAATTCCTCTAATAAATTCATTAAAGTATCTACGTACTTTTTCTTTAATGTCTCATTCACCTTGGATTTTTTCTTGTTTGAATCACATGCATGCCAAACAGGGTTTTCAAACAGTGGGTCTCGTCCAAGGTTATTTTGTTTTTCTTGTTTGTCTACGCAAACATCATTTATCGTTTCATCTACGGAAACAGAATTCAAGAGAGGGTAACAAGCATATACCTGTGCTATCTGGTCTCTGCGGACCACTGTACACAGCTCCATGGAGGAAATATGTGGTGTGGCAAGGACAGTACGGTCGCCCTGCAGGGTGATGACTCTACCTCCATGCTCAAAACATAGCGTATTATGTAAGTAATTCCGAGCTAGACTAGGGCCCAAGCCATACAGCCACTCCCTGCCTAGACATACGTCTGCTCTGGCTAAGTGCATGACCTGAAAGTCAAGCGGAGCCTCGTAGTCCTGCATAGATAATCGGACCCCCAATACTACGGTATTCCATACTGTTTTGTCATATCCGTTGGCTAGGCCAACAGTATACTCATGATTACTCCGGGTCTCAGTCACTCCCAACTTCTTGACTAACGAGTAGTTCAAGAAGTTGTGGCTAGCTCCATCATCAATAAAAACTGTGACTCTACGGCCACCTATGGTGCCATACATGCGCACCATGTCATGCGGACCTACAGTAGGCTGCCACATCGCTGGTGTCACTGAACAAGTGTGATGCTCATCACAATGACACACTGTCACCTCTCTGAACTCTGCGGAACTGAGAGGGAGTCTCTGCACTGTATGCAACTGCCTAGAAGATTTACCATCTTTTTTGGTCTCGTTGCCACTCGTGCTGGCTTTAGGCTTTGGACACTCAGCCTTCATGTGCCCTACTTCATTGCAATTAAAGCAGCGATTTTCCTTTCGCGCTTTAATATACTGCTCTTTCTTTTGGATTTCGGTGTCTCTTTTTTTCCTGGATGGTCGCGGTTTTTTAGACCAATGACCACCCTGTCCTTCTTGGTCCGTCCTATCCCCTTGTTTCTCACTGCGGAACCCTTTTCTTTTGAGGCCTCACCTCCTCTTTTCACTACCCTCGGCCCTGCTAGAACCACGACGCGCACTACGGCGCTTGATGTCATCGAATATCTGTGCATATTGAATTGCCTTTGCTAAGTCTTTAGGCTGTAGGGGTTCTACGTACTCAAGGTAATCATCTTTGAGGCCTCTCTTAAAGCCTCGCAATGTCTGGAATGCATCGACTCCCTTTAGCTTGAATACTATCTCCCTGTAGTTTGAGATGTACTGAGTTAGGGATCTGTTCTCCATCGAGCACTTGTCCCATAACTGCCAGCTTCTCTCTGCCTCATTAACAGGCGAAAATTCTTTTCGAAACATTGTTTCAAATTCCGTCCAAGTGGCAGGGCGAGTTGTCAAACTCATCCACCACTTGTATGCTTTGCCGGTTAATGAGAGGCTAGCCTCTACGGGCTGTATACGGCTAGGCTACTGTCGCAGCGTGTGCAAATCTGACCACTTCTCTAGAAACATATTGACTGAGTCCTTGTTTCTCTCCTTTTCCTCGCCAAACCAAAACTAGGCGGCTTTAAGTCTTTTAACAACGACAAAGCTGTCGCTATACGGACGGCCCCGCAGGCGCATCGGCCTGTACTCCTGCAATTACTGGGGAGGCTACGCTCACCCGTGCCGCAGGAGCTCGGCTACCATGAGGAGTCGGAGTACTAGCCGAGGCGGCTGTTAGTGCATCTAACCGTGTGGAGATGCTCTGTAGCATCGTGACTAAATCAACCTAGACTTTATCCATAGTGTTCAATTTGGCATTAAGATATTTAAACAGTCCACTAGAGAGCTCCGTCTCTGTGTCAGGACATCAGCAGGGTCCAATAGGTCATAGTCGTCGTCGTCATAATCCAAGAGGTCTTCCTCGGTCCCCTCGGCGACGTCAGTATTCATGTCCTCTGGCTCATCGGCCAGAAAGGGGTCATCAGCCAATGCGGCCGCTCTGCGGGCTCGCTGGGTCCTAAGATGGGGTCAATAGGACGAGGAGGACGCTGGTGGATCACGAGTGATCGATAAGCGCGCTCCGGACCGAACAACGGTCGGGCGTGTACGGCCTGACAATTCGGTCGGGGTCAAACCCGCGACCGAGGACAAGAGACTGGAAAAACCTAGAGAAGTAGAAGGCGGTGAGGACACACTACGCCTAGCAGACATTTTTAATTCTTGCAAAAAATAATGCGAGAACTCGGAAATTACTATAAAAAAACGCTAATAAAAATGAGCAGTGGTTGGTGGAGAGAGAATAATAGTCACCCCCCTTTATACGGTCGCCTGTCGAATTGTTGTGCGTTGCGGGCCTCTACAAGGATGCTTCCGGGATGCTCTGATCCACGAGAAAAATGCCTGCAACTCATAACAAGAATTTAAATGATCGAGAGGTGCCTTGCCGGGATTATTTCTTGCGGGAATTATTCTCCTCCCCAGCCGAGAGAGAGGGTTTCCTTGAATTTTCTGATTTTTAATTTCCAAGAAATGAATAATGAAAATAATTTTTTTTTAAAATAAATGTTTTTTTTGGTCTATGGCCGTTGGTGGGTTGGCTGGCGTTTGCTGGCCGTTGTGGCCCTTGGCCGCCGCCCCGCCGCCGCCGTTGGTTGGCCGCCGCCGCCGCCTGCCGCCGCCTGCTGGCCGCCCATGGCTGGCTGGCCGCCGCGCCGCCGCCTGCTGGGGCCGCCCCCACCATGGCTAGCCTGGCTGGCTGGCTGGCCGCCGTCGCCGCCGCCGCTGGCCGGCCTGGCTGGCTGGCCTCCACCGGCTGGCCTGGCTGGCCCTGGCCCTGGCGGCCTCCTCCTCCCCGCAAGGCTGCACAACCTTACAAATTACACCCCTTCAGAAGCCATAGACTTCATGTAGCCATGGATATAGCGCTCTCTACAAGCACACAAGCTTCCGCCATAGCCATCGCTGAACCTTAAGATTGGAAATGGATTTCCCATTCAATTCAAAATTTCTATGCGCCGTAATGCGTGGTCATTCGGCTTAGCTTATCGATTCAAAAGGATTCTGCCGGAGCTGCGGAGGAAGCAGGAAAGGAAGAAAACTAGAGGGAGCTTTGGAGGCTACGGAAGCACGCGAACTGAGAACGGGGGCTAATTAAGATTTCTCTCTTCGCTCTCTCACGCGCACACAAGGCACCGACTAATGCAGGGAAATCTTAGAAGAAGATTACAGCTCAATTGCTAGCAAAGCTTTGAAACGCCATAGCCACGGCGCAAGCAGACAAAGAAAGCTTGAGAGGTGCGAGCTGAGAAGTAGATCAAAACAGTGGTCTTCGCTGATCTATGCCTTCGTTTTTTACTAGGCAAGCCCCCCACGCAGAGAGTTCTTCCCTTCAAAAAATCTTGGCCCCCCTCCCTCCACACAGTCCCTTGTGGAGATAAGGGTGAGAAGATTGTGGATGAAAACCATCGAGTGGGCTCCGGTCCCCCGTTCGCGCGCGGACTCTCACGATCCCCTCGAACCACGCTCTGATACCAGTGTTAGATATCCGTAACGCCGCTATATCTACGGGCGTTACCACGAGAGGGGACGGCCTCTGGCTCACCAGCCATAGAGGAAGAATGAGGATTGCCCCTCATCCCCCAGGCTATATAGTGTGTGGCCTGCCGTCCACACTAGCCTGGCCGCCCATGACTTCGCATGGACGTTCTCTCCCACTGAACCCCGGATATGGCCATCCGGTCTGCCCGCCGTCGGTCCACAGGCATTACAGCCTACATGACATTCAAAAAATCTTGGCCCCCCTCCCTCCACACATTCCCTTGTGGAGATAAGGGTGAGAAGATTGTGGATGAAAACCATCGCAAGTAACCGCTTGCAAGCAACCGCTTGCAAGTCATATAGGTCATGACTTGCAAGCAACCGCTTCTTATGCACTTATTATGGGTCATGTAGGTCATGACTTGCAAGCAACCACTTCTTATGCACTTATTATGGGTCATATAGGTCATGACTTGCAACAACCGCTTCTTATAGGTCATGACTTGCAAGCAACCGCTTCTTATGCACTTATTATGGGTCATATAGGTCATGACTTGCAAGCAACCGCTTCTTATGCACTTATTATGGGTCATATAGGTCATGACTTGCAAGCAACCGCTTCTTATGCACTTATTTCTCACATCTAGAGGGGTGACAAGAGCATTGTTATTTTATCCTTGATACACTCATAAGTCTCCCTTGCAGATGTGGGTATTGATTCTGGAATTTGTTGCTCAGATGTTGTCGAGGTAGTAGGGAAGATTGTTGATTGCTTGGTTGAACACACAAGCTCTTGTGTTGGTGGTGCTAAATGCACGAGAGTTGTTGAGTTATTTACTTGTCGTTGCTTGGGCCTCCATTCTTGTCAAACTTTAGGTGAAGTTGTTGGGGTTAAAGTCGGTGTTTTTCTTCACATTGTTCGATTTTGGCAACCATATGATGGAATTACGATCATAGTATCCTTGTGTTGTTGAAGCACATGCACATGCACCCATCTTTGATAAACACTAGAAATTGGTTGCCAATGTGCTTGGTGTTGAGACTTTCTTCTTTGTTAAAGCTTAGGGGACTTTGTAATGCACTTGGGGGACCCAAGCTTTGGTATTTCTTTTGTAGCACCCTTCTGCGTGTAGCATTGTTTTTGGTACCCACACTTAATGCATTAGGGGAGTTCTTTGCGGAACTCACATAGGCTTTTGTGGACAGTGTTGTGGAGTACTTTGTTTTCTTGGCTTTCGAGTGTTGAGTTGAGAAAGAGGTTTTGACTATCGAGGCACCCAAATTTGATTGGCACCTTCATAGTATCCTTGAGCTACAAGTAGCTGTCGTGATTGGTGTAGTTTTCTTTACGATTGATGTGGAAGGTTTGGGGCCCTCCTTGACTTTGGTTGCCGCTAAGGCTGTAGGTTTGAGACTCATGGGAATTGTTGATGATCATGAGGCTAGAGTCTCTTGTGGAGTGGTTGTCGATGACAAGGCCTTTGAGCATGTGGTTGTCTCCTTTGTTGAGGTTTATCGATGAAGATGCTTAGGATCTGGGGTTTTTCCTTTGAGTTTCTTGTTAGACAGATTTGGTGAAACTTCTTCAGTAATAGTTGCTAATTGTGAGGTTTTGGCATCAAACTTCATAGGTGAGGATGGGGTTGAAGAAGTAGAGTCTTTATCGGAGTTGGTTGTTGATGCAGATGGTAGGTCATTGTGTAGAGGGGATTCTGTGGAAGAGGCTTGTATCCTTTTGCACTTAGCACCATAGATATCCATTAAAGTTGGATCCTCTTCCTTGCAGTATGGTATTGTCAACGTTTTATTGTTGACCATCATGATGACTCTATCGCTAGCAAAGCACAGTGGTTCTTAGGCAGCAATAGTCCATTTATGCCCCAAGATAAAATCTGCTTAGAGGTTAGTTTCAATATACATTGTATGTTTAAAGTACCCCAAACATGGCATGTTTAAGTCTTGTGTAAAGATAATCCTTTCCAGGATGTGCCATGAGTTGATTGACCTAATAAATCCCATAGCTTGAGGGTCATGAGATTGTGTTCTCATGTTGGATAAAGTTGTGCTTGAGCTGTGGTGATTTTCTTTTAAATTTCCAATCCCACCCAAATCCTAGGGATCTTTTTAGTAAGATATGTTGGAAGTTCCAGCTCTTGCAAGGTTTCTTCCTTCCATAATAGCAATTTCACATTGCTTATAGGAGTGCTCAAGGTGACTGTTTGCATAGATTCATCTAGTGAATACAAGGACTCACTTATCCAAGTTCCACCAAAGATGACATCATACTCAAGGGAATTTAGGGTAACATGAAATGTAAATTCCATATCACTATCAATTGTTTGAGTAGTGTATTTAAAGTAACTTGGAATTTCAATGTTTTGTCCATTGGTTCCTCTTGCAAGACTATTGCTTGTAGGGATGAGTTTAGGTTTTTCCAATGACACCCAAGTGTCTATTTTCATGATGTTATGAGTAGCTCGAGGGCTAATCAATGCGCGTTTACGCTTAACATCATTGCCTGTAGGGAAATCCAACCATACCATGATAGAAACTTCTAACAGAACCATGGGTGTTTCGATTATTGATCTTGTTTTTGTTTCATACTCCCATTCGCTTTTATCCTCATCCTGGCTTTTAGCTTTTTCAAGAGTACCCAATGCGTACACTGGCACACTTGGCCCTCTGATAGTTCTTAATGAGGCATGTTTGGAAACTTGCAAATCCTATTTTATGGAGTTCTTTATGTCTTGGTATAACTCAAGTTGAGCTCTTAAAGGTGTAAGTGCTGATGTGATGTTGTCTTTATCATGAGAGAAGAGCATTCCTCCAAATGAGGTTTTGAGAGACTGTTTTAATCTTGTAAGGGAATTATCAAATTCCTCACGTGCTTTCTCAAGCATATAGTTCATATAATGTGTCCCTAATGACTCTTCTGTAGGAGAGTATGTCCTCCTCTCTTGAAAGGGAAAGCGGTACTCCTCTAGGATTTGTATCTTGGATGCTGTTTTAGGTTTGGAATTATGAGGCTTATTCACAACCGGTGACACTGTAAGACATTCAACCAAGCTAAGCATGCTCTCCTGAGCTTGCTTTTTATGTTCTACATATGTCATGTGATCATCATTATCCATTTGGGATGGTTGGATGGGTTTTAGTTTCTTGATTGGTCAATGTGGTGCACTGAGTGAAGAGTAAGAACTCGTTTCATCCTCACTTAGTTGTGCACTAGAACTGGTTTCATTCTCCAACTTTCTTTGGTTTGTCAGTTTTTCATTATGTTTACCCATGCGACGAGATCGAATTTTCCTTTGGGTTTTGGTATCCTGTGTTGCACATATGGGTGTTAAGGTTTGTGTGGTGGTATTTAATGTGGATGCTTCTGCATCATGTGTAGCTTTTGGCTCTTTTGTGTTTATTTCCCCTTTTGGGTTAATGTTCTCTACAGGCTCCTTTTCCCTATCTTTTAATTTGACCTTGGTTTCGATAGTTTGTTGTCCTTTGCTTTTCTTGGCTTTAGAAGGTTTTGTTTTCTCTTTCAGATTCTATTTTACGACATATTCTTCTACCCATGTTGAGTATTGTCTTTTACTTTCCTTTTGATTGTTTCTCGTGCCTTGGCTTGTAAGCATGTAAGCACATTCAAGGGTACCATGGCCAGTTGCCCATTTTGTACACTTACGATGATAAGAGTTGTATTTTGTGAGACAAGTTGCGTTGAAACAACTCGTCTTGGGCAATCTTGGAACATGTGATCAATGCCACATCATTCACACATTGCAAGGTGTTAGTGACTATGGGCATGAAAGTATTCCAAACTGTGCTGTCTGCCACCTTGTGAGGTCCACGACAATAGAAACACTAAAGTGTTCAATTAACTACTTCTTGAGTAGTTTCTACCTTGTGGATTGTTTCTTTTTGGTGCATGGGATGTGAGACCCCCTTCCCCCTCCATGCACCGGATTCCCGGTTGCTAGCAGCAAAAGTAGCTTCGTCTTGTGCGGGCCAGGGTTTCCCACTCGGGGCCTCGCCCTCAAATGTCCAAACACGAGACTAATTTGGTGGTCATTCTGAAACCAAAACCAGGAAAATTTTCCTTGCCCGAAAAACGGGGACGATTCCACCTTTTTGATTTTCTTAACGAATTTTCTAATGGGGTCAAGAGACTAAACTATCCTTCACCAGATTAAACCAAATAGAAGAAAAACTAGATAGAAAACTATCACTGACTTAGTTTGAAGAAATGAACGCTTTTTTCCTAACCGAAATCAGGCACAGCCGTTGATCTAATCATTTGACGAAATCAACGCCTTTTTCCTAACCGAAGTCAGGCACTGCCATTGATCTACTCATTTGAGAAATTCTTTAGGTTTTTATTTAACTACTCGAATTCTAAGCGTATTCCTATTATTTCAATTTAATTATTAAAACTCCATTGATTCCAGCCTAGCCCCATCCGGCCCATGGGTTAACCACCACCAACCCAACCACTGGAATCGGTAGAACCAGACAATTTCTCACCCACCCATAATTGAATGCCTTTCTTAACTTTTGCTTTTGAATTTTTTGAATACAGATAACTCAAAAATTCCATCCAGTCCCTTGTTTCTCAAAAAACAGTATCACTCTGGACTCTCTGTTGAGACCAACTGGTCAATGAGATCCAATAACAGATTACAATAATCATTTCGTCCATCATAAATATCTTTTACGACATATGCATGGGTGTCATAGGCATCGCAAGCCCATGCATCTCTTGGTCAGAACTGCGGGATCCTGTTTAGGTGTCCTAGCACTTCATCGGGCCTTGCCCATCATACCGGAAGTGCACCATTTTTCAACCATACCGAGAGGCTTGTCAAGACTTGGGCAGACTTTGCTGCGTGAGCCGTCCTTTAAACACTCCTCGGGCCAGCTGTGCAACCGAACTTCCCTTAGAAAAACATATACCAAATGCTCCCTCCAGCATTCTGGCGTAAGACAGTCCTTTAAGAAAACAGGGTTTCTAACCAAGTTTTTAGTTTCATTTTCTTTTGAATACAAGGAGTATTTCTTGAATCAGTATCCCCAAAACTTCTTGATCAGAATTCAGAATTTCATACCAGAATTCCTCGAATTCTATAACCTTGATCCATAGATCAATTCGAAGGGCCTCAAACTTAGTTTCAGATTTGGCAAGAGTTTTGAGTGTATTTTTCTAAACTAGTCACACTTTCTTTCCTCGAAACTAACGAAAGAGTTTGGTCTTGGTCATAGTCCGATTCAAGGTTCAAGTCGGATGAGATTTTTCTTGAACTATCTTTCTCAAAAAATTTTGGTAATTCAATTACTATTTTATTGAATTTCTTTCTTTGAATATTCACTTAACTAATTTCTAAATTAGTTACGAATTCCAATGAGGAATATATTAATCATTTATCTGAATATTTTGATCTTGATAGATTTCCTGAATTTTATTCTTTTACAATCCGTGTGAATATAAAATGATAGAAATTTCTCTCTTAGAGTATTTAATTATTCATTTATCAAATACTGGTAGAATTTAAACATAGAATTTAAGAGAATTCTAATTTTGATATAAAATTTTTTTATGCATCTATTTATGCATAAAAATCAACTTCAATGGGAATAATACTGTAAGATTCCTCCCCCAACCCCTTTTTGATGTCTAGTATCTTCCCCCGTAATCAATCCCTCTTCAGAAATATAAAGACCTTGTTTCTAACTGTTTTAACCTAGAGAGAGAAAATATTCTAGAGAGAGAATATTCAGATTATGAATATTTTTGGATAGAAAAATAACTCATCTTATTAAAATAAGTTCTCCTGAAACAGAAATTCAAAAAGAAATTTCCAATGTGCAATTGGAATTAATTGGAAATAGGTATAAAGAACCTTAGTCTAAGGGCCTAGATTTTCAGAAATCTTTAGAATATGGTCCAATTAAGGTTCCTATGGGCCAATAGCATCAATCCATGTGTAGGGAGGAGATAAATCCAAATTGTAAAAAGAAGATACCCAAAAATGAGTAAATGCTCACATAAGATGAAGAGTTGAAAATGTACAAGGTTTATTAGTAAATAAACACATATGTAAGGAAGGGGAGTTCTTTAAAGGAGGTGCATATTTCACATAAGATGAAGAGTTGAAAATGTACAAGGCTTATTAGTAAAAAAACTATGACACATATGTAAGGAAGAGGAGTTCTTTAAAGGAGATGCATATTTCACATAAGATGAAGAGTTGAAAATGTACAAGGTTTATTAGTAAAAAACTATGAGCAATACAATTTTGACACATATGTAAGGAAGGGGAATTCTTTAAAGGAGGTGCATATTTCACATGCTTGAATGAATTTTAAACTCATAAAAATTGAGATAATTAATCTCTCCTCTCTCCTAATTCAAGTCTAGTTCCAAAAAGTTAGTTTAAGTGACCTAAAAATGGTCAAAAAGTGACCAAACTGACTTGGAAAATTCTAGAATCAGTTTGTTTGGTTAGGAGCTCAAATTTTCCTATAAATAGAAGCCTCCTCTTGTTGAAAAAAAAACATAGTCTCTTATGCTTTGTTACTCTACTCCACCTAAGCCAAAATAGATAGTCTCTTATACTTTGTTACTCTACTCCACCTAAGCCAAAATAGATAGTCTCTTATGCTTTGTTACTCTACTCCACCTAAGCCAAAATATATAGTGTCTTATGCTTTGTTACTCTACTCCACCTAAGCCAAAACATATAGTGTCTTATGCTTTATTACCCTACTCCACCTAAGCCAAAATATAGAGTATCTTAGGCATTGTTACTCTACTCTACCTAAGCCAAGAACTATGAATTCTTTAATAATTCACTAGTTTTTGATACTTCTCTCTTTCTTCAATCCCCATTGGTGGCTCCATCAACATACTAAACCAATTGATTGGTTGGGGGCCTCTACCGTGAATAAAGAATCAAGCAAATCATAAGGTAAGTATATTGAATTTCGATCTTTTCTATGATTTCTCAATGATTCTCTCTTCTCAACCCCTCTCAAGCTTGAGAAGTTTAATTGGTATGGTTTTTTTTTAAATGCTAATGAAGTTAATTGGTGAATAGTAGTGAAGAGTTACATAATTTAATAAATGCTATAGAAGTTAATTTCCACTTATATTTAAATTCTAATGGTTTTTATAATTTCTCTCTCTCACTCAAGAAATGGTCATACTCATGACCCATTCTCAATCCAAATGAAGCTTTTCATAAAGCTTTTCCTTAATCCAAGATTAAGCTATTCTTGAGGCCAAATTAATGGCTTTTTGCTATGCTTTTAGTTTATGCACATTGATGATTCAATCCATTATGGATTGATGACCCAATTAGAGACCTTCTAATTGTTTTCTTAATGATCCAATTAGAGACCATTATGGATTGATGATCCAATTAGAGACCATTCTAATTGTTTTCTTAATGATCCAATTAGAGACCATTATGGATTGATGATCCAATTAGAGACCATTCTAATTATTTCTTTAATAATGAGCTTTATCCCTTAGAAAAAAATTGAGATTTATCAGTCATAGTAGCGGAGCTATGGCAAAAATTTTTATAGAAATCACGCATAAAATAAATTCATTCAAAGCATAAAAAGAGGACTTCCTACCATATTCTAGGAACTATCATCCTAGATTAAATAAAAGAATATTATTATGCATGGAGATATGGATGTTTGCATGTAGATGTAGAGGTATGGATGTGAGTGTGAATGTGGAGGTGGATGTATGCATGGAGATGTGGATGTATGCATGTAGAAATAGATGTGTAGATGAGGATGTAAATGGAGATGTGGATGGATGCATGTAGATGTAGATGTATAGATGTAGATGTGAATGGAGATGTGGATGTTTGCATGTAGATGTAGATGTATAGATGTAGATGTGGATGGATGCATGTAGATGTAGATGTATAGATGTAGATGTGAATGGAGATGTGGATGTATGCATGTAGATGTAGATGTATAGATGTGGATGTGGATGTATACATGTAGATGTAGATGTATAGATACGGATGTGGATGTGGAGGTGGATGTATACATGTAGATGTAGATGTATAGATGTAGATGTGGATGTGGAGGTAGATGGATGCATGTAGATGTAGATGTATAGATGTAGATGGGAATGGAGATATGGATGTATGCATGTAGATGTAGATGTATAGATGTAGATGTGGATGTGGAGGTGGATGGATGCATGTAGATGTAGATGTATAGATGTAGATGTGAATGGAGATGTGGATGTATACATGTAGATGTAGATGTATGGAGGTGAATGTGAACGTGGATGTGGATGTATGCATAGAGATGTAGATGTATGCATGTAGATGTGAATGTACGCATATAGATGTGGATGTATGGATGTGAATATTACGATATGCGATGTGAGGGAATCTGAAGTGATGAGATAGAAATGATGTGATGGGATGAGTATACATATAAATGGAATATGGAATAAGTAATGTAGATTGATAAAGGATAATGTGGAAAAATGAAAGTTAAAATAGAAATTGTGTTGTAAACTATTGTAAAATACTGTTTGTAAATACTGTTTGTAAATGCTGTTTGTAAATGATTGTTTTATGTCAAGAATGCTGGGGGGAGCATTTTGACCGTCTTGTGATTAAAGTCGTGATGGTAAAGTTGCAACTGCTGACGGGGAGTCAATGAAGGACGTCTCGCGTAGCAAGGTCGGCCGAGGTCTTGACCAGCCTCGGTGCGATTAAAATGGTGAGCTTCCGGTACAGTGGATGAGGGGCCAAGGAAGCGGCCTATGCGTGAAGCGCTAGGTTACCTGCGAAGGATCCTAGAGGGTGCTGACCATACGGTGCTCGGGCTCTGGGTTGCCTAGGATACCCACGCGTGCGTCGAGGAAGATATTGGAACAGAGTTGGAGTTGTTTTCTGAATCGGGCATGGATCTGGTTGATTGACCTTGCTGGTCTTCAATGGATGAGTCCATGGCCCCTTATATGGATCTGTTGGTTGATCTTGCTGATCTTCAACGAGAGTCCATCTTGATAAGTGATTATATTGCCAAGTATTAAAGGCTAGGAACTATCGAAACGGCCCCTGAGCGTTCTAGTTGCCAATGATGCCATATATACTCTGATGAAGGAATGATGGAAAATTATTAAAGGCTAGGAACTATCGAAACGGCCCCTGAGCGTTCTAGTTGCCAATGATGCCATATATACTCTGATGAAGGAATGATGGGAAATTAAGAATCAATTGGATAAATTGGAAGATGGTGATCAATGATACTATGGTTTTATTAAAGGATTGTTTTAAACTGGTTGAATCTGGTTGAAAAAAAGGCAATTTCATATTGGGTGTGTGAGTGGTGTGACTAGTTTTATTTTGCATGAACATCCGGCTAGGGGGCCTTGGAACTCTTTTCCTTGGTACCCGGGACAAAACCTAACCAAATTTTTAATTGGATCCCATCACTACAGTGGTTGGGCGGTTGGCTAACCCATGGGATTGGATGGGGTTAGGCTGGACTGATGGATCCGTAAATCGAGACTCAAACTTTTGTTTTTACGATAGAAAAAATAAATAAATCCCGGACAGAAACTGTTCTATGGATAGGAATCAACGGCTGTGCCTCTTGAATGGGAAAAAAAGCGTTGATCCCAATGATCCAAGTGCAAGTTTCTTCCTTGAACTGACTAAGTATCTTATAGATGTAATCGGATCATCTCGATCAGAAATGATCTTGACTACGTTAGAGTACAAAGTTATCCTGGTGGAATCGCCCGTGCTTTCCGGTAAAGGAAGTTTTTCCGGGTTCGGTTTTGGAACAACCGACGGATTAGTCTCTTATCCGGATATCCGTGGGCGAGGCCCCGAGTGTGGGACCCCTGTCCCACGCGAGAAGCGCTACTTCCGCTGCCAGTACCCCGAATCCGTTGCTCGGTGGGAACAGGGATCTTACAGTTGGTATCAGAGCATTTGGTTAATAAAGATCAACTGAGAAGACAAATATGTCAAAAATTTATCAAGAAACACAAAAAGGTTATAATTGTGTGATATAATTCATACAATTTGATATTCAAACTGAAATTCATAATTTGGTAATTGGTTCTCCAGATAGAAGTACCGCGATTATATAGAATCCCTGACTTGCTTGAGGCGTAGACATGATATCATTTACCTTATAATTCCAAGGGCCGTGACTACGCGTATATACCGAGAGTATACTGCAGCTCTTTACTGACAGTATATACGAGTAAATCTAAGACTTGAAATTATAAGCGTTAATGCTATCTAGATGATGATTTCGAATGTGATTGATATGATTTTTAATTCTGTTTGAGAATGAATGAATTGATTTGGATTCTGATTGAAAATGCTGATTGAAAAATGTTGATTTTTAAAAATTAGTTGAAATATAATGAAACCACAATGAGGGGGAATGGGACGAGTCCCTGTGATGATATTCATAACTAGAATGATGATAATGAATTCAGCAAATCACTATGAGATTAGTGGGTTGTGCTGTCAGATTGCTGCTATTAATACTTGACCGGTAGATCAAGTTAAGGGATGTCAAATTGAGAACTTGCTTGACTGAAATTTCCGTGGGGAGGAATGTTCCGAAGGAAACTTTTCGGTCTAATGGACCTTTATCATGTTAAAGATATGAATGATATGATCTGAATGAATTGTTATTTAATGATGAGTTCTATATAAGGGATATTTATCCCAGTGTTCTGTTGGGTTCACCAGAATATAAGGAACCCAGAATAAAATTGGATCTTAAGAAAAAGAGTTGTCCTCTACCTTGCGAGATGAGGACATCTCGCACTTTTTAAGTGGGGTAGAATGTAAGATTCCTCCCCAGCCTTCGAGGTATACGGGAGTAAGAATCTCCCTTTCTGATCTTATAATTATTCCCTCTCTAAAATAAAAGAAAGTTTCTGTTTAAAAAAGGAATACCCTTTTCCTAAAATACTTCTCAGGAGTCACGCCTATTTTAAGGATTTAGAACAATGAGTTTAGAAGTGAGAATCGGTGTTTTGGATACCAAGGTTTTGGTTTTCATTCGAGTATGGCCCAAAAGAAGTTCTTTATCTCTTGGGGAGTATAAGAAGTTATCCCCCAGATATTGTGATCCTTATATCTGAATTCAATGAAAGTAGGTGACTTAGCCTACAAGTTTCTTTTATCTCCTCATCTCAAAATTCTTAATGCCTTCTATAGAAAAATGTGTCAAAAACAAATCATGGAAAGACGGTAAAACTTCAGTGGCAAGTTACCGTTGGCTTCTAGGTTACGCTAGCTCCTTCCTTTATATAAGTCGTAACTTCTACTTGTCGCTCACAGTAATCTTACTCCCATCAATCTCCTTTCTTTCTTAATCTCCTTCATGGCTTGGCAACAGAAATTAGTTTTATCCCTGATGATTTCTCACCTTCAAGACGCAAGAGAGTCTGTGAAGAAAGACTTTATAGAACAGTATGAGCGCTCACTTTTTCCTCACCTAGGAACTTCTGTAGCGCAGACCAAATGGCGGACCTATCAAAACATAACTAGGGTAACACCCTGGGGTCAGCAGCACTTTCGTAACAATGTCCGCTTGGCCATGGTTATTGAAGCTTTGGGTTTGGGTCCCCGTTACTACTGCGTCATGAGATCAAGACATCTTGGGTTTTCTGAGCGGGTCTTCTTACTGGCATGTTTTCTTCCTCATGAGAAGATATGCCTTTACCCCGTTTTTGGCTTGCCTCTCAGAGGTCCTTTTGTTAGATCACCTCATACCACTGAGATAGGTGCGGCAATAACCAGCAGAATCATTCCCATAGATGAGTTACCCTATACTTGTGCAGCTTGTGAGGACTGCTTTTGTGACCATATGATGGATGGGCTTATGGAAGTGTAAAGAGTTCTTCTATCTTTACTGTATAAGTCCCGTGAATGAGTAAAGTTTAAATCTTGTTCTTATTTTGAATCTTGCTCTCTTTAAGACTTTTCTTGGTGGTTAATCTTGATTAAAAATTTTCTCTAAGTCTCATATTCGTGCATCTTGCGAAATTATCCCAAGTTGCGAGATGAGGACATCTCGCGTTTTTTAAGTGGGGTAGAATGTAAGATTCCTCCCCCAACCCCTTTTTGATGTCTAGTATCTTCCCCCGTAATCAATCCCTCTTCAGAAATATAAAGACCTTGTTTCTAACTGTTTTAACCTAGAGAGAGAAAATATTCTAGAGAGAGAATATTCAGATTATGAATATTTTTGGATAGAAAAATAACTCATCTTATTAAAATAAGTTCTCCTGAAACAGAAATTCAAAAAGAAATTTCCAATGTGCAATTGGAATTAATTGGAAATAGGTATAAAGAACCTTAGTCTAAGGGCCTAGATTTTCAGAAATCTTTAGAATATGGTCCAATTAAGGTTCCTATGGGCCAATAGCATCAATCCATGTGTAGGGAGGAGATAAATCCAAATTGTAAAAAGAAGATACCCAAAAATGAGTAAATGCTCACATAAGATGAAGAGTTGAAAATGTACAAGGTTTATTAGTAAATAAACACATATGTAAGGAAGGGGAGTTCTTTAAAGGAGGTGCATATTTCACATAAGATGAAGAGTTGAAAATGTACAAGGCTTATTAGTAAAAAAACTATGACACATATGTAAGGAAGAGGAGTTCTTTAAAGGAGATGCATATTTCACATAAGATGAAGAGTTGAAAATGTACAAGGTTTATTAGTAAAAAACTATGAGCAATACAATTTTGACACATATGTAAGGAAGGGGAATTCTTTAAAGGAGGTGCATATTTCACATGCTTGAATGAATTTTAAACTCATAAAAATTGAGATAATTAATCTCTCCTCTCTCCTAATTCAAGTCTAGTTCCAAAAAGTTAGTTTAAGTGACCTAAAAATGGTCAAAAAGTGACCAAACTGACTTGGAAAATTCTAGAATCAGTTTGTTTGGTTAGGAGCTCAAATTTTCCTATAAATAGAAGCCTCCTCTTGTTGAAAAAAAAACATAGTCTCTTATGCTTTGTTACTCTACTCCACCTAAGCCAAAATAGATAGTCTCTTATACTTTGTTACTCTACTCCACCTAAGCCAAAATAGATAGTCTCTTATGCTTTGTTACTCTACTCCACCTAAGCCAAAATATATAGTGTCTTATGCTTTGTTACTCTACTCCACCTAAGCCAAAACATATAGTGTCTTATGCTTTATTACCCTACTCCACCTAAGCCAAAATATAGAGTATCTTAGGCATTGTTACTCTACTCTACCTAAGCCAAGAACTATGAATTCTTTAATAATTCACTAGTTTTTGATACTTCTCTCTTTCTTCAATCCCCATTGGTGGCTCCATCAACATACTAAACCAATTGATTGGTTGGGGGCCTCTACCGTGAATAAAGAATCAAGCAAATCATAAGGTAAGTATATTGAATTTCGATCTTTTCTATGATTTCTCAATGATTCTCTCTTCTCAACCCCTCTCAAGCTTGAGAAGTTTAATTGGTATGGTTTTTTTTTAAATGCTAATGAAGTTAATTGGTGAATAGTAGTGAAGAGTTACATAATTTAATAAATGCTATAGAAGTTAATTTCCACTTATATTTAAATTCTAATGGTTTTTATAATTTCTCTCTCTCACTCAAGAAATGGTCATACTCATGACCCATTCTCAATCCAAATGAAGCTTTTCATAAAGCTTTTCCTTAATCCAAGATTAAGCTATTCTTGAGGCCAAATTAATGGCTTTTTGCTATGCTTTTAGTTTATGCACATTGATGATTCAATCCATTATGGATTGATGACCCAATTAGAGACCTTCTAATTGTTTTCTTAATGATCCAATTAGAGACCATTATGGATTGATGATCCAATTAGAGACCATTCTAATTGTTTTCTTAATGATCCAATTAGAGACCATTATGGATTGATGATCCAATTAGAGACCATTCTAATTATTTCTTTAATAATGAGCTTTATCCCTTAGAAAAAAATTGAGATTTATCAGTCATAGTAGCGGAGCTATGGCAAAAATTTTTATAGAAATCACGCATAAAATAAATTCATTCAAAGCATAAAAAGAGGACTTCCTACCATATTCTAGGAACTATCATCCTAGATTAAATAAAAGAATATTATTATGCATGGAGATATGGATGTTTGCATGTAGATGTAGAGGTATGGATGTGAGTGTGAATGTGGAGGTGGATGTATGCATGGAGATGTGGATGTATGCATGTAGAAATAGATGTGTAGATGAGGATGTAAATGGAGATGTGGATGGATGCATGTAGATGTAGATGTATAGATGTAGATGTGAATGGAGATGTGGATGTTTGCATGTAGATGTAGATGTATAGATGTAGATGTGGATGGATGCATGTAGATGTAGATGTATAGATGTAG
The DNA here is from genome assembly GCF_041138505.1 of Cibotium barometz. Lineage (NCBI taxonomy): Eukaryota > Viridiplantae > Streptophyta > Polypodiopsida > Cyatheales > Cibotiaceae > Cibotium > Cibotium barometz. The sequence goes on from NC_141079.1 coordinate 7,983,114, forward strand.
ATGTGAATGGAGATGTGGATGTATGCATGTAGATGTAGATGTATAGATGTGGATGTGGATGTATACATGTAGATGTAGATGTATAGATACGGATGTGGATGTGGAGGTGGATGTATACATGTAGATGTAGATGTATAGATGTAGATGTGGATGTGGAGGTAGATGGATGCATGTAGATGTAGATGTATAGATGTAGATGGGAATGGAGATATGGATGTATGCATGTAGATGTAGATGTATAGATGTAGATGTGGATGTGGAGGTGGATGGATGCATGTAGATGTAGATGTATAGATGTAGATGTGAATGGAGATGTGGATGTATACATGTAGATGTAGATGTATGGAGGTGAATGTGAACGTGGATGTGGATGTATGCATAGAGATGTAGATGTATGCATGTAGATGTGAATGTACGCATATAGATGTGGATGTATGGATGTGAATATTACGATATGCGATGTGAGGGAATCTGAAGTGATGAGATAGAAATGATGTGATGGGATGAGTATACATATAAATGGAATATGGAATAAGTAATGTAGATTGATAAAGGATAATGTGGAAAAATGAAAGTTAAAATAGAAATTGTGTTGTAAACTATTGTAAAATACTGTTTGTAAATACTGTTTGTAAATGCTGTTTGTAAATGATTGTTTTATGTCAAGAATGCTGGGGGGAGCATTTTGACCGTCTTGTGATTAAAGTCGTGATGGTAAAGTTGCAACTGCTGACGGGGAGTCAATGAAGGACGTCTCGCGTAGCAAGGTCGGCCGAGGTCTTGACCAGCCTCGGTGCGATTAAAATGGTGAGCTTCCGGTACAGTGGATGAGGGGCCAAGGAAGCGGCCTATGCATGAAGCGCTAGGTTACCTGCGAAGGATCCTAGAGGGTGCTGACCATACGGTGCTCGGGCTCTGGGTTGCCTAGGATACCCACGCGTGCGTCGAGGAAGATATTGGAACAGAGTTGGAGTTGTTTTCTGAATCGGGCATGGATCTGGTTGATTGACCTTGCTGGTCTTCAATGGATGAGTCCATGGCCCCTTATATGGATCTGTTGGTTGATCTTGCTGATCTTCAACGAGAGTCCATCTTGATAAGTGATTATATTGCCAAGTATTAAAGGCTAGGAACTATCGAAACGGCCCCTGAGCGTTCTAGTTGCCAATGATGCCATATATACTCTGATGAAGGAATGATGGAAAATTATTAAAGGCTAGGAACTATCGAAACGGCCCCTGAGCGTTCTAGTTGCCAATGATGCCATATATACTCTGATGAAGGAATGATGGGAAATTAAGAATCAATTGGATAAATTGGAAGATGGTGATCAATGATACTATGGTTTTATTAAAGGATTGTTTTAAACTGGTTGAATCTGGTTGAAAAAAAGGCAATTTCATATTGGGTGTGTGAGTGGTGTGACTAGTTTTATTTTGCATGAACATCCGGCTAGGGGGCCTTGGAACTCTTTTCCTTGGTACCCGGGACAAAACCTAACCAAATTTTTAATTGGATCCCATCACTACAGTGGTTGGGCGGTTGGCTAACCCATGGGATTGGATGGGGTTAGGCTGGACTGATGGATCCGTAAATCGAGACTCAAACTTTTGTTTTTACGATAGAAAAAATAAATAAATCCCGGACAGAAACTGTTCTATGGATAGGAATCAACGGCTGTGCCTCTTGAATGGGGAAAAAAGCGTTGATCCCAATGATCCAAGTGCAAGTTTCTTCCTTGAACTGACTAAGTATCTTATAGATGTAATCGGATCATCTCGATCAGAAATGATCTTGACTACGTTAGAGTACAAAGTTATCCTGGTGGAATCGCCCGTGCTTTCCGGTAAAGGAAGTTTTTCCGGGTTCGGTTTTGGAACAACCGACGGATTAGTCTCTTATCCGGATATCCGTGGGCGAGGCCCCGAGTGTGGGACCCCTGTCCCACGCGAGAAGCGCTACTTCCGCTGCCAGTACCCCGAATCCGTTGCTCGGTGGGAACAGGGATCTTACAAATACGTTTATTAAAAAAAATCCTTTTATGCATCTATTTATGCATAAAATCAAATTTAATAAGAATAACGCTTTTAAAATAAAAAGAATTTCTTTATGCATCTTTCTATGCATAAAAATCAAATTTTAATAAGAATAACACTTTTATAATAAAAAAATTCCTTTATGCATCTTTCTATGCATAGAAATCAAATTTAATAAGAATAACACTTTTATAATTAAAAAAAATTTCTTTATTTTATGCATCTTTCTTTGCATACAAATCAAATTTAATAATTAATATCAGTGATATCCATGCATATTCATAGGTGAATATGTACATGGAGTAATTAGAATATTTCTTTTAGATGCAAAAATGGTGGGAACTACTCTTTTGGAATAACATAAAAAACAAACTTTCTTTTTCAAAAAATTCTGGAAAATTTTGCCATAACCTCCTTTGTATGGCTGACCATTTCTCATTTTTATCTTTCTTCACTTAACTTAATTAACCAAATTTAGAATTATAGAAATCTAATCTACATAATTTTCTAAATTCAAGAGAGTAAACAATAAGAAGAGTTTAAATAATCACTTGGTTAATCTTTCTAGGATTAAGAAAGGTTGGAATGTCATTAAAGGCATAGCATTTGAATTTTATTCAATCATTTCCAAAACATAAAAATCAAGAAAACCATAGATTTTTCATTAAAATTCGTAAACAAAGTAAGAAAATTAGCTTACATGGAGCTTGTAAGCTCTCCTTTGGCTTGACGGATTGAGGGTTCTACTCTTGTTTGAAGCAATAGTGGCCCCCACCAATTCACTTTGGAGAGGATTAGGCCAAAAATAATTGAATTATTAAAAATTTCAATGTAGATGGCTCAGGACGACAGGAGTAGAGTAACAGTGCATAAACACCATTAAGCTTTTACAAAAGGGGGAGGCTTCTATTTATAGGAAAAAGTGAGCCTCTAACCAAGCAAACTGATTCTAGAATTTTCCAGATCAGTTTGGTCAATTTTTGACCATTTTTGGGTCAGTTCAGCTTACTTTTTGGGATCTAGATTTGAAACAGGAGAGAGGAGAGATGAAAATATCTCATTTTATTGATTAAAAATTGGGAGTAATGATGACAAAAAGGTGCCTACTTCATGAGGCGCACACTGAGGTCAAAATTCAATTTTTTAATTCTTTTTAATCTCATTGGCCTATCAAACCTTTGTTTGTACCTTAATCCAAAATTTTCTGAAAACAGGGGCCCTTAGGCTAAGGTCTTTTGTGCACATTATAATTTATTTCTAATACACCTTAGGAATTTCTTTTTAAACTTATGTTTTGGGGAAATTTATTTTAATAAAAAGGAATGTTTTTCCATCCAAAGATATCTAAAAATTGAATTATCTCACTCTAGAATATTTTCTCTCTCTAGGTCAAAATAGGTAAAAACAAGATCTTTTATTATTCTGAAAAGAGGATTAATTACAGGGGAAGAAACAGGACATCTTGAGGGGCTAGGGAGGAATCTTACACGGGAGATGGAGGTTTTGAGTACATTTTGGATGAAGTGAGACATTTTTTAGTATCATGGTCAAAGGTTTTTATGCTGAATAGAAGAACATGTGCCTTGTATGCACAATGAGGATTGGGATGGTCGTAGTGATTGCATCTAACACAAGGCATTTTGTTCCTCACTTTTAAAGGCATTAAGGATGTCTAGTTTTGAAGGTTTTCATCCTCTCTTTAGAGATGTTGGCTGTAAGGTTTTAAGAAAGGCTGCATAAAATTCTGGGAATGTCAATTTCGAGATCGATCTTTCTTTTGCCATTGCATCACTTGGTTTAGATGAGGAACACCTCGTAGCATGATCATCTTCTAGCATGTTGTCATCAAAATGTATTACTTCTTTGCAACATTGATCGAATGTTTCTAGATTGAATACAATGATCAAGTTGTGTAAGCGGTTATTCTTCAAGCCCATCATGAAACGTCTCTTCAATTGAACATCGTTTAATTTTTTCCATGACTCACAACATGAGTCCAAGAGTTTTATCCTAAGAATAAAATCTCTAATGGATACATTTGGTTGACACTCGATTGTATAGAGTTCTATTACTGCACTCCACCGATCACCTTGTATGGAAAAGCCATGTATAAAGGCTGATTTCAAGGTTTTGAAGTTGGCCTTGATCGCCAGCATATCAATGTGATAAACCATCGACTAGCTTTTCCCTCTAAGTGTAAGATTCCTCCCCATCCTCTTAAGAAGTCTAGTATCTTCCCCTATAATCAAATCCCTCTTCAGAAATATAAAAGATCTTGTTTCTACGTGTTTTGGCCTAGAGAGAGAAAATCTTCAAGAGAGAGGTGATTCAGTTTGTAAATATTTTTGGATGGCAAAATATCTCATCTTATTAAAATAAATTCCCCCGAAACAGAAGTTCAAAAAGAATTTCAGAAGGTGCATTAGAAAAAAATTATAATTTGTTCAAAAGGCCTTATCCTAAGGGTCCAGATTTTCTGAAAATTTTAAATTAAGGTTCCTATGGACCAATAAGATTAATGCAAATGTAGGGAGGAGGTAAATTGAAGAAATAAATAAAATCCCCCCAAAAATGATTAAATACTCACATAAGATGAAGAGTGGACTAACGACCAAAGGAAATACTAAAAAAATGAATTTTTGACACCTCAGAGTGGGGATTCTCCCTCATGAAATAGGCACCTTTTTCCCATCATTGCTTTTGAATTTTAAATCAATAAAATTAGATATTTCATCTCTCCTCTCTCCTAATTCAAAACTGGATCCAAAAAGAGAACTAAACTGACCCAAAAATGGTCAAAAATTGACCAAACTGATCTGGAAAATTCTAGAATCAGTTTGCTTTGTTAGAAGCTCACTTTTTCCTATAAATAGAAGCCTCCTCCTTTGTAGAAGCTTAATAGTGTTTTATGCACTCTTACTCTACTCCTCCCAGAGAGCCAAAAACAGTGAATTTATTGATAATTCATTAGTTTTTGACCATTTCCTCTTCAAAAGAATTGGTGGCCACTCTTGTTGCAAACAAGAGTAGATCTCTCAAACTGTCAAGCCAAAGAAAAGCTCATAGAAATTCATGTAAGCTAGAAATCCTACTTTTTCTTTATTCCATTTAATGGTTTTCTAATTTTTATTTTCTTTAAAATAAAAAAGGAGTAACTAGACTTGAATTAGGAGAGAGGAGAGATGAAATATCTCAATTTTTATGAGTTTAAAACTCATTCTGTTGGAAAGGCTTTCCCCCTCTCTTCATTCTTGGATTCGCCCTTTCTTTATCCTAGATATGTAATCAAATTGTTAGAATTAAACTTTTCATATTGTTTCTCTTTAAAAAGTGGAATGCTTTAAACCATTTGGGATGATTAGTTTAGAATGCTTTAAACCATTTTGGGATAATTTCTAAGTAACTTGAGAATGAAAAAAAATGAAAAATGATTAGCCATACAAAGGAGGTCATAGTAAAACTTTCTTAAATTTTGTGAAATAAGTTTTATGTTTTATTATTCAAAAAGAGTAATTCCCACCGTTTGTGTATTCTAAAAGTTTTATTTTCATTCTATGCATAGAAAAATGCATATTGAAAATATTTTTATTATAAAAGTGTGATTTTCATTAGATTTAAAATCTATGCATAGAAAGATGCATATTGGATATTTTTTATTATTATAAAAGTGTGATTTTCATTAGATTTAAATTCTATGCATAGAAAGATGCATATTGGATATTTTTTTAATTATAAAAGTGTGATTTTCATTAGATTTAAATTCTATGCATAGAAAGATGCATATTTGGAAATATTTTTATTATAAAAGTGTTACTTTCATAAATATTTATTTTTATGCATAAAATGATTCATAAAAGAATTTTTTTAATTATAAAAGTGTTACTTTCATCAAAATTGATTTTTAAGCATAAAAGAAATTTTTTTACTGTAAAAGTGTTACTTTCATCAAAATTGATTTTTATGCATAAATAGATGCATAAAGGAATTTTTTTATTATAAAAGTGTTACTTTCATCAAAATTGATTTTTATGCATAAAAAGATGCATAAAAGAATTTTTTTATTATAAAAGTGTTACTTTCATCAAAATTGATTTTTATGCATAAATAGATACATAAAAGAAGTTTTTTATGATAAAAGTGTTACTTTTATCAAAATTGATTTTTATGCATAAATAGATGCATAAAAGGATTTTCTTTTATATAAAAGTGTTATTTCCATAGAAGTTGGATTTTATGCGTAAATAGATGCATAAAAGGAATTTCTTTTATATAAAAGTGTTATTTCCATAGAAGTTGGATTTTATGCATAAATAGATGCATACATAATTTTTATATCAAAATAAGAGTTCTCTTTAATCCTATGTTTAAATCCCATGAATATTGGTAAATGAATAAGTAAATACTCTGTGAGAGAAAATTCTACCGTTTCATATTCTCTAGGATGGTAATGAGAAAACTCAGAAAAACTATCGAAGTCAAAATTTTAGATAAATGATTAATTTATTCCTCATAGGAATTTATGTGATTAGTTTTGAATCTAGTTAAGCAAATACTCAATGACTTAAATTTAGTAACGTAGTAATTGAAATATTACCCTTCGAGAAAGATAGTTCAGGGAGAACCTTTCCAAACTCAAACCTTGAATCAGACTATGACCAAGACATAACTCCTTCATCAGTTTCAAGAAAAGACGATGTGACCAGTTCAGAAATTTCACTCAAATCACCCATCGAATCTGAAATCAAGTTAAGACCCTTTGATTCGAATCTGAGGATCAAGGTTACAAAATTCATGAAATTTTGTTGAAATTACGACCTGCGATCTAGAAGTATTGGGATACGGATTTAAGATATACTCATTATATTCAAAAGAAAATAAAAAATAAAAACTTGCATAGAAACCCTGTTTTCTTTAAGGACTGTCTTACGCCAAAATGCTGGAGGGAGCATTTGTTATATGTGTTTTTCTAAGGTAAGTTCGGTTGCAAACTACTGGCGAGGAGTCTTCAAAAGGATGGCTCACGTGGCAAAAACCTACCCAGGTCTTGACCAGCCTTGGTATGGTGAAAAATGGTGTGCTTTCGGTATGATGGGCGAGGGCCGATGAAGCGGTCCCTGAGTGAAGTGCCAAGACACCTAAGGAGGAGGATCCTAGAGGGTTCTGACCAGGTGATGCACGGGCTCACGGTGCTTAGGACACCCATGCGTATGTCGTGGAAGATATATATGTATGATGACGAAAAATTATCATAATCTATTTACTGGATCTCATTGCTGACCAGCTGGTGTCTCGACGGAGAGTCCAGAGTAATACCTATTTTTTAGAAACAAGGAACTGGATGAAAATTTTGAGTTATGATATCTGTAACGAATAATTGTTTGTCAATGGATTGTTTTATAAGTTAAAGTTTAAAGAGGAGTGTGTGCGTATCTGTATTCTAAAGCAAAAGTTAAGAAAGGCATTCAATTATGGGTGGGTGAGTACTTGTCCGGTTCTACCAATTCCAGTGGGTGGTGGCTAACCCATGGGCGGTGACTAACCCATGGGCCGGATGGGGTTAGGCTGGAATCAGTAGAGTTTTAATAATAAAATTGATTAATACGAATACGTTTAGAACTCGAGTAGTTAAATAAAAGCATGAAGACTTCTCTAATGAATAGATCAATGGCTGTGCCTGATTCAATTAGGAAAAAAGCGTTTATCCCTTCAAGTTAAGTTTGTAATAGTTTTCCTTCTATCTTGTTTATTCAGATGAAGGTTAGTTCACTATCTTGACTTCGTTAGAAAAATTCGTTAAGAAAATAAAAATGGTGGAATCGTCCCCGTTTTTCGAGCATAGAAAATTTTCCCGGTTTCGTTTTTCGGAATGACCACAAGCTCAGTCTCGTGCTGCGCCCAGACATTCAAAGGGCGAGGCCCCAAGTGGGAAACCCTGCCCCGTGCATGAGGGAGCTGCTTCCGCTGCCAGCTACTGGGAATTCGGTGTGTGGAGGGGGTAGTGGGATCTCACAGTTGGTATCAGAGCGCTGTTGTAAATTTACGTAACAGCAACATAAATTGCTTAAAGCTTTAAAGTTAATCTGGGAAATAATGTTTTTGCTTGTTAATATTATGTTGAATGAACTTCAAAAATTAAAAACTCATAAATTGAATTGGAAATTTATAGATGGATACCCCGAATCTATCTGGCATTCCTGAACTCTCCGAGAGTCAGGATATGATAGCCTTTGCATTCGAGCACCTCATCAACTCTTCTACGACTCGAGTAAGCAGAGTGAGACTCGCATGTCATTTTGAGAGTCTTTACTTTCTTGATCCTGTAGAGTGACGTTGGTATATGTGGTTCTTTGAAGGACGATGTATTAATATCTATACCAATCAGCGTCAGAGGCTCAGGCAAAATATTTCCTTAGCCATGATTCTGATAAGGCTAGGGTTTGTTCAATATGTACAACTCTTTAATCATTGACCCAGGAACTTCAAAATTTCATGCCGAGTTTTTAGGCTTCCTAGCCGCTTTATCCCTAGAAGTAGAATTACGACACCTCTTTCTATATTGAATCATGTGTACCATGGCATGTCTCCTTTGCAATTTCACTTCTTTATGCGTACGCGATTGAGGTAGTGACTTTGGAGCTGTGATGCTCTATGTATATATCAAAAACTTTTGATAATAAATGAGGTTTGTAAAAAAAAAATCCAAATTGCTTTCATGATTGTGAATATGGTTAATCTTGTTCAAGAATTATGATGAAATAATTATCTGTTTAAAGAATAAATCCCAAAAGTTAAATAATCATAAATCTATTGTCAAAGTTAAGTTGATGAAAATCATAAATCTATTGTCAAAGTTAAGTTTACAAAAATCATAAATCTGTTGTCAAAGTTAAGTTGACAAAAATCTCGTTTTGTCAGAATCATGAGGCGCACGGTCCCCCATGAAAGGAAACCGGGCGATCCTCTAACCAATGAGGAAGAGTTAGATCCGGATGTTCGTAAAGCCCTGCAGAGATCCCAACCTGGTCCCTTCAAGGGTGAAGGGGAGCAGTTAGGTGAAGTAGTGGAAAAGTGGATTGAGGCAATGGAAGAATACTTTGATGTAACTTGCTATAACGAGAGAAGCAAGATGGCTCTCGCTGGGTTAAAGATTTTGGAAACGGCCACGATCGCTTGGAGGAATCACTGCGAGACCAACCATCTCGACCGGAATCTGGGCTTCCTTGAAACTAAAATGAACAAGTTTTTGGAACTAAAGCAGGATAGCCGGACAATTGAGGAGTACCATCAAGCTTTTGTCCTTCTCAAATATTCTCCAATTGGATGATGAGCAGGTGATGGCCAAGTTCATTCGAGGAATGAACGAGCCATTGGACACCTTTGTAAAGAATTCCAAACCTATCTCAATGGGCCGAAGTAGTAAGAATGGCAAAGGACTTTGCCAAAGCCTTTGTAGTTAAGGTCCATCGAAGCCTACACCCTCTAGTTTTAAAAGATTGCAAACCTCGAGAAGTACTTCAAACTTTCCACCCCCAAAGAGGTAGCGAGGCCCAATTCATAATCAGAATGCGGGAAGATTCAGAAGTGAAGAAAGACCCTTCCCCCAGAACAATTTCTCAGGAGCCCCACCTCTTTCAAGGATTCAGAGGGACGAGCTCAGAAGTGAGAACCGGTGTTTTGGATACCAGGTTTTAGTCACCAGCTAAAAGACTGCCCAACTCTTGCCATGTCAAGGGGAGAGGGAAGTCAAGGAACCAAAGTGCACAGACCAATCCCTTCGTATCAGTCTTGTCTCGCCCAAATCAGGGAAATCCCAAGAGAACTCCAGCTCAGCCATCAGCCTCTGTCCAGAGAGTAGCCTCAGAACTCCTTCCGAGAACTAGGGCAACCAAAGAGAAAGAGTTCCGCACTGTAGAGCAGGCCCAGAGAAGTCACAATAACTGAGGTAGTGGAAGAGGAAAGAGGATAGATTTATGCTACAATTGAAAACCAAGGGCCAAATCGCCAATTCTCAGTCATCCATACTCCAGCTGAGTATCAGGGTAAGACTTTTAAGCTTTTGATTGATTCAGGCAGTACTCATTCTTTCATTTCCCCAGGATGCTTGCGTAAGCTAGTCTTAGAACTTCGAAAGGCTTCACATCTCTATTCAAACATTTGAATGAATTGAACAAGGTCTGTTGTTTCGTCATATTTACCCATAATTTTAGAAATTTGTATGGCCATATTTCTGTATGAAAGACCGTATTAGGTAAAGTGGGAAAAATCCCATTCCCACATTGAAAAATTGTATGCATTTAATCTAGAATCTACCTTCTTCAACCTAGTATAAAAAATTTAAAAATGGTTTTCTTTATGAAGTGCTACTAGATCGAACCTAGCTTGATCTTAGAAATAGAAACTTAGGTTTCAAGATTTTTCAGATCCACCACTTGAAGGTATCCTTATATACACAACCACTACAAATTATCATTATTAAGGATAGAAAGAGTCTCCTTGGAGTAGGATGCACTTTGTGAAAATTACGATTATAAATTTTCATTTTGATGAAGCTAATTCTACTAAAGAAATAATAAAACTTTTGCATTAACAACCAAAAGATAGCTGGATAAAAGGAGTCCCCTTAAAGTAGGATGCACTGTGGATGCATAAGAGGAGTCTCCTTAGACTAGGATGCACTCCATCTATGAATTTATTTATTGTGTTAAAATTTGTTCAATGCATTGCAAAGATACACAATTGAACAGTCTGCTCCCAAAGTTGGCCAATTTACAAAGATCCTCTATATTTTATTATACTAGAGACCATATTCAAAGACCATTTACATTCGATTATAAAATGAAGTAACAAAATGTGCTAGTATCATGGGGGTGTAATTTTGATTTTAAGGGGTTCTAGCTCCACCACATGGTAGAGCTAGAATTTTGAGCTAGCTCTACCATGTGGAGCTACAACACATTGAGGAGCATTTAAAGATTTTTAGATCCACCACTTGGCCATTCTACAGTCCATAAGAAACCAAGATATAACATTTGATTGATCTAGACCCCCAATTACAAACATTGATACAAGAGATTGCATTTTGAGAGTCCCCTTAGAGTAGGATGCACTCTCCAATTTTAAAGCTTCATTGTAATGAACAAGACAAAATGAACAAGATTTTATAAATTGAGGTGGTGAAGGTATTATACTTATATATACAATCGCTACAGATTAACATTATTAAAGATAGAAAGAGTCTCCTTGAGTAGGATGCACTTTGTCAAAATTACGGTTAAAAGATTTCATTTTGATGAAGCTTATTCTACTAAAGAGTCCCCTTAAAGTATGATGCACTTTGTCAATAGATAAAAGGAGTCTCCTTAAAGTAGGATGCACTCCATCTACGACTCCATTATAATAAAACATTGTAAATGAAACTGAATTTATTTTTTTGTGTTAAAATATGTTCAATGCCTTGCAAAAGGCACACAATTGAACAGCACGCTCGCGAAGATGGCCAGATTACAAATACCCTTTATATTTTATTATAATAGAGACCATTTACAAAGACCATTTACATTCAATTACAAAAGGGAGTAACAAAATGTACTAGTGTCATGGGGGTGTATTGGCATGTTCATTTTGTGTACTCACAAGATTACACACTTAGATTATTCTCTCAATTATTATCTTGATTATCATCTTGATTGTTGAACACATTGTAGTAGCTATCATCGAGTTTCAATGTATTCTTGTTGCTGTACAAAACATGGAGACCCCAAAAGAAATGAACTTTTTTGAAGAAAACTCGTGTAGTTATTTATCTGAAATGGACAATGTAGCGAGATTTTTGACTTGTTGCTCATATTGAGGTGTCTAGCTAGCATGGGCTAGCAGTCCAACGTCAATCACTTTATCTCTTCACTTTAGATCTAGCACTTGTCTGTTATAGAGCTGAAAAGGATTTCTTGATCTATGACTTATCCATTCTAGATCCTGTTCCACCACTTGGACATTATAGAGCTAGACTTCAGTGGATGCAAGCTCCACCAAACGGTAGATCTAGACTCAAAATTCTAGTCGTATTTTATGACTTCCAAAGGTTTAGGTCTACTACACATGGATACTAGCTCCACCATGTGGTAAGGCCAAAATTCCATGAAGAGACCATGGCTGCTACCTCCACCACATGGTGGAGCTAGAGCTCAATAAGATACCACATGGTGGAGCTAGCTAGCTCCATGAAATTATACAGCTAGACTTCAATGGATGGTAGCTCCACCACATGGTAGATATAGACATAGAATGCTAGCTCTACCAACGTGGAGCAAGAACGCATTGAAAGAACCAAGATCTACCATTTGTTCAATCTAGACTCCCAAGTAAAAACATTGATACAAGAGATTGTATATTGAGAGTCCCCTTAGAGTAGGATGCACTCTCCAATTTTATGACTGCATTGTAATGAACAAAGACTAAATAATTTGAAACAAGAATTTATAATTTGACATGGTGAAAGTTTCCTTATATACACAACTACTACAAATTAACATTACTAAAGATAGAAAGAGTCTCCTTGCAGTAGGATGACCTTTGTCAAAATGATAGTTAAAAGTCTTCACCTACTCTTACTAAAAAAATAATAATTTGCAAACTTTGACCAAAAGATAAAAGGATAAAAGGAGTCCCCTTAGAGAAGGATGCACTCCATTTATGACTCAATTATAATAAGACATTGTAAATGAACATGAATTTATTGCTTGTGCTAGAATTTGTTCAATGCTTTGCAAAGGCAAACATTTGAACAGTATGCTCCATAAGAGGCCTGATTACAATATCATATTTCAATATATGGCTTTTTATTACATTAAAAAAAGGCCAAAATACTTGTATCCTCTACATTTGATTATATTAGGGACAAACAAAATGAGCTTCATGGTGGTGTATTACTTTCATGATGCCTCCTCTTGTTGCTTTGCTTGATTTGTACTCTCTGCTTGCCTCTCTGCCTCAGCTTCAGCCTCCTCTCTTTGCTTTCTTTGAATTTCAAGTTGTTCCTGTCTCTCTGCCTCAGCATCAGCCTCCTGCTGTTGCTTCCACACCTCTGCCTTTTTCCTATTCTCTACTTCCAATTTCTCTTCTTCAAGCCATTTCTTCATCACATCATCTGAGAATTGGTTAGGTTTTTCTTCAAAGGCATTATCCCATGTATACTCTTGCCGATCTTCATTCTGTAGCCATAAAAACAACCAATTTCTTAAATCTTCTGTCAAAAAACTATACCTTTCCTTGGAAGGTTGATGGTATAATTCTCGGACTATTAACCAGGTTCCTCGTTCATTCTTAAACACCTTATAGTAGCTATCATCAATTATCAATGTATTTTTCTTGTTGTACAAAGGATGGAGACCCCAAAAGGTCTCAAGCTTTTTAAAGAAAACTTGTCTATTCTGCACAACCCATGTGGATTTTGAACAATGCTCTTGTGAGAGAACACCTGCAAACTTGGGCTTTTGTTGTGGAAATACTGTGTCAATTATTCCAGAGAGCTTAGTTCTCCTACATGCGCTCCAAATAAAAACATAAAAGAATTGAATACACCAATCTAAGAACTCATGTGCATCCTTGTGACATAGGACATAACGATATTGGTTAATTGGATATTTTACCAACTCGTTGCTATAAGGAGGATCCTTCTCATCATATTGGGTTTCGACAACATGGCACAACAAACCGTTAAGGTTTAGAATAATAGCCCTCCTATCATCCTCTTTGCGTAGGGGTACGCATATTGGGTCTGACGAATACCATGTCAGTATGATAACCCCCTCGGAGGGATGCACAAAGCGCAACCTTGCATCAATTTCCCATAGACGATCAAGACGGCGCTGAACCAACTGTCTTCGTACACTCTGGATTTTCTTGGACATGTGACGTACTAATGCTCTGTGACGAAGAAGTCGCCTCTGCCAATTAGAATCAATCACATGACCTGGAAAAAAATGAGCATGCTTAATGATAAAGGTGTGCATGTGGGGGAAGGCATGTTACAACTACTTTTATGCAAAGATAGATTTTAAACAATTACAAAACAAATGTGACTATGCACGCTAACATTAAACTATATACTGTTCTAAAATGTTGACTTTAGTTGCATTACAAAATGACTCAAGATGCAAAGACTCTTTCCATTTGATTCTAAAAAGACGCGACAAAATGTGCTAGCAGGTATCAAAATGTGGTGAAATTAGAATGCATTGATCTAGATCAACCACGTGGTAGAGCTAGAATGCACTGTTCTAGCTCAACCATGTGGTAGGGCTAGAATATTTTTAAATCTAGTTCTACCATGTGATAGAGCTATATCAAAGTATTCTAGCTCGATCCCATGGCAAAATTAGAAATAATATTTGAAGTCCAGCTCTAGCACGTGGTAGAGCTGTATCAAAATATTTTAGATAGACCCCATGGTAGAACTAGAATGGTTGGAAGTCCAACTCAACCATGTGTGGTGACGTGGAAGAGCTAGAATGCATTGATCTAGCTCTACCATATGGTAGAGCTAGAACGCTTTCAAGTCTAGCTCTACCATGTCGTGGAGGTAGAATGCTTTGATCTAGCTCTACCATATGGTAGAGCTAGAACGCTTTCAAGTCTAGCTCTACCATGTCGTGGAGGTAGAATGCTTTGAAGTCTAGCTCTACCATGAGGTGGAGCTAAAAGGCATTGATCTAGCTCTACCATAGTCCATATATGTAGGAATTAAAATCATAAGACAAAGATCAAGCTTCCATACATTTTCAAATTAGGAGGCCCCTTATAGTAGAGTGCACTCCAACATTTATAAAATTATTTGAAGAGTAATACATTTGCCACTACTTTAAAAACAAGACAAAATTTCTTGTCAATTCATGATTGCAAAAAGATAAAATTCCTCCAAAAAAAATACAATTCTTGGTGACAAATGGCTTCTTTAAGTGAATACTCCTTGGAACAATATCCTTGAAATAAATCTGCAAGAAACCATCATAAATTAAGTTTCTTCATTGTGAATACACAATTGTTGTATAAAATCATGTATTTAGTTATAATTATCATTTATGTTGGATAGTACCTTAGTTATTTCTATCACGTTGGAGAAGATTGTACTCATTTAACACCTTGTTTATGAAAGCCCTTGCATTGGCTGCCTTCAACTGTGTTGTGGTAGAACCCAATTTTCTAGCTAGAGAAATCACTTGTGGTCCCCTCATGCTAGCAATACTGACTCGTTCTTTTGCCATAATTTCTATTATCTCTTCTCTTTTGTTTTCATATTGTCTCGCTAATACCTCTTGATTGTTGACATACTTTTGTATAATCTCTGATAGTGGTAGCCTATCAGTGTAGATTGTCTTCTGTGACCAATTTAAATTGCGCTTTCTCCAAAAATCTACCACACCTCTGTATTCATTTTCATTGGATACTGGAGGTTGTCCGTAGCGATTAGAGCCAATGATCTCACGCACATCTTCACTCTCATCAAGCTGCAATAAGTAAGGGAGCAGCTCATCAATGAGAATATTGTCGACCATCCTTTCTTCATCAAACTTTGCAGGATATATACAATTATTATCAGGAGAAGCACATCCCTTGTATGGAGAGTCATCAATAAGAACCGTTCTACGAGCATCACAATCAAAACATGAAGCAATTTTTGACAATGGCTTGAACATTGCCTGAACTGTTGGATTATCAGGTCTAGCTATTTTACCACTTTTATCCTTCTCGCAAGCCTCTTGAGCCCAAACTACAAAAAAAGGCAATATCTCTCCTGCTCTGTCTTGTAATGTTCTCAATATTTGAAGAACATTACTCTCTGTCGCTGTTGACCAGATCCCAACATTAATATTTTTTAATAAAATCTTCAAGAATTGGATACATCCTGGCCTTAGTACAATATATCGTTTTGAATCCATTTGAATAGTTTCATGTATTGAAGATGGTTGTTGTTGACAACGTTTCAGTAGTAGACCATTCAGGTCCAACACAATTGTCAACACAGATTTCTTGGAGATAGCAGTGTCGGCACTTCTTGGTACTTCTTCTTCAGGCTGGAAACTCTCACCCATTGCTTCATTTGTTGGAGATTTAGGTACCCCAATCTCATTGTCAGCATTTGTCTTTAAACCTTCTGGATGGACATCACTGAATGTGTGGGAGAAGCTCTCATCCACAGTTTGATTGTGGCATTCCGCCGTAGCTACTTCACTTGGTGCTACTATCTCAATTTCGGGATCTAAAAGAAAAAAAAGTAACATTGACTCAACAATCTTTCAAACTAAAAGAATTTACAATTGTAACACTCACTCTTAACACATGTTTATTGGTGTAATCTAAAAGAAAATCATGTTTGGATACCAATTATAAATTCTAGTTGCTCACTCTAGAATTGGAGGGTTTAAAATGGATTTCCAAATACACCCATTATTCTAGCTCTACCGTTTGGTAGAGCCAGTTTGCAAGGGAGCTCTTGTTGGAAGTAGCCCTTGAGATCCACTCTTGATCCACTCTTGAGCTCCAAGAGTAGGTGGAGGTGAGAAACACAAAACCACTCAACTATATAGTAAAGCTAAAATTTTAGATGTTTTTGATTTTCCATATGGTAGAGCTGAAATTTATAAGTCTTGCTTTACCACGTGGTTGAGTTGGGGATCAAGATAGCTTCTTTATGGGTGGAGCCAGTAGACTTCCATAGGTTCTAGGTCTAGACTTCAATGGGTTCTAGCTCATCGCACGTGACAAGAACCAAGGAGCTAGAATTGCATTTGAACTAGCTCTGGTGGAGCTAGAAATGCATTGGCCTAGCTCAACCATATGGTAGAGCTAGACTTAAATGGATGCTCTGCAAAAACTGTCTTTGGGGGGGGGTGCATTGGCCTAGCTCCACCACTTTGAAGAGGTAGCTAGACTTTAATGGATTCTTGGTCCACCACTTTGAAGAGGTAGCTAGCTCCACCAAATTGTAGACCTATTGAAATCTAGATCTACCACAGGATAGGATTGAAGTAAATGAGAGGATCTCTAGCTCTATCATCTTAGATTTATAAGCAAGATTTTCAGATTCACCAACTGGCCATTGTGCGACCACTAAGTAGGCTTTCCAAATTCACCAATTGGTTATGTAAAAAGTGAATTTGTCAATGAACATGTTAGGATCCATAACTTGGTGATTCTAGATTCCAAAGCCCAATTTGGAGAGAGCTACAAAAATACTACTAAAAAATGAACCAAGGATATAACAAGTCAAAACATCACCAAATCAAAGTATTGAAGATACAAGGAAAGCCCATTAAGAAGTTACATACTGTCTTCAAAATCCAAAAAATCTCGAGCTGAACGAACTTCACCATGGCTCGATCTTTCCGTGGTATTCCTTGGATTGTTAGAAATAGGCGGTACTGGTTGCTCATTTCTTGACTTTGCAAAGTCAAGAAGCCTTGTTCCCATCTTTCTTTGATCTTCAATACTCTCCACTAGGCAAATCACTTCCTTATTTAGTGCTAGCCCTAGCTCGATGATGTAGCCATTACTGAAAAGATCAACAAGCTTGCAGCCTTCTCTGCAATACTTTCGAATACATTGCTTGATCAAAAGATTCTTCTTGATTCTTAGAAACTCAATGTCTGGGATAGTTTTAACATCTTCATTATCTATATCGAGAAGTCCAGTATCCAATATTGTCGCTTGTGTACCTGGATCAGGAACATCTGCTAGTCCTTGAAAGGCATCTCCCTTGCTGAAAAACACTAAGGATGTGAAGAACTCTATTGCACCAATGCATCGGTTGTCACGTCGAAAATGCAATGCCCCATTATACTGTTCCTTTGCTATGCCACTCAAATTTTTTAAAGCATTTTGCAAGTGAATAAAATCTGTAATATTTAGAAAGGTAAGCAACACATATTGGGATGGCAAAGATCTACCAGCTGCTGTAATAATCATAATGCCATTCAAAAGATTGCAAAATGATTCCACATCCCAATGCATATTTCTTCCCAAATCTTCAGTGTTATCCAGAACACATAACCCAATGGAAATTGGATTGTTGAGGTGGCGCTTCAAGTAGTAACTCCCGTCGAATGGAAGACTCACAGCATAAATACACCAAGGAAGATCCAAGGACAAGGTTGAACTTTCTTTGCTAAGGCTGATATTCCACTCCACATATTGCCTTGCTTCTACTGGAAAATCAATCTTCTTTGATCCAACCTGTAGCTTTGACTTTATATACACATCACATAACTTCAAAAGAACTGAGTATACAACCTCATTGATGCTATAGGTGATAGTCAATTCTGACCAATCTTGACATTGTTTGTCCTTGTTCAGAGTGTTGAACTCTACAAGCAATGCATCTTGAATAATTTTATCTTGCTTGAGCTGCTTGATACGCTCTGGCATGTCAATCACATCTACATCCTTAGTACCCTTTGAAAGAACAATTTTTCCAGACCTGATTTCTGATTGTATTTGTTTGACTTCTTGTTCATCTAGCCCAGCAAGACATCTGAAAACTGTGGCAGTTGGTTTCTTGTTTTGCTTCTCCATGATTTCAAGCCAGCCTTTAAAAACTTCATCAGAGTAAATGACCATGTGAGACTCCTTTGAAATGAAGGATGCTCCCACCGTAATTCTAGCCATTCGTAAAAATTTCTGCAAAGAAATAAAAGAAAAAAAGATCAAAATCAAGTATTTTTTTCAAAACTTATAATTACAAGAGAGCAAGGGATATGGACATACATCCCAGTCTACACGAGATGATGAGCCCTCTGTTACTCCAGATGGTGGCCTTGACGGAGAATTATTGAAGATCCACTGACTCCTCAAGTGCTGCAAGACATCATAGTATGGTTGTTTGACATATAATGATTGGGCCTCTTCATTAGCTATAGCAGATATGGCCGTCGCAACTTGTGGCTCTGGATCTACAACAATTCGAGCCTTCCTTTTTTCATACACTTGTATCAGATCTTGAGCACGACCATCTTTTTCCATTTCTTGATACCGTAAGAATTTTGCAGCATAGATGGAATGTTGGCCATCAATAATCCAATATGAATACTCAGTGAGTTTCTCCTCTGTTACCTCACTTAGTTTCATTGGAATTCCTTTCTTCTTGCCAGCATTCTTTACAGGCATTAAGTATGCACACGCTCCTGGCCTGTTTGCACTTGCACCAAAAAATAACACGCATTCATCCACACGGTGAGGTTCTATTTGACGGGAGTTATAGTGATCAGGAGCTAGCCAGCATTGATCTACAGGGATCTCATACTCTTTATACTTGAATGGAAAATACTTAGAGTATTTTTCCATACCCCCTGTATCACTCTTTTGTGTCTTTTGCACCTCATTTTCCAAAACTTTGGGATCCACAAATCTTATTTTTGTTGAATTTTCCAAGCCTGTTTTCTCTATTGTAGATTTAAGAACTGCTTCATCTACATCCATAATACCTGTACTGCTTTTTGCCTTTTTTTGAACTGGATTTTTAGAGGGCGTTTTCTCTTTTTTTTGTTTGCCTTTCACACAATAAGCAATGGAAGCTTGCAACTCTTCAAGAGTTATTTCTTGACTTGCACAATCTAACTTCCACCCTCGAGAGAACATAGTATCTTGTTTATCTCTTACTATTCGTTCAATAATGAATGCCTTGGGATCTAGTTGATACTCATGGATCCCAGGTACCCCAATATTTATGCATTCAATATCGGGATGAGAATCAACTACAGAAATATAAGATAGAGTCATTGGTCCTAGATCCTCAAAAGTATCCACGCCCACATCACTAGCAACAAATAGATGAATTTTGTTAAATTGTGAACCCTGAAGACCCCAAATATCTAAGTACCACTGTCGTCGTTGATCCGTAGAGGCAAAGTTAACACTGTCCGGAACTTCCACCACTTTTCTTTTCTGAGACATCTTTCACCTACAACAAAAACCACAATTGTTAATTATAGTTATTGTATTCTTACACTTTAAAAAAAACTTACAATATCATATTCAAAAATCACAATATATATCCATGAAAACACTGTGGAGGAGATGAAGAGTATTTCCATCTTGGAGATCTCAATACATTTGTTAGTCTTGCTCTACCACATGGTAGAGCTAGATAAATCCATTCTAGCTGGACTTCAAAGTATTCTAGTGTTTTTCAATGGATATTATCTCTACCGGGTGGCAGAGCAAGATTAATAAATGTATTGACTAGAATGCTTTGAAATGTAGCTCTACCATGTGGTGGAGCTAGAATCCATTCTTCTAGCTCTACCATGTGGTAGAGCTAGACTTTAATGAATGTAACCGGCTGAGCTTGAATGTAACTGTGGTAGAGCTGCATTCTACCTAAACCTTACTGTAGAGATAGAATGCTTTGAGGTCTAGCTCTACCATGTGGTGGAGCTGGAATTGCATTTGAGGTCTAGCTCTACCATGTGGTAGAGCTAGAATCGTAGAGGTAGAAAGCTTTGAGGGCTAGATCTACCATGTAGTAGAGCAAGAATGCATCGATTTAGCTATGTTCCATACACATCAACAAAACCAATTACTCCAAGAAGAGACCTACTTCTCATGACAAGAATCAAGGAGCTAGAATTGCATTTGATCTAGCTCTACCACGTGGTAGAGCTGTATTCTGCCTAGACCACATCGTAGAGCTAGAATGCTTTAGGTCCAGCTCCACCATGTGGTGGAGCTAGAATGCATTCTTCTAGCTCTACCATGTGGTGGAGCTAGACTTCAATGAATGTACCGGCGGCTGAGGTTGAATGTAACTGTGGTAAACCACATTATAGAGATAGAATGCTTTGAGGTCTAGCTCTACCATGTGGTGGAGCTATTATTGCATTTGAGGTCTAGCTCTACCATGTGGTGGAGCTAGAATCGTAGATGTAGAAAGCTTTGAGGTCTAGCTCTACCATGTCTAGCTCTACCATGTGGTGGAGCTAGAATCGTAGAGGTAGAAAGCTTTGAGGTCTAGCTCAACCTTGTGGTAGAGCAAGAATGCATCGATCTAGTTGTGTTCCATACACATCAACAAAACCAATTACTCCAAGAAGAGACCTACTTCACATGACAAGGACCAAGGAGCTATAATTGCATTTGAGGTCCAGCTCTACCACGTGGTAGAGCTGTATCCAACCTATACCACACGTAGAGCTAGACTGCTTTGAGGTCTAGCTCTACCATGTGGTGGAGCTAGAATTGCATTTGAGGTCTAGCTCTACCATGTGGTAGAGCTGTATTCTATCTAGACTACATCGTAGAGCTAGAATGCTTTGAAGTCCAGCTCTACCATGTGGTGGAGCTAGAATGCATTCTTCTAGCTCTACCATGTGGTAGATCTAGACTTCAATGAATGTAACCGGATGAGGTTGAATGTAACTGTGGTAGAGCTAGACCTCAAAGCTTTCTACCTCTACGATTCTAGCTCCACCACATGGTAGAGCTAGACCTCAACTGAAATTCTAGCTCCACCACATGGTAGAGCTAGACCTCAAGGAATTCTATCTTAATTACTCCATCTTGGAGCTCTCAATTATATATTTATTAGTCTTGCTCTACCACATGGTAGAGCTAGATAAATGCATTCTAGCTAGACTTTAAAGTATTCTAGTGCTGGTTTTTCAATGGATATTATCTCTACCAGGTGGCAGAGCAAGATTAATAAATGTATTGACCAGAATGCTTTGAAATCTAGCTCTACCATGTGGTGGAGCTAGAATGCATTCTTATAGCTCTACCATGTGGTAGAGCTAGACTTTAATGAATGTAACCGGCTGAGGTTGAATGTAACTGTGGTAGAGCTGTATTCTACCTAAACCACATTGTAGAGATAGAATGCTTTGAGGTCTAGCTCTACCATGTGCTGGAGCTAGAATTGCATTTCAGGTCTAGCTCTACCATGTGGTGGAGCTAGAGTCATAGAGGTAGAAAGCTTTGAGGTCTAGCTCTACCATGTGGTAGAGCAAGAATGCATCCATCTAACTGTGTTCCATACACATCAACAAAACCAATTACTCCAAAAAGAGACCTACTTCACATTACAATAACCAAGGAGCTAGAATTGCATTTGATCTAGCTCTACCATGTGGTAGAGCTGTATTCTACGTAGACCACATCGTAGGACTAGAATGCATTCGTCTAGCTCTACCATGTGGTGGAGCTAGAATGCATTCTTCTAGCTCTACCATGTGGTAGAGCTAGACTTCAATGAATGTAACCGGCTGAGCTTGAATGTAATTGTGGTAGAGCTGCATTCTACCTAAACCTTACTGTAGAGATAGAATGCTTTGAGGTCTAGCTCTACTATGTGGTGGAGCTAGAATTGCATTTGAGGTCTAGCTCTACCATGTGGTAGAGCTAGAATCGTAGAGGTAGAAAGCTTTGAGGGCTAGATCTACCATGTAGCAGAGCAAGAATGCATCGATCTAGCTGTGTTCCATACACATCAACAAAACCAATTACTCCAAGAAGAGACCTACTTCTCATGACAAGAATCAAGGAGCTAGAATTGCATTTGATCTAGCTCTACCACGTGGTAGAGCTGTATTCTACCTAGACCACCTCGTAGAGCTAGAATGCTTTAGGTCCAGTTCCACCATGTGGTGGAGCTAGAATGCATTCTTCTAGCTCTACCACCATGTGGTAGAGCTAGACTTCAATGAATGTACCGGCCGGCTGAGGTTGAATGTAATTGTGGTAAACCACATTATAGAGATAGAATGCTTTGAGGTCTCTACCATGTGGTGGAGCTATTATTGCATTTGAGGTCTAGCTCTACCATGTGGTGGAGCTAGAATCGTAGATGTAGAAAGCTTTGAGGTCTAGCTCTACCATGTCTAGCTCTACCATGTGGTGGAGCTAGAATCGTAGAGGTAGAAAGCTTTGAGGTCTAGCTCTACCTTGTGGTAGAGCAAGAATGCATCGATCTAGCTGTGTTCCATACACATCAACAAAATCAATTACTCCAAGAAGAGACCTACTTCACATGACAAGAACCAAGGAGCTATAATTGCATTTGAGGTCCAGCTCTACCACGTGGTAGAGCTGTATCCAACCTAGACCACATCGTAGAGCTAGACTGCTTTGAGGTCTAGCTCTACCATGTGGTGGAGCTAGAATTGCATTTGAGGTCTAGCTCTACCATGTGGTAGAGCTGTATTCTATCTAGACTACATCGTAGAGCTAGAATGCTTTGAAGTCCAGCTCTACCATGTGGTGGAGCTAGAATGCATTCTTCTAGCTCTACCATGTGGTAGATCTAGACTTCAATGAATGTAACCGGATGAGGTTGAATGTAACTGTTGTAGAGCTAGACCTCAAAGCTTTCTACCTCTACGATTCTAGCTCCACCACATGGTAGAGCTAGACCTCAACTGAAATTCTAGCTCCACCACATGGTAGAGCTAGACCTCAAGGAATTCTATCTTAATTACTCCATCTTGGAGCTCTCAATTATACATTTATTAGTCTTGCTCTACCACATGGTAGAGCTAGATAAATGCATTCTAGCTGGACTTTAAAGTATTCTAGTGCTAGTTTTTCAATGGATATTATCTCTACCAGGTGGCAGAGCAAGATTAATAAATGAATTGAGACCAGAATGCTTTGAAATCTAGCTCTACCATGTGGTGGAGCTAGAATGCATTCTTCTAGCTCTACCATGTGGTAGAGCTAGACTTCAATGAATGTAACCGGCTGAGCTTGAATGTAACTGTGGTAGAGCTGCATTCTACCTAAACCTTACTGTAGAGATAGAAGGCTTTGAGGTCTAGCTCTACCATGTGGTGGAGCTAGAATTGCATTTGAGGTCTAGCTCTACCATGTGGTGGAGCTAGAGTCGTAGAGGTAGAAAGCTTTGAGGTCTAGCTCTACCATGTGGTAGAGCAAGAATGCATCCATCTAGCTGTGTTCCATACACATCAACAAAACCAATTACTCCAAAAAGAGACCTACTTCACATTACAATAACCAAGGAGCTAGAATTACATTTGATCTAGCTCTACCACGTGGTAGAAAGCTTTGAGGGCTAGATCTACCATGTGGTAGAGCAAGAATGCATCGATCTAGCTGTGTTCCATACACATCAACAAAACCAATTACTCCAAGAAGAGACCTACTTCTCATGACAAGAATCAAGGAGCTAGAATTGCATTTGATCTAGCTCTACCACGTGGTAGAGCTGTATTCTGCCTAGACCACATCGTACAGCTAGAATGCTTTAGGTCCAGCTCCACCATGTGGTGGAGCTAGAATGCATTCTTCTAGCTCTACCATGTGGTAGAGCTAGTCTTCAATGAATGTACCGGCTGAGGTTGAATGTAACCGTGGTAGAGCTGTATTCTACCTAAACCACATTATAGAGATAGAATGCTTTGAGGTCTAGCTCTACCATGTGGTGGAGCTATTATTGCATTTGAGGTCTAGCTCTACCATGTGGTGGAGCTAGAATCGTAGATGTAGAAAGCTTTGAGGTCTAGCTCTACCATGTCTAGCTCTACCATGTGGTGGAGCTAGAATCGTAGAGGCAGAAAGCTTTGAGGTCTAGCTCTACCTTGTGGTAGAGCAAGAATGCATCGATCTAGCTGTGTTCCATACACATCAACAAAACCAATTACTCCAAGAAGAGACCTTCTTCACATGACAAGAACCAAGGAGCTATAATTGCATTTGAGGTCCAGCTCTACCACGTGGTAGAGCTGTATCCAACCTAGACCACATCGTAGAGCTAGACTGCTTTGAGGTCTAGCTCTACCATGTGGTGGAGCTAGAATTGCATTTGAGGTCTAGCTCTACCATGTGGTAGAGCTGTATTCTATCTAGACTACATCGTAGAGCTAGAATGCTTTGAGGTCCAGCGGTGGAGCTAGAATGTATTCTTCTAGCTCTACCATGTGGTAGATCTAGACTTCAATGAATGTAACCGGATGAGGTTGAATGTAACTGTGATAGAGCTAGACCTCAAAGCTTTCTACCTCTACGATTCTAGCTCCACCACATGGTAGAGCTAGACCTCAACTGAAATTCTAGCTCCACCACATGGTAGAGCTAGACCTCAAGGAATTCTATCTTAATTACTCCATCTTGGAGCTCTCAATTATACATTTATTAGTCTTGCTCTACCACATGGTAGAGCTAGATAAATGCATTCTAGGTGGACTTTAAAGCATTCTACCTAAACCTTACTGTAGAGATAGAAGGCTTTGAGGTCTAGCTCTACCATGTGGTGGAGCTAGAATTGCATTTGAGGTCTAGCTCTACCATGTGGTGGAGCTAGAGTCGTAGAGGTAGAAAGCTTTGAGGTCTAGCTCTACCATGTGGTAGAGCAAGAATGCATCCATCTAGCTGTGTTCCATACACATCAACAAAACCAATTACTCCAAAAAGAGACCTACTTCACATTACAATAACCAAGGAGCTAGAATTACATTTGATCTAGCTCTACCACGTGGTAGAAAGCTTTGAGGGCTAGATCTACCATGTGGTAGAGCAAGAATACATCGATCTAGCTGTGTTCCATACACATCAACAAAACCAATTACTCCAAGAAGAGACCTACTTCTCATGACAAGAATCAAGGAGCTAGAATTGCATTTGATCTAGCTCTACCACATGGTAGAGCTGTATTCTGCCTAGACCACATCGTACAGCTAGAATGCTTTAGGTCCAGCTCCACCATGTGGTGGAGCTAGAATGCATTCTTCTAGCTCTACCATGTGGTAGAGCTAGTCTTCAATGAATGTACCGGCTGAGGTTGAATGTAACCGTGGTAGAGCTGTATTCTACCTAAACCACATTATAGAGACAGAATGCTTTGAGGTCTAGCTCTACCATGTGGTGGAGCTATTATTGCATTTGAGGTCTAGCTCTACCATGTGGTGGAGCTAGAATCGTAGATGTAGAAAGCTTTGAGGTCTAGCTCTACCATGTCTAGCTCTACCATGTGGTGGAGCTAGAATCGTAGAGGCAGAAAGCTTTGAGGTCTAGCTCTACCTTGTGGTAGAGCAAGAATGCATCGATCTAGCTGTGTTCCATACACATCAACAAAACCAATTACTCCAAGAAGAGACCTTCTTCACATGACAAGAACCAAGGAGCTATAATTGCATTTGAGGTCCAGCTCTACCACGTGGTAGAGCTGTATCCAACCTAGACCACATCGTAGAGCTAGACTGCTTTGAGGTCTAGCTCTACCATGTGGTGGAGCTAGAATTGCATTTGAGGTCTAGCTCTACCATGTGGTAGAGCTGTATTCTATCTAGACTACATCGTAGAGCTAGAATGCTTTGAGGTCCAGCGGTGGAGCTAGAATGTATTCTTCTAGCTCTACCATGTGGTAGATCTAGACTTCAATGAATGTAACCGGATGAGGTTGAATGTAACTGTGATAGAGCTAGACCTCAAAGCTTTCTACCTCTACGATTCTAGCTCCACCACATGGTAGAGCTAGACCTCAACTGAAATTCTAGCTCCACCACATGGTAGAGCTAGACCTCAAGGAATTCTATCTTAATTACTCCATCTTGGAGCTCTCAATTATACATTTATTAGTCTTGCTCTACCACATGGTAGAGCTAGATAAATGCATTCTAGGTGGACTTTAAAGCATTCTACAATGTGGTGGAGTTAGAATTGCATTTGAGGTCTAGCTCTACCATGTGGTGGAGCTAGAATCGTAGAGGTAGAAAACTTTGAGGTCTAGCTCTACCATGTGGTAGAGCAAAAATGCATCGATCTAGCTGTGTTCCATACACATCAACAAAACCAAGGAGCTAGAATTGCATTTGATCTAGCTCTATCACATGGTAGAAAGCTTTGAGGGCTAGATCTACCATGTGGTAGAGCAAGAATGCATCGATCTAGCTGTGTTCCATACACATCAACAAAACCAATTCCTCCAAGAAGAGACCTACCTCTCATGATAAGAATCAAGGAGCTAGAATTGCATTTGATCTAGCTCTACCACGTGGTAGAGCTGTATTCTGCCTAGACCACATTGTAGAGTTAGAATGCTTGAGGTCCAGCTCCACCATGTGGTGGAGCTAGAATGCATTCTTCTAGCTCTACCACCATGTGGTAGAGCTAGACTTCAATGAATGTACCGACTGAGATAGAATGCTTTGAGGTCTACCTCTACAATGTGGTGGAGTTAGAATTGCATTTGAGGTCTAGCTCTACCATGTGGTGGAGCTAGAATCGTAGAGCTAGAATGCTTTGAGGTCCAGCTCTACCATGTGGTGGAGCTAGAATGAATTCTTCTAGCTCTACCATGTGGTAGAGCTAGACTTCAAAGAATGTAACCGGCTGAGGTTGAATGTAACTGTGGTAGAGCTAGACCTCAAAGCTTTCTACCTCTACAATTCTAGCTCCACCACATGGTAGAGCTAGACCTCAAGTGCAATTCTAGCTCCACCGCATGGTAAAGCTAGAACTCAAAGCATTCTATCTCAATTACTCCATCTTGGAGCTCTCAATACATTTATTAGTCTTGCTCTACCACATGGTAGAGCTAGATAAATGCATTCTAGCTGGACTTCAAAGTATTCTAGTGCTGGTTTTTCAATGGATATTATCTCTACCAGGTGGCAGAGCAAGATTAATGAATGTATTGACCAGAATGCTATGAAATCTAGCTCTACCATGTGGTAGAGCTAAAATACATTCTTCTAGCTCTACCATGTGGTAGAGCTAGACTTCAATGAATGTAACCGGTTGAGGTTGAATGTAACTGTGGTAGAGCTGTATTCTACCTAAACCACGTTGTAGAGATAGAATGCTTTGAGGTCTAGCTCTACCATGTGGTGGAGCTAGAATTGCTTGTAACCGGCTGAGGTTGAATGTAACTGTGGTAGAGCTGTATTCTACCTAAAGCACATTGTAGAGATAGAATGCTTTGAGGTCTAGCTCTACCATGTGGTGGAGCAAGAGTCGTAGATGTAGAAAGCTTTGAGGTCTAGCTCTACCATGTGGTAGAGCAAGAATGCATCGATCTAGCTGTGTTCCATACACATCAACAAAACCAATTACTCCAAGAAGAGACCTACTTCATATGAGAATAACCAACGAGCTAGAATTATTGCATTGGATCTAGGTCTACCACGTGGTAGAGCTGTATTCTACCTAGACCACATCGTAGAGCTAGAATGCTTTGAGGTCCAGCTCTACCCTGTGGTGGAGCTAGAATTGCATTCTTCTAGCTCTACCATGTGGTAGAGCTAGACTTCAATGAATGTAACCGGCTGAGGTTGAATGTAAGTGGCTGAGGTTGAATGTAACTGTGGTAGAGCTGTATTCTACCTAAACCACATTGTAGAGATAGAATGCTTTGAGGTCTAGTTCTACCATGTGGTGGAGCTAGAATTGCATTTGAGGTCTAGCTCTACCATGTGGTGGAGCTAGAGTCGTAGAGGTAGAAAGCTTTGAGGTCTAGCTCTACCATGTGGTGGAGCTAGAGTCGTAGAGGTAGAAAGCTTTGTGGTAGAGCAAGAATGCATCGATGTAGCTGTGTTCCATACACATCAACAAAACTAATTACTCCAAGAAGAGACCTACTTCACATGACAAGATCCAAGGAGCTAGAATTGCATTTGATCTAGCTCTACCATGAGGTAGGACTGTATTCTACCTAGGCCACATCGTAGAGCTAGAATGCTTTGAGGTCTAGCTCTACCATGTGGTGGATCTAGAATTGCATTTGAGGTCTAGCTCTACCATGTGGTAGAGCTAGAATGCATTGATCTAGCTATGTACCATGCAAATTAACAAAACCAATTACTCCAAGTAGAGACCATGACGAGAACCAAGGAGCTAGAATTACATTTGATCTAGCTCTACCACGCGGTAGAGCTGTATTCAACCTAGACCAAATTTTAGAGCAAGAATGCTTTAAGGTCTAGCTCTACCATGTGGTGGAGCTAGAATTAATTTGAGGTCTAGATCTTTCAAGCTAGAATTTATCGATCTGGTAGTGTACCATGCGGATCAACAAAATCAATTACTCCAAGAAGAGATCTACTTCACATGACAAGAACCAAGAAGCTAGAATTGCATTTGATCTAGCTCTACCACGTGGTGGAGCTGTATCCAACCTAGACCACATCGTAGAGCTAGACTGCTTTGAGGTCTAGCTCTACATTGTGGTGGAGCTAGAATTGCATTTGAGGTCTAGCTCTACCATCATGTGGTAGAGCTATGCATTGATCTAGCTGTGTACCATGCAAATCAACAAAACCAATTACTCCAAGAAGAGACCATGAGGAGAACCAAGGAGATAAACAAGTGTGTTGAATGGCGCTGGGACCCAACTTTGACGCGCTGGGAGAAGTGATTACGTTACCCAAATCCATACACGGAGTGATTTGGACATAGAGCAACTTCCCTAGCACAAGTCCGTGTGGTCCGTTCTCTGATGGGGTAATGGATCCTCAACTTCTAACTGTCTGAATCCGGGTTCTCGAAAAAGATGCACGAGCGTGCCAAATGGCGAAAATTTCCAACAGGGGCCCAAACAACGCCAAAGAGACATGAAATTCGAATCATGCATGGACAAATGTGTGGCAACCAACTCGGATCTTTCTTGTTGTGTTCAGATGCGATTCAGACTCATTTCGGATCCGAAACTCTGCTATGGCGATTTTGCACTATCTTCGTCGGGACCTAACTTTGACGCTCTGGGAGAAGTGATTGCGATGCCCAAATCCGTGCGGCACGGAGTGATGTGGAGATAGAGCAACTTCCCTACCACAAGTCCGTGTGGTCCGTTCTCTAATGGAGTCCCAGCTCCATTTTGCATCTTTCTAAATGCAAAGAAATTAAATTTAATAATTAATATCAGTGGTATCCATGCATATTCATAGGTGAATATGTACATGGAGTAAATTAAATTTTTTCTATAGAATGCACAACCAGGGTGAATTACACTTTGGGAATAACATAAAAACAAACTTTCTTTTCTACAAAAATATGAAAAATTTTGCCATAACCTCCTTTGTATGGTTGACCATCTCTCATTTTTATCATTCTAATTGTAGCTTAAATTAACCCCAATTAGATGTATAGTACTCTAATCTACACAATTCTTAATTTTCAAGAGAATAAATAAAAAGAAAAGTTTAATTAATTTTTTTGTTAATCATTCTAGGATAAAGAAAGGGTGGAATGTAAAGAAGACAAGGAGGTGGCCTATTCATCAAGGCATAGCATTAGAATTTACTTTAATCAACTATAAAACAAGAAAATCAAGAAAACCATAGATTTAAAATTTAAAAAAAAAGAAAAATTTAGCTTACATGAAGTTGTAAGCTTTCCTTTGTCTTGAGGGATTGAGGGTTCTACTCTTGTTTTAAGCAAGAGTGGCCACCAATTACTTTAGACATAGAGCAACTTCCCTAGCACAAGTCCGTGTGGTCCGTTCTCTGATGGGGTCCCTGATGCTCAACTTCTAACTGTCCGAATCCGGGTTCTCGAAAAAGATGCACGAGCGTGCCTAATGGCAAAAATTTTCAACCGTGGCCCAAACGGCACTAAAGAGGCATGAAAATGGAATCATGCATGGACAAATGTGTGGCAAGCAACCCGGATCTTTCTTGTTGTGTTCATATGCGATTGGGACTCATTTCGGATCCGAAACTATTTATAGCGATTTTGCACTATCTTTGTCAGGACCCAACTTTGACGCGCTGGGAGAAGTGATTGCGATCTCCAAATGCATGCACCGAGTGATGTGGACATAGAGCAACTTCCCTAGCACAAGTCCGTATGGTCCGTTCTTTGATGCGGTCCCGGATCCTCAACTTCTAACTATCCGAATCCGGGTTCTCGAAAAAGATGCACGAGCGTGCCAAAGAGCGAAAATTTCCAACCGTGGCCCAAACGGCGCCGAAGAGGCATGAAATTGGAATCATGCATGGAAAAATGTGTGGCAACCAACCCGGATCTTTCTTGTTGTGTTCAGATGCGATTCGGACTCATTTCGGATCCGAAACTCTGTTATGGCGATTTTGCACTATCTTCGTCGGGACCCAACTTTGACGCGCTGGGAGAAGTGATTGCGATGCACAAATCCATGCACGGAGTGATGTGGACATAGAGCAACTTTCCTAGCACAAGTCCGTGTGGTCCGTTCCCTGATGGGGTTCCAGATCCATTTTGCATCTTTCTATGCAAAAAAATTAATTTTAATAATTAATATCAGTGGTATCCATGCATATACATGGAGCAAATTAAAATTTTTCTATAGAATGCACAAACAGGGGGAATTACTCTTTTGGAATAACATAAAAACACACTTTTCCACAAAAATATAAAAAATTTTGCCATAACCTCCTTTGTATGGCTGACCATTTCTCATTTTATCATTCTAATTCTAACTTAAATTAACCCCAATTAGATGTATAGTACTCTAATCTACACAATTAGATGTATAGTACTCTAATCTACACAATTCTTAATTTCCAAGAGAATAAGCAAAAAAAAAAGTTTAATTAATTTTTTTGTTAATCATTCTAGGATAAAGAAAGGCTGGAATGTAAAGAAGAGAAGGAGGTGGCCTATTCATCAAGGCATAGCAATAGAATTTACTTTAATCAACTATAAAACAAGAAAATCAAGAAAACCATAGAATTAAAATTAATAAAAAAAATTAGCTTACATGGAGTTGTAAGCTTTTCTTTGTCTTGAGAGATTGAGGGTTCTACTCTTGTTTTAAGCAAGAGTGGCCACCAATTACTTTGGACATAGAGCAACTTCCCTAGCACAAGTCCGTGTGGTCCGTTCTCTGATGGGGTCCGTGATCCTCAACTTCTAACTGTCCGAATCCGGGTTCTCGAAAAAGATGCACGAGCGTGCGAAATGGCAGAAATTTCCAACCGTGGCCCAAACGGCGCTAGAGAGGCATGAAAATGTGGGAATCATGCATGGAAAAATGTGTGGCAAGAAACCTGGATCTAGCTGTGTACCATGCAGATCAACAAAACCAATTACTCTAAGAAGAGACCTACTTCACATGACGAGAACCAAGGAGCTACAATTGCATCAGATCTAGCTCTACCATGTGGTGGAGCTAGAATGCATCAATCTAGCTGTGTACCATGGAGATAACCAAAATCAATTACTCCAAGATGAGATCAACTTCACATGACAAGAACCAAGAAGCTAGAATTGCATTTGATCTAGCTCTACCACGTGGTAGAGCTGTATCCAACCTAGACCACATCGTAGAGCTAGATTGCTTTAAGGTCTAGCTCTACCATGTGGTGGAGCTAGAATAGCTTTTGAGGTCTAGCTCTTCCATGTGGTAGAGCTAGAATGCATTGATCTAGCTGTGTACCATGCAAATCAACAAAACCAATTACTCCAAGAAGAGACCATGACGAGAACCAAGGAGATAAACAAGTGTGTTGAATGGCGCTGTAACCCAACTTTGACGTGCTGGGAGAAGTGATTGCAATGCCCAAATTTGTGCACGGAGTGATGTGGACATAAAGCACCTTCCTTTGCACAAGTCCGTGTGGTCCGTTCTCTGATGGGGTCCCGGATCCTCAACTTCTAACTGTCCGAATCTGGGTTCTCGAAAAAGATACATGAGCGTACCAAATGGCGGAAATTTCCAACAGGGGCCCAAACGGCGCCGAAGAGGAATGAAAATCGAATCATGCATGGACAAATGTGTGGCAACCAACCCGGATGTGTTCAGATGCGATTCGGACTCTTTTTGGATCCGAAACTCTGTTATAGCGATTTTGCACTATCTTCACCGGGACCCAACTTTGACGCGCTGGGAGAAGTGATTGCGATCTCCAAATGCATGCACGGAGTAATGTGGACATAGAGCAACTTTCCTAGCACAAGTCCGTGTGGTCCGTTCTCTGATGGGGTCCCGAATCCTCAACTTCTAACTGTCTGAATCCGGGTTCTTGAAAAAGATGCACAAGCGTGCCAAATGGCGGAAATTTCCAACCGTGGCCCAAACGGCGCCGAAGAGGCATGAAATTCTAATCATGCATGGAAAAATGTGTGGCAACCAACCCGGATCTTTCTTGTTGGGTTCAGATGCAATTCGGACTCATTTTGGATTCGAAACTCGGTTATGGCGATTTTGCACTACCTTCGTCGGGACCCAACTTTGACGCGCTGGGAGAGGTGATTGCGATGTACAAATCCATGCACGGAGTGATGTGGACATAGAGCAACTTCCCTAGCACAAGTCCGTGTGGTCCGTTCTCTAATGGGGTCCCGGGTCCTCAACTTCTAACTGTTCGAATCCGGGTTATCGAAAAAGATGAACGAGCATGCCAAATGGCGAAAATTTTCAACCCTGGCCCAAAACGGCGCCGAAGAGGCATGAAATTCGAATCATGCATGAAAAAATGTGTGGCAACCAACCCGGATCATTCTTGTTGTGTTCAGATGCCATTCGGACTCTTTTCGGATCCGAAACTCTGTTATGGCGATTTTGCACTATCTTCACCGGGACCCAACTTTGACGCGTTGGGAGAAGTGATTGCGATCTCCAAATGCATGCACGGAGTAATGTGGACATAGAGCAACTTTCCTAGCACAAGTCCGTGTGGTCCGTTCTCTGATGGGGTCCCGAATCCTCAACTTCTAACTGTCCGAATCTGGGTTCTCGAAAAAGATAAACGAGCGTGCCAAGGGCGAAAATTTCCAGCCGTGGCCCAAACGGCGCCGAAGAGGCATGAAATTCGAATCATGCATGGAAAAATGTGTGGCAACCAACCCGGATCTTTCTTGTTGTGTTCAGATGCGATTCGGACTCATTTCGGATCTCAAACTATGTTATGGCGATTTTGCACTATCTTCGCCCCGGGACCCAACTTTGACGCGCTGGAAGAAGTGATTGCAATGCACAAATCCATGCACGGAGTGATGTGGACATAGAGCAACTTTCCTAGCACAAGTCCGTGTGGTCCGTTCTCTGATGGGGTCCCTGATCCTCAACTTCTAACTGTCCGAATCCGGGTTCTCGAAAAAGATGCATGAGCGTGCCAAATGGCGAAAATTTCCAACCGTGGCCCAAACGGCGCCGAAGAGGCATGAAAATGGAATCATGCATGGAAAAATGTGTGGCAAGAAACCCGGATCTAGCTGTGTACCATGCAGATCAACAAAACCAATTACTCTAAGAAGAGACCTACTTCACATGACGAGAACCAAGGAGCTACAATTGCATCAGATCTAGCTCTACCATGTTATGAAGCTAGAATGCATCGATCTAGCTGTGTACCATGGAGATCAACAAAATCAATTACTCCAAGATGAGATCTACTTCACATGACAAGAACCAAGAAGCTAGAATTGCATTTGATCTAGCTCTACCACGTGGTAGAGCTGTATCCAACCTAGACCACATCGTAGAGCTAGATTGCTTTAAGGTCTAGCTCTACCATGTGGTGGAGCTAGAATAGCTTTTGAGGTCTAGCTCTTCCATGTGGTAGAGCTAGAATGCATTGATCTAGCTGTGTACCATGCAAATCAACAAAACCAATTACTCCAAGAAGAGACCATGACGAGAACCAAGGAGATAAACAAGTGTGTTGAATGGCGCTGGGACCCAACTTTGACGTGCAGGGAGAAGTGATTGCGATGCCCAAATTCGTGCACGAAGTGATGTGGACATAGAGCAACTTCTCGAGCACAAGTCCGTGTGGTCCGTTCTCTGATGAAGTCCCGGATCCTCAACTTCTAACTGTCCGAATCCGGGTTCTGGAAAAAGATGCATGAGCGTACCAAATGGCGGAAATTTCCAACAGGGACCCAAACAGCGCCGAAGAGGAATGAAAATCGAATCATGCATGGACAAATGAACCCGGATCATTCTTGTTGTGTTCAGATGTGATTCGGACTCTTTTCGGATTCGAAACTCTGTTTTGGCGATTTTGTAATATCTTCACCGGGACCCAACTTTGACGTGCTGGGAGAAGTGATTGCGATCTCCAAATGCATGCACGGAGTAATGTGGACATAGAGCAACTTTCCTAGCACAAGTCCGTGTGGTCCGTTCTCTGATGGGGTCCCGAATCCTCAACTTCTAACTGTCCGAATCCGGGTTCTCGAAAAAGACACACGAGCGTGCCTAATGGCGAAAATTTCCAACCGTGGCCCAAACGGCGCTAAAGAGGCATGAAAATGGAATCATGCATGGACAAATGTGTGGCAAGCAACCCGGATCTTTCTTGTTGTGTTCAGATGCGATTGGGACTCATTTCGGATCCGAAACTCTGTTATGGCGATTTTGCACTATCTTCGTCGGGACCCAACTTTGACGCGCTGGGAGAACTGATTGCGATGCCCAAATCCAAGCACGGAGTGATGTGGACATAGAGCAACTTCCCTAGCACAAGTCCGTGTGGTCCGTTCTCTGATGGGGTCCCGGATCCTCAACTTCTAACTGTTCGAATCCGGGTTCTCGGAAAAGATGAACGAGCGTGCCAAATGGCGGAAATTTCCAACCCTGGCCCAAACGACGTCAAAGAGGCATAAAATTCGAATCATGCATGGAAAAATGTGTGGCAAGCAACCCGGGTCTTTCTTGTTGTGTTCAGATGCGATTGGGACTCATTTCGGATCCGAAACTCTGTTATGGCGATTTTACACTATCTTCGTCGGGACCCAACTTTGACGCGCTAGGAGAAGTGATTGCGATGCACAAATCCATGCACGACGTGATGTGGACATAGAGCAACTTCCCTAGCACAAGTCCGTGTGGTCCGTTCTCTGATGGGGCCCCGGATCCTCAACTTCTAACTGTTCGAATCCGGGTTTTCGAAAAAGATGAATGAGCGTGCCAAATGGCGGAAATTTCCAACCCTGGCCCAAACGACGCTGAAGAGGCATGAAATTCGAATCATGCATGGAAAAATGTGTGGCAACCAACCCGGATCTTTCTTGTTGTGTTCAGATGCGATTCGGACTCATTTCGGATCCGAAACTCTGTTATGGCGATTTTGCACTATCTTCGCCGGGACCCAACTTTGACGCGCTGGGAGAACTGATTGCAATGCCCAAATCCATACACGGAGTGATGTGGACATAGAGCTACTTCCCTAGTACAAGTCCGTGTTGTCGGTTCTCTGATGGGGTCCCAGATCCTCAACTTCCAACTGTCCCAATCCGGGTTCTCGAAAAAGATGCACGAGCGTGCCAAATGGTGAAAATTTCCAACTGTAGACCAAACGGCACCGAAGAGGCATGAAAATCGAATCATGCATGGACAAATGTGTGGCAAGCAACCGGATCTTTGTTGTTGTGTTCAAATGCGATTCGGACTCATTTCGGATCCGAGACTCTGATATGGCGATTTTGCACTATCTTCGCCAGGGACCTTGACGCGATGGGAGAAGTGATTGCGATGCCCAAACCCATGCACGGAGTGATGTGGACATATAGCAACTTCCCTAGCATAAGTCCGTGTGGTCCGTTCTCTAATGGGGTCCGGGATCCTCAACTTCTAACTGTTCGAATCCGGGTTCTCGAAAAAGATGAACGAGCGTGCCAAATGGCGAAAATTTTCAACCGTGGCACAAACGGCACCGAAGAGGCATGAAATTCGAATCATGCATGGAAAAATGTGTGGCAAGCAACACGGAACTAGCTGTGTACCATGCAGATCAACAAAACCAATTACTCTAAGAAGAGACCTACTTCCCATGACGAGAACCAAGGAGCTACAATTGCATCCGATCTAGCTCTACCATGTGGTGGAGCTAGAATGCATCGATCTAGCTGTGTACCATGCAGATCAACAAAATCAATTACTCCAAGATGAGTTCTACTTCACATGACAAGAACCAAAAAGCTAGAATTGCATTTGATCTAGCTCTACCACGTGGTAGAGCTGTATCCAACCTAGACCACATCGTAGATTGCTTTGAGGTCTAGCTCTACCATGTGGTGGAGCTAGAATTGCATTTGAGGTCTAGCTCTACCATGTGGTAGAGCTAGAATAGCTGTGTACCATGCAAATCAACAAAACCAATTACTCCAAGAAGAGACCATGACGAGAACCAAGGAGATAAACAAGTGTGTTGAATGGCGCTGAGACCTAACTTTGACGCGTTGGGAGAAGTGATTGCTATGCCCAAATCCATGCACGGAGTGATGTTGACATAGAGCAACTTCCCTAGCACAAGTCCGTGTGGTCCGTTGTCTGATGGGGTCCCGGATCCTAACTTCTAACTGTCCGAATCCGGGTTCTCGAAAAAGATGCAAATGAGAGCTCTCATGCAAAAAGAGCTCTTACTAAATGCGAGCTCTCATGGATAGGGAACTCACATGCATATAGAGATATCATGCAGCGCAAGAGAGCTCGTACACTCAATGCAAATAAATGAAAATAAGAGATCTTATGCATAGAGATCTCTTGCAGCCATGAGATATCTAATGCTCTTATAAAAAACTCCCATAGCACCCTGATGGGTTGCAACATAAAAAAGAGAGCATTGGGTTTAGAGCTTACCACAACTCGGTAGGTGGTAAGGACCTAACACCAAAGCATGGTCAGGACGTGAGGTCAAGAGAATAACACAATAGAGAATTATTTACATACTTTTATTTACTGTGATGCATGTGTTATCGATTATGCATAGAGGGCTCTCATGCATATAGATCTTGGATATATCTACACAAGGTGTGAGAGCTCTCATGCATAGAGAGTTTTCATGCATTGTGAGAGATCTTACATAAAGCTCTCAAGCGTGGATCTCTTCCATGAGAGATCCATGCATATAGATCTCATAAATATAGAGCTAACATTGTGTGTGATTCATTGTGAGAGCTCCCATGCATATAGATCGCAAATCTCATGCAAAGAGAGCTCTAATGCATATAGATCAGCTATTATCAAGTGCGAGTCATTGTGAGAGCTCTTATGCATAGAGGGCTGTCGTGTGCATATATATCTCATGCATAGAGGGTTATCATGCATAGAGGGCTGTCATGCATATATATCTCATGCATGAGAGCTCTTATGCATATCGATGAGCTCTCATGCATATAGAGTTATCATACATGAGATCTTATGGATCGAGCTCTCTCGTATTCTAAGAGGTCTCATGCATGAGATCCCTCTTGCATTGTAAGATCTCTCATGCATTAATAGCTCTCATATGCATAGATCTCTCATATCATGCATGAGAGCTATAGAGATTTTGGTCTTGCACCAGAGCTCTCATGCAAAGAGCTAGGTCTTACATTAAGAGCTCTCATACATAGAGCTCCCATGCATAGAGCTTGGTCTTGCATTAGAGCGTTCATTCATAGAGATAGGTATTACGTTAAGATCTCTCATACATAGAGCTCGCATGCATAGAGCTATATCTTGCATTATTATAAGAGTTCCCATGGATAGATCTCATGTATAGAGTGAAAGAGCTCTCATGCATAGAGCTAGGTCTTGCATTCAAAGCTCTCATACATTGATCTCACATGCATAGAGTTAGATCTTGCATTATTATGAGAGCTCTCTTACATACATCTCATGCATAGAGCAATAATATCTTGCATTATTATAAGAGCTCCCATGGATAGATCTCATGTATAGAGTGAAAGAGCTCTCATGCATAGAGCTAAGTCTTGCATTAAGAGCTCTCATACATAGAGATCGCATGCATAGAGTTAGATCTTGCATTAATTATTATAAGAGCTCTCATACATAGAGCTATATCTTGCATTATTATAAGAGCTCCCATGGATAGATCTCATGTAAAAAGTAAAAGAGTTCTCATGCATAGTCTCAATGACATGCTTAGAGAGTAAGAGCATTAGGAGCTACATCTTGCATTATTATGAGAGCTCTCTTGCATAGATCTCATGCTTAGAGTGTAAGAGCAGGAAAGTACAATTTCAAGCAAGGAGAGGGGAGAAGCTATGCTATGAATAGAGGTACGATACTAGATGGATGGTTTTTCATTTCAAGTAATCTTGCACTAGTTTAAGTCATTTCAACTCCAGCTCTACCATGTGGTAGAGCTAGAATGCATTTTTCCAGCTCTACCATGTGGTAGAGCTAGAATGCATTTTTCCAGCTCTACCATGTGGTAGAGCATTCAAATTATCCCGCCCAATTTTAAATTCAAATTATCCCGCCCAATTTTAAATTCAAATTATCCCGCCCTTAAAGAATTTAAAATGGTCTTACTATTTTTCAAGTTTTCCTTGACGTCCATGTCGTTTATGTAATACAAACCTACTTTCCCATCTTGTCATTGACAACTAGCACTTGGACATCACCGCATCTATTATCAAATTCAACGATACAACAAGGTACACATATTTTTGTCTCAATGCATATTAAATCATTATCTATGATTAGATTTAAAGTTTTAAACATGTCAATTAAAAATCAGATCATACACATTGACATAGAGTAGAAAATAAAAGCATGCAAGAATTCAAAAACTCAGGAAATTATGGTTGAAGAGAAAAAACCTGATTCAGAAGAGAAAATCCAAGTATATGCTGGCTGCTCTCTCTTATTGCTGTAGAAGATGTGGCCTGTAACTATGCAATGTCTTGTATATGCTGCGTAGGAGAGTGGGCTGCTCACAGCAATAAGAGACGCCTAATGAAAACCAAGCATGAGAGATTTATGGCCAGGGCCTGTTTATTGCCCTTTATGACCTACAATGCTCTTGCTAATGAAACTACTACTGTAACATTTTATCGTCTGATTCAGAAGAGAAAATAAAAAAATTAAAGTTTAAGAGACTCCCATATACCTGCTAGAATCCAGATTGCATGGCTGTGGAGGGACGGATAAGCTTAGATAGATTATAACCCCAGTGCTGGCAGGTGTACATAATGCTAGGCATCCTTTGATTTGGAGGTAAAGAGTAGCTGCTAGGTAAGAGCAAGGTGGAGCTGCTGAAGGGGCGAGTGGCTGCAGAGAGATAAGAGCAAGGTGGAGCTGCTGAAGGGGCGAGTGGCTGCAGAGAAGAGCCGCCCACAGAGAAGCACGCCACGCTAGGTAAGAGCAGCAAACGCTGCAGAGAGAGCCGCCCCCAGACAAACGTGCGCCCAGCAGCTTGCGCCCAGCAGCTTGTGTTGATGGAGGGCCACGAAAGTGCGCCCCGCAGAGGATAGAGAGCCGCCCAGAACAGAACCCGCAGAGAGAGCGCCGTCCGCAGAGAGAGCGCCGTCAGGATACGTTTAGGGGAGAGCGCCGTCCGGATACGTTTAGGGTTGAGGAGGATAAGTCTAAATTCAAGATTTTCATAAAATTAGAGTTGGTATATAAAATTAGCATTCAATTTGGTAACATACCAAATTTGAAGTTACAAAATTTTGGTAATTTTCTAGATCTTAAAGTTTCCAAAGATCTCTTCATTTCTCCATACATTTGGGATTAGGCCATCCCATCATGTACACAATTTTGAAATAAAAAATCAAGAGCAAAGATAATTTCATATAATTCTTTTTTTGCTCTTGGATTTACTTAAATTATGAAGATCAATTATTACGAATTTATCTTGACAAATCACCTTGTTTTATCTTTTGAACATGCACTGGCTGTGCAATATCAATATTGAGGTCCCCGGCTCTTGACGCCTAATCCATAGTTTCATACTAGACTCATCTATGCTCCTTATGCATCCATACACACGTGTGCGCGCATAGCGGACCGACATAGCTCGGGACTAGATGTTGTATGAGTTTCAAAAAATTAAAGCTATTTCTATCAGTTATTGAGAGAACTGAGAGAACTTGGAAAAAAGAGCAAGATATTATAGTGATTTCTACTTGGTGAACCTCAAGTTATTAATTTGAGCCTTGTTAAGCATGCATCATATAGGCTTATGGAAAAACCGTAATGGTAATTTTTTATAAAAGGTGATTTCTATAATTGATTTAGTGAACCTGGAGCTCCGATTGAAACTAGATAAGTTTAAGAAGGCGAGGGTTAATTTGTTTTTTTGGGATTTATGCTCGTAGGCACTTATTCCAACTCACCGTGCCTATAGGCACTTATTCCAACTCACGGGTTGCAAAAAAGGGTTGTGATAATCCTTGTAAAACATAGGAATAATTATAACAATAAGGTGAGGCTTGTGTCGAATATGATGTTTTTGAGGTCATGTGTTGGGCATGGGTCAAGTTGATACATGGCCCCATCTCACCTTCTAAATCTAGAACCACCAATAAATTTATGCTTATGTGTGTATTAATTGATGATCAAGAGCCTCAGGTTAACAGGTATTGAGACTGAACATTGCCCTAGTTTTGATCATTATTTGGCATAGATATTTATAACTTCTTCAACTTACCTTTTTCAAGCCTCGTTAGGTCTTTTTTTAATTGTAATGTGAAAAGACCCTAGTGTTTATAGAAGTGGCATGTGTGGGAATGGCCATTCTTGCTCTACCACGTGGTAGAGCAAGATCAAATGCAATTCTAGCTCCTTGGTTCTTGTCATGTGAAGTAGGTCTCTCTTGGAGTAATTGGTTTTGTTAATCTGCATAGTACACAGTTAGATCGATGCATTCTAGCTCCACCACATGGTAGAGCTAGATCGATGCATTCTAGCTCCACCACATGGTAGAGCTAGACCTTAAATGCAATTCTAGCTCCACCACATGGTAGAGCTAGATCGATGCATTCTAGCTCCACCACATGGTAGAGCTAGACCTTAAATGCAATTCTAGCTCCACCACATGGTAGAGCTAGACCTCAAAGTATTTGATCTAGACCTCAAAGTATTTGATCTAGCTCTGCCACGTGGTAGAGCTGTATTCTACCTAGACCACATTGTAGAACTTTAAGGTCTAGATCTACCATGTGGTAGAGTTAGAATGCATCAATCTAGCTGTACCATAAACCACATTGTAGAGCTAGAATGCCTAGAGGTCTAGCTCTACCATGTGGTGGAGCTAGAATACATTGAACTAGCTATACTATCTGGTAACTATATCATGTGGTGGAGCTAGAATGCATCAATGTAACTATATCATGTAACAGAGCTAGAGTTCATTGATCTAGCTCTACCATGTGGTAGAGCTATATCAAAATAATCTATCTAGACACCATGGTATCGCTAGAATGCTTTGAAGTCTAACTCCACCACATAGTAGAGATAGTCTTTAATGGGTTCTATCTCTACCATATGATAGAGCTAGTTCTAGCTCTAGTTCTAGCTCGACCACATGGTAGAGCTATACTTCATGGTAGAGTCTGATGTACGTTTCAATCTTAAAAAAATTGCTTGCTAGATTTGATTACTAGTTTAACAAGTCCAACATGATTATGTGCAGGATGGATTTCCAATCTGGAGGGAGGGTCTACATGATGTTGAACAATGATTCTGTTGGTATTGGCTGCGTGTGTAGAATTGATCCAAATTCCACTTGTAGTGGAACAAAGATTGGTCAAGGAAATGTGTCATTACTTGTGGAGGAATGCTTGAAGGATGTGGAACTACCATTCCCTACTATGGATACC
This sequence comes from Cibotium barometz, assembly GCF_041138505.1. NCBI lineage: Eukaryota > Viridiplantae > Streptophyta > Polypodiopsida > Cyatheales > Cibotiaceae > Cibotium > Cibotium barometz. The sequence goes on from NC_141079.1 coordinate 8,025,629, forward strand.
ATTTATCTAAAAAATGCATTATGGAGTAATGTTCGTTGGCCAAAAATGCTTTTAAGGCCTTTCACAAGGGAGCTGGAATTTGGAGAGTGGAGTGAAAGATGTAGTGATGCAGATCAAGAAGAGTCTGTGGAACCTCCAATTATAGATGCAATACCGATAACATCTCCAGAACTTGACATGCAAATCCGACAATCTTGGAAGAATGAGATGGTTCTTCTAAAGGATGAGAGCATGGTGCAAACTATCAATCAAGGGACTATCTTATATGTGTTTCCATTTGAATGTGTCAACTTTCAACAACTTGGTGATGATTGTGTGGGTGTGGCTATTGAAAGTGCAAATGTATTTCAAACTATGCCGCAAGTGGATAGTATCACCCTAGTTAAATGGCCTATTAAACAGCTGACAATGCTGGATGGGAGCCCATTGCAACGCTATGTTCCGCTTAATGGCATGCATGTTGAACATGCTGATGTATGTAATGAGGATAATGATGGAGATGTAACTAATGAGGCTATTGTTGCCCAAACCTCTGCAAAAAGACGCTACACTTTCATAAACAGGATTCCAAAGCAGAAACCACAACCAGCTTCTGCATTATATATGTCACGTGAATCAGTTCAAAGGATTTCATCCATTGATTATTGTGCAAAAAAATGTTGTCAGCTAATCGATCGTGATGTACTAATGAGGATACGACAAGACTTTTGGGGACAATCTCAGGAGTCTCGTACAAATTATGTATATGATGTGCTTTCTACAGCTTGGCATCGTGATTCAGCTCAAAAAATAAAATATGAATTTAGGTTAAATGGGGTGATTGTTTGTTGCAGAGCATGGTATGAGATGCATGGTATACCAAAGACATCCTTTTACCGTTACAGGGAAAAGTTTGAGTCCGGTGTGTGTCAATATCTGCATGGAAACACAGAGGTATTGAGGAGAGGCCTACAACATGCTAGTGAGGCAAGAGCACTACTTGATGAATTTGTGAACATGAACTCCGAGCCTGCGCCACACAAAAGTAGAACAATGCTAGATGGCTCAAGGGAAACCAGGTTGTCGATTCCATCAATATTCAAGCAAGTTGACATTTTAAATGAAATCAACGCAACACTTGAGCAGTTGGGACATGAGAAGAGGCTATCAAAGTCATCGTTTAGTAGAATTTGGAATAAAGAGTACCCACAAGTGTCCCTAACAAAGGCAAGTGAGTTCTCCAAGTGCACCTTGTGTAGTGGTCTCAAGGCAAAACTAGAAGCCAAACCTAGTCTAGAAGAAAGAGCAAGGCTCCTCAGTGAAAGAGATATTCACATGCGACAACAACAAAGTTGCAGGAGCTTATACTATGCATGGCGCATATTTTCGGAAACCCAACCACAAAAGTATGTATGCATCATCCATGACAAGATGGATCAAAAGAAAACAGCCATTCCCAGACTACGGGTCCTTCCCAAGGGTGTGGATTCGGGATATAATTTACCAATTGCATTGATTGGTATGATCACTCATGGCCATGCAGAAGGTCATTATGGACACTTTATTTTGAATGGTTTATGGCCATCCGATCCCAATCTAACAATTGGCTCAATTGCAAGTTGTTTACATAACTTAGAGAGGATGGATAAGCATCCTCTTGGTGATCTAGTAACAAATGGGCTTCCAAGGAGCAATGTTTCACTTCTACATGCTTTAAATTCAAGGACAGCTTTAGACAACCACAATATGAGTGATGGTAAAGATCCCATTGTTGAACCATGTATAAATCAGGGAGACACAATGAATTGGGTTTCCTCGTTTTGCAAGTTGCCAGAAAACTTGTTGCTACAACTAGATAATTGTGCTGGAGAAAATAAAAATCGGTACTTATTTGCCTATTTGTCATTGCTTGTTGCACGGGGTGCTTTCAAAACTGTACAGTTGGGATTTCTAATGGTCGGACATACACATGAGGATATAGATGCCATGTTTAGCAGGTTTTCAGAGAAATTAAGAGTGGGACAAACCTTTACTTTACCACATTTGATGGATACTTTAAGAACCAGCTCAACTTCTTCTCCAGCTCCCTTCTTGCTTACAGAGGTCCCTGACTTCAAGGCATATTGTGATGGCTACATTTGTGATGGGCAAGAAGCACTTATAGGTCACTCCAAACCACTTCTATTCAGGTTCTTCATGGAAGGAGACACACCGGTAATGCAATTTAAGGCACATGTAGCTATTCGTAATTGGAGTGGAAGTATCCGTCTTTGGAAGACAGACAGTGAAGGTAAACCAAGGTTACCAAAAGGAGATCCACCTCTACTACCAATGGCCGAGCATATAAAGATGCATGCAGAAGTAATATCAGGATTGAAGGGTTACATAAAATTTTGGCAAAATCTAAGTAATGGTTCATTTGTGCCAAGATATTATAGGCCCGTCATAGATTATTGGAGTAATGTAATCGAAGAGCTTGGAAAACCAATACAATCAGAGGCAAGAAAGTACATAAATTTTTGGCCAAAATCTGAAGGGTCCCATCAATTAGATGATATGAATGTTGAACAATTGCAGGCACAAAGATTCTTAGGTATTGAAGAACATAATGATCATTATTGTGGGCTTGCACGGGATAAACCAAGGGAGGCATTTAACCCTATGCTACATGTTCAGCAAGGACACTTTGTTATGCTGCACCCAGATGACACAAACATCTATCCAGTTTGGCTTGCTATGGCTGAATCGGATATTGATGATGAGCCTACATCACCAAATTACAAGAAACTCTTGATTCAATATTGGGGACCTTGTGCAAGGAAGAAAGGTTTGACAGATACTCAAGCTTATGCTGATTGTTGGAAGGGATATTGGCAAATTAATGAGGCAGAACAACAAGTATGGGAAAATGCTGATGCAATTCTTTGGTCGTGGAGACCAAGGAATCCACCACCATACAAAAGAATCAAGATACCAGAAAAGGAAGCCCGTAAAGCAAAAGCATGCTTAGGCTTGGCCTGTGAGGATGAAGCTCATATTGATGGTTCCTTCAATGAGGAGTAGCATTTGTAGATGCAATATTGACAATGTGGATTTTTAGGTTATAACTTTAATATCCAAATGAGATGTACTTTTGTACTATCATCTTTTAAATTACTTTTTATTTTCACTTATTGAATGAAATTTTTCTTTGTGCCTCCTACATTTTTTGATATAATAATGTTTCTATCTTATTTGTTCAATTGTTTCATAAATTTTGTGCAGTGTACAACTCAATTGGTGCAGGTCCTTGTTGCAAAGAAACAAATACCACTTTCTTATTAATGGTGTTTATCAACACCACCTTTCTACATGATTATCAAACTCCTTTCAAAATATGTTTATGCACAAATACTAATTATACCACTTTTTTGGTTCGAACAGTGATTATCTCAACACTACCTTCCTCCATTCTATATTAAGAAATTCCACAATAACTATTCCCACATTAAGTGGGGAATTCCCATAATACATAAAACCTCTCAATTTCAAAATTCCCATAATGCGAGATTTTTCCCATAATACCTAATACGGTCTTATGAGTCACTGAGGCCGCATATGAGTGCTCTTGTTGGAAGAGAGTCAGTGAGTCCTTGGGCCACCCCCCTTTCTAGACTAGTCCAGTATGTCCAAGGTGTGGGCATCCAGAAAAGAGTTGGTACTTATAGGATTTGTGGGAATGTTAGGCGGGCAAGGGACCAAAGCTTGATGGGATGGAAGTTACACAGGGGGTGTAAAACCCGATATGACACACTTGTTATAGGCATGGCCAATGGTATTGGGAGGTGAATTTGTGGCATAGATCTCAATGGCTCGAAGATGTCAGCCAATGGGTTTAGTCCTTATGTAATCCCTAGCAATCCCTCTATCGTTGGCCATGGCAGAGTGCCTAAATGCTTCTTAATGAGCAATCACAGTTTTTTTTTGTTTTATTATTATTTTTTACTTTTTATATTCTCCCACAGCTCATTACAGCCTCAAGAGGCCTGGCATACTTTTCGTTGGATCAAACGGGTGTCCGTTTACCTTAATTAGCTTAGACGCTATACGCACGTGAACGATCTCTTAGAGATTGTATATCGGAAAAAGCATATGCTAGGAACTTTCCAAATGGAAGAGAAAGTCCTAAAACCTATTTTCCATCACTCTCTCAAGACGAAAAATTTTTCCATTTCGCAGGACATTTTTTAGGGTGTTCCAAAAGGAATTTTGAAAAACTCTCTATGAGGGAGTTGTAGTTTTTTTTTGGAGTACTACAACTTTGTTTCCCTGAGTCGTCCATGATTTTGTCGTTTAGACCCTCAAAAAGTAGCCCGAATATGGCTAGTCGTCATTTTCGCGCTGTTTATACGATTTCTTGTGGTTTTTAGGCTGTATTTTGCCTCAATTTCTGGGTCGAATTTAGAGGTTGCTAGTCGGAGGTCAAAATGGTCGATTTTGACTTCGGACGGTCAAGTCCAAAGTCGTAGAGCTCAATGTAAGCTTTGCGATGAGCCTTAGAGCGCCTTCATTTTGGTGGATATACGGTTTAGGAGATACGGGCCAAAAAATAGGATGGTTTCCAGAGTTTTTTTTCTTGGGGCCAACGGACCCCGCGAGACGGACTTCACGAGTTTTATAAATTTTGATTTTTTTCACCAATAAACCTTAAACTTTCATGCCGTGAAACATTAAATGTTTCATGTCGTGAAGCTGGACTTCACGGAATATTAAACTCGTTTTTTTTCCCGCGTGAAACCTTAAGCTTTCACGTCGTGAAACGTTAAATGTTTCATGCCGTGAAAATGAACTTCACAGAATATTAAATTTGATTTTTTTCTGTGGCGTGAAACCTTAAGCTTTCATAATGTGAAACGTTACATGTTTCACGCCGTGAAACTGGACTTCACGGAATATTAAATTCGATTTTTTTTCCGCGTGAAACCTTAAGCTTTCACGCCATGAAATGCCATGAAATTTATTTACGCCTGAACTTTCACACGGCTTGCTTTTTCATGCCAGAACTTTTCACAATGGACTTTTTCATGCCGGACCTTTTCACACTGGACCTTTTCATGCCAGACTTTTTCATGCCGGACTTTTTCACACTGAACCTTTTCACGTTGGACTTTTTCACAGCCTGAACTTTCATGACCTTTTTGTTTTTTGGGAATCTAGTGGGAAATACGAATTTTCCTTTTTGGGGCAGAATATTTTTGAATTTAAAATGAGGGGTATGGGCATTTTCCCAAAAAAGTAAGTGGAAATAAAAAAAGTCAACCTTTTAATGACACCCTTTACACCCTTCATAAATGATCCCTAAAATGGATAATTCTGATAACTCATGGCATCTATTCTTTAAATGCTCATTAGCCTTAATGAGTTACGTAAAAAGTGATTAATAATTAATCTAAGATTAATTCTTTCACTAATCTTTATCTCTTTTACACTAATCAAGGACTCCCATTAGTCCCTAATTTTCACTCAATCAAGCACATCATTGGGTAGAGCAAGGGGACGCTAATCTTTGTGCATCAACAAGGATGTAAATTAATCTAAAATAGGAGATTAATTAGACTCTTAATTATAGTCTCCTCTTTTAAGGCAAAATTAAGCAAAGAGAGTCAAATTTCTCCAATTGACGATTAGGTGTTTTGATGCATCCAAATGCTCTTAAAAAACTCAAAAACCCCAATTTCGATTACTCATTATCAATTTAGACCCCAATTAACACATTTTCTAAATTTTTGGCCTCTTGAACAAGATTAATCACCCTTAATGACATAAACCAGTCCATTAAAAAAAATTACTCAAATTCGAGGGTTTTTTTTATGGTTTTAAGAAATTTTTTGAAAGATTAAGCTACTTGTAATGCTTGATAACACTCTAATCCAAAAAATGTCGACAACAAACACACAATTAAACTAGAATTAATGATCTTAGTTCTATGTTTAACACTAAAGAGAGCTAACATTCACTAAAAATTACATTATATTGCATCATTTGATGCAATGGATGCAAACTAAGCCTAATACAAACTATGTGCAAGCCCTAAGAACATGAAAAACCACAGAAACAACAAATTAATCTAAAAATTAAGCAAAAAATATTATTTTTAAAAACAAGAAAGAGAGCTATTTTACACCAAAGCTCACACAAATCATCATTAAATCCACATCGTTTTCGTGGGAAACTATTAATCAACATAAGGGGCAATGGGTTATGCATAGATTAGAGGCAAAACGATGGAAAAAGCCAAGGAATGGCTCCCCAGCAAAGGCGCCAAAAATGTTATGGCTCATCCTAACCCTCCTTGAAACACATCTAGAAAGAGATTACTTGGTGAACCGCAACTGTCGTTAGAATCTTTCCAATGGCCGAGCTCGTAACCCTTGAGGTCTCCAAGCTCTACAACTCCTTGAGAAGAAATTCCACCACGTCTCCTGAGGGTTGTCACACCGCCGCGCTGCACTACGGGTCATTCTCCCTCCTGTTACCTCACTTCACTCACACACACTCACTATCATGCATTAGAGAGAGAGAGAGATTAGCAAGAGGATTAGCAAGATCAAGACTCAATTGCACTCAATGGGAGAGTATGTTGTATTATGAGAGAAATTCACTTATATACATGGCCATAAGTGTTCACACTTACCTAAACTGTGGCCGGTCGGGCACTTTAGGCTCATAAGAGGCCTAATGCTATTACAATGACTACTCTCATAATATATCCATGAAGTTAATCACTTAGGACTTTATCCTAACTTGCTACCACATGCTCTTGAAGAGAGAATCGCAATAAATACTCCGTCACACCATTACGGGCGCCCGTCCAAGTTGTAGATTTGGACACTATTACTTCATATCTTGAATGTATGACTCTTTGGTGTATGTACCATGACTCCTTGATGTAAAATAATGGTGGTAACTCTTGTTAATCCTAGAGTTGGATTAACAATCGTACTGGAATGGCCATGGACCATCCAAGAATGGCCTTAGGGCCATTCTTAATGAGCATGTACATGCAAGAATGGCCGGGGGGGCCAATCTGGCCTTGGTGCCACCCCACTTTCTTACATGCTCTTGGGCACCCAAGAATGGCTCTAAGGCCATTCTATTCTTGCACAACAAGTGCAAGAATGGCCTTAGGGCCATTCTTTCATGGCAACTAAGGGTAATATTTGGATATAAGGTCCTCAAAAAGTACCCTCTAAGTTGCCCTAGGGCATGCAAGAATTTTTGGTGGGCCATTTTTGCATGATCCCAGGGCTATTTTCTAGTCTAAGACCATTCTTGCATCCTCTTTTGGTCTTAAGGTTGTATTGGAATGGCCATAGGGCATCCAAGAATGGCCCTAGCGCCATTCGTTTCATGCATAATAAGTGTAAGAATGGCCCTAGCGCCATTTGTTTCATGCATAATAAGTGTAAGAATGGGCCATTCTTGGTGGATCACCCAACTTTCTTGCACGCTCATCGGCATATAAGAATGGCCCCTAAGGCCATCCTTACATGGCAAATAAAGCCCTTGTTTTGCCTTAAAGGCCTCAAAGAACATGTAAGAGTGGTCCTAGTAGGGAATCCTTGAATGGCCCCATGGCCATTCTTGCATGACCCGATGGCCTCAAGGTCATATTTGAGATGGCCATGGGGCATCCAAAAATGGCGCTAGGCCAATTATTTTCTCGCACAGGAGGTGCAAGAAACAGCCACTACTTGCCTTACAGGCCTCAAACAACATGCAAGAGTGGCCTCAGGTGCAAGAATGGGCTGAGGGCCATTCGTTTATGGCAAATACAGCTTGAAAGAGTATTCAAGAGTGGCCTGAAAGAATGTCCATTCTCATCATGCACAACAAGTGCAAGAATGGCCCATGCGCCATTTGTTTCTTGCACCACAAATCGAATAATTATCCCATAACCATTCTTGCATGACCCAAGGGCCATTCTCCAAGGCCATTCTTGCATCCTCTTTCAATCTTAAGGTTGTGTTGGAATGAGCATGGGGAAACAAGAATGGCTCTAGGGCCATTCTTTTCATACACAGCAAGTGTAAGAATGGCCCATTCTTGATACTCTTGGGCATGCGAGAATGGCCAGGGGACATTCTAGAATGGGCTTGATGGATCACCCAACTTTCTTGCATGCTCCTACACATAATAGGTCAATTCTCATCTCTCCACGTGTAGATGAGCATAGAGTGGGAAAATTTATGCTTTGTATATTGATGAGAAGAGAGATATTCTCTTCTTTAATGGCATAGATCCAATTTGTACCTTTGTTACCACTTTATATTGATTCAAGACATTCTTTTCTAATTTTTTGTGTTTGATGAAGATTGGCATCTCCTCCCCTTGTACCTTATTGGATATTAGAATGTACAATAAGTGCTTATCTAGTCTCCCTTGTGTCTACTCATGGTGCAAGGTAAACTAGTATCTACATACAACCATGTACAATGCACAAGCTATTATAGAATAGTTATAGCATGGGTTTCTAATTCTCTTCTTTAATGGCATAGATCCAATTTGTACCTTTGTTACCACTTTATATTGGATTCAAGACATGCTTTTCTAATTTTTTGTGTTTGATGAAGATTGGCATCTACTCCCCTTGTACCTTATTGGATATTAGAATGTACAATAGGTGCCTATCTAGTCTCCCTTGTGTCTACTCATGGTGCAAGGTAAACTAGTATCTACATACAACCATGTACAATGCACAAGCTAGTATAGAATAGTTATAGCATGGGTTTTTAATTTCACTTATACTGCTTGTGCTTGGTACAGACCCAAAAAATCAAGCATACCTCCCTATACCATGTGTTGCACGATATGCGAGAGAGCGTGATCCTCTTGGAACATCCATTTTTTCTATTCCAATTGATGAAATGTTTGAAATTAATAATGTAACCTTTATGGTCCATTCTTCAACCATACGAGAAGCAGGTCTTGGACTTTTTTTATCCTCTTCTCTTCTAAGAGGTGTGACTATTCTTCATTATGGTGGAGACAAGTACTATCTCCATGATTGGAAGGAGTTGTGCAAGTTGAATCCAATAGCTTAAAAGTACTCATTTGAAGACGATCCTAGGGTAGGTAGTCCAAAGGATAGGGTGTATATTGTAAGATTCCTCCCCCAAACCCTTTTTGATGTCTAGTATCTTCCCCTGTAATCAATCCCTCTTCAGAAATATAAAGACCTTGTTTTTAATTGTTTTAGCCTAGAGAGAGAAAATTATTCTAGAGAGAGAATATTCAGATTATGAATATTTTTGGATAGAAAAATAACTCATCTTATTAAAATAAGTTTCCCTGAAACAGAAATTCAAAAATAATTTTCCAATGTACAATTGGAATTAATTGGAAATGGGTATAAAGGACCTTAGTCTAAGAGTCTAGATTTTCAAAAAAATTTGGATTATGGTCTAATTAAGGTTCCTATGGGCCAATAGCATCAATCCATGTGTAGGGAGGAGATAAATCCAATTTGTAAAAGAAGATACCCAAAAATGAGTAAATGCTCACATAAGATGAAGAGTTGAAAATGTGCAAGGTTTATTAGAAAAAAACTATGAGCAATAAAATTTTGACACATATGTAAGGAAGGGGAGTTATTTAAAGAAGGTGCATATTTCACATAAGATGAAGAGTTGAAAATGTACAAGGTTTATTAGTAAAAAACTATGAGCAATAAAATTTTGACACATATGTAAGGAAGGGGGGTTCTTTAAAGAAGGTGCATATTTCACATAAGATGAAGAGTTGAAAATGTACAAGGTTTATTAGTAAAAAACTATGAGCAATAAAATTTTGACACATATGTAAGGAAGGGGAGTTCTTTAAAGAAGGTGCATATTTCACATAAGATGAAGAGTTGAAAATGTACAAGGTTTATCAGTAAAAAACTATGAGCAATAAAATTTTGACACATATGTAAGGAAGGGGAGTTCTTTAAAGAAGGTGCATATTTCACATAAGATGAAGAGTTGAAAATGTACAAGGTTTATTAGTAAAAAACTATGAGCAATAAAATTTTGACACATATGTAAGGAAGGGGAATTCTTTAAAGGAGGTGCATATTTCACATGCTTGAATGAGTTTTAAACTCAATAATAATGTGATATTTTTATCTCTCATCTCTCTTGAACCAAACCAAATCAAAATGGAACCAAATCGAATCAAAAAGTAACCAAACTAGGTCCAAATCTAGTCCAAATTCAACCAAACTGACTTGGAAAATTCTAGAATCAGTTTGTTTGGTTAGGAGCTCAATTTTTCCTTTAAATAGAAGCCTTCCCTTGTTGAAAAGGATATAGTGTCTTATGCATTGTTACTCTACTCCACCTAAGCCAAGAACTATGAATTCTTTAATAATTCATTAGTTTTTGACACTTCTCTCTTTCTTCAATCCCCATTGGTGGCTCCATCAACATACTTAACCAATTGATTGGTTGGGGGCCTCTACCGTGATCAAACAATCAAGCAAATTATAAGATAAGTATAGTGAATTTTGATCTTTTTTATAATTTCTCAATGATTCTCTCTTCTCAACCCCTCTCAAGCTTGAGAAGTTTAATTGATATAGTTTTTGAAATGCTATTGAAGTTAATTAATTAATGATAGTAAAGAATTACATAAAATTCTATTTATATTTAATTCTAATGGTTTTCTCTCTCTCTCACTTAAGAAATGGTCATACTCATGACCCTTTTCAATCCAAATGAAGCTTTTCATAAGGCTTTTCCTTAATCCAAGATTAAGCTATGCTTGAGGCCAAATTAATGGCTTTTTTCTATGCTTTTAGTTTATGTATATTGACGATTCAATCCATTATGGATTGATGATCCAATTAGAGACCATTCTAATTATTTTCTTAATGATCCAATTAGAGACCATTATGGATTGATGATCCAATTAGAGACCATTCTAATTATTTTCTTAATGATCCAATTAGAGACCATTATGGATTGATGATCCAATTAGAGACCATTCTAATTATTTCTTTAATAATGAGCCTTATCCCTTAGAAAAAATTGAGATTTATCAGTCATAGTAGCGGAGCTATGGTACAATTTTTATAGAAATTACGCATAAAATAATTTCATTCAAAGCATAAAAAGAGGACTTCCTACCATATTCTAGGAACTATCATCCTAGATTAATTAAAAGAATATTATTATGCATGGAGATATGGATGTTTGCATGTAGATGTAGAGGTATGGATGTGAGTGTGAATGTGGAGGTGGATGTATGCATGGATATGTGGATGTATGCATGTAGAAATAGATGTGTAGATGAGGATGTAAATGGAGATGTGGATGGATGCATGTAGATGTAGATGTGAATGGAGATGTGGATGTATACATGTAGATGTAGATGTATAGATGTAGATGTGGATGTGGAGGTGGATGGATGCATGTAGATGTAGATGTATAGATGTAGATGGGAATGGAGATATGGATGTATACATGTAGATGTAGATGTATAGATGTAGATGTGCATGTGGAGGTGGATGGATGCATGTAGATGTAGATGTATAGATGTAGATGGGAATGGAGATATGGATGTATGCATGTAGATGTAGATGTATAGATGTAGATGTGGATGTGGAGGTGGATGGATGCATGTAGATGTAGATGTATAGATGTAGATGTGAATGGAGATGTGGATGTATGCATGTAGATGTAGGTGTATAGATGTAGATGTGGATGTAGAGGTGGATGTATGCATGTAGATGTAGATGTATAGATGTGGATGTGAATGTGGAGGTGGATGTATGCATGTAGATGTAGATGTATGGAGGTGAATGTGAATGTGGATGTGGATGTATGCATAGAGATGTAGATGTATGCATGTAGATGTGAATGTACGCATATAGATGTGGATGTATGGATGTGAATATACGATATGTGATGTGAGGGAATCTGAAGTGATGAGATGGAAATGATGTGATGGGATGAGTATACATATAAATGGAATATGGAATAAGTAATGTAGATTGATGAGGGATAATGTGGAAAAATGAAAGTTAAAATAGAAATTGTATTGTAAACTGTTTGTAAATGATTGTTTTATATCAAGAATGCTGGGGGGAGCATTTTGACCGTCTTGTGATTAAAGTCGTGATGATAAAGTTGCAACTGCTGACGGGGAGTCAATGAAGGACGTCTCGCGTAGCAAGGTCGGCCGAGGTCTTGACCAGCCTCGGTGCGATTAAAATGGTGAGCTTCCGGTACGGTGGATGAGGGGCCAAGGAAGCGGCCTATGAGTGAAGTGCTAGGTCACCTGCGAAGGATCCTAGAGGGTGCTGACCATACGGTGCTCGGGCTCTGGGTCGCCTAGGATACCCACGCGTGCGTCGAGGAAGATATTGGAACAAGAGTAGGAGTTGTTTTCTGAAATCGGGCATGGATCTGGTTGATTGACCTTGCTGGTCTTCAATGGATGAGTCCATGGCTCCTTATATGGATCTGTTAGTTGATCTTGCTGATCTTCAACGAGAGTCCATCTTGATAAGTGATTATATTGCCGAGTATTAAGGGCTAGGAACTATCGAAACGGCCCCTGAGCGTTCTAGTTGCCAATGATGCCATATATACTCTGATGAAGGAATGATGGGAAATTAAGAATCAATTGGATAAATTGGAAGATTGTGATCAGTGATACTATGGTTTTATTAAAGGATTGTTTTAAACTGGTTGAATTTGTGAAAAGGCAATTTCATATTGGGTGTGTGAGTGGTGTGACTAGTTTTATTTTTGCATGAACATCCGGCTAGGGGGCCTTGGAACTCTTTTCCTTGGTACCCGGGACAAAACCTAACCAAATTCTTAATTGGATCCCATCACTACAGTGGTTGGGTGGTTGGCTAACCCATGGGATCGGATGGGGTTAGGCTGGACTGATGGATCCGTAAATCGAGACTCAAACTTTTGTTTTTACGATAGATAAAATAAATCCTGGATAGTAACTGATCTATGGATAGGAATCAACGGCTCTGCCTCTTGAATGGGGAAAAAAGCGTTGATCCCAATGATCCAAGTGCAAGTTTCTCCCTTGATCTGACCAAGTATCTTATAGATGTAATTGGATCAGCTCGATCAGAAATGATCTTGACTACGTTAGAGTAAAAAGTTATTCTGGTGGAATCGCCCGTGCTTTCCGGTAAAGGAAGTTTTTCGGGGTTCAGTTTTGGAAAAACCGATGGATTAGTCTCTTATCCGGATATCCGTGGGTGAGGCCCCGAATGTGGGACCCCTGTCCCACGCGAGAAGTGCTACTTCTGCTGCTAGTATCCCGAATCTGTTGCTCGGTGGGAACAGGGATCTTACAGTTGGTATCAGAGCATTTGGTTAATAAAGATCAACTGAGAAGACAAATATGTCAAAAATTTATCAAGAAACACAAAAAGGTTATAATTGTGTGAGATAATTCATACACTTTGATATTCAAACTGAAATTCGTAATTTGGTAATTGGGTCTTCAGATGGAAGTGCCGCAATTATATAGAATCCCTTACTTGCTTGAGGCCTAGACATGATAGTATTTACCTTATAATTCCAAGGGCCGTGACTACCCGTATATACCGAGAGTATACTGCAGCTCTTTTACTGACAATATATACGAGTAAATCTAAGACTTGAAATTATAAGCATTAATGCTATCTAGATGATGATTTCGAATGTGATTGATATGATTTTTAATTCTATTTGAGAATTGATGAATTGATTTGGATTCTGATTGAAAATGCTGATTGAAAATGCTGATTGAAAAATGTTGATTTTTAAAAATTAGTTGAAATATAATGAAACCACAATGAGGGGGAATGGGACGAGTCCCTGTGATGATATTCATAACTAGAATGATGATAATGAATTCAGCAAATCACTATGAGGTTAGTGGGTTGTGCTGTTAGATTGCTACTGTTAATACTTGACCGGTAGATCAAGTTAAGGGATGTCAAATTGAGAACTTGCTTGACTGAAATTTCCGTGGAGGAATGTTCTGAAGGAAACTTTTCGGTCTAATGGACCATTATCATGTTAAAGATATGAATGACATGATCTGAATGAATTTTTATTTAATGATGAGTTCTATATAAGGGATATTTATCCCAGTGTTCTGTTGGGTTGACCAGAATATAAGGAACCCCAGAATAAAATTGGATCTTAAGAAAAAGAGCTATCCTCTACCTTGCGAGATGAGGACATCTCGCACTTTTTAAGTGGGGTAGAATGTAGGATTCCTCCCCAACCTTCGAGGTATACAGGAGTAAGAATCTCCCTTTTTGATCTTATAATTATTCCCTCTCTAAATTAAAAGAAAGTTTCTGTTTAAAAAAGGAAGACCCTTCCCTAGAATACTTCTCAGGAGTCCCACCTGTTTTAAGGATTTAGAACAATGAGTTCAGAAGTGAGAATCGATGTTTTGGATACCAAGGTTTTGGTTTTCATTCGAGTACGGCCCAAAAGAAGTTCTTTATCTCTTGGGGAGTATAAGAAGTTATCCCCCAGATATTGTGACCCTTATATCTGAATTCAATGAAAGTAGGTGACTTAGCCTACAAGCTTCTTTTATCTCCTCATCTCAAAATTCTTAATGCCTTCTATAAAAAAAATGTGCCAAACTCAAATCATGAAAAGACGGAAAAACTTCAGTGGCAAGTTACCGTTGGCTTCTAGGTTACGCTAGCTCCTTCCTTTATATAAGTCGTAACTTTACTTGTCGCTCACAGTAATCTTACTCCCATCGATCTCCTTTCTTTCTTAATCTCCTTCATGGCTTGGCAACAAGAACTAGTTTTATCCATGATGATTTCTCACCTTCAAGACGCAAGAGAGTCTGTCGCTCACAGTAATCTTACTCCCATCGATCTCCTTTCTTTCTTAATCTCCTTCATGGCTTGGCAACAAGAACTAGTTTTATCCATGATGATTTCTCACCTTCAAGACGCAAGAGAGTCTGTGAAGAAAGACTTTATAGAATAGTATGAGCGCTCACTTTTTCCTCACCTAGGAACTTCTATAGCGCAGACCAAATGGCGGACCTATCAAAACATAACTAGGGTAACACCCTGGGGTCAGCAGCACTTTCGTAACAATGTCCGCTTGGCCATGGTTATTGAAGCTTTGGGTTTGGGTCCCCGATACTACTACGTCATGAGATCAAGGCATCTTGGGTTTTCTGAGCGGGTCTTCTTACTGGCGTGTTTTCTTCCTCATGAGAAGATATGCCTTTATCCCGTTTTTGGCCTGCCTTTCAGAGGTCCTTTTGTTAGATCACCTCATACCACTGAGATAGGTGCAGTAATAACCAACAAAATCATTCCTATAGATGAGTTACCCTATACTTGTGCAGCTTGTGAGTGCTGCTTTTGTGACCATATGATGGACGGGCTTATAGAAGTGTAAAGAGTTCTTCTATCTTTACTGTATAAGTTTCGAGAATGAATAAAATTTAAATCTTGTTCTTATTTTGAATCTTGCTCTCTTTAAGATTTTTCTTGGTGGTTAACCTTGATTAAAATTTTTCTCTAAGTCTCATATTCGTGCATCTTGCGAAACTATCCGAGTTTACGAGATGAGGACATCTCGCATTTTTTAAGTGGGGTAGAATGTAAGATTCCTCCCCCAACCCCTTTTTGATGTCTAGTATCTTCCCCTGTAATCAATCCCTCTTCAGAAATATAAAGACCTTGTTTTTAACTGTTTTAGCCTAGAGAGAGAAAATTATTCTAGAGAGAGAATATTCAGATTATGAATATTTTTGGATAGAAAAATAACTCATCTTATTAAAATAAGTTTTCCTGAAACAGAAATTCAAAAATAATTTTCCAATGTACAATTGTTAGGAATTTGGTTAGGTTTTGTCCCAGGTACCAGGGAAAAGATTTCCGAGGTCCCCTAGCGGGATATTCAGGCAAACTTAAAAATAGTCACACCACTTACACACCCAATATGAAATTGCCTTTTTCACATATTCAGTTGTCTTTAAAACAATCATTTAATGAAATCATAGTCACTAATCATAATCCTCCAAAATTTTTCAATTGAATTCTAATTTCCAATCATTCCTTCCTCAGTATACCTATGGCATCATTGGCAACCAGAACGCTCACCACCTGTACACTCAGGGGTCTTTTCGATAGTTCCTAGCTCAAAGTACTCAGCAATATTCACATATCAAAATGGAATCTTTGTTGAAGATCAGCAAGATCAACCAACAGATCCATATAAAAGAACCATGGACTCATCTGTTGAGGACCAGCAAGGTCAATCAACCAGATCCATGCCCGAATTAAGAAAACAACTCTTACTGCTTGTTCCAATATCTTCCACGACACACATGTGGGTATCTTTGGTGACTCAGAGCCAGAGCACCATATGGTAGCACCCTTTAGGATCCTTCGCAGGTCACCTAGTGCTTCACTCATAGGCCTCTTCCTTGGTCCCTCATCCATAGTACCAAAAGCTCACCACCATTTTGATCGAACCGAGGCTAGTCAAGACCTCGGCCAACCTTGCTACGCGAGACATCCTCCATTGACTCTCCATCACAGTTGTTGCAACTTTATCAGATTAGGTCTCCACGACCTCATTCACAAGACGATCAAAATGCTTCCCCAAAATTCTTGACATAAAACAATCATTTAAAAAAAAACAGGTTATAAATACAGTTTCTATAGCGAACTCTCGTCTTTCCACAGAATTCCTCATTTATTTCATCTGTTTTCCCTTTCTCATCACATCATAATCATTCATATCACAATTCACATGACACCACATCAATTCTTGTCCATCACATTCAATTACATCACATCTATTTACACCCATCACATCTCATTCATTCATATCCATCCAATCGTTCACCTATATGACTACCCACATCTATTCATACATTCATATCTATCACTTCACATCCACATATATTCATGTCACATCACATCATTTTTTATCACATCACATTCCTTCGCATACACATCCATATCACATTCTTTTACATACATTCACATCCATTATTTCACATACATCCACTCACATCCCATATCCTTCATTTACATCTTGATTCACATGACATCACATCTATTCACCTCACATCTCTTCACCTCTATTCACATCACATCCATCCATCCATTCATGCATATCTATCTGATTCATATCACACATCTATTCGCCTCACATCTCATCATATCTATCCATCCCTTTATTCGCATCTATCTGATTTACATCACACATCTCATCACATCTATTTACCTCACATCTTATCACCTCTATTCACATCACATCTATTCATCCCTTCATTCACATCTATCTGATTCTCATCACACATCTCTTCACGTCTATTTACCTCACATCTCATCACCTCTATTTACATCACATCTATTCATCCCTTCATTCACATCTTTCTGATTCTCATCACACATCTCTTCACGTCTATTTACCTCACATCTCATCACCTCTATTCACATCACATCTATTCATCCCTTCATTCACATCACTCATCACATCACTTCTATTTAACTCACATTTCTTTTTCTTCCTGAATTATCTCGAGAAGGGGGTGATATTTCAATTACTAATTTACTAAATTTCATTCATTGAATATTCACTTAACTGATTTCTAAATTAATCACGAATTCCGATGAGGAATAAATTAATCATTTACCTGAATATTTCGACTTCGATAGATTTTCTTAATTTTCTCTTTACAAACCGAGTGAATATGAAACGATAGAATTTTTCCTCTCAGAGTATTTACTTATTCATTTATCAAATATTCATGGAAATTAAACATAGAATTAAAGAGAATCTAATTTTGATATAAAAATTCTTTATGCATCTATTTATGCATAAAATCAATTTAATAAGAATGACACTTTCAAAATAAAAAGATTTCCAATATGCATCTTTCTATGCATAGAAATTGAATCTGATGAAAATGACACTTTTATAATAAAAATATTTCTATTATGCATCTTCCCATGCATAGAAATTGAATCTAATGAAAATAACACTTTTATAATAAAAAATATCCAATATGCATCTTTCTAAGCATAGAAATTGAATCTGATGAAAATAACACTTTTATAATTAAAAAATATCCAATATGCATCTTTCTATGCATAGAAATTGAATCTGATGAAAATAACACTTTTATAATAAGAAAATATCCAATATGCATCTTTCTATGCATAGAATTTGAATCTAATGGAAATAACACTTTTATAATAAAAAATTATCCAATATGTATCTTTCTATGCATAGAAATTGAATCTAATGAAAATAACACTTTTATAATAAAAAAATATCCATTATGCATCTTTCTATGCATAGAAATTGAATCTAATGAAAATAACACTTTTAAAATAAAAAAATATCCAGTATGCATCTTTCTATGCATAGAAATTGAATCTAATAAAAATAACACTTTTATAATAAAAAAATCCTTTTATACATCTATTTATGCATAAAATAGGAATAACACTTTTAAAATAAAGAGAATTTTTTTTTAAATGCACAAACGGTGGGAATTATTCTTTTTTGAATAACATAAAGATAAAGCTTATTTTTCCACAAATTTTAAGAAAATTTTACCATAACCTCCTTTGTATGGCTGACCATTTCTCAATTTTTACATTCTAAATTTACTTTAAAATTTATCCCAAGATGAAATAAAGCACTCTAATCTTTAACTCAATTTATTTGTTACTCACTTTTTAGGATAAAGAAAGGCTGAAATTCTTAATGAAGAGAAGGGGGAAGCCTTTTCATTAAGGCTTATAATCCATTATCACATTAAAAAGCAAAGAATTCAGAAAACCATAGATTAGAATTTAAAAAAAGTAGAATTATTAACTTACATAGAGTTTTGTGAGCTTTCCTTTGGCTTGAGGGATTGAGGGTTCTACTCTTGTTTGGATCAAGAGTGGCCACCAATTCTTTGTAGAGGATTTAGTCAAAAATAATTGAATTATCAAGTGAATTCAATGTTTTTGGCTCTAGGGAGGAGTAGAGCAGTTTGGTCAATTTTTGACTATTTTTGGGTCAGTTAAGCTTACTTTTTGGAACTAGACTTGAATTAGGAGAGAAGAGAGATGAAATATCTCATTTTATTGATTTAAAATGAAAAGCAATGATGAGAAAAAAGGTGCCTCCTTCATGAGAGGGAATCCCCATTTTGAGGTGTCAAAAATTATTTTTTAAAACTATTTTCCTTGGTCCTTAGTCCACTCTTCATCTTATGTTCCCTCAAAACCTTAATCCAAAATTTTCAAAAAAATATGGACCCTTAGGCTAAGGAATTTTGAGTAGATTATAATTTATTTCTAATGCACCTTAGGAAATTCTTTTTAAACTTCTCTTTTCGAGGAATTTAGTTTAATAAGAAAGGATATTTTTCCATCCAAAGATATCTAAAAACTTAGTTACCTCTCTCTAGAACACTTTCTCTCTCTAGGCCAAAAAACACCACATTGGAGAATATGGGAATTTTCCATAAGTTTGGGACACGTGGTCAAAACTTTGGATTTGCCATAACTTGAACACCATTACTCCAAATTGTGCGCTTTAAAGCTTAATAGATCCCTCTTTTCAAGCGCTTTCCAATGATAGATCACATGATAGGGTGTTGAGAAACTTATAGACATGCTAATCGGGTCCCACCTTTTTAGTATTACAAAAATGGGACTTGGGAGAAACTCACGAATATGGTGTTAAAACAAGTAGAAACAAGATCTTTTATTATTTTGAAAAGGGGATTGATTACAGGGGAAGAAACTTGACATTCTGAGGGGCTGGGGAGGAATCTTACAACTTATGCACCCAATATGAAATTGCCTTTCATAGATTCGGCTATCTTTTTAGCAAACTTTTAATGAAACCATAGTAGATCACTAATCATAATCCTCCAAAATATATAGCTTGAAGTCCAATTTCCAATCATTCCTTCATCGATGTACCTATGGCATCATTGGCAACCAGAACGCTCACCACCTGCTCATCAGGGACCTTTTCAATAGTTCCTAGCTCATACTACCCGAAAATATAATCACATAAGAAAAATCCAGATGGACTCTCCGTTTTGAAGATCAACAAGATCAATCAACAAGATCCATATAAAAGAGCCATGGACTCATCCGTTTGAAGACCAGCAAGGCCAATCAACTAGATCCATGGCCGTGTTCAAAAACAACTCCAATTCATTGTTCCATTTTCTTCCTCGATGCACGCGTGGGTATCCTAGTGGGTGACCCAAAGCTCGAGCACCATATGATCAACACTCTCTAGGTTCCTTCGTAGGTGACCTAGTGCTTCACTCATAGGCCGCTTCCTTGGTCCCTCATCCACCGTACCGAAAGCTCACCATTTTAATCGAACCGAGGCTGGTCAAGACCTTGACCGACCTTGCCATGCAAGATGTCCTTCATTGACTCTCCGTCAGCTGTTATAACCTTTTCACTAAGATCCTCTCGCGACCTTAATCAAACAAGATAGTCAAAATGGCTCCTCAGTATTCTTGACATAAATTAGTCTTTTAAAAACAAATTTCATATACAAATACAGTTCTAAAAACAAAATTCTCATTTTTCCTTATCCTTTCATATTATTCCTCATTATATCTCATCATTCCACTTCCTTTCACATTATTCCTCATCATTTCTCATCTTCCCATATTTTTCTACATCAATCCATAACACATCACATCATTCCCACATCAACTCACATCTAATCACATCATTTTCACATCAACTCACATCCAATCACATCATTTTCACATCAACTCACATCCAATCACATCATCCCACATCAATTCTCATCCAATCACATCATCCCACATCAATTCACATCCATCTATATCTATTCCGATCCATTCACATCACATCACATCACATCCATTCACCTCCATTCACATCCATTCACATCTATCCACATCACATTACATCCATTCTGATCCATTCACATCACATCCATTCACATCTATCCACATCACATCACATCCATTTACATCCATTCCAATCCATTCACATCACATCACATCCATTCACATCTATCCATATCACATCACATTCATTTACATCCACTCCATTCCATTCACATCACATCACATCGATTCACATCCATTCACATCTATCTACATCACATCACATCAATTTACATATATTCACATCCATTCACATCTATTCACATCCATTCACATCACATCACATTCATTCCCATCCATTCATAACCATTCAGATCATAACACATCTATTCACATCCATTCACATCCATTCATAACCATTCAGATCATAACACATCCATTCATAACCATTCAGATCATAACACATCTATTCACATCCATTCATAACCATTTAGATCATAACACATCCATTCCACATCTATTTTCATCTTAGTTTGAAAGTACAGTTACTCTACTTTTTTGATACTGACAAAACTTTTCTAAGTCTGCCAATTACTTGGCTTAGTCAAAGGCGACTTTTTTCTCGATTCCATTTAATCTAAATTTCTGTTTACTTTTTAGATCCTTGATCCTCTCTCAGGGATTCCAGATTCCTTTTCTAGGGAATCTAGGAATAAATCAGTCATATGTTCATTTAACTAGCGTGTTTCCGGTCTTTTCTTGGGAAGTCCTTTTCTTGTTCAAAAAGTACTCCAAGATTCTATTTTTCGAGAATCTAGACATGTACGTCAATTTCCAAAAGTTCAATGTATTCAATTTCCTTTCTCTAATTAATAACTATCCAAATTTTCTCGATGAATATTTTCACATTCTTTCTCAAATTTCTCAAAATAAGATATATTCAATATTCTTCTTTTTTAATAAAACATTCATGGGATTTACAAAATCAATTATACCCATATTTGCTAAATCATCTATCTAAATGAATCATTTCCATAATTCTCATGATTCTAGAAAATTTGTGCATACCCTTCTTTATTTTTTTGACAATCAAATAATGCTCAAAACTCCTCTTTTTGCATAAAATTTATTTCGCATAAATTTATTCCCATAAAATAATAATACTCATAATTTCACTTTTGATAAATGAATAAAAATACTCATATTTTGAAATATACCAAAAATTTCTCTTTTAACATTTAAATGTTTGAATCTAGAATATCTCGAGGATTCCTCTTTTTGCTTCTAAATCTTTATGCATGAAAATAAATATATCAAAATTTTCTCTTTTCTCTTAATTAAATAATTTTACCTAAATAATAAAATGATGATAATCATTCTTTTAGCATAAAATATCTAAACCTAGAATATGATAGGAATTCCTCTTTTTGCACTATTTAAAATTATGCCTAAAAATAAGATTTGTCCCTTTTTAGGAAAATTTTACGAGAGCTTTGCTATAATTACTGGAATTGTTCAACTTTCTAAATTGAATAAAAAACTTGTAATGAAAATATGATAGAAACTTCTCTTTGAACTAAAATTAGATGTATGCATACATAGCATAATTATAACCATAATTATAAGCAAAATTATGATTAATTTCCTAGATTAAACTAGAATAATCATTCCTCATTTTTGAAAATTTTATCATAACCTCCTTTCAATTTAGGATATATTTATATGATTTTGTCATACCATAAACAAGATTAAAAGATTTAATATTTCTTTTTCCTAGATTAAAAATCATGAAAATAGCTAATCTCTTTCTCTAGCTTGTCAAGCATAGAGTTTCTCTTAAGATAAAGAGATTATGAATAAGAATCATCCTTCTACCAAGGATTTAGCCATAGGAATGACTAATCTTTTCAAGAGATATTTTTATAAAGAAAAACATTAAGAGTAAGCACAAAAATCAACATTAATCTAAATAGACATTTAAAAAGTCAATATTAGATAATTTGGGAAAAAACTCATATTTTGGGAATCAATCACTCCATTTAATTTTGGATATATCTTAAATATTCCAACTTAAAATTTGTCGGAGATTGTAGATCTAGATTCTACTCTTCAAGATCATTCCAATGATATGTCACATGAGGGGGTTTTGACAAAATTTTGGACAAGTTCACCATGATCCCATTTTTCAAATGGGAACGAGATTTTTTCCAAATTATCTAATATGGAAGTAATTATGAATCTTTGGAAAAGCTTGATTTGAAGAAAAACCATTACTTTGAAAGCTTCTCAAGCTTTAGAGGGGTTGAGAAGAAGAAAATCATTGAGAAATTTGAAAATAAACCATTAAATTAGGTTTACCTTTGATTTGGGCTTGTTTCTTTGGCTAAAAGTGAAGCCCCCAAGTAAGTCCTTGGCCACCAAGAGAGGGAGGGTAATCTCCAAGAGACGGTGGAGGAGAGAGAAGCTCCAAAGCTCTGAAGAGAAGAGGCAAATTAGAGAGATAATAGAAATATGCTAATTTAGAGATAATACTAGCATGGTGTTGCTCCAATATGGAAATACAAAGGAATGAGGGTCTATTTATAGGTGAGGGATGCCACTAACCAAGTCCAACTAGGCTCTAGAGCCTTCCAGCTTCAGTTTGACCCAATTTGGACAAGATTTGGATCAGTTTGGCCCCCTTTTTGATCTAATTTGCATCAGGAGAGAGGAGAGATGAAATATCTTGATTATTTTGAATTAAAAAAGCCAATCAATGATGATGAAGAAGGCGCCTAGCTCAAGTGGGTTTCCCACCTTACTAAGGTATCAAAAAAGCATCATTTCACCTAAATATCTCATTTTTTTACTAATATACCTTAGTTTTTAACTAATAAACCATGTACTCAGTCAACTCTTCATCTTATGTGAGCATTTACTCATTTTTGGGCTTTTTTTTAAATTCATTGTATTTATCTCATCCCAACACTTGGATTAATCCTATTGGCCTTTTGAAACCTTATTTGGACCTTAATCCAAAAATTTCTGAAAACGTGGACCCTTAGGCTAAGGTCCCTTATACACATATTCAATTAATTTCTAATTCACATTGGAAAGTTTATTTTGAACTTCTATTTCAGGAGAATTTATCTTAGATATTTGGAGAATTTTTGTATCCCAAAATATCTCAATTTTGAATTCTCTCTCTCGAGACATTTTATCTCTCTAGGCCAAAATAGAGTAAAACAATATCTTTTTCTATTTCTGAGAGGGGGAGATGAATACAAGAGACAGAAGGGGAGGTTCTTACACCTTTAAATCTCAAAATATGGAGGGAGAAATCTTACAGATAAGGTGGCCACACAAATGTGGATTTGTGGGTTACAAAACTCTATAACCATCGGAGGACCCTTCTTTTATTGAATTATTCTCATTGGAATATTCTAAAATATTCTTTTCTCCATTTTGACCTAGGAATCAATATGCCATAATTTATCTATGTAGAATTATGGTGAAACTTTCTCTTTTAACACCGAAATTAACTTGTGTATTTTCCTAATTAAAGGTATGATGAAAATTCCTCTTTTTGATAAATAAATAAAAATACCCATGTATATACCTACCATGAATATACCGATTTTGAAATATGCCAAAAATTCCTCTTTTGATATTAAAAATTTGTGTGCATAGAATATCGTGAAAATTCCTCTTTTTGCATCTAAATTTTTATGCATGTACATATATAAAAATAAATATAACAAAAATTTCTCTTTTCTCCATTTAAACAATTATGCATAAGCACTTTAAAAGTATTTTCTATAAATGTAACAAAAATCAATCTTTTAGCATAAAAATGTTTATGCCTAGAATAGGATGAGAATTCCTCTTTTTGTATTATCAAAATTATGATCAAAATAAATTTATTTTTTTAATGGTAAAAGTTTTCCATAGCTTCAGTGAAAGAGAATGCTCAAAATTCTTCTTTCAAATAATTACAAATATGGTGGGACTTCCTCTTTTAAACTAAAAATTTATTATGCATACATAAGCATAATTACATTGAAACCTCTTGATTATTCTTAAAAATATCCATTTATCATTCCTATATGAAAATACTTACCAAAATGTTACTATAACTCTCTTTCAACTTAAAATGAATAAATATGATCTTTCTTAATCATAAACAAGCTTAAAAGAATTAATCATCATTTTAACTAGATTAAAAATCATAAAAATACTTAATCTTCTTCTCTAGCTTGTCTAGCCTAGATTTTTGATTAAGATAATGAGATTAACACTAAGATCCATCCTTCTAACAAGGATCCAACCATAAAGATGAGTAATCTTTCAAAAAGAGAGATTTACTAATCAAAAATATTATATTTAAGCATAAAAGATTAGCATCAAACCATTTAAACAATATGAATCACTAAAAACTTGGTTTTAAGAAAAAACCATTGATTAAAATGCTTCCCAAGCATTAGAGAGGTTGGGAAGAAGATTACCATTGAAAAAGATATAAAAACATAGGCTTACCCTTGGTTTTTGGCTTGATTCTTTAGAAAGAAGTGAAGCACAAGAGAAAGCTTGGCCACCAAGATGAAGAGGGTAATCTCCAAGAGAGGATGAACATTAGTGAAGCTCCAAAGCTGCCCAAAGTAGAGGCAAAATAGAGGGATAATAAAATTACACTAATTTGAAGATTATACTAACATGCAAATACACAAAGATGAAAATACAAAGGAATGAGGGTCTGTTTATAGGTGAGGGAGGCCACTAACCAAGTCCAACTGGGCTATAGAGGCTTCCAGCTTCAGTTTTGACCCAATTTGGACAAGTTTTGGACCAGTTTGGCTTACTTTTATGATCCAGTTTGAAGGAGGAGAGATGAAATATCTGCTTTTTTTGAATTAAAAATGTGGAGTAATGATGTGAAATAGGGGCCTTCTTCATGATCCCCATCCCTCCTTACTGAGGTGTAAAAAATTTATTTTTTAAACTAATTATCCTCATTTTTTAACTAATAAACCAAGTACTTAGTCAACTCTTCATCTTATGTGAGAATTTACTCATTTTTGGGAGATTTTCTTTTATTCTTTGTATTTTTGTTATTCCAACACTTGGATTAATCCTATTGGCCCTTTTTAACACTCTTTGGACCTTAATCAAATTTTTTTGAAAATATGGACCCTTAGGCTAATTAGGTCTCTAATACACATATTCAATTAATTTCTAATGCACATTGGAAAATTCTTTTTGAACTTCTATTTCAGGGGAATTCATATTAAATATAAGGGAAATTTTTGTATCAAAAAATATCTAAAAATTGATCTACCTCTCTCTAGAACATTTTTTCTCTCTAGGCCAAAAACAAGGGATCACAATGTTTTCTTGCATTCTGAAATAGGGGATGATTACAGGGAACTCAGAGGAGAGCTTATACATCTTTAAGAGGTTGAGGAGTAACCTTACATCCTCTTCCACTTGAAAAACACAAGATGTCCTCATTTCGCAAAGTGGGGGTAGTCCTTTACCAGCTCTTCTTCTTTCTCCCAAGTGGGGGTAGTCCTTTACCAGCAATTCTTCTTTCTCCCAAGTGGCATCCTCTAAAGGGTAGAACTTCCACTTGACCAAAATCTCTCTAAGGACTCTGTTCTTGAGAGCCTTCTCCTGAACATCAATGATTTCTTCAGTTAGAGAAATCTATTGTTCATCATCCAGCACATGACTCAGGCTGTGGGTACATACTTTATGAGTAAACTAACATGGAACACATTATGTACCTTGAGATTGGGGAGGTAGAAGAAGTTCATAGGCTAAATCTCCTACTTTCTTTGTAACAGCATATGGTCCACAGTATTTGGGAGAGAGCTTCTTATACTTACCTAAAGATAAAGAACTTCTTTTGGGTCGTACTCGAATGGAGACCATATCTTATTCTTCAAACACTCTCTCTGATCTCTTCTTACTAGCATACTGCTTTTGCCTATCCTGGGAAGCCTTAATATCTTAGCGAATGGCCCGCATTTGCTGCTCCATTTCATCAAGCATCTGTCTGGACATCTCGACCACCCTGATTAATGGGTCGGACCATGTTAATGGTGTGAGGCAATATTGTCCATACAGAGCTTTGAAAGGGCTCATCCCGATACTTCGGTGATAAGAGGCATTATAAGTAAACTCAACCAGATGCAAATAGCTTAACCACTTCTTGAGTTCCCTGCCAGAGCATGATCAAAGGATATCTTCTATATTACCTAATTCACTCTTTCAGTCTAGTCATCTGTCTCGGGATGATAGGTTGTACTGAGATCTAAGAAAGTTCCCACTGCTTTGAAGAATGCAGTCTAGAACCTTGACATGAACTTAGGATCTCTATTGCTTACTATCCTCCTGGGTAAGCCATGCAACCCAAATATCTCCTTGAGGAAGACTCTAGCAACATCCACTGCTGTGTAGGTTTCTTTTACTAGAATCAGATGGGCAACCTTGGTTAATCTGTCAACTACCACAAAAATGGAGTTGTAACCTGATTGCACTGAAGGTAGTCTAGTAACAAAATCCATAGTGATACATTCCCACTTCATCTGTGGAATGTCTAGGGGATGAAACTTTCCTGGCATCTTGACTCTCTTTGTCTTGACTCTTTGACATATTAAGAATTGACTCTGTCTTGACTCTTTAACATATTAAGCATTGACGCACATGATCAATTACATCCTTTTTTGAGTCCTGGCCAAAAGAAGCTCTTCTTTACAGACATGTAGGTCTTTATGAACCCAGGATGTCCAGCTATCAGGCTATCATACGCTTCTCTCAGAATCTTTCGCTTTGTTCCTTCATCATTGGGAATGCATAGTCGATTATTATAATACATGCATCCTTCATCCAATTTATACCCAAGAACTCGATTCATTTCCTGAGGAATTTTGCTTTCTTGCATAAGCAGGATAGCAATAGGGGCAAAGAATTTGTCTTGCATGATCTTCTCTCTTGCTTCACTGATCAATGGATTTGACACTAATGTTATTGCAAGCAAGGAGGCTTTCCTACTAAGCGCATCTGCTACCACATTTTCTTTCCCTGGCCGGTGCTTAATCTCAAAATCGAATTCCTGCAGGGTTTGCATTCATCTTCTTTGACACATGTTGAGATCCTTTTGGGTGAAGATCCACTTCCGACTTTGATGATCTGTCATTAAGGTGAATCTTTGTCCCAAGAGATAATGTCTCCACAACTTTAGAGCATGAACTACTGAGAGTAACTCCAAGTCATGGTGGACAACATAATTTCTCTCATGCGTTCTGAGTTTTCTTGATTTATAGGCTGCTGCTGCATGACCTTCCTGCATAAGTGCACCTCCTAGGCAATGGCATCTGTAACTACTTCAGAGGGTAAGGAAAAATCTGGCAATTTAAGGAGAGGGTTAGTTACTAAAGCTGTCTTTAGCTTATCAAAAGCACTCTGACACATAGCAGTCCCTGAAATAGGGTACTCTTCTTGAGAAAACTAGTCAAAGGGGATGCTATCTGAGCATATATGGGTATAAAGACTCGATATCACCCGGTTAATCCTAAGAATCCTCTGACTTCTTTTACCATCTTGGGCTCTTGCCAATCTATATGGCTGCTTGGATTTTTGTGAGGTCAGGAGAAATCCCATCTTTAGATACTATAAATCCCAAGTATTCTACATGGTCAGCAAAGAAAGTACACTTACTCTTTTTTGCAAAGAGTTGGTGCTTCCTTAGGATCTCCAGGACCTTACGCACATGATCTTCATGATCTGCTACATTCTTAGAGTATACTAGGATGTCATCAAAGAAGACAAGAACAAAATCATCCAATTATTCTCTGAGAATATCCTACATGAGGCGATTAAAAGTTGTTGGGACATTAGTTGATCCAAACGGCATGACAGTGAATTCGCAATGCCCATAGCGAGTGTTAAAGGTTGTCTTGGGGATATCTTGATCCTTGATTTTGATTTGGTAATATCCAGATTTGAGATCTATCTTTGTTAACATTTGGGTTCCACTTAACCGATCCAAGAGTTCATCAATCCTAGGGATAGGATTTTATTTTTGATTGTTAACTAGTTTAATCCTCTGTAATCAATACAGAGTCTTAACGTTCCATCTTTCTTTTTCTGAAAGAGAACGAGCGCACCCCAAGGTGAAACAGTGGGTCTTACGAATCCTTTCTCTAGCAGTTGTCTTAAGTTCTATTTCTTCTGGAGAACTGGCATTTTGCATGCACGTTGGGCTATTGGCTAAGCTCCGGGGGTTAACTCTATCTCATGATCTACTTCACGAGTCAGAGCCGTCTCAGTTAGCTCTTCTGGAACACATTAGCATTCTCACTTAACCATTCTGGTTCCATAGCCTTGAATTTTCTGTCTGCAGGATTCATTTTAACGACATAGACAAGTTGCCTCTTTCTGAGTCCCTTTAGCAATTTAGAAGCTTTGACTAATTGAAGCACTGGGGATCCAGAAATTCCAGTTTCTTGAACTTTATTCCCATGAAGGTCGAGGAAAGAGATGGTTCTCGAGAGATCCCTGCCCCCTCCGTGGCGTAACGAATTTGGGGGTGCTAGCCAGCGGGAGTAGCACTTCTTGTGCGAGGCAGGGTCCCTCACTCTTGGGGCCTCGCCTAGATATCCGGACAAGAGACTAATCGCTCGGTTCTTCCAAAACCGATCCCATAAAAAACTTCCCTCGCCCGGAAAGCACGGGCGATTCCTGCAGCACGGCTATTTTTACTCTAACGTAGTCAAGGTCATCACTAACCAAACTGATATGACCGAACATGCAAAGACACTCGGTCAGATTAAGGAAGAAACCTGCACTTGGATCATAGAGACCAACGCTTTTTTCCTCATTAAGAGGCACAGTCGTTGGTTCTTTTCCATAGAGCAATTTTTATCTGGGATTTACTTCATCTATCGTACGATAACAGAATTGAGTCTCATTTTATGGATCCATCAGTCTAACCTAACCCCATCTAGTCCCATGGGTTAGCTGACCGCACATCCACATCCATTCTTCACATACACATCCACATCCATTCTTTCACATACACATCCACATCCATTCTTTCACATACACATCCACACCCATTCTTCACATACACATCCACATCCATTCTTTCACATACACATCCACATCCATTCCCATACATCCACATCCATTCTTTCACATACATCCACATCCATTCTTTCACATAAACATCCACATCCATTCTTCATATACACATCCACATCTATTTTCATCACATACATATTCACATCCATTTTCATCACATACATATCCACATCCATTTACTTCCCATCTCACCCGTTCACATACCCTCTCTTCTCATTCTCATCTCATCATTCACATCCATATCCATTTAGTTCACATCTCATCGACATTCATTTTCATTACACCACATCCTATCACATCTCATTTACATCTTATCACATCTCATTTACATCAATCCACATCCATTTCATATGTAATCCCATTATCATCCAATCACATCATTTCCCATCTCATCACATCTTTCCTCATTTTACCTCATCACATCTCATCCACTCGCATCTACCCATATCCACATCTCATAACCTCACAATCATTCACATCTCATCCATTCATATCTACCCCGATCCACATCACATCCATTTCACCTCACATCTGATTCACTCACATCTATCGCGATTCACATCACATCACATCTCAGTCATTCACATCCTGATTCACATCACATCCACATCATGTCTCATTCATACACATTTCATCTCATTCGTCCACATCCATCCAATCATTCAGATGTACGACTACCCACATCTAGCCATACATTCCTATCTATCACTTCACATCCACATATATTCATGTCACATCACATCACATTCTTTCACATACACATCCACATCCATTCTTTCACATACACATCCACATCCATTCTTCACATACACATCCACATCCATTCTTTCACATACATCCACATCCATTCTTTCACATACACATCCACATCCATTCTTCACATACACATCCACATCCATTCTTTCAAATACATCCACATCCATTCCTTCACATACACATCCACATCCATTCTTCACATACACATCCACATCCAATCTTTCACATACACATCCATATCCATTCTTTCACATACACATCCACACCCATTCTTCACATACACATCCACATCCATTCACATAAACATCCACATCCATTCTTTCACATACATCCACATCCATTCTTCACATACACATCCACATCCAATTTCATCACATACATATTCACATCCATTTTCATCACATACATATCCACATCCATTTACTTCCCATCTCACCCTGTCACATATCCTCTCTTCTCATTCTCATCTCATCATTCACACCCATTTTCATCACATACATATCCACACCCATTTTCATCACATACATATTCACATCCATTTTCATCACATACATATCCACACCCATTTACTTCCCATCTCACCCTGTCACATATCCTCTCTTCTCATTCTCATCTCATCATTCACATCCATATCCATTTACTGCACATCTCATCCACATTCATTTTCATTACACCACATCCTATCACATCCCATTTACATCTTATCACATCTCATTTACATCTTACCGCATATCATTTACATCTTATCACATCTCATTTACATCTTACCGCATATCATTTACATCTTATCACATTTTTATTACATCTTATCACATCTCATTTACATCTTATCACATCTCATTTACATCTTATCGCATCCCGTTTACATCTTATCACATCCATTCCACATCCTATTCCCATTTACTAGCTTTTTCTACTTTGATATTGATAATGGGACTTTTTGTCAATTTTTGCCAATTGATAAAGATTCTTTTTCTCGACGACTTTATTCATATTCCTTCTCAATTCCTCAATTGAATTATATTCAGTGTTTCTCTTTTGAATAAAAGAATTCATGGGATTTATAGAAATCACCCATATTTTCACTTTTGATAAATAATCATAAATTGAATTATACTAAAAATTCCTCTTCTTTCCATTTAATTTCTTGGATCTCAAATACCATGGGAATTTATCTTTTTGCATTTTATTATTTGCATTCCAATGTCATGGGATTTCCTCTTTTATCATCAAATATTTCTTATAAAATAATTTCATCTAAACTAAAATACCCATTAATTCAATATGATAGATATTGCTCTTTTCCCATCTAAATGATGGAATTCCAAATGTCATAGGAACTCCTCTTTTACCATTTAAATATTTCTCATCGATAAAATAAACTTATCTAAAATTCATCTTTGAATTTAAATAAAATATCCAATAATTCCAATATGGTAGGAATTTCTCTTTTCCCATCTAAATGATAGAATTCCAAATGTCATAGGAATTCCTCTTTTATCATTTAATTATTTCTCATAGATAAAATAAATTTATCTTTGAATTTAAATAAAATATCCAATAGTTTCAATATGCTAGGAATTTCTCTTTTCCCATCTAAATGATGGAATTCCAAATGTCATAGGAATTCCTCTTTTACCATTTAAATATTTCTCATAGATAAAATAATTTTATCTAAAATTCATCTTTAAATATAATAAAATATCCAATAATTCCAATATGCTAGGAGTTTCTCTTTCACCATTTAAATGATAGAATTTCAAATGTCATAGGAATTCCTCTTTTACCATTTAAATATTTCTCCTCAATAAAATAAATTTATCTAAAATTCATTTGTAAATTTAAATAAAATATCCAATAATTCCAATATGCTAGGAATTTCTCTTTTCCCATCTAAATGATAAAATTCCAAATGTCATAGGAATTCCTCTTTTACCATTTAAATATTTCTCATAGATGAAATAAATTTATCTTTGAATTTTAATAAAATATCTAATAATTTCAATATGCTAGGAATTTCTCTTTTCCCATCTAAATGATGGAATTCCAAATGTCATAGGAATTCCTCTTTTACCATAAAAATGAATTACTAGAAATACCTTTTTTTGCTCATCAACTATTTATGCACAATCATTAAAATCAATTTTTGCATGGTGAATGAAAATGATTTATGTGTTAATTTTTCAAAAATTTTACCATAGCTCTGCTGCTATTACTGATAATTTTTAATACTTTTGAAAGCATAAAGTTTAATAATACCATATGATAGAATAACTATTATTTGGATCAATATCCAATGATGGACTTGATTCCCAAGTTTTCCATAAATTAAATAGCATAAAAGCATTTAAAAAACCACTTCTTTGGCCTTAAATTTGACAAGTATAGAAATCACTTTTAGATTTGAGAATTGATTCATGAGAAGCATCATTTGAATATAGAATAGGTCATAGGAATGACCATTCTTTGGGGGAGAGAGAGATATGCTTAAAAAACATTCTAATTTAAGCATAAATGTAAAAGTTATAAGATTTAGCACTAGAATTTATTAGAGAGCTCCAATTGCATTAAAGAACCATTCAATTGAATACTTCTCAAGTTTGAGAGGGGTTGAGAAGTGAGAAAAATTTTGAGATTTAAGAAAAAAGACCATAAACCACACTTTACCTCTTAATTTGCTTGATTCTTTAGTCAATGGAGAGGCCCCCAACCAATCAATTGGTTTGGTATATTGATGAAGACTCCAAGGAAGGTTGAAGAGAGAGAGAAGCTCCAATCTCTTCAATTTGTAGAGAATTTTTAGAGAATAATAGAAAATATCATTATTTCAGTATAATACTGGCATGGTATAGTTCTCATATTTTTTTACGAAGGGCTAAGGGTCTATTTATAGGTGGGAGGCCTCTAACCAAGTCCAACTAGGTTCTAGAATTTTCCAGGTTCAGTTTGGCTGAATTTGGACAAGATTTGGACTTAGTTTGGCTCCCTTTTGATTTGGTTTGATCCAGGAGAGAGGAGAGATAAAAATATCTTATTATTTTTGAGTTTAAAGCTCCTCCACACATGTTAATTAGGCATCTCCCTCTAGACATTTTTTCTCTCCAGGCCAAAACAGGGTAAAATAGGATCTTTCTTTTATTTCAGAGAGGGGAATAATTATAAGATCAGAAGGGGAGGTTCTTACACTTGCACACCTCAAAAGTTAGAGGGAGGAATTTTACAGTTCCCTTGTGTGACAGGGAATGTCAGCCTGATTTTTATGGAGCCAATCCATTCCAAGGATTCTGTCATAGATTCCCAAGGGTAAGACTCTGAACTCGCAGTCTGTTACATTTCCATCTAGATTAAACTGAATACGATCTGTCTCAAGGTGTGTGAAAAGAATCTTTCCACCCCACTGGCCAGTTCTACTTGCATAGGTTTCCCTGATTTTTAATTTAGGACCAACTTACGCAAACATCCCGCGGAAATAAAAGAATGCGTACTACCTGAATCAATCAAAAGCTTAAAGTGCTTACCCTTGTATTCTGCTGGAGTCTGAGGGACTAAGAACTAACAATTTTTCCCTTGATGTTCAATAGTGGCATAAATCTGTCCTCTTTTTTCCTCCACTACTTCAGCTATAGTGGCATCTCTGGCTGCTGCAATCTGAGGTGGAACTCTCTCTCTTTGGTTTTCCCAATTCTGGGAGGGAGTTATGAGACTACTTTGCATTGAGGCTATAGGCTGATTTGTCATTCTCTTGGGGTTATCGTAATTTTGGCGAGAGGGACCTTGATTGGATTGATATACAAAGGAGTTGATCTCTGCATTCTAGGAACTTGGCTTCCTTGGCCCATTGACATAGAAGGAGTTGGGCAATCCTTGAGCTAGTGCCCAAAACCTTGACAACCAAAACACCTGTTTTCACTTCAAAGATCTTCCTTTTGCATCCTGGAGAAAGCTGGAGTTCTAGAAAAAGTTCTTTGAGGAAAAGGCCTTCCTTCCATTCTGAAACTTCCCATCTCTTGGTTTTGATTAGGACCTTGGTGTCTTTTAGGAGGTAGAAGGTTGGAAGTACTTCCCGGTGTTAGGAACCTTTTGAAGGATGAGGGAGCTGGCTTTGGCGAGACCTTAACAACAAAGGCCTTGGTGAAATCCTTTGCCATCCACACAGCTTTAGCCATGGAAACTGGCTTGGCATTCTTTACCAGGGTATCCAAAGGTTCGTTCATTCCCTGAATGAACGTGGCCATCAGCTGTTCATTATCTAGCGATGGCGAGTACTTGAGGAGGAGAGCGAACTCTTGGTGATATTCCTCTGTGGTTCTGCTTCCCTGGATTAGCTCCAAGAATTCATTCATCTTAGTTTCCAAGAAGCCGGGAAGACATAATCTCTTCCTGAGGTATGCTTTGAGATCATTCCACATTTGGGTATTCTGATCCAAACGGTTTGTCTCACAGTGGTTTCTCCATGCTACTCTGACTGCTACTCTGACTGTTTCTACTATCTTCATCTTGGCAAGAGCCACTTTACTTTTCTAATTATATCCAATGATATCGAAGTATTCTTCCATGGATTCGATCCACTTTTCCACAGCCTCGCGCCTAAGTTTTCCCCTTCACCCTTGAAGGGACCTGGCTGAGATCTGTGAAGAGCCTTGCGAACATCGGGGTCAAGCTCTTCTTCATCCGTGAGAGAGGATCTGGCTGTCTACCGTGATTCGCATGTCTCATGATTCTGCCAAGACGATACATCATTAAATTTCTATTTGACTTCGTCTCGAGATCCTAAGACTTAAGAAGTTTAGTTAATTACTTTAAACAAGTAATCGTTCTTACTAAAGATCTACGACATACATCCGAGAAAATAGATCTTATTTCTTTAAACTCGATATTTGGTTCAAAATCACTTTAACAACTTTAATTTTTCGCGAAACATTCTTTATTTATATAAGGTTTGCAATATATACATAGAGCAACATGGCTCCAAAAAATCAATGCCTCAATTGCTTACGCATATATGACGATACTGCGCTGTGGACATACCGTGATGCAATTGTTCCCTTACCGGCTATTGG
Source organism: Cibotium barometz (assembly GCF_041138505.1). Taxonomy (NCBI): domain Eukaryota; kingdom Viridiplantae; phylum Streptophyta; class Polypodiopsida; order Cyatheales; family Cibotiaceae; genus Cibotium; species Cibotium barometz. Next base: position 8,061,424 of record NC_141079.1, read on the forward strand.
TGCTATAATCTTATTTCTCAGGATAAAACGGCTGAGAAGTCTATAAATATGACAAGAAATCCTAAAATTTTGAGGTGTGGGGTGATGAAGGATAACACCACGAACCACCTTTAGCCTTAACAAGACCATGGCTAATGAGACATTCTACCTCAGCATCTGGTTGGTTGCAAGAGGCATGGATATACTACCCTCCTGCAAACCACTTATGCTATCGTCTCTCAGCTGGGTCTGGAAAATATAGCTCCTTGTTGAAATGATTAGCGAGATATGCTCAAAAGCAAATGCAGTCATATCCTGATTTGGGAAAGATCGGGGATACCGGATAAATATGGGGCGTCCATCTATAAAATCCAATTCATTAATTAAAAGTCTTGATTCACGAAGCTTAATTTGAATGAAAACACAACATGAGAATGCACCTTTCTAAAATGTTATTATAAATTTCTGTCAAATTCCTACTTTTATTATGAAATTACCTTTTCACAGATTTTGTTGTCTTTAAAGCAGAATTGGAATGAAACCATGGTGTTTTCATCATAATCCTCAAAATTCTAGTCCATTGTTTTACAATCAAAATGTCATCTGGATTCTCCGTTGAAGACCAGCTAGTCAACCAATGAGATCCAATTTCAAGTTTCAGCTCACTTAGATACTTTCTCGTCGTCAATCCATCAATATCTTCCTCGACATACGCATGACTGTCCTAGCAGCCGCGCGAGCCCGTGCATCGCCTGGTCAGAACCCTCTAGGATCCTCTTAGGTTTCCTAGCACTTCACTCAGGGATCCCTTGATCGGCCCTCGTCCATCGTACCGGAAGCGCACCATTTTAACCATACCGAGGCTGGTTAAGACCTTAGCAGGCTTTTCCACGCGATGTCCTTTGATGACTCCCTGCTAGCTGCTGGTGCAATGTAACTCTTCTTAGTTTAAACCATAAGCCAAATGCTTTCTCCAGCATTCTGGCATAAGACAATCCTTTTCAAAAACAGAGTTTCTATGTAAGTAAGAATTTCCTTAGCAGGCTTTACCGCACGACGTCCTTTGATGACTCCCCGCCGGCTGTTGCAACGTAACTCTCCTTAGTTTAAACCATAAGCCAAATGCTTCCTCCATCATTATGGCATTAGACAGTCCTTTTCAAAAACAGAGTTTCTATGTAAGAAAGAATTTTCCGTTCAATTTGATTTCACAAGACCCTTTTTCACAAAACCCAGACTTTCTTAATGAAAATCATGAATCTCATATCTCGATGATCCACCCATCAAATGCAATGAATTTCTAACTTATCTCTCGATGATTTCGGGTCTAACGAAAACTTTTCTAAATCAGTCGGTTATCCATTATACTGAAGTTGTACTCAAAGAAATGGGAATGGTCATAAGACTTGACTTAGTTTGTGATTCAAGAGATGGGCAGGCATCTTACTGACCCACCTTTCTCATGTAGTCATGGTCTAGTCCTAAATTACTCGGATTTAATCCTAGATTTGTTTCCTGAAGATTTTCTCCTATTTATCTCATAAAATAACTATGATTTTTCTCCTATTTATCTCATAAAATAATTCTAATGGTAAGAATCTAAAATTATGAAAATTTATTCCTTCTTGGACATAATAGAATTATAAATAATTCTATTCGAGAATAATGGAATTTAACGACGATATTTCTTTTTCTATCTAATAAAATATGCATACATCATTTTATTGAATTATTCTCATTGAAATATTTTAAAATATTATTTTCTCCATTTTGACCTAGGCATCAATATGCCATAATTTATCTATGTAGAATTATGGTGAAACTTTCTCTTTTAACACCAAAATTAATTTATGCATTTTCCTAATTAAAGGTACGATGAAAATTCCTCTTTTTGATAAATAAATAAAAATACCCATGTATATATATACCATGAATATACCTATTTTGAAATATGCCAAAAAATTTCTCTTTTAATATTTAAAATGTTTGTACATAGAATATCGTGAAAATTCCTCTTTTTGCATCTAAATTTTTATAAATATACATATATAAAAATAAATATAACAAACATTCCTCTTTTCTCCATTTAAACAATTATGCATAAATACTATAAAAGTATTTTCCATAAATGTAACAAAAATCTTTCTTTAAGCATAAAAATATTTATGCCTAGAATATGATGAGAATTGCTCTTTTTGTATTATCAAATGTATGCATAAAAGTAAATTTACTTTTTTAATGGTAAAATTTTACCATAGCTTCACTGCAAATTCTGAGAATGCTCAAAATTATTCTTTTAAATAATTACAAATATGGTGGGACTTCCTCTTTTAAACTAGAAATTTATTAAGCATACATAAGCATAATTATATTTAAACCTCTTGATTATTCTTAAAAATATCCATTTATCATTCCTATATGAAAATACTTACAAAATGTTAGCATAACTCTCTTTCAACTTAAAATGAATTAATATGATTTTTCTTAATCATAATCAAGCTTAAAAGAATTAATCATCATTTTTTAACTAGATTAAAAATCATAAAAATACTTAATCTTCTTCTCTAGCTTGTCAAGCCTAGAGTTTTGATTAAGATAATGAGATAAACACTAAGATCTGACCTTCTAACAAGGATCGAACCATAAAGATGAGCAATCTTTCAAAAAGAGAGATTTACTAATAAAAAACATTATATTTAAGCATAAAAGCTTAGCATCAAACCATTTAAACAATATGAATCACTAAAAACTTGGTTTTTAGAAAAAACCATTGATTAAAATGCTTCCCAAGCATTAGAGAGGATGGGAAAAAGATTACCATTGAACAAGATAGAAAAACACCATTGATTTAGGCTTACCCTTGGTTTTTGGCTTGATTCTTTAGAAAGAAGTGAAGCCCACAAGATGAATCTTGGCCACCAAGATGAAGAGGGTAATCTCCAAGAGAGGATGAAGATTAGTGAAGCACCAAAGGTGCCCAAAGTAGAGGCAAAATAGAGGGATAATAAAACTACACTAATTTGAAGATTATACTAGCATGTAAATACACAAAGATGAAAATACAAAGGAATGAGGGACTATTTATAGGTGAGGGAGGCCACTAACCAAGTCCAACTGGGTTCTAGAGGCTTCGAGCTTCGGTTTGACAATTTGGACAAGTTTTGGACTAGTTTGGCTCACTTTTTTGATCCAGTTTGAAGGAGGAGAGATGAAATATCTGATTTTTTTGAATTAAAAATGTGGAGTAATCATGTGAAATAGGGGCCTTCTTCATGATCCCCCTCCCTCCTTACCGAGGTGTCAAAAATTCATTTTTTTACTAATAAACCTCATTTTTTAACTAATAAACCTCATTTTTTAACTAATAAACCCAATACTTAGTCAACTCTTCATCTTATGTGAGAATTTACTCATTTTTGGGAGATTTTCTTTTATTATTTGTATTTTTGTTATCCCAACACTTGAATTAATCCTATTGGCCCTTTTTAACACTCTTTGGACCTTAATAAAATTTTTTTGAAAATGTGGGCCCTTAGGCTAAGGTCTCTAATACACATATTTAATTAATTTCTAATGCACATTGGAAAAAAATTTGAACTTCTGTTTTTCAGGGAAATAAACTAGATAGAAGGAAAACTATCAGTGACCTAATTTGAAGAAATCAACGCTTTTTCCTAACCGAAATTAGGCACAGTCGTTGATCTAATCATCTAAGAAAATCAACGCTTTTCCTAACAGTAATCAGGCATAGCCGTTGATCTACTCATTTGAGAAATTCTTCAAGGTTTTATTTAACTACTCGAATTCGAAGCGTATTCCTATTATTTCAATTTAATTATTAAAACTCCACTGATTCCACCACCCAACCACTAGAATCGGTAGAACTAGACAATTACTCACCCACCCATAATTGAATGCCTTTCTTAACTTTTGCTTTCGAATACAGATACGCACACAGTCCTCTTTAAAACTTTAACATATAAAATAATACATTGACAAACAGTTATTGGTTACAGATATCATAACTCAAAATTTCCATCCAGTCCCTTGTTTCTCAAAAAATAGTATCACTCTGGACTCTCCGTTTGTTGAGACCCACTGTCAACAAGATCTAGTAACAGATTACAATAATCATTTCGTCTATCATACATATCTTCCATGACATACGCATGGGTGTCCTAGGCACCGCGAGCCCGTGCATTGCCTGGTCAGAACCCTCCACGATCCTCCTTAGGTGTCCTGGCACTTCACTCAAGGACGATCGCTTCGTTGGCCCTCGCCCATCGTACCGAAAGCACACCATTTTTCAACCATACCGAGGCTGGCTTTGCCGCGTGAGCTGTCCTTTGAACACTCCCTGCGAGGTGTTGCAACCGAACTTCCCTTAGAAAAACATATACCAAGTGCTCCCTCCAGCATTCTGACGTAAGACAGTCCTTTAAGAAAATAGGGTTTCTATGCAAGTTTTCAATTTGATTTCTTTTGAATACAATGAGTACTTCTTGAATCAGTATCCCCAAAACTTCTTGAATAGATTTCTGAATTTCATATGAGAATTCCTCTATTTCTGCAACCTTGATCCACAGATCAATTCGAAGGGTCTCAAACTTAGTTTCAGTTTTGGCGAGAGTTTTGAGGGTATTTTTCTAAACTAGTCACATCTTCTTTCCTCGAAACTGACAAAAGAGTTTGTTGGTCTTGGTCATAGTCTGATTTAAGGTTCGAGTCGGATAAGATTTTTCCTGAACTATCTTTCTCAAAAAGGTTTGATAATTCAGTTACTACTTTACTGAATTTCTTTTTTTGAATATACACTTAACTGATTTCTAAATTAGCTATGAATTCCAATGAGGAATAAATTAATCATTTATCTGAATAACTCGATCTCGATAGATTTCTTGAATTTTCTTTTTACAAACCGTGTGAATATAAAACAATAGAAATTTCTCTCTTAGAGTATTTAATTATTCATTTATCAATTACTCATAGAATTTAAACATAGAATTTAAGAGAATTCTAATTTTGATATAAAAAATCTTTATGCATCTATTTATGCATAAAAATCAACTTCAATGGGAATAACACTTTTATATAAAAGAAAATCCTTTTATGCATCTATTTATGCATGAAATCAATGAAATAGGAATAATACTTTTAAAATAAAAAAAATCCTTTATGCATCTTTCTATGCATAAAAATCAATCTTAATAAGAATAACACTTTTGTAAAAAAAAATTTCTCTATGCATAAAAATCAATTTTAATAAGAATAACACTTTTGTAATAATAAAATTCCTTTATGCATCTTTCTATGCATAAAAATCAATTTTAATAAGAATAACACTTTTGTAATAATAAAATTCCTTTATGCATCTTTCTATGCATAAATTTTTTTTAAATGAGAATAACACTTTTGTAATAAAAAATTTTCCTTTATGCATCTTTCTATGCATAAAAATCAAATTTAATGAGAACAACCCTTTTTTTATTAAAAAAATTCCTTTATGCAAATTTCTATAAATAAAAATCAAATTTAATGAGAATAACACTTTTATAATAAAAAAAAATTCATTATGCATCTTTCTATGCATAGAAATTTAATTTAATGAGAATAATACTTTTATAATTAAAAAAATTCATTTATGCATCTTTCTATGCATAAAAGTCAAATTTAATGGGAATAACACTTTATAATTAAAACAAATTTCCATTATGCATCTTTCTATGCATAGAAATTGAATTTAATGAGAATAACACTTTTATAATTAAAAATTTTACTTTATGCATCTTTCGATGCCAAAAAAAATTTCCATTGTGCATCTTTCTATGCATAGAAATTAAATTTAATGAGAATAACACTTTTATAATAAAAAAATTTCCTTTATGCATCTTTCTATGCATAAAAATCAAATTTAATGAGAATAACACTTTTACAATAAAAAAAATTCCTTTATACATCTTTCTATGCATAAAAATCAAATTTAATAATTAATATCAGTGATATCCATGCATATTCATAGGTGAATATGTACATGGAGTAATTAGAATATTTCTTTTAGATGCAAAAATGCTGGGAATTACTCTTTTGGAATAACATAAAAACAAACTTTCTTTTCCACAAAATTTTAGAAAATTTTACCATAACCTCCTTTGTATGGATGACCATTTCTCATTTTTATCATTCTTTATTTGACTTAAATGAACCCAAATTAGATTTATAGAACTCTAATCTACACAATTTTCTAAATTCAAGAGAGTAAACAATAAGAAGAGTTTAATTAATCCCTTAGTTAATCTTTCTAGGATTAAGAAAGGCTGGAATGTAAAGAAGAGAAGGGGGTGGCCTTTTCATCAAGGCATAGCATTTGAATTTAATTCAATTAATTGCAAAACATAAAAATCAAGAAAACCATAGATTTAAAATTTGTAAATAAGTCAAAAAATTAGCTTACATGAAGCTTGTAAGCTCTCCTTTGGCTTGAGGGATTAAAGGTTCTACTCTTGTTTGAAGCAAGAGTGGCCACCAAATCACTTTGGAGAGGATCAGGCCAAAAACAACTGAATTATTAAGAAATTAAATGTAAATGGCTCATGACACAGGAGTAGAGTAATAGTGCATAAACACCATTAAGCTTTTACAAAGGGGGAGGCTTCTATTTATACGAAAAAGTGAGCCTCTAACCAAGCAAACTGATTCTAGAATTTTCCAGATCAGTTTGGTAAATTTTTGAGACCATTTTTGGGTTAGTTAAGCTTACTTTTTGGATCTAGTTTTGAAATAGGAGAGAGGAGAGATAAAAATATCTCACTTAATTGATTAAAAATTAGGGGTAATGATGAGAAAAAGGTGCCTGGTCATGAGGGAAGATCCCCACTCTGAGGTGTCAAAATTCAGTTTTTTTTAATTGTTTTCTTTCATAGTCCACTCTTCATCTTATGTGAGCATTTACTCATTTTTGGGAGGTTTTTCTTTTATTCTTCAATTTATCTCCTCTCTACATTTAGATTAATCTTATTGGTCCATAAGAACCTTAATCCAAAATTTTCAAAAAATCTTGACCCTTAGGCTAAGGTCTTTTGTGCACATTATAATTTATTTCTAATGCACCTTAGGAATTTCTTTTTAAACTTCTATTTCGGGGGAATTTATTTTAATAAGAAGGGATATTTTTCCATCCAAAGATATCTAAAAACTTAATTACCTCTCTCTAGAACATTTTGTCTCTCTAGGTCAAAAGAGGTAGAAACAAGATCTTTTATTATTCTAAAAAGGGGATTGATTACAGGGGAAGAAACTAGACATCTTGAGGTGCTGGGGGAGGAATCTTACATCCTCTCCCACTTGAAAAATGCGAGATGTCCTCATCTTACAAACTGGGGGTAATCCCGCATCAGTTCGGCTTCTTTCTCCCAGGGAAAGTTTTCAAAAGGATAGAACTTCCATTTGACTAATAATTCTCTCAGAATTTTGTTGCTGAGAGCCTTCTCTCGAACATCAAGGATTTCTTCAGGTCGGAGTTCCATCTGCCCTTAGGTTGAAGAAGTTAAGAGTTCATCATTAAGCACATGATTCGGGCTCGGTACATACTTCTTAAGTAGGCTGACATGAAATACATTATTTACTTTAAAATAATGAGGAGGTAGAAGAAGTTCATAGGTTGTCACCTACTTTAATTGTAATCAGATATGACCCACAATATCTGGGGGATAACTTCTTGCACTTCCCAAGAGATAGAGAACTTCTTTTGGGGCATACTCGAATGAAGACCAGATCCGCTTCTTTGAATTTTCTATCTAACTTCTTCTTATCTACATACTGCTTCTGTCTATCCTGGGTAGCTTTTATATCCTTGTGGATTGACTGCATCTGCTGCTCCATGTCGTCCAGCATCTGTCTGGACATCTCGACCCTAATCAATGGGTCAGACCAAGTTAATGGTGTTAGGCAGTCTTGTCTATATAGAGCTTTGAAAGGGCTCATCTCGATACTTCGGTGATAAGAAGCATTGTAGGTGAATTCGACTAGGTGCAGATAGCTTAGCCACTTCTTGGGTTGCCTGCCTCAACATGACCGAAGTATATTTTTGATTACTTGGTCCACCCTTTCTGTTTGACCATCGGTCTCGGGGTGGTAAGCTATGCTGAGATCCAAGAAAGTTCCTACTGCTTCGAAGAATGCAGTCCAGAATCTTGACGTGAATTTGGGATCTCGATCACTTACTACTCTCTTGGGTGGGTAGGCCATGAATATGAAGATTTCCCTGAGGAACACTCTGGCCATAGCTACTGCAGTGTAGGTTTCTTTTACTGAAATCAGATGGGCAACTTTGGTTAGTCTATCAACTACCACGAAGATGGAGTTGTAACTTGATTGCACTGAAGGTAGTCTAGTAATAAAATCCATACTGATACATTCACACTTCATGTGGGGATGTCTAATGGATGTAACTTCGTAGGCATTTTTACTCTCTCGACTTTGACTTTCTGACATATCAGGCATTGACATACATTCTTTTTTAGTCCAGGCCAAAAGAAGCTTTTCTTTACAGACATGTAGGTCTTGATGAAACCTGGATGTCGTGCTATAAGGCTATCATAGGCTTCATTTAGAATTTGACCCTTAGACCCCTCATCATTGGGAATGCATAGCCTGCTATTATAATACATAATTCCTTCATCCAGGCTGTACCCTTGAACTCGGTTCAACTCTTGTGAGGAGTTTTGCTTTCTTGCATAAGTAGGGTAGCAATAGGGCCAAAGAATCTTTCCTGCATGATCTTCTCTCTTGCTTCATTAATCAATGGATTTGACACCACTATGATTGCAAGCAAGGAGGCTTTTCTGCTGAGGGCATCTGCTACCACATTTTCTTTTCCTGGGTGGTACTTGACTTCAAAATCATATTCCTATAGGGTCTGCATCTACCTTCTTTGGCGCATGCTGAGATCCTTCTGAGTGAAGATCCACTTTAGGCTCTGATGATCTGACATCAAAGTGAATCTTTGACCTAGTAGGTGTGGTCTCCACAACTTTAGGGCATAGACTACTGAAAGCAGCTCTAGGTTGTGGATAGCATAATTTCTCTCATGCGTTCTGAGTTTTTAGGATTCATAGGCCACTGCATGACCTTTCTACATGAGCGCACCTCCCACCAGGGCAAAACCACTGCCATCAGTTTACTACCTTAAAGGGTAGAGAGAAATTTGGCAACTTGACAACGGGATTGTTTACCAAGGCGATCTTCAGCTTATCAAAAGCGCTCTGACACCTGGTAGACCATTGAAACGGGGTATTCTCCTTGAGAAGATTAGTCAGGGGGGAAGCTATGAGAGCATACTTAGGTATAAAAATTCTATACCAACATTTAATCTTAAGAATCCCTTGACTTCTTTCACTGTCTTTGGTTCAGACCAATCTATGAATACTTGGACTTTTGCAGAATCTGGAGAAATTTTATCTTTGGATACCAGAAAGCCCAAGTATTCAACATGGTCAACAGAGAAAGTGCATTTGTTTTTTTTTTTTGCAAAGAGTTGGTGATTCCTTAGAATATCAAGAACTTTACGGACATGAGCTTCATGGTCAGCTACATCCTTTGAGTAAATCAGAATATCATCAAAGAAAACAAGAACAAAATCATCCAAGTATTCTCTGAGAATGTCCTGCATTAGGCGATTGAATGTAGCTGGGGAATTTGTCAATCCAAACAGCATGACAGTAAATTCATAGTGCCCATAGTAGCGAGTATTGACGGCTATCTTCGGAATATCTTGATCATTAATCTTGATCTGGTAATACCTTGATTTGAGATCTATCTTTGTGAAGATCGAGGCTCCATTTAGCCTATCCAAAAGCTCATCAATTCTGGGGATAGGATACTTATTCTTAACTGTCAGCTGATTGAGACCTCTGTAATCCACACATAGTCTTACCGTTCCATCCTTCTTTTTCTGAAAGAGAACTAGCACTCCCCAAGGTGAAACACTGCGTCTTACAAACCCTTGTTCTAATAGCTGTGCCTAAGCTGCCGTTCCTTGAGTTCAATGGCTTCAGGGAGTGGCATTTTATACGTGCACTGGGCTACTGGTTGGGGGTTAATTCTATCTCACGATCTACTTCCCGAATCGGAGGCATCTCAGTTAGCTCTGCTGGGAATAAATCATCATACTCACTTAACCATTCTGGTTTAAAGCCTTTAACTTTGTGTCTACTAGATTCATTTTGATAACATAAATGAGCTGCTTTTTTCTCCAAGCTGTAACACCCAATTGAGTGCTTGTCGAGAGACATAAATGAACACTTTTCTGGTAGGAATATCCTAGTAGGTAATTATATGCCCTATCGTCCGGGGTAGGCTCATCTCCAATAAGTTTTCCTCACCTCAAGTGGATGAGAAAATAGTTCAGCAGGCCAACTCACTACTCCAACTTTATTGACATTTCACTTCGTGAAATGGGTTTCACGCCATGAACAACTTGTGTTTCATGCCTTGTAATTTCAGGCTAGAATTTCATTAATATGATTCGGGGAGAGTACAATAGTGCACTTATCACTCTTTCTTGCCCCTGATCTGACAATTCTTCAATCCATGAACTCAATTTGTCTCACATCATGAACTAGAAATTCTATCTCACATGATGAAACGTGGATGCGTTTCACGTCATGAGTTGTACCCCTCTCACGAGATTAGATTTTTTAGTTTCCTTATGTCAGTTGTGTTGTTAGAATAAGATACACTATCTTTAGTTAGGCAATCTTGAGATTTCCAATGCTAAGGCAGATAGGATATTGTGTTTGTGTAATGCAATTATGTCTCATGCCATGAAATGGTTTCCTGCACTTTCACGTGTTTGTTTGTTGAGCCAACAAAATGGTTTTTGAGTGGTTTGGAGTTTGATTTCCATGCCCAATGAATCCAAAATGGTCGTGCCTACTAGCAAAAGGAATGTAATACAGGTAACAAACACAATTAACGGCTCCTTATTTTTGTGATTTTTTGAAAGAACAAAAAAAAGAGTATCACCAACTACTAACTCACAATAGAAAAATTGGTGATAAAAATAAAAAAAATTAGAAGAAAACCCAAGTGTTTCTTTCCTCGAAGAATTACTAAGTACTCACACACACTTCAACACACACAAAATTTCATAACTAATCTAGTTCCTTAACTTCTACACAAACCTTAATATCCACACAGTACTTCAGAATCACTTAAAGAATGTAAAGGCAACAATGAAACTTGCATAGAGGGAGCTGGAGCTCTAGGAAGATGGAATGGTTGTTTCCCTAGTAGCCTGTGCCAAAAATGTTATGGCCTATTGCACCTCCCAAAAGAACTCCACACATTCACCAATGGAACAAGCAACAACAGACAACAACAAACATTGTAGGGTACCTACCAAGTTCCGAGGTCACGTCCCTTGAGGCTCTCCAAGCTCACTTATAGAAACTCCAATTCTCCATTCTATCCATCCTCTCACTTTCCCACACCCAAGCATAGAAGAGGCACATACACTAGAGTAAACTCTCTCTCTCACACACACATACACAAGACAAGACAAGAGCTCTCATAGCACAAAGGGGGATTGTGTCTTTCCATTATGAGAATTTTTTATATATATAAATGGTCCTTATTCAGACTTGGGGTCCGAAACTTACTCAATAAAGCCTTCACTACAAGGGATCGGGCTCATACCCGCGCTCCTAGCCGCTAAAAATGACTTGTGAAAAAAAGTAGCAGGCCCGTGTATCAGCGCGTGTATCATCGCGGCCACAAACATGCGTGTAAAAGCGCGTGTATAGTGCCTCTCAGACGCGCTTATACACGGGTGTGTAGCCGCGTTCTTTTTACAGATGCGTTGATACATGCGGCTATATACGCTTTTTTTAATTTTAGACGCGCTTATACACGGGTGTATAGCCGTGATCTGTTCAGTTCAGATGTCTCAGACGCGTTGATACCTGCGTCTATACACGCGTTTCTTTAAATTAGATGCGCTTATACACGCGTAATTGTCAGTTTTGACGCATTAATACACGCGTATTTTCCAGAGTATCTGCGTAGATACATGCGAGTTTTAGCAGTTCTGACGCGTTTATACACGCGAACAGAGAGCAAAAAAAATATCCAGAGAGTGCTATTTGGTGCCTGAATACTGTTCCAGCATTCCAGCATCCAATAGCACTCTCTGGATTTTTTTTTTGTGCATTAGACCATCCCATTAGACCATCCACGAAGAACATATGCACGAGGGAGATTAAGACAAGAACGACATGAATGCATACATTGTCAATACACGATTCAAGACAGACATGAATGTAATACTATCGATCAATCAATTCAATATTACTATCAAAATTTCATACATGTATACAAGGGAGTCCATATCTCGAAGTAGCCCATGGCTTCAGTTTACAAAAAAATATATACAATCACATCCTCAATATGGAATGTGATACTATAAGTCTGAGTACTACTCAGACCCAGATGATGACTCGATGCTCCCTCCATGCTCAGATGAGCTCACATCGGTCGGAATGTCCGATGAGTAGTGCTCACGTCCACCCTCTGCAGTGGCGGCCGGTGGATCATCAGCAGCTTGTGCCTGTTCAAGTAATATATAGTATATAAGTATATATATATGTAATTCAATAAACCAAAATCATTCGCGTAGAATTTTCAAGTACCTGTCGACCGTATGGTCTCATGGCCATCTCAAACTGCGCGTCCGTAATACGTCCCTCGGCTCTGACGATGGCCCACGTGTCACGTCTGCTATGCCGGCGAGCATACGCAGTATCGTGGGTTGTGGGCTTCCTTCTCGTAACCCGTCGTATCATAATCAACACAATTTGTAAGATTAAAACAATCATAGAATCAATGAATTAAGTAAACAATCAAATAAAGTGGCAAGATACTTACGAACTCTGCCTCCCATGACTCAACGCCGCCAGATCCGAAATGCAAAGATCCAATGGTCTCCATCTGGATCCGTCGTGCCTCCACATGCTGCCTGCTCTTCACGCCACCCTCTGCTTGTTTCTTTGCCTCCTTCCACTCGCGTTTGTGCGCAGTGGCAGGTTTCTCGACAGGATAGCCACCCGCAGCTACATTTAGCCGGTCATCGTATGCGAGTTTTTTAAGGTGAGATCTTTTATTGCTTAAGATCTCCCTTATTCGCGTCCTTCCCCATACATCCGAGAATGTAGCATGTGGGGGATTGGGGTACCGACTATGTACAGCCTCTATCACCTCCCCAACTAATCGGCTATTTTGATCTTTAAATTTAATAAAACAATTTCTATATGAGTTTGATACTACCCCACGCATGTACTCCATTACCTCCCTCCCCCTCGCATCCATCACTATCCTGCCCCTATCCGTCACATCATAGCAGACCACTCTCTCCATCTCTCTCATCTCTTCCTCTTCCGAACTGTCTCCTCTAACTCTTCTCCCTCTATCTCCTCTCTCACCACGTGCCCTACTACCTCCCCCACCTCCCCCACCTCCCCCACCAAAGCACCCGCCGCATCCTCCACTCCCACTCTTCCTACTGCTGCGAGTGGAGTCACGACTGGGGGATTGTCTACGTGACGGTGGCTGTGAGCCCTGACGTGACGGTGGCTCTGAGGGAGCACGTGATGGTGGCTGTGAGGGTGTACGTGAGTGTGTCTGGGACGAGGTATGTCTCCTCGGTGGACGTGGAACAGGAGAAGCTGCATGCCGTCTCGTCGGACTCGGAGGAATAGACGGCACTGGAGTGCCCTGGATACTCGCGGTAGGGGTATAGACACCAGGCAGGGAAGGAGGGGGATGGGCATACATATACTCTGTAAGCTCAACCGGACCAGGATGGCGCCCAAAATGATTCAGCATCTCCATCAGCCAATTGCTGTACATAAATGGATCGGATGAAGAACCTGGAATATCCATAAAGAACCTGCAACAAACATCTTCATGTACATCATGGGATGTCTCTTGACTCACACAAATATCATTATTCAAGTCAGTTGTGTTGTCTGCAAATCCTGAATTCTGAAACGCAGTCTCATGCAGAAACGCGTGTATACACCCGTCAAAAAACGCGTGTATACACCCGTCCACAAACGCGTGTATATCCGCGTGAACAGACTCTGCAGATAGATTACACGCGCTTTTACACGCGTTTCTACACGCGACCTGCAAAATTTTTTTTTCAAAAGGACCGACCCCCGACAAAGACAAAGTGTCCTTATAAAAGGACCATTGTCGCCCCTGTCAGAATCATTCACCCAATCGTGTGCACAGAAGCAAAAGGAAGGAGACAAACCCAAAAGGCAAAGAGCAAATAGCATAAACAAATCTGAGGAAAGAGACAAGGCACAGGACAAAGTGACTCACCTCTGAAAAAGTGAGTCTTCTCTGCTCCTTCTCTGCTCCCTCCTTCTCCCGTGTGTGTGCTCCTTTCTCTGCTCCCTCCTTACTGTTGGAAGAGGCAAAAACAGGCGAAAACGCAAGCAGAAATGATATGTTAGTTCAAAATCTATATTTGGGGAAGGCGGGCTATTTTTAGTTTAAACATACCGTCGCATTTATAAACGCGTGTATATTCGCGTGTATGTTGTTTTAGCTGCGTTTATACACGTGTTTTGCAAAAATTAGCCGCGTTAATACACGGGATTTTTAGGAAATAGCCGCGTTAATACAGGCAATTTTTAGGAAATAGCCGCGTTAATACACGCGTTTTTTGTACTTTCATTAAAAACATATTATGATTTTGTGTTTTCTGATTTGTACACAGGATGTCATCAACCTCTTCAAGCAGTTCTGGGGAAGATGAAACAATGCGTCATCGTAATCGCGATGTGTGGTTGGGACAACGGATCAAATGTATGTGTAATCGATGTCAAGGATGCATTGTACGAGCACGTCGAATTACCTTGAATCACATCTCCATGTATGGAGAATGGAATCAAACAGGTTTAGAGGTGAGTAGATGTAAATTGATGGTATTCAAATGACTCATGGTATCCAAATTAAATTAATAGAGTTGTAATATATAAACTCTAATTGAAGCAGGATGCAGTACCACACCCTAACATGGTACCCTACGCGCGACGAGAGCACGTAAAGCGTCGACAAGATGATGCTGGAGCTTCGGGATCTATTGTCAGAGATGAGTGGGAAAGGGATGACAATAGCCTGCACCCCACGAAGTTGTGGAAGAGGAGGTGCTTGATGATATGGTGCGGAATCTTTTTAAGGATGATCCCAAAGGTATGGACGACGATGATATGGAACAAGAGCATCTTTATAAGGCTTCATTGACACCGGTGTTTGAAGGGTGCACATTCTCTGTTTTACGTGCTTCACTTGAACTACTTAATATACAAACAGTTTATGGATGGAGCAATGCAAGTCTTGACGCATTGTTGAAGTAAGCATTCTAACTTACAAATTTGAATTAGTGGTTTAAGGTTTAGGATTTAAGACTAATTATAATTGATGATATTGGATGGAGGCTATTATCAAACATGCTTCCAGACTACCCACCTCAAGAGACAGAGCGAGGCGCTATGTGACATCTCTTGGAGGACTGGATTATGATAAAATACATGCATGCGTCAATGATTGCATTCTCTTTCGTGGGACGCATAAGGAGGCTCTACATTGTCCCACTTGTGGTGAAGCAAGGTACAGAACAGATATGAAGAGTTTTGATGTACCTCGTAAAGTCTTGCGACACTTTCCTATAATTCCTCGCATCAAACACATGTTCAAGTGCAAATCCATAGCAGAGCTCATGTCATGGCATTCCTCACATCGATCGGATGATGGCATGTGGAGAATTCCCGCAGACACTCCTGCTTGGAAGCATATTGAAGATGAGTGGCCCAGCTTTAAAATAGAGCCCAGAAACTTGAGACTTGGCCTGGGTATGGATGGAGTGAATCCATTTGGTTTCAAAAGCACCGCATACAGCGTGTGGCCAGTTGTGTTGGTGAATTACAACCTTCCACCATCAATGGCGATCAAGAAGGGACATCTTATGTTATCCCTTCTAATTCCAGGGAAACATAAAGTCAAGCATATGGATGTTTATCTTGAACCACTGATTGATGAGTTGGAGGAACTATGGAGAGGTGTTGCGGTGGTGGACATTAGTAGGCTTCCCTCTTCTCGACACTTCGACTTAAAAGCAGTGTTGATGTGGACAATGCATGACTTTCCAGGATACAGCGATTGTTCTGGTAAGAATTCTAATTACCTCCCTACTCTATTACTATTGGCTATATATATTAATTAGACGGTTTGACTTTATTATTCTAACTTTTATTTATATTTTAACAGGTTTGAAAACATCGGGTAAACATGCATGTCCTGTTTGTGGCCCTTCGTTAGTACATGAGTATGCTGACGGTTTGTGTAAGACTATATTCGATAATCATCATCGATTTCTCCCCTCAGATCATCCTAAATATGTTGCTAGTAAGAGTAACATTCCTCCACAAACACTTCGTGCAAAAGATTGGAAGCGTATTTGGGAGTCTACAACTATTCTTCCTCCAGATGGCATGAACAGGAAAAGTGATGTTTTTTCAATCTTGTTTTGTGTAGTCTCTAATTGGATTAAAGGTCACATAGAGCAATCCCTTGTGTAGGTACTCCATTTTTTTTCGGCTGCCATATTGGACCCATCTTAAGATCAACCATCTTCTTGATCCCATGCACATCTTCAAGAATGTGGGATCTGGTATTTGGGAACATATTATTGGTAAACGAGACAATGTTAGCGTACGTGAGGACTTGCGGGTCGCAGGACGTATGCGTCAAGCTTGGCCACGAGAGGTGGGTGGGCACGTTCGTCTTCCGCCTGCACCATGGATTATATCAAAGAAAGAGGAGAAGCAGGTAAAGCAAGCCATCACCACTTTGCGTACTCCCACTGGATGCATGAGATCATTGAAGGGAGCCTTTACAACCACTAAGAAAAGAGGCGTTGAGCAACTATATGGGTTGAAGTCCCACGATTGGCACAAGATGCTTCAAGTAAGTGTTTTCCAAGTCTTGTACGTACGTTGAAATTAAATTTTGTAATGCCATAAACCATAAATGTGCTCTTATGTGCGCAGTTCATACTACCTACTAGCATCGACCATTGTGCAAATAAGAGTTTGAAAAAATGTATTTATAAGATGGGCGAGCTTGTGAGGTATGTAAAACCCATGCTCAGATCACCCTTCATTATACCTTGCAAAATGAACGTGCATGAGGTATAACGTACTATTTATTTATTTTTCAGATATGTTAGTTCCAAAGCATTTGATTCAGCCACGTTGGATGATGCGCGTGTTATGGCAGTGGAGGTGGTTTGTTTGGTAGAGGAGACTTTTTCGCGAACCATTCTCACAAGTCAACTACATCTCATTGTGCATTTAGTGGACGAAATTGCTTTATGTGGTACTGTGCATGCACGCTGGATGTTCTTCCTAGAGCGCTTCATGAAGACCTTAAAAGACTTTGTGAGGCAAAGTGCAAGGCCTGAAGGAAGCATGGCCGAGGGTTGGTTGATACAAGAGTCTCTTGTATATATTTCAAAATTTCTTGGTCAGGTGGACAGCTCTTTGCCACGACTATGGAGCAATGAAGA
This sequence comes from Cibotium barometz, assembly GCF_041138505.1. NCBI lineage: Eukaryota > Viridiplantae > Streptophyta > Polypodiopsida > Cyatheales > Cibotiaceae > Cibotium > Cibotium barometz. Next base: position 8,079,035 of record NC_141079.1, read on the forward strand.
GGACTTGAGGATGACCTCTACTATTGTGCCTCAAGGAAAAGGACAGAGTAAAGTAATTGACAGAACATTGATTGATGATCTCAATTTCACTTGTATCCTTAATAGTGATGTGATGAGCAGATGGGTTACAAGATATGAGGATGCAAAGACAAAAAGGCAAGCAGAAAGAGCTCTCTTTCGGAGGCAACATGGCTCTCGGAAGGCGTACCCTAAGCATCTAGCAACACTTCTGAATGATATCCATGTTGATTGGTTGCATGAGGAAATGGAGAGAGCAGAGAGCGACGAGGGGCTGCATATCACGATGGAAGAATGGGAGTATGCACAAGGATGCATGTCAAAGGTACATAGAACTAATGTTTTGCATTAGTTGTAAGTGATTTGCTTTTAATATTTATTCACATTGCTTACACAAATATTGCTTCTATTTTGGTCCAGTGCACTATCTCAGGGGAAGATACTAGACATCAAAAAGGGGGTTGGGAGAGGAATCTTACATTCTACCCCACTTAAAAAATGCGAGATGTCCTCATCTCGCAGACTGGGATAATTTCGCAAGATGCACGAATATGAGACTTAGAGAAGTTTTTTAATCAAGGTTAACCACCAAGAAAAGTCATAAAGAAAGCAAGATAAGAACAAGATTTAAACTTTATTCATTCTCAGAACTTATACAGTAAAGATAGAAGAACTCTTTACACTTCCATAAGCCCGTCCATCATATGGTCACAAAAGCAGCACCCACAAGCTGCACAAGTATAGGGTAACTCATCTATGGGAATGATCCTGCGGGTTATTGACGCACCTATCTCAGTGGTATGAGATGATCTAACAAAAGGACCTCTGAGAGGCAAGCCAAAAATGGGGTAAAGGCATATCTTCTCATGAGGAAGAAAACACGCCAGTAAGAAGACCCGCTCAGAAAACCCAAGATGCCTTGATCTCATGACGCAGTAGTATCGGGGACCCAAATCCAAAGCTTCAATAACCATGGCCAAGCGGACATTGTTACGAAAGTGCTGCTGTTCCCAGGGTGTTACCCTAGTTATGTTTTGATAAGTCCGCCATTTGGTCTGAGCTACAGAAGTTCCTAGGTGAGGAAAAAGTGAACGCTCATACTGTTCTATAAAGTCTTTCTTCACAGACTCTCTTGCGTCTTGAAGGTGAGAAATCATCACGGATAAAACTAATTCCTGTTGCCAAGCCATGAAGGAGATTAAGAAAGAAAGGAGATTGATGGGAGTAAGATTACTGTGAGCGACAAGTAAAAGTTACGACTTATATAAAGGAAGGAGCTAGCGTAACCTAGAAGCCAACGGTAACTTGCCACTGAAGTTTTACCGTCTTTCCATGATTTGCGTTTGACACATTTTTCTATAGAAGGCATTAAGAATTTTGAGATGAGGAGATAAAAGAAGCTTGTAGGCTAAGTCACCTACTTTCATTGAATTCAGATATAAGCGTCACAATATCTGGGGGATAACTTCTTATACTCCCCAAGAGATAAAGAACTTCTTTTGGGTACTCGAATGAAAACCAAAACCTTGGTATCCAAAACACCGATTCTCACTTCTGAACTCATTGTTCTAAATCCTTAAAACAGGTGGGACACCTGTGAAGTATTCTAGGGAAAGGGTCTTCCTTTTTTAAACAGAAACTTTCTTTTATTTTAGAGAGGGAATAATTATAAGATCAGAAAGGGAGATTCTTACTCCTGTATACCTCGAAGGTTGGGGAGGAATCTTACATTCTACCCCACTTAAAAAGTGCGAGATGTCCTCATCTCGCAAGGTAGAGGACAGCTCTTTTTCTTAAGATCCAATTTAATTCTAGGGTTCCTTATATTCTGGTCAACCCAACAGAACACTGGGATAAATATCCCTTATATAGAACTCATCATTAAATAACAATTCATTCAGATCATATCATTCATATCTTTAACATGATAATGGTCCATTAGACCGAAAAGTTTCCTTCGGAACATTCCTCCACGGAAATTTCAGTCAAGCAAGTTCTCAATTTGACATCTCTTAACTTGATCTACCGGTCAAGTATTAACAGTAGCAATCTGACAGCACAACCCACTAATCTCATAGTGATTTGCTGAATTCGTTATCATCATTCTAGTTATGAATATCATCACAGGGACTCGTCCCATTCCCCCTCATCGTGGTTTCATTATATTTCAACTAATTTTTAAAAATCATCATTTTTCAATCAGAATCCAAATCAATTCATCAATTCTCAAACAGAATTAAAAATCATATCAATCACATTCGAAATCATCATCTGGATAGCATTAATGCTTATAATTTCAAGTCTTAGATTTACTCGTATATACTGTCAGTAAAGAGCTACAGTATACTCTCGGTATATACGGGTAGTCACGGCCCTTGGAATTATAAGGTAAATACTATCATGTCTAGGCCTCAAGCAAGTCAGGGATTCTATATAATTGCGGTACTTCCATTTGAAGACCCAATTACCAAAATTACGAATTTCAGTTTGAATATCAAATTGTATGAATTATCTCACACAATTATAACCTTTTTGTGTTTCTTGATAAATTTTTGACATATTTGTCTTCTCAGTTGATCTTTATTAACCAATTGCTCTGATACCAATTGTAAGATCCCTGTTCCCACCGAGTAACAGATTCGAGATACTAGCAGCGGAAGTAGCACTTCTCGCGCGACAGGGGTCCCACATTCGGGGCCTCGCCCACGGATATCCCGATAAGATACTAATCCGTCGGTTGTTCCAAAATCGAACCCGGAAAAACTTCCTTTACCGGAAAGCACAGGCGATTCCACCAGGATAACTTTTTACTCTAACGTAGTCAAGATCATTTCTGATCGAGCTGATCTAATTACATCTATAAGATACTTGGTCAGGTCAAGGAAGAAACTTGCACTTGGATCATTGGGATCAACGCTTTTTTCCCCATTCAAGAGGCACAGCCGATTCCTATCCATAAAACATTTACTGTCCGGGATTTATTTTATCTATCGTAAAAACAAAAGTTTGAGTCTCGATTTACGGATCCATCAGTCCAGCCTAACCCCATCCAGTCCCATGGGTTAGCCAACCACCCAACCATTGTAGTGATGGGATCCAATTAAGAATTTGGTTAGGTTTTGTCCCAGGTACCAAGGAAAAGAGTTCAAAGGCCCCCTAGCCGGATGTTCATGCAAAATAAAACTAGTCACACCACTCACACACCCAATATGAAATTGCCTTTTCACAAATTCAACCAGTTTAAAACAATCCTTTAATAAAACCATAGTATCACTGATCACAATCTTCCAAGTTATCCGGTTGATTCTTAAATTTTCCCATCATTCCTTCATCAGAGTATCTATGGCATCATTGGCAACTAGGATGCTCACCACCTGTCCACACACAGGGGCCGTTTCCTAATCCCTAGCCCATAATACTCGGCAATATAATCTCTTATCAAGATGGACTCGCGTTGAAGATCAGCAAGATCAACCAACAGATCCATATAAAGAGCCATGGACTCATCCATTGAAGACCAGCAAGGTCAATCAACCAGATCCATGCCCGATTTCAGAAAACAACTCCAACTCTGTTCCAATATCTTCCTCGACGCACGCGTGGGTATCCTAGGCGACCCAGAGCCCGAGCACCGTATGGTCAGCACCCTCTAAGATCCTTCGCAGGTGACCTAGCGCTTCACTCATAGGCCGCTTCCTTGGCCCCTCATCCACCGTACCTGAAGCTCACCATTTTAATCGCACCGAGGCTGGTCAAGACCTCGGCCGACCTTGCTATGTGAGACGTCCTTCATTGACTCTCCGCCGTCAGCAGTTGCAACTTTTTCAGTTAGGTCTCCACGACCTTAATCACAAGATGGCCACAATGCTTTCCCAGCAATCTTGACATAAAACAGTCATTTACAAACAGTCACAAAATACAGTTTCTATATTAACTCTCATTTTTCCACATTATCCCTCATCAATCCACATTGCTTATTCCACATTCCAGTTATATGTGTACTCATCCCATCACATCATTTTCCATCTCATCACTTCAGATTCCTTCACATCACATATCATATATTCACATCCATACATATATCTACATCCACATCCACATTCACATCCATACATCCACATCTACATCCATACATCTATTTTCACATCCACATCTACATGCACATTCATGCATCCACATCCATACATCCACATCTACATGCACATTCACATCCATACATCCACATCTATATGCGTACATTCACATCTACATGCATACATCCACATCTCTATGCATACATCCACATCCACATTCACATTCACCTGGAGCCATACATCTACATCTACATGCATACATCCACCTCCACATTCACATCCACATCTATACATCTACATCTACATGCATACATCCACCTCTACATCCACATCTACATCTATACACCTACATCTACATGCATACATCCACATCTCCATTCACATCTACATATTTACATCTACATCTACATGCATCCATCCACCTCCACATCCACATCTACATCTATACATCTACATCTACATGCATACATCCATATCTCCATTCCCATCTACATCTATACATCTACATCTACATGCATCCATCCACCTCCACATCCACATCTACATCTATACACCTACATCTACATGCATCCATCCACCTCCACATCCACATCTACATCTACATGTATATATCCACATCTCCATTCACATCTACATCTATACATCTACTTCTACATGCATCCATCCACCTCCGCATCCACATCTACATCTATACACCTACATCTACATGCATCCATCCACCTCCACATTCACATCTACATCTATACATCTACTTCTACGTCATGTATACATCCACATCTCCATTCACATCTACATCTATACATCTACTTCTACATGCATCCATCCACATCTCCATTTACATCCTCATCTACACATCTATTTCTACATGCATACATCCACATCTCCATGCATACATCCACCTCCACATTCACACTCACATCCATACCTCTACATCTACATGCAAACATCCATATCTCCATGCATAATAATATTCTTTTAATTAATCTAGGATGATAGTTCCTAGAATATGGTAGGAAGTCCTCTTTTTATGCTTTGAATGAAATTATTTTATGCGTAATTTCTATAAAAATTTTGCCATAGCTCCGCTACTATGACTGATAAATCTCAATTTTTTTCTAAGGGATAAGGCTCATTATTAAAGAAATAATTAGAATGGTCTCTAATTGGATCATCAATCCATAATGGTCTCTAATTGGATCATTAAGAAAATAATTAGAATGGTCTCTAATTGGATCATCAATCCATAATGGTCTCTAATTGGATCATTAAGAAAATAATTAGAATGGTCTCTAATTGGATCATCAATCCATAATGGATTGAATCATCAATATACATAAACTAAAAGCATAGAAAAAAAAGCCATTAATTTGGCCTCAAGCATAGCTTAATCTTGGATTAAGGAAAAGCCTTATGAAAAGCTTCATTTGGATTGAAAAGGGTCATGAGTATGACCATTTCTTAAGTGAGAGAGAGAGAAAAACCATTAGAATTAAATATAAATAGAAATTTATGTAATTCTTTACTATCATTACTTAATTAACTTCAATAGCATTTCAAAAACCATACCAATTAAGCTTCTCAAGCTTGAGAGGGGTTGAGAAGAGAGAATCATTGAGAAATTATAGAAAGATCAAAATTCACTATACTTATCTTATAATTTGCTTGATTCTTTCTTCACGGTAGAGGCCCCCAACCAATCAATTGGTTAAGTATGTTGATGGAGCCACCAATGGGAATTGAAGAAAGAGAGAAGTGTCAAAAAACTAGTGAATTATTAAAGAATTCACAGTTCTTGGCTTAGGTGAAGTAGAGTAACAAAGCATAAGACACTATATTTTTTTCAACAAGGAGAGGCTTCTATTTATAAGAAAATTTGAGCTCCTAACCAAACAAACTGATTCTAGAATTTTCCAAGTCAGTTAGGTTACTTTTTGACCATTTTTAGGTCAGTTAAGCTAACTTTTTGGAACTAGACTTGAATGAGGAGAGAGGAGAGATGAAATATCTCAATTTTTATGAGTTTAAAACTCATTCAAGCATGTGAAATATGCACCTCCTTTAAAGAACTCTCCTTCCTTACATATGTGTCATAGTTTTTTTTTTTATATACTAATAAACCTTGTACATTTTCAACTCTTCATCTTATGTGAAATATGCACCTCCTTTGAAGAACTCCCCTTCCTTACATATGTGTTTTTTTACTAATAAACCTTGTACATTTTCAACTCTTCATCTTATGTGAGCATTTACTCATTTTTGGATACCCAAAATATCTCATATTTTTAATATTGCTCATAGTTTTTTACTAATAAACCTTGTACATTTTCAACTCTTCATCTTATGTGAAATATGCACCTCCTTTAAAGAACTCCTCTTCCTTACATATGTGTCATAGTTTTTTTTTACTAATAAACCTTGTACATTTTCAACTCTTCATCTTATGTGAAATATGCACCTCCTTTAAAGAACTCCCCTTCCTTACATATGTGTTTTTTTAACTAATAAACCTTGTACATTTTCAACTCTTCATCTTATGTGAGCATTTACTCATTTTTGGATACCCAAAATATCTCATATTTTTAATATTGCTCATAGTTTTTTTACTAATAAACCTTGTACATTTTCAACTCTTCACCTTATGTGAGCTTTTACTCATTTTTGGGTATCTTCTTTTTTACAAATTGGATTTATCCCCTCCCTACACATGTATTGATGCTATTGGCCCATAGGAACCTTAATTGGACCATAGTCTAAAGATTTCTGAAAATCTAGACCCTTAGACTAAGGTTCTTTATACCTATTTCCAATTAATTCCAATTGCACATTTGAAAATTGTTTTTGAATTTCTGTTTCAAGGGAATTCATCTTAATTATATGAGATATTTTTCTATCAAAAAATATTCAAAATCTGAATATTCTCTCTCTAGAATATTTTCTCTCTCTAGGTTAAAACAGTTAGAAACAAGGTCTTTATATTTCTGAAGAGGGATTGATTACAGGGGAAGATACTAGACATCAAAAAGGGGGTTGGGAGAGGAATCTTACATTCTACCCCACTTAAAAAATGCGAGATGTCCTCATCTCGCAGACTGGGATAATTTCACAAGATGCACGAACCACCAAGAAAAGTCTTAAAGAAAGCAAGATAAGAACAAGATTTAAACTTTATTCATTCTCAGAACTTATACAGTAAAGATAGAAGAACTCTTTACACTTCCATAATCCCGTCCATCATATGGTCACAAAAGCAGCACCCACAAGCTGCACAAGTATAGGGTAACTCATCTATGGGAATGATCCTGCGGGTTATTGACGCATCTATCTCAGTGGTATGAGATGATCTAACAAAACGACCTCTGAGAGGCAAGCCAAAAACGGGGTAAAGGCATATCTTCTCATGAGGAAGAAAACACGCCAGTAAGAAGACCCGCTCAGAAAACCCAAGATGCCTTGATCTCATGACGCAGTAGTATCGGGGACCCAAACCCAAAGCTTCAATAACCATGGCCAAGCGGACATTGTTACGAAAGTGCTGCCCGTCTTTCCATGATTTGAGTTTGACACATTTTTCTATAGAAGGCATTAAGAATTTTGAGATCCGGGAGATAAAAGAAGCTTGTAGGCTAAGTCACCTACTTTCATTGAATTCAGATATAAGCGTCACAATATCTGGGGGATAACTTCTTATACTCCCCAAGAGATAAAGAACTTCTTTTGGGTACTCGAATGAAAACCAAAACCTTGGTATCCAAAACACCGATTCTCACTTCTGAACTCATTGTTCTAAATCCTTAAAACAGGTGGGACACCTGTGAAGTATTCTAGGGAAAGGGTCTTCCTTTTTTAAACAGAAACTTTCTTTTATTTTAGAGAGGGAATAATTATAAGATCAGAAAGGGAGATTCTTACTCCTGTATACCTCGAAGGTTGGGGAGGAATCTTACATTCTACCCCACTTAAAAAGTGCGAGATGTCCTCATCTCGCAAGGTAGAGGACAGCTCTTTTTCTTAAGATCCAATTTTATTCTGGGGTTCCTTATATTCTGGTCAACCCAACAGAACACTGGGATAAATATCCCTTATATAGAACTCATCATTAAATAACAATTCATTCAGATCATATCATTCATATCTTTAACATGATAATGGTCCATTAGACCGAAAAGTTTCCTTCGGAACATTCCTCCACGGAAATTTCAGTCAAGCAAGTTCTCAATTTGACATCTCTTAACTTGATCTACCGGTCAAGTATTAACAGTAGCAATCTCACAACACAACCCACTAATCTCATAGTGATTTGCTGAATTCGTTATCATCATTCTAGTTATGAATATCATCACAAGGACTCGTCCCATTCCCCCTCATCGTGGTTTCATTATATTTCAACTAATTGTTAAAAATCATCATTTTTCAATCAGAATCCAAATCATCATTTTTCAATCAGAATTTTCAATCAGAATCCAAATCAATTCATCAATTCTCAAACAGAATTAAAAATCATATCAATCACATTCGAAATCATCATCTGGTTAGCATTAATGCTTATAATTTCAAGTCTTAGATTTACTCGTATATACTGTCAGTAAAGAGCTGCAGTATACTCTCGGTATATACGGGTAGTCACGACCCTTGGAATTATAAGGTAAATACTATCATGTCTAGGCCTCAAGCAAGTCAGGAATTCTATATAATTGCGGTACTTCCATTTGAAGACCCAATTACCAAAATTACGAATTTCAGTTTGAATATCAAATTGTATGAATTATCTCACACAATTATAACCTTTTTGTGTTTCTTGATAAATTTTTGACATATTTGTCTTCTCAGTTGATCTTTATTAACCAATTGCTCTGATACCAATTGTAAGATCCCTGTTACCACCGAGTAACAGATTCGAGATACTAGCAGCGGAAGTAGCACTTTTCACGCAGGACAGGGGTCCCACATTCGGGGCCTCGCCCACGGATATCCGAATAAGAGACTAATCCGTCGGTTGTTCCAAAATCGAACCCGGAAAAACTTCCTTTACCGAAAAGCACGGGCGATTCCACCAGGATAACTTTTTACTCTAACGTAGTCAAGATCATTTCTGATCGAGCGGATCTAATTACATCTATAAGATACTTGGTCAGGTCAAGGAAGAAACTTGCACTTGGATCATTGGGATCAACGCTTTTTTCCCCATTCAAGAGGCACAGCCGATTCCTATCCATAGAACAGTTACTGTCTGGGATTTATTTTATCTATCGTAAAAACAAAAGTTTGAGTCTCGATTTACGGATCCATCAGTCCAGCCTAACCCCATCCAGTCCCATGGGTTAGCCAACCACCCAACCACTGTAGTGATGGGATCCAATTAAGAATTTGGTTAGGTTTTGTCCCGGGTACCAAGGAAAAGAGTTCCAAGGCCCCCTAGCCGGATGTTCATGCTAAATAAAACTAGTCACACCACTCACACACCCAATATGAAATTGCCTTTTCACAGATTCAACCAGTTTAAAACAATCCTTTAATAAAACCATAGTATCACTGATCACAATCTTCCAAGTTATCCGGTTGATTCTTAAATTTTCCCATCATTCCTTCATCAGAGTATCTATGGCATCATTGGCAACTAGGATGCTCACCACCTATCCACACACAGGGGCCGTTTCCTAATCTCTAGCCCATAATACTCGGCAATATAATCTCTTATCAAGATGGACTCTCGTTGAAGATCAGCAAGATCAACCAACAGATCCATATAAAGAGCCATGGACTCATCCATTGAAGACCAGCAAGGTCAATCAACCAGATCCATGCCCGATTTCAGAAAACAACTCCAACTCTGTTCCAATATCTTCCTCGACGCACGCGTGGGTATCCTAGGCGACCCAGAGCCCGAGCACCGTATGGTCAGCACCCTCTAGGATCCTTCGCAGGTGACCTAGCGCTTCACTCATAGGCCGCTTCCTTGGCCCCTCATCCACCGTACCGGAAGCTCACCATTTTAATCGCACCGAGGCTGGTCAAGACCTCGGCCGACCTTGCTATGTGAGACGTCCTTCATTGACTCTCCGCCGTCAGCAGTTGTAACTTTTTTAGTTAGGTCTCCACGACCTTAATCACAAGATGGTCACAATGCTTTCCCAGCAATCTTGACATAAAATAGTCATTTACAAACAGCATTTACAAACAGTCACAAAATACAGTTTCTATATTAACTCTCATTTTTCCACATTATCCCTCATCAATCCACATTGCTTATTCCACATTCCAGTTATATGTGTACTCATCCCATCACATCATTTTCCATCTCATCACTTCAGATTCCTTCACATCACATATCATATATTCACATCCATACATATATCTACATCCACATCCACATTCACATCCATACATCCACATCTACATCCATACATCTATTTTCACATCCACATCTACATGCACATTCATGCATCCACATCCATACATCCACATCTACATGCACATTCACATCCATACATCCACATCTATATGCGTACATTCACATCTACATGCATACATCCACATCTCTATGCATACATCCACCTCCATACATCTACATCTACATGCATACATCCACCTCCACATTCACATCCACATCTATACATCTACATCTACATGCATACATCCACCTCTACATCCACATCTACATCTATACACCTACATCTACATGCATACATCCACATCTCCATTCACATCTACATCTTTACATCTACATCTACATGCATCCATCCACCTCCACATCCACATCTACATCTATACATCTACATCTACATGCATACATCCATATCTCCATTCCCATCTACATCTATACATCTACATCTACATGCATCCATCCACCTCCACATCCACATCTACATCTATACACCTACATCTACATGCATCCATCCACCTCCACATCCACATCTACATCTATACATCTACATCTACATGTATACATCCTCATCTCCTTTCACATCTACATCTATACATCTACTTCTACATGCATCCATCCACCTCCGCATCCACATCTACATCTATACACCTACATCTACATGCATCCATCCACCTCCACATTCACATCTACATCTATACATCTACTTCTACATGTATACATCCACATCTCCATTCACATCTACATCTATACATCTACTTCTACATGCATCCATCCACATCTCCATTTACATCCTCATCTACACATCTATTTCTACATGCATACATCCACATCTCCATGCATACATCCACCTCCACATTCACACTCACATCCATACCACATCCATATCTATTCTTTTAACTAATCTAGGATGATAGTTCCTAGAATATGGTAGGAAGTCCTCTTTTTATGCTTTGAATGAAATTATTTTATGCGTAATTTCTATAAAAATTTTGCCATAGCTCCGCTACTATGACTGATAAATCTCAATTTTTTTCTAAGAGATAAGGCTCATTATTAAAGAAATAATTAGAATGGTCTCTAATTGGATCATCAATCCATAATGGTCTCTAATTGGATCATTAAGAAAATAATTAGAATGGTCTCTAATTGGATCATCAATCCATAATGGTCTCTAATTGGATCATTAAGAAAATAATTAGAATGGTCTCTAATTGGATCATCAATCCATAATGGATTGAATCATCAATATACATAAACTAAAAGCATAGAAAAAAAAGCCATTAATTTGGCCTCAAGCATAGCTTAATCTTGGATTAAGGAAAAGCCTTATGAAAAGCTTCATTTGGATTGAAAAGGGTCATGAGTATGACCATTTCTTAAGTGAGAGAGAGAGAAAAACCATTAGAATTAAATATAAATAGAAATTTATGTAATTCTTTACTATCATTACTTAATTAACTTCAATAGCATTTCAAAAACCATACCAATTAAGCTTCTCAAGCTTGAGAGGGGTTGAGAAGAGAGAATCATTGAGAAATTATAGAAAGATCAAAATTCACTATACTTATCTTATAATTTGCTTGATTCTTTGTTCACGGTAGAGGCCCCCAACCAATCAATTGGTTAAGTATGTTGATGGAGCCACCAATGGGAATTGAAGAAAGAGAGAAGTGTCAAAAAACTAGTGAATTATTAAAGAATTCACAGTTCTTGGCTTAGGTGAAGTAGAGTAACAAAGCATAAGACACTATATTTTTTTCAACAAGGGGAGGCTTCTATTTATAGCAAAATTTGAGCTCCTAACCAAACAAACTGATTCTAGAATTTTCCAAGTCAGTTAGGTTACTTTTTGACCATTTTTAGGTCAGTTAAGCTAACTTTTTGGAACTAGACTTGAATGAGGAGAGAGGAGAGATGAAATATCTCAATTTTTATGAGTTTAAAACTCATTCAAGCATGTGAAATATGCACCTCGTTTAAAGAACTCTCCTTCCTTACATATGTGTCATAGTTTTTTTTTATATACTAATAAACCTTGTACATTTTCAACTCTTCATCTTATGTGAAATATGCACCTCCTTTGAAGAACTCCCCTTCCTTACATATGTGTTTTTTTACTAATAAACCTTGTACATTTTCAACTCTTCATCTTATGTGAGCATTTACTCATTTTTGGATACCCAAAATATCTCATATTTTTAATATTGCTCATAGTTTTTTACTAATAAACCTTGTACATTTTCAACTCTTCATCTTATGTGAAATATGCACCTCCTTTAAAGAACTCCTCTTCCTTACATATGTGTCATAGTTTTTTTTTACTAATAAACCTTGTACATTTTCAACTCTTCATCTTATGTGAAATATGCACCTCCTTTAAAGAACTCCCCTTCCTTACATATGTGTTTTTTTAACTAATAAACCTTGTACATTTTCAACTCTTCATCTTATGTGAGCATTTACTCATTTTTGGATACCCAAAATATCTCATATTTTTAATATTGCTCATAGTTTTTTACAAATAAACCTTGTACATTTTCAACTCTTCACCTTATGTGAGCTTTTACTCATTTTTGGGTATCTTCTTTTTTACAAATTGGATTTATCTCCTCCCTACACATGTATTGATGCTATTGGCCCATAGGAACCTTAATTGGACCATAGTCTAAAGATTTCTGAAAATCTAGACCCTTAGACTAAGGTTCTTTATACCTATTTCCAATTAATTCCAATTGCACATTTGAAAATTGTTTTTGAATTTCTGTTTCAAGGGAATTCATCTTAATTATATGAGATATTTTTCTATCCAAAAATATTCAAAATCTGAATATTCTCTCTCTAGAATATTGTAAGATTCCTCCCCCAACCCCTTTTTGATGTCTAGTATCTTCCCTTGTAATCAACCCTCTTCAGAAATATAAAGACCCTGTTGCTAACTATTTTAGCCTAGAGAGAGAAAAATTATTCTAGAGAGAGAATATTCAGATTTTGAATATTTTTGGATAGAAAAATATCTCTTATAATTCAGATGAGTTCCCCTGAAACAAAAATTCAAAAAGATTTTTCCAATGTGCAATTGGAATTAATTGGAAATAGGTATAAAGAACCTTAGTCTAAGGGTCTAGATTTTCAGAAATCTTTAGACTATGGTCCAATTAAGGTTCCTATGGGCCAATAGCATCAATCCATGTGTAGGGAAGAGATAAATCCAAATTTGTAAAAAGAAGATACCCAAAAATGAGTAAATGCTCACATAAGGTGAAGAGTTGAAAATGTACAAGGTTTATTAGTAAAAAACTATGAGCAATATTAAAAATATGAGATATTTTGGGTATCCAAAAATGAGTAAATCCTCACATAAGATGAAGAGTTGAAAATGTACAAGGTTTATTAGTAAAAAAACTATGAGCAATATTAAAATGATGCCATTATGACACATATGTAAGGAAGGGGAATTCTTTAAAGGAGGTGCATATTTCACATAAGATGAAGAGTTGAAAATGTACAAGGTTTATTAGTAAAAAACTATGAGCAATATTAAAATGATTCCATTATGACACATATGTAAGGAAGGGGAATTCTTTAAAGGAGGTGCATATTTCACATAAGATGAAGAGTTAAAAATGTACAAGGTTTATTAGTAAAAAAACTATGAGCAATATTAAAATGATTCCATTATGACACATATGTAAGGAAGGGGAGTTCTTTAAAGGAGGTGCATATTTCACATGCTTGAATGAGTTTTAAACTCATAAAAATTGAGATATTTCATCTCTCCTCTCTCCTCATTCAAGTCTAGTTCCAAAAAGTTAGCTTAACTGACCTAAAAATGGTCAAATATTGACCAAACTGATTTAGAAAATTCTAGAATCAGTTTGTTTGGTTAGGAGCTCAATTTTTCCTATAAATAGAAGCCTCCCCCTTGTTGAAAAAAAAATAGTGTTTATGCATCGTTACTCTACTCCACCTAAGCCAAGAACTGTGAATTCATTTAATAATTCACTAGTTTTTGGAGTTTCCCTCTTTCTTCAATCCCCATTAGTGGCTCCATCAACATACTTAACCAATTGATTGGTTGGGGGCCTCTACCGTGAACAAAGAATCAAGCAAGTTGTAAGGTAATTAGTGAATATTGATCTTTCTATAATTTCTCAATGTTTCTCTCTTCTCAACCCCTCTCAAGCTTGAGAAGTTTAATTGGTATGGTTTTTTAAATGCTATTGAAGTTTGAATAGTAGTGAAGAGTTACATAATGCTATTGAAGTTAATTTTCATTTATGTTTAAATTCTAATGATTTTTATGTAAATTCTCTCTCTCACTCAAGAAATGGTCATACTCATGACCCGTTCTCAATCCAAATCAAGCTTTTCATAAAGCTTTTCCTTAACCCAAGATTAAGCTATGCTTGAGGCCAAATTAATGGCTTTTTTCTATGCTTTTAGTTTATGTATATTGATGATTCAATCCATTATGGATTAATAATCCAATTAGAGATCATTTTAATTATTTTCTTAATGATAAGCATTATCCCTTAGAAAAATTGAGATTTATCAGTCATAGCAGCGGAGCTATGGCAAAATTTTTATAAAAATTATGCATAAAATAATTTCATTCAAAGCATAAAAAGAGGACTTCCTACCATATTCTAGGAATTATCATCCTAGATTAATTGAAAGAATTTCATTACAATCATGGAGAAATTGAATTTTAATATCATGCATAAAGGATAAGTTTTTATATCAAAAGTGTTATTTTTACCATTTTTATTTCATGCATAGAAGTATGCATAGTGGATAAATTTTTATATCAAAAGTGTTATTTTTATCATTTTTAAATTTCATGCATAGAAGTATGCATAAAGGAAAATTTTTTATATCAAAAGTGTTACTTTTATCATTTTTAATTTTCATGCATAGAAGTATGCATAAAGGAAAAAATTTTATATCAAAAGTATTACTTTTATCATTTTTAATTTTCATGCATAGAAGTATGCATAAAAGAAATTTTTTTTATATCAAAAGTGTTACTTTTATCATTTTTAATTTTCATGCATAGAAGTATGCATAAAAGAAAAATTTTTTTATATCAAAAGTGTTACTTTTATCATTTTTAATTTTCATGCATAAAGGTATGCATAAAGGAAAATTTTTATATCAAAAGTGTTACTTTTATCATTTTTAATTTTCATGCATAGAAGTATGCATAAAGGAAAAATTTTTATATCAAAAGTGTTACTTTTATCATTTTTAATTTTCATGCATAGAAGTATGCATAAAAGAAAATTTTTATATCAAAAGTGTTACTTTTATCATTTTTAATTTTCATGCATAGAAGTATGCATAAAGGAAAATATTTTATATCAAAAGTGTTACTTTTATCATATTGGATTTCATGCATATAGGTATGCATAAAAGATATTCTTTTTATACTAAAAGTGTGATTTTTCTCCTAAATGGATTTTATGCTTATCTTAGATGCATAAGAGAAATTCTTTTATTCTAAAAGTGTAATTCCCTACCAAATTGAAATTATGCATAAGAAGATGCATAAAAGATTGATTTTAATTTCGAAAGTGTTAGTCTCCTTAAATGGAATTTATGTATAAATAAATGTGTAGAGAAATCTTATATCAAATATAAGAATTCTCTTAAAAAAAAAAAAGATATGAAATGTGATAAGATGTGATAAGAGGTGTATGAGATGTGATAAGATTTGATAAGATGCGTATGGAAAGTGATAGGATGTGATAAGAGGTGTATGAGATGTAAAAAGATGTGATAAGATGTGTATGAGATGTGATAGAATGTGTTAAGATGAGTTAGGATGTGTTAAGATGTATATGGGATGTGTTAGAAAGAGAATGGATGTAATATGGTTGTATGAATGTGATGTGGATGTATACATGTAGATGTATATGTATGAATGTGAATGTTGATGTGGATGTGGATGTATGTGAATGTGGATGTATAGATGTGAATGGGAATGTGGATGTGGATGTATATATGTATATGGATGTAGATGTGGATGTATAGATGTGAATGGGAATGTGGATGGGAATGTGGATGTATAGATGTGAATGGGAATGTGGATGTGGATGTATGTGAATGTGGATGTAGATGTGGATGTATAGATGTGAATGGGAATGTGGATGTGGATGTATGTGAATGTGGATGTAGATGTGAATGGAAATGTGGATGTAGATGTGGATGTATAGATGTGAATGGGAATGTGGATGTGGATGTATGTATGTATGTGGATGTAGATGTGGATGTATAGATGTGAATGGGAATGTGGATGTGGATGTATATGAATGTGGATGTAGATGTGGATGTTTAGATGTGAATGGGAATGTGGATGTGGATGTATGTATGTATGTGGATGTAGATGTGTATATATAGATGTGAATGGGAATGTGGATGTGGATGTATGTATGTATGTGGATGTGGATGTATGAATGAGGACGTGATAATGGATATATGCATGTAGATGTGGATATATGGATGTGAATATGAATGTGGATGTGGATGTGGATGTATGGATGTGGATATGGATGTGTATGTATGAATGTAGATATGGGATGTGGATGTATAAATGAGGATGTGAAAATGGAGGTATGCATGTAGATGTGGATGTATGGATGTGAATGTGGATGTGGATGTGGATGTATGGATGTGAATATGGATGTGTATGTATGAATGTGGATATGGGATGTGGATGTATAAATGAGGAAGTGAAAATGGATGTATGCATGTAAATGTGGATGTATGGATGTGAATGTGAATGTATATGTGAATTAATGTGTCGTCGATATGAGAAAATGGATGAGAATGAGTACACATTGAATGGAATGTGGAATAAGTAATGTGGACTAAGGAGGGATAATGTGGAAAGACGAGAGTTCAATTTAGAAACTGTATTTTGTGACTGTTTGTAAATGACTGTTTTATGTCAAGAATGCTGGGGAAGCATTTTGACCGTCTTATGGATTAAGTTCATGAAGACCTAACTGTTAAAGTTGCAACTGCTGACGGAGAGTCAATGGAGGACGTCTCGCGTAGCAAGGTCGACCGAGGTCTTGACCAGCCTCGGTTCGATTTAAATGGTGAGCTTCCGGTACGGTGGATGAGGGACCAAGGAAGCGGCGTATGAGTGAAGCGCTAGGTTACCTGCGAAGGATCCTAGAGGGTGCTGACCATACGGTGCTCGGGCTCTGGGTCGCCGAAGATACCCACACGTGCGTCGTGGAAGATATTGGAACAAGGAGTAAGAGTTGTTTTGTGAAACCGGGCATGGATCTAGTTGATTGACCTTGCTGGTCTTCAATGGATGAGTCCATGGCTCTTTATATGGATCTGTTGGTTGATCTTGCTGATCTTCAACGAGAGTCCATCTTGATTTTTATAAGTGATTATATTGCCGAGTATTATGGGCTAGGAACTATTGAAAAGACCCCTGTGTGGACAGGTGGTGAGCGTTCTAGTTGCCAATGATGCCATAGATACTCTGATGAAGGAATGATGGGAAATTATGAATCAACCAGATAAATTGGAAGATTGTGATCAGTGGTACTATGGTTTCATTAAAGGATTGTTTTAAAGTTAGCTGAAGCTAAGAAAAAGGCAATTTCATATTGGGTGTGTAAGTGGTGTGGCTAGTTTTATGTTTGCATGAACTTCCGGCTAGGGGGCCTTGGAACTCTTTTCCTTGGTACCCGGGACAAAACCTAACCAAATTCCAAATTGGATCCCATCACTACAGTGGTTGGGCGGTTGGCTAACCCATGGGATCGGATGGGGTTAGGCTGGACTGATGGATCCGTAAATCGAGATTTTAATTTCTGTTATTACGATAGATAAAGTAAATCTCGGATAGTAATTGTTCCATGGATAGGAATCAACGGCTGTGCCTCTTGATGGGGAAAAAAGCGTTGATCACAATGATCCAAGTGCAAGTTTCTTCCTTGATCCGACCGAGTATCTTTATAGGTGCAGTCGGATCAGCGTGATCGGTAAGGATCTTGACTACGTTAGAGTACAAAGTTATCTGGTGGAATCGCCCGTGCTTTCTGGGGAAAGGGAGTTTTTCCGGTTTTGATTTTGGACAAACCGACGGATTAGTCTCTTATCCGGATATCCGTGGGCGAGGCCCCGAGTGTGAGACCCCTACCCGCGCACGATGTGCTACTTCCGCTACTAGTACCCCGAATCTGTTGCGTGGTGGAGATTGGGATCTCACAGTTGGTATCAGAGCGAAATTGAAAGCTAATAAAGATAATTAAATTCTTATCTGAAATTAGTAATAAGAATTCAGAAACAACATTTTCATAATGTATTTTCATTCCGTAAGCTTCTTTAATGAAGAAATTTTAATCAAAGAAATTGTTTTTATAGATGGAAGTTCCACATTTATCTGGTATTCCCGACCTCACCCAGTCTCAAGATATGATTGCATTTGCCTTCGAGCATCTCATCTCTTCCGCTTCAACTCAATCAAGCCGAGCAAGACTCGCACGCCATTTCGTGGATTTATATTTTCCTACCCCAGTGGAGAGAATACAACATAAGTGGTTTGCAGGGCAATATGTCCACGCCCATTGCAACCGCCGTACAATGCTGTGGCAGAATCTCTCATTGACTATGATCCTGTTAAAGCTGAAAATGGTGCGTGGTGTCATTCTATATCATTCGACACCTCGAAATTTCAGACTTTCATGTCGAATTTATAGACTCCTTAGTCGATTTATCCCTAAGGAGAAAATAATAACTTCCTTCGCAGTTAGAGAACTTATGTAACAGGGCATGACTATGGCCCAGTACCGTCGTCTTATGCATCTCTCGAGGAGATTTTGAATTTTGGAGCCGAGCCACTCTATGTACTTATTGCAACTTGAATATAAATATACAAATGTTTTTTTTTACGGACGATCGGATAAAGAAGAATCTATTTATCAGACTTAAGTCATAGATCTCCAATAAGATCAACTGAGGAGCCAATTATGTCAAAAGTTTATCAAGACGCACAAAAAGGTTGTAATTGTTTGATATAATTCATACAAATTGTTAATTCAAATTGAAATTAGTAAATTAGTAATTGGGTCTTCAATTGGAAGTACCGCAATTGTATGAAACCCTGACTTGCTTGAGACCTAGACATGATGGTATTTACCTTATAGTTTCGAGTATCATGACTATCCGTATATACCGAGGGTATAACTGCAGCTCTTTACCGACAGTATATACGAGTAAATCTAAGACTTGAAATTATAAGCGTTAATGCTATCCAGATGATGATTTTGAACGTGGTTGATATGATTTTTAATTCTATTTGGGAACTGATGAATTGATTTGGATTCTGATTGAAAAATGATGATCCTTGAAAATGGGTTGAAATGTAATAAGCTGAGCGAAACCACAATGTGGATAATTGGGACGAGTCCCTGTAATGATAAATGATGAAAATGATTCAGCAAATCACTATGAGATTAGTGGATTATGTTGTCAAATTGCTACTGTTAATACTTGAGACGGTAGATCAAGTTAAGGAATGACAAATTGAGAACTTGCTTAACTTAAATTCCGTGGAGGAATGTTCAGAAGGAAATTTTCCGTCTAATGGACCATTATCGTGTTAAAGATATGAATGATATGATTTGAATGAATTGTTATTTAATGATGAACTCTATATAAGGGATATTTATCCCCATATTCTGTTGGGTTGACCGGAATATAAGGAACCCCAGAATAAATTAGATCTTAAGCAAAAAAGTTGTCCTCTACTTGCGAGATGAGGACATCTTGCACCTTTTAAGTGGGGTAGAATGTAAGATTCCTCCCCCAGCCTTAGAGGTATACAGGAGTAAGAATCTCCCTTTCTGATCTTATAATTATTCTCTCTCTAAAATAAAAGAAAGATTCTGTTTAAAAAAGGAAGAACCTTTTTCCTGAATACTTCTCAAGAGTCCCACCTGTTTTAAGGATTCAGAACAACGAGTTCAGAAGTGAGAATCGATGTTTTGGATATCAAGGTTTTGGTCTCGAGTACGGCCCAAAAGAAGTTCTTTATCTCTTGGGAAGTATAAGAAGTTATCTCCCAGATATTGTGGACCAAAGAAAGTAGGTGATTTAGCTTACGAACTTCTTTTATCTCCTCATCTCAAAGTTCTAAATGCCTTCGATAGAAAAATATGCCAAACCCAAATCATGGAAAGACGGTAAAACTTCAGTGGGGCAAGTTACCGTTGGCTTCTAAGTTACGCTAGCTCCTTCCTTTATATAAGTCGTAACTTTTACTTGTCGTTCACAGTAATCTTACTCCCATCGATCTCCTTTCTTTCTTAATCTCCTTCATGGCTTGGCAACAAGAATTAGTTTTATCCATAATGATTCCTCACCTTCAAGACGCAAGTGAGTCTGTGAAGAAGGATTTTATAGAACAGTATGAGCGCTCACTTTTTCCTCACCTAGGAACTTCTGTAGCGCAGACCAAATGGCGGACCTATCAAGACATAACTAGGGTAACACCTTGGGGTCAGCAGCACTTTCGTAACAATGTCCGCTTGGCCATGGTTATCGAAGCCTTGGGTTTGGGTCCTCGATACTACTGCGTCATGAGATCAAGACATCTTGGGTTTTCTGAGCGGGTCTTCTTACTGGCGTGTTTTCTTCCTCATGAGAAGATATGCCTTTACCCCGTTTTTGGCTTGCCTCTCAGAGGTCCTTTTGTTAGAACACCTCATACCACTGAGATAGGCGCAGCAATAACCCACAGAATCATTCCCATAGATGAGTTACCTTATACTTGTGCAGCTTGTGAGGACTGCTTTTGTGACCATATGATGGACGGGCTTATGGAAGTGTAAAGAGTTCCTCTATCTTTACTGTATAAGTTCCGAGAATGAATCAAGTTTAAATCTTGTTCGTATTTTGAATCTTGCTCTCTTTAAGACTTATCTTGGTAGTTAATCTTAATTAAAATTTTTCTCTAAGTCTCATATTCGTGAATCTTGCGAAATTATCACAAGTTGCGAGATGAGGACATCTCGCGTTTTTTAAGTGGGGTAGAATGTAAGATTCCTCCCCCAACCCCTTTTTGATGTCTAGTATCTTCCCCTGTAATCAACCCTCTTCAGAAATATAAAGACCCTGTTGCTAACTATTTTAGCCTAGAGAGAGAAAAATTATTCTAGAGAGAGAATATTCAGATTTTGAATATTTTTGGATAGAAAAATATCTCTTATAATTCAGATGAGTTCCCCTGAAACAGAAATTCAAAAAGAATTTTCCAATGTGCAATTGGAATTAATTGGAAATAGGTATAAAGAACCTTAGTCTAAGGGTCTAGATTTTCAGAAATCTTTAGACTATGGTCCAATTAAGGTTCCTATGGGCCAATAGCATCAATCCATGTGTAGGGAAGAGATAAATCCAAATTTGTAAAAAGAAGATACCCAAAAATGAGTAAATGCTCACATAAGGTGAAGAGTTGAAAATGTACAAGGTTTATTAGTAAAAAACTATGAGCAATATTAAAAATATGAGATATTTTGGGTATCCAAAAATGAGTAAATGCTCACATAAGATGAAGAGTTGAAAATGTACAAGGTTTATTAGTAAAAAAACTATGAGCAATATTAAAATGATGCCATTATGACACATATGTAAGGAAGGGGAATTCTTTAAAGGAGGTGCATATTTCACATAAGATGAAGAGTTGAAAATGTACAAGGTTTATTAGTAAAAAACTATGAGCAATATTAAAATGATTCCATTATGACACATATGTAAGGAAGGGGAATTCTTTAAAGGAGGTGCATATTTCACATAAGATGAAGAGTTGAAAATGTACAAGGTTTATTAGTAAAAAAACTATGAGCAATATTAAAATGATTCCATTATGACACATATGTAAGGAAGGGGAGTTCTTTAAAGGAGGTGCATATTTCACATGCTTGAATGAGTTTTAAACTCATAAAAATTGAGATATTTCATCTCTCCTCTCTCCTCATTCAAGTCTAGTTCCAAAAAGTTAGCTTAACTGACCTAAAAATGGTCAAATATTGACCAAACTGATTTAGAAAATTCTAGAATCAGTTTGTTTGGTTAGGAGCTCAATTTTTCCTATAAATAGAAGCCTCCCCCTTGTTGAAAAAAAAATAGTGTTTATGCATCGTTACTCTACTCCACCTAAGCCAAGAACTGTGAATTCATTTAATAATTCACTAGTTTTTGGAGTTTCCCTCTTTCTTCAATCCCCATTAGTGGCTCCATCAACATACTTAACCAATTGATTGGTTGGGGGCCTCTACCGTGAACAAAGAATCAAGCAAGTTGTAAGGTAATTAGTGAATATTCATCTTTCTATAATTTCTCAATGTTTCTCTCTTCTCAACCCCTCTCAAGCTTGAGAAGTTTAATTGGTATGGTTTTTTAAATGCTATTGAAGTTTGAATAGTAGTGAAGAGTTACATAATGCTATTGAAGTTAATTTTCATTTATGTTTAAATTCTAATGATTTTTATGTAAATTCTCTCTCTCACTCAAGAAATGGTCATACTCATGACCCGTTCTCAATCCAAATCAAGCTTTTCATAAAGCTTTTCCTTAACCCAAGATTAAGCTATGCTTGAGGCCAAATTAATGGCTTTTTTCTATGCTTTTAGTTTATGTATATTGATGATTCAATCCATTATGGATTAATAATCCAATTAGAGATCATTTTAATTATTTTCTTAATGATAAGCATTATCCCTTAGAAAAATTGAGATTTATCAGTCATAGCAGCGGAGCTATGGCAAAATTTTTATAAAAATTATGCATAAAATAATTTCATTCAAAGCATAAAAAGAGGACTTCCTACCATATTCTAGGAATTATCATCCTAGATTAATTGAAAGAATTTCATTACAATCATGGAGAAATTGAATTTTAATATCATGCATAAAGGATAAGTTTTTATATCAAAAGTGTTATTTTTACCATTTTTATTTCATGCATAGAAGTATGCATAGTGGATAAATTTTTATATCAAAAGTGTTATTTTTATCATTTTTAAATTTCATGCATAGAAGTATGCATAAAGGAAAATTTTTTATATCAAAAGTGTTACTTTTATCATTTTTAATTTTCATGCATAGAAGTATGCATAAAGGAAAAAAATTTATATCAAAAGTGTTACTTTTATCATTTTTAATTTTCATGCATAGAAGTATGCATAAAAGAAATTTTTTTTATATCAAAAGTGTTACTTTTATCATTTTTAATTTTCATGCATAGAAGTATGCATAAAAGAAAATTTTTTTTATATCAAAAGTGTTACTTTTATCATTTTTAATTTTCATGCATAAAAGTATGCATAAAAGAAAATTTTTATATCAAAAGTGTTACTTTTATCATTTTTAATTTTCATGCATAGAAGTATGCATAAAGGAAAAATTTTTATATCAAAAGTGTTACTTTTATCATTTTTAATTTTCATGCATAGAAGTATGTATAAAGGAAAAATTTTTATATCAAAAGTGTTACTTTTATCATTTTTAATTTTCATGCATAGAAGTATGCATAAAAGAAAATTTTAATCAAAAGTGTTACTTTTATCATTTTTAATTTTCATGCATAGAAGTATGCATAAAGGAAAAAATTTTATATCAAAAGTGTTACTTTTATCATATTGGATTTCATGCATATAGGTATGCATAAAAGATATTCTTTTTATACTAAAAGTGTGATTTTCTTCATAAATGGATTTTATGCTTATCTTAGATGCATAAGAGAAATTCTTTTATTCTAAAAGTGTAATTCCCTACCAAATTGAAATTATGCATAAGAAGATGCATAAAAGATTGATTTAAATTTCGAAAGTGTTAGTCTCCTTAAATGGAATTTATGTATAAATAAATGTGTAGAGAAATCTTATATCAAATATAAGAATTCTCTTTAAAAAAAAAGAGATATGAAATGTGATAAGATGTGATAAGAGGTGTATGAGATGTGATAAGATTTGATAAGATGCGTATGGAAAGTGATAGGATGTGATAAGAGGTGTATGAGATGTAAAAAGATGTGATAAGATGTGTATGAGATGTGATAGAATGTGTTAAGATGAGTTAGGATGTGTTAAGATGTATATGGGATGTGTTAGAAAGAGAATGGATGTAATATGGTTGTATGAATGTGATGTGGATGTATACATGTAGATGTATATGTATGAATGTGAATGTTGATGTGGATGTGGATGTATGTGAATGTGGATGTATAGATGTGAATGGGAATGTGGATGTGGATGTATATATGTATATGGATGTAGATGTGGATGTATAGATGTGAATGGGAATGTGGATGGGAATGTGGATGTATAGATGTGAATGGGAATGTGGATGTGGATGTATGTGAATGTGGATGTAGATGTGGATGTATAGATGTGAATGGGAATGTGGATGTGGATGTATGTGAATGTGGATGTAGATGTGAATGGAAATGTGGATGTAGATGTGGATGTATAGGGAGAGTCAATGGAGGACGTCTCGCGTAGCAAGGTCGACCGAGGTCTTGACCAGCCTCGGTTCGATTTAAATGGTGAGCTTCCGGTACGGTGGATGAGGGACCAAGGAAGCGGCCTATGAGTGAAGCGCTAGGTCACCTGCGAAGGATCCTAGAGGGTGCTGACCATACGGTGCTCGGGCTCTGGGTCGCCGAAGATACCCACACGTGCGTCGTGGAAGATATTGGAACAAGGAGTAAGAGTTGTTTTGTGAAACCGGGCATGGATCTAGTTGATTGACCTTGCTGGTCTTCAATGGATGAGTCCATGGCTCTTTATATGGATCTGTTGGTTGATCTTACTGATCTTCAACGAGAGTCCATCTTGATTTTTATAAGTGATTATATTGCCGAGTATTATGGGCTAGGAACTATTGAAAAGGCCCCTGTGTGGACAGGTGGTGAGCGTTCTAGTTGCCAATGATGCCATAGATACTCTGATGAAGGAATGATGGGAAATTATGAATCAACCAGATAAATTGGAAGATTGTGATCAGTGGTACTATGGTTTCATTAAAGGATTGTTTTAAAGTTAGCTGAAGCTAAGAAAAAGGCAATTTCATATTGGGTGTGTAAGCGGTGTGGCTAGTTTTATGTTTGCATGAACTTCCGGCTAGGGGGCCTTGGAACTCTTTTCCTTGGTACCCGGGACAAAACCTAACCAAATTCCAAATTGGATCCCATCACTAAAGTGGTTGGGCGGTTGGCTAACCCATGGGATCGGATGGGGTTAGGCTGGACTGATGGATCCGTAAATCGAGATTTTAATTTCTGTTATTACGATAGATAAAGTAAATCCCGGATAGTAATTGTTCTATGGATAGGAATCAACGGCTGTGCCTCTTGATGGGGAAAAAAGCGTTGATCACAATGATCCAAGTGCAAGTTTCTTCCTTGATCCGACCGAGTATCTTTATAGGTGCAGCCGGATCAGCGTGATCGGTAAGGATCTTGACTACGTTAGAGTACAAAGTTATCTGGTGGAATCGCCCGTGCTTTCCGGGGAAAGGGAGTTTTTTCGGTTTCGATTTTGGACAAACCGACGGATTAGTCTCTTATCCGGATATCCGTGGTGGGCGAGGCCCCGAAGAGTGTGAGACCCCTACCCGCGCACGATGTGCTACTTCCGCTACTAGTACCCCGAATCTGTTGCGTGGTGGAGATTGGGATCTCACAAATATTTTCTCTCTCTAGGTTAAAACAGTTAGAAACAAGGTCTTTATATTTCTGAAGAGGGATTGATTACAGGGGAAGATACTAGACATCAAAAAGGGGGTTGGGAGAGGAATCTTACAATTGTGACCCACTTTGCATGGATTGCACACAGGTTAGAATCTTCAAACATGATGACAAAAAATGCCTTTGCTCCTTCTTGGACTGAAGCCAAGGCAAGGCTCTGCATCCTCTTGTCGTCTCAGCCCTCAAAATCGTATAGTCTCTTTGACAAGACGTGCAAAAGGAGCTCTCGGGATGAGGAGGTCGACACTCTTCTGGAACCTCCTTTAGGGATGTCATTCCATAGTGTTGTTTCCTCCTGGGGGCACGAGGAGGAGGTTTTCTTCAAGGAGGATGTGCATGAGCACCCTAGTCTCATGCACGTTTACGCCGAGAGGATGATGGAGCTCCTTCAGCTGTTGTTGCTGCTTCTGCTGTTGCTACTACTGCCACCTCTTCTCGTGTTGGCAACAAACCCATTCCTCAATGCAAGCTCTTCCCCCTAGTTGTGGAGCGTATTGGGGGGATAGGAATATCACCCCATGGCACTCCATCAGGGTCAACATCACTCCCTGTCTCTTGGTGGCTGGGTCAGTGGTGGTGTCTGGATGAGGGGGGGAGGGAGGTGGAAGGTGGCGGTGGAGGACAATGAGGTGATGGTGGATGCTTACGTGTAGTGTTTTTTGTGCGAGCCATGGCAAAAAGGGAAGTAAAAATATAGAAATGAGAATGAATGGGACTATTACGCATTTATATAAATTCATTTATAATGTGTTCAGACAGTCTAAAAAACCGGCCAAAAATTACAAAACCACCAAATTAGACATGTTTAACCCAACGTCTTCCATGTCTTGCCATTGTGGCATGCCATGTGACATGGCCTGCTCTTGAACTTCCATTCCACTTGTCTATGTTTGCCTCCTTCCTTTTGAGTCGTGTGGCTTTAGCATTTGTTGACATTCGAGCCTTTTCCCTAGTAACATTTCTTGCAAGATTGTTGCAATAAAACCAATTAAACATCTCCACAAGATAATTGCTACGTGTCTTCCCTCCACCATGTCGAGTATTCTTGAAGTACACTCCTTTGGCTACGTAATGTGATTTTTCCATGCCTTGGGTGTTGAACATATCCAAGGACCCGTACTTTTGTAGAAAATACGGTCCATGTGCATATACAAGTGCATATACAATGTCCTATGAAAAAATGTCCAAGTAAGAAATTATGAAGACAAATGTTTAATTTATGGAATTTTAGTAAGCAATTGCAATGTTAATTAATGAATGGCGATAATTAAGATGAGAATATCTTACCATGTAATATGTAATGGAGGTATCTCCCCAACTCTCACTAACAATCTTAATGACTTCTGTCACATCTATTTTGAACACATTTTGTTCTTCTTGAGTTGTTGTGCTCTTTAACATAGATATCACAACCTTGTCAAAGTAAGCCCACACCTTATTTTGCTTGTTTCTTAGAGTTGGATCCTTGGTCAAGATCTATGGTGCACTTGAAAAGATCTTTCCAATGCTCCCATCTCGCAGGATCCTCCCTCGATCATTCATAGGATGCAAGAATTGCCTCGCCTTTGCAACGCTCATTGATACTTGTTGAGCAACAATATGATGTGCCCCAGGCTTTTTAAGATCTTTCACAATATTTACATTCCCACCATGCACTCCCAGAGAGTTGAGGAGCTCCTCCACTTGCTTTATTGCTTGGGCTAAGCATGAGGTTGGTTGCATAGTGAATGTAGAGTCAATGTGAAGCTTAATCAACCTATCAAAAATCCGTATCATGACATGCAATGTGCAAAAGTGTATACTTTCCATTGGGAAAGGAATAACTGGTGCCCAACTTGGATCCTTTGTGTTCCTATTGGGTGTTGCATCTAAATTGGAAGACAAGATCCCCTCCACCCATCGGAGCTCATCCTTGCTCTTTGGCTTGAGAATTGACCGCTTTATGCACAATCATAAAAACGGATGGAGGCATTGTGCACTATTGTCACAATTACAGATGCATTTTATGGTCTTAAAATCACCACCTAGATGCCAATCCACATGAAAGGAGTCCACACCATCCACTTCAATCTGCTCCCCATTCATTTGTTGTTTGATGACTTTTAGAATTTGAGGGAATCATTGAAGCATCCAATTCAACACCTTAGTGTTCTCCTTTGGAATCTCAAAGGCTCCAAGACACTGATTATCCTTCTCAGATTGAGCACTGAAAGAAGGGATTGTATCCTTGTCCTTTGCATATGCCATTGCTTCATTCATATATGTGACTCCCATTCACTCCCATATTTTCCCTTTTACTAGTTGAGCCTCATCCAACTTCAATATAAGTGATAGGACTCCCTCCGATTCTACACATCACATAAACAAAGCCAAACAACACAAGTAATTCATGTCATTGATAAGGGAAATTTTCAAGTTAAACAATAAATGCTCAAACCCAACCTTGATGTGAAACCTTATAGAATCGAATCATATGTCGTTGAAGGTTCTGTAGGTCCACAAAGAGGTTGTGGTATGTGTTATAATGTACTTCAAGCCTATCCTTGGACTTAGGATCTAAAACCATTGTTCCTTCTACATGAATATACGCACCAAGGATTGATTTAACATTTGCATTTGCTTGCCTTCTTTTCTAATGATACTTTGTAGGAAGGAGGAAGAAAGTACCCTCGAATCTCTCGGGCACGAAGAGGTCCTTTGATGACCCCATAAACTCCCTTATAACCCTTGCGGACTGATGTCGGCTTCATCACATGCATCTTGTACATCCCTTGCACTAATAAGCCCCTTGATGTCTTGCATAATGTCCTTTGTAACCACCTCAAGGACCCTCTTGTAATTTGGATCACGGATGATTGATGTTATCTCTTTGTTCTTCATGCAGGCTATGAAAACATGCATAGTATCTCCCACACCAGATGCATCAGCTAAGAAATTTTTGGGATATAACAAAAACACCGCTAGATCTATCAGGAAAAACTTTTAAATTAACACATACATAAAAAATACAAACAAAAAATTACACGAAAATATGCCTTGTTGCCAACCATGACCCTCTGTTTCGGTGTACACTGCCTTGCACACCGAAAGATTTGCAATATTAGAAAGCTTTCGTTTATGCTCACATGCACCAATTGGTGTGTGCTTCAACCTCCTTATTTTTCTTTTTAACCTAGACAATTTATATCTTTGATTATTTATTAGCGTTTCTTGTTTCTTATTTTTTATATCTAGGTCATGTGAATGTTTTTTCAAATCTTCAATACTTGATTGAAGACTTGAATTAATTGAGTGTAAGTAGTGGTTATGAAGGCCACCACTAATAGAAAGTCTTTTATAATAACCTAAGAGCCCATTTTTCCCATCACTTACATATCAAACAAAACTAGTCAAGTCACAAAATGGTGGACTGAACAAGGTCAAAGGATCATAGGGGAAGAGATTCCCATCTACCCAAAGATCGACATTCTTCTTCCCCTCATTTTAGTGTGGACATGGTTGAATTAGGTAATGGTTGCCTAACATATGGACGTTTTTCTAGTGCATAATCTTCATCTATACGAATGTGAATGTCTACTTTATGCTTTCTACCATTCGTAATATCATCTAAAGGCATGCCTAATTCAAGATGAGAGAATAAAGGATTAGAAATTAGATAATAATATTCTAACATTTGGAATTATCATAGAGAAATATATATTAAGAATATATCTCTCTAAAAAAACCATTTTGAAACTCCAAAAATAAAGATTCTAGTTATGATAAGGAGATATGATAAGAATAAAAGGAGTGGGATGGCATTAAATGACATTAAATGAGAAGGATTTGAAAATGATATTAAAAAATAAACTTTTTAATATATATATATATATATATTTGGGAGAAAAGTTTTATGTGAAAATACACTAAAATGTAAAAAGTATAAAAAAGTCATTATTTTAGTGGCCTCAAAAATGCCCTTCTATTTTGGGATATAAAATATTGAAATGCATCTTGTAATCATTAGATAGCATAGAAATTAGGAAGATATGACAAGAGTGAAGATTCTGAGGAAGTTATGAAGATATGAGAAGATTGTTATGAGAGGCAATTATGACTAAGAAACGATATAAAAAATTAACTTTTTGGGTTTATATATGTATAAGGAAAGTTTTTTGATGGAAAAACTTAAAAAATGAAAATTTTAAAATTTTTAATTTTGGGCCCTCCTTATGGGCGAAAAGTGAAACCTTGGAAATGGTGATGCAACTTGCATCTAAAAGTAGTGCAACTTGCATTCTATTTTTGGTATAAAATATTAGAATACACCTTGCAATAATTAGATATCATAGAAGTTAGAAAGATATGATTAGATTGTTATGAGGTAGTTATGACTAAGAAATGATATTAAAAAATCACTTTTTGGGTTTATATATGTATAAGGAAGGTTTTTTTGATGGAAAATTAAAAAAAAGTAAAATTTTGAAAAAGTCAAATTTTGGGCCCCTTATGGCCGAAAACTGAAACCTTGGAAATGGTGATGCAACTTGCATCTAAAAGTAGTGGGTTAAAATATTCCAAAACTATAGATTATAAAAGTACGAAAAGTTTGCGAGAGAGTGGATAAAATGTAGATGGTGGGACCTAAAAATTCTAATAATAATAGGGGAATCATTTGCTTTGTCTCCCACTATGGGGTCAAAATTAGCATTTTTAATCAAAATATTACTAAAAATTAGGATTTCTTATAGGGCCCATTTCATAGTCCAAATTTTCCCTAATGCAACCTTACTCGAGTGGTTACATAACCAGAACCCAAGGGCAATGAGGACTTCTTATTACAGCTTCCCTTTGTGCATAATTAATTCTCCTCTTTCTCTCAACAACAGCAGCCTAACGTAGGCATCCATCATCCTCTCACGGCTAGCGAGCAGGGATAACACCAAAGAGATAAAACTCTTTCTTCATCAACTCAGCATAGCACAGAAAAACTTTGTTTTCAACATCAAAGTCATCTCCGTTTTATAGCCTAGGCTTGCCTTACAGTTTTCAACACCTTTCTCTGCTTTTCCAGCATCGCCTATTCTTTCCTCGCATCTTTCCAGTATATGTGGCCATACCTGTGGGTGAGTGGCTAGCTGTCATCCTTTTCCTCTTCTTTTCAAGTTGGCTCATGCAGGTCTCCATGCCTCCTCTTCTTTTACTTTGTGGTGTCCAGTTTCTCCTCTTCTCTACCATTCATTACTTATGTTCCTCGAGGGCCATTGCTTTTTGTATATGCAAGCTTATCTTCTTTTCTCAACGATGAAGTAACTAGTTCCCTCCATGCTTTTCCCTTATCATGCGGTTTTAGGATCTCTTCTACTTGATGATGCGCAAGCATTTGTTTCTACCACCTTTAAAACTTTGATTTTATGCCAAGTCCTTGGAAAAAACAAAGAGTATACCCACTAATATCTTTTGTTTTCAGTGTATGTGAAAGAAAGTTGGCCATCATCAATTGGTACATTATCCATGTAATGTGCATATATTGCTTACTGAAATCCCCAAACCTCATGAGTCACTTGTACCTTTATTACTCTAAGCAATGCAATCATAGAATTCTATATTTACAAAGGTGATGAACACACAAGTAGAAATGCATCCTCACAACACCCCCCTAACAATTGAGTCACTCTATTCAAAGACCTAGTGTTTTATTTATTCAATAATTTTCTCCATTCAATCCTAGCATAACTTTGTGTATTGATAGGATTCATAAAATCTGCTTAACATTGCATTTTTAATGATAACTACCCAATAAACACAATAAAGCTGGGGTACAAAAATAACAATTCACCTAGATACATAAGAAACTAGGTATCTAAGTTGGAATATGTACAAGAGTACAAGTAACATACTCCAAAGTTATGTGAAAAAACGAAGGCAAACGCTACCTTCAAAGCACATGATATTATCCAAAAGATCAAACCAAAAGATCAAAAGATCCTCATAAACCATGGATAGAAGCATATGAGCACCTCAAATCCATGAAAACCATAGTTGATCGTAAAAATTAGTGCATACCATCTAATGGTCATTGATCATGCCAAAAGAAGCATTAAAACTGGTGGCCAACTCATCAATTCGGAGTATAAGAATGTGGTGTCATTCAAGAAGAACTCCCAAGTAATCAAGTGGAACACATGTGTAGCACTCATTAAAAACCCCTAGATGCAAGTGATCTAGGTAGAAGCTGATGAGTCCATAGAATTTGTCATAAAGGCTTAGGAAATTAAGCATAGACCCACACTAAAACAAGTGAAAAATAAACTATCATGGACAAGTGTCAAAGGCGGGACACACTTGGAATGCAGATTCCAACTATAATCAAAGAAAGCAAGGAACAGGTCTAATAAAAAAGAATTCCACACGAGATAAAGTCAAAAAAAATCATGGAAAAAGAAACTCACATGACCGATGAAATAAAACAAAGGTTCAACCGAGGTTCAACCATAACACCATCCCATTCACCAACTCTAAATGCATGTGCCAAAATAAAATTTGTGTACAAAGACACACATATATGTGGAACAAAATATAATTTAACTTTGCTACCAAGGAGCTTTAAAACCACTCACCAACACAATGCTCAAAAAATCAAATAATAAATCCTTTCCGATAATAAATAATTCCACCATAAACAAAGTCCTTCTTATGCATTCAAATGCATAATAAACTTCAAAATTTCCCTTTTAAATAAGTTTTGTCAATAGTTAAAGTGAGATGCACACATGGATAGACCATAAATAATGTGCCAAGAAAGAGTTGCTTGGCCTAGTTAAAGGTACTTTTTCTCGATGGATATTTTCATATTCTTTCTCAAATTTCTCAAGTCAAATATAATCAATATTCCTATTTTTGAGTAAAAGATTCATGGGATTTACAAAAACTGTACGTAGAGACAAGAGTGGCCTCATCCAAGTGGACTCCATAAAGGTATGGACCGATCAGCAAGATACTTTTGTGCGCCCAGAGCATTATGAGCAGGTTGTCTTTAAAGCGGATCTAAAAGATCCACGCTGGCTATTTGTGGTTCAAGTCGCCCCCCGCAGTAAGCAAATTTGTGAAGAATTAGAGCTACAATAGGGTGATGTGGATTCATAGGGTGGTGGGGAGCAACAAGAACTAGCCGATATCAACAATGAAGAGGAGCAAGCAAATGAAGAGGAGCAACTAGAGCAAGATCCAAATGAAGAGGTGCAAACCAATGAAGCTGGAAAACCTGTTGAGGAAGAAGACATAGATGATGAGGACATCCTTCATCAAGGGACTTTTAATGATGAGGATGCTAAAATGTACATAGAAATAGATCTCTTTGGGACTACTGATCTTAATGAGGATGATAGAATAGATAATGATTTTTAAAATGATGTATCTTAATGATTATGAAAATAGTTATGACATATTTGTAATGATTTTATGACATTGAAGGTGCAAAGTGATATGGTTTACCATTGTTGTTTAGGGAAGTTAATGTTTGTCATATGGTCCTTTCATTGTTTACCATTGTTAATGTTTACCGTCATAATCACTAGTGCAGGTGCAAAGTGATATGGTTTACCATTGTTGTTTATCATTATTAATGTTTGTCATATGGTTCTTTCATTGCTTACCATGTAATTTTCATTTTGCACAAGTTTGTCATATGGTTTTTTGTCCACAGGCCATGGGTGATGACTCACCGCCGCTCAACTACAGTCCTGATTTCTCATTTAACCCTACACCTGAGGGCATGAGTCTCGAGCAGTTATATGGTTTTTTCTCGTCCATGACTCCAGAGCAGAGAGCCATGGCTCTGACTTATTGGGGTTCTGGAGCAGGGACATCTGCCTCACCATCTGGCTTCACCGACGGCAGTTCCCACACCTGTAGGTACGACAGCAGTTCCCACACCTCGTACCACACAGCCTTCCACTCCTCTTATAGCTCGATCTACCACCTCTTCACATAGAGGTCGCTCACGTAGTAGGTCTGGTAGTGCCACAGATGTTGTGACACCACCACCACGTGAGCGTCGTCCTTCGCTCTCATCTATTGATAGCACACCCATAGGTTCACCTTCCACTCCTTGGGGTGCACATGACCATGACAACAACAAGATATATACAATTAGGGATGGGGCACCTATAATGAATAGTGCAGGGAAGGCAATGAAGACACGAATTTGACAACTGTGCACTATATAGTTTCACAACTCTGTTATGACTTTATGGGATCAGCAAGATAAGGAGAAGAAAAATTACATAAATACAAAGATAAAGCAAGAGTTTCAGCCATATGACCCTATGAATGTCGTCTCTAATGAGTGGATACAATATACAGCTCACATTTTGATGAGGCATCGTAGGTCAGAGACGAGGGATGCATTTAGAGAGGGGAAAGAGAAACCTGTTTGGCTAGATGATAGGGAGTGGGAAGCCATAGCTCAGGAGCTCATAGAGACACCAGAGAGGTTTCAACAACAAACAAAGGCGGCAAGGACGAGACTCCAAATAGTAGGGGCTTCTCATCTTGGGAGTGGTGGTTATGAAACCATGCGCCATGAATTCGTAAGTATTTGTAGCAATTTTGTTTATCTAAATGTATGTATGTGGGCTAAATGTTGATTTCTAAAAGTTATAATTGTTAATCGTTTATGTAGGAGTTGGCCATGAATCACCCACCAAGTAGGCGAGAAGAGAAGTACACTCACAAATATGGCCTTGTGGCCTTATTTTAGATGCTTGAAGCAGAAGGAGAGACCATCAATTGGGAGGCATTACCATAATGTAAGTCCTTTAAACTATTGGTATATGATCAAAATATTCATGAGTAATGTTTAATTTCTTGTTTATCTGAAAAATAAAAAAACGAGCACGGTTGTCTTTTGTGCTCTATTTTGGACAGAATGGTGCTATCTGTTTACTGCTATTGAGTCCTAATGACTGCAGGCAGCCTGGTAACACCATTCTGTCCAAAAAAAATTACAGCTATGGTCGTCGGTATATCCGCCAAGTATAAGTGCCGGTATACCCGCCGATATATTCACCGGTGTATCTACCGGTATACACGCCGATATGCGCCTCGATATGTGCGCCCGATGCAAATACCGACGTCGTTGTTTCGACGCAGATACCGAGGATTATACCGATGATGGGGATTTTTTAGACTCCGTTTAATGACATCGATATAAGCGGCAATATTAGGCTATCATGTAGTAGTGGTAGGAAGTCCTCTTTTAGCAATAAGCATAAAAATAAGATATGTATTATTTTCTAAAAATTTTACCATAGCTTCTACAGCTATTACTGATAATTCTCAAATTTTCTTAAAAGAGTAAAAGCTTGTAATGAAAATATGATAGTAGTTCCTCTTTTATGCTTAAAATCAAACTATGAATTTAAATCATAATTTTAACCATAATCATAAACTTAATTATGATTATCTTACTAGATTAAGCTCATTCCATTATTTCTCTTTTCCCAAATTGATAGGATAATCTATTTCTCATTTAGAATCAATTAAAGTAGTTTTTAACTACTTATAAATAATCTAAAAGAGATAACCATTATTTTGTTAACAACACAAAATCATAAAAATACCATTTTCTTAATCTCTAGCTTATTAAGCCTAGAGTTTAGTCTTTGAATTAAGAGACTATCATTGAGAAGCATCCTTTTTCAAGGGATTTAGACATAAAGATGGCTATTCTTTTGGAGAGAGAGATTTACTTAAAGAAAGCATTACAAATAAGCATAAAGATTAACTTTCTCTTAATTAAGCATTAAGACTTTAAGGGAAAGCTTGATTTGAATTAAAATAATTATTTAGAAAGCTTCTCAAGCTTGAGAGGAGTTGAGAAGAAGAAAGTCATTTAGATAAATTGGAAAAAACCATAAATTTTGATTTACCTCCAAGTTTGCCTTGATTCTCTATTAGTAGTGAAGCCCCCTGACCAATCAATTGGTCCACTAAGAGGAGAAGAGCAACTCCAAGAGTTGTTGTAGAGAGATAGAGCTCCAAGCTCCCAAGAGAGAGAAACATTTAAGGGATAATAGAAAATATAATTATTTTAATATAATACTGGCATAGTATAGCTCCAATATGAAAGTACAAAAAGGAATGAGGGTCTATTTATAGGTGAGGGAGGCCACTAACCAAGTCCAACTTGGTTCTAGAATTTTCTAGGTTCAGTATGACTCAATTTGGACAAGATTTGGACCAGTTTGGCTCCCTTTTTGATTTGGTTTGATCCGGGAGAGAGGAGAGATAAAAATATCAAAAAAAAAATTGAATTAAAAACCCTTCCACACATGTGAAATAGGTGCCTACCTCAAGATTCCCACTCTCCTTATCACCAAGGTGTCAAAAATCCATCATTATTCTAAAATATCTAATTTTTTTAGTAATATCTCATAATTTTTAACTAATAAACCTTGTACTTAGTCAACTCTTCATCTTATGTGAGTATTTACTCATTTTTGGGTATTTTCTTTTATTCTCTTGGATTTATCTCATCCCAACACTTGGATTAATCCAATTCGCCCATTGGAATCTTAATTGGACTATAATCCAAAAATTTCTGAAAATGTAGACCCTTACTTATACACATTTTCAATTAATTCCAAATGCACATTGGAAAGTTCATTTTGAACTTTTCTTTCAGGAGAATCCATTTTAGACACTAGTGGGATTTTATACCCAAAGATATCTCAATTTTGGATTATCTCTCTCTAGGCCAGGGTAGAACAAGATCTTTCTTCTATTTCAGAGAGGGAAATAATTATGAGAATAGAAGGGGAGGTTCTTATACCTTTACTCCTCAAAAGCGGGAGAGACCTCAAATCTTACATCCACACTACAAGAAGGTACGACAGATACTTGCAAATGAGATAATGAAAGATATAACTAACATTTTAGACATTGACGATATTCAAAATGCATGCGATGAAGTGGGCATAAGCACAAAAGGATACCAGGCTCTCCATCAATTACTGTAAGATACACTTCACAAAAAAGGCATCACACGAAATATTTTTCCTGCCCCAAGAAGAGTAAGATTAGCAAAGAGGACATGCAACATAAGATTGGAGAGAGTACTACTGCTGCGTCAATGATGTGCTGACCATTAGAGCTTGGGGGAAAAAGCGAGGCAACAATTGTATTGTTATGGTTCCTTACAACGAGTTCAACAATATATTTGTTGATCTACGTCTTCAGAAAGTTATGATCTTATTCTATGGATTACTTAATAATTATAAGTAACTTTTATATCTCTTGCAAAGTAGTTGAAAAAGTCTATGAAAAATCAAAGCATATTTAATTTTGTTTGTCATGCAAGGTGACAAAGTTAGCTTTGTGTTTAAAATGGATGAGTGTTAGATTGTGAAAGGAAAGAGGATAGAGCAAATGAGTATCACACTCATGAATGAGGCTATGGCATATGCAAAAATTTCAGAGTTATCTTTTCTCAGTGAAGACACATTTGAGGGGAATACTGAGATCAACCAAACTCCTGATAGGGAGAGGATTTGCAAGCTAGACTTTCCCTCATCATATAGTGTCGAATCTGAGAAAGAGATATGGTGGCTTGGGGCATTTGAAGTACCAAAAGAGACACATGAAGTTCTTGCTTTGATGTTTGATAGGATACCTTGGATTACCACTATCATCAAAGCACAAATTCACAGAGAAAAACTTGAGGTAGAGGGCAAGGGAACTTTTACAGAAGATTGACATTTGGGGGGTGACCTGAAGACAATAAAGTGCTTGCTTGGGTGTCCAAAAGGTGCCAATACCCCTAATCCTTGTTCGTGGGCAAAAGAATGGTCTAGGAAAAAAAATAAAAGTCGAGAAAGAAGAGGATGCTTGAGAATCAAGATATTGAGCACGACCCCATGGATGATGATGCTGGCAACTCGGTTGGAGGTGTCTTTTCTGCCAACATGCTAGCTATGCCAAATAGGCATTTGAGAGACCGAGAATGGAATCCTATAATTCCATTTGAACTGAAGAATGTCCACTTCTGTATACTGCATGCATTCATGCGTGTGTTTGACCATTTGCTCAAGTGTCACATAGATTATGCATTTACCATGCAAGGCAAAGAATGACAAGAAGAAGCTCTCCATAAAGTAGAGCAACTACTCAACTCAATAGGGTGCCATGGTGGAAATGTGCAGATTACTGTTAACAAAAAGACCTCTGGCATGAATCATGAGGTTGCACAACAAGTGTCCATGAGTGAAATAAAGTAAGACGTTTTTTGGAGAAGCCAAAAAATGCAAAGGACTCACCCAAGCCTTGGAATTTGTGGAAGGATTTATGCAAATGTACAACATTTGACTGCACCAATTCAAGCCTTGTAATTCTATGTGAGAAGGTTTGGTCAGACTTCAACAATAAGATGGTGAAACTTTTGACCAAAAGAAGGACAATCATAGAGGAGCGACAAAAATTTCAAGATGAGCTTTCTAATTTTACGAAGTCCATGTTTGATACATGGGGTGAAACCAACATTACGCACTACATGGTAAACATATTTTCTCCTTCCTACTGGATATTAAGAAATGAGTATTAATAACTACTGGATATTAAGAAATGAGTATTAATAACTACTGGCTCTATCTTAATTTTTGTGCAGCACATTCTTTATGCTCATGGTGCATACTTCATGAATGAATATGCTTCTCTGGACATGTGGAGCACACAAGGAATGGAGAAATCTTACTATCGATCTAGAGGAGTATATTTTAAAAATACCCGGCATGGAGGAGGGAAGACTCGTACTACAAATTACCTCAAGGAGATGTTTAAGTGGTTTTACAGATACACTTTTGGGTAAAAATTATCCATTGAAAGGGCACGTATGAGTAATCTAGCAAGGGCAGCACGAAATAATGCCAAACAGAGAAGATCACTAAAGTGGAAAGCTGGCATAGGACCAGTACGTCATGCAGCATGATCTTCACGGCGCGAAGACGCATAGGAAGAATTTGGAAGTAGAAACAACACTTTGAAATTGAAAGTATTTTGAAAAAAGTTGTAAACATTTTTGACTTAGGAAGTAGACAACATTTAGAAGAAAGTTGTAAAGCTTTTTGACTTGAAAATAAAAAATAATTGCACCATTTCATTATATTGAAGATTTACAGTGAAAATATTTACAACAACAAAAAGAGATAATTGTTCTTAAGTCTCTTCTCTTCTTGCTCTCCCTCTTCGGTAGGCATTTTTCCTCTATAACATAAAAACCTCTTACGATTACAGCCCTTGAGTGACTTTACATCCTCCACTCCTGCACCCAGGGCATAGCTTGAATAAGATAGAAAATAACTTGCTTGAGAAGGCCAAAAACCAGGGTCGTATCCAAAGATACGGATGGCAGCACACTTCTCTATAAGGAGCATGACTTTATGTATATTATAAGGTATAAATGCATACCCTGTATACCTAGATAGGGATTTTAGTGTAAGGAGTGGAATCTCTGCATCCTTGGAGTACTTGCTATGATATATAATAAATATATTTTTGTCGATAGAAGAGACGTAGTGTGCAAGAGTGGCATCTTGCCCAACTCTTGCACGACCAGCACCACCTTGTCCCCAAGAAATCCATCGGCGTCATCAAGCTCTATCTGCATTGACAAAGAACCAAGAAGGAACAAACTAAAGTAAGAAATAATTCAAACTGACTGAAGCAATAAGAATTAAACTAGAAAAACTAATGAAATAATTAGTTCAGGCAAA
The DNA here is from genome assembly GCF_041138505.1 of Cibotium barometz. NCBI lineage: Eukaryota > Viridiplantae > Streptophyta > Polypodiopsida > Cyatheales > Cibotiaceae > Cibotium > Cibotium barometz. The sequence continues at coordinate 8,119,030 of NC_141079.1, forward strand.
CTTAAGCAATAATTTACCTTCTGGTTCTCATCCTTCCCCAACTTGGCTGCATCCCAAAGGTTGATGGAGCCCTCTTCATTTTCTTGGTCAAGTTTAGGAAGAGGTTCCCTGTAAAACTCAGAAATGCCCATATCCTGCTAAAGGGCTTGAAATTATTCCTCTGAAGGAAGAGAAGCTTCATTCTCCTTGGCTTTTTTAAAGCACAAGGACATTGCTTCTGGGGTCTTTATGAAGTCTTCTATCACTTCCGTGTCCAATGTGAGAAATTCATCCTTATGCTCATTCTCTACATCGAGAGACCCAGCTTGACAACCGTCGCTATTATAGCAAGATAGTAATCCTCCCTAAAATTTTAGAGTTTTTAAATGTGGGAGAGGAGGAGGTAATACTTCCCATTAATTAGGAAGGAAGGCAGCCTAGGGATGAAAAATTTGGACGTCAATCGCTCCCCATGGACGGATGATGTTCCTTCATCAATGATGGTGGAGGCCTTAAACTCTGCCGCATCAAAATTTGTGCTGAGGAGTTGAAATAAAGGATTGTTTTGATTTATCAGTCCTTCCTTTGAGCTCCTCTTTTGTGTAGTACTCCTTATCAGATGAAGAAAGAGGTAGGCAACAAACCCAAAATGATATTCTAGCAACCTGCATTTCCTGCCATGCATTGGGCACATGTCAACACAAATCTTGATATGTTGATCATCTGAGTAAGTGTCCCACCTCTTCGACATGCTTGAATTTTGAGAGACGAGGTGATTGTGAAGCTTGACATGTGGACATACATAATGGACCGATCCGAGATGGTCCCTCCACCGACCAACCTGCAATACTCTGTCCACTCTCCCTCCAGCGATGTCCTTGCCATGTCCTTTTGATAATATCCTCCAGACTGAAAGGAACGTTGAACATAGGCTCTACATGGGAAAGGGATTTCTCCTGCCCAGCTCTCCTCGGCAAATCAAAGAGATGCTCTGTGGTGCTGGGCTTGTCTCCTTAATCTCCTCCATCAATAAATCATCCACATCATCGACAGCATTGTACAAGTGAGAACTCTTAACCTCCATCGCTACTTTGATCTAGTTGGAAACCAAAACCGTTCACCGTGCGATAAGGGGAAAGAAACGGAGCACGAATGCAGCTATCGCACCATGGACGGTATGGACCGTGGTGACATATAATGGAAAAAACCGACCCGCACCGTGGACGATATGGAAGGGGAGAAATTTTCGAGCGTAGAGAAAAGCAGAAAAAAAAGACTCACACCGTGGCCATGGACAGTATGGAAATTATCAAAAGACGACATCTTTATATAGGTCAATAATAGACTGACATCACATGATTTTGGATCGAATGCCACATGTGGTAGGGCTTACATCATCATCCATTCATGAATTGCCACGTTTAGGGCTAAAGCAGTCGATGTCAGGATTGTGTTTTGCTCTATAAAAAGGAGAAAATTTTCTTTTTCCACGGTTTTTTCCCATTGTGTTTCTCCACTCTTTGCCCATGCAGCTTGCCAGATATTTGAATCCATCCATCCCAGCCCTTGTTTCAAGCGCCTATAAGTTTTTCTCTCTCTTCCCCTTTTCTTTTGCTGATTTCCTTCACGGTGCCATATGGCCATTCTCCATCTTTTCGAATCGACATATCACTCCGTGGACGGTTGGGTGAATTTTATTGATACATTCTTGTTTTGTTCACTGCGTGATATTTACATTGGTCCACATTTGGATTCACCTTATCGCGTGGTGGGTGGTGGTCGAGTGATTTGGCTATTAGCTCTGCCTTTTCCAGTACTACCATGCCGCATGAAACAAACTGTCTCAGGAGAGTTTCAGTGCCAGCACCAGATCTAGCACCAAATCCAGCGCCGGTTCCAGATCTTCTAGAGGACTTTCCAAAGGACGTCGCAAGTGAACCTGTGCTTCCTGAGGTCAAACTCAGCACCAGTAGGAATATTTCAAAGTCCCGGGTCTCTTTATAGAGGCAAATGAAAATGTTTGTAGAGATAAGGAAGGCGCAGGCGGCTGTGAATCTCCTCATCCCCAAAGCTCCTTTCTTGAGGATTGTCAAATCCATTAGCGAGACAGAAAAAAGGGTGAAAGGTTACTTTAAATGGCAGAGTAGTGCCCTTGCATGTCTTCAAGAGTCATGCGAGGAATTCCTTATAGACTTATTGAATGATAGTAACATTTGTAATGCCCATGCCAGGAGAGGGTCACACTAAATGGACAAGGACATGACATTAGTAACCAGAGTTAGGTATAGGTATGATAAGTTCATGTGACCTCTACCATTCAGGGATAGGAAGGCAACAGAAATCCTCTCCATTCCTCCTGCTTTAAAGAGGAAAAGGGCTGCTGACAAGGTGGTTATTGAAGAGGTGACAACACCAGGTCCACAAGGGCTGAAGAGGTTTGTAAAGGGGGTGGATTTGAAGGGAAAGGAGATAGTTTTAGAAGAGAATGTGGTTAGGGATTAATTGGCAAAAAACCTTCTGAAGTTGGAGGGAGAGAATAATGATAGACTTAAGGCGATGCTTGATAAGATCATATGCAATGTCTCGTACACCGCCAAGCAAGAGAAGTACATCCATATCGCTCCAACAGATGTTTATATGCTCGTTGAAAAGAATAGAGAGATCAATGACAGTAGTGTGCTTGTTAAGGTGTGTGATCTTCGCCTTTTTTTTGAATGCTTCCTTATTTTGATTTCTTTTTCCCTTTCCTAATGTTTTTAATTCAACTTGCAGGGCACTGTTGAAAGAGCTTTTGCCAGACCAGGCAAAGAAAGTATATATTTATGATCCTTTGGTATTAACTGTCCTAATTGACCCGTCGAGGTCTGAAGGGGACCTTGCTCCTTATTTCCAGGGAGTTAGTCCGAGTACCTGCTTTGTTGTGCTGCCATATATAGAGAAGTATGCATTTTCTTTGGATTTCAAGCTATTGATGGAATTTAAGTTATTAGGCCTGTGTTAGGTTTCTTATATTTTTTTGTTTACTTTCTCAATTTCAGAGGGCACTGGTTTGCTTGTTTAATTAATGTGGTGAAATGCTAGATAATTTTTATTAATAGCCTTCTCGAAATGCACAGACAGTCTAAATTGTAAGTCATTATACTTTATATTGTTTCCTTCTTGCTTCTTAATTGTTGATTGTAAGTCATTCTTACTTTATATCGTTGACTGTAGGGCATGTAAGAGGGCGGTTGCATTGATTGAAACTCTATGTCGTCCTGAATTCAAAAAGGATATAGAGTGGAAATTTCTCAACCAACCTGTTCCTATGTAAAAGGATTTGCACTCTTGGCATGAAGTTGCAAATGTCTGGAAGTTCCTTCTTTCCAAGTACACTAATTTTGACAACTGTGTAAGTTTCTTGTGTCACTATTATATAATTTCTCTATGTTCATTTCATGAGAGATCCCACATTATTCTAATTGACTTTTATGTTGTTTTGCAGTCTGTTCGCTCATACGAGTTCTGGTTGTGGAGTGTGCAGGCAAAGGTAATAAACATTATCCTCAATAATGCAATTACGCCAGCGTGATGACCCTGACTTGCCACTTCCACCAGTTGTTGCTGGCACTAGTGCATCAAAGAAGAGAAAAAAGATGGCGTTTCATTCCCCTATTAAGCATTTCAGCTTTAAACAAGGAGTCCTTGAGATGGGAAGCAAGGGCAAGGCAAAGAGGAAGCTTCCATTTGCAGGCAAGGGCAAGGACAAGGCAAGCAAGGTGCCAACAACAAAGGAGATAGAGCGGAAGGTTGAGTCAAAGAGGAGGAGGTCAAGGCTGAGGCTACAGAGCCCGAAACCACTTAGAGGCATTTTGTCTATGTCTAGAGACAAAGCGTTGTAAAGATTTTATATTTTTATTGAGCTCACTCATTTTTGTATAAACATTATGTATTTTTATTGAGCCCTACTCATTTTTGTATTTTATGAGTACTATGCTTTGCCATAATAAAATAGATTGAGAATTTTTATTCTCATAACTTATCTTTGGTTAAAACGGAATTTTAAAGACGTTTGCTTCAAAATCGTTTATGAGTACTTTGTAGACACATATCCATGTAGAAAATTTTCATCACATTAGTCATTGCTAAGATACAACAGTTCAGTACAAGTTTTACAATGACTTCTATTGGACCTAAGTCCCTCGATACAAGACCTTTCTAATTTTGCACAACAGATTTTTCCTCAGTCTCCTTCTGTAAGTTGTTTATCTGAAGAATTCTTTGATGCACCTCTTTGGCTTCATCTATCAGTTTCTTTACATCTTCAAGGTCTTTCTTGAAGCTTTCAGATATCTGGATAGGTTGATCATCTATATCCCCAACAGAGGAATAGGAGTCATCTCATCAAAAGAAACAGTTGAAATAGCTGGCCTAGCAACCTTTCTAGGAACAGTCCTCTCATTAGAAGAATTTGCATCCATGGGCAGCTTTTCTATAGAGCTTATAAGCTATAAGATATTATGTTCTCAATTCCCTTAGGATTGGTCTTTATATACTGTTTTGAATGGACTCCAAAACCATTGACATAAAAAAACCATGTGTTTTAAATCTGTGTGCCACTAAACCATTTTGGAATAGGAACCCTAGTACTTGCACTGAGCTGGCCATTATTGTGTACATACAAGACAGCTTTAGAGTAAATTTGGTGAGCTATATTATAACTTTAATATAAAAATCTAAATTCATAGCTATTACAAGACAAAAATTCCTTGCTCAGAACACTTTTTCGAGGGCAAGGACTTTACAAAATTAACATACTTAAAGTAGCTTCGAAATTCACAAAATTCAAAATCCCCATTAACTGAGCGATATACCATCAACATCCCAATCGGGATCCACCAAGGTCTTTGGCTCTAGTCGTTTTTGAATCTTCCTATTGTTCACCTTGAATTGTGCTCTGCTAATATCCTCACCCCCCACGATATTGAGATGCTCTCTAATATTTAGGAGGCTCCAATGTCTACTTGCACCACCTACAACTTCCATTGCACCACTGGTGGGCAACAGAACGCATATGTCAAGAGGCAAAACAACTTGTTCATCTACCTGCATTGGGACAACCCAACAACTATTCTTTTTCATCCACCGCTCATAATAGAAGCGTATGTGTAGTGTGGCACAAGCTTTGAGATACGGAAATGAGACACTAGATTCTACTATATTGCACTTGAATGTGTCATCCTTATGTATCCCTTCTACATTCCTCCACTGGTCTCCAAGAAAGGCTACCATGGCATCGCCTAATACCTTCTTGCATACAAACATGGTAGGTGTCTATGAGAAACAAAATTGATTGAACATCTTGGCAAAAAGATATATTGGGCATACCCAACTAAGACCCACAGATCGAGAGGGCTTTGAAAACTTCAAAGACCCTTGTATATCACAAAGAATCTTTGATTTAATGACCATTATAGTCCAAGCATTTGGAATTGGCCATTCTATAGAAGATAGGGGTGGAGATGTGATTATCTATAGCTTACCAAATCCACCGTCCTGCTTTGGTACCAGATAGGAGTACCGGTAAAAGAAGACCTTTTCCTTGAGAAGTTTTGCACTTGTTTTACAAGAAAACATTGCCTCAACAATGTCTGCATGATGCAATGATTGAAATGTTTCGGTAAGGATTTCCAATGGTTGCTCCTCTACCATGTTTTAAGGAAAAATATCTGCAAACAAGAAATAATTTCACTTAGATTGAAACATCTCTGTCAAAAAATCTCACATGCCCCTTTCTACCCGTGATACTTACAATTGTATATGGAAATCGAGTTTGTTGGCAAAGATGGATATCTCGTGCTGATGTTGTACTGTGGGCCACTAGTTTTCCATTGCTTGCCTTCTTGAAGCCTTGTAAATGACCTTTCCAATGGTACTCTAGTACATTTCGCCAGTCGAGCTCGGTGAGGCGGCACGATTGCAACAGGCGCTGTAGATAAACCCAAGCGCTCTTACGAAATGCCTCTCCCACCCAAGCACCATCATCGGCCTTCTTGTTGTGCAGGGATATCTCCTCAATCTCATCTTTTGGTCTTCTTGGTGTGGCCATATCTTCTTGGAAGCTAGAGTAGAAACGTTAGGGTTAGAGTAAAAAGAAAAGAGATCAAAGATGATGTGTAGACTAGGGTTTTACGGGAACCTTGAAGATGAAAGAGATGGAGCTCCGAGAAGGGAGGGAGATTAAGATGGAGGAGAGAGTTTAGATTTTTGGGCTTTTATAGTTTCATTAGGGTTGGGCAAATGAGATAGAGATGGAAGAGAAAGGGAGGAAGAGTTTATTTTGGACGTTCAAGAGGGAAAGCGGACTTGAAAATGAAAATTTTGATTACAATGAAATTTGAGTTAGGCGCAATTAAATTTCGTTGCTACAGGCGCTACTGAGTAGCGATATTTCGCTGCGGGAATAGATTTTGGTATGCTTAGGTAGCACCCGCCGGGATGCATTGGGAGCTTCCAAGTGCATGTCAATAGCTATCAGCATGCTTAGGTAGCACCCGGTATGCATCGGGAGGTCTTCGTGCATGCCGATAGCTTTGGACATGCTTAGGTAGCACCCGGCATGCATTGGGAGCTTTTAGTGCATGCCGGTAGCTATCAACATGCTTAGATAGCACTGACATGCATTGGGAAGTCTTGGTGTATGCCGATAGCTTTGGGCATGGTTAAGTAACACCCATCATGTATTAGGAGCTTCCATTGCATGCCAATAGCTATCGATGTGCTTAGGTAGCACCCAGCATGCATGGGAGGTCATGGTGCATTCCTACCGGCATGCTTAAGTTATCTGTGTTTCTATTATCTATTAAGCATGCATTGGGAGGTCCCGATACAGGCCGATAGCTACCAGAATGCTTAAGTTATATCTGTTTCTATTAACTGTTACGCATCCATGAGGAGTACCATCATGCATTGATAGCTATACTCACATGCTTGGGTAGCACCCGGCATGCTTAGGTATCCGGGATGCTCAAGTTGTACCGGCATGCTTAGGTATAGGATCCCTCATGCATTGGGAGCTCCGTGTGCATGCTAGTAACTACCATCAACAAGCGTCAGTAGCACCCAAGAGCTAATGGCATGCACCAGGAGATTCCAAATGCATGCCAATAGCTACTGGCATGCTTAGGTAGCACCCAGCATGCATTGGGAGCTCCCGGTGCATGCCATTAGCTCTCGGATGTTACTAACGATTTCTAGTAGCTATCAGCATGCTTAGGTAGCACTTGACATGCATTGGGAGGTCTCGGTGCATGCCATTATCTCTTGGGTGCTATTGACACTTTTGTCGGTATAGCTACTAGTGGGGAGAGTGGAATCTATACAACTTCTACAATTGGTTAAGTACATAAAATAGGGTCTAGGTTTGATATTGTTGCTGGTTTCTAAAATTTCAGCATGGCCAAAGTGCCTTGTTCCAACCCTCTTTCTCTCTACTAGTAGACGTGATATAGGGCACATGGTTTGGTGTGGAGTATTTCCAAATACTCTTCTTAAGTCATACTAGATCTCATAAGATTTTGACATCAGGAGATAGGTGTTTGCAGGGGTGTAAATTTCCTAGTTGGCCACTGCTGTAGTTTTGAACTGCATAAGGCTCAGTGGATCTTAATTACTTTTAGAGGCCTTCCCCTAGGGTGATTCACATGAAACTTGATGTGGAGGTGTTAGTCTATGGATAGATCTGAATATTTTTCATCACTTTTGGGTGTACTGAGAAGTTGCAACAGTGCAATTAGGGTCTCATCCAAGTGTTAGAAGCTGATGAAGGGATAACTGAGGGAATTTTGAGTTAATCATGTGCAGGTAAACAAGATATAGGAAACTACTCCTATCAAGTTTGGTTGGATTTGGACAAGTGGAAGTTTGGTTAGATTTGGACTACTAAGCATGCATTGGGAGCACTTGGTGCATGTCGACAGTTGCTCTATGGGCATGCTTTAGTAGCACCCCAACATGCATTCGCAGCACCCAGCATGCATTGAGAACTCCATGAATATGCTACTAGAGCTACCGGCATGCTTAAGTTATATGTGTTTCTATTTACTATTAAGCATGGATTAGGAACTACCATCATATGTTCGCAGCTCTATACTGGCATGCTTGGGTAGCACTCCGCATGCTTAGGTATCTATTGGCATGCTCAGGTTGTACTGGCATGCTTAGGTAGGACCGCCCATGCATTAGGAGCTCTGAGTGCATGCCGATAGCTACTAGCAAGCATCAGTAGCACCCAGTATGCATTGGGAGGTCTAGGTGTATGCTGATAGCTTTCAGCATGCTTAGGTAGCACCTAGCATACATTGGAAGCTTCTAATGCATGCTGGTAGCTATCGGCATACTTAGGTAGCACTCAACATGCATTGGGAGGTCTTGGTGCATGCCATTAGCTACCAGCATGCTTAAGTTTTATGTGTTTCTATTTACTATTAAAGCATGCATTAGGAGCTACCATCTTGCATTAACAGCTCTACTAGCATGCTTGGGTAACACCCGGCATGCTTGGGTAGCTACCGCCATGCTCGGGTTGTATACCGACATGATTAGGTAGGACCCTGCATGCATTAGGATCTCTGAGTGCATGTCAATAGCTACCGGTAAGTGTTAGTAGCACCCGGGAGCTAATGGCATGCATTGGGATCTCCCAATGCATGCCAGCTACCTACCGGCTTTCTTAGGTAGTAGCACGCGACATGCATTGGGAGCTTCTAGTGCATGCCAGTAGCTATTAGCATGTGTAGGTAGCACCCGCCGATATGTATTGGGAGCTTCTAGTTCATGCCGGTAGCTAGCGTCACTAGCACCCGGGAGCTAATGGCATGCACCGAGAGCTCCCAATGCATGCCAGCTACTACCGGCATTACTAGGTAGCACCTAGCATGCATTGGGATCTTCTAGTACATGCCGATAGCTTTGAGTTTGTGTAGGTAGCACCCAACGTGCTGGGAGCTTCCAATGCATGCTACTGACGTGCTTAGGTAGCACCCGGCATGCATGATAGCCTCCAATTTCGGCACCGAAAAGGCTAGAAGATGCAAGTTTTCGACAACAATTCATCATTTTTACCCATGTCCTTATGGCATCTAGGCCTATGTGTACCTTGTTGCTTTATATTTTGCATGGCATATTTATTGTAAATGCTTGGCTATTAGCGGGTCCGCAATTGTGAAGCCAAGGCATGAAAACTCTCTCTTGTTTTGAAAAGTCAAACCATATACCATGTGCACACAAATAAAGCCTTAAGCCTAAGGTTCAAAAAAATTGTATCACTTTTCAAGTTTTGAATAAAGAAAGGGAAAAAGAGAAGGTCGTGTGATTGGGAGGTTGGGAGGTTGGAAGTTAGTTACAACTTTCCCTCTTTATCTTTCTTTTGCACGTTCATTTCTCTCTCTCTTGGTTTGAGCACAACTCTTGCCTCTCTCTTGTCTCTTCCTTGTTCTTGAATATTTCCCAGCTATGGAGGAAGAAGAAGAAGATGGTGAGGATGATTGTCTTGTCTATTTTCTGTGTGCTCTACACTAGGTAGCTTTTCTTTGTGTGTGCATGGCTATAGCTTCTGAGAGAGAGAGAGAATGTGTGTTATTGAGAGCTTCCTGCAGTTTTCATGGCTATGGGCTGAGCCCAATGCATATACTTTGCATGCTTGAGCCCGGATTTGTTGCAGATTTCGTGTGCTTGGAAGGCAAAGTCATTTTGGTGCGTTTGCCGGGAGCAAGCTAGCTGTGGGATCTGCAAAAATAAGGAAAAGGGGATGGTCTCAAATTCTGCAATGAGAGGTGCTGATTCAAGTGCAGATCATGGAGAAACAAAGATTTGGAGAAGATGAAGAAGCTGTCTCAAGAAGAAGGGTAATATGTGTAATTGCTTCTGTTTATTGTGGAAACAAATATCAAGAAGGATGGGGTCGCTGGCTGCCAGAGGAGCAGAGAGCAAAGAGAAAGAAGATGGAGCTATTGTGTGCACTGATGCCGGGGGGTGATAGACTCTGTTAAGCAGCACTGCAAGGAAGCCGGTTTACCAGATGTGGACGTGGTGCGGACTGTGTGGGATGCCATCCAATGGTTAGGAAGGAATCAACAGCACAGTATAAATTTGGCCCTGCGACAGGTGGTCTACTCTGGTGGCCATATCCAGCTTGGGACAACGAAGCCAGAAGAGGGTGGGGAAGAAAAGGCGGAACAGAGAACGAAGGCGAAACGGTCAACCAGTTGTCTGCTCTGCAAAAATAGTTTATGTGTATGGTTCCGTGCTGGAGGGAGGAAGCGCAGGCCGCTTGCACAGTGCCCAGCGATCTCAAGGCGAGCTGCTCTGCTGCTGCGGGTGCTTCTTCAGAGCGATGGCGTGATGATGGCTTGGATCTTCACAACGATGGCGACCTCGACCTGCAGAAAAGAAATGGCGGCCAACTTGCAGAAAAAGAAACGGTCAACCACGTGGCTATCTGCACAGCAAAACAGAAAAAGAAGAAGGAGATAAGGTTTTCTAATTAAAAAAAAAACCATATCATGGTGTGAATGCCCTTCACAAGAGGGTGTTCACATGTAGATTCCTTGAAGCGAATTTAGCCTTCCTTGCTTTCATCTCCTTCAATGTTCTCTTAGCCAAGAATTTTAACTCCTTATATACACACAAGAAACCCGTAGTTTAGGTTTTTATTCCTTGCATAATAAAACCCGTTATGGTGTGATTAGTTATGCTGCAAAGGGAGAAGCAAAAGGGTGGCAGATTTTCATGAAGATGTTGTGTGAGGGAGAGCTTATATGTTTGTATCTATTGTTGGGGATGGTGTTCGATGTTGGGAGTTGATGTTTTTTTTCTTTATGAAGTTTATGGGTTTGTTGTGAGCAAGAGGTTGTTGTTGTATCTCCTTATCCTATGTGTTTGGAAGATGAAGTAGTGTAGAAGTCGGAAGTTTAGTAGGAGTTTAGAGTGAGAGTTTGGGGATGTTTGGGAGAAGTTTGATGGAGTGGTGATGTTGTTGGGTTGAAGAAGTTTTGAGGAGAGTGGAGGAGAAGTGTGTTGGAGTTACGGGAAGTGAGAAGTTAAGAAGGGAGTTTATTAAGTATGCTGAATAGTGGAGTTCTTCATCAATATTTTGTTCGCGGGAGCTCACAAGCTAAGTGGGGGAGGAATGATAGCCTCCAATTTCGGCACCGAAAAGGCTAGAAGATGCAAGTTTTCGACAACAATTCATCATTTTTACCCATGTCCTTATGGCATCTAGGCCTATGTGTACCTTGTTGCTTTATATTTTGCATGGCATATTTATTGTAAATGCTTGGCTATTAGCGGGTCCGCAATTGTGAAGCCAAGGCATGAAAACTCTCTCTTGTTTTGAAAAGTCAAACCATATACCATGTGCACACAAATAAAGCCTTAAGCCTAAGGTTCAAAAAAATTGTATCACTTTTCAAGTTTTGAATAAAGAAAGGGAAAAAGAGAAGGTCGTGTGATTGGGAGGTTGGGAGGTTGGAAGTTAGTTACAACTTTCCCTCTTTATCTTTCTTTTGCACGTTCATTTCTCTCTCTCTTGGTTTGAGCACAACTCTTGCCTCTCTCTTGTCTCTTCCTTGTTCTTGAATATTTCCCAGCTATGGAGGAAGAAGAAGAAGATGGTGAGGATGATTGTCTTGTCTATTTTCTGTGTGCTCTACACTAGGTAGCTTTTCTTTGTGTGTGCATGGCTATAGCTTCTGAGAGAGAGAGAGAATGTGTGTTATTGAGAGCTTCCTGCAGTTTTCATGGCTATGGGCTGAGCCCAATGCATATACTTTGCATGCTTGAGCCCGGATTTGTTGCAGATTTCGTGTGCTTGGAAGGCAAAGTCAATGCATTGGGAGGTCCCAATGCATGCCGGTAGCTATCAACGTGCTTAGGTAGGCATGCATTGGGAGGTCGTAGTGCATGATTAGGTTGGACCAGTATGCTTACGTACTTATATGTACTTATAATTGACAATTAAGTTATATGTGATTCTTAACAATTTTGTAAAATTTTATTTCAAACTTTCCTCCACTATAGTTGTGGGCACAAGTACGAATGTCATGCCTACTCTAGTATCTACTACACCCATACCACCACCTGCATCTACACATGTTGATAGTGCTACGGCTACATGTTGATAGTGCTAGGGCTAATCGCTCACCCATGCCTACACCTTCATCGACAGCTATGGCCACCTTGAGCTCTTCACCTAGATGTGCTACTTCATCTAGGAGGCCTACAGATGATGCAGATATGATAGCACTGCCACTCAGCACACGGGTATCTCCATTTTACCCATGGGGGAGATTATGTTTGATGATGTGGGTAGAGAGTTTCACAACCAAATTAAACAGTGAACCCGAATTTATCTCGAGGATGTGCATATTATTTGGAGGTAAGCCACATTTAAAACCCACATTTATCTCGAGGAGGATGTGCATATTATTTGGAGGTAAGCCACATTTAAATACATTTAAAGAAAATATTACAATTTTGTTTTCAACATTAACTCAACTTACTCGTCAGTGTTGTCTAATGTTCTTTGAATATAGAAACTTACTGTACTACCAGAGAAAGAAAATGGTGCTGAACTAGTTGGAAGTAGAGTTCGGGGGTGGATGGAGTCATGCACTTATATTAAGAGAGAGCTGCTATTAAGAGATATCAGAGAGCTGATATGACATAGACATGACAATGCAAGGTACAACATTCAACTTGTATATGATTTAGCTCATTCATGTGGATTCTCTATATATGATTTGTGTGATTTATGCATATGCTTTAATTATTTTAGGTTGTTTGCTTTTTAGAAGGTTTGTATGGTTTAACTTTAAAAAACTAAAAATTTGTAAGCCTTGTATGTCTAAGTAATATAAATTTCTATTTCTTTTTTTATTTGAAGACAGCAATTTCTCGCAATGCACTATTAAAAATAATAGAAGTTAATAGTGCATTCCTCACATTTGGCTTAGATGCCATGGACAAGGGGGTTTTAATCTATTCCGTCAAAGTCACCCGAGACTTGCATTCGGCTCCCTGCCCATGCTCCATATGAATTTTATTCAATAAGAGGAATTTGGAGCACTCTTCCTCCAAGAAAATAAAAATATAGAATGATAAATAACAAAGATAACCAAATCACTTACCTCAAGGCTCTCGCAATAGTTTTCCTTGAGCGTAGCGAGAGCTTCATCCACCAAGAAGTCTTCATTCTCATTTAGTGAAGTTTCCAAATCATCAATGGGAATAAAAACATGAAAGTGCATAATTACATCTTCATCATCGTTGATTTATGGTACCTCCTCATCATTATCATTATCCTCTTCATCCTCATTACTTTTTGGGAATCCTTGCCTTCATGAAGCCTACTAGATTCCATGTTTCCTAAGGTCTCTTTATCGATCGAGTTTCTCACACTCAATCCTTCATCTTCCATTTTATCTTGCTCTAAGTTTTCATTTTGTCAAATTTTTTGTGCTTCAAATGTACGTCTTTCACGTAGATTTACTCAGACTATATACTACCAATTTTCATCTTGTGAAACTCGATGGAAACTCGATGGAAGAATACTTGCTGAGAGTGCTCAAGGAAGACACAAGGTTCAATTATTTGTTGTAAAATTTTCATCGAGTCAACGGCATAAAATCCATTCTCCTCTTTTCTTAATGTAGCATTACGATGCACAGTTTGAAACCATCATACCTTTAGGAGAACTTTCTTGAAGGACCTGTAATTGACCTGGATGATTTCCTTGAGCACACCTACATAACCTAACTCGTCCATCAATAACATTGTCTCTATTACTAGCATGAATTTGTTGTTGAAACAAGGCCGATATGCTAAAATACATAGTGACACTGTCTTTTCACTTATCAATTCTTTCAATGCGAAAATGTTGTCCATGAGGCCACATACTATTGTAACAGTGTGCCTGTAAATACAATCTGATGTTAAAGATCAAGATGTAATTATACACTTGTAAATTAAATAGCATGATTCAAAACATTAAAGTAGTAAAGGAAGTGTTCATACATATTCATCACATCCACATGATATTTCTATTTCATCTTGATCAATTGTTTTCTCTTCTTTCACCCATGATATTCCCTTCTTCATCTTGATCAATTGTTTTGTGGCCTTATTTCTCCGATTGGTTTTCATTACCTTTTAATCCATTCCATCGCAAAAGGCATTTTTTGAGCTTTTTGGTGAGATCTTTTTCTTGTGCACTTTGCCATCTCAATCTCATACACCTTGATCCATTTCTTCATCTTTTTGTGTTATATAACGTAAAGGTATTTATATGCTCATGAAGCTCCAGTGATAGCTTTATTTCCTTTCCACCATTGCATGATAGTACCTCCCCTGTATTCTTATCATCTTCATCAGCTTTCCATAACCTTGGTGTATTTGGATCCATATTAACTATATACTCTGTCACATAATATAATGATTCAAGAACCAGCCATCCCTCGGCCAGAGACCCTTTTGGTCATGCTCTCTCTGAGGCACAAATCCTTTAATAACTTTCATAAATCAGTTAAAGAAGAACATCTATCGACTACTTATGACACCTGTAAGGAAAATTTCATCCACAATGTGAACAAGTAAATGCACTTGGCTAGAAGCCTCTTGGTAATTCTTTCTCCATCAAACATAAAAGCATTATGCTTTCAGCTTTCATTCTCAGCAGCAAGTTAGAGGAGTTAATCTCTTTTGAAACAACAAACCTGGCATAACAATTCAAACTTGTTTAGATTTTTTTCAGAAACATACTGAGAATAAAGGAATAACAATAACGTGAAATTGGGTAACCTTACTGAACAAAGGATACGATAAATAACATCACGTATGGTAGGTGCCAAACAGTCTTGAATGAGCAATGGTAGCACATGCTGCCAAGTGATCCAGAAAGTAGATGTTACTCATATAATTATATCTAGATAAATATTAAGAATGATTTGTATTGAAAGCTATAGTACCTCAACGAAGTTGTGCCAGTCACATGAGTTTTTAGTCCCCATAGATCATTGTTTTCTGTTGTGAAAATATTGAAGGAAGCTCCATATCGAGTTTGAGTTTGCACTTGTGCGATCCCTTGTAAAACTAGCTTGTAATTCTTTAGTAAGGACCCATGGTGCCCTTTCATAATCCTCTTGAGTACCCTCCTTGTTATATTTAGGCCATAATCGTTGTTTGGTGCCATATTCTTGAAGGTCGTCCCTACATGTAGCCGTGTCCTTTATCCCCATCAATGTCCCCACAAGGACTCTCCAATGTTTTTAAACATATGCATAGGATCCAACAAGTGTAAAAGTTTCAACTTCTTTTAGTACTCAAGCTTATAAAATATAGACTTTTCAGGCTTCGTGCCTAAGGATTCTTCACGTGGATTCTTTATTCTTCGAATTTAAAATGTTTTACAACTATGTTCCTAGAGCCTTAGAGGCTAATTCAATGATGCTATCTAAGTCTTTATTTGATGTCGATGAAGATGTGCACCTTAATGATGGTCCACCCCACTCTGTGCTTGCTTGACCTCTTGTAATTGACATGCTTTGGACATACATGCCATTGCTTCCACATGCTTTCCATGACCATTCTCACACAATGATCAACACAAGGCTGCCACTCTTGCTTAAGTGGTTTGCACATAGATGTTCCTTCAACATGCTTGATGCTTCTCTGCATACCATACCTCCTCCATGGGACGAGACATTATATGATGCCCATGTACATATGTTCATATTGTAAATGAGGTTCAATAAGACGAGCCGAGGCTGAGTTTGGTCTTGAAGCTTTGTATATGAGTGTGGTGTGAATTATGGAGCCTTATGCTTATGGTAGACCTTGCAGTAGGAAACACTCAGTTACATACTTGGCCTGTGTGGCTATGTAAATGATGGTATGGGTGGCTCGTAAAAGGGCTATGTGAATGATGTAAATGGCTACCCATGTGCATGATATGGACTCCCCTCAATGTGGATGAAGATCCTTTTCCATCATCATTTCCAAACCAATGTGACATGGAACTCATGCATATTTTTCAAGAAAGGTACTATAGATGAAGCCCATGATCATCATGAAGAAGCTCCCAAAGTTGCAAAACAATGGGTGATGTAGTGTCTTGAAGCACATACATGATGTCGAAGGTCCCACAAGTCATGCATGTGAAGGTTTTAGTAGACTGATATGAACATGATATTTGATGCCGCCTTGGTCCATGTATTTGCATAAGAAGAGTAGATATATTATGTGTATAGAAGGTATATGAAGGGGCAGCTAGCGTGGCAGTAACAAAAAGAGAAATCTGAAATTAATGTAAAAAAGAAAGGGTGGCGCAAGTGTCTTTGGGAAACATCGGGAAACACGAGAATTCAGCTGCAAAAGGTGGGTGCGCCCGATTTCCTTGCGGAGAAAAAAGAGGAAATAACCAGAAATCAGTGCAGAGAGGGGGGGGAGATAGGCAGAAACGAAGGGGAAGAAAAACCAGTGTTTGGAATATTGCAGAATTCCTTGTTTTGTGAGAACAACTTCTGTTCAAGCCTTGTAGGAGTTCAAATTAAAGAGGAAATTAAGCTGCGTTTAATGATACGCTTCCAGAAACTTTCAAAAAATGAAGAGAACTGCTGCAGAATTCATGTGCAGGCCGTCTGGCTGGACTCTCTAGTGATATGGTACTTGTGAGAGTGGAGCAGTAGTGGTCGTCTACAAGCGCAAAGCAGAGGCTGGCTGTCGTGGGTTCGTGTGAAGTAAGTCGAGCTACTGCTGGCGGCTTCAACTAAGGTTAGTGTGACTGTGTGTATATTATGGTGGTTACCGCCTTTGGCAGAGAGCTGGTGAGGTGACGGGTGGTTAGCAGACGCCTCGTAGAGCAGCGCACTAGGGAGTGTGGAGCGCATGCGGGCTACTTCAGAGTGTCTGAGGAGCATGAGAATATTGAAACTGCAAGCATGGGAGGATTAGCGAGCGAAGCAAAGTGACTGGCGCAGCTACAGCCATACGGAGCTTCTCAGTTTCTTATTCCTCAAGGAAGTATGCATGATGGTGTTATCGTTGGAGATGAGGCCATGTATTTTTCCTCAACGAAGAACAATTGATAATGTATCTGTGATGACTTGAGGGCTTGGTGTTAAGGCTCTCCTTTTGATGTTGAGCTCATGTGGGCATACTAACGAGCTGTTGGTCAGTATAGTGGGCTACTATGGTCAAGTTTTTGGCTACCAATGGTTTTTATAAAAACTATATTGATGCCTTTGTGGGTTGTGGACCTTGATTCATTCCATGGCTATGTTGATGATTATGATGTTGATGGAAACGCATAAGAAGTGACAGGCTGATGCAGAGCTACTGGGAGGCTCATAGAGGCTAAAATACCATAGGTGTTGTGTTTTGGTGACTTATGTGCACTACTTGTCTCTGGTCTTCACAAAACTTTTTTCCAAAATAATGTACTACATGATTGCATTGATGAGGCTATGTGTTGGTGACCTGGTAAGCTTGTACCCATCTGTCTAAATTGAAAAGCTTCTGCTGGTGGTTCTCCTTGAAGAGTTATATGTTGTGTTTCTTTGTTGGGATTTGAAAGCTACTCTCACAGCTAGAAGTCTCACACTTTCCCAGCGACACGGCCCACGTCACGACAGCTTTGGTGAACCCGACGTGAAACCGCTGGGGTGAGAGTACGTAGAGATGGCTACTAGCAAAATGGAGCATTTATATGCAGAGATGAAAGAGCTTGAAGAGCGGTTCAGGAAGATTGAAGAAGAAAAGCGAATTCAGGAAGCGGTGGAAATTGCGGTGCAATTGGTATATGATAGGGTCAATATATTTGATGGTTTTGATCCAGAAAGCTATCTAAGGTGTTACGAGACGACAGAGATGAAGAATCAAGGGGTTCCAGAAAACATGATGATTGTATCTTTTGTACAACTTATAAGTCCTAATTTAAAAGATGAAGTGCTGGAACTAGCAGAGTATCACTCCAAACGATGGAGTGATTTTGCAGATGCACTTATTTATGCGAGTTCCATGAACCTAAAGCAGGAGCAACTTACTTGGGAAAAGAAAAAGCAAAAGGGTGATGAAATGAGGTATAATGTGAGCTGTGATAGTGTTCCAGCAACGATCCGAGCCAATTTAGAAGCGGTTGTCGCTTATGGAGGATAATCAATTGCTATTCAAGGCTAATACAGAGATTGTGGAGGCTGTTTATGCTAAATTAGGACTGCAAAAAGCCATTAGTGAGCAACAAGGCCTTCACAGCAGTGACAAAAGCGATGCTTTGCTACAGCCTCATAAAGATGCAATGGGTGAACTGTGCAAGTATAATCTGTCTTCCTTGTTTGAGGGTGCAGACATACAGGGTCCTATAATCATACCACATGATGTGTGTATGCCTATGCTTGAGGAGACACTTGATTCAGAGAGCTTCAAGACAGGTGCTCAAGACCCAATACACGAGGAAGAGGACATCGCTAATAGTTTCCTCTTGGGCTGTGAAGCATGTAAGCTGTGTAAACTTGAGGATTCTCATGACGAGAGTGCTCCTTCGAAGGGTATTCCTCAGGTGTCGTATCATATGTGTGAAGAATAGCAGGAACCAATGCTTCTTGTTGAAAGCATGATTGCAGAGTTTGAAGATCTAAGACAAGAAGAAGATGCTATCATTACTGCATTCTTATCTGGTTATGATGCTTATAAGCAAGATGATGTGAGTGGCTTTTGTGATGAAGCTCTGGATCAAGATTTTGAACTTGAAGACGAGGGACCAACTACTTTGCTAATTGAAGAGCAGGTTTTAATAGAGGGTATACATGAATATGCATGTGAGGAAAATAAAATATTACAAGATGGGCCACAAGTATGTGTGATTGATTTAGAGGGGGTGAGTGATATGGGTGATTCCAACAGTGATGTTGCTTCTGAAGCTGGTTGCCAAGGTTCTTTGGATTTGGGTTATCGTGGAATGCTAACTGGGTGTTCCAACAATAAACAGGGTGATGCTATGTCATCAGTGTCAGGGTTACCTTGCAACCACATTTGTGAGCAACAATCTCGAGCTTGGAAGCCTATTTATGACGATGATTTGGAGAGGGAAATTGAATCTATCTTTTTGGATCATACAGGGTTCAATGATATACAGATTCAAGGGTACTCAGGTGAGGGACCCATAATTCTAAGCCCATCTGCAGACAGGTATCAAGAAATACTGGGAGATAACATGCAGGATATGCAAAGTGTGATCACAGAGCCTCATGAGGCTGCATATGAGCAACCAAATGGATATAGCTATGGGGGTATGAATGTTCATGATAGTCAACATGTGGGATTGCAAGATGATAATGGCTTCAATGTGATTGATCCTGAACTGGATGCTATCCAAGATGATGCATTGGATGATTTCATGATATATAATAGATCCCCATCAGCTTTGGGCTCTTCTATGCTTGATGCTAGTCAACTATTGGTTGCAAGTGAGGATGTGCAGGTGTTATGTAAGCCAAATGATTGTGATGAGATTGATCCAGAGCTGGAGGCTATTCTCGATGATGCCTTATTGAACTTTGTATGTGTTGATGGTGTGGATGCTTTGCATACTTTGCAACGGCCTAAAGAAGAGGTATATAATAGCATAGAGGAAGCCAATGAAGACCATGCTTTTCCGTCTTTGGATGAGAAGAATGTGAATGTTTGTCAGTGGGTGAGCTGGATCCGGGCAAGGTAGATTTGGATGGGATGTTACCAAGTGTGTGTTCCATGCTGTTAATGCAGTTGTTACTTGGTGTGGCCATACAATATGTGATGCAAAGGCTTCAAACATGGCCTGAGGAAAATTTTGAAGGAAATTATTTTGAAGAGCATCCCACTTTGAATGATGAGGGTAATTATGCATATGCAGGGAATCTAAGTGAGGATAGGGCTTCATATGAGCAAAGGATATGGCACATATGCCAAAAGCGGTTGGTATTTGATCCAGGTGGGAAAGCTGAACCATTCAGATGTGATTGCTAAGATATAAATATCTTGCAGGCTAGGGGGGTAGGTTAAGATGTCATGCTATGTTTCAACAAAGGATAACCCCTTGTGAGTGGCACTATGTATATTCTTCTACTGTTTCATGTTTACTAGGGTGATACCAACTGGGTCAGGTTTGACAGGGTTTAAGACGCCTAGTTGGATGCTTGTACATATACCAATGTTGGTGTGCAAATAATGAATGGACACTCAATTCTAGGACCTCTGTGGCACATACCAGAGGATGTGCAGGTTTAGAGGGCGTGGATGTCGTGCTATGGCACGTCTATGGTGTGAAACCATGCATATGAGACTATCAAATGCAAATCTAGATGCATGGGAATAAGTGCTATGAGACGAGACATTATATGATGCCCATGTACATATGTTCATATTGTAAATGAGGTTCAATAAGACGAGCCGAGGCTGAGTTTGGTCTTGAAGCTTTGTATATGAGTGTGGTGTGAATTATGGAGCCTTATGCTTATGGTAGACCTTGCAGTAGGAAACACTCAGTTACATACTTGGCCTGTGTGGCTATGTAAATGATGGTATGGGTGGCTCGTAAAAGGGCTATGTGAATGATGTAAATGGCTACCCATGTGCATGATATGGACTCCCCTCAATGTGGATGAAGATCCTTTTCCATCATCATTTCCAAACCAATGTGACATGGAACTCATGCATATTTTTCAAGAAAGGTACTATAGATGAAGCCCATGATCATCATGAAGAAGCTCCCAAAGTTGCAAAACAATGGGTGATGTAGTGTCTTGAAGCACATACATGATGTCGAAGGTCCCACAAGTCATGCATGTGAAGGTTTTAGTAGACTGATATGAACATGATATTTGATGCCGCCTTGGTCCATGTATTTGCATAAGAAGAGTAGATATATTATGTGTATAGAAGGTATATGAAGGGGCAGCTAGCGTGGCAGTAACAAAAAGAGAAATCTGAAATTAATGTAAAAAAGAAAGGGTGGCGCAAGTGTCTTTGGGAAACATCGGGAAACACGAGAATTCAGCTGCAAAAGGTGGGTGCGCCCGATTTCCTTGCGGAGAAAAAAGAGGAAATAACCAGAAATCAGCGCAGAGAGGGGGGGGAGATAGGCAGAAACGAAGGGGAAGAAAAACCAGTGTTTGGAATATTGCAGAATTCCTTGTTTTGTGAGAACAACTTCTGTTCAAGCCTTGTAGGAGTTCAAATTAAAGAGGAAATTAAGCTGCGTTTAATGATACGCTTCCAGAAACTTTCAAAAAATGAAGAGAACTGCTGCAGAATTCATGTGCAGGCCGTCTGGCTGGACTCTCTAGTGATATGGTACTTGTGAGAGTGGAGCAGTAGTGGTCGTCTACAAGCGCAAAGCAGAGGCTGGCTGTCGTGGGTTCGTGTGAAGTAAGTCGAGCTACTGCTGGCGGCTTCAACTAAGGTTAGTGTGACTGTGTGTATATTATGGTGGTTACCGCCTTTGGCAGAGAGCTGGTGAGGTGACGGGTGGTTAGCAGACGCCTCGTAGAGCAGCGCACTAGGGAGTGTGGAGCGCATGCGGGCTACTTCAGAGTGTCTGAGGAGCATGAGAATATTGAAACTGCAAGCATGGGAGGATTAGCGAGCGAAGCAAAGTGACTGGTGCAGCTACAGCCATACGGAGCTTCTCAGTTTCTTATTCCTCAAGGAAGTATGCATGATGGTGTTATCGTTGGAGATGAGGCCATGTATTTTTCCTCAACGAAGAACAATTGATAATGTATCTGTGATGACTTGAGGGCTTGGTGTTAAGGCTCTCCTTTTGATGTTGAGCTCATGTGGGCATACTGACGGGCTGTTGGTCAGTATAGTGGGCTACTATGGTCAAGTTTTTGGCTACCAATGGTTTTTATAAAAACTATATTGATGCCTTTGTGGGTTGTGGACCTTGATTCATTCCATGGCTATGTTGATGATTATGATGTTGATGGAAACGCATAAGAAGTGACAGGCTGATGCAGAGCTATTGGGAGGCTCATAGAGGCTAAAATACCATAGGTGTTGTGTTTTGGTGACTTATGTGCACTACTTGTCTCTGGTCTTCACAAAACTTTTTTCCAAAATAATATACTACATGATTGCATTGATGAGGCTATGTGTTGGTGACCTGGTAAGCTTGTACCCATCTGTCTAAATTGAAAAGCTTCTGCTGGTGGTTCTCCTTGAAGAGTTATATGTTGTGTTTCTTTGCTGGGATTTGAAAGCTACTCTCACAGCTAGAAGTCTCGCACTTTCCCAGCGACACGGCCCACGTCACGACAGCGTGCTCAGAGCTCAATGACGCGACTGAGAGAGATGCAAACCATCAATTAGCTGTATGAACTTGAGCACCTAGAGGTCTTCTTCAACTTCCTAGTTGAGAGCTCGACGAGATTCTGCCTCCTTAAGCTGTTGGAAGTCCTCCACTGGCTGGGGGTTCTTCTCCACAAAAAATGAAAGAAGGAGAACTAGCCTACACCACACAATATGAGACCTAATCTACCCCAGCTTTGATACCATGTTGAGAGAATGTGGTGCTCATGCTAGATTCAAACATGTGGAGGAGAGAGACCCAAAATACAAGAAGAGATCTTGCTTATTAAGTTGTTCAAAATACAACTAAGCTCCATGCTTCATACAAATGCCTTTGGCATGTGCCTTTAAATCAGCTTGCTAGTGGCCTAGGGTTAGGTGGCTCCCTTAGGACCATTCACACCCACACACCTTCTACACCCTCGTTTACTAAGGCTCCAAGGCCTATATCTTCTATATCTTCTATATCTTAATAGTATCCTAGTCTTGTGGAGTCCTTATAAGAGGTATTGGCCCAGAGACCAAACCTATGTATATATCATTAACACTGCTAGACTTAATGCATGTATTCATATTTAGTTTTTTAATTGCACACTTTTTGTGCCTGATACACAGATGTCTTCTACTAGTTTGGATAGTGATCGGTCTAGAGTGGTTGCGAAGAAGAATCCCTTGTTCATGTGCAAGATGCAAGAATGTTTATGTATGTGAACGTCGTGACATTGGAGCATATTAAAAAATGGGAATCATTTGAAGAAATGCAGCCAACTTGATGATGCAAGCCAATTCCTCGGTTAGTATACAAACTTATGAGATGAAATGTAGAATCATGGTTTGTCATTTGTAATGTTGAGTTTCATTTTTAAATATGATTCATTAGAATGAGGAGGGAATGGACATTCAGCACAAGTACTACACGATATGCCTCGTTATTCTGTCATTGAGGGAAACTTAAGGAAAAAGTACAAACATCATAAGGAGCACTTGGAAAGTGGACATGTTTAGTACATTTGGAAGACCTGGGATTTCCTCCACATGAGATAGAGGAAGAGGATGTCATGGAGAAGATGATCACTCACTTTTTTCAAAGTGAGGGTGAGGAAGAGACACGTAACTTTAATACTTCTTAAAGAGAGGATGTGTTACACAAAGAGGATAACATGCGATTGTATGAGGGTGCAAAGTACTCAACTTTGTGGGCATGCTTGAATATCCTCAACTTGCAAACAACTTATGGATGGAGCGATAATAGTGTGAATAGCCTACTTCGGTTATTAAAGAAGATGCTCCTAACAAAAAATTTGATGCCTTCAAGAAGAAGTGATGCCTGAAAAATACTTTCCAAGATTGGTATGGATTACACTCAAATTCATGCATGTCATAATGATTGTGTACTATTTAGGGGTACCTTTGCCAATGTCATGAAATGTCCAATTTGTGGAGAGGATTGTTACAAGAAGGATTCACATGGTGCAAAAATTCCACAAAAAGTATTGAGGCACTTTCCTATTATACCTCACATTCAACATTTGTTCCGATGTGTCAATATATTTATTGAATTAATGACATGGCATGTGAACCACATCATTCAACCGATGGCATGATGAGGATTCTCGCCGACACACTGGATTGGGCTCACATTGAGGATGGATGGCCAAAGTTAAAAGATGAGCCCCATTATTTACGGCTTGGATTGGGTATGGATGGGGTGAACCCATCTGGATTGAGGTCTACATCATGGTCCACATGGCCCATTGTTGTTGTGACTTACAATATTCCTCCATGAATTTCCATCAAGAAGCATCATGTGATGCTTGTGCTTCTTGTGCCCAGGAAGCACAAGGTAAAGAATATGCATGTATACTTGAGCCCTTGATTGATGAGCTCGAGCAATTATGGAGAGGCATAAGGGTGCATGATGTTTCTCAAACCAATTTCATGCCACAATGCAATGGTTAAGGGTATCTTGATGTGGACTATGCACAATTTTCTAGGCTATATAGAGTGCTCAAGAATGTCATACTCATAATTTGATTCTTATCTAAGCATGTACAACTGATTCATTTATAACTCTAATGGATTGTATTGTCTATTAACTTTCAAATCTTACATGCCAATTTTGTAGGTCTCACAACTAGATATAACGTATGTACAATTTTTGGTCCATCACTTATATCCAAACAAGCACATGCCCTAAAGAAAGTGTGTATGATGAACATCATCGACTTCTTCCCGCAAACCACCCTATATTTATGCTCCATCATTGGTTTCTCCAATTGTGATGAGAGGTGCAGATTGGGAAGCCATGTGGCATTCGCCTCCTGCAATGCCATTTTAGGGAAGGTGGAGAGATGGAGAGTGGGATGAGAGATGGAGGGTGACTCACATCACAGCACCCATGAGCATGAAAAGGTACTCAATCTTCTATCGTCTACCATATTGGACATAGTTAAGAATAAATCATCTTTTGGATCCAATGTACATTTTTAAGAATGTGTTATCAATGATTTGGGACCATATAATTGGTAAAAAAAGACACCCATGCAATAAGGGATGACCTAAAGGATATCGGACACATAGAAAATGCATGGCCAAGTATAGTGAATGACAAGGTGGTTTTACCAAAGGAGCCATGTAGGTTGATAAGGCAAGAGGAAAATAATGTCAAGAATCGAATTTCATCTTTTTGTACACCAACCAATGTAATGCACTAATTAAAGGGTGCATTTACAATAACAAAAAGGAAGAGTGAGCATCAATTGTATGGTCTCAAATCACATTATTGGCACACAAGATGATGCAGATACATACATAACTATATCTATTTTTTGGGCACTCCTTGGTTTATGTTGTGTGGACTCTATATTGATCTTTTATTGTTTTCAAAATTTTATTTCACTAGTTCATACCTCCAACATCAATTAGTTGGTGCAGAGAAGAGAAAGCTTGGAATGCCATCTATAAATTAGGTGTGCTGGCAAGGTAAGTTCCAATCAAAACTCTATATTTGTGTGTTTGATATCATATAGCTTTGAAATTATCTATTCTTCTTTAATTTATCATTTTTTTCTTTGTTGAATAGGTGGATAGTGTCAAAGGAGATTCATCTAGCTTCCATTGAGAAGGCTCGAGTTAATTGAGGCGGTGTGTATGATTAAAGAAACCACAAACCATACTCACAAAACTCAATTGCACCTCCTAGTACATTTGGTGGATGAGGTGGCTTTATGTGGCATTGTTCATAGCCAGTGGATGTTCTTTCTTAAATTCTTCATGAAAACCTTGAAGGGATTTGTGAGGTAAAGGGCAAGGCTAGAAGGAATCATGATAGAGGGATGGTTGGTGCAAGAATCTCTCGTATACATCTCTGAATATTTTGAACAAATTAATCCATCTACACCTAGATTCATGCATAACGATGAGGTTGAATGAATGGTATCACATGTGCACATGGAAAAGGATTCATTTTTGAAAGATGGATGAGTCCATGCAAAAAAAGGTCATTAAATTTTCTCCTTTTAACATATCTATGATAGAAAAGTGGATTGTATGACGATGCAAGAAAGATAAGGATAGCGAAGAGAAGAGAATTTAAGAGATCAACACAAAGGCACATGGCATATGAACCCAACCTAAAGGCTCTTCCAAAGGATTGCAATACTAAATGGCTTAGAGATTCCCTAGAGCAAGCCGAATGGATGGAAGAGGAGATTACAAGAGAAGAATGGGAGTATGCAAGGGGATGCGACTACCATGTAAGTAAAGATGTTTCGCTAAGATATATAATGTAAGTAAAGATGTTTTGCTAAGATAAATAATGTTGAATACTAAATTTCTTACATAAAAGCTAGATTAAAGATTTTTTATTGGGTTGCAGTATAAAGTGCATAATGCAATGTGGTCAGAAGGTCAACATTTCCGCACTCAACTTGGTCTCTAAGAGAATCACATATGATTGTGGTGTAATGGCAAGTTTTGACCAAGAAAGTCAAGCTAGTAGAAGAGATAATAATATTATAGCATAGAAACTTTAATATTGTGAAAAAATTCAAGAAATCTTGGAGATTAGATTCAGAGCTTTCAAAGTGTTCATCTCTTTGATATTAAGTGGTTCAAAGTGGTATATAGAGATACTCAAGAAACCGTTCAAGAAGCATCCAAGCGGATTTTTTGTAATTAACTCTAGTAAATTATAGCAAGATTCAAGAGACACATACGTTCTACTATAACATTGCGAATAGGTTTACACTTGATTTTCAATTTTGATGAATCTATAGATAGAATAAAGACATTGTATATATTTTCTTGTTGTAAATATTTTATGGTTCTTTATTTTAGGTTGTGTTTCATTCAAACCAAAGAGATCCTAATTGGTGATATGTAATACAAGGTTTTCCTCGATCTAAATGCATATTTCAAGATCAAGATGTTGAAGAAGAAATGGATGGTGGATAATTAATGGAGGATACAACTAACAATCAATATGATGACCATGATGATAATATCTCTACATCTTCTTCAAGTAGTAGAATAAGACTTTGTATTGATATAGGAGACATCAAAATGATGGATTTATAGATAGACCAATTGGCATGATGGATTTATTGCAAGATGGATTTGATGATGGTACAAATTAAATATATATTATCATAACATATATACACATTGATCGGTTTGTATAACGATTTGATGATTTTATTGTTTTATTTGGATGTTTGTGAATCCTTTTGGGTTTTGACTTATTTTAAGCTTTTATTTCCACTAAATTTCAACACTATTATTTTCCTCAACCTCGTTGTTGTGAGCGGTGTTTAATTAGCACCGCTCAATGACGGGCGGGCACTAATAATAGCGTTAGTGCTTATCTAGCACTACCGAGTGGCATAGAGATTCAAGAAACACATTAGTTCTACCACAACATTGTGAATAGATTTACACTTAATTTTTAGTTTTGATGAATCTATAGATAGAAGAAAGTCATTGTATATATTTTCTCGTAAATATTTTGTGGTTGTTTCTTTTAGGTTATGTTTCATTCAGACCAAAGAGATCCTAATTGGTGATATGTAATACAAGTCGTTCCTCGATCTAAACGTATATTTCAAGATCAAGATGTTGAAGAAGAAATGCATGGTGGATAATTAATGGAGGATACAACTAACAATCAATATGACGACCATGATGATAATATCTCTACATCTTCTTCAAGTAGTAGAATAGGACTTTGTATTGATATAGGAGACATCAAAATGATGGATTGATAGATAGACCAATTGGCATGCATGGATTTATTGCAAGATGGATTTGATGATGGTACAAATTAAATATATATCATCATAACATATGTACACATTGATCGGTTTGTATAACGATTTGATGATTTTGTTATTTTATTTGGATGTTTGTGAATCCTTTTGGGTTTTGATTTATTTTAAGCTTTTATTTCTACTAAATTTCAACACTATTTTTTCCCTCAACCTGGTTGTGAGCGGTGTTTAATTAGCACTGCTCAATGATGGTGTTGGTGCTTATCTAGCACTACCGAGTGGCATAGAGATTCAAGAAACACATAAGTTCTACCATAACATTGTGAATAGGTTTACACTTAATTTTTAGTTTTGATGAATCTATAGATAGAAGAAAGTCATTGTATATATTTTCTCGTATATATTTTGTGGTTGTTTCTTTTAGGTTATGTTTCATTCAGACCAAAGAGATCCTAATTGGTGATATGTAATACAAGTCATTCCTCGATCTAAACGTATATTTCAAGATCAAGATGTTGAAAAAGAAATGCATGGTGGACAATCAATGGAGGATACAACTAACAATCAATATGACAACCATGATGATAATATCTCTACATCTTCTTCAAGTAGTAGAATAGGACTTTGTATTGATATAGGAGACATCAAAATGATGGATTTATAGTAGATAGACCAATTGGCATGCATGGATTTATTGCAAGATGGATTTGATGATGGTACAAATTAAATATATATCATCATAACATATGTACACATTGATTAGTTTGTATAACGATTTGATGATTTTGTTATTTTATTTGGATATTTGTGAATCCTTTTGGGTTTTGATTTATTTTAAGCTTTTATTTCCACTAAATTTCAACACTATTTTTTTCCTCAACCTCGTTGTTTTGTGAGCTGTGCTTATAGCGATGTTTAATTAGCACCACTCAGCGGGCGGACACTAATAACGGCGTTTATCATGCCGCTTATCCAGCACTACCAAGTGGCACTAATAATGGTGCTTTTAGAGTGGTGTAACATAAAATGCCGAAAATATATGTTACGTCGTAAATATATGTTATATGGCAAATAAATGCTTCTAATGATGCCTTATCTTGTAGTAGTGAATCTAGCACTTCTATGACTATTGATTTATGTTCCAAAGGGGATAATAGAATATTGGAAGTGTGATCAGAGGTGTTGGAAAATCCTAGGGAAGAAATTATCTTTGCATTAAAAAATGTTAAACATCATCACACACTTACCCTTGTCTTATTCGAAAGCAAGGCATTTGCATATATCAGAGCTGGGGTTCTCTCTTTTAGACGACCTCCCAAAACATTCGAAATTGGGTCATGTGGGACTCTAAGTCCCACGCACACTCATGCATCGAAGAGTTCTCCAAAAAGAACTCCACATCTCACCAATTGATTATTCTAACCCAAGTGTATCTTACTCAGGGAGCCATGATTCTCTCCCTTGACCAAGATACCCTATGGAAGTTGCTACTCCACGAACTTGAAGACAGTGGATCTAAAGATGATTAAAGCACATGATCAAGGTCATAATTTATTAATAAAATAATTAGTAGTAATGAGGATTAAGATATACAAATAACAAGCACAATAAGACTAGGGATTCATTGTAAATTAGCTCTAAAATAAAATATC
Organism: Cibotium barometz; assembly: GCF_041138505.1. Lineage (NCBI taxonomy): Eukaryota > Viridiplantae > Streptophyta > Polypodiopsida > Cyatheales > Cibotiaceae > Cibotium > Cibotium barometz. The sequence continues at coordinate 8,148,287 of NC_141079.1, forward strand.
ATGGACATTTAAATAAATATGGAACTACTTTATAAGCTTGAGAATGCATGTACACCTTGTAAGCATCTTCCTTGGGTCCCTCTTTTTTTTTATCAATTAAGCCTAACATAGTACAATGTTCGCTTTCACACTCTTCCGATTACTATCAACCTGCATTGCGCCTAGGTTGAAGACTAATCCCACATGCGTGTCGCACATTGGTACCAAAATATGGCATATTGAGAAATCCAATTACATAATAAAATAACTAGGATCCATGCTTGAAAGTCAACTAGATCCGAAGAGATTTGCCTCGTCATCTTTCGAACTCTCTGACCCCTGCTCTTGGATTTGGCTATGCAAACAAAGGGGTCACCTGCTCTTTGCTTTGTACATGGGACCTCGGGGGGGTCACTCACAAAAAAATGTGAATATCACGTGCGTTCAACAGAAGCATATTTTTAATTTATGAAACTTACAGAAATATATTTACATAAGGGTATGATTTAATTTTTTTAAAAAAAATTTACATATTCATAAAGAAAAGGAGATATTATATAGATAAAAAAATTCATAGATAAGGGATTTAAAATATAGGCCTTGAACGCACGCGATAGGGGTATTCTACATACAGTGACCCCCCCGAGCATGGGACTGTCTCTCATCTTCATACTCATCATCCTTGGAATGGTTGTCCTTAGATTCCTCATCTGAGCCATCCCCTTTCCAGTCTGGCCCCGCCGTGACCTTTTTTGGGACAATGGAGGTGTGGATTTCTTACCCTTTTTTCTTATCGCGTGGGTCAATTCTTGCTCGATGGCAAGCTTTTTGTCCTTTCTGTGTCCATTGCATTCAACCAACACATTAGAACTATAAAGTCCCAAAAATAGGCTTCATACCTCGTACAAATTAAATATTATACACAAGGAAACGTACTTGAAAACTATTGTGCCTCCTCTGGAGGAAACTCCCCCTCTGGGTAGTCTAACCACCATGGGCAAAGTATCCATGTGTCCTTGCCCCGAAGCTTGTCGATCCACTCTACAATCCTGTCTCCTCCACCTCAGACAACACCCAAAAGGGTGCTTGGGAGTGTAGACTCGATCACATACGCTACTTCTCTACCACCTAATACACAACCATTAAAGAAGTATAAGAAACCAATACAAGAGGTAGGACAACTTCTCCACCATGCAAGGCAAAAAAAAAAAAGAGTTTTGGTACTTTATACTTGTATAAGAGGCATCATGCTATGCATGATAGGTGTGGTTGTTGCTGATCACGATTTAAGCTAGCACACATTTGTCCTTTCCACCTCCGAATGCCTTCTAAAAATGAGACTTCTTGTAAGATTTCAAGGCATTTGTGATACCTACTCTAGATTCTACTATGGCTCTTTCATGCATAGTGGGGCAGCTATTGCAGGTGAGCCCGCCTCTAGCTTTGTGAGAAATTTTAGTGGTGTACTTGGTCAATTGGAAATAGTACACATGACGATGGATCCACATGAAGAAGGCTCTATCGGATGGTGAAATCTACGCATCCCTCATAGCAAACTTGCCACCAGCCAATATGTCAAGAAGCCTACATTTCTTGCATTATAAACAAGCATTAGGTTTCTAATTACTTTAAAAAAATGTAATGCATCAAGAGAGCTCGAGATCTTACTCTTTATTTGAAACATATGCTCAAGCAATCTTGGTTAGCTTTGGCGTAGTGAATTTGCTAGCCTTTTCACCTCACCCTTGGTACAAGATCACTTTTTTAAAGAACTCTTTCCCATAGTTGGGGTTGGCAATTTGTGCCAGCTCATGTCCTCTTTTAGTGAAAAGTGCCTTCGTATCCTTTAGGGCATCCCTATAGTTCTTGTGAAATATTTCTGCATCCCTATAGTTCTTGTGAAATATTTCTGCATCCATCATGTATTATCTACTCCCTTGCTCACGAAAGCCACTAATCTTGGCCTAAAACATGGCATCAAAGTCCAACTGCATTGCATTTATATTTATTTAAGAAACAAACACCATATTAGATAATTTAGGAAAAATCTAATTCCCATTTGAAAAAATGGGATCATGGTGGTGAACTTGTCCAAAATTTTGTCAAAACCCCCTCATGTGACATATCATTGGAAACATCTTGAAGAGTAGAATCTAGATCTACGATCTCTGACAAATTTGGAACTGACATGTTTAAGATATATCCAAAATGAAATGGAGTGATTGATTTCCAAAATATGACATTTGTCCTAAATTACCTAATATTGACTTAACATACTTCAAAATGAAAACATTAAGAAATATAATTTGAAATCAAAACATATTGTAATGCACACACACCTTGAAAACTAATTGTGACAAGAGTGCCATGGGAAGCTTTAACCACTTGGATCTCTTGGGTTCTCAATGACTAAGCTCTTTCTAGGTCCATGCACGATCAACCTTACTAAACTTTGACAACAATGATTGTGGATCAGCAAGACCCACACACTGCATCATAAATATATCATGTGCAACAAGCTAGATATTTTGGAGGATTATGATCAGTGATACTATGGTTTTATTAAAGGATTGTTTTAAAGACAGCTGAATCTGTGAAACAAGCAATTTCATATTGGGTATGTAAGTGGTGTGATTATCTTGAAGTTTGCATGAAGCGCCGACTAGGGGGCGTGGGAACTCTTTTCCCTTGTACTCGAGGCAAAACATAACCAAATTCCTACCGTCTTGTGAATGAGGTCGTGGAGACCTAATCTGATAAAGTTGTGACAGCTGTGCTGAACGGAGAGTCAATGGAGGACATCTTGTGTAGCAAGGTCGTCCGAGGTCTTGACCAGCCTCGATTTGATTAAAATGGTGAGCTTCCGGTATGGTGGATGAGGGACCAAGGAAGCAGCCTATGAGTGAAGCACTAGGTCACCTACGAAGGATCCTAGAGGGTGCTGACACTATGGTGCCCGGGCTTTGGGTCGCAGACGATACCCACGCGTGTGTCGGGGAAGATATTGGAACAAGGAGTAAGAGTTGTTTTCTGATTTCGGGCATGGATCTGGTTGATTAACCTTGCTGGTCCATGGCTCTTTTATATGGATCCGTTGGTTGATCTTGCTGATCTTCAACGGAGATTCCATTTTTGATATGTGAATATATTGCCGGTTACTATGAGCTAGGAACTATCGAAAAGGCCCCTAAGTGGATAGGTGGTGAGCGTTCTGGTTGTGCCAATGATGCCATATATATACCGATGAAGGAATGATTGGAAATAAAGATTCAACCAAAGATTTTGAGGATTATGAACAATGACATAATGTTTTCATTACATGATTGTTTTTAAAGATAGCGGATTCCGTGAAAAAAGGCAATTTCATATTAGGTGTGTAAGTGGTGTGACTAGTTTTAGGTTTGCATGAATATCCGGCTAGGGGGTTTGGGAACTCTTTTCCCTGGTACCCGAGACAAACCTAACCAAAATCTTAATTGGTTCCCATCACTACAATGGTTGGTGGGTGGTTGGCTAACCCACGGGATTGGATGGGGTTAGGCTAGACTGATGGATCCCTAAATTGAGACTCAATTCTGTTATGGTACGATAGATGAAGTAAATCCCAGACAAAAATTGTCATATGGAAGAGAATCAACAGTTGTGCATGAGGAAAAAAGCGTTGGTCTCTATGATCCAAGTGCAATCTTTTCCCTGATCTGACTATGGGAATTACAGGTTCGGTTAGATTAGTTCAGTTAGTTAAGGCTTTTGACTACGTTAGAGAAAATTTATCCTGGAGGAATCGCCCGTGCTTTTTGGGTTCGGGTCCGGTTTTGGAAGAACCGATGGATTAGTCTCTTGTCCGGATATCCGTGGGCGAGGCCCAAGTGTGGGAGCTTGCCCCGTGCAAGAAGTGCTACTTCCACTGCTAGCACCCCTGAATTTGTTGCGCGATGGGGTCAGGGATTTCACAGCTGGTATTAGAGCAAATTGTCTAATGTGGATCAACCGAGAAGCCAAAAATGTTAAAAATTTATGAAGAAGCAGTGAAAGGTTGTAATTGTGTGATACAATTCATACAAATTGATTATATTCAGACTGGAATTCATAAATTAGTAATTGGGTGTTCAGTTGGAGGTACCGCAATTGCATGGAATCCTTGACTTGCTTGAGACCTAGACATGATGGTATTTACCTTATAGTTCCAAGGACCGTGACTACCCATATATATCGAGGGTATAACTGTAACTCTTTATTGGCAGTATATACGAGTAAATCTAAGACTTGAAATTATAAGCATAAATGCTATCCAGTTGATAAATTCGAATGTGGTTGATATGATTTTTAAATTCTGGTTGAGAACTAATGAGTTGATTTGGATTCTGATTGAAATGTAATAAGCTGAGCAAAACCACAATGAGGATGAATGGGACCAGTCCTTGTGATGATGTTCATAACTAGAATGATGTTAATGACTTCAGCAAATCACTATGAGATTAATGGATTGTGCTGGACAGATTGCTGCTGTTAACACTTGACCTAGTGGATCAAGTTAAGGGATGTTAAATTAAAAATTTGTATAATTGAAAATTCCCTTGGAGGATTGTTCAGATAGAAAGTTTGGTCTAATGGACCATTATTGTGATAAGAATTTGGATGTTATGATCTGAGTGAATTGTTATCTAATGATGAGCTCTATATAATGGATCTTTATCCCAGGATTCTGTTGGGTTCACCAGACTATAAGGAACCCCAGATTCAGTTGGATCTTAAGGAAAAGAGTTGTCCTCTAATTTTGCGAGATGAGGACATCTCGCGTTTTTTAAGTGGGGTAGGATGTAAGATTCCTCCCTCCAGCTTTTGAGGTGTGCAAGTGTAAGAATCTCCCCTTTTGATCTTATAATTATTCCCCTCTCTGAAATAAAAGAAAGATCCTGCTTTACCCTGTTTTGGCCTAAAGAGAGTAAATGTCTAGAGGGAGGTAATTCAAAATTGAGATATTTTTGGATATAAAAATCCTCCTAGTGTCTAAAATGGTTTCCCTTGAAACAAAAATTCAAAAAGAACTTTCCAATGTGCAATTGGAATTAATTGAAAATAGTTAAAAAAGACCTTAGCCTAAGGGTCCAGATTTTTTGAAATTTTTGAATTATGCTTCAATTAAGGTTCCTACGGACCAATAAAATTAATCCAAATGTAGGGAGGAGATAAATTGAAGAATATAATAAAATTCCCCAAAAATGAGTAAATACTCACATAAGATGAAGAGTTGACTAAGGACAAGGTTTATTAGTTAAAAAAGAAGACTCTGAGATATTTAGAGGAAATGATACATTTTTGACACCTCAGTGTGGGAAATTCCCCTCATGAAGGAGGTGCCTATTTCACATGTGTGGAGGAGTTTTAAACTCATAAATAATGAGATATTTCATCTCTCCTCTCTCTTGTTTCAACTAAATCCAAAAAGTAAGCTAAACTGACCTCAAAAAGTGACCAAATTGATCTAGAAAATTCTAGAATCAGTTTGCTCGGTTAGAGGCTCATTTTTTCCTATAAATAGAAGCCTCCCCCTTTGTAAAAGATTAATAGTGTTTAGGCACTGTTACTCTACTCCTCCCCAGAGCCAAAAACATTGAATTCACTTGATAATTCAATTATTTTTGACTAAATCCTCTACAAAGAATTGGTGGCCACTCTTGATCCAAACAAGAGTAGAACCCTCAATCCCTCAAGCCAAAGGAAAGCTCACAAAACTCTATGTAAGTTATTAATTCTACTTTTTTTTAATTCTAATCTATGGTTTTTTGATTTCTTACTTTTTTAATGTGAATATGGATGTTATGCCTTGATGAAAAGGACACCCCCTTCTTTTCATTAAGAATTCAGCCTTTCTTTATCCTAAAATGAGTAACAAAAAAGTTAATTAAACTTTTCTTATTACTCTTTAGAAAGTGAAAATTGAGTAGATTAGAGTATACTTCAAATTGGGATTAATTTTTAAATTGATGTTAGAATGTAAAAATTGAGAAATGGTCAGCCATACAAAGGAGGTTATGGCAAAATTTTCTTAAATTTTGTAAAACTAAAGTTTATCATTAGGTTATTCTAAAAGAGTAATTCCCTCCATTTGTGCATTCTAAAAGATTTATTTTTATTTCAAAAGTGTTATTCTCATTAAAATTGAATTTATGCATAGAAGGATGCATAAAAGATTTATTTTTATTTCAAAAGTGTTATTCTCATTAAAATTGAATTTATGCATAGAAGGATGCATACAAGATTTATTTTTAATTCAAAAGTGTTATTCTCATTAAAATTGAATTTATGCATAGAAAGATGCATAAAGGATTTATTTTTAATTCAAAAGTGTTATTCTCATTAAAATTGAATTTATGCATAGAAAGATACATAAAGGATTTATTTTATTTCAAAAGTGTCATTCTCATTAAAATTGAATTAATGCATAGAAAGATGCATAAAGGATTTAATTTTATTTCAAAAGTGTTATTTTTCTTAAATTTAAATTATGCATAAATAGATGCGTAAAGAATCTTTATATCAAAAATTAGAATTCTCTTAAACTCTATGTTCAAATTCTATGAATAGAAGTGATGAGAATATGATGTGAATAGATGTGATGAGATAAGATGTGAATCAGATAGATGATGATTGGATGGATGGATGTGATATGAATTAGATAGATGTGAATGAATGGATGGATGGATGTGATGTGAATGGAGGTTATGAGAATGAGAGGTGAATAGATGTGATGAGATGTGATGTGAATAGAGGTGAAGAGAATGAGAGGTAAATAGATGTGATGAGATGTGGTGTGAATTCGATAAATGTGAATGAATGGATGGATGGATGTGATGTGAATAGAGGTGATGAGAATGAGAGGTGACTAGATGTGATGAGATGTGATGTGAATCAGATAGATGATGAATGGATGGATGGATGTGGTGTGAATAGAGGTGATGAGAATGTGAGGTGAATAGATTTTATGAGATAAGATGTGATTCAGATAGATGGGAATGAATGGATGGAGGATGGATGTGAAGGAATAGAGGTGATGAGATGTGAGGTGAATAGAGGTGATGAGATGTGAGGTGAATAGAGGTGATGAGATGTGATTCAGATAGATGGGAATGAATGGATGGAGGATGGATGTGAAGTGAATAGAGGTGATGAGATGTGAGGTGAATAGATGTGATGAGATGTGATGTGAATCAGGATGTAAATGAATGATATGGGATATGAGTGGATGATATGTGATGAAAATGGATGTAAATGTATGATATGGGATATGAGTGGATGATATGTGATGAAAATGGATGTAAATGTATAAGTGAAGAATGGATGTGAATGTATATGTGAAAGAATTGATGTGAATGAGTATGTGAAAGAATGGATATAGATGTGTATGTGAAAGAATGTGATGTGATGGAAAGAGATGTGATGTGTCATAAATATATATGAATGTGAATGTGATGAATATGAATGAATGTGAATGTGATGAATATGAATGAATGTGAATATGATGGATTTGAATGAATGTGATGTGATGGAATGTGAATCGGGATAGATATAATTGAATGAGATGTGAGGTAAAATGAATGAGATGTGATGTGAGTGAATGTGATGTGGTCTGAATGGATGAGATGTGAATGAATGTGATGTGATGAGATGTGGATGAATGTGATGTGATGAGATGTGGACATGGGTAGGTGTGCGAGTGGATGAGATCTGATGAGAGGATAAATTGAGGAAAGATGTGATGAGATGAAAATGATATGATTGGATGAGAATAGGAATACTTATGAAATGGTTGTGGAATTAAATGATGTGGGTTGATGTGGAGCAATGTGGAAAGACGAGAGTTCGTTATAGAAACTATATTTTTGAATTATTTTTTAATGACTATTTTATGTCAAGAATGCTGGAGAAGCATTTTGACCGTCTTGTGAATGAGGTCGTGGGAGACCTAATCTGTTAAAGTTGCAACAGCTGCTGCTGACGGAGAGTCAATGGAGGACATCTCGTGTAGCAAGGTCGGCTGAGGTCTTGACCAGCCTCGGTTCGATTAAAATGGTGAGCTTCCGGTATGGTGGATGAGGGACCAAAGAAAGCGGCCTATGAGTGAAGCGCTAGGTCATCTGTTGTTTGCGAAGGATCCTAGAGAGTGTTGACCATACGGTGCTCGGGTTTTGGGTCACCGACGATACCCACGCGTGTGTTGGGGAAGATATTGGAACAAGAAGTAAGAGTTGTTTTCTAATTTCAGGCATGGATCTGGTATGACCTTGCTGGTCCTCAAAACAGATGAGTCCATGGCTCTTTTATATGGATCTTTTGGTTGATCTTGCTGATCTTCAACGGAGATTCCATTTTTGATATGTGAATATATTGTCGGTTACTATGAGCTAGGAACTATCGAAAAGGTACCTGAGTGGACAGGTGGTGAGCGTTCTGGTTGCCAATGATGCCATAGATATACTGATGAAGGAATGATTGGAAATAAAGATTCAACTGGAGATTTTAAGGATTGTGATCAGTGACATAATGAAACTTAAATGATTGTTTTTAAAGATAGCTAATTCCGTGAAAAAAAAGCAATTTCATGTTGGGTGTGTAAGTGGTGTGACTAGTTTTAAGTTTGCATGAATATCCGGCTAGGGGGCCTGGGAACTCTTTTCCCTGGTACCCGAGACAAAACCTAACCAAATTCCTAATTGGATCCCATCACTACAGTGGTTGGGCGGTTGGCTAACCCACGGGATTGGATGGTAGGCTGGACTGGTGGATCCCTAAATTGAGACTCAATTATGTTATGGTATGATAGATGAAGTAAATCCCGGATAAAAATTGTTCTATGGAAAAGAATCAACGGTTGTGCCTCTCAGTGAGGAAAAAAGCGTTGGTCTCTATGATCCAAGTGCAATCTTTTTCCTAATCTGACTATGGGACTTACGGGTTCGGTCAGATCAGTTCAGTTAGTTAAGGCTTTTGACTACGTTAGAGAAAATTTATCCTGGAGGAGTCGCCTGTGCTTTCCGGGCAAGGGAAGTTTTTCCGGGTTCGGTTTTGGAAGAACCAATGGATTAGTCTCTTGTCCGGATATCGGTGGGCGAGGCCCTGAGTGTGGGACCCTGCCCCATGCAAGAAGTGCTATTTTCGCTGCTAGCACCTCTGAATTCATTGCGTGGTGGGGTCAGGGATTTCACACTCAATGTAAGATAATACTTATTAGTCATATTATCACAATTTATATTATCTCCATAAAACTTTAACCATATAATTCATGAATGAAACAAGTTAAGAAAAAAACCATGATGATGATAACCATTATTTAGCTCATATCGAAATGGAGTACAGTCATGTCCTACGCCTAGATGGTGGGCATCCTAATGGTAGATTTAATGGTAACCTTGCTTGCTCCCGTCTAGATCGCACAAGAAGAGGTCTATGAAATGAGTAGTTTATGAGTAGCTCATCTCCAGCACGTAGAGAACATGTAGCGATAACTACATATCATTGACATTGTCATCTCATGAACTCCTCACAACCTATGCGCTCCTCAAAAGCATAATTTGGTTGTCACCACACAATCCTCTAGAACTGTTTTATAAGTCTAACTATATTTCCATGAGTGTAAGGTCTACCATCTATACAAGTACGTTTCCTATCTCTTTGGCTGCTTGTCTATCTTTGAAGTGACTCATAATTCAATTCATGCCATATGAGGACATGCTAATTGTATATGATGCAGGCAGTTCCAAACACTCCTAGTGTATGTTGGACCACAAAATCTCATAAGTGTGACTTTGTGACCATGGGAAACTTGAAGATGTTGAGCTATATGAAGACAGTAAAACTGGCACCATTTATTGAGGAAGGTGCTATACTATAATGATATTCACAATGAGATAACTCTTACCAATCTCGGAGGTTTCCCAATCCAGCCACCATCTCCTCTACGATCATAAGATCGAGACGTTAATGAAGGTAGTATTTGCCTTCGTTTTTGCACGTACTTTTGGAGTATGTTCCTCATACTCTTGTACATAATCCAACTTAGATACCTAGTTGCTTATGTATTTAGGTGAATTATTATATTTCTACCCCAGATTTATTGTGTTTATTGGGTAGTTATCATTAGAAAGGCGCCAATACTTCAAATTGTTTTCTACTTATTCTTTGATGTGGTCTCAAGTATATAGAGATAGGTTTTAGTATGTGAAAGTCTGGGATAAGGCCATCTCATTCCTTTTATTCATGATTTTATTCATATTTCCTAGACATCATACTAGGGAGTTCTAAATTGATAAGGTATGCATGGGTGGTATCATGGTGGTATGGGATGCCTAGCGATCCCTCACATATATTATCTTATTGAATAATTTGGGCATAGGATTTTTGCCTTGCTTACATCACTTGGAATGTTGACTCCAACATTAAAAGATAAACTCATTTTTTGAATTCCTTTGAAGTTGTGGTGTAGGCATTCTCTAGATAAACTTCTTTTATTATCTATAGCCTGCATGTTTTGATGAGTGTACTCTCGTCGGCAACTTGTTGAAATCTCTTTCTTTAGAGTACAACGAGTTTATCTTGTTGTGTTCGAATTAAGGAATTTTGGATTCTTCCTTTATTGGCATTTCCTTCTCTAGTTCCATCCTTTAGGTGATTTATACAGTCCACCTGATGGTTTACGGATGTACATATGTGATGTTTATATGGGTAACTCGGGATGTTGATAATTCTCTCTGTAGATGTGGATACGTCGAGCCGCTGATGGAACCCTGGTTTCGGCTGTTATGATGCCATGTCTTCCTACTTTATTTTGAATGGTTTACAACATGTTTTTCATGAAATTGAAAACTACTTTGAGTATTAGTTCCTCTGATCACCCGCAGTCTGATGGGTAAATAGAGTGTGTTCACGAATCACATTTTAGAGGATATGCTTCATGCTTACATCTTTGGCATCGAGTTGGGAAAAGTATCTTCCAATGATGAAATTTGCCTATAACAATTCTAAGTATACGGCTACTGGTTATAGTCCGTTCATGCTTATGTATGGGTATCAGCCCAGGGTTCCTATTGATGTCAATTTTAAGGACATTGAGCTTGATGCATCACGGGATTTCTTTTGTGATATGCTGGAAATGCTGACCCAATCTCAGGATTCCCAGATAGAGAACGATTATGCTAATAGGGGACTCTCACCTCGGTCTTTTGAGACAGGAGCATTGGTTTATTTAGTTCCTAAAGATTCCCAGACTTTATCAAAAGAAAAGTGCTCAAAATTATCTCCTAGATATTGTGGTCCATTCCAAGTTATATGTCAGATTGGCACGGTTGCGTATGAATTAAAACTACCTCCACATGTCAGAGTTCATCTAGTCTTTCATGTCAGCAGACTGAAAAGAGAACCTGGGAGGTGAGAATAACACAGTTAGTCCTCAAGAACTCATTGAGGTCGAGGATTTATCCTATGTTTCACATGAACCTGAAAAAGGTACTTGAATTCGGGGAAAGGAAATTTTGTAATCGATTTTTAAAAAAAGGTACTTGAATTCAGGGAAAGAGAACTTTGTAATCGCTTAATCCTTGAGGTTAAAATTGGGTGGAAAGATAGGGAAATGAAGGATTCAACTTGGGAGTCAGTTGAGAACATTTAGCGTGCAGGTTTCCTTCTTTTCATTGCAAGAGTGCAATGTTTTGAGAGAGGGGAAGCATGTTATGTGCACATCATATGTGCATATACTAGGAGACTAACCCACCCTAGGCATGTGAACATGGGAGCATGGGAACATGCTCTAGTGGGGCAAGGGTAGGTCTAACCTTGGGTTGAGGTTAGGGTCAGGCAACCAAGGGTCACACATGGAAATGGGAAGGCCAAGAGTAACTCTAGACATGGAAGGTCAAGAGTCACTTTGGAAATGGAGAGTCAAGAGTCACTTGAGATCTCTCCTATATATAATAGGGGCATGGGGCACTCTCAAAGGTATGTTCCTTGTTGTAGAGCATTGTGCCTACTCTCTTATCATTTCACACTACAATTACATGCTGCTGTGGATCAAAGCCATACCTCTTGGTGGTATGGGACGTCATGGTTAGGTATGTGGTTCTTTATTATTTCCATGTGTTAACCCTTGGGCTTGGGGGTGGTCAAGTGGATGAGTATATGCCTTGATTATGTGTGTTCATGCATAGTGATTAGCTAGAGAGATCTATGGGATTTTAACACTTTGGTCCATGTTTCTTGTAGCCCCCTTGGTTAAAGTAACTGTCCTCTGTGTAATAGTCACCTTGCCTTTGCTTAATATTGTTTCCTCTACGAGTATAGAATCATCTACATCCAACAATGATGGAGAAGTGAGGTTGGTAAGTGTTGTAGAAATGTTACCATACTCATCTTATGGTAGGGGCCCTTTAGAAGCATTGCAGTAACTTCATCATCTTGAAGGCGTTTGTTGATTCTTGCAAGTTGGGTTAGAATGATCTTAATATAGTTTAGGTGAGTAGGAAGAGAATATCCCACATTACTTTTCAATTCAAAGAACTTTATAAGAAGAGATATTTTGGAGTTTTGGGCTTGTGCTCCAAACAATACATCAAGTGTTTACCAAGCTTCATTTAAGGTGTCCTTCCCATCAATGTGATGGATCAGATTATCACTTAAACCTAAGGCTATAATGTGAGTGATTTTTCATCTTTGGCTAGCCATGTAGCCTTTGCATCCCTTGTACTTGGTTTCTTGCCTTTGCATCCCTTGTACTTGGTTTCTTGTCTTTGCCATTTGCAACATTCCACAATCATTTCTTCATTAAAGTAAATTTAATTTTAGTTTTTCAAGTGTGAAAATTTTAGCCTTCAAACTTATCTATCTTCATGGAATAAGCCATTAGGGAGGAAGGTCTTGCCTTTGGCATGAGTACCCAAAAAGCAGTGTCTAGTCCATTCACAAATTTGAATGGCAAAACAAACTAGAATTCACCTTCTCCATACATATGCATGTTACTGCTCAAAAATTCACTTAAAACCATAGCCCTTACATAAGCATGGTAGTGTGGCTTCTTTTTTATCTTTGTAATCTTCTTTTTAATGTAATTCCTATTAGATGGCTCACTTGAGCTTGGCATTTTGAGGATGCAATGAAAGAAGAGTGTAAATGAGGTACCAAATTAATGAGAAAATGAAATTTGAGCTAATAAGAGATTTTAACAACTCCCTAATGGAATAAATGAACAACCAATGTGCTTTATAAGATGAGATTAGGCTTTTTTTAACCTTGATTAGTGATGCTTAATCCTCTATCATAAACCAAAAAACATAGCCACTTTGGAGGATCCAATTGATGAGGTTAGGCTTGGAGGGAGCTAAAATGCTTCTAGGGTATTGAGTAGCAATGAATCAACCTTGATTTGATCCCATAAAAAACTACATTAAGTAATTACAACAAGTATTAAAATGATGTTTACCAAAGCTTCTCCCTATCTGTGTAGAGCAAGAACAGTAGCATATGGCAATGTTTTTACTGAAAACAGACCACAAAGGCATGTTCAACGTGTTCCAAAACCCCTCGGGATAGCTTGAATTAGAAAGAAACACTATATAGCCTCCAATTTTAGGTTTTCACCTAAATTTGCAAGCTGCTTGTGTAGAGCTTCCCGTCCCGACAACGTGCCACACCTTTTGCTGATTCCTCCCAGTGCACTTGTGCACATCCAAGTTAGGAACAATTTCAAGGAATATATATAATGATGGTGTGGGTGCAGAGCGCACAGACTCTCTCCACCTTTTATAGGTTGCCTCTGAAATTTTTCTTTTCCCCAATTCTAGAGAAGGCAGTCAAGAGCTTGGGGTTGCCGAAAGCAGTCTTTCTGGGACTTCTGCTACCTCAGCATCTGCGCCTCGACTAGTCGCAACTTGTTCTTGTGCTAACTACGAGCTCTCCTTGGCCTACAACGGTGCCCCAACCTCCGCCTGTTGCTCTGAACTAATGCTGGCTACCACCACCACCTCCAGAGTTAGGTTGGCTAATCTTCTCCTGGGCACATACTGCTCGGGGTCTAAAAATAAAACTGTGAGAAACTGCCCTAGCTTGGAGTTGCCATTGGCGTTTCTGGCTATTTGAGCCGCCACCCGAGCTACTTCGTGTCGGATCCTCAGCTTTAAAACTTTGGGCCATGCCACAAGCCTGGACTCAACTGTATCCAAATACCCTTTGGCCTTCACAGAGATGGTATAAGTCTTTGCCTACATCCAAATTGCCTCCAAGAACCAGCGATACCCCTGGCGCAAGTGTTCTGAAGAGCAACCCATCAATTTGTATTCAGACCCCTGTTTGGATCCAAAGACTCGCTCCAGCTCCTCTCCAGAAGGGGTGTGTGCCACTATGGTGGTGCCATCCAACAGCAGGAACAGGGTGTGGTGCACCCTCTCCTCTGTTAGTATATGGTGCTCTCCTCAGAGGTGCACCTCATCTCCCACAGCTAACTCCTATGTAAGTGAAACAGCTAGGGGATGGACAGGGATTGATGCCCAGTCCAACATTGAGAACTCCCAGAGGTGCATCTAGTCTTGCAGCCATGCCGCCAACTGGTCATCCACCCACTAGAGCTTGCAACTGCTTCACATGGATGAACTGGATAGGTGCCATCACCATAATCATGTTGGAAGGAGCCTACGACTGCATGAAGACTGCTAGAGGTTGCAAGGGAGAATCTGGGAAGCAAGAAGGCGAAGTGCAAAAGTTTGGCAAAGCAAGTGAATGTGTAAACTACTTTTCCTGTTTGTTTTGCATACAGCGCCACATCATAGCAGCTACACCCTCTTTGGCATCATAACTACTCCATCCTGGCCATAATTGGCGTGTATTAATCCCAAATTGAATGCTTAATAATTGTTCTCGAACCGAGGACTCGCGATGACCTGGCACCTCAAAAGCCACCCAATTTGCCGCCACTTCTCATTAATGGGAAACGGACACCGCAAATCTTTTGCATGATAAGTCCGCAACTGGAACCCATTAATAGTATGCGGTAATAGCCAACCTTGCATATCCGTCAGCTGGAAAGCATTGCCTCCGATATTGCGGTAAATCGAGAACGGTCGTGCCTAGCGAAACTTTAACTTTCTCGGTAGCTTACCCATCCGAGTATTGAAGACCAATACTGCTTGCCCTCTTTCCAAAATACATTTCTTAGACAGCCGGTCCACCGGAGCTTTCTTGTGGTTTTGTAACTCTGTCAACAAATAAAAACTCTGCAAAACCCGTCTTCTTCCAGATTTTCCAAATCTGCCAAACCGAAACTGTAGAGATTCTTCTAGAAGTAAACGATCTTCGACTGCAATCCGAAGACTCGGAACCACATACTCTAAAGGCTTGAATGCTTCCATCCCAAATGCCAACTTGAACGGTGTCAATCCTGTGGCTACCTTGAATGCAGTCCGCCGATATGCCCATAATGCCGCTTGCAGCTTACTGTCCCAATCCTTCCTATGAGTAGATACTAGCTTGGTCAACATTTTCCCCAATGTCTTATTAGTAGATTCTGCTAGCCCATTCGCTTGTGGATGATATGAAGAAGATTTCTTGTGAATTACCATAAAAAATGCCATCATCCTTTGTACCACCTTATTGACAAAATGTGTGCCTCTCTCACTAACAAGCTCAACCGGACAGTAGTATCGCGTCAGTAGATCCTTGTACAAATAGTTGGCTACGGATGCTACGGTATTATCTCGCAATGCCATTTGGTGCAATAATCTGTGGCTATCAGGATATACCTATTCCCAGTTCTTTATGTTGCTGGCTTAATTGGCCCAACAAAATCCACTCCCCATTTTTGAAAAGGCTCTAATGGTAATACCGATTGTAGCGGCATCTGGTCCTTGGATGTTGGCTGCCCTAATCTTTGACATGAATCACAATTCCTGAAAAACTTTTGTGCATCAGCATGTTTAGATGGCCACCACAGTCTGGCTTGCAGTACTTTCTTAGCAGTGATTGGGCCCGCAAAGTGACCACCAACAACTCCCGCATGGGCTTAGCCAGCACCGCTTCCTGGTCCATTGGTAATATACTCCGCTGTTGTAAGACACCAATAAGATTCCTGTGGTATAATTGTCCCAAGACTACTTCAAAATTCTGGCTCTGAAGTGCCAATCTTTTCTGTTGGTCTACCGATATATGAGATGGCCATCTCCCCAGAAACCAGAAAATGCATCATCTCATCATACCATGTCTAGGGAATCTGCACACCTATATCTTCTGCCTCTGACTGGTTTGCAGTCAAGTGTGCATCAGGAAATTCATATTCCACTCCTATTGGCAATTCCCCATTATCCAATCTGGACTGATAATCAGCTATAACATGCTGAATGCCTAGTCCATGCACCACAATATACTCGAATTCCTGTAACAACAACACCCATCTTAGCTAATATGCTCGTTAGATTCAACTGCTTCACCAGGTAGAGCAACGTAGAATGATCCACATGAAAAATGAATGGACACCCAAGCAAATAATGCTGGAATTTCTTCACATAATAAATCATCCCAAGACACTCTCATTATGTCACTGAGTAATTCTTTTCAGCATTGGACAACCGGCGCGACTGGTGTAAAACATAGGCCGGAACCACCCATCCACATTCTTTTGCATCAAAACACTACCTATTTTGTGGTATCCAAAGCATCCACAAAAACATGAAATTCCTGTTCCCAATCGAGGGCATCAACACCGGAGCCTTTGACAGTAATAACCGCAATCTACGATATGCCATATCGCAACCAGGAGTCCATTGGAACTAAAACTTTGGAATATGGGTCATCAGATTTAACGGTACTGCAATATGGGCCAATAATCCGAGATGCCTTCCATGCCATCTGATTTGCCCCAAAAATCGGTTGACTTCCCCTGGGTTGCATGGTGCACGCGCCTACCTAATAGGTGCCACCTTACTGGGATCTACCGCAATGCTGTCTTTAGAGATGATGTGGCCCTGTAACATGCCACTTTTTATCGCAAACACACTCTTCAACAGATTGAGGCTCAACCTAGCCTCCCAGCACTTTAGCAAACATAACCACAAGTGCACCAAATGCATACAGAATCACTGAAAATACTAAAGTCATCCAAGAATACCCGCATAAACTCCAGCAATAAATAATCTCCAAAAATTTCCTGCATGTCCCGTTGAAAGGTGGATGGAGCATTCCGGAGTCCAAACCACATAACAATACAGATAAACACTCCACAGTTTGTAATAAATGTGGTTTTAGCCTGATCCTCTAGTGCCATCCACACTTGGTTATACCCGCTGAACCCATCCAGGAAAGAGTAAATGTCATGGCTGGCTACATCATCCAAGATACTGTCAATATACGGCAAGGGAAAAGGATCCAGAATAGTGGCCGCATTCGCGGCTCTCTGATACGTGGAACAATCGGCAAACGGTGGGCCTTGAGAGCGGTGCACATGTAATCACCGGGGATTTGATGATCGTGGTCGCCATGTCTTATCTGTCATAATTAATGGTATGATTAATACTGATAAACGGTGTTAAACATAAGATTAAAGACTACGTAATTCAGAAAGAACAATCTTCAAGAACAAAATATACTGTAAACACAGAACATGGCAAAGATTGCACAAACAGAACACACAGACAAGATAACTCCTCGATGATTTATTCATGTATTCCATACAATTTATAGCAAGCTAACAAGCACCGCTTGACGTTCTAGTATGACTGGTTGTGCGACTCTTCGCTAATGTATTAACCCGGCAGTCGCCCATTACATGGTGATGAGTTTAAAGATGGGGATTTGATAGGTGGGTTAATAATATTTAAGATAACCCAATGATGTGATCACCTCTAATTAATATTTCTAATTAGTTCTCTAATTAACCCACTCAAAAGAGATAAAATTAGCTATCCTTCGAAGCTCAATACTTGGGAGCATCTTTAGGGCATTTCCCTTACATCAAATGATGAGATTTAGAATATAGTGCAAGTGCCCATTACCTAAGTTTACGGACGTAGTTGTCGTAGGAATCTGTTAACAAATATGTGGTTAACAACTTATTTCTAGCCGTAGGAATGTGTTAACAAATATGTGGTTAACAACTTATTTCTAGCCATCCCTAATTTCATATATCCTATACATGGAATATTCAAAATCACCCAAGTGCCATGCTACAAATATAGTGGTAATTAGGCATCACCAATTAACCACACAGAGGGACGGACTAACAAGCCATAACAATAGTTTTGCTCAATGTACTCCCATGTGCCTTTTCAATACCCACACTCACACACTCCTCACCAAGTTGCGCAAAGTTAACACAGTTTTTTTGAAACACATAGATGATTCCATGGAAGATTCACCCTAGGGCCATTCTTGTTAGCACAATGTGCTTGAAAGAATGGCTCTAGGTCCATTCGAAAGCACACCATCCATGGTGTGCTTAAGATAATGGCCCTAGGGCCATTCTTTCATCCATGTTGTGCTTTAGAATAGCCAATCTTTACACATGCATGCAAGATACATCAAGATTGCTCATGGAAGAATGGCCCTAGGGCCATTCTTGTAAACCAATTATTCTTGAAATACTGGCCCTAGTGCCATTCTTCCATCCATGGTGTGCTTTAGAATAGCCAATTTGTACACATGTATGCAAGATACGTCAAAATGGCACATGAAAGAATGGCCCCAAGTCCATTCTAGTATTCATGATTTTATTTAGAATGGCCCTAGGGCTAATCAACCATCCATGGTGTGCTTGAGAGAATGTCCCTAGGGCTAATCTACCATCCATAGTGTGCTTTAGAATGGCTGTAGGGCCATTCTCTCAAATCACATTGTGCATGGTAGAATGGCCTTTTGTCCATTCTCTTTACACATGCATGCGAATACATCAAGATTGTCCATGGAAGAATGGCCCTAGGGTAGTCAAAATGTGCTTGAAAGAATGGCCCTAGGGCCATTATAAATCACACTATCCACAGTGTGTTTGATAGAATGAACCTAGGTCCATTCTCTCAAATCACATTGTGCATGGTAGAATGGACTTTTGTGGCCATTATCTCTACACATCTATGAAAATAACATGAATATTATCCTTGGATAAATGTCCTTAGGGCCATTCTTATAATCATAAATTGTGCTTGAAAGAATGGCTTTATGGTTATTCTAAAACACACCATCCATGCTTAGTAGAATGGGGACCTAGGGCAAACCTACCATCCATGGTGTGCTTTAGAATGCCCCTAGGGCCATTCTCTTAAATCATATTATGCATCCTAGAATGACATTTTGGCCATTCTTCCTACACATGCATGAAAACTACATCAAGATTGTCCATGTAAGAATGGCCCTATTATAATCACAATGTGCTTGAAACAATAGCCCTAGGGCCATTTTAAAGCACACCATCCATGGTGTGCTTATGAGAATGGCCTCAGGGCGAATCTACCATCCATGGTGTGCTTTAGAATGGCCCTAGGGCCATTATCTAAAATCACATTATGCATGGTGGAATGGCCTTTTAGCCATTCTCTCTACACATGCATTCAAAATACATCAAGATTGTCCATGGATGAATGACCCTCGGGCCATTCTTGTAATCACAATTGTGCTTGAAAGAATGGCCCTATGGCCATTCTAAAGCACACCATCCATGTTCTTCTTGGTAGAATGGACCTCGGGCCAATCTACCATTCATGGTGTGCTTTACAATGGCCTTAAGTCCATTATCTCAAATCACATTGTGCTTTACAATGGCCTTAAGTCCATTATCTCAAATCACATTGTGCATAGTAGAATGTCCTTTTTGCCATTCTCTCTACACATGTTGTTGGTGAAAATGCCAGCATATGTAATTACTCATGTTAATGTACAAAAATTACAGAACATTAAAAGATAACAATATAGACAAGTAAATAAAGAACAGGTAATTTACAAACCATCAGTGGACTGCGTATATTATTACTGCTCCGAATATAAGTGAATACATAAGGAGTGCGCTTTGCGCCTTAAGATGCTAAGAGGTGTGGTACAGAATGTCACATACATTTATTATGTTGGTTGATTTCCCATGGCTATTTGGTGGTATTAAATAACTATGGGTTAACACCTGGCACACCCAGTGGCAGTTTGCTCCGCGGACGAAAGTCAAACCCACTTGGTGAGACAAGGATAGGTAAAAGTGAAACTGGATTTTATTATAACTTCTTCAAAGAAATCCTCTTGAAAACCTAATTTGGTTCTATCTAAAGGGTTTCTAAAATCTATATCTATAATATGGGTTAATAGATGTGCTTGCCTATAAGAATGAAATTGAGATTGTAAATAATTTAAGAAAGAATGTTCCAGAATATCTAGTTTGTCAGCTTCCTCTGCATATTTTGTCTGCTCTTCTACTTCAAGCTAGTTAATATGACCATATAGTCAAGTAATGGCACCTCGGTGTTGTGCACAACCAACTCCTTTGGAAGACGGACCCTTAGCCCTCTGTGCAGATTCTTTGAATCTTCCACATTACTCTGAACTTTGTCTTTGTTGGTCATCTGGTGGTTGCAACAGCTGTACATTTTTGTTGGAGTGTGTTACTATTTTCTGTACCAACCGCCAATTGGAGGGAAGAGGTAAATCACTGAATTTCATTGTTTCCACTACTTTCAATATGCAAATTGAGCACTTTTGTAACTCCCTCTCCAGCACCTATACTGATCCTGTCTTCACTTTTTGGTATATTTGTTGTGCTCATCATGTAGTCTTTAAAGATTTCATTTGTATTCTTCGAGTGTTTTCACTTTGTCTTTGAAATCTTTAGTGCTTGTATATTTTTCCTTCAATTTGTTAATTTTGGCCAAATCTTAAGCTACCAAAACTTCTAGTTGGGCATTACGCTCCTCCAATTTGTTGATTTGCCAGCTTTAATGCTTTAGCTTCATTCTTGAATTTATCTTCATTATGATGAAAGGCTCTTGCTTGCTCTTGAATCAAAACATATTGCATTCTAATTTGAGTTCGTGCTCGATCTTTCGATGGACCATCTTGGTCTCCTTTGTCTTTTCCTATAGACTTCTCTTGAGTTGTCTGCGTGGTCTCTCTGGTTTTCTGTGCTGATGCTGTCAGGTTTGTCTAGAAGGTCCCACTCCTCCATCTCCTCCTTCATCTCCTCCACCAGATTTTCCTACTTTCGATTCAACATCATTCTGTTGTCGGAGTACCTCTACGCGGCATGTCAATTGAATCATTTTATTAAATTCTTGGATATATGAGAGGCTTCGCCTTAATAATCACAATACCATTCAAAAACATATAATTTGCATAAATTTTTGAGGAATAAAGAGAACTTAGGCGTGCCATCAAATGTATGGTGCCAAGGAAGCAAGTGAGCAGCATAGAAAGTCCATTTCTATTGTGTGTACTAATGAGCAGATTGTACAACTATAGGCTACTTGCATGAACAATTGGCGGACCCTATTCTTAGAAGGTGGGCAGGTTTGAAAGAGCAAGAAAGAGAGGAGGCATCTCGTGAGGGAAGAATGTAACGATGATGATAACCTGGAAGCAAATGCAGATGTTTTTCTTCAAGAATTAGAGAGACCAAGTTAAATTGATATCACCCAACTGTATGATTAAGACATATGCTATATTTTTTAATTTGTAATTTCCTTTTATGTAGCTTGATACATGACAATGGATTTTCAATTTAGATTGATGTAACTGGCTTTATTACCTTTTTTTGTTTGTATTATCTTCAAGTCTGATAGACTTTAAGATTATATGTCGTGTGTTTCATTTTACACTAGGAGTCAATGTTTGGTGCATAAAATCGTTGTGTTGTTAAAGATTCCTATTTGTGAAGTTTACAGTATTGTGGTTAACTTTTATTAGCTTGAAAAATAAGGTCTTTCTCTAATCTTTTAGAAAAACCCTTGTGTATAGATGCCCTTTGGTCTCTCGATCATAGGCCTAGGGTGATAGATCCCAAAGATAATTCTACTCTTTGAAAGGCACTCATCCATTGAGACTATAGGAGATGTGCATAGAAAGAGACCCTATGGCCTCTCGGTCATAGGGAATGCTACAGAGATGTGTGCTGAAAGAGACCCTATGGCCCTCGGTCATAGGCCTCTTGTGAAAGACCTTGCTACCATCCATATTACTCTTGCAAAAGAGAGGTCTTATCCTTATGTTATTGAAAGAGATCCTATGGCCTTTCGGTTAGGTATAAGGGTCTTATTCCAAAGAGAGTTCTCTCTTTTGAAATGCACGGGTCCAAATTTGAGCCTAGAGGAAATCAATATTGAAGGAGACCCTATGACCCCCCGGTCATAGGCCTCTTGTAAAAGGCCTTGCTATCAACTCTCCATCCCTCTTTCAAAGGAGAGAGGCCTTGCCTACATGTTAGTGAAAGAGACCCTATGGCCTCTCGCTCATATGCCTCTTGTGAACGACCATGCTATCAAGACTATATAACTCTTGCCAAAGAAATGACTTTCCATCTTGTTAGAGAGATGTATGTTGCAACAAGAGACGCTTGTATAAGTCCTTGGTATCGTCCACATCCCTATAGCAAGAGAGTGACCCTTTCTGTATATTATTGAAAGAGACCTTATGGTCCCCCAATCATATGCCTCTTGTGGAAAGCCTTACTATCAAGACTACACCCCTCTTGTAAAAGAAAGGAGATGTGTGTTGCAAGAGATCCTATGGCCCCTTGGTCATAGGCTAACTTCTCTTGCTATTGTCTATATCCGTCTTGTAAGAGAGAGGCCTCATAGTCGCCTCTTGTTTTATTCATATATAATAAAGAAAAAAAATTCTTTGTGAGCTTACATGAGCAGTAGATTTTTCAAAAGGTGTTCGTAAGAACCAAATATTGTTTGAAGTACTATTTCCTTTGATAACTTGAGAACAAAGAATTGAAGTGCCTAAGCCCAAGTGGCCACAAGTGTCATACATAAAATTAAATATATTTTTACCGCACAAGTTGTTCAGATTAATAGGTGCTATTCATGTTGTTAAGATTCATTTCCTCTGAGAATGTTTGAGGATAAATGATTGAAGCATGTAAGACGACCAGATGGTCAAAAGAGTTTGCACATTAAATTGATAATTATTGTAACATATTTTTACATATAATGAAAAGTGTAATGAAAATTTATTGTTGTTGTGGTGATTTGGAATGGTTGTCAGTGAGGCTCCGAAAAGGTGTTTCTAAACACCAAAATTCCTTTGAGATACACGTCCTTTTTGATAACTTGAAGCACTTGAGGCCATGTGGTCGTAAGAGTTATACAAAAATGAATATTTATTTGAGCTTTTTGTTGAGACTAATGAATATTTATTTGAGCTTTTTGTTGAGACTAATGAATATTTATTTGAACTTTTTGTTGAGACTAATGAATATTGCTATCCATATGTTTGTGGCAAATGGAGGTTTATAGTGGTCAATATGATGTTAGTGATGAAGGTACAAAAATGGTGTTTTTTAACACCCTAATTTTTTTGAGAAACCCTATCTATGTGACATTATTTTTGGAGTTGAACTATAAGTCCTCACCATCTATTGTGACACGTTGATGATATAATGAGACAAGTATGCTTTTAGTGGTTCTAAGGGATTTGTAATGTTGAAGCTACAAAACATGTTTGTAAATATCACAATATAATAGGCACAAGTATGGGATTTTATTTTAAATTATATTCATAATCTCAAGGTACATTTTAAAATACCACTACGTTTGTAAAGACACACAAATCCATTGTACAATTTGATTTTGGATATTTTCATACAATGTCATGCAATAGTACTTACATTGAGGTTTCCCACCATTTCTTACATAGTGGAAAGCAACAAAAGAATATTAAACTTGCTTTCATTCTTTACCAACACGTTAAAATATGAACAATTCGTGCTAAAAAGCATGCAAACAAGCACTTTTTTTAAGGTCAATTTATCGAACGGGAAACGGGATTTTCCCAATTTATCTAAAATGGTGTTTAAATTTAAAACCGTTTAAATCTTGCATAACATCCAAAGTACACATTACTGAATAATAGGCACAAGGCTTGCAAAAAAACAAAAACCAACACACATGTCCATTATTTTGAAGGTGGAGGTCTTGCACTGGTAAAACTAGTGCCCCACATGATTATAGGCTAATAAAGAAAAAGGACAATAGTTGTCGCGTGTAACCTTGATGTGGTTGTAGCTTCCACCCCTGTGGAAAAAAAAAAAGAAGCAAACACGTGAGGTAGCTAGAGTACATTAGTTTTAGCTTGAGTAGATAAGTTCTAGATAAGGCACATTAGTGTAAGAAAGAATCAATAACCTTGAAAACTATGCTCTTGTTCTCATCACTCACCCGTTGGGTTTGCTATTGTCCAGGCCCGCCTGGACCTCTACCTCCACGTCCACCCGGTCCTTCGCCACCTGGACCTTTTCACATTAGTTTAAGGAAGAATCAATAAACTTGGTTCTTGTTCATCATGCAACCATTAAGTTTGGTGATGTACAAGGAGGCCTCCTGAACCTTTACCTCCTGGTCCACCACCCGGTCCTCCGGGGCCTCCTGGTCCACCCGGTCCTCCGCCGCCAGGACCTTTACACATCAGGAGAGGAAAGAATGAATCAATAAACTTAGGACATGTGTTCTTGTTCTCATTACTCACCCATTTAGGTTTAAGCCCTCCCGGACCTTTACCTCCACCGCCGGGGCCTCCACCGCCTGGTCCTCCACGTCCACCCGGGCCTCCACCGCCCGGACCTCCACGTCCACCCGGTCCTCCACCGCCCGGACCTCCACGTCCGCCCGGTCCTCCGGGACCAAACTGTGCGTAGGTCTCTCTCGTATTGGCCACTAATAAGAACAACACGAGCACTCCACTAACAACTAGTAAGGTATAAGGCTTCTTAGGAGCCATGGTAGATGATCTTATAAGCCAACCAGAGACCACACGCTCTAGAGGGTGGGGAAATCGCATGGCAATCTGTTGTATATATATAGACTGCTTGGAAGCTTGCTCGGTGTTGCAATGGAAAAGAGAGAATGCGCACGTGCCCCGGTGTAGCCACTAACTTTTTCCTGCCATGAAGTTGACGCTTTAGTGCTAGTCCTGCCATCATAGTAAAGTGTCTATACATACACATCAATATACCCACGAAATACCTATACATACACATCAATATACCCACGAAATACCTATATATATATATATAACGTTTCATCTATAAAGAAAATGTTAGTAAAAAGGATTGAAAATGTTAGTAAAAAGGATAAAAGCATCGTAACTATATTTTATTGATAATCCATAATTTATTTGCGGGCTTCTTTACGAATGCAGTCTTATCCTTACAATGCGCACATGCCCCAATGCCATACAAGTCACTTATCAAAACACACTCACCGCAGCCATGACCCCAACTTTTTGCCCACGCTCCCAGCTTTTTGCCCACGCCTCAAACCTTTCCATAAAGTTCACGATTCTCTTGAATCTAGTGATAGTGGTAAGTGTCTACATACACATGACATACATACACACCCATATATGTATCGCAAATTTGATTTGGTGTACTTACATGCTTATGGTATGCGTTTTCACCCATTTATATCATACATGGTTTTCTATATTATGCATGGCTTTAAACACTTCTCTTTATCTTTATGCATGGCATTATCACCGACCTCTATACTATGTATGGCTTTATGACCGACCTCCATGTCTTATAAAGTGGCAATTACTGAATGGCGATGCATAATAGTACATGATGATAGCTTTGAAAAAAGTGACTCCTTTCAATAAAGAAGAAGTTATGAAAAATACAAGACCATTATAACTATATTTTATTTGTATTCCATTACAACTCAATAAATCCATAGTTTATAAGAGCTCATTGTTGAAAACTTCTTTAAGCATTTACATGTTGACCAATTTGCGGTCTTGTTCCTCCCTAGATGTAATTTTCTCCTAAGTTGTATGATAGGATTAGAAAAAAAAAATAAGAAGCATGGATAAGTTTATGAAAATTAAATATTGGGGACAACTTAATGTCTTTTAAGAAAAATCAGTTCTCATAACACTCAAATTCAATTCTTGGTAGAGGAGTTATGGGCTTCTTTAAGCATGTACTTATTGTTAGAAAATATGGTGTCTTATATTTTTGTGATTGAGGGGAAGTGTTGAAAGTATAATTTGGGTATATCAGTTGTGCAATGTTAGAGAAGGATAAGAATATGGGTAGGTGCTATCTTAGAATGCCTGGCGGTCTTATCCATCACATTAATCATGCCAAGAGGGCGCAGCCCGCGAGAGGATTCACGATCTCGGATGATCGCCTTCGTGTGATGCGCCCCATTCTAAGGTCATTTTTCCTTCCTTAGGGTCACTTCTAGACTTAGTTCCATAAATCAATCTGTTCAACTTTAATCGAGGTCCTTTATGTATAAAGAAGGTCATTCTAAGGTAATTTATCTACTTCTCTTATTTGGGACTTATCTTTATATAAAAATCTATAGGGGCCTTTTCTCATTCTTAAGGACTTTCCCTTCATTAAAGGTTCCTTAATTATCCCAACCTTGATGTTTTAGATTTATTTTCTTAAATTATCTCAACCTTGATTTTGTGCTAGAGTGCCAAGTCACCTAGTAGAACTTATCCCACATGAGCTATCAAAGCCTTGCTATACCTGCCTCATATCAAAGGGTTCACTTTCAAGCAATGGAATCAAGAAAGCTCTCAAGCCTCTTTATGAGTACAAGTCTTAATCTTGTAACCTAATTGTGCTTGAATCTAAAACTTAATCAGTTTTGTTTATTCATCATTATGATTGTTCTTTAGTATCATCCACCCTAGCTTAGTTTAGCACTAATCACGTATAATTAGTATAGGATTAACTCACTCTCACCTCTCACCATCACCATCTCCATGGGAGCTTGGATCCTCAAGTTCTATCACGTATAATTTAGTATAGGATTAACTCACTTTCACCTCTCACCACCATCACCATCTCCATGGGAGCTTGGATCCTCAAGTTCTAACATGGTATCAAAGCAAGGTTTAGGCTCCCCCCATTAGCTTAGCTTTAGCTCTCTTTAATCCTTTCTTAGCTCTCTTTAATCCTTTCTTAGCTTGATTTTAATCTCATTAGTCACTAATCTCAATCTAATCCAACCTTATCCTCTTTTCTCTTTGTGACAAGAATTTGCAGAGCCCTGCTCTCCCTCTACACCCAAGCATTGGCCAAGATATTTTAGGGACATCTTCAACTCACCAAGACGCCCTATCCACATCAAGAAATTGCACAATTTTAACCTCTACGCTCAGAGATAGGTGATTTTTCAGCTAGTGCCACTTACTACACCTGATTCAAATTGAAGCAAAGCCACTTAGGGGTTGATTCCTCATACCCCAATCTCTAATTCTTTAGCCTCACTAATCTTCATTTTCAATGCTTAATCACTTTATTAACAACACATGAATAGTAATTAGTAGATATTGAACCTATCACCTCACTCATTCAGGTTGGTTTATAGTTGGGGGACCATCATTTGCACTTCCAACCACTCTCAAACCCTTGCATTGCACACATTTCAATTATTTTTCTAGATTTGTAAGGGAAGTAGACATTGCCACATTAAAGCTAAAAGATCAAGGTGATCCCCCCCCATCATGGAGCATGTAGAAGTTATCTTATGCTTCAATGGTTATGGTTTTCTCACATGGCAAAGCAAGATCATGCACTTGCTTATGCGTAAGGAGCTTTGGCACCTAATTGAGGATGAAGAAGTGGAGGGTTGAGCCACTTCAAAACAACAAAGCATTGGGTCTTCTTGCTTAAAACCTTAGTGATAACGTGATTAGTCACATTATTGGTGTTAGCCATAGGCTAGCCCTGAGCTGCGGGCCAGTGCTGCAACAACTGTCGCATCTCAGCACCGTCAACTATCAGGGCTTGCCCTCTTTATTGTAAGAAATGATGCTTCCTTAAACACTCAGCCAGCACATTTTATCATCACAGTACTGACAAATACTGCAAGCAGGCACTATAAATGGATGAGTCCTGAGCCTTGCAAAAAATTGGCTGCCAATTGTATCACTTCCTGTTTTGGATTGATATAAGCAAGACCGTTCTTTTTTGTTATCTATCTCTTGGACATTCATCTTTCTATTACATCTCTCTGTATTTCAGTTCTGTTTCATACGCTATGATCGTTAATGTTATCTATTAATGTATTGTGTTTTTACACTATTTATTAAGAGGCCAGCCTAGTAGTATTCAATGATCTATGTGCTATGTTTGTTTTGCATTAGATCCATATTTGTTTGGTGTATATCGCATGCACAATCAGTGAACCTCATTAGGTTGCAACGGGAATAAGTGGTCATATTCCACCGCCAACACTTTGGCGACCACGATGCTTTTTGCTGCTTCTTGTTATTGCCATTTCGCTTGTTGCATGATTGTTGTAGTGTTTGAATCTCTTCCCCTTGTTTTCAAACATGTCTCTCATCATGTCTCTCATGTCAACACATGAAAGCCATTACTTGCACACAACCAACCTTGACAATTCTTGTTCACCAATCCTGAAGACCAAAACGAATCTGAACCAAAACAACCCGCATCCCACTCAAAAGAAGAACCACTCACCCCTACTACCCTGACCTCACCACCACAATTCGTACCACCTGCACCACCACCACCACCACCCCACAGCCCCGTCTCCTCTGCTACCTCAACACGATGCATCGACCAGCTGTCAATGTAAAGTACCCCAAATTTTCTACGAAATCCTTGGATGATACAGAAGCTCACATCTTGATGTTCCTCCTGGCATGTCAATGTACTTGGCTCCATTGAGATCAACAACTCAAAAAGGATGCCTTTGTTCCCACACTCCAGAAGAGTGCCGCTCTTTAGGTTACGTATGCCCATTTTCCCCACCTATGATGCCATCCGGGATGCATTCCGTCAACACTTCAGAGAAGACAAGACATCTGTGCAGAATGAATAAGAGAAGAACGGTAGTAGAAGATTATGCTGCAAAGTTCCAAAAACTTATCCGCAGGCTAGATGTAGCTAATCGGCCTGCGGAGGAAATTCTCAACTCTTATTTCATGAAGGGCCTCAGGCTCCGTGTTGCTGGTGCTGACCTAGCTACCATCACCATGAAGCAGCCTTGTAGACTCAGCTCTCAGAGGAGAGAAGTTATTGGTAGGCCCGAGCAAAGGCAAGGAAAATTACAAGATTAAAAGCAAGTCCAAGAAGTCCTCATCCGGATCTTTGGACAAGGAGAGTGATTCCGATGATTCCACAACCAAGTGAGGAATTGAAGGAGGAGGAACATTGCAGGACAAGGTCCAAGAGCAAGAAGGCAGGGGAAAGATAGCCAAGGAACTGGCTGCATCCATGGCTTAGTTGGCTTGTGAAGGTGCGAATCCCACTCCTACCATTCGGTGAGACATCCGGTGTGTGAAGTGTCACAATTATGGCCGATGAATGTGGCTTGAATGAACTTTAGTGCACATCTGTAGGAGGACAACCACACATAGAACTAAAGCCTATCACTACAATGACAGGAGACCCCTCCGCAAGTCCAACCTCCAGTGGTGGCCATGTAGTCCAAGCCACCGAACCCATGGCTATGCCCAACCTATTCTATAGACCCCAATTCTGCCCCCGCAAAAACATTCCTCCCTAGGATGTCGCTGGTTCCCCAAGGCCTATCTTTACATGCTTTTATTTCCATGGCCAAGGTCACCGGAAGTTGGTGTGAAGAACTATGGAAAAAGCATAAAGTAAAATTAGAGGGAGCACATGCTTCTGTACCCAGTCAACCCGTAGTGAACGCAGTGGAAATCCAAGCTCTAGATGAGTAAGCAATACCCCGACTGACCGCACATGCGACCGAATCATCAGCCATTTGGCGATGACCAGATCGATGCAACCCAAGGATCCGAAGGTAGCAAAAGAACCGACCTCGGATATGAAGGGGGAGTAGAAAGGAGTCACCTGGGGTAGGAATGATGCAAATTTCAGACAAAAGTATCTGCTTGGGTTGAGAAGCAACAGGCCAAAGGCACACTCTAGGCAATCTGGGCCAAAATCACAACCCACTTTTCTGAAGATGAGCCCAGAAGGAAAACAAGGCAAAGTGGCCTCGCCAATCAAGATGCAATGGCCAATGAAAGGTTCGGAGACACCAGGGCCGAAAGAATTTGCGAAAGCACAGAACCGGGTGGGTTATCCAAGAAGGCTCAAAGAAGCAGAACACCAACCGTATGATCTATGGGAAGATCTGAAGCAGTAGAGACAATAAACATGGTGGAACAATTACTCACATTGGCACCAAGTTTTAGGGAGAAGCTGATTGGTTGCTTGAAACCTCAAGGAGAGGAGACGCCACCCTTGCAGCCGTCTCGCTGGAAGCCCTGAATATTGAAAAGGCAGATACCCCACCAAGGGAAGCCCCCATTTATGATGAAGCCATCCCAATGATCTAGGTCAAGTTGACTGGAGTGGATATAGCAGAAGTTCTGCTGGATGGCGGTTCTGGACTCAATATCCTATCAGATGCAACATGTAGCACGCTCGGATTGAGCGTCTGGGTGCCCACACCATTTGCTATCAAAATGGAGGATCAAGGGTGATATGGGAGATCACAATGGAGGTATATGGATACAGTTTCCAGATAGCAGTTGTGGTGCTCTAGATGGAAGATATCAAAAGTGTTGCTTTGCAGACCCTGGTTCCACCAACAAGCATGGATCAAGCAAGATTGGCATGCAGATATGATTACTATATCCAGCGTGGAAAGAAGAAAATAAAGATCTCTATTGCCAAGAGGCGAAAGGTGGAGAAACTAGCTCGGCTAGAAATAGCCAAAGGAGTCAACATGCTGGAAGGGTTAGGCCTCGATGAGGAGTATCTCCAGTAGAATGCTAATTTGATCAGCTTTCTTGAGGTTGATGTAGTGCGAATAATGGACAAATATTGACCAAGCAGTTTGTACAAGGATAGGGTTCCCAAAGATCAATCCACTCCATGGATGGAAGCAAACAACTCGGAGAAAACATAAGATTTTTATGAGGCTCTGGCGGCTGAGGAAGGCACTACTCTGAGTCTACATCAACTCATTGCAGCAGAAAAAGCTTTTGACAAAGATCTCAGGCACTCCAAGAGGGTCAAAGAGGATGAATTGATGGAAATGAACCTTAGAACTGACAATGACCCCAAGATGGTCCGAGTCAGTACCAAGATGGACACTGAGTTTCGTGATGAAGAAGTCTAAGTGTTGCTCACTTCTTTCAAAGATGTATTTTCTTGGAGCTACACTGAGATGAAGGGGATTGATCCCAGATTTTACCAACACCATATCAATCCAAAGGAAGATGACATCCCTCTCTGGCAAACAAAGATACCGAATGAACCTGAATTATGCCAAAAGGGTGAAGGAATAAATAGTTAAGCTCCTACAAGTCCGATTTATATATTCGATCGATCAGGCAACATGGTTGTCCCCAATCATAATAGTGCTCAAGAAAAACCAAAAGTTGGGGGTTTGTATAGATTACCGAAAAGCTGAATGCAACAACCATCTCAGATCCTTTTCCCTTGTCGTTTTCATAGATTCCATGCTTGATGTAGTAGGACATGAGATGTATTCATTCCTAGATGGGTTCAGTGGATCAAGTTCAAATGGCCTCGGGAAGATCGGGAAAAAACAACTTTCATCACAAAATGGGGAGCTTTTGCACCAAACATCATGACTTTTGGCCTCAAGAATGCTCATGCCACATTTCAATGCATGATCCAAGAAATTTTTGTTGATCTCTTGACCACCTTTATGCGAGTCTTCATTGATCTCCTGACCACCTTTATGCGAGTCTTCATTGATGAGGCCAGTTTTTTTAGCAAAACATCTCAACATTTAATGTATGCTTTGCCAAATGTAGACTCTCAAGGTTAAGCCTGAATGTAGCCAAATGTGCTTTTGTTGTCCAAAGCGGAATCCTACTAGGCCACATCATTTCCAAAGAAGGAATAGCAGTCGACCCGGCCAAGGTCGAGGTGATCCGGAAAGCCTCAACTCCAATAAATGAGAAAGAGCTGAGAAGGTTTATATGGGACAAGTTAGATGGCATAACCGAATGCTCAAATACCTTGCCCATGTAGTAGCCCCCTTGAATTAAAGGATAGTGCAGAGATCAAAAAATCTCTGAACGACTAAGCAGTTAAGGTAGGAAAATTTCAACTGGACAGATGAATGCGACATCGCATTCCGGCATCTAAAACTCATGCTATCAGAAGCACCGCGGTTGTCCAACCCTCAAACTAGAACCTGCCCATTCATGTCTTTGTGGATACCTCTAATGTCGCAATTGGCAGTGTGCTAATGCAAGAGGCGGAGAAGAAATGGTGTCGGCCTATCTACTATGACAATCGAAGGCTCTCTAATGCTGAATGGAACTACTCAACCACACACAAAGAAGCCCTCAATAACCAAGTTTTGGCACTACCTATTGGGGGTAATAAATTTACCTTTCATGTGGATCACTCCACCTTGCTATATTTGGTAGATAAGAAAAGTCTAGCATGAAAGCTAGCCAATACTCCAAGAATTTGAGTTCACAATAGTACACACCCTATGTGCCAATCATACAGTGGCAGATTATTTATCTCGGATTGAGTCAAGAGAAGCCCCAACTGGACTAGCAAATGACCTACCAGATGCTGAGGTATTCATAGCTGACACAGTCATCCCCATCCCCCATACATGCTATGATGAAATGCTAACATTTGTTGTCATAGGTTTGATGGAGGATAATCTTTCCAGAGATTAGCAAAAGCGGATTGCAATCCGCAAAACCGACACTTCCAAGTCATAACCGGCCAGCTATACAAGAAGAAAGGGATCGACTAAATCCTCCGGGGGTGTATCCCACCACATGAGCAGGACGCTGTCCTCAGAGAAGCTCACTATGGAATCAATGGAGGGCACTTCACCGAAGATATCACTGGGAGGAAAATCCTCCAAGCAAGTCTCTAGTGGTCAACAGTACTTGGTGATGAATACAGATGGGCCAAACAATGTGACGTATGCCAACTAATGGAGACAGGATGGCACACAACCCAATCCTCCCCCTAGAACAATTCCAAAAATGGGGTCTCGACTTTGTAGGCCCATTTGAGCCCCCAGCCCATTTTACCAGCCATTCGCGGGCGGTGGTTGGTATCGGTAGACAAATCACACGATATTTAATTTAGGACGATGGTAGTCACCAGTGCGGTGATATTTAATTTAATTAAGCTAATTTAGGACCGCAACTGGCATGGTGGTAGTACTAGGAAGTGGTTGGTCTCTCTTTTTAGAGGGATCTTAACCAGCACGACGGTGGTAGTATAGGATAAGTGGTCACCAGCGCGGTGGTTTAACCAGCACAGTGGTAGTATTGGATAAGTTATCACCAGCGCGGTGGTTGGTATCGGCATACAAATCACACGATATGATGGTGGTACTAGTGCGGTGGTTGGTTGTGCATGATAACTAGCACGGTGGTAGTATTGGATAAGTAATCACCAGCACGGTTGTTGGTATCACACTAATTACACGATGTTTCATTTATACGAGATGAATGCCATAAAAACATTTTCTGTTTTTCAGGATAAGTAGAATACTTTTTCCTTAGTTTCCAATACAACCCATGATGTGCTCATGCATTTCCAAATCCATTTTGAACACACAGTCTTGCCCTTCTTTTGTCCAGGCACTACCTACAAAACCAACTTAATAGCTCTTATATGATGAGAGTACACAAATGTAGGCTTACTCTTATGTAACAGAGTGTAATTGTGGCCTCTCTTGGATGTTTTTTGGTACCAGATACCTCCAACTACTACATCCCACTTGCCAAATGTTTGGCCCCAATCATCCTTAAATGCTTCCTCAACCTTGTGCTTGGGTTTGGTACACTGCAACACAAAGTATGGGTCATCTTCCTCGTTATCCCCAGAGGCAGACCGCGATGACTGCAAAGTTATCCCCCTCTTGCTCCAGAGCATCCCTGAGGTCATCGAAGTCCTCTCTAGTCAATGGTGCATCATCGTTTGTGACTCTATCTTCACACAGAGGAGAAACTTGAACTCGCACCCATGTCTTCATAGTTGCAATGTCCTCACAATTTTCATGATCCCCTGTGATGCACGTACTACAGAAACAAGAAAGTTTTCTTGTTTTGAGCAGTAGGTGGTTGTTTGAGAAGCCCCATACGCTGTGCAAACTGCGAGTTCCTTTAATGGCCTCACAATCCAGTCTTTTTTTCCTTTGCACTTTGTTCACTTCCACTTCATGGAAGACTCTACGCACTGCACTATTTCTCTGTATTTATTTACTGTATGTTGATTGCGCCCCTGTGGAGAGGTTGAGTGCAAGCCATGTTATAACATCATGGGCATTCTCTAGCTTTTCTTGGGGACATGCTAATTGGTGATTATACAGAGCTCTCTTAATAACAGCACCACATCCATCATGTTTCCCTTGCCATGGCTAGACCCAAAGAAATTCCACACCATGTTTACACCGGTCAAGGATTTAAACCTTGAAACAAAGTAGAATGCACGGGCTGATTTGAATTGAGAGGAAGTCCCGTCTGACCACACCCAATGTTCTTTTATATTTTCTTGTAAACGGGGATCATCATTTTTTAGCCATTCCCAATGCAAAAGAAACGCATGCTGCACAAATAAGGTGTCGTGTTCCCTGTCGTGTGAAATGTAGAAATGGTACATGCGTTGCACTGACTTGGACTCCTGTGAGTCGATAAGAAGATCGGCATCAGTCATAGAAGAATCAAGCACATGACTGTACGTTATATGCACTAGAATTGTTATTTGCTTGTTGTGCCAGTGAGCACTTTAGATCTCATCTTGTTTTTGAAATGAGTAATTTTCTGCAAAATCTATGACAAAAACAATAGTGTCATGTGGAAAATTGGCAAGGCACGTCCTGAATTGCTTATCTTGCCTTATCTTGCCAGCAGAAGCTGGCCGAGAAATTGTGAAGCACATATTTTGGGATGGATATGCAACCACGTGATCTATAAGCTCCCTTGGTTGAGTGCTCTTATACGATAGTAGCAATCTCTTCTTCCCGGATCCTTCAACATTGCCCATTCAAATCTCCTCCATTTTAGAGCAAGGCTTTCTTGGACGGTACCCTCATTTCATTTGGACAGACAACATACTGCTTCTTCACACCATAGCGTGTGCATGTACCTCTAATGCATTCAACGGAGTGCCACTGAGAGTTTGCAGGCTTTGGACAGAGCATTGGCTCCCACACAGACCTCAGGCTGCCAAACTTGCTCTCACTTGCTACACGTGGCGAGGATCCAGGTGGCCTGCAAATTGAGCATTCATTTGGGAGACATGAGCATCTATCTCCATGGAGCCATTTTCCAACATGACCAGATCTCAAGTCATTCAAACCTTGTCAGGCCAGGTCAAAGTATATGTGTGTTTCGCAACAATACACATTCCTGTCTTTGAGTTTCTTCACATACCATGGCTTACAACGCTCAAAGCTCCTTTGCCCAATCAAAACGTCAAGGCTCTCAGCCAATAAACTTGAGATACAACTTTGTCTATTCACCCAACCCGAAACCAGCCTGTTGGAAATTCAGTACTTAAACTAAACAGCTACTAGATTATTCACTACGAGAAAACAAAACAATTTCAACCACCGGGTTGGTTTAGGACAGTCACAATTTCAACTGCCTTCAATCATTAGAAAACAAATCGATTTCACGACCCATCAATACTAATGACAAAAAGGTACATGTGAACTATAGTGAACTATATATTATTGTTACAGTTGGAAATTCAGTAATTAAACTAAACAACTACTAGAAAACAAAATAATTATTCACTACAAGAAAACTAAACAATTTCAACCACCGGGTTGGTCTAGAACATGATCAACTATATTGCTGTTGATGTTCCAGTTCTAACCACCAGGCTAGTTGGGCTAGTTTAGGATAATCACTTTAGAATTCAAACAATTTGTACTAAAGCCTTAGAGAAGCACAGACAACCACCTGGTTAGGACAACCACACTGACCTGCATTGTGTCAAGCAAATGTATGATGTGCTCCTCAAACTATTTGTGTCCCGTTTGCTTTTTGCAAATGTCCTTCTTGTTTGGAGAAACTCTCATGTTCTTGTGCCAAAATGATGTCACTCTAGCAATGAGTTCCGCAGTCAGCAGGCTGTGTTTCCTTTTCTTGCATTCTGTTGAAGCCCACGAATTTTCAATTCTGGATCATCCTGCATTACTTTTACTCTACGTCCAACTGCCGCCTGGAGCAACGTTGGACCTTCTGATTGACAACATCTTCGACGTTGTGCGTCCAAGCGGTTTCTTCTTTGTTTCAGGGGATACCAGCATAGCTAATGTCGCCCTCTTTGCAGCTAGTTGATCTAAGTTGTGCACCCCTTTCACTTTCTGTAGGCCATCTCTCAGGTTAGAAAGCAGTGTCTCTTGTGCGTGCATCTCCTGAGGTGTTGGCAGGATTTTCACTCTATAAATTTCAGGGTGCAAGGTAAAGCTTCTAATGACACGAGACTTGTACATATCACCAACTATCAGTGTTTTAAGACCACCATGCACTAGTACCACTAGTGTGGATTCCATTTTTTCAATCCGTTTAGGTTTTTAACAAACCCAAAAAACGTTATGGAGCGTGCCCTCGAATGGGTATGCAAAATTTTAACACAACATTGGAGGTCCCTTAAACCATACTAGAGAGAGAGAGAGAGAGAGAGAGAGAGAGAGAGAGAGAGAGAGAGAGAGAGAGAGAGAGAGAGAGAGAGACGTTGACATGATTCAAACATAAGAAGATGGTTTTATTAGAAATTTGATGGTTTCTCTCTTTTTGTTTTGGTTAAATCCCAAACATTGGGGTTATCCACCTTTTTTGCTTCATGCATGGATGGTAAGGGTATGTCACATATGAGAGTGGCGTTGAATCGCTTCTTGACCCAAGCTGTAACCCTTTGCTTACAATGACCTTCTACACCTTCTCTCGCCTTACACATGCTCTGCACACAACTATGAAGAAAACCATGATAAGCCAGCCCCCATGTCCAAAACTGAAGTACAACCCATCTATACATCCACACCCCATGAAGTACAACACACTCCAAAAACCTAACAGCCCCTAGTTCCTTCTTCTGTCTCTGTTTACACAAGCCGAAGTTACCATTACCCTGAAAAGGAAGCCACCATCTACGGTGGTTGTCTAGGTCCTCGTAGAAATTTCTACAATGAAG
This sequence comes from Cibotium barometz, assembly GCF_041138505.1. Lineage (NCBI taxonomy): Eukaryota > Viridiplantae > Streptophyta > Polypodiopsida > Cyatheales > Cibotiaceae > Cibotium > Cibotium barometz. The sequence continues at coordinate 8,185,608 of NC_141079.1, forward strand.
GAGGTGAGTCATCTGCTGGCGGCGCGACAGTAAAGATCCTTACAACAAAGGGAGAAGCCGAGGATAGCCAAAAAGAGAACCGCCTTCTTCACAACACTCGATATCAAAGAATGGGTTTCAAAAGTTAACTCTTGGCTATGCCAACAGCTAGCACGCCAGTCATAGCTCTGATGACAGTTACTCTGGTGGGAGGAGACAAAGAATCCAACATTCTAGAAGATGGAGATACAACAACAATGACACCAGAAGACCATTTACAAGAAGAGAGTCTGGTTCCTGAAGTTACTACGAGTAGTAGTAGCAAAGAGGAACATGCAAACACAAGGGCTCATATTCAAGGATCATGGGCAACTCCTCTATCTCCCATCTCTGTGCTCCTACCCAATATAGCTGGGATATCACTAATAGAGGTAGAGCCATCCTCACCTCCTCAGAGAAAAACTTTGCCCTCTGAAGTAAGTGGTAAAGTTAGGAAAGTGGAAAAAGTAGAGGAAGTGGAGATACCCCCATAGAACCTGTCAACACTAAATCTGCAGGCACCTATCAATATAGGAAGGCTGCAACTATTGGAAGTGCTGAAGGATTATTGCATTGCTCTCTGATGGGCTAATCACCATGATAATTCCCAACAAATACCAGTAGCAAACTGACAACTCACATGAAGGAACTCAAAGCAAGTTGGGATGAAGCTAGTACTGCCTCAAAAATTTTTCTCCCACAAGTCTGCTTCCAGGAAGCAATCCCCAAAATTCATCTCATGGAAGGCATTCCTCATCCTCTGCCTTACGGATCCACTCTTCCAAGATGTGCATGCTAGCACAACATTCAAGATTCGGCCCTCTACAAAGCGTTGAACTAGAGGTCATCACACTAACACCTCCATTAGCTGTGATCAAAACTCGCCCAAAGGCTAAAAGGCATCTAACGGTCCAAAAGATGACAACATTATGGGTTTGAGTCATTGGATTGGGAATCCAACCCACTAGGTGTGCCAAGTGTTAGTCGTAGGCTAGCCTGAGCCACCACGGGCCAGTGCCGCACAATAGCTACCGTCGAACAGCCGCATGTCAAGCACCATAACCGTCAGGGCCTACCTACTTTATTGCATTAAAGGATGCTTCCTTAAACACTTAGTTGCCACATCTTATCATCACAATACTGACAAATATTGTAAGGAGGCACTATAAATGGATGGGTCCTGAGCCCTGGAAAAGGTTGGCTGCCAATTGTATCACTTCTTGTTTTGGATTGATATAAGCAAGACCGTTCTTTTTGGTGATCTCTCTATTGTACATTCATCTTCCTATTACATCTCTTTGTATTTCAGTTCTGTTTCATACACTATGATCGTTAACATTATTTATTAAGCTATTGTGTTTTTACACTATTTATTAAGCGGCCAGCCTGGTAGTGTTCAGGGATCTTTGTGCTGTGTTTGTTTTGCATTAGATCTGTATTTATTTGGTGTATACTGCATGCATAACCAATGAACCTTGGTAGGATACAACAGGAATAAGCGATCATATTCCTCCATCAACAATTGGCATCAAGAATGTGAAATTGGCATGGCAGGAGCTTAACAAGATTTTTGGCATCGACTCAAAGGTCTAAAAGATCAACCTTCTCATGAAGTTTTACAAGCTCAACAAGAAGTACATCAAGACCATGGTACAACACATCAGTAAGCTCAAAGGTATCAAGAAATAACTTAGTGCTTTGAAGAAAGTTATTGAAGAAGATGAATCTATTATTGTGCTCTTTAACAGTGTTGACAAAGAACCATATGAATCACTTGGTTGCTACACTTAAAAATGTTCCTCACACTAAGATTCAAGACATTGAATCATATTTGCTTGAACAAGAATCAAAATTCAAGGATAAAGAGCCATTCAATCACATTCAAAAGTGAGCAAGCACTCTATGCAAAGGGTGGGAGATTTCAAAGGAAAAATTAGTCAATCTCTCAACCTCGCGTTTATTCATCATTATGATTTTTCTTAGGTATCATCCACCGTAGCTTAGCGTAGCACTAATCACATGTAATTTTTATAGGATTAACTCACTCTCACCAATCACCATCTCCATGGGATCTTGGATTCTCAAGTTTTAACAAATATCTTTATATAAAAATCTCTAAAGAACTTTCCTTAGATTATCCAACCTTGATTTCTTGGATTCATTTCCCTTAATATGATTAGGATGTCAAATCTCTAAGGGCCTTTTCTCATTCTTAAGAACTTTCCTTAGATTATCCAACCTTGATTTCTTGGATTCATTTCCCTTAATATGATTAGGATGTCAAATCCTTTAGAAAACTTAAGGACTGGGTCTCTTTGGGTTTGAGAACATCTAATCCTTGCTTTCCCTATTCTTGACTTTGATCCTAGTCCTTATTTATCACTAAGGATCATTTAATTTGGCCTTTTTAATGCACTCATGGGCCTCATCTATGCTCTCAGTTTGGGATGAAACTAAGGAAGCTACCTTTGCTACCATGAACAAGGAAGAGAATCTTTGAATGGTCATGGATTATATTCATGCTATGGCGGAGCAAGAGAGGTTGAGACATGGAATAACTAAACCCTCTTAACATATTGTGACATAGATTGGGATGAGGAATGCATGGAGATAGACACACCACCAAGCCCCCAGTTGATCCCACATATGTAGTGACACCTGGCTACACCATAGACCAAGATCCATTTTCCATTCCACAAGGTCACATGGAAATCCAAGAACCTACGAGCATGAGCGTCACATTTCTGGACCATAGAGATGTGCCCACATGAGATATCTCTCGTGCCCTCGATCACAATTGTGGCACAACAATTATCACTGGAAGTCATTGCTCTAGGCCTAGTAAACTCATCTATATCACCTACTAGGATGACTAAAGGAGCTTCATTCCTTGCATCTCCCTCTACTTTGCCATTGTCACAAACACACCAAAGAGCAAGGAAGTTATCTTTCCAAACTATTAGACCATTGGCACCATTAGCCCATATTTCATTACCATCCCATTGGAGCTTCTATTAAACCCTCCACTTATTAGGCTCATGTTACTCCATCGGGATTCATGCCACACCCACAGATAGCACGCTTCATACCACACATGCTACACCTACTATGCTGATTACTCTAGCCCACTACACTTCCAATTGATCTAGAAGCTTTCACACAAGCATTGGGGAGACTATTAGTTGAGAGAATAGCACCTATCATGAGAGACAACAAATGGAGTAGCCCTGGAAAGGCTCCAAAGATTGGGAAGCTAACATATAAGTTTAACGAAGAGGGAAATCCTAGAAGACACCTTGAAATTTTTTATCTAGTTTAACAAAGAGGGTGATCCTAGAAGATGCCTTGAATGTTTTGATCAAGTTTGCAAAGCCCTAATAGGTGAGAGGAATGAGATTTCAAAGACAAGTCACGCCTTTAGCCTTAGACTAAATGGTAAGGCTAGTAATGACTGGTATTAAACCATAAGGGTTAGGAGAATTTCAACTTTACAGGTCTTAGAAGGTTATTCCTAAAGAATTTTGTGCACTAAGGAGCTTTGTGGGGAGCATGGATTCACAGTTACACAAGGGTTAGGAGCATTTCAACTTTACAGGTCTTAGAAGGTTATTCCTAAAGAATTTTGTGCACTAAGGAGCTTTGTGGGGAGCATGGATTCATAGTTACACAAAGCTGGGAGAGAATAATTTGAGTCACTGAGATATTTTATTAGTCGACTTGAGCTTTTGAACTCTTGTTGTGCACTACATGAGTAATTCTCAAATTATAAACTACCTAATCTATTTATCCATGGGCTAAATCATGAGTATATCTATAATATCTTGATCATAAGAGGTATCACCATGTGGGATTCTAAGTCTGTTGGCATCAATAACAGAGAATTACAAAGTTCTACAAAATCTATAACTAAAGGTACTACTTGAGAGAAAAAATAAATTGGACTGACTTCTCAAAAGATCTGCAAGAGAAAATGAAGACCAACAAATCTTCTGATAATCTACACATATACCCAAGTATAGAACTTCACTATTGGTTTTTAATCTACCATCAAGGGCATACCATAAGAGAATTTCCAATTCTAAGAGCTTGTTTATTACAATGGTAACTATGAATTCTATGGATTCTATGGTCAAAGCTTGATATTGTTGAACCCATCTATAGGTAAACCATAGCTAGTCTTACCCAGTACCACCACAAACATTAGCCCTAGTACCTTCCACAATAAATCAGGCCATTGTTGATAAGCATCCCACATAGTAACCTGCATCTAAGATCCTAAACAATGCATCCAACTTACCATTACCTCCACTAGTTTTGAGCACCTTAGCCATCACCACCACCAAGGGTTACACTAGTTAATCAAGTAACCTTTAAACAATGCATCCAACTTACCATTACCTCCACTAGTTTGAGGACCTTAGCCATCACCATCACCATCACCAAGGGTTACACTAATTAATCAAGTAATCTTTGAAGATACTACTAATTACCAAGAGTATGAGGTTGACATTGCTCCCATCACACACTTCCTTGAGAACCCCAGGAAACTTCACCCTAACTATTATGTAGTTGATGGGAGGTAAGGAGCCAAAGTAGTTTATGTGCTTGCCACCACACTGTAAGAAGAGGGTGGGACATAAATGCTACAAGAAAAAGGATTCCTCTTTAGTTCTACTACTACCAAGGTCCCCATCTTGAATCTCACAGTGAACTATAAAGTTTCCTCAACTTAACTAGGATGTATCCTCAAAAATGCCACTTTCCACCATCTTGGCATAGATTATTGGATTAAATACTTTCCCAATAAACCTGTGGTAAAATATACAAAGGCAAATGGGGCCCATCATTACACCCCTGAACATGATTAGAGTGAGTGATTAAATGCAAAGGCAAATCCTAACAAAACCTAATCTTACACTCTTGAATGCTATCACCTAGCTACAAACCTAGCTACAAGCTTAGAACCAACATGTACTTGAACAACGATCTGTTGCCTTGGTAGTAGGGTCTAAAAAGAATAATGGCCATAGGAGAAAGAAGTCAATTAAGAATGGGAAAGTAAGAGAAATGAAAAAGAAAAACTTGGGAACACCACAAGACTAGTCTTCATAAGGGCCCTAGATGAGGACTCAGATTCAATGGACACACGAGTTGATTCTGAATACATCGGAAAACCAAAACCAAGGAAACAAAAAATGAGACACTTAAAGAAACGAGAGCTCTTGAAAAATGAGACACTTAAGGAAATCAAAACTCTTGAAACTAAATCATCATGCAAATCAAAACTCTATTCTTATCTTGATCCCTCAGAAGGAGATTGAGCAAGTGCAAGAGCTTAGTGATTTAGTTATTAAGACACAGAAGGAATAAGAACCAAAAACTAAATGGGTGAGTCTTATACACTGCACTCTAGAACCTTAATACGTGTTGAGACTCAAAAACCCGTAGAAGTTCCAAGTGTCATTATAGAAGAGATTGAGGCTTCCACTACTCATAGTTTACTTCTTGATTGGTTCAAGGGAAAATTAAAGTACGATAACCCTAAGCTTATCTCAAATATGGATATTCCAATTCCAACACCTTCCTATGCAAGGGGGTGACGGGTTTGCCTCTTAACATCCCTAAACTCTTAGATTTTAAGGCTTCACAAATAAGCACAACTATAACTACCCGATTGAGTGGAGACCCTCAGTTGTTTATAGTAATAAGAGATCTTCTTAATGGTGAACGCAACATAGGATTACTAGAATTTGTAGACATGCATAAGGCATGTCCCCATTATGTGATGGAAACACCTCAAGTCATGCCCGAATCAAAAACCCTAGTGGAAGAAGAAAACATTAATGGATAACTCAACATAGAATTACCACTATTCGTAGACATGCATAAGGCATGTCCCCATTATGTAATTGAAACACATCGAGTCATGCCTGAATCAAAACCCCCATTAAGCCTATGGGTAAAGTTCCACTCAATAAAATAGGGTAGTATTTTGAAAGTGATGAGTCTAATGCATTGCTACCAAATCACTGCCAAGGACACCATAGTGGGAGTCCTAGATGGAGGCATGTAAGTAAGCATCACAATATTCTAGGAAAAGGTGGCCAAGCTGTATCTTGAAGTCACAGATATTATTGTCAAGATGGCTAATGGAATAGGCGCCAAACCTATCCGATTGTTTTGTGAGATCTTAAGATCAAGGTGCTTAAACATCGAGTTACCTTCATTGTTTTTGAATTTTCCATATAGCTTGAATTACATGATGAAATAATATTAAGGTGTTCTTTCATGAGAGAAGCTAAGATGGTACATGACTGATCTAAGAATCATGTTTATCTCTAATCTCATGAGTCAATCATCAGGGTTGATTATGTCACCAGTTGCTTACATCCTACAGGTAATGGAGGATTATTTTAAAATCATTATGACACCACCATCCATGATGAACTTGAAGATCATCTGAGTTGGTGTTGCGTGACGAGTGGAGATCAATGCAAGGATGCAACAAAAAGATGCAAGCAGGAAAACAAGTGACATTCTTATTTAGGGCTCTTGTAAAGAGTTCCAAGTTGTAGATGAGTGTGGGAGAGGGCTTAAGAATAATCCCACATGGGAAGTTTTGGGAGTTTTAGAGTTTTTGTATAAAAAGTGGCTCATTTGAGAGCTTAGGTACACTTTGGGCTAAGTTCATGCAAGAGCTCCTTTGAGAGAGCTACTCTCCCTCTTCTCCATAGAGGTGAAGACTCTTCTCTCACCCCATCTACATCTTTGTATGAGATAAATCTCTTCATTGAATCAATAGCAATGTCATGAGTCTTTCTCATCCTCTTCTCTAATCATTTTACTCTTATGCATGCTTTTAGTATTTCATTTTTATGTATGTGGGCTGATTTGAAGCTTTCATGGAAGCTTGATGCTTGAGTGTGTGCATGCTTGTAGGAAGATAGGAGTGGAGTGAGGTCTTTCTCTTTGCTTGTGTGCATAGTGAATGTGTTCCTCTTGCTTGTATTTGTGAATGAATGGGTGTGAAGGAATGAGGGCAAGTTGAGCTTGTGTGTGTGCTTAGTCTAGTGTCATGTGGTGGTAGCCATAGGCATCTCTCCATTTGTGGATAAGCTTTTGTGCACCGGTACGGGTTGAATCCCTAGCTCCAAAAGGGATGCAAATCCCATTGGATTGAGCTACACGTGGATCATGCTACTCTTGCTACAAGTGAGAGAGTTTTCCGTCTCTCCATTGGCGCCGCTGCCGGGGAGAAGACTCAAAACCGGTTGAGAAGCTTGCATTACTACCACTATTTCTTTTTGTTTTTAGGTTTAGGGTTAGCACGAGTGTGGAATCTCGGAGCTAGTGATTAGAAGAGAAAAAAAGTAGATTACAAAGACAAAGGAGGGACCGGATAAGGTAGCAATTTTTTTTAAATTTTTGTTATATTTTTTTTAAAACACACAAAGAAACCATGCATTATGACGGGTTGTAGCTCTCATGGAGCATTGCAGAATGTTATTGGGTGCGTTGCTAAGCTCTTTCATAGCTTATGCAAGCTCCATAGGCTCCCAAGTGTGAAGCCCGCTTAAGGAAGAGAGGAGAGAGGGAAAGAGAAGGGAGAGAGAAAAAAAAGAGGAGGAGAGAGGTTGCAAATTTTATTTTTTATTTTTGTTATGTTTTTTTTAAAAAAAGTGATGAGATGTGAATGGATGTGATGAGATATGGATGGATGTAAATAGATGTGAATGTGATGTGATGAGATGTGAATGGATGTGGATGGATGTAAATAGATGCGAATATGATGTGATGAGATGTGAATGGATGTGATGAGGTGTGGATGGATGTAAATAGATGTGAATGTGATGTGATGAGATGTGAATGGATGTGATGAGATGTGGATGGATGTAAATAGATGCGAATGTGATGTGATGAGATGTGAATACATGTGATGAGATGTGGATGGATGTAAATAGATGTGAATGTTTTTTGATGAGATGTGAATGGATGTGATGAGATATGGATGGATGTAAATAGATGCGAATGTGATGTGATGAGATGTGAATGGATGTGATGAGATGTGGATGGATGTAAATAGATGTGAATGTGATGTGATGAGATGTGAATGGATGTGATAAGATGTGGATAGATGTAAATAGATGTGAATGGGATGTGATGAGATGTGAATGGATGTGATGAGATGTGGATGGATGTAAATAGATGTGAATGTGATATGATGAGATGTGAATGGATGTGATGAGATGTGGATGGATGTAAATAGATGCGAATGTGATGTGAATGGACATCTCATGAGATGTGGATGGATGTAAATAGATGTGAATGTGGATGGATGTAAATAGATGCAAATGTGATGAGAGGAGATGTGGATGGATGTAAATAGATGTGAATGTGATGTGATGAGATGTGGATGGATGTAAATAGATGTGAATGCGATGTGATGCGATGTGCATAGATGTGATGAGATGTGATGTGGATCTGGGTAGATATAAATGGATGAGACGCGATGTGGATAGATGTGATATGGACCTATATAGATGTGAACGGATGAGATGTGATGTGGATGGATGTGATAAGATATGCTTCACATTCTTAGATCCTAGAGCTTTCCCCACCTTGGAACAACTAGGACACCTAGGACACTGCTAGTACATTGTCTCATCTAATGGTAAGCACCACACCACCAACTATGGCACCTATGTGACTAACGCATCATTATTACCTTTTGAGACACATGCCCACGGTCACCACAGTAGCCACAACCACCACTTTACACATAGACCCCCCTACGATTAGAATGTCTAGTATTGATATTTCAAGAGGGGTTAAATCTCATTCTAGTGCACCCATGACACATCCCTTCCCTATAGTGAGTGTGCTACCAACTTGTGTTGCAAGACCAACTACACTTAATACCCACATGACTAAAGACCACTATTGGGGCACAAGTACGACACATGCCTTATGTTTTTCATCCACCCCCACTTATATTAAGACCAATGCATCCTCATGTAGTGCCACCTTCTCCTATCACTCCTCTTCTTATGTCAGCACCAGATCTGCCCAACCACAGACCTAGTATGCTTTTACACAGGCCCCAGGAAGAGCAATAGCGGAGAGCTTAGTGCCTATTGTGAGAGATGGTGGTTAACATAGCTATGGAAAGGCTACCCAAATAGCTAAGATAACTCATAAATTCACTTGAGATGGTAATCCTAGGAGACGTTTAGAGGTATTTGATCAAGTGTAAGGCACTACGAGAACAAAATGAGGTTACCAAGACTAATGCCTTTAGTCTAATATTAGACAGTAAGGCTAGGGATTGGTATAGAACTCTCAAGGTAGAGGAATGCTTAAAGTTCACCACTCTTAAGAGATTGTTCTTGAAGAAATTTGTGTATGAAGGAGTCTTATGGGGTGTAGTTTCAAAGCTACACAACCCGCGAGAGAAGAAGATGAGTTGATTTGCGATTTCATTAGTCACCTCAAGTATTTGAACTCTTGTTGCCTTTCATATGAATGCTATTTTAATAATGAACTACTTAATATATTCATCTATGGGCTTAAACATGAAGCGATCTATGACGGCTTAGTCATTAGAGGGATCATTACATGGGATGAAGTCACAACAAATGCCATCCAACTAGAGGAGGATAATCTGATGGTCAAGGGAGCCAAAGCATTGGATTCTAAATCTGTTGTTTCTTTTGAAGTCATGGGACATAACACTTCTACAGTCAAACCCATTGCTAAAGGTAACACTTTAACAGAGATGAATTTCACAGATTTCATGAAAGGACTCCAATAGGGAATGAAGGCCAATAAAGCTTCAAAAAACATACATATGTCTAGGGAGAGATCTTCAATGGTGCTCAATCTATTGACAAGGACATTTGACTAGTGAGTGTCCAGCCCTTAGTGCATGATATAATGAAAATTATACTTTTTGTGGACGGTATGGTCACATGGCTTCATAGTGCCACAAACCCTTACTAATGCTTCCACATGTCAGTAATGGGATTTACTAGCTCCATCATAGTCGCAAGCCATTATGCCTACTATAACAACAATTCTAAGAAAATAGCACAGCAACAACCTATCCTATCAAAGGGGATATACAATGCACAAAATGTGTTGTTACCTCCACCAATTTTGGGATCTAAACTTCCACCTTTAAGGAATACACCATTGAATCAAATACGTTTCGAGGAATGAGTGTCTAGAATACGAGGTTGACTTGTACAATTCATCACATGTCATTGAGGACTTCGTAGAGCTTTATCCACACTACTATGTAGTTGATGCAAGAGGCAAAGTCAAACCAATATACCAGCTAGCCATGGTAGGAAGAGGTCGAGACATCAACAACTCTATTGTCAACAAAATTCCTCTTCAATGCTATCATTGTAAGGGACTGCATCGAGTCTCCAAGTATCCTATCAGAAACTATCCAATCACCTACGCTACATCTTCTAACATGCAACCTGTAACCTATAATCGTTGTGGCGTAGATCATTGGATCAAAGATTACCCAATGAAAGTGATACGGTTGCAAATCAGCATAATGGCTTTACCATCACACCTCTCAACATGAAAGTGTGGGTGGTACGACTTAGAGATCAATTTTGAGAAACCTAACCTATAATTGTTGTGGCATAGATCACTGGATCAAAGATTACCCAATGAAAGTGATAGTTGCAAAAAAATAGCATAATGGTCCTACCAACACACCTCTCTCAACATGATTAAAGTGGGTGGTCCAACTCTAAGAGCAATTTTGAGAAACCTTAACCCACTTATGAATGTACTAACAAGATTTATGGCTCCAAACACACTTGTTGTAAAAAAGAATATAGAAAACTAGGCTACATTAGTAGAGCACAGTCCAAAAAAAGGGAATCACAGTAATGGGAGTCCTAGAGTTAGTGGTGTGAGAGTGAGTTTAATCACCAAAAAGTGTTGGGAAAATATGGTTTAACCTCGTCTTGAAGTGTCTAACATTGTTGTCAAGATGGAGGATGGAACAATTGCAAACCTATTAGGATGTTACAAGATCTTAGGTTCAAGGTGCGGAAACATCGAGTGAAGCATACTGGAGGTTGTACGTGCCACAAGGTGTAGGCTACACTCACAATGTCATGGGGATTTTTCTCCATGTGTTGAGAGAACACATAAGCTTAAATCAACAATTGTTATGCCATGGCTAGCTCACATTAATGGGGTCATGGTATGTCACTCAGCTCAGATTACTCGCATTTGATATTCTTCTCCAGAGGAAGCTTGGTCGTGAAGAGTACTCGGGATCTTGATCCATCATACTCACCTCCACACGCTCCTCATAGCTCAATCCTCTCACTCACTAATTCACACACACAATAATATGCATGCACACAAGAGCTCGAGCATGAGTCAAGGATGAAAAAGAGTACAGAAGTGCACACTAAATAATACATAAGAGAATGAGTGGTGAGAGTTACATTTTAGGATTTGTAGGTGACCTCTAGGGTTTACACTCTTGGGCGATCAAAGTTAAAAGTCTCCTCCTTGGGCTCATTTGGCCATTTTAACTACTATAAACACCTATTCTAAATCTAGCACTCTCAACCTAGGATCCGGTGGCCTACATTTATAAACATGCATTGATCACTTATGCAAAAATAATACATTACAAGATTCTTTTAAGTGAAAACTATAATGTTTAATGATATCAATCAAATTTGTTGAAAATTATAAGACATCCAACATCGTCTATGTAGAAGTTTGTGGTATTAATGCTAACACTGGAGCAACAGCGCAACAAGAAATATCCGATGCCAACCATGCACTTACCACCCAAGTGCAAGAGCTACTTACACGGTTAGAGTCCCAAAAGTAAGAGGTGCTCATGAAAAGAACATGCCACACACAACTCTATAGATCCAAGTGTTATAGAAAATTTGAAAATAAAGGTGGGCCAAGTTACAAGAAAAGGCATGCACGCAAATGCTTGATATACAAGAAAAGCTTACCAATGTTATAATTCCCAAGAGAAACAATTAGAAGAGAAAGATAAATAACTGAAGGCTACATAGATAGTTCTCAAATTAGAGGTACCGGGCTTGGAAGGACACCCTCTAGTGCCTGCAGGCTAAAGAAATTTATGAAATAAGCTACAATAATTTTGAGGTCTAGGCCAACTTATGTCAAGCACACCCTATAGAGCTTACAAAAAAAGAAGGTAACAATGTTATAAAGTCACTATCAGGTTATCTCCGACTTGAATGAATATATATTTGATGACCATTCATTAGGATAGTAGGACTGCAGGCTAATGTGGCAATGTTCTCACTAAGGAAAAAGATGCCCTAGTGCTCCAGACTCTACAAAGCTAGGAATCCCGCCAATAAAAGGAAATGGAGGTAGACAAGGCACTTCTTGACCATGAGGAATAAGTTATAGCCCTCCAGCAATAACTCCATCCACACAAGGAACCCATCGCCAAGTGTGCGAGCAGAACATGATGACCCCTAGTGGATATGGTAGCCCCTCTAGCTGACCTTCTAGTGGTTCCTTGGGCCCCTAATCAAACCTTTTCCCTATTGGTTGCTTCAGTAACCCTCTCTCTTTCTCAATATAATATTAATCTTAGTGAGAACTAACTCAAGGGGATTTGGCACTAATCTAACAAAACACTATATTTATGGGGGTCCTCGAACTCAACGAGAGGCATGCTATGTATACTTATCCACTACACCCAATAGTATTTAAATTTAGATCTTGGTTTAGAGTGCTAAGGAAATCCTAGAACTAATGAAACCACTAACAAAAATTAATTTATAGCTTCCCTACAACCTTAATTAGATGCTATAGCATGGGTGGGTAGAGGCTTAGGATACTCATGGCACCTACTACTCCATAATAGCAAAACCTATCATCCTTATGGTATCCTAAAACTTTTTCATCTCATTTGTGCACATCTCTAAAACTTTTTAACATCATTAGTCTCATTTGTGCACATTATGGAGTAGTGCACATTTTTTGTGCACTACTCCATAACAGCAAAACTTATTATCCTGATGGTATCCTATGACTTTTTAACCTCATTTGTGCACATTTCCAAAAAATATTAATGTAATTAGTCTTTGATTTTGACCAAATTCTCATTGAATACCCCTCATTCCTTGAGGTAGAGGACTTGCATGCTCTTTATCACAAAAATTATGCAACCATCTTCCGATGATTGGAGATAGCGATAAAAGAAAGGAAGAAGAGGACAACACCTACCCGATGTTTAGTCCAATAACATCTTATTTATCTAACATTTATGATAATAAAACTAAGAATACCCGATGTTTAGTCCAATAACATCTTATTTATCTAACATTTATGATAATAAAACTAAGAATGATATTAGTGCACCACTCACTGCTGAGATAGACTTTCCATCTTCTTCTTTTGATTTCTCAACTAATACTTTTGACCCCTAGTAGGAGCCAGCCAAAGGCTGAGGCTCCCACTTATAGTAGCAATGTGTTGACGTGGTTGGTTTCACCCTTGACCCTATCCTAGATCTCCCGGCAGCTCTAGAATATGAGCAACTCATCTCATCAGAGTAGGACTCCTTTACTTAAGCCTCATCTTATACTCCAATCCCTCTTCTAGATCACTCCTTTTGACCCCACCACTCCAGCATAGGAAAAGGCTGATATACAATAGTGTACCAATCTGCAGGCTTACATACCCTTGGTGGTGGGAGACAGGCAGGCCAAAAGCGCAAGAGCTAGGGTAGTTGGATCACCCTGAGATACTATGGTCAAATGTGGGAAAATTTTCTCAAGACTCTCCAACCCGTGGCTTGTTGATTTACTCAAGATTTGCATCATCAACGTTCATGATTTCACATGCTTCAGTAGAGTTAGAAGGAGGCTATGAGTAAATACATATAGGTTGTAGTGATCAACAATTTTGGTATCCAGCCACCTTTTTGGAGATTACCATTCCTTGCCGTTCATCAAGGAATATGCTAACATGTACCGTTTATAATTGCCGCCCATGCTTACAAGTGGAGGTATGGGAGAATTCGGTAGAGTCCCCAGGAGGCTGTGAGAAAATAAATACAAGATGCAGTCGATAACTTTGGTATCCAATTGGCCTGGAGATTGCCATTCCTTGCCATTAATCAAGGAATATGCTGACATTTACAGAGCATCTCCCACGACGCCTTCATTTTGACGTATTGTATCTGTCAATAAAACGGATGTTTACTATGCCACAAAGAATTCCAAGAAAGGTGTGCTCATGATTCCCACTTTATCTATAACATCCCTTAATTCAAGCACAACCTCTTTGACACTCTCAGCAAAAAATGGCAGTTCATGCTAACCAACAATACATGCATGAAATCAAGAAATAGTAGCCATTGTGCGGTTCTTCAAGATGATTATCCTTCAGGATGATTATTTCCATAGCTACTACCCATGAGAGGGAATGTGCTTTGATCTCAACAAAGGGCCTTTTGATAGTCACATCATGTACTACTATGATCTACTACACTGTCTTCCCTTGTCTTCCCTCGTACCATGCATACCACTTTTGAAGATATGATTGATACCAACTTCTAGAAGGCACTCTATTTTCTTCACCAAAACCTTCATGTCCTCCAAATAAGGAAGAGCAACTACAAAGAGTATCTAGGGAAGCAAGCCTTGTGTGACAATGGATTTCGGGGATGGAATCTCCAATAGGTAGGGTGTATGTTAACCCCATTTTCAGGTTAACCTAGCATCTCTCTACTACATAAGAGAGATAGAACAATAAGTCTCATGAAATGGCACTATAAATATTATAATAATGAGAATGGCTGGCAATGCCATTCTCTATTACATAAGAGAGATAGAACAATAAGTGTCTCTCTATTACATAAGAGAGATAGAACAATAAGTGTCATGAAATGGCACTATAAATATTGTAATAATGAGAATGGCTGGCAATGCCATAAATCTATGTAACTTGAAATCATTTAGTCATTTAGTTCATATTTCATTAACTTTTGGGCCCCCATGTGTCAATAAGGTCCAGTTTATTAGCATTCTCATCATTGAAGACACAATCCCTCTTTGTGCTAATTGAGTCTAGTCTTATCTCCATGCTCTCTTGTGTCTATGGTGTGAGAAAGAGAGTTGAGATGAGAGGGAGCTTAACTGTTGGTGCATGTTCCTCTTATACTTATGTTTATGAGTGTGAGTAGAGGAGTGAGTGTCCTTTTGGGGCAACTCTCTATTTTATTTTGTTTGGTTGAATGACTGAGCTTTGGTTTATCAATAGTATCCATTTTAGCTATTAACTCAATGGGAGGAGAGTGGCAATACATAAATTTTTGTAATTCCTCTCCCCACTTGTAAAAGAACTTATGATGTGCATTAAATGCACCAACATATTATAGCCATTAACTAGTCATCCTCCTTTCTTATAGACTTTTATGATGATTACCTACAAAATGCTTAAGTCTCTTCGATTTTTTGAGATATTCTGTGGTTTTTTTAAGAATTTTCATTCCTTTATTTAGATTGGGAATTAGTGTTGGTTTCATAACTCTACTAGTCTCTGTTTCAGTTTCACTGCCCAAGGTTTCTTTCAATATTGTCAATTATGTTTTATTCATGGTTTCTGTAGAGTTGGTGTCACTTTCAGTTTCCATTTTAGACTCATCACCACTGGTGAGCTTATGTTAGTCATCCCATGGGAAATCAAGATCACTATATATAATCTCTTAAATATAAGAGAAATTATTTGTAATGGTAATTAACCTTTGGGAGTTCTTTACCACCATTAAGTGTAACCCATATAGACCCTCTTGCTCCTCCCCAACTATAATTGTAGCCATGATATGTATTTATCCGGCCCCTCCTTTGTCTTTGTAATCTACTTTTTTTCTCTTCTAATCACTAGCTCCGAGATTCCACACTCGTGCTAACCCTAAACCTAAAAACAAAAAGAAATAGTGGTAGTAATGCAAGCTTCTCAACCGGTTTTGAGTCTTCTCCCCGGCAGTGGCGCTAATGGAGAGACCGAAAACTCTCTCACTTGTAGCAAGAGTAGCATGATCCACGTGTAGCTCAATCCAATGGGATTTGCATCCCTTTCGGAGCTAGGGATTCAACGGTGCACAAAAGCTTATCCACAAATGGAGAGATGCCTATGGCTACCACCACATGACACTAGACTAAGCACACACACAAGCTCAACTTGCCCTCATTCCTTCACACCCATTCATTCACAAATACAAGCAAGAGGAACACATTCACTATGCACACAAGCAAAGAGAAAGACCTCACTCCACTCCTATCTTCCTACAAGCATGCACACACTCAAGCATCAAGCTTCCATGAAAGCTTTAAATCAACCCACATACATAAAAATGAAATACTAAAAGCATGCATAAGAGTAAAATTATTAGAGAAGAGGATGAGAAAGACTCATGACATTGCTATTGATTCAATGAAGAGATTTATCTCATACAAAGATGTAGATGGGGTGAGAGAAGAGTCTTCACCTCTATGGAGAAGAGGGAGAGTAGCTCTCTCAAAGGAGCTCTTGCATGAACTTAGCCCAAAGTGTACCTAAGCTCTCAAATGAGCCACTTTTTATACAAAAACTCTAAAACTCCCAAAACTTCCCATGTGGGACTATTCTTAAGCCCTCTCCCACACTCATCTACAACTTGGAACTCTTTACAAGAGCCCTAAATAAGAATGTCACTTGTTTTCCTGCTTGCATCTTTTTGTTACATCCTTGCATTGATCTCCACTCGTCACGCAACACTCCCCCCTTCCTATTTTGCGCACGTCCTCGAGCGCAGTAGAAGCAAAATCTGCAAAAAACAATGGATACAAGTAAAGCCTTTTATTGAAGAAAAGAAAAGAAAAGAAAAAAAACCAGCAATGACAATCTCACACGTGAGCATACAAGTGAAAGGCTGATTAGAGTTTTAAAGAGTGCTAAAAGAGGTGAGTAAAGACTAGTCAAAGTGAGACTAAGTGTAGATAGTGCTATGCAAAGGCAAGTGTGCTTGCACACCACAGGTTATGACCGCAGTCTCAATGTCCTACAAGTATTTAAGTTATTCCTAAGTGGCAAACCTACGCCTAAATATGAGCAAAGGTGATTGGACTTTTTTTTTTGGTGGTGTGTAAAAGATGATAAAGAGGAAGGTTTCCATCCCAATGAGACCCAAGCAATGGCCAAGAGACCTCCGCCAAGAGAATCTGAAGGCCGCTAAGTATCTCAAGGGCGACAGACCCTTTTCTTTCTTTTTGACATAAGGAGTATCCCATGAAGATGAGGGCATCGGTCTCGAGGGCCCATAATGTACCCCAGAGTCCTACCAACATCTATCAAGGCGATAGAGTCCTTGAAGGTCTTTTTCTGAATCTTTTAGACGTCAGTGTTCACCCCATGGAAAATTTTGAAGCAAATCATTTTGAAGAGCATCCCACTTTGAATGATGAGGGTAATTATGCATATGCAGAGAATCTAAATAAGGATAGGGCTTCATATGAGCAAAGGATATGGCACATATGCCAAAAGCGGTTGGTATTTGATCCAGGTGGGAAAGCAGAACCATTCAGATGTGATTGCTGAGGCTTGTACATATACCAATGTTGGTGTGCAAATAATGCGTGGATACTGAATTCCAGGACCTGTGTGGCACATACCAGAGGATGTGCAGG
Source organism: Cibotium barometz (assembly GCF_041138505.1). Taxonomy (NCBI): domain Eukaryota; kingdom Viridiplantae; phylum Streptophyta; class Polypodiopsida; order Cyatheales; family Cibotiaceae; genus Cibotium; species Cibotium barometz. The sequence goes on from NC_141079.1 coordinate 8,203,337, forward strand.
TTTAGAGGGGGTGGATGTCGTGCCACAGCACGTCTATGGTGTGAAACCATGCATGTGAGGCTATTAAATGCAAATCCAGATGCATGGGATTAAGTGTCTGTGTACATACGAGATGTATGGTGTGTGGAGGGTTTTGCTTTTGAGGGCGTCGCCAGGTGTACAGGTGAAATGGTTTGGTGTTGAGCTTGTTACAAGCCTGTCTGGAGTAAGGTCAGTAGGGGTGACTTTAGCTGCTTGATGGCCGTCTCAGTGTGTACGCGTCCCCAAAGAAATGAGCGGGCACTCGTATGTTGCATCTTGAAGAGGTATGGCATGAAGGGCAATTAATAAGAAAGAAGGGCCAAGGTTGCTTGAGATATGGTGTGAAATGGAAATGTGAGTGTGGCCATTCTCTTAGGCCTTAGAAGAGATAAAGATAATAAAAGGTGGCCATAAAAGGCATGGCCACGTGGGGATTTTTATGGCCGCCAACGGGTACACTCGAGAAGCTGGCGAAGATGCCCTGCGTGGGGAGCCGCTTTTGATTCTGCAGGGTGCGCCGAATACAGGGGGGGAGAGAGGCGGTCTTGTTTTGGGGGGGAGGCCGCGTGTGTTTGGGTGGCTAGCTGCAGCCAGAGATGCTTCGTGAGGAGTGCGCAGCTACAGGCATACAAGGGGAAGTCGTTTAGAAGCACGGAGTGGAAAAAGGCGCTGGGAGTGGAGAGAAGCTCGAGCTGCTGGCGAGCTGAACGGAGGATACTGGAAAAACGGCCTGTGTAAGAGTAAAGAGCCGGGGGGGGGGGGGGGGGAGCAGGAAAGGAAGCGGCCGCTGGGCACGTGAAATTCACTGATGGGAGGTCTGAGGTGGAGATAGGTTTTCAAGGCCCATGCAGGCTAGTCGCACGCTAGGTAGTGGATTTCAGAGCAGCAGGAGTAGCATGCGTGGGTGAAGTTCAGTGGCATCCCAGCCTATATTGTTGGAATTAGGGTTGCAGGAATGCACACACAACTTCAAGAAGATGAGGAAGCTTGAGCACAACACAGTAGTGTATTATGAGTGCCAAAAATGAAAGATTACAAGCCCTAGAAGATAATGGGCGTATATACAATGCACGGGGGAAAAAACCTCCTAGTGAGGGAAAAAGTGCCCCGGCGGTCCTAAGTGTGTTCACACACATCACTACTATAATATGGTAACAAATCCCCCCTGGAGTGATGCGGTGAACAAGAGCTAGCACTCATGTATAGGGAAGTGTCTAGCTATGTGGACGAATCCACAAAAGGGAGTAAGCCCAAAGCTTTGCGAAAAGCTTCGAACTTCTCACGAGGCAGAGCCTTTGTGAAAAGATCTGCAAGGTTATCCTGTGTTGGCACATAAGCCAAACTGATCTCTCCTGCAGAGAGTCTCTCCCTGACATAATGGTAGTGCACCTCAATGTGCTTCGTACGAGCATGGAACACTGGGTTCCGCGCAACTGCCAATGCGCTCTGACTGTCAGTGAAGATGGTGGTGGCAGATGGCTGCCCAACACCCAAATCAGCCATAAGGCGTCTGAGCCACACACACTCAACCGTAGCTGTGAAAGCTGCCCTGTACTCAGCTTCACAACTAGAAGTGGCCACAGTAGGCTGCTTCTTGCTCAACCATGATATGCATGAGCTTCCAAGCATGAAGCAAAAACCACTCGTGGACACGCGTGTGTCATAACAACCAACCCAGTCAGAATCTGAAAAAGCATGTAAATCTGGCGGCAATGATCCCCCCTTGGGATAAAACAAAACAAGATGCCGAGTACCTGCTCACCTGTGAGACTGCAAACTGAATGTCTGGCCTCGTAATGCATACATAAATGAGGCAACCAACAGCTGTCTGATAGAGTGTGACATCAAAGTGATCTCCAGCATCATGAAGACTCAACTTCAAACCTGTCTCCATTGGAGTAGCAATAGGCTTGCAGTCTTCAAGGCCAAATCTCCGCAACAATGTTTCAATATACTTTGTCTGACACAAAGCAATACCTCCATCACACTGCTTAAATTGTATCCCCAAATAATGATGCAAATGCCCCAAATCTGACATCTCAAAAGAGGCATTCAAATCAGCCTTAAAATCAGCAATATGACTCTCATTTGGTCCTGTGAGCAGCATGTCATCGACATAGAGAGCAATGATTAGATGTACACCATCCACACGTTTAACATACAAAGTGCTTTCTGTTGGACTATTCTGAAACCCATGTGCAGTCAAATATGCATGTATTTTTTCATACCAAGCTCGTGGAGCTTGCTTTAAACCATATAAAGCCTTTTTTAACCTGCACACTTTGTTTTCCTGCCCTCTTTGAACAAAACCACGAGGCTGCGATACATACACCTCCTCATGCAAATCTCCATTTAAGAACGCAGTCTTTATGTCCAGCTGATGTACATTCCAACCATTATGAGCTGCTAATGCACAGATGCTACGAACAGTGGTCATACGACATGTGGGAGCAAAAGTCTCATCAAAATCAATGCCCTTCTCTTGAGCATAACCTTTTGCAACAAGCCTAGCCTTATGGCGATCCACTGTGCCATCAGGCTTACGCTTCAATTTGTATACCCACTTAGTGCCAATGGCCTTCTTGCCAGGGGGCAAGTCACATAAAGACCATGTACCATTCTTCATAATAGCATCGTATTCTGCTTGCATAGCAGCCATCCAATTTTCTGAACTTTGTGCCTCATCAAATGAAACAGGCTCACTTTCATCGCACATACTAGAAACAGCCAATGCATAACAATCTGACGCATAAGAGGCACCATGAGAGCCAGAACGAGTGCGACTAGACAAAGGGGCATCCAACTTGCTGTCACGCAAAGTCTGCACCAGCCATCTAGGCATATTCCTAGAGCCCTCAATCTCTTGTCTCTCATCCTCAAGTGCATCATGCACATCTGCATCAGATATAGGCTGATCTGTGCCATCATTTAAAACCTGCATAGGCTGAAAAACTGCCTCATGAGGTATTGCACTTGACTGTGCACCACTGAAAAGAGGCAACAATGTATCATAGACATCACGTGAGCTGATATCTGTCTCCTTAGTACATGAAACCAAGGGATGAACTGCATCTTCCACAAATACAACATCACGGCTAACCAAAATGCGCTTTGTCTGTGGATGATACAAACGATAGCCTTTGCTCTCAGCACTATATCCAACAAAAATACATTTGACAGCTTTGTCATCCAATTTTCTGCAATGTTACACAGGCACTAATGCATATGCCAGGCAACCAAAAACACGTAAATGGCCAACAGATGGCTTGCGGCTATGCCAAGCCTCATATGGAGTGACAACCTGTAATGCTTTGGTGGGACACCTGTTTAGTACATAAGTGGCACACATGACAGCCTCAAGCCAAAAACCATGTGGTAGACTTTGACTCTTAACCATACATCTTGCCATTTCCATGAGAGACCTGTTTTTTCTCTCAGCAACACCATTTTGCTGTGGTGTATACGGCACTGTACATTGGTGTTTTATCCCACGCTCAGCCAGAAATGCATTAAATTCTGAAGACATATACTCCCCCCCTCGATCTGAACGGAGGGTGCCCATCTTACTTTCTGACACATTTTCAGCCATAACCAAAAACTGTTTGTAGCACAAAAACACTTCGGACTTTGCCTTCAAAGGATATACCCATGCATGCCTGGTAAAATCATCAATGAAAGTCACGAAGTAAAGGTAGTTTCCAAATGATGGAGTTTGCATGGGACCACAAACATCACTGTGAACAAGCTGCAATCTGCGTTCAGCTCTCACTGATCCATCTTTGGGAAAGGAAGCACGCTGCATTTTACCCAATATGCAGCCCTCACAAACATGCTTGACAGGTGCCTCAAGCTTAGGCAAAGAAGACACCATTTCAGATTTCTGCAGGCGCAGCAAACTTGCAAAATTCAGATGACCAAAACGTGCATGCCACAGTTTTGCATCTGAAATAGCCTGCGTATCCATAATAGCACATGCTGAATCCTCTACACATTTGCCATCCATATTGAGCTTATACAGCCCTCGACATAGTGAACCAGATGCTACAATGATGTCACCACAAGAGATCATGAACAGTACATCTGTCATCCACAAATTTTACAACCAAACCTGTTTTGGCAAATGCGGAGACTGACAGCAGATTCTTTTTGATCCCTGGCACATACAATGCATCAAAAAGTGTAAAGGTGTTGCCATTTGCAACATTCAGCACAATCTGTCCAACTCCTTCAACGGGATAAGAGGAGTTATTGGCACAAGTGACAGTATTCCCTGTGGGAGCAGACTCAAGGAAAGTGAATAAACTGCGCTGCGAGGTGATATGCTTAGTGGCACCACTGTCAAAGTACCATACATCTGAATCTACTGCAGACATACATGTGTCATGCAAAGATGGGTCATACCTGCACTGCGCATTGAATGCCCATTCTGTATCTAGCACAACATTAGCAGATTCATTGTTAGAAGGAGAGGCATCTGCAACAGCCATACCAGCCTCTTTCTTCTTAGCCTCTTTCGCAGCCAGCTTAGGACACGCTTTGATGACATGATCATTTCCCTTACAGTACTTGCAAAATGTCTTCTGTTTGTCACCCTTCTTCTCATCTTTGTCTTCCTTCTTTGGTTGCGCAGCATTTGCAGATTTCTGCTTACTAGAAGAAAAGCCAGCTTTACCTTTCCCGCTTCTCTGACTAGCAACGAAAGCTTGATCTGCGACACGCATAATATTCCTGTTTTGCCTTGACTGGTCTTCTTGCAGCAAAACAGAAACTAACTCCTCAAATGATAAGGCATTGGGATTGCCTTTCATCATCAAGCGAAGAGTGGAAGCAAAACCCTGATAAGAATCTGGTAGACCATTCAAAACAGTCTGCACAAGTGAACTGTCTGACAGGATTTCATCTGCAGAAATGAGCTGCTCTTTGAAATCCTTGATCTTTGTCAAAAAGCTATCCATAGAATCACCTTCGTTCATATGCTCACTCTCCAACTGTTTTCGGAGATAAGCAACACGAGCCTCATTTCTTGCCTGATACAATGTGGCAAGTACATCCCAAGCATCCTTAGAAGTCCTGCAGGAGCGAATATGTGGGATAATGGTACGTTTGACAGACAGCACAATCAAGGCATGAGCCTGCGCATCTCTACCATCCCAACGAATCTGCTCTGCTGAAAGTGGTGGTTCTCGATTAGCTGCTACAGCACTTGTGCCTGCACCATCATCAACAGTACCTGTTTCTGATGTATTTGCAGCATTCCCAGCCACAATAGGACGTGCATCAATACCCTGCACAATGTTCCATAACCCCTTTGCTACCAATACATGTCGCATCATATATGCCCACAATGGATAGTTGGTGCCATCCAACTTATCCTCAGCAGCCAACATGCGGAATACATCATTGTTGTCAGCCATGGCCAATGACTGTACTACTAGATGTAAATGCTGTCTGTAAGAGGTAAACCTGTATAAAATCGACCTGTGCTATGTAGCACAGCCCAAAACAGACGAATGGGCACCTGTCTTGCAGATTTTAATCTTGACAGAAAATCTGCACAGTAGGACGATTTTGCCTGCGCAGTACTTGGAATGCAAAAACGGAGGGCGAAATGACTTCAGATCAAAATTCTGAAACGAACAAGCCCTACGGGCTTACCCACGGCATATACTAACTTGCAAACGCTCGTGAAACCTCGTCGCAATCGGAGGAGATGAAGCGGCAGGTGCCGGTGATGCTGCCCGGGAGGAGGAAGCCTGCTCTGATACCAATTGTTGGAATTACTTCAAGAAGATGAGGAAGCTTGAGCACAACACAGTAGTGTATTATGAGTGCCAAAAATGAAAGATTACAAGCCCTAGAAGATAATGGGCGTATATACAATGCACGGGGGAAAAAACCTCCTAGTGAGGGAAAAAGTGCCCCGGCGGTCCTAAGTGTGTTCACACACATCACTACTATAATATGGTAACATATATCCCCTTCTGATTTAGCTATGCAGTCAATCAAGACCCGGATCAATTTTTGCTCATCATGTGGCGCCAAAACGGAGACAACGAGCTCAGAGTTACTTGTACAGCTTACGGGTGCATCCATTATCAAAACCCAAAGATGTGCAGAGCTACATAATATTTCGGGCAAGGTTTAGGAAGCTCCATTTCTCTCCAGGTGTGGAGTCTTTGGATTGTGCATTATTCCACATCAGCGATATACCATTTGATACAATAGCATTTACTTCAATAAGGGCGGCGTTAAAGATGTTTGTAGAAGATTCAACAGCTGGTTGCATCAAGGTTCATCATGCAGTGATTGACAAGAGGTCAGAGGGTGCGGTCCAATGATGCCGAGTTAAATGAGCAGGTTCAGGTATTGCCATAAGTGTTAAGCTCTACTACATTGAATATACAAGTCAAGCAGTGATGCACAATGCAGCCCTTGAATCCCACAAGATTGATATGCAAATGGATGTGAAGCTGATACATGGCTGACCCAAAGATCTATGTCTTTCAGTGATCATGAGGCCACAATGTTATGGTTTTTCTTGGGTTTTGGAACCATAAGAAGGTTAGTTTGGTCATGTATATGAGGTGTTTATGTTGGCTTTGATTTTATAGTTTTGTTGGATGTTGAGCCTTTGATGCTCCATGATAGCCATGTGTATCTTACCATGAGGTTATTTTCTGGAATGCAAGCCATATGAGATGAGACAAGCCATGTTAATGTCAGTTTTTTATATGTATCATGTGTCCAATATTGGCTTTGAGGATGCACATGTATAGTTGGGTACTCAATCTTTGATGGTACCAGCTTCTGTTGGTGGTGCTTCTTGAAGAGCTATCTGTTTGGTTTCCTTGCTGGATTTGAAAGCCACTCTCACAGCCAGAAGCCTTGCGCTTTCCCAGCGACACCGCCCACGTCCCGCCAACGTTTAAGTAGGTCATGTGCTTCTTTCCGTGTGTGTGCAGCATGCATTTGTTGAAGCATGGCTTCAGTTAATGGTTCATTGTATTTCTTGAGACGATTTCCATTAATGAAGTTAGGCATTTGCTCACCTTCAAGTGTCTCTAAACGCACTGCACCACTTGGAGTAAGCTCATTAATCACAAACGGTCCTAGGCCACGTTTCTTGAGCTTTCTCTTATGCTTCTTAAGTGTGTACAAGAGCACAAGGTCCCCTTTTTTGAATCGGCCAGTTGTTACATTTCTATCATACCATTGCTTTTGTCTCCTCTTCTCGACATACATCCCCATTACCGCCAATAAGCGGGTCTCATCAAGCTTTTTCAATTCATCAATGCGTTGTGAAAGCTCATGACCAGTCCAGTCCAATTGTTTAGCAACTCATAGAGTAGGTACAAGAAATTCAATGGGAAGAATTGCATCTAGCCCAAAAGCAAGCTCAAATGGGGTTGTGCCCACAGATGTTTTATATGCTGTCCTATATGCCCAAAGAACTGAGTGCAACTTTTGCTCCCAATCAGTCCTATGTCCCTCAACAATCTTTGTGAGTGCTGTGTAGAGAATCTTGTTAGTACTCTCAGCTTGTCCATTGGTCTGGGGATGATAGGGTGCAGAACGCTTGTGAATTACCATAAATTCTTGAAGCAATTTCTGCTTTATCTTGATGATTTGCAGTCTCTCTGCCCTTCGCAATTCTGAGTCTTGAAGCTTTTGTCTGAGTGAAAGCTTTTTATTCTCCTCGTTAAGAGATGTAATGAAGCGTACTTCACTCACCTTGCTACTCTTATCACTAGCACGCCTTGCTATCTCAGCAAGGTGGGCTTCATGATAGGACTCCCCTCTTTGCTTGCGTCAATGACTACAGGCGACCCTTTTTCCTGCACGGCTGCTCTCCACGCTCACCCTTAGCACGATCACCCCTTCTCTGGTCCTCCACCTCTTCACTTAGTTGCCGCCAGCTACCTTACGCTACTCCCCAATTGCTGCCAGCAGTCGTCGCTGAATCACCAGAGCCACGCACTTCTCTCTTCGCTACAGCCCTCTCCTCCACACATCCACTTCAGCGCGACCCTCTCTGTGTATCGCCAGGGAGCAACTCACCAAGCTCTGTAGCCTCTCCTGCCGCCACGCTATCATGAGCCCCAGCAGCTCTTCTTCTCTACAGCCGGCACCTCAGTCACCACCACCTTGCACACACAGCTGCGCTCCACGCTCCCCTTAGCGCTTTTTTTTTCACGAGGTGGCCACCTCTTTTACCAGCCTTTCCGGCTCTCTACCAGTCTCACGATCACCCGGATCTTCTGCAAGGTGATCCTCCATACCTGCAGCAGCTGCGCACAGCTTGTCAGCGTCCGAGAGCCCCCTAACATCTACTCGGCGGCCTCCTTTTTCCTGCAGCTCGCGCATCACCCGGCACCTCCACGCTCACCAAGCTTCTGGACTCCTTCGCTGGCAGCCACTCAAGCCTCCACGTTCACCTACAGCTGGCCACGTTATTTATCATATTATTATTCTTTATTTTCCCTAAGGCCTAAAGATGGCCACCCTCACGCCTTCATTTCACACCAATGTCCAAGGCAATACTGGTCCTCTTTCACCTTTAAATTGCCCATGCCCTCCACACACCTTCTTCAAATGCAACTTAGTGCCCGCTATACTTGGATACATACACACTTCAAAGCAACATTAATCCCCCATGCTTTCACATCGTTCGAGATGCAACCCTCCAGTGCCCAATTATATATTGGACGCGCACATAAATTCAGGCTACCAAGCAGCTGATCATCTCCAGTGGACCTCTCATCGGACAGGCCTGCAACAAGCTCAACACAAACCATTCCACCCTGTACATCTGGCAACGCATTCCAAAGCAAAACTCTCCACATGCCATACATCCCATATGTACACAGGCACTTAATCCCATGCATCTGGATTTGCATTTAATGGCCTCACATTCATGGTTTCACACCATAGACGTGCCGTGGCACGACATCCACCCCCTCTAAACCTGCACATCCTCCGCCGGTATGTGCCAAATCATCAAGATCCACATATATCTGAATGTCATCTTCATACATTAATCAACAAAAAGAACCTGTCACCTGGCCAACCCCCATGTTTGGAACACTTTAAAGTGTTTCAAACCAAGCTTTGGTATCCATAAATATCAAACAAGTAAAAAAACAAAGCCTTCCTGATTATCCACCATTGTTCTGCATTCAATCCCCAAATACATTTGTCATGGTTGCCAACAATCCATATACCATGATCAAATGCCCATTTGCATTCCACATGAGCCTGCTCCATTGACTTATAACATATCCTTGGTTCAAATACACATAATGGCATCATAGCAAGCCATTCATCACATTGTTCTCTTTTGCATATTACCTCCTCATCTATCTTCACCACCAATATGCTGTCAAAGCCTTTATATGCTTCACATGCATCTATGCAAACTGGTGCAAGAAAATCAAGGTGTGATGCTACATCACAATGTCCCGGTCCATCAATAGCATAAACATCAAAAGCATCATCTTTTCCATGTAAACAAAACACATCTCTAGCATCATCAAGAGTGCAAGAAGCCTCATTCATAGATTGTTGGTTACCGATGTTTGCAAATAGAAACTCATCATCATCAAATAGCTGAGCCATCCCAAGATCCTCACTGTCTTGAGCAATAGACTCACCCACATAAACATTAACTTCACTAAACTAATCCTCTAACAAAACCTACTTGTCTTGAAAGAGAAACTCCAAACAAAAACCACCATCTGCAAAGCAAACATCCTCTGAAACAACATTCGTATGACTTCCGGTCACATATGCACTATCCTCCATAACATCATTAGCAACATGTATATCATCAACACCTTGAACACTATCAAACAAACATGGCAAAGCATTCATAGAAGCATCATAACCATCATCCACGGCATCTCCTTCGTCATTTTCCCTCTTACGCTTTTCCTCTACCTGTGCCTCATTATTCTGGCATTTTGCAATGTAGGCATGAACAGATTGAGAATCCACAGGTTCTTCCCAGCCAGTCTCAAGGCGTATACAGTCTCCTGCCTCGGAATCCTCCATGAAATAATCATCCTTCAAAGCAAGCTTGAACTCCTCCCAATTTCTGCCACCATGTGCTGCCTGTAATCCTCTTATGCGCTCTCTTATTTCGGGAACACATACCAGCTCAAAGCTTCGAACCATATCCTCCTCAGTCACCCTATTTAGCTCCATTTCCTTTGTGTAATTGCGCAGGTACTTTGTGATGTCTTTACCATCAAATTGATCCACCTTTTTCACGATTGACTTTAGTGCTTTAGTCGTGGAAATTTGCTCCCTCTCAGCCGCTTGCTGCTGTTTCATATACATAGTAAACATCTGAAACATTTGCATAACCCCGGGGTCAACAAAATGAACCCCCTGACCCCCTCAGGATTCTCAGCCATAGCTTCCCTGTGTATTTCACCACACTCTCACCCCAGCAGTTTCACGTCGGGTTCACCAAAGCAGTCGTGACATGGGCGGTATCGCTGGGGAAGTGCGAGACTTCTGGCTGTGAGAGTAGTTTTAAATCCTACCAAGGAAACAGAACATATAACTCTTCAAGGGACACCACCTGCAGAAGCTGGCACCATAATATTTACATACCAAATCTCATTTTTAAACTGAATTTTCAGACCATCATTTTATTTCTAAGAAATCAGTCCTCTTTACAAGCCTGTAGCTCTTCACTGACACTTAGTACAGGTCATACAATGACTGAAAATTCAAGACAGCAAAACATCACTTCACAGAGGCACCAATTTACAATGAGATTCCACTCATAACACTCTAATTCCACTTCTTCCAGCAAAGTGCACCTTTTGGTAGTGATTCCTATGCTCCTCATCAGTCAAACTCAAAATTCAACAACTCAACACCAACCTTTATGAAGTCTCCTTGTTCATCTGCTCACCTGGAAGCAATTTCTCTTGACTGGGATAATCTTCTTGAGGTCGCCTACTTCCTGGCACTGTATACATGCAAAATCAGCATAAACTACTCATGGAAATCAGGTCGCCCAGCTTTAAGGCTCAATGCAGGCAAAAGAAACAACAGCTCTCAAAGTCGCCCTGCCCAGAACACTACATTCGTACAAAATTCAGCCTCTTTCCGACAAAAATTAGGTTGCCCATCTCTTGTGCTCTATTCCTGACAGACTCCCTCCAATTTTCTAGTTTCCTCTGCTCTTGGCACTGCCTACTCTCGTGCCACATCCTCTTTCTGCTTTATCTTGATGATTTGCAGTCTCTCTGCCCTTTGCAATTCTGAGTCTTGAAGCTTTTGTCTGAGTGAAAGCTTTTTATTCTCCTCGTTAAGAGATGTAATGAAGCGTACTTCACTCACCTTGCTACTCTTATCACTAGCACGCCTTGCTATCTCAGCAAGGTGGGCTTCATGACGGGACTCCCCTCTTTGCTTGCATCAATGACTGCAGGCGACCCTTTTTCCTGCACGGCTGCGCTCCACGCTCACCCTTAGCACGATCACCCCTTCTCTGGTCCTCCACCTCTTCACTTAGTTGCCGCCAGCTACCTTACACTGCTCCCCAATTGCTGCCAGCAGTCGCCGCTGAATCACCAGAGCCACGCACTTCTCTCTTCGCTACAGCCCTCTCCTCCACACAGCCACTTCAGCGCGACCCTCTCTGTGTATCGCCAGGGAGTAACTCACCAAGCTCTGTAGCCTCTCCTGCCGCCACGCTATCCAGAGCCCCAGCAGCTCTTCTTCTCTACAGCCGGCACCTTAGTCACCACCACCTTGCACACACAGCTGCGCTCCACGCTCCCCTTAGCGCTTTTTTTTTCACGAGGTGGCCACCTCTTTTACCAGCCTTTCCGGCTCTCTACCAGTCTCACGATCACCCGGCTCTTCTGCAAGGTGATCCTCCGTGTGTACCTGCAGCTGCGCACAGCTTGTCAGCGTCCGCCGAGAGCCCCCTAACATCTACTCGGCGGCCTCCTTTTTCCTGCAACTCGCGCATCACCCGTCACCTCCACGCTCACCAAGCTTCTGGACTCCTTCGCTGCTAGCAGCCACTCAAGCCTCCACGTTCACCTACAGCTTGCCACGTTATTTATCATATTATTATTCTTTATTTTCCCTAAGGCCTAAAGATGGCCACCCTCACGCCTTCATTTCACACCAATGTCCAAGGCAATACTGGTCCTCTTTCACCTTTAAATTGCCCATGCCCTCCACACACCTTCTTCAAATGCAACTTAGTGCCCGCTGTACTTGGATACATACACACTTCAAAGCAACATTAATCCCCCATGCTTTCACATCTTTCGAGATGCAACCCTCCAGTGCCCAATTATATATTGGACGCGCACATAAATTCAGGCTACCAAGCAGCTGATCATCTCCAGTGGACCTCTCATCGGACAGGCCTGCACAACAAGCTCAACACAAACCATTCCACCTTGTACATCTGGCAACGCATTCCAAAGCAAAACTCTCCACACGCCATACATCCCATATGTACACAGGCACTTAATCCCATGCATCTGGATTTGCATTTAATGGCCTCACATGCATGGTTTCACACCATAGACGTGCCGTGGCAGGACATCCACCCCCTCTAAACCTGCACATCCTCCGGTATGTGCCAAATCATCAAGATCCACATATATCTGAATGTCATCTTCATACATTAATCAACAAAAAGAACCTGTCATCTGGCCAACCCCCATGTTTGGAACACTTTAAAGTGTTTCAAACCAAGCTTTGGTATCCATAAATATCAAACAAGTAAAAAAACAAAGCCTTCCTGATTATCCACCATTGTTCTGCATTCAATCCCCAAATACATTTGTCATGGTTGCCAACAATCCATATACCACGATCAAATACCCATTTGCATTCCACATGAGCCTGCTCCATTGACTTATAACATATCCTTGGTTCAAATACACATAATGGCATCATAGCAAGCCATTCATCACATTGTTCTCTTTTGCATATTACCTCCTCATCTATCTTCACCACCAATATGCTGTCAAAGCCTTTATATGCTTCACATGCATCTATGCAAACTGGTGCAAGAAAATCAAGGTGTGATGCTACATCAAAATGTCCTGGTCCATCAATAGCATAAACATCAAAAGCATCATCTTTTCCATGTAAACAAAACACATCTCTAGCATCATCAAGAGTGCAAGAAGCCTCATTCATAGATTGTTGGTTACCGATGTTTGCAAATAGAAACTCATCATCATCAAATAGCTGAGCCATCCCAAGATCCTCACTGTCTTGAGCAATAGACTCACCCACATAAACATTAACTTCACTAAACTAATCCTCTAACAAAACCTGCTTGTCTTGAAAGAGAAACTCCAAACAAAAACCACCATCTGCAAAGCAAACATCCTCTGAAACAACATTCGTATGACTTTCGGTCACATATGCACTATCCTCCATAACATCATTAGCAACATGTATATCATCAACACCTTGAACACTATCAAACAAACATGGCAAAGCATTCATAGAAGCATCATAACCATCATCCACGGCATCTCCTTCGTCATTTTCCCTCTTACGCTTTTCCTCTACCTGTGCCTCATTATTCTGGCATTTTGCAATGTAGGCATGAACAGATTGAGAATCCACAGGTTCTTCCCAGCCAGTCTCAAGACGTATACAGTCTCCTGCCTCGGAATCCTCCATGAAACAATCATCCTTCAAAGCAAGCTTGAACTCCTCCCAATTTCTGCCACCATGTGCTGCCTGTAATCCTCTTATGCGCTCTCTTATTTCGGGAACACATACCAGCTCAAAGCTTCGAACCATATCCTCCTCAGTCACCCTATTTAGCTCCATTTCCTTTGTGTAATTGCGCAGGTACTTTGTGATGTCTTTACCATCAAATTGATCCACCTTTTTCACGATTGACTTTAGTGCTTTAGTCGTGGAAATTTGCTCCCTCTCAGCCGCTTGCTGCTGTTTCATATACATAGTAAACATCTGAAACATTTGCATAACCCCGGGGTCAACAAAATGAACCCCCTGACCCCCTCAGGATTCTCAGCCATAGCTTCCCTGTGTATTTCACCACACTCTCACCCCAGCAGTTTCACGTCGGGTTCACCAAAGCAGTCGTGACATGGGCGGTATCGCTGGGGAAGTGCGAGACTTCTGGCTGTGAGAGTAGTTTTAAATCCTACCAAGGAAACAGAACATATAACTCTTCAAGGGACACCACCTGCAGAAGCTGGCACCATAATATTTACATACCAAATCTCATTTTTAAACTGAATTTTCAGACCATCATTTTATTTCTAAGAAATCAGTCCTCTTTACAAGCCTGTAGCTCTTCACTGACACTTAGTACAGGTCATACAATGACTGAAAATTCAAGACAGCAAAACATCACTTCACAGAGGCACCAATTTACAATGAGATTCCACTCATAACACTCTAATTCCACTTCTTCCAGCAAAGTGCACCTTTTGGTAGTGATTCCTATGCTCCTCATCAGTCAAACTCAAAATTCAACAACTCAACACCAACCTTTATGAAGTCTCCTTGTTCATCTGCTCACCTGGAAGCAATTTCTCTTGACTGGGATAATCTTCTTGAGGTCGCCTACTTCCTGGCACTGTATACATGCAAAATCAGCATAAACTACTCATGGAAATCAGGTCGCCCAGCTTTAAGGCTCAATGCAGGCAAAAGAAACAACAGCTCTCAAAGTCGCCCTGCCCAGAACACTACATTCGTACAAAATTCAGCCTCTTTCCGACAAAAATTAGGTTGCCCATCTCTTGTGCTCTATTCCTGACAGACTCCCTCCAATTTTCTAGTTTCCTCTGCTCTTGGCACTGCCTACTCTCGTGCCACATCCTCTTTCTGCTTTATCTTGATGATTTGCAGTCTCTCTGCCCTTTGCAATTCTGAGTCTTGAAGCTTTTGTCTGAGTGAAAGCTTTTTATTCTCCTCGTTAAGAGATGTAATGAAGCGTACTTCACTCACCTTGCTACTCTTATCACTAGCACGCCTTGCTATCTCAGCAAGGTGGGCTTCATGACGGGACTCCCCTCTTTGCTTGCATCAATGACTGCAGGCGACCCTTTTTCCTGCACGGCTGCGCTCCACGCTCACCCTTAGCACGATCACCCCTTCTCTGGTCCTCCACCTCTTCACTTAGTTGCCGCCAGCTACCTTACACTGCTCCCCAATTGCTGCCAGCAGTCGCCGCTGAATCACCAGAGCCACGCACTTCTCTCTTCGCTACAGCCCTCTCCTCCACACAGCCACTTCAGCGCGACCCTCTCTGTGTATCGCCAGGGAGCAACTCACCAAGCTCTGTAGCCTCTCCTGCCGCACCAATTTACAATGAGATTCCACTCATAACACTCTAATTTCACTTCTTCCAGCAAAGTGCACCTTCTGGCAGTGATTCCTATGCTCCTCATCAGTCAAACTCAAAATTCAGCAACTCAACACCAACCTTTATGAAGTCTCCTTGTTCATCTGCTCACCTGGAAGCAATTTCTCTTGACTGGGATAATCTTCTTGAGGTCGCCTACTTCCTGGCACTGTATACATGCAAAATCAGCATAAACTACTCATGGAAATCAGGTCGCCCAGCTTTAAGGCTCAATGCAGGCAAAAGAAACAACAGCTCTCAAAGTCGCCTTGCCCAGAACACTACATTCGTACAAAATTCAGCCTCTTTCCTCACAGAAATTAGGTTGCCCATCTCTTGTGCCCTATTCCTGATAGACTCCCTCCAATTTTCTAGTTTCCTCTGCTCTTGGCACTGCCTACTCTCGTGCCACATCCTCTTTCTGCTTTATCTTGATGATTTGCAGTCTCTCTGCCCTTCGCAATTCTGAGTCTTGAAGCTTTTGTCGGAGTGAAAGCTTTTTATTCTCCTCGTTAAGAGATGTAATGAAGCGTACTTCACTCACCTTGCTACTCTTATCACTAGCACGCCTTGCTATCTCAGCAAGGTGGGCTTCATGACGGGACTCCCCTCTTTGCTTGCGTCAATGACTGCAGGCGACCCTTTTTCCTGCACGGCTGCGCTCCACGCTCACCCTTAGCACGATCACCCCTTCTCTGGTCCTCCACCTCTTCACTTAGTTGCTGCCAGCTACCTTACGCTGCTCCCCAATTGCTGCCAGCAGCAGTCGCCACTGAATCACCAGAGCCACGCACTTCTCTCTTCGCTACAGCCCTCTCCTCCACACAGCCACTTCAGCGCGACCCTCTCTGTGTATTGCCAAGGAGCAACTCACCAAGCTCTGTAGCCTCTCTTGCCGCCACGCTATCCAGAGCCCCAGCAGCTCTTCTTCTCTACAGCCGGCACCTCAGTCACCACCACCTTGCACACACAGCTGCGCTCCACGCTCCCCTTAGCGCTTTTTTTTTCACGAGGTGGCCACCTCTTTTACCAGCCTTTCCGGCTCTCTACCAGTCTCACGATCACCCGGCTCTTCTGCAAGGTGATCCTCCGTGTATACCTGCAGCTGTGCACAGCTTGTCAGCGTCCACCCTAACATCTACTCGGCGGCCTCCTTTTTCCTGCAGCTCGCGCATCACCCGTCACCTCCACGCTCACCAAGCTTCTGGACTCCTTCGCTGGCAGCCACTCAAGCCTCCAAGTTCACCTACAGCTGGCCACGTTATTTATCATATTATTATTCTTTATTTTCCCTAAGGCCTAAAGATGGCCACCCTCACGCCTTCATTTCACACCAATGTCCAAGGCAATACTGGTCCTCTTTCACCTTTAAATTGCCCATGCCCTCCACACACCTTGTTCAAATGCAACGTAGTGCCCGCTGTACTTGGATACATACACACTTCAAAGCAACATTAATCCCCCATGCTTTCACATCTTTCGAGATGCAACCCTCCAGTGCCCAATTATATATTGGACGCGCACATAAATTCAGGCTACCAAGCAGCTGATCATCTCCAGTAGTGGACCTCTCATCGGACAGGCCTGCAACAAGCTCAACACAAACCATTCCACCATGTACACCTGGCAACGCATTCCAAAGCAAAACTCTCCACACGCCATACATCCCATGCCATACATCCCATATGTACACAGGCACTTAATCCCATGCATTTGGATTTGCATTTAATGGCCTCACATGCATGGTTTCACACCATAGACGTGCCGTGGCATGACATCCACCCCCTCTAAACCTGCACATCCTCCGGTATGTGCCAAATCATCAAGATCCACATATATCTGAATGTCATCTTCATACATTAATCAACAAAAAGAACCTGTCATCTGGCCAACCCCCATGTTTGGAACACTTTACAGTGTTTCAAACCAAGCTTTGGTATCCATAAATATCAAACAAGTAAAAAAACAAAGCCTTCCTGATTATCCACCATTGTTCTGCATTCAATCCCCAAATACATTTGTCATGGTTGCCAACAATCCATATACCACGATCAAATACCCATTTGCATTCCACATGAGCCTGCTCCATTGACTTATAACATATCCTTGGTTCAAATACACATAATGGCATCATAGCAAGCCATTCATCACATTGTTCTCTTTTGCATATTACCTCCTCATCTATCTTCACCACCAATATGCTGTCAAAGCCTTTATATGCTTCACATGCATCTATGCAAACTGGTGCAAGAAAATCAAGGTGTGATGCTACATCAAAATGTCCTGGTCCATCAATAGCATAAACATCAAAAGCATCATCTTTTCCATGTAAACAAAACACATCTCTAGCATCATCAAGAGTGCAAGAAGCCTCATTCATAGATTGTTGGTTACCGATGTTTGCAAATAGAAACTCATCATCATCAAATAGCTGAGCCATCCCAAGATCCTCACTGTCTTGAGCAATAGACTCACCCACATAAACATTAACTTCACTAAACTAATCCTCTAACAAAACCTGCTTGTCTTGAAAGAGAAACTCCAAACAAAAACCACCATCTGCAAAGCAAACATCCTCTGAAACAACATTCGTATGACTTTCGGTCACATATGCACTATCCTCCATAACATCATTAGCAACATGTATATCATCAACACCTTGAACACTATCAAACAAACATGGCAAAGCATTCATAGAAGCATCATAACCATCATCCACGGCATCTCCTTCGTCATTTTCCCTCTTACGCTTTTCCTCTACCTGTGCCTCATTATTCTGGCATTTTGCAATGTAGGCATGAACAGATTGAGAATCCACAGGTTCTTCCCAGCCAGTCTCAAGACGTATACAGTCTCCTGCCTCGGAATCCTCCATGAAATAATCATCCTTCAAAGCAAGCTTGAACTCCTCCCAATTTCTACCACCATGTGCTGCCTGTAATCCTCTTATGCGCTCTCTTATTTCGGGAACACATACCAGCTCAAAGCTTCGAACCATATCCTCCTCAGTCACCCTATTTAGCTCCATTTCCTTTGTGTAATTGCGCAGGTACTTTGTGATGTCTTTACCATCAAATTGATCCACCTTTTTCACGATTGACTTTAGTGCTTTAGTCGTGGAAATTTGCTCCCTCTCAGCCGCTTGCTGCTGTTTCATATACATAGTAAACATCTGAAACATTTGCATAACCCCGGGGTCAACAAAATGAACCCCCTGACCCCCTCAGGATTCTTAGCCATAGCTTCCCTGTGTATTTCACCACACTCTCACCCCAGCAGTTTCACGTCGGGTTCACCAAAGCAGTCGTGACATGGGCGGTATCGCTGGGGAAGTGCGAGACTTCTGGCTGTGAGAGTAGTTTTAAATCCTACCAAGGAAACAGAACATATAACTCTTCAAGGGACACCACCTGCAGAAGCTGGCACCATAATATTTACATACCAAATCTCATTTTTAAACTGAATTTTCAGACCATCATTTTATTTCTAAGAAATCAGTCCTCTTTACAAGCCTGTAGCTCTTCACTGACACTTAGTACAGGTCATACAATGACTGAAAATTCAAGACAGCAAAACATCACTTCACAGAGGCACCAATTTACAATGAGATTCCACTCATAACACTCTAATTCCACTTCTTCCAGCAAAGTGCACCTTTTGGTAGTGATTCCTATGCTCCTCATCAGTCAAACTCAAAATTCAACAACTCAACACCAACCTTTATGAAGTCTCCTTGTTCATCTGCTCACCTGGAAGCAATTTCTCTTGACTGGGATAATCTTCTTGAGGTCGCCTACTTCCTGGCACTGTATACATGCAAAATCAGCATAAACTACTCATGGAAATCAGGTCGCCCAGCTTTAAGGCTCAATGCAAGCAAAAGAAACAACAGCTCTCAAAGTCGCCCTGCCCAGAACACTACATTCGTACAAAATTCAGCCTCTTTCCGACAAAAATTAGGTTGCCCATCTCTTGTGCTCTATTCCTGACAGACTCCCTCCAATTTTCTAGTTTCCTCTGCTCTTGGCACTGCCTACTCTCGTGCCACATCCTCTTTCTGCTTTATCTTGATGATTTGCAGTCTCTCTGCCCTTTGCAATTCTGAGTCTTGAAGCTTTTGTCTGAGTGAAAGCTTTTTATTCTCCTCGTTAAGAGATGTAATGAAGCGTACTTCACTCACCTTGCTACTCTTATCACTAGCACGCCTTGCTATCTCAGCAAGGTGGGCTTCATGACGGGACTCCCCTCTTTGCTTGCATCAATGACTGCAGGCGACCCTTTTTCCTGCACGGCTGCGCTCCACGCTCACCCTTAGCACGATCACCCCTTCTCTGGTCCTCCACCTCTTCACTTAGTTGTCGCCAGCTACCTTACACTGCTCCCCAATTGCTGCCAGCAGTCGCTGCTGAATCACCAGAGCCACGCACTTCTCTCTTCGCTACAGCCCTCTCCTCCACACAGCCACTTCAGCGCGACCCTCTCTGTGTATCGCCAGGGAGCAACTCACCAAGCTCTGTAGCCTCTCCTGCCGCACCAATTTACAATGAGATTCCACTCATAACACTCTAATTTCACTTCTTCCAGCAAAGTGCACCTTCTGGCAGTGATTCCTATGCTCCTCATCAGTCAAACTCAAAATTCAGCAACTCAACACCAACCTTTATGAAGTCTCCTTGTTCATCTGCTCACCTGGAAGCAATTTCTCTTGACTGGGATAATCTTCTTGAGGTCGCCTACTTCCTGGCACTGTATACATGCAAAATCAGCATAAACTACTCATGGAAATCAGGTCGCCCAGCTTTAAGGCTCAATGCAGGCAAAAGAAACAACAGCTCTCAAAGTCGCCTTGCCCAGAACACTACATTCGTACAAAATTCAGCCTCTTTCCTCACAGAAATTAGGTTGCCCATCTCTTGTGCCCTATTCCTGATAGACTCCCTCCAATTTTCTAGTTTCCTCTGCTCTTGGCACTGCCTACTCTCGTGCCACATCCTCTTTCTGCTTTATCTTGATGATTTGCAGTCTCTCTGCCCTTCGCAATTCTGAGTCTTGAAGCTTTTGTCGGAGTGAAAGCTTTTTATTCTCCTCGTTAAGAGATGTAATGAAGCGTACTTCACTCACCTTGCTACTCTTATCACTAGCACGCCTTGCTATCTCAGCAAGGTGGGCTTCATGACGGGACTCCCCTCTTTGCTTGCGTCAATGACTGCAGGCGACCCTTTTTCCTGCACGGCTGCGCTCCACGCTCACCCTTAGCACGATCACCCCTTCTCTGGTCCTCCACCTCTTCACTTAGTTGCTGCCAGCTACCTTACGCTGCTCCCCAATTGCTGCCAGCAGCAGTCGCCACTGAATCACCAGAGCCACGCACTTCTCTCTTCGCTACAGCCCTCTCCTCCACACAGCCACTTCAGCGCGACCCTCTCTGTGTATTGCCAAGGAGCAACTCACCAAGCTCTGTAGCCTCTCTTGCCGCCACGCTATCCAGAGCCCCAGCAGCTCTTCTTCTCTACAGCCGGCACCTCAGTCACCACCACCTTGCACACACAGCTGCGCTCCACGCTCCCCTTAGCGCTTTTTTTTTCACGAGGTGGCCACCTCTTTTACCAGCCTTTCCGGCTCTCTACCAGTCTCACGATCACCCGGCTCTTCTGCAAGGTGATCCTCCGTGTATACCTGCAGCTGTGCACAGCTTGTCAGCGTCCACCCTAACATCTACTCGGCGGCCTCCTTTTTCCTGCAGCTCGCGCATCACCCGTCACCTCCACGCTCACCAAGCTTCTGGACTCCTTCGCTGGCAGCCACTCAAGCCTCCAAGTTCACCTACAGCTGGCCACGTTATTTATCATATTATTATTCTTTATTTTCCCTAAGGCCTAAAGATGGCCACCCTCACGCCTTCATTTCACACCAATGTCCAAGGCAATACTGGTCCTCTTTCACCTTTAAATTGCCCATGCCCTCCACACACCTTGTTCAAATGCAACGTAGTGCCCGCTGTACTTGGATACATACACACTTCAAAGCAACATTAATCCCCCATGCTTTCACATCTTTCGAGATGCAACCCTCCAGTGCCCAATTATATATTGGACGCGCACATAAATTCAGGCTACCAAGCAGCTGATCATCTCCAGTAGTGGACCTCTCATCGGACAGGCCTGCAACAAGCTCAACACAAACCATTCCACCATGTACACCTGGCAACGCATTCCAAAGCAAAACTCTCCACACGCCATACATCCCATGCCATACATCCCATATGTACACAGGCACTTAATCCCATGCATTTGGATTTGCATTTAATGGCCTCACATGCATGGTTTCACACCATAGACGTGCCGTGGCATGACATCCACCCCCTCTAAACCTGCACATCCTCCGGTATGTGCCAAATCATCAAGATCCACATATATCTGAATGTCATCTTCATACATTAATCAACAAAAAGAACCTGTCATCTGGCCAACCCCCATGTTTGGAACACTTTACAGTGTTTCAAACCAAGCTTTGGTATCCATAAATATCAAAAAAGTAAAAAAACAAAGCCTTCCTGATTATCCACCATTGTTCTGCATTCAATCCCCAAATACATTTGTCATGGTTGCCAACAATCCATATACCACGATCAAATACCCATTTGCATTCCACATGAGCCTGCTCCATTGACTTATAACATATCCTTGGTTCAAATACACATAATGGCATCATAGCAAGCCATTCATCACATTGTTCTCTTTTGCATATTACCTCCTCATCTATCTTCACCACCAATATGCTGTCAAAGCCTTTATATGCTTCACATGCATCTATGCAAACTGGTGCAAGAAAATCAAGGTGTGATGCTACATCAAAATGTCCTGGTCCATCAATAGCATAAACATCAAAAGCATCATCTTTTCCATGTAAACAAAACACATCTCTAGCATCATCACGAGTGCAAGAAGCCTCATTCATAGATTGTTGGTTACCGATGTTTGCAAATAGAAACTCATCATCATCAAATAGCTGAGCCATCCCAAGATCCTCACTGTCTTGAGCAATAGACTCACCCACATAAACATTAACTTCACTAAACTAATCCTCTAACAAAACCTGCTTGTCTTGAAAGAGAAACTCCAAACAAAAACCACCATCTGCAAAGCAAACATCCTCTGAAACAACATTCGTATGACTTTCGGTCACATATGCACTATCCTCCATAACATCATTAGCAACATGTATATCATCAACACCTTGAACACTATCAAACAAACATGGCAAAGCATTCATAGAAGCATCATAACCATCATCCACGGCATCTCCTTCGTCATTTTCCCTCTTACGCTTTTCCTCTACCTGTGCCTCATTATTCTGGCATTTTGCAATGTAGGCATGAACAGATTGAGAATCCACAGGTTCTTCCCAGCCAGTCTCAAGACGTATACAGTCTCCTGCCTCGGAATCCTCCATGAAATAATCATCCTTCAAAGCAAGCTTGAACTCCTCCCAATTTCTCCCACCATGTGCTGCCTGTAATCCTCTTATGCGCTCTCTTATTTCGGGAACACATACCAGCTCAAAGCTTCGAACCATATCCTCCTCAGTCACCCTGTTTAGCTCCATTTCCTTTGTGTAATTGCGCAGGTACTTTGTGATGTCTTTACCATCAAATTGATCCACCTTTTTCCCGATTGACTTCAGTGCTTTAGTCGTGGAAATTTGCTCCCTCTCAGCCGCTTGCTGCTGTTTCATATACATAGTAAACATCTGAAATATTTACATAACCCCGGGGTCAAAATGAACCCCCCTGACCCTCAGGATTCTCAGCCATAGCTTCCCTGTGTATTTCACCACACTCTCACCCCAGCAGTTTCACGTCGGGTTTACCAAAGCAGTCGTGACATGGGCGGTATCGCTGGGGAAGTGCGAGACTTCTGGCTGTGAGAGTAGTTTTAAATCCTACCAAGGAAACAGAACATATAACTCTTCAAGGGACACCACCTGCAGAAGCTGGCACCATAATATTTACATACCAAATCTCATTTTTAAACTGAATTTTCAGACCATCATTTTATTTCTAAGAAATCAGTCCTCTTTACAAGCCTGTAGCTCTTCACTGACACTTAGTACACAGGTCATACAATGACTGAAAATTCAAGACAGCAAAACATCAGTTCACAGAGGCACCAATTTTTACAATGAGATTCCACTCATAACACTCTAATTCCACTTCTTCCAGCAAAGTGCACCTTCTGGCAGTGATTCCTATGCTCCTCATCAGTCAAACTCAAAATTCAGCAACTCAACACCAACCTTTATGAAGTCTCCTTGTTCATCTGCTCACCTGGAAGCAATTTCTCCTGACTGGGATAATCTTCTTGAGGTCGCCTACTTCCTGGCACTGTATACATGCAAAATCAGCATAAACTACTCATGGAAATCAGGTCGCCCAGCTTTAAGGCTCAATGCAGGCAAAAGAAACAACAGCTCTCAAAGTCGCCCTGCCCAGAACACTACATTCGTACAAAATTCAGCCTCTTTCCTGACAGAAATTAGGTTGCCCATCTCTTGTGCCCTATTCCTGACAGACTCCCTCCAATTTTCTAGTTTCCTCTACTCTTGGCACTGCCTACTCTCGTGCCACATCCTCTTTCTGCTTTATCTTGATGATTTACAGCCCTCTCCTCCACACAGCCACTTCAGCGTGACCCTCTCTGTGTATCGCCAGGGAGCAACTCACCAAGCTCTGTATCCTCTCCTGCCGCCACACTATCCAGAGCCCCAGTAGCTCTTCTTCTCTACAGCCGGCACCTCAGTCACCACCACCTTGCACACACAGCTACGCTCCACGCTCCCCTTAGCGTGTTTTTTTTCACGAGGCGGCCACCTCTTTTACCAGCCTTTCCGGCTCTCTACCAGTCTCACAATCACCCGGCTCTTCTGCAAGGTGATCCTCCGTGTATAGTTGCAGCTGCGCACAGCTTGTCAGCGTCCGAGAGCCCCACATCTACTCGGCGGCCTCCTTTTTCCTGCAGCTCGCGCATCACCCGTCACCTCCACGCTCACCAAGCTTCTGGACTCCTTCGCTAGCAGCCACTCAAGCCTCCTCGTTCACCTACAACTGGCCACGTTATTTATCATATTATTATTCTTTATTTTCCCTAAGGCCTAAAGATGGCCACCCTCACGCCTTCATTTCACACCAATGTCCAATACTGGTCCTCTTTCACCTTTAAATTGCCCATGCCCTCCACACACCTTGTTCAAATGCAACTTAGTGTCCGCTGTACTTGGACGCATACACACTTCAAAGCAACATTAATCCCCCATGCTTTCACATCTTTCGAGATGCAACCCTCCAGTGCCCAATTATATATTGGACGCGCACCTCTCATCGGACAGGCCTGCACAACAAGCTCAACACAAACCATTCCACCCTGTACATCTGGCAACGCATTCCAAAGCAAAACTCTCCACACGCCATACATCCCATATGTACACAGGCACTTAATCCCATGCGTCTGGATTTGCATTTAATGGCCTCACATGCATGGTTTCACACCATAGACGTGCCATGGCACGACAGCGCGTAAACACGTACTCATACAAGAACTTGGCTGTGGTTCTGGCATCATTTTTTACTATAGCCTTTGCCTCTACCCATTTGGTCAAATAGTCAGTTGTTGCGACTATAATATATTCAGCATGCGTGTGACGAGCTGGAGGTTTAATGGAACCGACAAAATCAATACCCATTTTGCAAAAGCACGTGTGCTTAACATAGGCCGCAATGGCATATTGTCCTTTGTGATGAGAGGTTTGGTCCTTTGACAATCGTCACAACGTTTTACATATTCTTCGGCATCCATTTGTAAGGTTGGCCACCAAAGCCCAGACCACCTAATCAACTCAGCTGTGGTATTGCCCGAAAAGTGTCCACCCCCAACACCTGCATGTGCATGAGTCAAGATTTTCAAGTAGTCAGCTTCACATACACACATGCGTAAGTTGCCATGCTTGCCCCTCTTGTAGAGTTGGCCCTCTATCAGCATATAGTTTTCCGCTTCAACTTCAATAGCATGCTTTTGATATTTAGGAATTTTTTGATCAGTATGACCATGCTGAAGATAGTCCACAATATACTTACTCCAACTTGGTGTAGTTGAAATTTGAAATAATGTGACATTATGAGTTGGCTGTTGAATTTGACATGAAGCACAGTTACGAACAAATTTTTCAGCATCCGCATGCATGGTAGGCCACCATTGCATGGATTCCACCGATACCCGCATGTGCCCATTCCAAGATCTCCTCATATTGGTCAGGGTTAGGTATAAGCCGCAACACTCCATCATTACCCTGACGATATAATCTTCGTGAGATTAACTTGAATGGTCACCATAGGTCCACATTAGGACCCGCTAGTTGTATCTGCCCACTTGTCAAAATTTCTAAGATGGATTCAGACCATTTAGGAGCTGTCTCTACAAGGAAAAGTGTTGAATCTAACATATCATCATCCACACCCACAGGAGCTTTGCCAGAGGTGATTCGAGACAAATGATCTGCTCTAAGATGAGTTGTTCCTTTTCGGACTGCCACTTCAAAATCAAACTCAAGAAGGATGATAAACCACCTCACAATCCTTCCAGTTGCACAAGGCTTATTCACCAAATATAGCAATGCTTGATGGTCCACAAAAAATATGAATTTGTTTGCCAAAAGGTAATGGCAAAACTTTTTCACTGCATATATCATGGACAAACCTTCTCTTTCTGTTGTGGTATAATTCTTCTCAGCATTGTTCAACTGTCGACTAGCATATGAGATTGGGAAATCCTTATTATGTTCTCCCGATTGAGCCAAGATACATCCAATTGCAAAGTTTGAAGCATCAATATGGACATGAAAGATTTGGTTTCAATCTGGTGCCCGTAAGATGGGTGCAGTCACTAATGCTTGCTTCAACTTTTCAAAGGATTCCTCACACTCATCAGTTCAATTAAACTTTACAAGAAGAGCATATAATGGTCTCGCTGGACAGCGTACATGTAGATGAATCGACGATAATAGCCACAATGTCCCATGAATGTTTGTACCCCTTTAGGGTTGATAGGCCGAGGTAATGAGACAATGATATCAATTTTATCCATATCTGTTGAAATCCCATTGCGAGAAACAAGATGGCCCAAAATTTTCCCTTGTCTTACCATGAATTTGCACTTGTCAGGATTCAAGCATATACGATAAACTTGACACTTTTGAAACACAAGTCTGAGGTGTTCTATATGATCATCACGCTCTTGTGAGTGAACACATAAATCATCCATGAAGATCTCAAGAAATTGCCTAAGGTACTCCTTGAATACATGACTCATTAACCGCTGAAAGGTTGCTGGTGCATTTGTTAGACCAAATGGCATAACACGATAGGTAAAGATGCCATCTTCAGTAGCAAAGGCTGTCTTGTGTTGATCCTTTGGATCAATTGACACTTGATTGTAACCGGAGAATCCATCCAAGAAACTATATGCCTTTCTCCCTGCAACTCGTTCCAGAACATGATCCGTGATTGGAAGTGGGTAATGATCACGTACAGTAGCTGCATTTACCTTCTTGAGGTTTACACATACTCGAAGTTTTCCATTTTTCTTGGGCACCACTACAATAGGGGAGACCCATTCAGTGTGTTTAATCTCATAGATAAATTCTGCCTCTAACTATTTCTTCTTTTATCTTTCGTGCAAAATTCTCATTGTAAGTATAAGGACGTTGCTTGGAAGGCTTTGCATCCTCTCGCAGTGGAATTGTATGCTGACATATGCTTGGATCAACTTCTTTGAGGTCTTTATAACTCCAAGCAAAAACATCGCGATATTCCTTTATTGTTTGAATTAATAACTTCTCCTCATCTAAGGACAAGTCTGCAATCCACACATAGCGAGGCTCTTCTCCTGGCTTAGTGATATCAATTTTTTTTGCATCTTCTGGACCATCATATGAAACCCCTGGCATGCTTGGTTTTTGTCGCATGGGTTGTTGAAGAACAATCTTCCGATCTTGAAGAGTGTACTGTGTGAAGTTGGGGGGAACATTGAGACCTTGTTCTTGTCCACTTGAGTCGTCACTCATTGAAGACCATGCGGTTTTGAGCTCTCCTTTGCAATCTTGCATCAGATTTTTTTGTTCAACCGTTATCTTTGCACTTCCGACATTCTCTTTTGAATCGGTTTTAGACTTGAGTTTTGGTTTTCGTTTCTTTGTTTTTTTTACAATTTTTGCTAACAGTTTTTAGCTTTTCTCGTGGTCGGAATCCATCTGATTGTTTTACTTGGTCTTTGATACTATCTTGTGCTTGGACATAGTATAGATATCCGTTCTTTCCTGAGAAGTGAGGTCGTGGTTGAGAGTGTTCATTTTTTAACTCCTCCATTTCTTTTTATAGTCTCTCACGTCGTTCCCTCTCATCTTGTTTACGGATTCTCTATGGCTCTTACAGCATTTACGTTTAGGTCGGCTTCGAGGGATCTCTACTTGGACCTCCCTTCCTCTCAAGAGCAGGCGTGCCTTTCCTAACTCTTCCTCAGGGATTATCACATCATTATCAAAATCAGAGTCCCATCCATCTTCCTTATCAGCATCATTAGCAGATTCGAGTGTTAAATCCTCCACTGAGACTTCCTCTACATGCAGTGCTGTTGTGGATGCATCCCTATAGTACAAAACATCTAGAAGGTCACGAGGTTGTACCATTCGTATAGGAATAATGTCATATCTATCTGAGTCAGAAAATTGAATTGGCTTAGGTAAAGCACATGTCGATAATGTTGCAAGGACATGACTCCATTCTAGTGGATCAATTAAGTGCTCAGGGAAGGGTTGTGGAATGTATGCCTCATCTGATACACTTCGATTACCCTTAAGTCTCTCAATGTTGAAATCCCTACATGAGGCTCCACACATCCATAGATCTTCTCACCCATCTGACAATGTAACTCTTGAGCCCTCAGATGAAGCAGAATCAAACTCATCTATTGGAGACCTTGTTACATCACGATATGAGTGATTCTTTAGGTTTACCCTTGTGATGACAGAATCATGTCGGAGGTACAAATAATTGTATCCCTAATCTTGAATCATTTGAAATTGTCACATGAATGGTCTACCCAATATCACTTCATAGTTTGGATGTTTTCCAAAATCCACTACTGCAAAGGTGTGCTCATATTCAATCCCACATGTGGTGACCAATATGTTCTCAAGTAGCCCAAGGGGATGTTCTAAGCTTCCATCTGCTAGCTGCAAGCGCATCCTGGTACTCCTGATAGCTGGTTTGCCCCACTTTTCCCAAATGGACCTTGTCACAATGCCCACTCCTGCACCACTATCAAGTATTGCAGTTGAAGCTACTTTTCGCACTTCTAATGGGAGGGTAGCATTTCCCTAATCGTCCTCACAAAATTTTCCTACTTTGTTGATAGGAACTGGCATAACATGCTTTGTCTCAGGGTGTATAGTACAATGATGGTGACCCTTTTGTAGCAATACCTGCTCTGACAAACATGTGGCAATATCATTCCACAACTCAAGTCGAAGCTTTATCAAATCAAGCAAAGGTAAGGTACAAGCCACTGGTGCTGACAAAATAGCTTGCACGATACCCATATCCATCTCCTTTGTCAACCTTCTATGCATAGAGGGTATCCTCAAGGTTTGAGAACAGTTCTCATATTCTCCCAAATATGATGGTAAGGTTTTCATTGTATGCTTACTTCTAGGAGAAACAACTGTTTGAACTTCCTCCTGGATGCTTGGGCGTCTAAAGTTGTTTTCTGTGCCCCTGGTAAAATCCACCTCAGAGAATGGAGGTGAAATGATAGAGGATATATTCTCATTAACTTTCTCATGAACTGCTGCCCACATCTCATTTGCCATGTCCTCGTTAGCATCAATAACTTCATCAATGCATGGGAAGTCAAGGCTAGGCGGTGGCAAAATACCTTCTTTCAATGGGTTGGGAATTGGTGCAGACTTCTTGCTATGAGATTGTGAGATGAGCTCACTTTTCATTTCCCGACTTGATGACACTTCTGGTATGGTTTCTAATGTTGGCTTAAGAGAGGTTGGGCCCCGAGGGATAGGTGGAGGTGGTCCCTCAAGTATTGATTGAGCTTCCCCAATGAGTTGCTGATGTACAGCTAGATTGATCTTCTCCTCATCACGAGGGTTTGGGTATTCTTGAAGCTTCTTGGGTAGCTCAGATAAAGCTGCAATGCGACTTCTATGAGCATCAATGATGGCATCTAGAGTCTCATTCACCTTATCCACAAAAACAGAACCCCCAGAACTATCCTCGGTTGTACTATCCTCATCTTGTTTAGCACTAGGCCGCCCAGGTTGAGGTTGATGCTCCTCATGCACTTCTTGGGATATAAAAGCTTGATCCCTCATGTTTTGTTTAGAGACTTCTTGAGAACTAGTGGATGTACTTTTAGTTCGCTTGTTGCGGTTCTTTTTCCTCCTAGTGGTTCTTTTTCTATTGGAATGTAGGGTCTTGTCCACTAGATTTGCCTTTGCATCCCTAGTTCGAGGTGTCTCATCAGTTTGCATTTCGGCATTTCGTGTCTGTGATCTAGTCATGACTCTAAGTGGCACGACATTCTCATTCTCTGATGAAGGTGGCAATGGAACTGCCCCTACAAAGTTGAGTGAGACCTTTGGTTGAGAGGTGCCTTCCTCATGTGGTTTCAGCAAACAATCCTTTGGGAAGTGTTCTACACAACACCCTAGACAATATCTTTCAATTGGTGGAAACTGTGGTACTGTTGTATTGGACCGAGCTGCTTGCCTTGAGCGATGTGGACAATCACGAGCCCAATGGGGTTCTCCGCACTCATAACAGGGGCCCATTAGTTTGGCTTCTACTTTCCTTTGCTGCCATTGTCCTGAGGGGCCTGGAGTCCTAGGTTGGTAGCCGCCTAGCAACATCAAAGAATTTTGTTCCCCAGTGCTTGGCTTGGATATGCGGGACTTTCAAAGAGATTTTCCTTGGATGAATATGATGCATATTCCTCCTCCACATAGCCTGGGTTTACCAAGTCTCTACACATATTTGAATTGTCGTAGTCAACAACCCTCACAGGAGCAGTCCCAGGAGTAGGAGGTTGAGCACCAAGAACAGGTCATGCTTGCTCTTGTGCCATCGGTGGCTTACGTTCAAAATTAGTATACTGTTGATGCATTTGTGGAGTCACTCCATCCCTTTGCTGCTCACGCTCCTGTCTCATTCTTGCAATGCGAGTACATTCCTGTGTGGTGTGGGTAAAGTTCCAAGCACAGGCCTGGCACCACTTCTTTGTGGGTTGGTTTGTGACTAGAGGAGAAAAGGTATTACATTCTTCGGTTTTATGGTTACCGTCACATGCTCCACAAAGATGAGGACCTGTATAGGTAGTACACTCCTCATTCGCTCTGCTGCTGTTGTTGTGGCTGCATGGGTGGGCGATAGGTCTGTCCCAATCTCCTTAGTACTAGGTTAGCTATCTGGTCTGGATTTACTAGCGCACTAGACCCTGAACTTTGGTCATCACCCCACTGATCCCTAGGTTGCACCTCAGGGCCAGTACCATCTTGGAATTTGAAGTTATCGGTGAAATCCATAGCATCATGGCAACACTCATTGAAATTTGTATGCTTCTTTGCATAGAGATGTGTATGCAGTGTTGATTTTTTGAGTCCTTTTAAGAAGAGAGAAATTAATCGACTTTGGGTGGGCTTCTCATCTTCTAGGCAACGATTAATGTAATGCTTCATCCTATTTACACAATCTGTAACACTCTCAGTCTCGCCTTGCTTGAAAGAGAAGATGTTTGCTACTGTGTCATGTTGAATCCCCATCAACTAAAAAGCAGCAATGAATCTCTCTTGATTTGTCTAAAGCCTCTAGTGCCTGAAACCAAGCAAGGGCCTTTCCCTCAAGAGTGAGCCCAAATCCTTCAATTTGCGTATGCTTGTCAGTCACTTGTTCAGCTCGAACTGCTTGCCTAAATGCTGCTACATGGTCATATGGATCTCCCGACCCTTCGTACTTCTTTACCAGTTTCTGAAGAGTTGATGGCCTTACTTGTCTTGAATACTCATCATAGGGCCTACAGCCTCTCACTCTCAGTGGGAATTGTTCCTCTCTTTGGTAAGATGGTCCACATGCATCCCAAATTGGTGTGGGTCCCCTATTACCTGCCTCACCAACCCCCTCCAAAGATCTTGTTACCCACATTTCAGGAGGTGCATTTATGGGAGGCCAAGTTGGCTTCCCTACCCTCCGATTATCATAGTGAGAGAAACGTTGTTGTGGTGTGATCTGTGGTCACACTTTTGGTGTAGGATAATATCTTGGTGCTAGAGTTGGGCTACTTGCAGTGGTCCACTTTGATGTTGAGGGTCCCTCTCTAATGAACTCTCGTAGGGGAGGAGCAGCAGTTTCTCCAAGAAAGGCTGTCTCTCCTAGTTTAGATGTATTTGTTGAGAACACTTCCATGAATAATGGTTGTCCTTTCCACGTGAGCTCCCGAATCTCCTTCCAATCTAAGGTTCGGTATTCATTGGCCCATTTATCAATGATTCGGTTCATGTGTCCTGCAAGCTTCTCGACTACGACCACAAGTGCTAGAGGAAGATCTAGCTCTAGCAATCTAGTTGTGGCATAATATCCCTCTAAAGAGTCCTTATAGACCTCTTGAAGTGGGTCATCCTGTAAGACCTTTGTCACTGGAATCTGTCGTACAAACTCCCATTGGTTCTCAGCCCCCTGATCCATTTTGCTCTTGCCTTTCCTATCCGTGTCCAAATTTAGATCTACAAGAAGTAAATCATCTATGGATGGCTTTGAGGACTGGGCATTGGACGGTCCAAGCATGTCCGGCTCAATGAGCCAATCATCTCTAGACTCCCTTGCTCTGGAAAGCTTTGATAAGTCTAAGAACTCGCTTTTAGAGAGCTCCCCTAATTTGTCTACATTCTCTGGATGAACTTCGTAGCGAACACCATCTCCACCCATGTACATGTTACCCTGGTCATTGACTAGAGGTGCTCTATCAAGTTCTGAGAAAAAGTCTGCGATCTTAACAAGATACCGTTGTTGTGGATCCCTAAAGATCTCAGCTCCTTGAGCATTCGTGTAGACATATTGAAGTCTCACATTGAGTTGGTAACCCCATGGTGTCGGCTTCAAATGGATTAAAAGATCTTGTGGGTGTCCTATTTGGGGCTAAGGGATGACTAGTTGACGGCCCTAGATTGTCCATGGACAATGAGCTAGTTGTTCTAGAAAAAGGGTATCAGATTGGGATTCGGAAAAGGTTTCAGCAATATCTACCAAATTTCCTACCGATTGGGTTCCACTTTCCTGCGTAGGTACTCTAGAAGGTACCCTAGGCCCTATGCCAGTGTCTATATGACGTCCCGACCGCAAGTGCATAAGGTCAAATTTTAAGGTTTTTTTAATATATATATATATATATGTATTTTTTTTTAATTTTTTTATAAACCCTACCTAACCACTAAATGCATCTAACATGAATATGTGTGTAACTATCTATTTTTTTTTATTATTTATTATTATTTTTTTCCTATTCTTTACTAATTACACAAAAATACTAATTATGCACAAAATTACAAAAATTTTAAAAAAATACAAGTTACACTAATTTTGCAAAAAATTACAGAATATGCAAAGAATATGGACTCCTAAAAAAACACATAATTTACAAAAAAAATATTTTTTTTATTTTTTTTTCTCTTTTTTTAAAAAAATATTTTTTAATTATTTTTATTGTTTTTTATTTTTATTATTTATTTTTATTATTTTTTTAAAAAAATGCAAAAAAACATGAAAATTAACCAAAAAAATAAAAAATAAAAATTAAAAAATTAAAAAAATACTATTCTAATCTGCCCCCCAAAAAATCAATTCAATATATTGAAGACAATTCTATTTTATACAAATAGACATATCGACATATGAAAATACATTTTAAACATAGATACTCTCGAAATCTTACTTGTATTGTATCCCAAACGCCATAAAAGGTGATTACATCCAAAATGCCATAACGGGCAAGCTACATTGAGTATGGCGTTATACAACACTAAACATAATAGGTCTGTCTCCTCATCTTCCTCCTCCTGCTCCTCCTCCTCATCATCATCCTCATCTTCGTCATGCTCCTCCTCCTCCTCCTCATCATCATCATCATCCTCGTTGTCGTCATGCTCCTCGCATGTTGCCTCTACTCCTGTATCACCGTTAAGATTAAGTAATGTTAAAACACAAACTAGATAAATTTCTAAACACTTATAAAACCAAAACGATATAAACTTAGAGTGGGCATAGCTTCATATTTCAAAGCGACACCCTTTTGTCGCAACCATTAAAATGTGGCCCAGATCCCATTGTGATAAGAAAAGTCATACCTTCTATCTTGACGAGATCATTGTACAAGGTCATGGACTAGGTACCAGAGAAGAGAGTGTAGTGGCCTAATCACAATCTCTATGAGAAGTTCGAGCACCCAGATGTGGACTAGATCCTCCAATGGGAGTGGAGATGGCTATAGGAGTCTGTAACCTAGGAGTAGAACCCCCCATTGGTGTAAGGTTAACTATGGAAGGAAATGAGGGTGGAGAAAAAATGTTCCACACACTCTCTCCCATACCGATGTGACGTACTAGTGGCCAACTGGGCTGGCCAACTGGGATAGAAGCTCCATGTCTAGATCAATAGCAATGGACACTAAACGACAGCGTTGTGAGGGGAAATCTAAGCCTCTCCCAAATACCTAGGAGTAGAAGCACGGAGTACCCCCCATCAGTGTAGGGTTAACTATGGAAGGAAGTGAGGGTAGAGAAAAAATGCTCCACACACTCTCTTTCCCATACTGATGTGACATACTAGTGGCCAACTGGGAGAGAAGCTCCATGTTAGGAGGATCATCAGCAATGGACATTGAACGAGGGTGTTGTGAGGGGAAATTTGAGACCCTCCCAAATACCTAGGAGTAGAACCACCCATCAGAGTACCCCCCATCGGTGTAGGGTTAACTATGGACGGAAGCGAGGGTGGAGAAAAACTTTTCCACACACTCTCCCATACCAATGCGACATACTAGTGGCCAACTTATGAGAGGAGCTCCATGTCCGGATCATCAACAATGGAAACCAAACAATGACGTTGTGAGGAGAAATCCGAGACTCCTATACCCATGTCCACTCCCATTAGAGGATCTAGTCCATCTGGGAGGCAGCAGCAGATTCAAGAATTAGCCAAGATATTTCTTAGATTCTCTGAGCAGAACCTCTATTAGAGACATGGTCTAGTTCAAAACTTCTTTGATTGTAGTTGTTTGTTAGTTGGAAGCCCGGTCGTAAAGGGTGAAGATGATGCTGTGAAGTGTGAAGATGTGGGGCTATCTATGAAAGATCCTAAAAACGTATTATCCTTTCTTTAGTTTTCTTTGAAACCCAAGGCCTTAGGCTTGTTAAGACTATTTGTTTGGTTTCAATGAAGGATACGGTGTTTTGAGTTTGAGTTCTTTGTGGTTTGGTAAGTTTTTTGCCTTGATGCTTTATTTTTGTTACTTTGAAAGATTTTATAGAGGAGGATCCTCTGTGAGAGAAAATATGTTGTCTATTGTGTCAGAATTGATTCTGAGAGTTAGAATCAAAAGAGAAAGTACAGAGAGTTGGTTCCGTGTTAGTTAATGTGAGAAATGTCATTTGAAGGTGGAAAGTCCATGGATGAGTTTTTCTGAGCCTTGGATAAGTGCATGTGAGCCATGTCTGACAGTCTGTACTGTCAGTAGTTAGTACACAAAAGATTAGTAAGCTAAAGGTATTTTTGTGGCACTAGTGAGCTGTCAGCAGTCATCTGAGGGTTAATTGTGATGGATCCTTGATTGGTTTGAATGCTTAATGGGTTGAGAGATGTTAGCTGACCCAAAGGAGGGGAGGAAAATTGCTTCAGCTGGATCAATTCAGGCCATCCTTGGGAGGACAGCTACATTAGGCAGTAAAGAGCTTGTATTGTGATCTCTAGATCAGTTTGGAGGTGCTTGAAGACCTAAAGATGATAGAGGACACAGGAGGAAGACTTCAGTTTCTGTAAAGGCTTCAGAATCATAATTCTACGTTAGAATTTGGAGGAAGAACTTAGTATGATCCAGCCACAAGAGGGGTCATAAGGGGGTTAGCATGGTGTCCAAAATTATGCGTTAGAATTCAGAGGCAAAACTGAGTCTGGTCCAGCCAGAAGAGGGTTCATAAAGGGGGCAAGGTGTCGAGAGAGCTTCTGGGGTTGTGACTATGTGATCAGATGATTCTAGAGGACAACAAAGGGAAGAGCGAGGACATGTTTATGTCTGGAACCTAAACATATATTCGGAGGCAGAAACAAATATTTCTGTGTCACCTAGATAAGGGGTTGGTCAGTTGTGGTCAAGAGAGGTTTTTTGGTGAATAATCAGAGGTGTTGGAGGTGTGTACTGAACTTGGAGTATAGTCTGAAGAGTCACGTGATCCAGAAATGAAGGTTGGGAGGGTTTTGAAGGGTTCTAAGGAGTCAGCTAGAGGGTTGGGGATAGTTTGCAGGTATAGGTGTAGAAGAGGGAAAGTCAACCTCTGTGGAGAATCATGTTGTGCCTCCTATTTTGTAAGTTCGAGTGTACAGGTATGTGACGTGAAAGTTGATAATGCTAACGCATAACTTGAATGTTAAGAGAGTGAAAGTGTGGTTGTTGAGAGTGATGATGACCATCTACTTGCTGATGTGAAAGATGATGTGTCTATCAAGATAGAGTCAAATCAAGAAACCTTGGATGAGGCTAAGTGTGCTTTGTAGGTTATAGAAAGCCTTGAAGAGTTGCATAAGGTTTTAGAGCTGAGAATGCCAAAGAGCAATAGTAAGGAGACAGAAGCACCTGGAAATGTTGGGAGAAATGAGAGCAATGTGAGTGAAGTCATGGCTAACAGTTGTAGTTTGGGTTTTCCTTCTTTGTTTGTGATGATGATGATCTGTCTATATTGGATATTCTGGGAGATGGTTTCTTTGAAAGAAAGAGTGTGGAGGGCATTTGTGCATGGCTTTCTGAACATAGAGATGTGGATGACCTAAAGAATGACCCAATCGGGACATATTCCATGTATGAGGAGGATGCTGGGAATATTGTGGGTGTGCTACATGGGGAGGGTTATCAGTTGTTGTTGTAGCACAGGCATGAAAGGTCTGTTTTTGTTTGATAGTGGAGATGCTTTACTCGTATATACTATCGCCAGAAAGCACGGGCGATTCCTCTAGGATATTTTTACTCTAACGTAGTCAGGGTCATTACTGACCGAACCTGTGAGTCTCGGTTAGATCAAGGAAGAAACTTGCACTTGGATTATAGAAACCAACGCTTTTTTCCCCATCGAGAGGTAATTACTATCTGGGATTTACTTCATCTATCGTACTATAATAGAATTGAGTCTCATTTTACGGATCCATCAGTCCAGCCTCTAACCCCATCTAGTCCCATGGGTTAGCCAACCGCCCAACCATTGTAGTGATGGGATCCAATTAGGAATATGATTAGGTTTTGTCCCGGTTACCAAGGAAAAGAGTTCCCAGGCTCCCTAGCCGGATATTCATGCAAATTTAATGCCAGCCACACCACTTACACACCCAATATGAAATTGCCTTTTTCAGAGATTCAGCTATGTTTAAAACAATCATTTAATGAAACCATAGTGTCATTGATCATAATCCTCAAAATCTCCAGTTGAATCCTTATTTCTAATCATTCCTTCATCGGTTTATCTATGGCATCATTGGCAACCGGAACGCTCGCCACACCTGTCCACTCGAGGAACTTTTTGATAGTTCGTAGCTCATAGTAACCGGCAATATATTCACATATCAAAAAAGTGGAATCTCCGTTGTCAATTCTTCCACATACACATCCACATTCATTCTTCCACATACACATCCACATCCATTCTTCCACATATGCACATCCACATCCATACATCCACATCCATACATCCACATCCATTCTTCCACATACACATCCACATCCATACATCCACATACACATCCACATCCACATCCATTCTTCCACATACACATCCACATTCATTCTTTCACATACACATCCACATACACATCCACATCCATACATCCACATACATATCTTATCACATCCATTCACATGCTATTCCCATTTAATAGCTTTTTCTAGTTTGATACCGATAATGGGACTTTTTTTAACTTTCTACCAATTGCTTGGCCTAATTAAAGGTTCTTTTTATCAACGACTATTTCCATATCCCTTCTCAATTCCTCAATCGAATTATATTAAATATTCCTCTTTTGAATAAAAGAATTCATGGGATTTACAGAAATCAATTCTACCCATATTTCCACTTTTGATAAATAATCATAAGTTGAATTATACTAAAAATTCCTCTTCTTCCCATTTAATTTCTTGGATCTCAATTACAATAGGAATTCCTCTTTTTAAATTTAATTATTTGCATTTCAATGTCATGGGAATTCCTCTTTTATCATCAAATATTTCTCATAAAGTAATTTCATCTAAAATAAAATACCCATTAATTCAATATGCTAGGAATTTCTCTTTTCCCATCTAAATGATGGAATTCCAAATGTGATAGGAACTCCTCTTTTAACATTTAAATATTTCTCATAGATAAAATAAATTTATCCAAATTTCATCTTTGAATTTAATTAAAATACTCATTAATTCCAATATGCTAAGGATTTCTCTTTTCCCATCTCAATGATGAAATTCCAAATGTCATAGGAATTCCTCTTTTACTATTTAAACTTATCTAAGTAAAAAGATAAATTTAACTAAATTTTCTCTTAAAATTTAAATAAAAATCACCAACTATTAATTCCTACACTAGGAATTACACTTTCCTCATTTAAATATTTGAATTTCAATATGATTGGAATTCCTCTTTCAACATTTAAATTTATCTATGCAAAAAGATAAATTTAACTAAAATTCTTCTTTAATTTTTAAATAAAAATATACATTATTTTAGCATTCCAATTTTTTCTCTTAATTCATTGGAATACATGGATTTCCATTGTCATGGGAATTACTCTTTTAACATAAAAATGGGTTACTAGAAATTCCTCTTTTTCCTAATTAACTATTTATGCATAAACATAAAAATCAATTTTTCATGATTATAATGAGATTCATTCAATTAATCTAGGATGATTAATCCTAGAATATGCTAGGAAGTCCTCTTTTCATATTATGAATGAAAATGATTTATGTGTTTATTTTTCAAAAATTTTATCATAGCTCCGCTACTGCTGCTATTATTGATAAATCTCAATAAATTTGAAAGAATAAAGTTTAGTATTATTCATGTGATTAGAATAACCACTAATTGGATCATTATCCAATTATGGATGGATTCTTAATTTTACCATATTAAATAGCATAAAAGTATTAAAAAGCCATTATTTTGGCCTCCAATTAGACAAGCATAGAAATTACTTTTAGATTAGAGAAATGCTTTATGAGAAGCTTCATTCGAATTGAGAATAGGTCATAGGAATGATGATTCTTTGGGGGAGAGAGAGAAATACTTAAAAACTATTATAAATTAAGCATAAATGGAAATTTATGTGTTTCTTCATTACAATACATTAAAGAACTTCAATAGTATTGAAAAGCCATTTAGATTAATGCTTCACAAGCTTGAGAGGGGTTGAGAAGAGAAAAATTTAGAGATTTAAGAAAAATAAGACAATAATCCACACTTTACCTCCTAAATTACTTGATGCTTTGATCACAGTAGAGGCCCCCAACCAATCAATTGGTTTGGTATGTTGATGAAGTCTCCAAGGAAGATTGAAGAGAGAGCGAAGCTTCAATCTCTTCAATTTGTAGAGGATTTTTAGAGGATAATAGAACATATCATTATTTCAGTATAATACTGGCATGGTATAGTTCTCATATTTTTTTACAAAGGGCTATAGGTGAGTCCAACTATTTTCTAGAATTTTGAGAGAGGAGAGATAAAAATATCACAATATTTTTGAGTTTAAAACTCCACCACATATGTGAAATAGGTGCCTCCTTGAAGAGCTCCCTTCTCCTTACCAAGGTGTCAAAATTGAATCATTATACCCAAAATATCTCATTTTTTAGTAATACTCATAGTTTTTTACTAATAAACCTTGTCCTTAGTCAACTCTTCATCTTATGTGAGAATTTACTCATTTTTGGGGGTTTTTCTTTTTTAAATTGGATTTATCTCCTTCCCACACTTAGATTGATCCTATTGGCCCATAGGAACCTTAATTGGACCATAATCCAAATTTTTTTGAAAATCTAGACCCTGAGACTAAAGTCCTTTATACTCCTTTTAAATTAATTCCAAATGCACATTGGAAAGTTCTTTTTGAATTTCTGTTCAAGGGAAACCATTTTAGACACTAGGAGAATTTTTATATCCAAAAATGTCTCAATTTTGGATTACCTCTCTTGACATTTTCTCTCTCTAGGCCAAAACAGGGTAAAACATAGTTATAGCATTTCACTCCCTTGTTCGAGAGGGCGGAACTTCTGAAGTTGAATTCCAAGAGATTGAGTTCTAAGAAAAGGACATTTCTTCCATTCTGGAACTTCCCATATCCTGGTCTTGACCCTTATATCTCTTAGATGGTGGAAGGTTGGAATCACCTTCTAGAGCTAAAAAGCTTTTGAAAGGTGATGGTGCTGGGACCTTGACATCAAAGGCCTTGGCGAAATCCTTCACCATCCACACTACTTCGGCCATGGAAATCGGCTTGGCATTCTTCACTAGGATATTCAAAGGTTCGTTCAGTCCCCGAATGAACCTGGCCATCAATATTGGTGAATATTTGAGAAGGAAAGCAAATGCTTGGTGACATACTTTAATAGTTCTGCTCCCCTGGGTTAACTCTAAGAATTCGTTCAGCTTTGTTTTCAGAAAGCCAAGAGGACAGAATCTCTTCCTTAGGTACATTTTGAGATCATTCCATGTCTGAGTGTCTCCATCCACATGATTTGTCTCGCAGTGGTTTCTCCATGCTACTCTGGCTGTTTCTACTATCTTCAGCCTTGCAAGAGCCATTTTGCTCTTCTCATTGTACTCGGTGACGTCGAAGTACTCTTCCATTGCTTCGATCCACTTCTCCACAGTCTCGCCCAAGTTTTCCCCTTCACCCTTGAAAGGTCCAGGCTGGGATCTATGAAGAGTTTTACGAACGTCCAAGTCGAGTTCTTCCTCATCGAGTTGGGGGTTATCACTCCTACCACGACGACCTCGATCCATGATCCTATCAATATGAAAATTCTTGTTAAGTCCTTTTATTTACAATTCAAATCCGACTTTAGATCCAATTGATTCTGGGGTTCTTTAGATTGGTCAGCTCTCCACAGAATCATGGGATAAAGATCCGTTATATAGAACTCAGTGTCACATAACAATTCATTCAGAACATATCATTCATATTCTTAACACAATAATGGTCCATCAGTCCGAAAATTCCATCTGAACATTCCTCCATGGAAGTTTCAGTTAAGCAGGTTTTTAATTTCACATACCTTAACTGGATCCACTAGGTCCAGTGTTAACAATAGCAATCTCTCAACACAATCCACTAATCTCGTAGTGATTTACTGAAGTCCTTATCATCATTCCAGTTACGAACATCATCATAGGGACTCGTCCTATTTATCCTCATTATGGCTTTGTTCAACTGATCGCTTTTCAACCAAAATTCTGGAATCATCTCAATCAGAATCCAAATCAACTCATCAATTCTCAACCATAATCTTAAAATCATAACAACCTCATTCGAATTCATCATCTGGATATCATTTTTACTTATAATTTCAAGGTCTTAGATTTACTCGTATATACTATCGCAAGAAAGCACAGGCGATTCCTCTAGGATATTTTTACTCTAACGTAGTCAGGGTCATTACTGACCGAACCTGTGAGTCTCGGTTAGATCAAGGAAGAAACTTGCACTTGGATTATAGAAACCAACGCTTTTTTCCCCATCGAGAGGTAATTACTATCTGGGATTTACTTCATCTATCGTACTATAATAGAATTGAGTCTCATTTTACGGATCCATCAGTGTCCAGCCTCTAACCCCATCCAGTCCCATGGGTTAGCCAACCGCCCAACCACTATAGTGATGGGATCCAATTAGGAATTTGGTCCCGGGTACCAGGGAAAAGAGTTCCCAGGCCCCCTAGCCGGATATTTATGCAAATTTAATGCCAGCCACACCACTTACACACCCAATATGAACTTGCCTTTTTCAGAGATTCAGCTATGTTTAAAACAATCATTTAATGAAACCATAGTGTCATTGATCATAATCCTCAAAATCTCCAGTTGAATCCTTATTTCTTATCATTCCTTCATCGGTGTATCTATGGCATCATTGGCAACCGAAACGCTCACCACACCTGTCCACTCAAGGAACTTTTTGATAGTTCGTAGCTCATAGTAACCGGCAATATATTCACATATCAAAAAAGTGGAATCTCCGTTGTGTCAATTCTTCCACATACACATCCACATTCATTCTTCCACATCCATTCTTCCACATATACACATCCACATCCATTCTTCCACATACACATCCACATCCATACATCCACATACACATCCACATCCACATACACATCCACATCCATTCTTCCACATACACATCCACATACACATCCACATACATACATCCACATACAAATCCACATCCATACATCCACATACACATCTTATCACATCCATTCACATGCTATTCCCATTTAATAGCTTTTTCTAGTTTGATACCGATAATGGGACTTTTTTTAACTTTCTACCAATTGCTTGGCCTAATTAAAGGTTCTTTTTCTCGACGACTATTTCCATATTCCTTCTCAATTCCTCAATCGAATTATATTCAATATTCCTCTTTTGAATAAAAGA
Organism: Cibotium barometz; assembly: GCF_041138505.1. Lineage (NCBI taxonomy): Eukaryota > Viridiplantae > Streptophyta > Polypodiopsida > Cyatheales > Cibotiaceae > Cibotium > Cibotium barometz. Next base: position 8,245,752 of record NC_141079.1, read on the forward strand.
ATTCATGGGATTTACAGAAATCAATTCTACCCATATTTCCACTTTTGATAAATAATCATAAGTTGAATTATACTAAAAATTCCTCTTCTTCCCATTTAATTTCTTGGATCTCAATTACAATGGGAATTCCTCTTTTTAAATTTAATTATTTGCATTCTAATGTCATGGGAATTCCTCTTTTATCATCAAATATTTCTCATAAAGTAATTTCATCTAAAATAAAATACCCATTAATTCAATATGCTAGGAATTTCTCTTTTCCCATCTAAATGATGGAATTCCAAATGTGATAGGAACTCCTCTTTTAACATTTAAATATTTCTCATAGATAAAATAAATTTATCCAAATTTCATCTTTGAATTTAATTAAAATACTCATTAATTCCAATATGCTAAGGATTTCTCTTTTCCCATCTCAATGATGGAATTCCAAATGTCATAGAAATTCCTCTTTTACTATTTAAACTTATCTAAGTCAAAAGATAAATTTAACTAAATTTTCTCTTACAATTTAAATAAAAATCACCAACCATTAATTCCTTTACACTAGGAATTACACTTTCCTCATTTAAATATTTGAATTCCAATATGATGGGAATTCCTCTTTCAACATTTAAATTTATCTATGCAAAAAGATAAATTTAACTAAAATCCTTCTTTAATTTTTAAATAAAAATATATATTATTTTAGCATTCCAATTTTTTCTCTTAATTCATTGGAATACATGGATTTCCATTGTCATGGGAATTACTCTTTTAACATAAAAATGGGTTATTAGAAATTCCTCTTTTTTCTAATTAACTATTTATGCATAAACATAAAAATTAATTTTCCATGATTATAATGAGATTCCTTTAATTAATCTAGGATGATTTATCCTAGAATATGCTAGGAAGTCCTCTTTTCATATTATGAATGAAAATGATTTATGTGTTTATTTTTCAGAAATTTTGTCATAGCTCCGCTACTACTGCTGCTATTACTGATAAATCTCAATAAATTTGAAAGTATAAAGTTTAGTATTATTCATGTGATTAGAATAACCACTAATTGGATCATTATCCAATTATGGATGGATTCTTAATTTTACCATATTAAATAGCATAAAAGTATTAAAAAGCCATTATTTTGGCCTCCAATTAGACAAGCATAGAAATTACTTTTAGATTAGAGAAATTCTTCATGAGAAGCTTCATTCGAATTGAGAATAGGTCATAGGAATGACGATTCTTTGGGGGAGAGAGAGAAATACTTAAAAACTATTATAAATTAAGCATAAATGGAAATTTATGTGTTTCTTCATTACAATACATTAAAGAACTTCAATAGTATTCAAAAGCCATTTAGATTAATGCTTCACAAGCTTGAGAGGGGTTGAGAAGAGAAAAATTTAGATATTTAAGAAAAAGAAGACAATAATCCACACTTTACCTCCTAAATTACTTGATGCTTTGATCACAATAGAGGCCCCCAACCAATCAATTGGTTTGGTATGTTGATGAAGTCTCCAAGGAAGATTGAAGAGAGAGCGAAGCTTCAATCTCTTCAATTTGTAGAGGATTTTGAGAGGATAATAGAACATATCATTATTTCAGTATAATACTGGCATGGTATAGTTCTCATATTTTTTTACAAAGGGCTATAGATGAGGGAGGCCTCTAACCAAGTCCAACTATTTTCTAGAATTTTCCACGTTCAGTTTGGCTGAATTTGGACAAGTTTTGGCTCCCTTTTGATATGGTTTGATCAAGGAGAGAGGAGAGATAAAAATATCACAATATTTTTGAGTTTAAAACTCCACCACACATGTGAAATAGGTGCCTCCTTGAAGAGCTGCCTTCTCCTTACCAAGGTGTCAAAATTGAATCATTATACCCAAAATATCTCATTTTTTTAGTAATACTCATAGTTTTTTACTACTAAACCTTGTCCTTAGTTAACTCTTTATCTTATGTAAGAATTTACTCATTTTTGGGGGTTATTCTTTTTTAAATTGGATTTATCTCCTTCCCACACTTAGATTGATCATATTGGCCCATAAGAACCTTAATTGGACCATAATCCAATTTTTTTTGAAAATCTAGACCTTAAGGCTAAAGTCCTACTGCTTTTTAATTAATTCCAAATGCACATTGGAAAGTTCTTTTTGAATTTCTGTTTCAGGGGAAACCATTTTAGACACTAGGAGAATTTTTATATCTAAAAAATATCTCAATTTTGGATTACCTCTCTTGACATTTTCTCTCTCTAGCCAAAACAGGGTAAAACAGAATCTTTATTTTATTTCAAAGAGGGGAATAATTACAAGATTAGAAGGGGAGGTTCTTACACCTGTACACCTCAAAAGCTGGAGGAAAGAATCTTACATCATACCCCACTTAGAAAACACGAGATGTCCTCATCTCGTAGGTGGAGTATGATCTCTTTCATCTCTTCTTCTTCTTCAATCACTTTCAGCGTTAGTGCCTTGGAAGTGGACGGCCGATTTGGGAACATCTCTCCTTGACTTCCCCTATTGTTGTGAGGTAGAGTTCTTGCATTACTTTGGATAAAATTTACGGGTTGTTTAGACGGTCTACCTCTGGGATTTCTCTTATTTTGGTGGAAAGAAACCTGATTACCCTGGAAGGAAGGTGCTGGAGTCTGGAATGTTGATCCTTGATTTCCTCGCCCTGAAAACCTTGGTCCAAAAGGAGTTGGACAATCCATATTGTCATGTCCAAATCCTTGATAGTTATAGCATTTCACTCCCTTGTTCGAGGGCGGAACTTCTGAAGTTGAATTCCAAGAGATTGAGTTCTAAGAAAAGGACATTTCTTCCATTCTGGAACTTCCCATATCCTGGGCTTGACCCTTATATCTCTTAGATGGTGGAAGGTTGGAATCACCTTCTGGAGCTAAAAACCTTTTGAAAGGTGATGGTGCTGGGACCTTGACTTCAAAGGCCTTGGCGAAATCCTTTGCCATCCGCACTACTTTGGCCATAGAAATCGGCTTGGCATTCATCACTAGGATATTCAAAGGTTCGTTCAGTCCCCGAATGAACCTGGCCATCAAATGTTCTTCATCTAGCGGTGGTGAGTATTTGAGAAGGAAAGCAAATGCTTGGTGACATACTTCAATAGTTCTGCTCCCCTGGGTTAACTCTAAGAATTCGTTCAGCTTTGTTTTCAGAAAGCCGAGAGGACAGAATCTCTTCCTTAGGTACATTTTGAGATCATTCCATGTCTGAGTGTCTCCATCCACATGATTTGTCTCACAGTGGTTTCTCCATGCTACTCTGGCTGTTTCTACTATCTTCAGCCTTGCAAGAGCCATTTTGCTCTTCTCATTGTACTCGATGACATCGAAGTACTCTTCCATTGCTTCGATCCACTTCTCCACAGTCTCGCCCAAGTTTTCCCCTTCACCCTTGAAAGGTCCAGGCTGGGATCTATGAAGAGTTTTACGAACGTCCAAGTCGAGCTCTTCCTCATCGAGTTGGGGGTTATCACTCCTACCACGACGACCTCGATCCATGATCCTATCAATATGAAAATTCTTGTTAAGTCCTTTTATTTACAATTCAAATCCGACTTTAGATCCAATTGATTCTGGGGTTCTTTAGATTGGTCAGCTCTCCACAGAATCATGGGATAAAGATCCGTTATATAGAACTCAGTGTCACATAACAATTCATTCAGAACATATCATTCATATTCTTAACACAATAATGGTCCATCAGTCCGAAAATTCCATCTGAACATTCCTCCATGGAAGTTTCAGTTAAGCAGGTTTTTAATTTGTCATCCCTTAACTGGATCCACTAGGTCTAGTGTTAACAATAGCAATCTCTCAACACAATCCACTAATCTCGTAGTGATTTGCTGAAGTCCTTATCATCATTCCAGTTACGAACATTATCATAGGGACTCGTCCCATTCATCCTCATTGTGGCTTTGTTCAACTGATCGCTTTTCAACCAAAATTCAGGAATCATCTCAATCAGAATCCAAATCAACTCATCAATTCTCAACCATAATCTTAAAATCATATCAACCTCATTCGAATTCATCATCTGGATATCATTTTTACTTATAATTTCAAGGTCTTAGATTTACTCGTATATACTATCGCCAGAAAGCACGGGCGATTCCTCTAGGATATTTTTACTCTAACGTAGTCAGGGTCATTACTGACCGAACCTGTGAGTCTCGGTTAGATCAAGGAAGAAACTTGCACTTGGATTATAGAAACCAACGCTTTTTTCCCCATCGAGAGGTAATTACTATCTGGGATTTACTTCATCTATCGTACTATAATAGAATTGAGTCTCATTTTACGGATCCATCAGTCCAGCGTCTAACCCCATCCAATCCCATGGGTTAGCCAACCGCCCAACCACTATAGTGATGGGATCCAATTAGGAATTTTGTCCCGAGTACCAGGGAAAAGAGTTCCCAGGCCCCCTAGCCGGATATTTATGCAAATTTAATGACAGCCACACCAGCTACATACCCAATATGAAATTGCCTTTTTCAGAGATTCAGCTATGTTTAAAACAATCATTTAATGAAACCATAGTGTCATTGATCATAATCCTCAAAATCTCCAGTTGAATCCTTATTTCTAATCATTCCTTCATCGGTGTATCTATGGCATCATTGGAAACCGGAACGCTCACCACACCTGTCCACTCAGGGAACTTTTTGATAGTTCGTAGCTCATAGTAACCGGCAATATATTCACATATCAAAAAAGTGGAATCTCCGTTGTGTCAATTCTTCCACATACACATCCACATTCATTCTTCCACATCCATTCTTCCACATATACACATCCACATCCATACATCCACATCCATTCTTCCACATACACATCCACATCCATACATCCACATCCACATCCATTCTTCCACATACACATCCACATCCATTCTTCCTCATATACATCCACATACACATCCACATCCATACATCCACATACACATCCCCATCCATACATCCACATACACATCTTATCACATCCATTCACATGCTATTCCCATTTAATAGCTTTTTCTAGTTTGATACCGATAATGGGACTTTTTTCAACTTTCTACCAATTGCTTGGTCTAATTAAAGGTTCTTTTTCTCGACGACTATTTCCATATTCCTTCTCAATTCCTCAATTGAATTATATTCAATATTCCTCTTTTGAATAAAAGAATTCATGGGATTTAGAGAAATCAATTCTACCCATATTTCCACTTTTGATAAATAATCATAAGTTGAATTATACTAAAAATTCCTCTTCTTCCCATTTAATTTCTTGGATCTCAATTACAATGGGAATTCCTCTTTTTAAATTTAATTATTTGCATTCCAATGTCATGGGAATTCCTCTTTTATCATCAAATATTTCTCATAAAGTAATTTCATCTAAAATAAAATACCCATTAATTCAATATGCTAGGAATTTCTCTTTTCCCATCTAAATGATGGAATTCCAAATGTGATAGGAACTCCTCTTTTAACATTTAAATATTTCTCATAGATAAAATAAATTTATCTAAATTTTATATTTGAATTTATTTAAAATACTCATTAATTCCAATATGCTAAGGATTTCTCTTTTCCCATCTCAATGATGGAATTCCAAATGTCATAGGAATTACTCTTTTACTATTTAAACTTATCTAAGTCAAAAGATAAATTTAACTAAATTTTCTCTTAAAATTTAAATAAAAATCACCAACCATTAATTCCTTTACACTAGGAATTACACTTTCCTCATTTAAATATTTGAATTCCAATATGATGGGAATTCCTCTTTCAACATTTAAATTTATCTATGCAAAAAGATAAATTTAACTAAAATCCTTCTTTAATTTTTAAATAAAAATATACATTATTTTAGCATTCCAATTTTTTCTCTTAATTCATTGGAATACATGGATTTCCATTGTCATGGGAATTACTCTTTTAACATAAAAATGGGTTACTAGAAATTCCTCTTTTTCCTAATTAACTATTTATGCATAAACATAAAAATTAATTTTTCATGATTATAATGAGATTCCTTTAATTAATCTAGGATGATTAATCCTAGAATATGCTAGGAAGTCCTCTTCATATTATGAATGAAAATGATTTATGTGTTTATTTTTCAGAAATTTTGTCATAGCTCCGCTACTACTGCTGCTATTACTGATAAATCTCAATAAATTTGAAAGAATAAAGTTTAGTATTATTCATGTGATTAGAATAACCACTAATTGGATCATTATCCAATTATGGATGGATTCTTAATTTTACCATATTAAATAGCATAAAAGTATTAAAAAGCCATTATTTTGGCCTCCAATTAGACAAGCATAGAAATTACTTTTAGATTAGAGAAATGCTTCATGAGAAGCTTCATTCGAATTGAAAATAGGTCATAGGAATGACGATTCTTTGGGGGAGAGAGAGAAATACTTAAAAACTATTATAAATTAAGCATAAATGAAAATTTATGTGTTTCTTCATTACAATACATTAAAGAACTTCAATAGTATTCAGAAGCCATTTAGATTAATGCTTCACAAGCTTGAGAGGGGTTGAGAAGAGAAAAATTTAGAGATTTAAGAAAAAGAAGACAATAATCCACACTTTACCTCCTAAATTACTTGATGCTTTGATCACAGTAGAGGCCCCCAACCAATCAATTGGTTTGGTATGTTGATGAAGTCTCCAAGGAAGATTGAAGAGAGAGCAAAGCGTCAATCTCTTCAATTTGTAGAGGATTTTTAGAGGATAATAGAACATATCATTATTTCAGTATAATACTGGCATGGTATAGTTCTCATATTTTTTTACAAAGGGCTATAGGTGAGGGAGGCCTCTAACCAAGTCCAACTATTTTCTAGAATTTTCCACGTTCAGTTTGGCTGAATTTGGACAAGATTTGGACCTAGTTTGGCTCCCTTTTGATTTGGTTTGATCAAGGAGAGAGGAGAGATAAAAATATCACAATATTTTTGACTTTAAAACTCCACCACAAAATGTGAAATAGGTGCCTCCTTGAAGAGCTCCCTTCTCCTTACCAAGGTGTCAAAATTGAATCATTATACCCAAAATATCTCATTTTTTTAGTAATACTCATAGTTTTTTACTAATAACCCTTGTCCTTAGTCAACTCTTATGTGAGAATTTACTTATTTTTGGGGGTTTTTCTTTTTTAAATTGGATTTATCTCCTTCCCACACTTAGATTGATCTTATTGGCCCATAAGAACCTTAATTTGACCATAATTCAAATTTTTTTGAAAATCTAGACCCTGAGGCTAAAGTCCTTTATACTGCTTTTTAATTAATTCCAAATGCACATTGGAAAGTTCTTTTTGAATTTCTGTTTCAGGGGAAACCATTTTAGACACTAGGAAATTTTTTATATCCAAAAATATCTCAATTTTGGATTACCTCTCTTGACATTTTCTCTCTCTAAGCCAAAACAGGGTAAAACAAAATCTTTATTTTATTTCAAAGAGGGGAATAATTACAAGATTAGAAGGGGAGGTTCTTACACCTGTACACCTCAAAAGCTGGAGGGAAGAATCTTACATCATAACCCACTTAGAAAACACGAGATGTCCTCATCTCGTAGGTGGAGTATGATCTCTTTCATCTCTTCTTCTTCTTCAATCTCTTTTGGCGTTACCGCCTTGGAGGTGGACGGCCGATTTGGGAACATCTCTCCTTGACTTCCCCTATTGTTGTGAGGTAGAGGTCTTGCATTACTTTGGATAAAATTTACGGGTTGTTTAGACGGTCTATCTATGGGATTTCTCTTATTTTGGCGGAAAGAAACCTGATTACCCTGGAAGGAAGGTGCTGGAGTCTGGAATGTTGATCCTTGATTTTCCCGCCCTGAAAACCTTGGTCCAAAAGGACAATCCATACTGTGATGTCCAAATCCTTGATAGTTATAGCATTTCACTCCCTTGTTCAAGGGCGAAACTTCTGAAGTTGAATTCCAAGGGATTGAGTTCTAAGAAAAGGACATTTCTTCCATTCTGGAACTTCCCATATCCTGGGCTTGACCCTTATATCTCTTAGATGGTGGAAGGTTGGAATCACCTTTTGGAGCTAAAAACCTTTTGAAAGGTGATGGTGCTGGGACCTTGACATCAAAGGCCTTGGCGAAATCCTTCGCCATCCGCACTACTTCGGCCATGGAAATCGGCTTGGCATTCTTCACTAGGATATTCAAAGGTTTGTTCAGTCCCCGAATGAACCTGGCCATCAACTGTTCTTCATCCAGCGGTGGCGAGTATTTGAGGAGGAAAGCAAATTCTTGGTGATATACTTCAATAGTTCTGCTCCCCTGGGTTAACTCTAAGAATTCGTTCAGCTTTGTTTCCACAAAGCCGAGAGGACAGAATCTCTTCCTTAGGTACATTTTGAGATCATTCCATGTCTGAATGTCTCCATCCACATGATTTGTCTCACAGTGGTTTCTCCATGCTACTCTGGCTGTTTCTACTATCTTCAGCCTTGCAAGAGCCATTTTTCTTCTCTCATTGTGCTCAGTGACATCGAAGTACTCTTCCATTGCTTCGATCCACTTCTCCATAGTCTCCCAAGTTTTCCCCTTCACCCTTGAAAGGTCCAGGCTGCGATCTATGAAGAGTTTTACGAACATCCAAGTCGAGCTCTTCCTCATCGAGTTGGGGGTTATCATTCCTACCATGACGACCTCGATCCATGATCCTATCAATACGAAAATTCTTGTTAAGTCCTTTTATTTACAATTCAAATCCGACTTTAGATCCAACTGATTCTCGGGTTCTTTAGATTGGTGAGCTCTCCACAGAATCATGGGATAAAGATCTCTTATATAGAACTCATTATCAAATAACAATTCATTCAAAACATATCATTCATATTCTTAACACAATAATGGTCCATCAGACTGAAAATTCCATCTGAACATTCCTCCATGGAAGTTTCAGTTAAGCAGGTTTTTAATTTGTCATCCCTTAACTAGATCCACTAGGTCCAATGTTAACAGTAGCAATCTTTCAACACAATCCACTAATCTTTCAACACAATCCACTAGGTCCAATGTTAACAGTAGCAATCTTTCAACACAATCCACTAATCTTGTAGTGATTTTAACGAGCATCATCACACAGGGACTCGTCCCATTCATCCTCATTGTGGCTTTGTTCAACTGATCGCTTTTCAACCAAAATTCAGGAATCATCTCAATTAGAATCCAAATCAACTCATCAATTCTCAACCAGAATTTTAAAATCATATCAACCACATTTGAATTTATCATGTGGATAGCATTTTTACTTATAATTTTAAGGTTTAGATTTACTCGTATATACTGCTATTAAACAGCTGCAATTATACCCTCGATATATACGGGTAGTCGCGGTCCTTGGAATTATAAGGTAAATGCCATCATGACTAGGCCTCAAGCAAGTCAGGGATTTTCATACAATTGCGGTACTTCTTCTGAAAACCCACTTTCAATTTTATGAATCTTCATTCTGAATATCAATTTGTATGAATTTTATCACACAATTAAAACCTTTTACTGTTACTTCATAAATTTTTATCATTTTTGGCTTTTCAGTTGATTCACTTTAGTCAATTCGCTCGATACCAGCAGCCAGCAGAGCTGAAAGATCCTTGCCCCCTCCGCGCAATGGATTCGGGGGTTCTAGTAGCAGCGGAAGTAGCACTCCTTGTGCGAGGCCGGATCCCTCACTCGAGGCCTCGCCCACGGATATTCGAACAAGAGACTAATCCCTCGGTTCTTCAAAAACTGAACCCAGAAAAACTTCCCTCGCCCAGAAAGCACGGGCCATTCCTCCAGGATATTTTTACTGTGATGTAGTCAGGGTCTTTACTGACCAAACTAATCCGACCGAGCCTATGAGTCTCTTGGTCAAATCAAGGAAGAAACTTGCACTTGGATCATAGAAACCAACGCTTTTTTTCCCATCGAGAGGCATAACCGTTGATTCTTTTTCCATAGAACAATTACTATTCGAGATTTACTTCATCTATCGTACTATAATAGAATTGAGTCTCATTTTATGGATCCATCAGTCCATCCAGTCCCATCGGTTAGCCAACCTCCCAACCACTGTAGTGATGGGATCCAATTAGGAATTTGGTTAAGTTTTGTCTCGGGTACCAGGGAAAAGAGTTCCGAGGCCCCCTAGTCAGATATTCATGAAAATTTAATGCCAGCCACACCACTTACACAACCAATATGAAATTGCCTTTTTCACAAATTCAACTATCTTTAAAACAATCATTTATTGAAACCATAGTGTCATTGATCATAATCCTCAAAATCTCTAGTTGAATCCTTATTTCTAATCATTCCTTCATCAATGTATCTATGGCATCATTGGCAACCAGAACGCTCACCACTTGTCCACTCAGGGGCCTTTTCGATAGTTCCTAGCTCATAGGTAACCGGTAATATATTCACATATCAAAAATGGAATCTCCATTGAAGATCAGCAAGATCAACCAATGGATCCATATAAAAAAGCCATGGACTCTTCTGTTGAGGACCAGCAAGTTCAATCAACCAGATCCATGCTCGAATTCAAAAAACAACTCTTACTCCTTAAAATAATCATTTAATGAAACCATAGTGTCATTGATCATAATCCTCAAAATCTCCAGTTGAATCCTTATTTCTAATCATTCCTTAATCATTCCTTCATCGGTGTATCTATGGCATCATTGGCAACCAGAACGCTCACCACCTGTCCACTCATCAGGGGTCTTTTCGATAGTTCCTAGCTCATAGGTAACTGACAATATATTCATATATCAAAAAGGTAATCTCCGTTCAAGATCAACAAGATCAACAAGATCAACCAACGGATCCATATAAAAAAGCCATGGACTCTTCCGTTGAGGAGGACCAACAAGGTCAATCAACCAGATCCATGCCCGAATTTAGAAAACAACTCTTACTCCTTGTTCCAATATCTTCCCCGACGCACGTGTGGGTATCTTCGGCGACCCAAAGCCCGAGCACCGTATGGTTAGCACCCTCTAAGATCCTTTGCAGGTGACTTAGCGCTTCACTCATAGGCCGCTTCCTTGGTCCCTCATCCACCGTATACCGGAAGCTCACCATTTAAATCGAACTGAGGCTAGTCAAGACCTCAGCCGACCTTGCTACGCAAGACGTCCTCCATTGACTCTCCATCAGCTCTTGCAACTTTATCAGCTAGGACTCCACGACCTCGTTCACAAGACGGTCAGAATGCTTCCCGAGCATTTTTGACATAAAACAGTCATTTAAAAATATGTCATAAATACAGTTGCTATAATGAACTCTCATCTTTCACATTGTTCCACATTACTTAATCCATATCCAATTTATATGTATCCCTACTCTCATCCAATCACATCATTTTTCATCTCATCACATCTTTCCTCATTTACCCTCATCACATCTCATCCACTCGCATCAACCCATATTCCCATCTCATCACATCACATTCATTCACATCTTATCTATTCATACACATCTATCCCGATTCACATCCCATCACATCACATTCATTCACATCCCATCCCATCACATTTCATCACATCACATATCATCCATTCACATCTATCCCAATTTACATCACATCTCATCACATCCATTTCACATCATATCTCATTCATTCACATCCCGATTCACATGACATCACATCTCATCCATTCACATCCCCTATCATTCATTCACACCCTGATTTACATGACATCACATCTCATCCATACAGATCATCACATATCATTCAGTCACATCCATGAAAAGATGCAGGGGCTCTTGCAAGCACACACACACACTCACAAAACCCTAAAAGAGAACACACAAGGTGAGAGGCTAAAAATCTTCTTGTTCTTCAAACAACACTCAACACTCCATATACAAAGATAAGAGTACACACTTATGAAAAGGTACTCAACCAAATACATACTTGGGTTCTCTATAGTGTGAACCCAACTAAATGAGCTAGCGCTATAACTATGCCAGTCTCTAGAATGGCTGTACACAGCCTATCATCCCACTGGTAGCATATCACCCATGATCTCACCAACCATGCCGCTGGTGTAAGTGTGGGGCCTATCCCCGAGGCGGGTCATCAGTGTCTACTGCCTCACTAGATGAGCGCAATATCTCAACACTACTCCTCGAGCTCAACTCCATCTCATGTACACCAAGCGAACCCCTGAATCTGCAGAGCTTCTCTGTACCCAATGCTTTGGTGAAGATGTCAGCTACCTCATCCTGTGTGCTGACATAAACAAGGTCAACGTCTCCTGCCAAGACCTTCTCTCTGACAAAATGTTAGTGGACCTCTATACGCTTCGTGCGAGCATGAAAAACTGGGTTCCTGGCCAACTGTATACTGCTAATGTTGTCATAGAAAATGACAACTTGTCTATCCATTGATAGACCCAAATCTGCAAGTAGCTTTCTCAACCAAGCTACCTCACATGCTGCCATAGTAGCACCTCTGTACTCGGCCTCTAGAGCAACCGTAGGCTGCTTCTTGCTGCTCCAAGTCGCAGCAGCACTCCCCAAAGAAAACATGAAGCCACTAGTAGATCTTCTATCTGAGATACTACTAGCCCAATCAGCATCTGTGTACCCATGTACACATATCTCTATCCCAGTTTCATAAAATAGTCCACAATGCAAAGTAGACCTCACATATCTCAGTATGCATCTCAATGCATTCAAATGCAGCTTCCGAGAAACATGCATAAACTAACTCACCAACCCAACAGCATAGCTCAAATTTGGCCTGGTGATCGTCATGTAGATCAAGCTTCCTACTATGCGCCTATACATAGAGTAGGATCCTCTAAAATCTCTCCTGAATCTGCACTCAACTTGCCATTTTGATCCAATGGCACTGAGATAGGCTTAGAGCCTGTCATACCATACTCGGATAACATGTCCAAGCCATACTATCTCTGCAGTAATCCAATACCATGTGGTGACCTAATCACCTCAATGCCCAAGAAATATCTAAGCTCCCCCAGATCCTTCATCTTAAACTTTTGTCTAAGCAAGATCCTTACATCAAATATCTCTGCATCATGGTCCCCCGTAATGATCAAGTCATCTATATAGATGACAACAAGCACAACCCCTATCAGTGTGTCTCACATACAATGAGAAATCTGCATTGGCTACATGAAAGCCAATAGTGACAAGATATTCAAAAATCTTGTCAAACCATGCTCTTGGTGATTGTTTTAAGCCATACAAGGCTTTCTTCAACCTGCAAACATGCTCGGGGTGACTCACATCCTCATAACCAGGTGGCGGCAACATATACACCTCTTCTTGCAAATCCCTATGCAATAATGCATTCTTTACATCCATCTGATGTAAAGACCATTTCTTTGACGCAGCCACTGCTATCACAACTCTCACTGTTGCCATCTTGGCAACTAGGCTGAAAGTTTCCTCATAATCAATGCCATATGTCTGCGCATATCCTTTGGCTACCAATCTAGCCTTGTACCTGCTTATGCTTCCATCACTGTTATGTTTTACTTTGTACACCCACTTGCATCGAATGGCTTTCTTGCCTTTCAGGAAATGGCACTAAATCCCAAGTCTCATTTCCATATAGTGCATCCATCTCCTCATCCATAGCTTTCTCCCAACACACATTTCCAACAGCCTCATTAATGCATGTGGGCTCTACAACCTGCACAACCTTTGCCATGTATGCATAGTGATGTGCCACATAACCATCATAGGTAAACCTCTGCATAGGATTCTTTACTCTCCCAGATCTTTGCAGCTTTGCATTCATGGCTTCCATAGCCTTCTTTACACCAGGTGTTCTCATATTTGGGATCCCAAGCTCCTCATCAAGGCTCATCTTTGAGCCACTAAACTCTCCACATCAACATGAGAATGCCCTGCAAAAATTTCAGGCATACTAAGGGGCTCAACCACTTTCTTTTTGCCTTTATGTGATGTACTAGTCACATTTGTAGGACTGGTATTATGATGCAGCCTGCCACTCCATGGTCTATCAACTGAACCACTAGATGAGGACTCTCCTAGTCCACTCAAAGACTGTGATTGCTGACTTGCATTCTGTGCAACCACATTTCCACTCACATCAGCCCCAATAGCTTCTTTTTCAGCAGCACACCAACTGCTCATCTCATCAAAAACAACATCCCTGCTTACCCTCAACTCATGTGTTATAACACCTGTATCAACTGAACCACTAGATGAGGACTCTCCTAGTCCACTCAAAGACTGTGATTGCTGACTTGCATTCTATGCAACCATATTTCCACTCACATCAGCCCCAAGAGCATCTTTTTCAGCAACATACCAGCTGCTCATCTCATCAAAAACAACATCCTTGCTTACCCTCAACTCACGTGTTATAACACCTGTATCCCTTTTGCTCAAGGGAATACCCAATGAACACACATTTTTCAGCTTTTGGATCCAGCTTAGTTCTCAGCTCATCTAGCACATGCACATATGCAATGCATCCAAAAACTTTTAGATGAGACAAATCAGGTTTTTTGCCAGTAAACCTCTACTCTCGAGTTACATCATGTATGGCTGCAGTTGGAGTCCTGTTCATGATGTAAACTGTTGTAGAAACATCCTCAACCCAATAGCTATGCGGCATATTCTTCTCTTCCATCAATGCTCACGCAATCTCAGCAATGTGCTTGTTTTTTCGCTCAGCAACTCCATTTTGCTCTGCGGAGTGTATCTGCATGTAAACTGTCTCTGAATACCATTTTTCTTCAAAAATTTAGAGAACTCATTGGAGAAGTACTCTCCCCCTCCATGTGACCTTAGGCACTTTACATATTTCCCTGTTTGCTTTTCAACCATAACTCTGAAATTCTGAAAGTGAGTGAACACCTCACCCTTCTCCTTCATGAAGTACACCCACACTTTCCTTGTGTGGTCATCAAATAAATGTCACATAATACCTGCAGCCTCCCATAGACATGGTCTTCGTAGGACCCCATACATCTGAAAACATCTAGTGCATTTCTGCTCACATTTCTGTTACGTGGAAATACATGCTTTGTTTGCTTTCCAAATTGGCATGCTTCACATATTTTCTGCATACCTTCAACTTTAAAACTTTGGCAGCCCTGTCACAATTCCTTTAGTCTGCATTGACTTCATTCTCTACACATTCACATATCCAATTCTTTTATGCCAAATGTCTGTGTCTGCAACAATTCCTGAACCATTTGCAAACATTGGAGCACTCACTTCAGGCATGTTTACATTCAATGTAAACATTTTGCCCACTCTGTTGCCTTTTTCAACCAACCTGCACTTGTCTTCAACATAACAACCCCATCAGGATTGAACCGGACCTGCAAACTCTGCTCAATCATCTAACCAACTGAAACCAGATTCTTTGTTATGTTCAGAACATGAAGTACATCTGCAAGGTACTTCACTTTGCCATCCTGCATAGACAATGGCACATCTCCAACATGGGCAATTGGATGAGCAGTGTCATCTCCTATTTCCACAAAACTTGGTTTTTCAAGGTTTTTCATCTCCTTGAACCACTCCCCATGACTTGTCATGTGGTTCGAAGCACCTGAATCAACGTATCATACATCATCTTTATGTACTGCTTCAACATTTTCAAGCATGGCATTACCGACATGCTACATAACAAATAACCTTTCATTATCCTCATTGTTTCTGCTCGAGCATGCATAGTTGTTTTGCTACATTTTTCCATTTTGCATGTCAATCTGCTGAGTCTTATAACAATCTGCCTACACATGTCCAGGCTTACCACAATAAAAGCATCCACGTGTATCATTATACTGCCTTTGCCAATTTCCATGACCTCTTTAACTCCCCCTGCCTCTAAATTGGCCTCTTACACCTGCATGTTGTTGTTGTTGTTGTTGTTGTTGTTGTTGTTGTGAATTCTGGGAGGACTGTTGTTGTTATTACTACTGGTCATAATTTTGATTACGTGTTCGGCCACCTCCTTGACCGCGTCCACGGCCTCCTCTACCCTCGTCCTCTTCCTGAACTTGTGTAGAAGGCCTGTTGCTCTGAACTGTTTTTGTTTTGTGAAGATTGTTGGTCTTCACCCAAACTCTTCTCTTCTATAATCAACATAGACACTAAATCTGTAAAATTGGGAATGTTTTCCCGAGTCTGAATAGACGTCTTGAACGCCTTGTATTGTGGCCCGAGACCACGTAGACAAACTTCATCATCATCTACTGAAACACCAATAGATGCAAGGGATTCCACAATACCCTTTATCTTCAATGCATAGTCATTCACAGACATACTCTTTTTCTCCACACAGTATGAAGTTCATTCTTCAACTGTATCTTGTGTGCCTTGGTATTTGTTTCATAGAGTTTTACCAAGGTGTCCCATGCCTCCTTGGGGGACTTGGCATCCTATATGTGCCCAATCATGGTGTCCTGTATACTGATAGAGAGCCAATACATAACGTTTCTGCCTCCTTGGTTCCAATCCTTGAACTCTTTCACATATGCAGCAGTCGAATTGATCTCCGGTATCTCCGGTGCCTCTTCATGCTCACCTTCTATACAGTCCCAGTAGCCCTTTCCCATCAGGAAATTTGTCAGCCTGAACCTCCAAGTATGGAAGTTGTTCTTATCAAGCTTCTCAGCAACAATCTGGTTTATGCCATCATTTGATATCTTCCCAGACACACAAATTTAACAGAAACAGCACTCTCGTTTATGTTGCACAAACTGTTGTATTTTCTGCAGCGGTACTGTAGTACACTCAAATGTCACAACCAGTGACCTCAATGTGCATACATACACCCAATCGCAAGTGTTGACCTCCTTGCAGCACACATAGTGTTTGCACAACCAATCTGTCTTCCTGCAGTTCTTAAAACAGAGTTATCTGTAGAGAATCGATGACTTACCCGCAGTGCTCGAAATCACCTGCTTTCTAAAAAACGGAGGTCCTGACGTGCCCGAAACGCGTTTTTGGCCCAAAAAAAAGTTTTTCGGTAGAATTGTATAGTTGCTCTATAGCTTTACTCCCGCGAAGATAGCTCCTCAATCAGAGATCGTTTGCCGGTGCCTCCCGTAGAGCTCCCGACAAGGGTGTAGTCGCCAATACAAATAGGGAAGAGTAGCTGAAGCTCTTACCCTCGTACCACTTCGTGTGCTTCTCTTTCTTGCAGCTCAGCCCTTACCATGAACTAGGCTCTGATACCATGAAAAGATGCAGGGGAGAAGAGAGCTTGAGCTCTTGCAAGCACACACACACACACTTGCAAAACCCTAAAAGAGAACATACAAGGTGAGAGGCTAAAAATCTTCTTCTTCTTCACACAACACACTCAATACTCCATATACAAAGATAAGAGTACACACTTATGAAAAGGTACTTACTTGGGTTCTCTATAGTGTGAACCCAACTAAATGAGCTGGTGCTATAACTATGCCAGTCTCTCTAGAATGGCTGTCACACAGCCTGTCATCCCACTGGCCGCATATCACCCATGATCTCACCAACCATGCCAGTGGTGTAAGTGTGGGGCCTATCCCCCAGGCGTGTCGTCTGTCCACCGCCTCACTAGATGAGCTCGATATCTCAACAATCCATACATCCACATCCATTCTTCCACATACACATCCACATCCATACATCCACATCCATTCTTACACATACACATCCACATTCTTTCTTCCACATCCATACATCCACATACACATCCACATCCATACATCCACGTCCATTCTTCCACATACACATTCACATCCATTCTTCCACATACACATACACATCCACATCCATACATCCACATACCTATCCACATCCATTCTTCCACATACACATCCACATCCATACATCCACATCTATTCTTCCACATACACATCCACATCTATTCTTCCACATACACATCCACATTCATTCTTCCATATACACATCCACATCCACATCCATACATCCACATACACATCTTATCACATCCATTCACATGCTATTCCTATTTAATAGCTTTTTCTAGTTTGATACCGATAATGAGACTTTTTCTAATTTTCTACCAATTACTTGGCCTAATTAAAGGTTCTTTTTCTCGACGACTATTTCCATATTCCTTCTCAATTCCTCAATTGAATTATATTCAATATTCCTCTTTTGAATAAAAGAAGTCATGGGATTTACAGAAATCAATTCTACCCATATTTTCACTTTTGATAAATAATCATAAGTTGAATTATACTAAAAATTCCTCTTCTTCCCATTTGATTTCTCGGATCTCAATTACCATGGGAATTCCTCTTTTTGCATTTAATTATTTGCATTCCAATGTCATGGGAATTCCTCTTTTATCATCAAATATTTCTCATAAAGTGATTTCATCTGAAATAAAATACCCATTAATTCAATATGCTAGGAATTTCTCTTTTTCCATCTAAACGATGGAATTCCAAATGTCATAGGGATTCCTCTTTTAACATTCAAATATTTCTCATAGATAAAATAAATTTATCTAAATTTCATGTTTGAATTTAATTAAAATACTCATTAATTCCAATATGCTAAGGATTACTCTTTTCCCATCTCAATGATGGAATTCCAAATGTCATAGGAATTTTCCTTTTACCATTTAAACTTATCTAAGTAAAAAGATAAATTTAACTAAATTTTCTCTTTAAATTTAAATAAAACTCGCCCTTTACACTAGGAATAACACTTTCCTCATTTAAATATTTGAATTCCAATATGGTGGGAATTCCTCTTTCAACATTTTAATTTATCTATGCAAAAAGATAAATTTAACTAAAATCCTTCTTTAATTTTTAAATAAAAATATTTATTATTTTAGCATTCCAATTTTTTCTCTTAATTCATTAGAATACATGGATTTCCATTATCATGGGAATTACTCTTTTAACATAAAAATGGGTTACTAGAAATTTCTCTTTTTTCTAATTAACTATTTATGCATAAATATAAAAATTAATTTTCCATGATTATAATGAGAATCATTCAATTAATATAGGATAATTAATCCTTGAATATGGTAGGAAATTCTCTTTTCATATTATGAATGAAAATTATTTATGTGTTCATTTTTCAAAAAATTTACCATAGCTCTATTACTGATAAATCTCAATAAATTTGAGAGAATAAAGTTTAGTATTATTCATGTGATTAGAATAACCACTAATTGAATCATTATTCAATTATGGATTGATTGTTAATTTTACCATAAATTAAATAGCATAAAAGTATTAAAAAGCTATTATTTTGGCCTCCGTTTGGACAAGCATAGAAATTACTTTTAGATTAGAGAAATGCTTCATGAGAAGCTTCATTCGAATTGAGAATAGGTCATAGGAATGACCATTCTTTGGGGGAGAGAGAGAAATGCTTAAAAATCATTATAAATTAAGCATAAATGGATTATGTGTTTCTTCATTACAATACATTAAAGAACTTCAATAGTATTTAAAAGCCATTCAAATTAATTCTTCTCACGCTTGAGAGGGGTTGAGAAGAGAAACATTTGGAGATTTAAGAAAAAGAAGACAATAATCCACACTTTATCTCCTAAATTACTTGATTCTTTGATCACAGTAGAGGCCCCCAACCAATCAATTGGTTTGGTATGTTGATGAAGTCTCCAAGGATGATTGAAGAGAGAGAGAGAAGCTCCAATCTCTTCAATTTGTAGTAGAGGATAATAGAACATATCATTATTTCAGTATAATACTGGCATTGTATAGTTCTCATATTTTTTTACAAAGGGCTAAGGATCTATTTATAGGTGAGGGAGGCCTGTAACCAAGTCCAACTATTTTCTAGAATTTTCTAGGTTAAGTTTGGTTGAATTTGGACAAGATTTGGACCTAGTTTGGGTCCCTTTTGATTTGGTTTGATCTAGGAGAGAGGAGAGATAAAAATATCACAATATTTTTGAGTTTAAAACTCCACCACACATTTGAAATAGGCACCTCCTTGAAGAGCTCCCTTCTCCTTACCAAGGTGTCAAAATTGAATCATTATATCTAAAATATCTCATTTTTTTAGTAATACTCATAGTTTTTTACTAATAAACCTTGTCCTTAGTCAACTCTTCATCTTATGTGAGCATTTACTCATTTTTGGGGGTTTTTATTTTTTAAATTAGATTTATCTCCTCCCCACACTTGGATTGATCTTATTAGCCCATAGGAACCTTAATTCGACCATAATCCAAATTTTTTTGAAAATCTAGACCCTTAGGCTAAGAGGTCCTTTATACTCCTTTTTAATTAATTCCAAATGTACATTGAAAAGTTCTTTTTGAATTTTTGTTTTAGGAGAAACCATTTTAGACACTAGGAGAATTTTTATATCCAAAAATATCTTAATTTTAGATTATCTCTCTCTAGATATTTTCTCTCTCTAGACCAAAACAAGGTAAAACAGAATCTTTCTTTTATTTCAAAGAGGGGAATAATTATAAGATCAGAAGGGGAAGTTCTTACACCTGTACACCTCAAAAGCTGGAGGGAGGAATCTTACAGTTGTGGCTACATTTTCGTAGCTTGGAAGAACGTTGAGATAATCTCATGCCAAAAAAGATGATGAGATTTCATGTTGAGTAGGTCCATTAGCATATTGGTTTTTATTGTTGTATTCCCACTCTACTACCTTGAGAGTTTTATCAATCCATTTGTCTAAAGGTTTTGTTGAATCTGCAATGAGTTTGCCTATTGGGGAAGGCTCTATTTGCCCAGATTTTGAGTTTGAACAAGATGGCATGAAAGTTTCTATACCTTTAGTAGATGTGGGTGCTATGGTGTCCAATAGAGAGCTTGAAATACAAGGAGAGCTAGAGTCAAGTTGACTTAAAGGGAGGGTTTTCTCTTGTTCCATGATAGGATCATTGGCTACTTAAAGTACACTTGATTTTAGCGAGCCTCCTATAGGTATATTATTCCCTTGGAGTTGTTGTTGATATTGCACTATTGAATTAATGCACTCTATGAGGTGTCCCACTACCTTTGTAGTGCCCATGATTGCGTGCAAAATCTCTTGCCAATTGATGTAGCAACATTGGTGCATTACAAGATTTGTAAGCATCCCAATATTGTATTGCCAATCAAGTGTTTTAAATAACCCAAAAGCCCATGTGATCATATAGCCTGCAAAGGAATCATTGGAATGTTAGCTTCGGTGTTTGAGTTTTCCTAGGAAAAGGGTGTGCTAGTGTGGTGAAGTTTGTTTGATCCTATGATGATTGAGCTCTTAATTTTGCTAATCATTTTGCTGAGCATTAACCCCCCTAGGCTTCTCTTCTCTGGCTATAATAGTTGCCCATATCTCAGGCATCAATTCTTGTGCCACAACGATAGTTAGATTCTTTATTTTGGCCAACACCTTACAACTTATCAAAGGAATTATACAAAGATGCGATGCAAGGCCAAGATTTTGTACACTACTTGATAGCAATGTGTTTAACAACATTAGAAATACTTGTCATAATCATTTTCCAACAAGTTAGACCCCTACTTGTCAACTCAAATATTTTTAGGCCTATTTGAGTTTTTGGAGGTGATTGTTGGAGTTGAAATATCTGTGATCACTTCCTATTGGGTGTGTTTCTATAAGCCTTGTTTGAGCATAAATGTATGGGTAGCGTGGACTTAATCAAGCTATACACCTAGGCCAATTGGTGTTACATAATATATCGAGTGAGATCGATGCTACCGTCGACATGGTGAAACATGTGGAAATCATTGCAAAATGAGTCTTTGACGAGGGTTAACAAATAATAAAACTTAGTGCCAACTAATCTTTTGTCCAGATGTTGGGATCAGAATTCCACAAATCAAAATTTGGACGCCACCTGTGCGCTACAGAGAGAGGGGTAGTGGTTACTGCACGCTACAGAGAGGGGGGGCTACGTCGTGGTTTCTTTCTTTTGTTTTTACCTCTTTCTGTTTCTTTTCTTCTTCTTCTTCTTCTTTTGTTACTCTACAGAGAGAGTGGGGGAATGACGTTGATAGTTTTGTTCTTTTCACGCTGCAGAGGTGACAGATGTTTTCTCGCTTTAGTTTTTTTCTTCTCTCTTTTTGTTTTTTTTTGTTTTTTTTAAATGGTTATGCTACAGCAAAGAAGACGTTGGTGTTTTCTTTTTTCTTTTGTTTTTTTTTTGTTCTTGCGCTTTTTTAATGCTGCCGAGAGAAGGTGATGGACCTTTTCTCTTTTTTCTAAAGTTTTTTCTCTTCTTTTGGTTATGCTACAGCAAAGACGACATTGGCGCTAGCAAGGAGCTGCAGCTGGCGATGGTAGGAGTAGGTGGGGTCTAGTTGGTAGGGATGGTGCACGCGTGGAGCTAGCATAGGCATGGAGTATGGTAGGCCCGGCCTAGCGATGGTGGCAGAAGGTAGGCATGGAGTCGTGGAACAGACACGAGGAGAGCCGATGGCAAGATTTGCAGCAACTAACTCTGCATGCCCAGGTGTCGCTCATGCAAGATTATCTTTCTGCATGCACCGCCCCCCGTCTCCGCCTTGTCTCCCCCTCCTTGCTCCGCCAGTTGGGTCTCACCGCTTGGTAAGGCCCTCCCCCAAAGATGTCACTCCAAGACATCGTCCTTTTTTGGCTCTAGCCCTGCTCCCCATCCCACCAGAGATGATGCTGGCCCCTCATCTTTGGTTCGGCATCAAGCTCCAACGAGGCCGCATGGAGTGCTACAGTCCTCACCAATGTCTGGCCATCTTTCATCTCCTCTGAAAGACCTTGGGGGTCTGCGTGAAGCTGAAGATGGTCAGGGGAAGCATCAAGAAAGTTTTCCTCAGGTTCAACCCGGTCCGGTTCCCCTTGGTCAACCTCTTTCCTTCATCAAAAAGACCTTGGGGGTCTGCGTGAAGCTGAAGATGGTCAGGGGAAGCATCAAGAAAGTTTTCCTCAGGTTCAACCCGGTCCGGTTCCCCTTGGTCAACCTCTTTCCTTCGCAGAGGCTGTTCGGCATCCGAATGGTGGTCGCGCTATTTCAGGTCATGTTCATTCTTCTGTACCCCTCAGGTCTGATGTAAACCCTATGGTTAATCTCTCTCAGAACCGGCCTTTGAAGAAAGGGTCGGGGATTGTGATGTTGATGACGAAGGAGCCGTCATCTGTGATGATGATGAACTGGCTGCATGGCAGGATCACCTATCCACACACTCGCTGATAGGCCTTTGTCATGGGGCTAGACCCCCCGTTGACGCCCTGAAGTACTGGATTAAGATCAACTGGGAACAGAAGGGTATTAGAGTGGCTTCAGTCCAACATTTACCTAATGCATACTACATGTTCCATTTCGAGGATCCGGTAAGTGCTACCTCTGTTATTAACAGTGTTGGTCAATGGATAATTAGGAATACTCCTCTGTCCTTCTTCAGATGGTTTGATAGCTTCGACCCCAAGGGCCCTAAACCTACAAAAATCCCAGTATGGGTTGAGCTAACAGATATGCCTGCTAAGTACTCTATCTGGGCCAAAAGGATTGGTGGCTCAGTTGGTAAAGTGTTAGGCAAAAGCCCTTTCAGGTGGTTAACCCTCAATGGGCTCAGCAGATGCTCATAGAGGTGGACACTGCTAAACCTCTAAAGGATAAAGTCCCTCTTAAAAACAGGGAGGGGCAGATCATATATATGAACAAGTGCTAACCTATAGAAATCTACCCAATGCCTGCTTTAATTGTAATAAACAAGGCCACATGATCAAGGATTGCCCTGACCTTCACCAACCAACAGATACTGATAAGGCTCTTGGCAAGGATGAGGCCTTTGTGGTTCCCCAAAAAAAACATGTGTCGAAGTTCAAAAATAACAAATCAAATTGGCATATTCCTGCCAATAGGTTTGCCCCCCTCTTGGCAGATGTCCAAGATGGTCTAGTCAATCAATTCCAAGTCAAAGAGGCCCCAAAGGTAGCCCTGGTCGGGTAGCCCTGGTCGGGGAAGAACAACTCTCTCCTGGAAGGGTTCCCCACAAGGACAGAGTCTTATTCAATCAAGAACTAGACTCCCCTATGGATTCAAATGAGGACTTCATAGATAAAACTCAACACACGGTTGATGTGTTCAAGTCTCAGTTGGAAGCTGAGGATGTAGCAATGATGAAAAGAATGTCCCTCTCCCCATCTAAACACCCCGAGGAGGGAGGATTCTCTCCCCATCCTTTGGGTGCTAAAATGAAGAGGAAGAAGGAAAAAGTGTAGGAGGCATTGAGAACCTCTATGTCCTCGGGGAAGCCCTCCAAAGCTAGTAAAAAATGAACCATATAAACCTGCTCTCTTTTAATTGTAAGGGGCTCACTAACCTTGAAAGGGCAGTGGCCATCAATAGATGGATTAGAGACATGCCTTTTGATTTCGACTTTCTTAATCTGCAAGAGCTTAAAATTGGAGGGTCACAACTTCATCTCAATCTTCAAAGAATCTCAAAGAATACTATTTGGTATTCTACTAACCATCCTTCAGGTAAAGGAGGGTCCGCAGTTGGCATCCACAGGAAGTGGGAACACTCCATTCAGGATGCATGGTCTGATGATAGTCACAGTTGGATAGCGGCTAGGTTGGGGAATCCTTTTAACTTCACATTGATTTCTATTTAGGCTTCTTGTTTGGCCAGCATGAGGGCATCAACTTGGCATTCTATTAATCAGATTGTGGGTCCTATTTTGTTGGTTAGTGACTTTAACATGGTGGAATGTCAAGGTGACAGAAGTAGGCTTCTGGGAAGAACTATTAGTGGGGTCAGGAAAAGGATAAATGGGAACTGCTCAAGGTTGGTAAGGCCCTGTTAGACCTCTCCTCTAAGACAGGGTTCTCCTGGTCTAATCATCAAAAAGGTCACTTCCACAGGGCCGCTAGACTAGACAGACTTTATGCCTCTAGTTGCCTGGTGGACATGTTCATAAAAGTCAAGTGTCTTACAGATACTTCCCTCAACATCTTCAACCACCTTCCCTTGATCTGTAATTTCTCGTTAGGGCAGGCTAAAGGAAGGGCTGGCTAGCCCCACCTGGACCCATCTCTTTTCCGTCTTCCGTGTGTTCAGCAGGAGATAAAAGGTTTCATCTCAGAGGCCTTCAGTCATTTTACGTCCCCCTCCAAGGGTTGGTCTTGTCTGGTCAATAAGGTGCATAATATCTGTAGGGACTATAAGCTCAAAGCAGCGGCTATCCGCCTGAATCGCAGAGTCCAGATTAGAAATCAGATTCAAGGTATCTTTCACTCTAACAATGGGTTAAATGATCACTCTCTAATTGACCTTAGGAACCAACTTAGACTCGAGGAGTTGCTGGCAGCCAAGTCCACTATGTTGTGGTACACAGAGAGGCGTGGGCTGGAAAAATCGACACCCCTCACCCTCAGATGTTTTCTCTTCTTAAAAGGAAAAAAGTGAGGGATCTTATTCCTTTGGTCAAGAAACCTAATAGTCAGGCTGCTGCTAATGAAGAAGAAAACCTCCAAGTCATCAAGAATCATTTTCTTAACTTGTTCTCCACGGTTCCCCCTCCCACTCATGAAACTACAGCAGCTAGAGCCAAGATCGCTCTCACAAAAGGAAAAAAATGGTCAGCCCGTCTCACTGGCTATGAAACTTGATGCCCCCTTCTCTAAGAAGGAGGTGAAAGATGCTATCACTCACCTCAAAAAGGGGAAGTCTCCAAGGGAAGATGGGATCCCAAATGAATTCTTCCTAGCCTTCAAAGAAGATCTCACCCCTCATATCTTAAACATTTGGAAAGAAGCCATGAGGAAGGGTGGCCTTGCATGCTGAGAAGTCAAATGTGGGTGTTATAAAGCTAATTCATAAAAAAGATGATAAGGATGACTTGGGAAACTGGAGGCCCATAACATGTCTCTCTTCTCTCTTCTCTCTACAAAGTCTTTGCTCATATCCTGACAAGGAGAATCAACCCCTATATGGATGAGTGGATTCTGAAGGAGCAAAAAGGTTTTATTAAGGGAAGATATATCCTTGATGCTATCATTAGTCTATGGGAGGGTATGGAACATGCTGAAAGCTCTGGGCAAAACTACATCTTTCTAAAAATTGACTTTGATAAAGCCTATGATAGAATTGATTGGTCCTTCCTCTTCCAATCTCTGCAGGACATTGGCCTTAACAGGAAATTCATCAAATATGTGCAAACCCTCTTGGGTAATGCTTCCTCAAGGGTTGCCGTACGGGTCCCTCACTGATACCTTTCCTCTAAAGAAGTCCATAAGACAAGGGTGCCCTTTATCCCCCCTGCTCTTTGCCATCGTTGTTGATGCCCTGGGGTGGTTGGTGAATGGAGGAATTAGCCAATAACAATATCAAGGGCATCTCTGTTCCTAACAGAGCTGAGCCCTTATGTTTGCAACTCTTCGTCTCACTGATGACACCAATGCACTTCTTCGAAATGAAGTTCAAATGGCAGCCCACTTCATGGCCTGCCTGGATACTTTCTGTTTAGCCAGTGGCTCTCAAATAAATCATGCCAAGACCAGTTTCAGAGTCTTTGAAGGGGTTCCCCCTCCCGCAATACTGGCCGTAGGTTGTAAAGCTATTCCGGAAGGGGTTGTTTTCAGGCTGCTGGGCATACCCATGGGGTTTAACATATCTGCCAAACAGAGATGGGATTTCGTGTTGCTGAAGCTCAAAAACCAGGTTATGAAATGGAGCCATATAAATACGAGTGCTGCTTCTCGAACTTTTGTACTTAACCACTTCATTATTCCCTCAGCTTTTGTACTTAACCACTTCATTATTCCCTCAGTGGTTTATTTTCTTGCCTGCTGGAAACCCTCCAAAACCCAATTGCACTCCCTAAACTCCATCATGGGAAACTACCTATGGGGAGGTTCCTTAGACAGAAAGAAGGTCAGCAAGGTGGCCTTTCATGTATGCTGTATGAATAAAGAACATGGGGGTTTGGGTATTATCAACATCGGAATGCTGGCTAAAAAATTAGCAGCAAAATGGATTCAAAGGGCCATCTTATCCAATGATGTATGGGCTAACCTGCTCAAAAGGGATGTGGAAAAATTTTGGCTAAAAGACAAAAGGGCTTGGAAGGGGTTCTCTCTCAATGAGGCTCTTTTCTCTAAGGCCCACCTTTCTCCAACCGACAGTAAGCTCTGTTGCAGAATGTGGGAGTCATGGATGGGTTTCAAGAAGCTCTTTTCCTTCCAGATGTATACCAAGAGGGGCCGGTATGCGTATGCAGTTGATTCAGTTTGGTTTGGGCATCTGGTTAAGCCGATTGCCAATAATCAAGTACAGATTGGCCTCTCTTGATTCAAAGCAGGGGTTAATTTGCCCAAGAAAGGAAACATGCAATTCTGGCTTGGTTGGTAATTCAGAAAGCAAGCTGGATGCAAGAGAAGGCTCTAAAGTTGGGTCACGGGAATGGTAGATGCCCTCGATGTAAAGTAAATCTGGAGACTGTCCCTCATCTTTTTTACTCTTGCCCAGATACGAAATAGTTCTTGAAATTGCTTAATGATGCCTTTGGGAATGTTAGAAGCTTCCCGCTCAGCTGGAAAGAAGTGTTGTTAGGGGAATGCCATCATCTTGACCCCTTAACTTGGCAGTCTGTCAGATTTCTCCTCTTGTGGCATGTCTCGAAACAAAGGAATGAAGCCCTCTATGAAATAAAAACTAATCACAATTTCTTTCTCTTTCTTGACAATATTCTCAGGTTGGTCAAGCAAATTCAACCAAGTGGTGCGCATTCGGAAGGGGGTCGCTGGCAAGATCTTCCGTGGAGGAAGTGGAGGAAAGTGCTGAGTTCTTCATTCTCCCCAACTAGGGAAAACATGTGCCAAGGCTTGGAGATTGAATGCCACAGAAGGCTACAGTATGCGGCTCAATGTGTTTAGTCCACGGAGACTTATAGAGGGATACACCTTGCCATGTTCATTGTATACAGGTGTTTCTGGAAGGATATATTATACCTTCTTAGTTATGTTCAGCACTGGTTTTTTGGCTACCTCTCTCTATGGTTCAGTACGAAGGTCTCTTGGTTTTTCTAGCTAAAGCAATGGTTTAGCTGTCTTCAGGGTCCCCCCATGGACCTTCCTCATGGGGCGCTGTAATTTCACTCCTTTTTAATATATTTTCCTGTGTTTTTACTTTAAAAAAAAGATTTGCAGCAACCAGTGTAGGTGGCATTGTCAATGGAGCAGCGAACGACAACCAGTTGGCATAAGCGACGAATGGCCTAGCAATGGTGTAAGTGCGTGTGGAGCCATGGCATAGACGCCGGAGAGCCGGTGGTGACAAAGAGTTGTAGCAACCAGTGTGACTGTGGACGAGTTGCAGCAACCAATGTAGCTGGCAAGGTCAATGGTGCAATGAACGACAGTAAAAGCTGGCATAAGCGACGAATGGCCTAGCAATGGTGTAAGTGGGCATGAGGCCATTGCTGACACATGGGGAGAGCCTGCTTGTGGCAACCACTCCTTTCACATCCTTAGGACTAAGTGCCATGGGGTCTTAAAGACCCTTGTCAGATGTGATACAATGGATGACATTGATAAAAAATCACGACGCCTTTTTTGAGCCGTCGAATAAAGTAAACTAAGGTTAGTAAACTAGGTTACTAAGCGATCATAGTTTACTTCTTAGTTTACTAAGCGATCCTAGTTTACTCTAATCGATCATAGTTTACTTCCTAGTTTACTTAGTAAATCATAGTTTATTTTCTAGTTTACATCATGGAATGAGGGTGAATTTGGGTTTGGGACTTCTAATTGTCATTGTCGTTTTTCTGTTAACTTTCACATACTTTATCTTCTATCACAACAATAGTGGGAGCTAGCCAAGGCATCAGCTGATGTGCAGAAAAGGTGGAACCTCTTAATTTATCTTTAAGATATTGTGGGATATACACTTTCTCTAATTAGGGATTAAGCAGTTAATTAGGAAAAATAATTCCTTAATTAGGAATTAAGCAGTTAATTAGGGATAATCATTCCTTAAGAAAAAACCAGAAAATGCAATTCACAAAAAGATCGAGTCACCTCTCAATGCAATATCAAATCTAAAATTATGATCCAAGAGGATGAATTCAATAAAATCAAACATTTCAAGCACAATGATGGTGTTCACTTTTCCCAATTCCAACCCTCGAGGATTCAATTGAGCGATTCTGTGTCCTCTTTATTTCATAAAACTTTAAAAAATTACAATTACAATCCTCTTTAAATCAAGCACCCAATCACGCATAAATGTTGCCAAAATATGCGCACACACAACCAATTAGACTAATTAGCATGCTCCAGATACAATGGCAATGTTTGATTTTCCCAATTTTTACAATTTGAGAGCCAAAGGAGAGTTTTGGCTCTCTTTTGTTTTGCAAAAAAAACTAGAAATTTTTATGCAACAAACCCCTTTGCTACATATATCAAATTAAAGCTCAAATTTTGTCCATTCGTGTGTACACATGTGTAAATAGATTAATTGCCATGCTACAGATCCAATGGCGACATTTGTTTTGCTAAAATCCCATGATTTTCTTCTCAATTGATCGATTCAAATAGTCTTTTAATATGAAAAACTAAAAATTCCAATTATGTGTAGCCCTCAATCCAAGCTCCAAAATCAAGCACAAATCTTACCAAATCTTGCACACACATAGCCAAATAGATTAGTTAACATGCTACAAACAGGACGATAATGTTTGCTTCATAAAAATCCCTTGATTTTATGTTCAATTAAGTGATTTTTTTTTCTCATTTTTCTTGAAAACATGCAAAATTCAACAAAAATTAACACAATTGACCAAACAAACTTGAAATTTGCAAGGATTAAGAGTAACAAGAAGTGAGTAGAAACATGAAAAACATTAAATTGATGCAAAAAACAACAAAAACACATGATTTTTGGGGATTTTTGTTAATTGAATCATTCAATGACACCATTTATGTCCGGCCTTTTGGGCCATTCAATGGGACTCTTCTTTCATGCTTCAGGGAGCTTAAACTTCAACCCGAACCCAATATGTCATGGTGGGAAACATGTAATGCATTAGTGAGGTAGCTCTCACTTACCTCTATCTAGTTTGCTTTGAATCGAGGACTCCTCCTGGTAGCTCCTTAAATGGAAGCATGCCGAAGTAGCTCAACAAGGCCGCCACCACCACATCTCAAGTGTAATCTCTGCTCTCTCTCACTCCCTCCCTCCCTCACACACTCACACAAGCATTAAAGCAAGTGAAAGGCAAGGTTTGAGAGAGAAGAATAAAGTACTATCTTCACTTGAGAGCATACAAAAATGAGGATTTAGAGTTACAGTTTGACCTTTATACTTGGCTCATAGTGTTCACACTTGTCCGGACAATGTTAAAAATGAGGTCCTAGTGCATCCAAGATTGCCAACACTAGTGCAAACATCTTGTCCAAGCTAGTAACTCTAACCTTGTTTTCCCATGGTGTGCCTTTCATATACAAGCAGCGATTGTGCATGTAATATAATCCATTACAAGAGAAATATGAATTCTCTAGTGTCTAGGCCAATAAATGTGAAAAATATGTGGTGGCCGACTGCGGTGTCATAGAAGTCTTCGATAGTGCTTAACAATCACCTCTCAACTTATCAAAACAATGTGTTGGGTTCACATTCTTTGGATAAGTACATGACAAAAGGGTCGATGGATATGACCATTTACAAACTAGATTTAACATGGCTAGAGGGCATGCAAAAGAATTGACCATACAAACTTAAAAAAATCTAGTGGATAATATGACATGCCTAGAAAATACACCTGAAAACTTTTTATTTGTAGCTTCAATTAAAAATAAAAGAAAATGCATGTTTCGTTGGAATAGAACATGTGTCTTATCCTTAGATGATCACACAAGAAGAGCAAGGAGAATTCAAATATCTCCTTAAGAAACTAGACCATTTGTTGGGAAACCATGAAATACCAAAAGAGTCCAATAGCTCCACAAAGGTATAAAGTGAGGATGACAAGGGCAACAAAATGCAAGATAAGTAGCAAGGGGGCAAAAAGCCTATAGAGGAGAAAGATAAGGAAGCCAACCATTAGGTGATCTAAGCCAAGAGTGAGGGACATAGGAAGACTCCCATAGCCATCTAAATAAGGACAATCAGCCCAAAGAAGTCCAAGGCCACTCAATGTACAGCTCGGCACAAGAACTGCACAAGGATAGAGAACACATTGAGCAACCAAGTTAAGGGAAACACATAGCCTTAACACATTGAGCTTGAAGATATACCTTCATCTACAAGCTTGCAACGGAGGTAGAATAAGGCTTGGCACTACCCCAACCAAACCACATTGAAGATCCCCAAGGCTTTCCCAATAGTTGTTCCCACGGAAAAGGAGCCCTTAATCCCTTTGCAAACACTAATATTGGAACATGAAGAAAGTGCGGGAGAGGAAAGATCAAAAGAGAAGGGAATCACTCAAAAATTCAGAAGTTAGTCTCCTCCAAAAAATAAAAATTCAAAGGTATAACAATTTCATCTACACCATAGTGTGACATAGGCGACACCATACCTCTATAAGATGGACCTATCTCTATTGAAGGAGTATCTTGAATCTAAATAGAGGTAATGGAATACAAACCACATAGAACATGAGAGGGCAATGGGCTGCCACATGCCACAAAATGAGTTTTTTTCACAAAAACACAATGGAATACTGTCTCATATGGTTTGCCAAGGGCCCACAATATAGGAATACATACTGCAAGGCACCGATCTAGCATAGTAAATAGATCCACAATACTACATGCCGATCAAAACAATATATTCATGGAGGACATACTTCGAGCTGCAAGCAACCAATTCTTTTTTTATCACCTTTTCAAAGCTACTATCCTCTCCTTGTCTTGGTGAAGTAATCTCATCGAGCAATGGTAGATGCTCAAAATCATGAGTATATTCATGGGTACCACATAGAGTTTGAGGATCTACATGACTAAAATTCACTTGCAAAATATTCCACACATCGTCAATTTACCCCGAAGGTTTCAATGAGGTAAAGAGAACCCAACCGTGGCCCAACTTTTTGAGGAAAATTTATAGCTACTATGATGAGTTCAATACCTCATGTTTCATCATGAAAGGATGTTTGAGGAATGCTTTATGACATAATTTTTTCTGTGTGGAAACTTGAAGAGTTTGCAAACTTTTTCCTTAAATCCTTTTCTTTAACATGACGCCATCCTCTCGCTCACACCACTAAGTGCAATGATGTTTTCAAGGATGGAAACTAGCCTAGGAAGGGGACTGTTACGCCTTTTCCATACACTCCTTGTACTTTACATTATATATGACCAACAACCCACTGTTGTAATGAAAGCTAGCCCCAGCTTGTACATGTTTCAAGCACCCCATAAGTGTGGGCGGTCGGGCAAAGCCCACTTGTATATAAGAGACTTATGGGAGTGTGTAAAGCCACTTTTTATATTATAATCTAAAACTGATCTCAATCTTGAGAGATCCTTCCTTCATGAATGTCTTATTCCTTTCCTAATTCTTTCATACTTCATGTTTATCATTAGCTATTGAGAGATCCTTCCTTATTGCATGTGTTGTTTCTTTCCTAACTCTTGCATACTTCCGTGTTTATGTTTATCATTAGCTATTGAGTTACTTGCTTGCATATTTGATTGCTTGAGTGTGTGTGTGTGTGTGTGCTTGAGGAAAGCTTGCTTGATCTCAATCTTGAGAGATCCTTCCTTCTTAAATGTCTTATTCCTTTCCTAATTCTTGCATACTTCATGTTTATCATTAGCTATTGAGATATCTTTCCTTGTTGCATGTCTTGTTTCTTTCCTAATTCTTGCATACTTCCGTGTTTATATTTATCATTAGTTATTATTGAGTTGCTTGCTTGCATATTTGATTGCTTGAGTGTGTGTGTGTGTGCTTGAGAAAAGCTTGCTTGTGGATTCTTGCTTGTAACAAGATGTGGAGTGTGATTGAGAGGGGGAGAGTGAGAGAGATGATGCAAGAAGAGAGGAGGCTTGCTAGCTTCTCCCTTATCAGTGATTATATTACAAAGGTCCAAGCATCGGATTGGAAGAGCTTGAGGGACTGACCACCCTTGAGGTTTCCATTCCTACGTTCAATGTGCTTTCATGATCTAGATGGGTTGTACTCCTTGGTGTAGAAAATTCTTGTTGTGATGCTACAACCTCCCTAAATGGATCTCTTTATACATAGCTCATGAGATCTTATGCATAGTTTATGCAAAGCCCATGAGATCTCATACATAGTTCATGATGAGAGATCTCATACATAGTTCATGATGAGAGATTATGCTTGAGGTTTTCATTCCTATGTTTAATGTGCTTTCATGATCTAGATGGGTTGTACTCCTTGGTTTAGACAATACTTTTTGGCAAAGCTACAACTTCCTTAAATATCTCTCTTTATGCATAGCTCATGAGATATTATGCATAGTTCATGCAAAGCTCATAAGAGCTTATACATAGGTCATGAGAGCTTATGCATGCAAGAGAGCTATCAATAAAAAGAGTTTGTGTATTGATCTCATACCTGATGCTAAGAACCCGGGGCTTCACCTAAAAATATGTAAGTGTAGCATGTGAGTTCATCAGGAGCGGTATATTAATTTAGAAAAGTTACAAAATTACATTTAGAGGAGGGGGGTTTTAGACCAATTTGGAAACAAAAAACATACGTTTATGAAGAAAAAGAGATCATTTTACTCACAAAAGTATGTACGTGTAAGGGTTTTTTAAATAATCCTTAAGTTCACATGATACAAAGGATTTCTTCATAATGCACCCCGAGGCTAAGAAACAATAAGCATGCTTATTGGGAAAGTGAAGGCATGTAAATAAGAAGAAAGTGTTTTGTAGCAAAATTAGTGGGTAAGTATAGGAGATTACCTCAAGATATAGTATAGGTAAGTATAGGAGCTTACCTCAAGATATGAGCTTTTAATAATCTTCATAATAATAGACAAAACAAACCTACAAAATAGAATAAAGTGCAGTTAGCACTTAATAAAGATAGATAAAGAGATAAACTAGAAATAAAGAAGCTCTAATCGTGTTGACGAGGAGGATAATTGAGAAAAAGAAGCTTATGAAGAAGAAGATAAGGAGAAAAAACATCGAGGTGAGTCTATTTCTAACCCTCTCTTTTGATTCTTTCACATGTAGATGCATGTTTCATGATCATAAGAGAGGGCTTATGTATTGAAGGATAAATAATGAGAGCAATAGAGAAAGTGAGAGTGATAGAGCAATATTAAATCAATAGAGAGAGAGGGATTAGACAGGAGGAATGGAGAGAGACATAAAAAAAAAATAGAACTTGTGATTGAAAAACATAGAAGGGAGGAGACAACATACCTTGTGATTGAGCACCATGCTTGTTGAGATGAGAGCACCAATATGCTTGTGGAAGAGAGAAAGGAAGGAAGAAGTTGAAGCACAACTAATAAGTAAGAACAAGACTTGTGTATTTTTGTTGCGGCCTGGGCAAGAGGGAGAATCCAAATTTCTCTAATATGTGGCTATCTACATGTCTATATTTGCAGCATAGCTGCACAGATAACCCCACCTCTTCTCTCACCTCTATAGACACCACTGTCTCACTACTTTCTCTCACACTATTGTGCAATACATTGTGTCTAGCTATACCCTCACTCTTAGAGTGGTGAAGCTTAACTTTTTTGCACTTTTTTTATATAACTCTTAAACAAGGAGCAATACTCATGGTGGCCAAAGAACTCATCACCACCACCTAGTGCTCACCCCCAAAATAGATTGAACAACCTGCTAAACCCAACTATGTTATTAGAGGCTCCATGCATGGGAGCAATGATAGGTCAACTTCACCTTGCTCACCATCAGCTCTAGTGTGCGAAACTTAGTGATGAATGACATCAAATCACAAAACCAAGGCTCTCACATGAACCAAGGGTGGTGCATGAAAGCGTGCTAAGCTGCATGGGCATTAAACTAGCATGTACTTTATAATGCACCTTTATGATCAAGACAAGAAAAACATCTACTCTCTCTCTCTCTCTCTCTCTCTTTTTTTTTTTTTTTTGAAATATGTACTCTACTATTTACATTATCATCTCTGACTCATGGGTTATAGGTGAGTCATGATCCTCATACAATCTGCTTTAAGCTAATCATTTGTGATGCTGTAACAATCTTCCATCACTTTAATTCTAATAATGTTCCATGGAACAGTTACCTTGCAAAGCTGAACTTTTTCAAAGCACCAAAAGTTTCTAGCATTCCAGATATAGAATAAGAACCACATCCTTATTGACTGCATACAGAACTGCAATGCAACAGTAGGCATAGGGCATAAACCAAAGGTTACTGAAAACTGTGTAATTTTAACAGGCATACACTGTTGAATGTGAGACAAAATCCATTGCCACCATTCTTTGACTGGTTTACAGTACCAAAATACATGTTTAATGTTTTCCATTTTCCCACAGAGGGCACATTTCCCATTGCCAATGTTTTTCTTGTGAAGCAACTCCCCAGTAGGCAGGGCACCTGCTAAGAGTCTCCAAACAAACACTTTGTGCTTATGTGAACAGGGTAAGCTCCATATTGATGATAATCTGGCAATCCACCAATCCTGAGATCTATGCATTCTCCACAATTTATTGCATCTTTCTGATATATTCTGTTGTGCCAAGAGAACCTGATAAAACTGTGAGGTTGTGGACTTCCACCAAGAAACTGCCTCTCCTGGAAGCTGCCAGTCTCTGAACCTTTCCCACAAATTGGTATTAGGTGGAATCTGCAGATTGAATGTGTATGTACATAGTTCATTCCAAGCAAGTCTGAAATTGCAGCCTAATCTGAACCTTCTCTTAGCTGTCAAGAATAAAACAAACTTGCCATCAGAATCAATTAGCTGCTTGATGTGCCTGACCCCTTTCTTGTACATTGTCAAAGCTTTCCTACCCAATTTATAACAGGGTGCCTTTTTAAACAACAAACTCCAAAACACATTTTCATCCCCTAGTGAGTTCCCTGTGTATCTAACTCTGCCATCCCAAATCAGAAAGGAGCAGATGTGTTTCCATGAGTCAATAAAAAGTTGTGCAGTTTGACAACCTGTTTTCAAAGGTGCATGTGAAAAGAGTTTCTCCCAATCAGATAAATCCCAAGCCCCATGGAAATACACAACAGAATAGCCAATGATCTGCCACATGCATCTAGCCCATAAAGTATCTCTTGAAAACATGTGTTTAAGCATGGTTGCTCTTCTTGCATGAGCATGTGCAGCCAGATTTAGCACTCCCAGTCCCCCTCTCACTTTGGGTTGACAGATCATATCCCATTTGATGAATGCACAGGTTTTCCCCTTGTTCCCCCATAAGAACCTTTTGAATGCAGTTTCAAAAATACTCAAGTGTGAAGGTTTCCAGTTCAACAGAGGGATATAATAGAGCAGATAGGGAAGCAGGATAGATTGCACAATCCTCAATCTAACATGTAGAGGCCATTCATCACAGAACCATGAAGCAATTTTGGTCTGAACTTTGTCTGCCACCCAAGATGTGAGCTGTTTATTAGTCACATTGACTCCAATAGGATAGCCCAGATGTCTAAAAATGTGACCCTGATGCACTCTCTTACCAGCCCATATCAATGCATTAAAATTTTCTGCAGTAATATCAATTAAGTGAGATTTATGCAGATTCAGGTTCATTCCAGCAGCCAAAGAGAACAGAGATATATATTGCATGCATTTGATAATGTTCCTATTAGAAGCCTGTAGAAACAAGATGGTATCATCTGCAAATCCCAAGGCTAAGAGTTGCTCTCTGGTAAGTTGAAGCCCTTGAATATTGCCTGCAGCAGCAGCAGCTTGAGTTTCCAAAAAAGTAAAGAGGGGATGTGTGGCCACTGCAAAAAAAAGGGGACTCAAGGGGCATCCTTGTCTGACTGATCTGCTCATATAAACTGGAGGACTTAATCTGCCATTGATGAGAACCCTAGAATATGCTGCAGCCCCTAACAGATATATGCATCTGCTTATTTTCTTCCCAAAGCCCATCTTTTGAAGAACCTGTTCAATGAAATCCCAAGCAACTGTATCAAATGCTTTGGCATAATCTATCTGTAGCATAACCATGTTCTGAGCAGTTTTTTGAGCAAGTTCAATCCCCAGTTGCACTGACAGTATATTGTCCAATATGGACCTGCCCCCAATAAACCCAGATTGGTTTTTGTGTACATGTTTCCTCAACTGAGGAGCAATTCTGAGAGCAACAGATTTAGCCAGCACTTTATATAAGAGTCCCATCATAGTTATGGGCCTCCAGTGATGAAGTTGATTATAGAAGGTTTGCTTAGGCAGCAATTTGATTACCCCCTGCTTAAGATCTGGGTGCATATACTGTTGTGCCCAAATATCATTGATAAGAGAAACCACAGTTGGACCAAGTTCTTGCCAAAAACAGATCAGAAATTCTTTAGAGAGACCACAGTATCCAGGAGTCTTGTCTACTCCCATTTTACTGAGAGCATAGAATACTTCATTAGCAGAAAAGGGGATCTCCATTCTCTGGGCATCACTTCCAGAAATGGAGGTGTCCACTGTTGCTAACAAAATATCAATAGCAGCTTGCCTTTCTACACATGTATCAGCAGGGGGGTTTAGGATTTTTTCAAAGTATGACACTGTTTCTTGCATAATGTACTGGCTATCTGTGCTCTCAGAACCATCCTCAGAGATGAGCATGTTGAACCCTTCCCTTCTATGTTTTGCTTGGAGTTTTTTGTAGAATGCCTTGCTAGTGTCATTGCAATCTGCAAGTTCTCTGATTCTGCATTTGTGTCTGGATTTAGAGACTTCCCTCTGAGCAATCTCAAGCAATGATCCTCTTATGTTTTCAATTTCCCTGCATACCTGAACAGTAACATGCCCTGTATGTACCAAGGATAGCAGAGGAACCAGTTTATTTTGTAGATTAACAAGTCTGACTCTTTGTTGCTGAGCATGCTGCTTGCCTACCTTTCTGATACACTGTTGCATACCCTTACAGATAGAGACCCATGCTTCCAGATGTGATAGATTCATTTCAAGCACTGCTTTAATCAGTTTTTTAACATCATTTTGAAAGGAGACAATATTTAATAAAGAGTTATTAACCATCAACCCTCTGTGATCACCAACTTGCTTAGTGAGTGCATCAGCATCAGAAAATTCCAATATGAGAGGAAAGTGATCAGACATAGCCATTTGAATTTGCACTTGCATCTTGCATTTGGCAGGGAGCCAAGAGTCCCTAATGAAATAGATTCTATCAAGCCTAGACCAAGACATGAGATGAGATTTAGAGTGAAAAGTATAGCCAGGGGAATTCTCTCTCTCTCTCTCTCTCTCTCTCTCTCTCTTCAAGGATAACTAAATATGAACATTTATTAATAACTATATGTATTTTTTTACATGAATTTAATTAAAAGATAATTTAGCATTTTTGAGAGTTGAAAAATACTCCTATTATATGATGTGTTTTATGTATTATTCTAATTACATATATTTTATTGCATTTTTATAGCATTTGGGATAGTAATAAGAAACTATGTGTCAAATAAACGCATCAAATAGGACCATAGAGTGAGCGTGAGATAGCATAAGTAATAAGGAAGTCTGTGGCAAATAAAGGCATCACAAAGGCAAAGAGTTTTCCCAAGACAACATAACGTTTCATGTTGTGCAACCCTGCAAAAAAATAGTCCATTCTCTACATAACATTTAAAGTGTGTGGAGAATAAATGCAGCAAGCAGAGCCAAAGAGTGAGCCCAAGACAACGTAATGCAACGTTTCATGTTACACATCCCTGTAAAAAAAACCATTCTCTACATGACATTGAAAGTGCTTTCCTAAACGGGGGAAGGACACATTCCCTTATGTTGTTAAATTTTAGGAGAGGATTGTGCCACCTCTCTGCCGGGCTATACACTTTGTATGGTCTTTTCTTCCTTTTGTAATTTCTTTCCCATACACAATAGAAAGAGTGCATGAAACATTTTTCTTTTTGGTATAAGTAGTTGATATGAGGTGAAATTTTTTCTAATGCATGTCTTCTTTTCATGCAAACACTTTTTGACAAGATCAGGACATCATCTTACCTCACCTTGACATGTCCTAGAGGCTATATTACACATATTTTTCCTTTAACAAGCCACATCACATAACCCAAGTGGACGTAGGACTACTCACTCGATTCAACATAGCTTACATGTACCCCACTTCCCTTCAAGCAAAAGAAAACTGGGTAGAACTAACTAATATAGAGATCAAAAGGGTGTTAGCACTAAAGAACCCAACAGACTCTTACGTGGGAATAGCACCCCCCATCACCACTCACAACTGTGTTGTTGTGGTGCTAGTTGTTAGCAAAGGACACTACCTCCAAAGACAAGAAGGATAGGAAGGACAAAAATGATAAAAGACCAAGAGAGATGCTCACACAGAACAATCATAGCCCAAGAAACCAAAATTATCTATTTTATGAAGAGATGTGCTAGTCCTGGACCTCATCTTACCTCACCTTGCCATGTCCTAGAGGCTATATTACACATATTTTTCCTTTAACAAGCCACATCACATAACCCAAGTGGATGTAGGACTACTCACTTGATTCAACATAGCTTACATGTACCCCAATTCCCTTCAAGCAAAAGAAACCTGGGTAGAACTAACTAATGTAGAGATCAAAAGGGTGTTAGCACTAAAAAACACAGACTCTTACATGGGAATAGCACCCCTTGTCACCACTCACAACTGTGTTGTTGTGGTGCTAGTTCTTAGCAAAGGACATGTTATATGTACATTATGTGTGCTATGTGTTATATACACATTATGTGTGCTATGTGTTATATACACATTATGTGTGCATATACTAGGAGGCTAACCCACATTAGGCTTGTGAGCATGGGAGCATGGGAACAAGCTCTAGTGGAGCATGGGTTAGGACTAACCTTAAGGATTAAGATTAGGGTCAGGCATCCAAGGATCACACATGGGTAATGGAAAGTCAAGGGTCACACATGGGTAATGGAAAGTCAAGAGTCACTTGAGGGTCACACATGGGTAATCGAAAGTCAAGAGTCACTTGAGGGCCCTCTTATATAATAGGGGCATGGGGCACACTCCTTATGCTATGGTCTCCAAGGGTCACACATGGGTAATGGAAAGTCAAGAGTCACTTGAGGGCCCTCTTATATAATAGGGACATGGGGCACACTCAAGGGGGCTTGGAGGCTTGGAGGCTTATGCTATGGTCTCTTGTGTAGAGGTCCATATCTACTCATCTACCATTTCACACTATAGCTATATGCTATTGGATTGTGTTATACCTCTTGATGGTATGGGACATCAAGGTAGAGATATGATGTATTTCATTTATGATTCATGTGTGCATCCCTTGGGCTCGGGGGTGGTTGGGTATTTGAGTTTATGACTGATTTATGCATGTTTATGCATAACAATTATCTAGAGAGATCTTAGGGTTTTAACAATGGTATCAGAGCAATCTTTATTTAATTGTTGTTGATTTTTTTTAGTAAATTTAATATTTACTAATAAAAATATTATTTTATTGATTTGTGTTGATGAATTGCACATGGATCATCGATATGGTGATTGGAACGTGTGTTACTACTACTCAATGGACGAATCGATGTTGCGGGGGAATTCCGTGAGTTTAATGCTATTTCTTTCCTATTTTTTATGGTTAAAATAAGCATTAATGGAAATTCTTACCAAATTCCACATATTTTATTGTGGATATTGTTGGTAGAATGGATTCCCTAAATGGATATTGTTGGTAGAATGGATTCCCTAAATTTCTAAAAATTTTAGGAATTTTTTTCTAATTTTTTAGAAATTTTTTGAGCATTTTTATGGTAAAAAATGTATTTTTAATGCATTTTATGGGTTTTCCGCGGGCATGTTTTCAATTTTTTGCCAATTTTTCTTGCTCAAAAGCAATGTGGGGCAGTCAATTGATGCGTGGGTTCTCTCCCGTGTGTGTAAAGTTCTTCTCTTCCTCAAAATCTGAATTTTTTATCTCTCGTACGTGGGAACGTATTTTAAATAAGATAATTTAATTAAATATTAGTCATAATTAAACACTACTTATGATTAATAAGTGATTAATTAATCTAAATCATCTCTCTAATCTCTAACAGAGAAGAGAAGAGAAGAGAGGGAGATTGTAGAGAGAGGTGGTATGGAAGATGATAGAGAGAACAGAAGAGAGAGGAGAGGTATCTTCTCCCTCCTCTCTCAGTTTTTGACGCACAGGCGGCGGACGGGGGGCTGCGCAGCAGCAGCCGGCGGGCAAAATTCGCCTTCCCCCCCTTATAAATTTTTTTTAAAGCTTTTAGATTAAAAGCTTATAAGCTTTTTTTTGAAAAAAAAACTTTTTTTTAGAAAAAGATATATTTCTTTTCAAGATATTTTCATTTGGAAAAGCTTGGAAAAAGGGAAAAAAATCTTGAAAAAATATATTATTTCTCTGAAAATTGTATTCTTTCTTCTGGATTTTTTTTCACCCTTGAACCTTTTGGCTTTCCGCATTCTCGGGAAACCTTTTGGCTTTCCGAATTCCGGAAAAACTTTTGACCTTCCGTATTCCGGAAACCTTTGACCTTTCACATTCCGATTTTTTTTGTCTTTTCATTTTTCCAAAACTTTTGGCTTTCCGTATTCCGGGAAAACCGTTGGAATTCCGAAATTTTTTGACCGTTTGTATTCTAAATACGTTCGGGGTAATTTAAAAATTTTAAAAAACTCCTAAAAATTAGTGAAAATTTAGACAAAGGTTATTTTAAATTTTGGAAAAATGTGGGGTTGGTGTTTGGCATGTGGTATATCCATTCGGGCGCCCGTGATCATTCAAATTCCTTTAAAAAAATATTTTTTGACTCAGAAAATTAGAAAAATCCATTAAAATTATAAATTTTCATTGGATTTGAGAATTATCGGGCGGAATTGGAAATTTCATGAACGATGGGATTCTCAGGAAAAATTAGAAAATTTCGAAAAATTATTTTTAGAAATCCTAAAAATTTGGTATTTTTTAAATATCAATGGTATTTTGGCAAATTAAATTGCTAATTTTTTTTTGAAAAAATATAGGTTTGGAATGCCATAAGATAGGTTTGGTGGAATTCAAAATTATCATATTTTGAGGCCCTATAAAATTAGAGAAAATTAGGAAAAAAATCATGATAATTCTTTTTTCGCGAGAATTTAATATTTTGGAGGGTTATTTAATGTTGAAGTACGTTTTCTCGTGCTGACATTAGATAGATGCGAGTTATTCACATATTATTAATACGATTATATCTCATATTAATGGATATTTATGTTTGGATTAATTCTAAACGATGTATTCATGATTTTTTACCATTGTTTAGCTATTCTTTTTGGACATGTTCCTTAATTTCTTTTGATGGCTATAATTTGCATTCAAAGTGTGTTTCACCTTTGACACTTTTCCATGATAATTTATTTTGCACCTATTTAAGTGTGGTTTGTGCTTAATTTCTTAGGCCTAAGACAAATTCTATCATGGGTTCAAACAAGTTTATCTTGTTGTGTTCAGATAAGGAAATTTGGATTCTTTCTTTGTTGGCATTTCTTTCTTTAGTTCCGTATTTTAGGTGATTTATATAGTCAACCTGATTGTTTATGGATGGACATATGTGACTCATCGAGATGCTGATGACTCTCTATGTTGATATGGGTAACTTGAGGCATCGATTATTCCATATGCAGATGTGGGTATATCGGGGCGCCGATGAATCCCTGGTTTCTGCTGTTATAATGCCATGTTTTCCTACTTTATTTCCGAATGGTTTACAACGAGGAAGTTACTTTGAATGTGAATTGCTCTGATCATCCACAGTCTGATGGGCAAATAGAGCGTATGAATCAGAATTTAGTGTATATGCTTCGTGCATATGTCTCTAGAAAATCATCATATTGGAAAACAGATCTTCCAATGATGGAATTTGCCTATAACAGTTTTAAATATACGGCTATTGGTTTTAGTCCGTGCATACTTATGTATGGGTATCAACCCAGGGCACCTATTGATGTTGGTCGTAAGGACATCGAGCTTGATGTATCGAGGGATTTCTTGTGTGATATGCAGGAAATGCTGACCGAAGCTCGGGATTCTATCAGGAGTGCTCAAGATAGGGCACGGTTTTATGCTGATAGGGGACGCTTATCTCGGTCTTTTGAACCAGGAGCGTTGGTTTACTTTAATGTTCCTAAAGATTTTCAGACTTTGTCAATGGGAAAATGCTCGAGTTTATCTCCTAGATATTGTGGTCCATTTTCGAGTTATACTTAAAACTACCTCCACATGTTAGAGTTCATCCAGTCTTTCATATCAATAGATTGAAAGGGAAACTGGGAGGTGAGGATAACACAGTTACTCCTCAAGAACTCGTTGAAGTTAAAGATTTATCCTATGTTCCACATGAACCTGATAAGGTACATGAATTCAGGGAAAGGAAATGGTAATTCAATATTGAGATATTTTTGGATATATAAATTTTACATATATAAAAAATATGTTTCCCTGAAACAAAAAATCAAAATAAATTTTCCAAGGTGCATTAGGAATCAATTAAAAATGATTTAAAAGACCTTAGCCTAAGGGTCAAGATTTTCTAAAAATTTTGGATTATGGTCCAATTAAGGTTCCTATGGATCAATAAGATTAATCCAAGTGTTCAGATGAGATAAATCCAATGAATAAAAGAAAATACCCAAAAATTAGTAAATGCCCACATAAGATGAAGAGTTGATTGAGTACAAGATTTATTAGTTAAATATTATGAAATATTAAACTGTAAATGTAAATGAGTTTTAAACTCAAAAATATTAGGATATTTTTATCTCTCCTCTCTCTCTCTCCTGGATCAAACCAAATAAAAAAGGGAGCCAAACTGGTCCAAATCTTGTCCAAATCCAGCCAAACTAAAGCTAGAAAATTCTAGAACTTAGTTGGACTCAGTTAGTGGCCTCCCTCACCTATAAATAGACCCTCATTCTTTTATATTCTCATCTGTGAGAACTAGACCATGCCAGTATTACATTAGAATAAGCATATTTTCTATTATCCTCTAAAAATCCTCTACAATTTGGAGAGATTGAAGCTTCTCTCTCTCTTCAATCTTCCTTGGAGCTTTCCTCAACATACTAACCAATTGATTGGTTGGGGGCCTCTCCTAAGAATAGAGAATCAAGCAAAACAAGAGGTAAGGTGTGACTTTATGGTTTTTTCTTAATCTTCTAAACGTTTTTCACTTCTCAACCCCTCTCAAGCTTGAGAAGTATTCAATTGAATGGTTTTTCAATGCAAATGAAGCTCTCTAATGAATTTTAATCACATAAAGTTTACTTTTATGCTTAATTTAGGAGGTTTTTTATGTATATATCTCTCTCCCCCAAAGAATGGTCATTCATATGACCAATTCTATATTCAAATGATGCTTCTCATGGAGAAATGTCTAATTCTAAAATCAAACTCTATGCTAGTCAAGCTAGAGGCCAAAGAAATGGCTTTTTTATGCTTTAATGTTACATAAATTATGGTAAAGTTAGGAATTAAGTCCATAAATTGGATATTGGTCCAAATAATAGTTACTCTATTATATTCCTATTACTAAGTCTTATTCTTTTGAAAAATATTAAAAATTATCAGTAATAGCAGCGGAGCTACGTTAAATTTTTTAAAAATTAACACATAAATCATTTTTATGCATAAT
This sequence comes from Cibotium barometz, assembly GCF_041138505.1. Classification (NCBI taxonomy): domain Eukaryota; kingdom Viridiplantae; phylum Streptophyta; class Polypodiopsida; order Cyatheales; family Cibotiaceae; genus Cibotium; species Cibotium barometz. Next base: position 8,290,549 of record NC_141079.1, read on the forward strand.
GTGAAAAGAGGACTTCCTACCATATTCTAGGATTAGTCATCGTATGTTAAATGAATAATTCTCATCATATCCATGAAAAATTAATTTTTAATGTTTATGCATAAATAGTTAATTAGAGAAAAAGAGAAATTTTTAGTAATTTTATTTTTATGATAAAAGAGAAATTCCCATGATAATGGAGATCCATGTATTCCAATGGAGACAGAGAAAATTTGGAATACTAAAATAATGGATATCTTATTTAAACTTAAAGAAGAATTTTAGATAAATTATTTTTATATATGAAAATTTTAAATAATAAAAGAGAAATTTCTGTCATACTTGAAATTCCATCATTTAAATGGAAAAAGTGAAATTCTTGTCATATTTGGATTAATGGACATTTTTATTCAATTTTAAGAGAAATTTTAGTTAAATGTATTTTTATGCATAGGAAAAATTTAAAGGATAAAAGAGGAATTTCCATCATATTTGGAATTCAATCATTTAAATGGAAAAGGGGGTTTGTAGTTGACTTATCCCTAAGGTTAAAATTAGGTGGAAAGATAGGGAAATAGAGGATTCAACTTGGGAGTCGGTTGAGATTGTTCAGCGCAGTTCTCCTTCTTTTCATTGTTGCAAGAGTGCAATGTTTTGAGAGAGGAAAAGTATGTTATATGTACATTATGTGTGCTTTGTTATATACACATTATGTGTGCATATACTAGGAGGCTAACCCACATTAGGCTTGTGAGCATGGGAGCATGGGAACAAGCTCTAGTGGAGCATGGGTTAGGACTAACCTTAAGGATTAAGGTTAGGGTCAGGCATCCAAGGGCCACACATGGGTAATGGAAAGTCAAGCGTCACTTGAGGGCCTTCCTATATAATAGGGGGATGGGGCACACTATTGGAGGCTTATGCTATGGTCTCTTGTGTAGAGGTCCATATCTACTCATCTACCATTTCACACTATAGCTACATGCTATTGGATTGTGTTATACCTCTTGATGGTATGGGACATCAAGGTAGAGGTATGATGTATTTCATTTATGATTCATGTGTGCATCCCTTGGGCGGGGGTGGTTGGGTGGTTGAGTTTATGTGACTGATTTATGCATGTTTATGCATAACAATTATCTAGAGAGATCTTAGGGTTTTAACAGGACACTACCTCCAAAGACAAGAAGGATAGGAAGGAAAAAATGATAAAAGACCAAGAGAGACGCTCACACAGAACAATAATAGCCCAAGAAACCAAAATTATCTATTTTATGAAGAGATGTGCTAGTCCTTCACCTTGGCCTTGCAAAATTTTGTAGACTTATCTCAAGCTTAGATGCACCCCATGGTCACAAACTTCAGTATAGGGGTATTCTTGTTTGAAAAAATAATCATTGTCGAGTATTTGGGCCACTCAATGGGACGTTTTTCTTATTCCTCAGAGATCCTAAACTCTAACTCAAACCTAATATGCCATGGGAAACATGCAATGCATTAGTGAGGTAACTCTCACTTACCTCTATCTCATTTGCTTGAATCAGGGACTCCTCATGGTAGCTACATCAATGGAAGCACCAAAGTAGCTCAACAATCCTGCCACCACCATGCCTCAAGTGTAGCCATTCCTCTCTTTCACTCACTCCCTCACACACACACTCACACAAGCATTGAAATAAGAAATAAGCAAGGTTTGAGAGAAGAATGAAGCACTATCTTCACTTGAGACAATACAAGAGTGCATACAAGAACGAGGATTTAGAGTTATAATTTGACCTTTATACTTGGATCATAGTGTTCACACTTGGCTAGAGAATGTTGAAAATGAGGTCCTAGTGCATCCAAGACTGCCTACACTAGTTCAAACACCTTGTTCTAGTTAGTAACTCTAACCTTATTTTTCCATGGTGTGCCTTTCATATACAAGCAATGATCGCGCATGTAAAATAGTCCATTACAAGAGAAATATGAATTCTCTAGTGCCTAGGCCAAAGAATGTGAAAAATATTTGGTGGCTGACTGTGGTGTCATGGAAGTGTTCGTCGACACAGCACTTAACATGCCCCCTTCCTGATGTAGATTCCATCCTCAAAAGATGTTGTTTTTGAAGAAGATTTGAGGTCACAGAAGATTTGAGGTCACAGAAGATTTGAAGAAGATTTGAGGTCACAGAATGAAAGCAATGCAAGGATTTAGATGATCTTCATGGCAAGAGTAATAAAAAGTAATATGTTCTTAGAGAAACAAGAAGAAGTTAACAAGGAAATAGCAAAACATGTGGTCATGAATTCAGGAACATGTGGTCATGAATTCAGGGATAAGACTGGCTAAGCTTCCCAAAGATGCTACAAAGATGAATATTAATGCAGACCTACCTTAGAAATAGGTACAAGTCTATGATTCATGAACTGAGATAAAAAAAACACGCCTATGGTTATATGAGCACAGTCTCAAACACAATGACACACATACAAACTATGTAAAGCTATATGTTAGCTCTAGAAGTAAAACTGCATGTCATTGAAGGATTACTTACATAAAAAAAACTGTGTATTTTGTTTGTCTTTTTCTTCTTCTTTTGTGAAATGAAGAGTGATAAGCTACCACCCCGTGGGAGACCAAAGCAATGGCCCCAGTGACTCCCGTTCAATGGCATCGATCTTATGGTACCATTGTTAGTTTTCCAAAGACCTACCAAGATTCCACATGGAGATGGCTATCTTCTTGGTCATGCTTTTTGTTTTTCTTATTTTTTCTTCAAAATTTTTGTGCTTTTTTGTAATGTAATAACCATCGTTTTCACTCACACACTACCTAGAGAGCTAGAATATAGCTAAAGATGGTTTAATAAATGTAAAATGGAAGACTTGGCATACTCTTTTTCATAATTTATCTTTAGACACATAATTGTAGGACTAGGACAATTTAAAAGAAAATATGCTAGCATTAATATTCATTTTTGAAGCTACTAAGAGAAAAGAAAACAAGCTAAGTGCAATGTGAATATGCTCTCCAAGGGAACATTTAAAGTATAGAATTACAAAAGAGAGATGTATGAAGAGCCAGTTTTGAATACAAATGTTTAATTTAAAGCTTGTAAAGTTATTGCTTATCATTTGTCTTGATCTTTGTGAAAGACTTTGTAGCTACTTGTGGAGAATGAAGATTTTTGTGTAGGTTTCTGCTGTTGTTGTAGAAGACTTTGTTGTTGCATGCATCATGATAAATCCTCAAGAAAAGCTCTACACATGTTGATTAGCCAAGACTATGAAGTATATGCCTGCTTGTCACTTGATTAGCGCTCTCTTCTCTTACTTTTCTTTCTATTTTTTACTCTTTGTTTTCCATTTTTGTGATTATGAAATAAATAAATAATGGTTAAGCTGTGTACAAAAAGTACTAATACTATACATGTTGGGTCAATACTAGTTTTATGGTATTAAATTTTCCAACAAGCTCCCTCTCGATGTGAAAATGTCGGGAGTAAGGTGTCTTAGAGTGTAAGGAAGATGAGACTATCTCCTTGGGTCACCACCTCAAGTTTTTACTTTACTCACTTTGGTGTAGATGAAACCATCCTTTCCAAACAAGAGCTATGTTGAGAAGGCCTCGGTGATAGTACACATGTGAGTGATTGAGCAGTGATTACATCCAATTGAAGAGGTGGAAATGTGCTTACCTAGGGGGGTCACTCATAAATATGTAAGCGTAGCACGTGGGTTCAACAGAAGGGGTTTTTAAAATCCCTTTTTTACAGATTGTTTACATACAGAAGGGTACCATTTTAAGGGGGTATTTAGAGATTGAATAGAAAAAGGGTGTGTTTTATTCATGAAAAATTTACAGATAAAGGGTTTTTAAATTAGGCCTTGAACGCACGTGATATAGAGAGTTTACATATAGTGAACCCCCCGAGGTGCTTACATAAAAGTGAATTTGGCTTAGCCACTCTTCATGATGTATTGGCATGTCTATTTTTGCTTGATGGGGTGTTGCACTAAAGAGTTGGAGTTCAGTATCATGAGTTGATGCTTTGATGGGTGAAGAAGCCTCTCAGCAAGCAACAAGAAGTTCTATGGATTGTTTATGTTGAAGCATGGTTTGACTCCCCCCTCTTGAGGTATGTTTTACTCTCAAAAACTTTTTAGCTAGCCAAGTTTAGAGAGGTGGGGATGTTGTACACACATCCATAAGTGCCTTGCCTTTGTCTACTCTCAGTGAACCAATTGTTACTAGTGGTGGAGTTGTCATAGTCTATGTTTGGATAGGTCTCCTCTTCCAAGTGCAATTTGGACATTGGGGTACATTGGTCATGGCCATCGATTAAGAAACCTTGTTGTACTTGGGCTCGGGTAAGATGGTAGTTTGTTTTTTCTTAGGGACCCAAATCCAAGGATTTCCTTTATAAAAGCCTTATTCTTGTAAAAGCTCCTTTTAGATCCACCAAAGAGTAGTTTGTAGCCTTTACCTTTTCCATTTATTGTTGTTGTGTCTCCTATTTCTTGTAAGCTTTGAGTTTGGTGGAGAAAAGTAAATGGTTGGACAAACTATTGGAATTTCTTGGGAAGTTTTCTCCATAGATGTGGACTCTATAGCACGTTTTGGTTTTTGTTTATGAGCTCTTTGATTCTTTTTTTTGGAGTAGTTGATGGAGAAGTTGAGGTTGAAGAATCTTCCATTTACAATGGTGTAGAGGGGTTTTAACAACTAGCTTCAAATCCATTTCATGGCAAAGATCCCTCTTGTGATCATTTGAGAGCTAGCAACTTCACTGAAGGTTGCATAAAGGCCAGGGTTTTACAGTTAGGATGTTCTACCATATGTTCAATCTCTTTTGCAAAGTTACTTTTACCTTTTGGACTTCTCAACAACCAGTTGTAACCAAGGGTGATTGGCCCTTTGAAGTTACCTTTAGGGAAGACTAGGAAGTCCCCAAAATGTGCCCATTATCATAATAGGTGTCAATTTTTAACAAACCAAGCACTTAAATGTATTTTTCTTCTTTTGCTACCTCTCACTCTAGCTTTACTTGGTTCAATCTTAGGTTTTCCTAGTTGACACCGAGTAGCAAAAGTGATTAAGTTGTGCATGGATCCCCCATCAATCAAAGAACTAAATAGCACTTTCCCATAGGGGCTAGCCAATTTAATGCATTTTATTTTTGGTTCTAGAGCTGCTGTAGTAGCTGAAACCACAAGTGCTTTAACACATGAAGTAGAAGCTTTTGGAAAAATCTCGCCTGTGTTATTAGAGTGCCAAGATGTAGCAACATTGCAATAATTTTCCAAAGATGTAGTCATGGCCATGGTTTCACTAGCTAGAGGAACATATGGACTAGCTGAGATTTCATTTGGAGCTCTATTTATGCTTGTGTTAGATGGTTCTTGGACCTTGTCTTGCTTCTGTGGAGAAGTTGATGGCTTTGTCAAAAATCCTAGGGATGTCATGCTAGATGCAATTTGTGAATTGGCTAATGACTTGTCCCCTTGCTTACTGGGGGGGTTCACCTCTAAGAAATTTTATATATCACGTGCATTCAAGGAGTATTTAAAAAACCCCTTACACTTACATACTTTTATGAATAAAATGACCTCTTTTTTTCATAAACTTACGGTTTTGTTTTCAAAATTGGTTTTAAAAAACCCTCATGTAAATGTAATTCTGTACCTTTTTTGAATTAATATACCCCTCGTGATGAACTCACGTACTACACTTACATTTTTTTAGGTGAACCCCCCAAGCTTGCTTAGAGACTTAAGAAACTATAGGTGCATATGTCTTTGACAGCTCTTCAGATTTCTTGGCATGAGTAACAATGTTTTTGTCTTTTCTCATTTCTTCCTCGGAGTGATCGAGTCCCAACATCACCAAATGAAGACTCGGTTTAATTCCAAGGTCTTCGATGGCTACTTGCACAAGTGCTTGCCAAACCAGAGCATAACATTTCTCGGTGACAAGATCATAAGCATATTTGTTGCTATGTTATACTCCCAATCTTGCCTCTTTAGAATTCCTTTCATCCGTGTGCTCAAGGTTCTTTGAGAAGCTTGCTCAGGGTTTATTTATATAATACCAATGGTCTCTTTTTTAATAACCCTAGAGCTTGAAGTAGGTGATTGAGGAGAGTTTGGGCTATCTTTAGGAGAAGTTGTTGTTATGTCCACTAAAGAGTCTAAAGAGCAATTGAACTAGCATTTAAGCACCTAGCATTAGGAGCAATTAGTCTTCTTTGTGGGTCCATGGTGGAATTTTGAGCTAATCATATCATTTATTTTCATAGCTTGTGAGCTTGAGCTAGGAAACTTACTCTCCTTGGTTGCCATAGCCACATTGGTAGTGAGCATCTTGTTGCCATCCCCCTCATGTGGAGGCTTATTTGGAGCTTGTTTTTCTAGAAATCCTAGTGGTGGCATGATAGAAGTAGCACATGATGGGTTTATCCACTGGTTTTTCTTCTTGCACTAAGGTGTGATGTTCTTTTGTGGTAAAAGACTTGCATCGAGGTTTCTTGAGTAGAGGTCACAATGTTTGGTACCTTTCGTATCGCCACAAGTGTTTAATCAATGCACTCAAGAACCTCTTGGAGTTGTGGCTCCATTTCCATAGCTTGCAAGATCGTTGAGATAATCTCATGCCAAAAAAGACGATGAGATTTCATGTTAAGTAGGTCCATTAGCATATTGGTTTTGATGTTGTATTCCTACTCTACTCCCTTGAGGGTTCCATCAATCCATTTGTCTAAAGGTTTTGTGGAATGTCCAACAATGAGTTTGCCAGTTGGGGAAGGCTCTATTTGCCTAGATTTTGAGTTTGAACAACATCGCATGAAAGTTTCTATGCCTTTAGTAGATGTGGGTGCTATGGTGTCTAATAGAGAGCTTGAAATACAAGGAGAGATAGAGTCAGGCTGACTTAAAGGGAGGGTTTTCTCTTGTTCCACGATAGGATCATTGGCTACTTAAGGTAAACCTATTTGTAGGGAGCCTCCTATAGGTATATTATGCCCTTGGAGTTGTTGTTGATATTGCACTGTTTAATTAATGCACTCTATGACCACTTGGATGTGTTCCACTCCCTTTGTAGGTTCTATTATTGTGCCCATTATTGATGTAGTAACATTGGTACACTACAAGATGTATAAGTAGTTTCATCCCAATATTGTATTGCCAATCTGGTGTTTTAATTACCCCAAAAGCCCGTGTGGTCATATAGCCTATAAAAAAGGACTCATTGACATGTTAGCTTGGGTAGGCTCAATTTGAGTTTCTTTGGGAAAAAGGTGTGCTATTGTGGTGAAGCTTGTTTGATCCTGTGATTGAGCTCTTAATTTTGCTAATTGTTGGTTGAGAATTAACCCTAGGCTTCTCTTCCTTGGCTATAATAGTTTCCCATATCTTAGGCATCAGTTCTTGTGCCACAACACTTGCCCTTGGCTAGTCAGATTCATTATTTTGGCCCATAACTTGTGACTTGTTGAAGGAATTACTTAAAGATGCAGTTTCAATTGGTACAAGGCCAAGATTTTGTACATTCCTTGATAGCAATGTGTTAACAAAATCAGAATTATTTGTCATGCTCATTTTCCAACCCTGATCCAGCTCAAATATTTTTTTTGGGTCTGTTTGAGTTTTTGGAGGTGATTGTTGAACTTCCGGTGGGCTATGTATCTCTAAGCCTTGTTTGAGCATAAATGTATGCCCGTAGCGTAGACTCAATCAAGCTATACACATAGGCCAATTGCTGCGGTACCACGGTCGACACATAAATTGGAGTCTCGACTCTCCAACGAGGGTTAATATATAATAAAACTTCTAATCTTTTGTCCAGATGTTGGAATTAGTGTGCAGATGTCGGGATCGGAATTAGTGTCTGGGTGTCCGGATTGGAATCAAAATGTTGTGGGTGGTTCCTGGCCGACATCGTGGTTTCTTGCTTTTGTTTTTACCTCTTCTTTTTCCAAAAAGAAAAGAAGAAGAAGAAAAAGAAAAGGAGCTGGTGCACTGCCACTCAGTGCAGTGCTCGAAAAAAAGTATTTCCCCATCAAGTGGAAAACCTTCATGTAAAAAATGTGAAATTATTTATGAAGGAAAATCTTGAAATGTGAAGGCTTTTATTAATACATACATTGGGCATGAGTTCCCCCATCGTCTCACTGAGGGTTTGCGATTTTTTTTTTACTGAACTATACATGAATCCTTCTCGGTCTAGGTTGAACAGGATACTATGAATTTGAAGAGGTATTTTATTCATGATTTTATACACTTATAACCATTTTTTGAAAATTTTGAAAAGGGCTTTTTCCTTTTCCCTTCAATTTGAACCGACTTCCCACAAACTTGAACAGGTTCTAGGTTGATACGAACCGCCCTTTTCCCGAACCCTCCCTCTCCTCCTCTCACTCCCTCCCTTTACTCGTCAAATGAGCCATTTATGGCCTTTCATAGAGAATTTTGAGACCTTAAATAGAAAGGGTATGGGTGAATGCATGGAAATAGAAATCATATGGGGGGTTATCATTTCATTTCCTTAAATAGAGAGGACATGGAGGGGTGAATGCATGCAGATAGCAAAAACATTTTGGTGCCATATTCTATAACTTCTCAAAATCCGAAGGTATTTGTACTTTCAAGTTTTAAATTTGAAAATATTTTTTAAAATATGCAGGTGCAAACTACACTAAATTCGGGTTTTTTTGGAACACTGAGCCGGTGGTGAGAGTTGCAGCAACCAATGTAGTTGGTGTGGTCAGTGGAGTAGCGAACGACAATAGTTGGCAGAAGCGATGAACGGCCTAACGATGGTGTAAGTGGGTGTGGGGCCATGGCACAAACGCGGGCAGAGCTAGTGGAAAGAGTGTGGCAAGAGTTGCAGCAACTAGTGTAGCCAATGTTTATTTTTGCAAGTAGGGTGTGCTTTTTCTTAAGAAGGCCTCTTTCAAATTTGTCTTTCAATGTGAAAGGCATATTTTTTTCTTGCCCTTCAAAAGATAAGGTTATCTTTGAAGTTTCTTCGTAAAACATTTACAAATGAAATGAAATTGTTATGTCATTGACCTATTGTGGTAACAATATATCCATTGACCCACTGTATTACAATCTCTTTGCTTTTGTTACTCTCAGCACAGTGAACCAATTGTTACCATGGTTCTGTTATAAAGCTTCATCAGTTTTCTCAATAAGCTATCACCAAATGTCTTCAAAAAAAGAACTAATTAATATGTAATGTGTATCTAAAGAAGCAACAAACTAATACCTACATGCCCTTCATGTGAAAGGTTCAATTTTTTTCACCCTTCCATGTGAAGGGCAAATTTTTTTATAGCACTTCAAGAGCAATACTCGATTCTTTTTCATACTTCTTTAGCTGGTCAAATTGCCCTTAGAAGGGCTCTGCAACCTTCAAAAATAAACACTGAGTGTAGTTGGAGTGGTCAATGAAGAAGCAAACAACAACAGCAGAAGCTGACATAAGCGATGAACGGCCTAGCGATGGTGTAAGTGGGCGTGGGGTTATGGCACAAATGCCAGGAGAGCCAACATGTGGCAGTCACTCCTTTCACACAGTACTTGCCTTGACATCCTTTTACATTTTTTACAAGTGAATTTTAGCATTGTAAGGCACCCAACCCTCTCCCATGCAAGTTCTAATGCCGTCTTTCTATTAATTTTCACATACTTTTTCTTCTATCACAACAGTAGTGGGACCTAGCCGATCTGACGTGGAGAAAAGGTGGAACCTCTTGATTTACCTTGAAGTTCTAGTGGGATATACACTTTCTCTAATTAGGAATTAAGGAGTCAATTAGGGATAATCATTCCTTAAGCAAAAAACTAAAAAATGCAATTCATTAAAAAGATCGAGTCTCCTCTTAATGCAATATCAAATCCAAAAAATTATGATCCAAGAGGTCAAATTCAACAAAATCAAACATTTCGAGCACAATGATGGTGTTCATTTTTCCCAATTCCAACCATCGAGGATTATCTTTTTTTCACAAAATTTTAAAAAATTATCAATTATAATACTTTATAAATCAAGCACCCAATCATGCATGAATGTTGCCAAAATATGTGCAAACAGAACCAATTAGACTAATAGCATGCTACGAACACAATGACAATGTTTGTTTTTCCCAATTTTGAAAATTTGAGAGCTAAAGGAGAGTTTTAGCTCTCTTTTGCTTTTGATAAAAACCCAAAAAATTTATGCAACAAACTCCTTTGCTACATATATCAAATTATGTCGATTCGTGTGTACATGCAAATAGACTAATTGGCATGCTACAAATGGAATGGCAGGGTTTGTTTCATCAAAATCCCATGATGTTTTGCTCAATTGAGCGATTGAAATAGTCTTTCAAAATGAAAAACTAGAAATTTCAATTGTGCATAACCCTCTTCAAATCAGGCTCCAAAATCAAGCACAGATCCTGCCAAATCATGCATACACATAACCAAATAGATAAATAAGCATGCTACAAATGCAATGACATTGTTTCAATATTGGAACATGAAGAAAGTTTGGGAGAGGAAAGATCAAAAGAGATGGGAATCACTCAAAAATTCACAAGTCAATCTCCTCCACAAATTAAAAAATCAATTGTATAACAATTTCATCTACACCATAGCCTGAGATAGGTGACACCAAACCTCTATAAGATGGACCTACCTCTATTGAAGGAGTATCGAGAATCCAAATAGAGTAATGCAATACATACCACATAGAACATGAGAGGGAAAGGGGCTAAAGGATGCCACAAAATGAGATTTTTTTCACAAAGGGCACAATGGAAAACTAGCTAGCCTAACGTTGGATATGGTTTGCCGAGGGCCCACAATATAGGAATACATACTACAAGGCACCAACCCAACATCATGAATAGATCCACAATACTACATGCTGATCAAAAGGATCTATTCATGGAGGACATGCTTCAAGCACCACAAGCAACCAATTCTCTTTTGATCAACTTTTCAAAGCTACTACCCTCTCCTTTTCTTGGTGAAGCAATCTCACCGAGCTAGTGGTAGATGCTCAAAAGTCATGAGTAAATTCATGGGTGAAAACAAAGATTTTTAGGATTACATGTCTAAAAGTCACTTGAAAAATATTCCGCACATCATCAATTTACCTCAAAGGTTTCAATGAAGTAAAGAGCACCCAACAGTGGCACATATATCACAAAAGCAAAGTGTAGAAAATGAAAAGATGCAGGGGAGAAGAGAGATTGATCTCTTGCAAGCAAACACACACTCACACAAACCCTAGAAGAGAACACACAAGGTTAGAGGCTAAAAATTATTCTTCTTCTTCACACAACAAAAGAGGTCTACAAAGAAGATAAAGTGTTTAACACACAGAATAGAGTATATATAGGTGGTCCATAATGTGAATACGCTAAGAGGAGTGGGTAGGTGTAGACTAGTTAGTGTAGTCCAGCTGTAGAATCTCCGGCAAAGATATGTCAGTGCTAGCTACCAAACTCGCCAGTGATGTAAATGTTGAATGGTCATGTAGGCACCTCGTGAGTGTCAGCTCATGTTGATCTTAACATCTCAACACTCCCCCTCAAGCTCAGCTCCAGCTCATGAACTCCAAGCATATCTCTTAATTTGTGGAGCTTCTCATCTCCCAAGGCCTTTGTGAGGATGGAGATGTCAACGACCTGCCTCTATGTGCTGATGTAGGCCAAGCACTACAACAGAATAAGGGTCTAGCAGCGTTTTTATAACTAGAAGTGCAATTGGGTGTCAAGCCTTTTTTGCTACTAGAAAAAATGTTATTTTTGTTGTAATGGATTCGCTGCTCAGCAGCAGGCGAACACTCTACACAACAAAAAAAGAGTAGGGTAGATTGGGGAGTCTACACAAGACTCCCCAATCTATTCCAGCTCTTTTTTTTCAAATTAAAATAGAGTCATAGTTTCAGATTTGTAACACAAACACAAATATAAGAAACACATACATTGTGGAGAATGCAATTGAGCCCAAAAAGTTATTATATTTCAGAAATTATTGGGCCTTTGGCCATATATACATAAAGTTTTTACAATACAGAGGTATAAAGAGGTGGGTGTCTAACTGGAATCCTCATTGGATTTCGAGTGACCTTCATCATCCGATTTCTCATCTTGCTTCACGCTGATAATCTAGACCCTCCTCTTCTTCTTCCCCTTCATCATGCATACATGCCATCAAGTGTAAGGTAAGCAAGAGCATTAAAATACAATTAGACATAGAAAAGAGAATGGCTTAGCTAACACATTACCTCATTAGCTTGAGTCCCCAAAACGGACTCATCCAAGCATACACCTTGTGTACGCATCCACGCCCACAATTGCGGATGGGGGGCTCTATACCCATAGTCATATTCCTCCTTTATTGGGTCATGCCTAAGAACCTCCCTCTACAAAAAACAATTAAGAAAATATACAATTATTTCAAGAAAACAATATAGTACAAAATAAAATGAAAGGAGAGAAGAAATGATACTTACAAAAAGAGAAAGAAAGGAGGATTTCCTGCCGGAGCCGAAGTGCGAGGCCCCTCGCTTTCGTAGTCGGCAACAAGCACTCACCCACCGCTTGTTGTTGGAAAGCACCTAGGTGCTTTCTCACGAAACTACATGTGTGAGATCCCCCTCCAGGGACGCCGGCGGTGGAAACAGCGTCGGCCTCCTGCGCGGGGGGCGGGGATCCACACTTAAGGCCTCTGCGGATGTCCGGACAAGAGACTATCCCGGCGGCAGTTCCTCCAAAACTGAGCCCGGAAAAACTCCCCTCGCCCAAAAGGCACGGGCGATTCTGCCATAGGAAAATCTTCTAACAGGGGAATTACTCTAACGAGTCAAAGTCTTAACCAGTTAAATTGATCTGACCAAACCTGAAGTCACATGGTCAGATCAAGAAGAGACTTGCACTTGGTCCATGGAATCATTGCTTTTTTCCTCCTTCAAACGAGGCACAACCGCCGCTGATCCCCTCCCACAGAACAAGGTCTTCTCAGGACTTAATTTAACTAATGTACCTAATCACATCTTAATTGTTTTGCAAGAATCCTCCGATATCCAGCAGCCTACCCCAACCGGCCCATGGGTTAGCCAACCACCCATCGACCACACTGTATTGGTGGGATTCCTTTATAAAGATTTGGTTGTGTTTTGCCGGGTGCTGAGGAAAAGAGTTCCCATGCCCCCTAGCCGGTGATTCATGCAAAAATTAAACCACGTACACACCCAATATGAAATTGCCATTTATAACAGATTCGGTTGGCTTTAAAATAGATTCGGTTGCCATTTATAACAGATTTGGTTGGCTTTAAAACAATCCTTCAATAGAAATCATAATATTACTGATCATTATCCTCCAAAATTCTGAGTCCAGCTGGCCAACCAACGAGATCCAGTATCAAAATTTGATTCACAAAAATCTTTCCTTTTAGTCCATCTAAATCTTCCTTGATGCATGCATGGGTGTCCTAGCAACCGCGAGCCCGTGCATCACCTGGGCAGAACCCTCTAGGATCCTCCTTAGGTGTCCTAGCACTTCACTGAGGGACCGCTTCGTCGGTCCTCGCACATTGTACCGGAAGCGCAACCATTTTAATCGTACCGAGGCAGGTCAAGACCTTGGCAGGCTTTGCCCCGCGAGCGACGTTCCTCGACGACTTCCCGCCAGCTGTTGCAACGAGCCTCCTCTTAGTAAAACACATGCCAAATGCTTCCTCCAACATTCTGGCGTAAAACAGTTCTTTAAATGAAAACGGAGGTTCTATGCAAGTAAAATTCCCAGTTTGAGATTGGTTCCACAAAAACCCCTTTTTTCTTAATTTCCCAATTTCATAACGAGAATCCTTGATTTCTCATCAAGGTAATTTACCCATCATTTGACTGATTGTCCAACTAGATTCTTGGTGAGTTCGGTCAAGGAAAACTAGCTTAGTCTATTCTTTGTATTTAGGAACTGGAATTGGTCTCACGAAGTTTTTGCTTGATTCAGATCGAGAGATGGACAAGTAGGTTTACTGTCCGTCCCTCTCAGTTCTAACAAGGAGTTTTTTCAAATAAACATCTAGTTTTGTGTAAATACCAATTTAGTGATTTAGCCACATAAAATATCTAGAGATATTCTTTCCGAGTTAATTTATCAACCTTAATTCCCTAGGTAGAATTATGGTGAAAATTTATCTTTTTACACCAAAAATTAATTCAAATATTTCTTTACTCAAAAATCATAAAGATTTTTCTTTTTACTAAATACCCATATCCATTTTTTTGAATAAATTTGAATTCCCTCTTTTTCTCATTTGATGAGAGAAATCCAAATATCATGGAAATTCTTCTTTTATCATCTATCTAAAATTTCTCTTTAAATTAAGTAAAAATATTCAATATTCCAATTATACCAAGAATTTCTCTTTTTCCATTTGAATGATTGAATTCCAAATATGATGGGAATTTCTCTTTTATCATTTGAATTTTTCCTATGCATAAACATAAATTTAACTAAAATTTCTCTTAAAAATTGCATAAAAGTATCCATTAATCCTAATATGACAAGAATTTCACTTTTTCCATTTAAATGATTGAATTTCAAATATGATGGAAATTTTATCCTTTAATTTTTTCCTATGCATAAAAATAAATTTAACTAAAATTTCTCTTAAAATTGAATAAAAATTTCTATTAATCCCAATATGACAAGAATTCCACTTTTTCCATTTAAATGATGGAATTCCAATTATGATGGAGATTCCTCTTTTATCATTTAAATTTTTCATGCATAAAAATAATTTATCTAAAATTCTTCTTTAATTTTAAATAAAATATCCATTATTTTAGTATTCCAAATTTTCTCTTTCTCCATTGGAATACATGGATCTCCATTATCATGGGAATTTCTCTTTTATCATCATAAAAATGAAATTACTAAAATTTTTCTTTTTCTCTAATTAACTATTTATGCATAAACATTAAAAATTAATTTTCCATGGATATGATAAGAATTATTCATTTGACATAGGATGACTAATCCTAGAATATGGTAGGAAGTCCTCTTTTCACATTATGCATAAAAATGATTTATGTATTAATTTTCAAAAAATTTACCATAGCTCTGCTGCTATTACTGATAATTTTCAATGTTTTCTAAAAGAATAAGACTTAGTAATAGGATTATGATAGAGTACTTATCATTTGGACCAATATCTAATTTATGGACTTAATTCCTAAGTTTACCATAATTTATGTAACATTAAAGCATAAAAAAGTCATTTCTTTGGCCTCTAGCTTGACTAGTGTAGAGTTTGATTTTAGAATTAGGAATTTCTCCATGAGAAGCATCATTTGAATATAGAATTGGTCATCGGAATGGCCTGTAAACTTTATGTGATTAATCATTAAAACTCATTAGAGAGCTTCATTTGCATTGAAAAACCATTCAATTGAATACTTCTCAAGCTTGAGAGGGGTTGAGATGCGAAAAACATTTAGAAGATTAAGAAAAAACCATACTATCCATCATTTGACTGATTGTCCAACTAGATTCTTGGTGAGTTCGGTCAAGGAAAACTAGTTTAGTTCAATGGCAGTCTATTCTTTGTATTTAGGAACTAGAATTGGTCAACAAAGTTTTTGCTTGATTCAGATCGAGAGATGGACAAGTAGGTTTACTGTCCGTCCCTCTCGTAGTTTAATTATTCGGTTTAGTTCTAACAAGGATTTTTTTTAGATAAAAATGTAGTTTTGGATAAATACCAATTTAGTGATTTAGCCACATAAAATATCTAAAGATATTCTTTCTACCATTTAATTTCTCAACCTTAATTCCCTAGGTAGAATTATGGTAAAAATTCATCTTTTTACACCAAAATTAATTTAAATCTTTCTTTTTACTCAAAAATCATAAAGATTTTTCTTTTAACTAAATACCAATATCCATTTTTTTGAATAAACTTGAATTCCCTCTTTTTCTCATTTGATGAGTGCAATCCAAATATCATGGAAATTCTTCTTTTATCATCCATCTAAAATTTCTCTTTAAATTAAGTAAAAATATTCAATATTCCAATTATATCAAGAATTCCTCTTTTTCCATTTGAATGATTGAACTCCAAATATGATGAAAATTCCTTTTTTATCATTAAAGTTTTATGGATAAAAATAAATTTAACTAAAATTTCTCTTAAAAATTACATAAAAATATCCATTAATCCTAATATGACAAGAATTCCCCCTTTTTTCATTTAAATGATTGAATTCCAAATATGATGGAAATTTCTCTTTTATCCTTTAAATTTTTTCTATACATAAAAATAAATTTAACTAAAATTTCTCTTAAAATTGAATAAAAATGTCCATTAATCCAAATATGACAAGAATTTCACTTTTTCCATTTAAATGATGGAATTCCAATTATGACGAAAATTTCTCTTTTATCATTTAAATTTTTCATGTATAAAAATAATTTATCTAAAATTCTTCTTTAAGTTTAAATAAAATATCCATTATTTTATTATTCCAAATTTTCTCTGTCTCCATTGGAATACATGGATCTCCATTATCATGGGAATTTCTCTTTTATCATAAAAATGAAATTACTTAAAATTTCTCTTTTTCTCTAATTAACTATTTATGCATAAATATTAAAAATTAATTTTCCATGGATACGATGAGAATTATTCATTTAACATAGGATGACTAATCCTAGAATATGGTAGGAAGTCCTCTTTTCACATTATGCATAAAAATCATTTATGTGTTAATTTTTAAAAATTTTAACATAGCTCCGTTGCTATTACTGATAATTTTCAATATTTTTCAAAAGAATAAGACTTAGTAATAGGATTATGATAGAGTAACTATCATTTGGACCAATATCCAATTTATGGACTTAATTCCTAACTTTACCATAATTTATGTAACATTAAAGCATAAAAAAGCCATTTCTTTGGCCTCTAGCTTGACTAGCATAGAGTTTGATTTTAGAATTAGAAATTTCTCCATGAGAAGCATCATTTGAATATAGAATTGGTCATATGAATGACCATTCTTTGGGGGAGAGAGATATATACATAAAAAACATCCTAAATTAAGCATAAAAGTAAACTTTATGTGATTAAAATTCATTAGAGAGCTTCATTTGCATTGAAAAACCATTCAATTGAATACTTCTCAAGCTTGAGAGGGGTTGAGAAGTGAAAAACATTTAGAAGATTAAGAAAAAACCATAAAGTGACACCTTACCTCTTGTTTTGCTTGATTCTCTATTCTTAGGAGAGGCCCCCAACCAATCAATTGGTTAGTATGTTGAGGAAAGCTCCAAGGAAGGTTGAAGAGAGAGAGAAGCTTCAATCTCTCCAAATTGTAGAGGATTTTTAGAGGATAATAGAAAATATGCTTATTCTAATGTAATATTAGCATGGTCTAGTTCACAGATGAGAATATAAAAGAATGAGGGTCTATTTATAGGTGAGGGAGGCCACTAATTGAGTCTAACTAAGTTCTAAAATTTTCTAGCTTTAGTTTGGCTGAATTTGGACAAGATTTGGACCAGTTTGGCTCCCTTTTTTATTTGGTTTGATCCAGGAGAGAGAGAGGAGAGATAAAAATATCCTAATATTTTTGAGTTTAAAACTCATTTACATGTGTGAAATAGGCGCCTCCTTGAAGACTCCCCCTTTCCTTACCAAGGTGTCAAAATTGTATGATTACTCCAAAATATCTCATTTTTTTTAGTAATATTTCATAATTTTTAACTAATAAATCTTGTACTCAATCAACTCTTCATCTTATGTGGGCATTTACTAATTTTTTGGTATTTTCTTTTATTCATTGGATTTATCTCATCCGAACACTTGGATTAATCTTATTGGTCCATAAGAACCTTAATTGGACCATAATCCAAAATTTTCAGAAAATCTTGACCCTTAGGCTAAGGTCTTTTAAATCATTTTTAATTGATTCCTAATGCACCTTGGAAAATTTATTTTGATTTTCTGTTTCAGGGAAACATATTTTTTATATATGTAAAATTTATATATCCAAAAATATCTTAATATTGAATTACCACTCTCTAGAAATTTTTATCTCACTAGGCAAAAACAAGGAAAAATAATATTTTCTTGTATTCAAAAACAGGGAATGATTACATAGGATTGAAGTAAAGCTTATTCATTATTTAGGCTGAGGAGAAATCTTACAGCATGCCTCCACTCCTCGGCCGTACACACGCTAGGCTTCTCTAAATTATTTTTCGCTGCTCTCTTGATATTTTCTCTCCTATTAGAGAGCAAAAGCTTGATGCACCGCTTCATCCACTCCTCGGAGAAGCACAGACCCGCATGTGGCACAGGGAACTCCGACTTAAGCACATCGATAACATATTGCTTATTACAAAGTTTATCTTGTGCTTTTCACTTTTTGAAGGAGTTCATGAACTCAAGGTTCGCAAGTACATGCATACAATTCATGACTTGCTTTCATCGTGCATCCATCTTCACGAGGGCACCATCCACATCCATGATGTATGGTAGGAGGCATGGATTGAACGGTCGAATGGGTCTCCTGGGGGCTAGCTCATACTGTGTAGATGATGAGCCCCCTGTTGGGGAGACACATCGAGAGACCTAGTGCTACTTTTGCCAAATGAAAAGCAGCTGCCTCCCCCCTGCTAGCACGTCTACTACCCCGCCAGACTCCCTACTACGTCGCCGCCATCATGGTGGTGATGAAGACAAACGTGAGGGAGCGGGGGTGGGTCTAGTAGAGGAAGGTGGTGTACCATGATGGGCCTGCACCACTCGTCCCTGTGCCTATCAAAGGTGTGGTCTGCCCGGACTAAGCAAGTGGGGTAGATTGCCCCCACAGCATCGACTGGCCAAGTGGAGTAGTCTGCCCCCATGGCGTCGACTGGGGCCCGCGACTGCAAGCTCGCCTCCTCCTACATATAAGATTAAAATATAAGACAAATAGAATGCATAAAAGATTAACTTTGTGTATGTGAAAAGGTTTGATGGAACCATACCTTTATCTGTGTAAACTATGACTAAGCTTGCTGCCCATATCATTCATTTGTAATGGATAGCAGATTGGCCAAATCGGGATCTTGTGAGACGGGTTGATCAACATTACTGCTACATACATGCATAGGCAAAAAAACATGATTGCTCTAACCCAAGCCATACTTAAAGCTTAGACAAAGAATACGATATATGATATTAGAACATTGTTAAGACATCCTACAATACTCCTTAGACAAGCAGGGTGAACAGTGCCCCTTGTGGATGATAGCTTCTAAGGACTTTCTACACGCTCCCCACCACTGAGTCTCCACTATTAAAGCTAAAGCAAATTCCTCATTGTAAGAGAAGGATAGTGAGAAGATCGAGGGCTCTCCCTCCACTATAACCACCTACTCGCGGATAACCACTCCTAACCTGACATAAGTAGCATTCTAGATGGCATATAACAATGCCCCATATCTCTATGCATAGGCCGTATGCATAGGTTGTATGTCTCTCTCTCTCTCTCTCCCTCCCAAGCCCTTCTCTCATTGCAGTAGGTCTCTCTTTCAAGCTTCTCTTTAGGATCCAAGCTATCTACCATCTTCCATTGTGTCTACTATGGCACTCACAGAAATAACAAACACCTCAAATTCATCATGAGTGAGGAAGGTGGACTTGCATATTCGCATCTTGAATGAATATGCACCTATCAGAAAAAAACATCTAAACGTATAGGAGAAGCAAGAAAGAAGACAGCAGGGTCATTGTAATGTGGATCTTTGGGTTGATGGGTATTTATATCCTAATGATCCTTCTTCAAATTTCTCTCCACCTTTCACAGACCTATCCTCATTCATTCATTTTGCTGGAGAGGGTGAGAATGGGCTCCTTGGATATTGCAAACGCTTAAGTATATGTGATGCATGTAAGGTTCAATTTCTAAACTCACAAATTCATAGCTTGCAAGTCACTTTGAGTAGTGTGCAACAAGCTCTCAAAATTGCACAGAATAATATTTTACAGCTACAGAGAGCGTGCAAAGAGAGAGGACCACATCCTCAAGTTACAGGATACAATCTCGCGTATGAAGAGCACACCCATGGGAGCCAGAGAGCAAAAGAGGACAATGAACAACATTCAGACACTTGCAATTGGTGGTGGTGCTCTTAAGCGAAGAATTCATGCAGCAAGGTTTGTTTGATTTTTGGTTATAAGTTATTCTTATTAGAGTGAATCTATTATTTTATTTTTTTCATTAACTGTTAATTCATTTTATCATATTATTGCTATAAGTAATCTTTGTTAGTTCATTACAGGGCCTTTCTTAAAGATGCGTGTGGTGATAATGGTCCTCAAGATATTGGAGATATGCTACGTGGTAGCTACATGAGAAAACATGACATTCTTTCCATAGTTCAAGATCCGCTACAAGAAGGTACGACAGATACTTGCAAATGAGATAATGAAAGATATAACTAACATTTTAGGCATTGAGGAAGTTCAGAATGCATGTGATGAAGTGGGCATAAGCACAAAAGGATACTAGGCTCTCCATCAATTACTATAAGATACAATTCACAAATAAGGCATCACCACCACGAAATATTTTTCCTGCCCCAAGAAGATTAAGATTAGCAAAGAGGACATGCAATGAAGATGTGCAATGTAAGATTAGAGAGTACCACTATGTCAATGATGTGCTGACCATTAGAGCTTTGGAAAAAAAGCAAGGCAACAATGGTAATATTGTGATTCCTTACAAACGAGTTCAACAATATATTTGTTAATCTACAACTTCTTCAGAAAGTTATGATCTTATTCTATGGATTACCTAATAATTGTAAGTAACTTTTGTCTCTTGCAAAGTAGTTGAAAATGTCTATGAAAAATCAACCTGGATTACCACTGTCATCAAAGCATGGATTCAGGGAGAAAAAATTGAGGTAGAGGGCAAGGGCACTTATACAGTAGATTGGCATTTGGGGGGGGACCTGAGTGAAGACAATAAAGTGCTTGCTTGGGTGTCCAAAATGTGCCAACACTCCAAATCCTTGTCCGTGGTGCATGAGAATGGTGAGGGAAAACAAACAAAAGTCAGGAAAGAAGAGGATACTTGAGAATCAAGATATTGAGCACGACCCCATGGACGATGTTGCTGGCAATTGGGTTGGAGTTGTCTTGTTTGCCAACATGCTAGTTGTGCCAAACATGCATAGAGACCCGAATGGAATCCTATAATTTCATTTGACCTGAAGAATGTCCACTTCTATACACTGCATACATTCATGCGTGTGTTTGACCGTTTGCTCAAGTGTCACATAGATTATGCATTTACCATGCAAGGCAAAGAACGACAAGAAGAAGCTCTTCATAAAGTAGAGCAACTACTCAACTCAATTGGGTGCCATGGTGGCAATGTGCAGATTACTGTTAGCAAAAAGACCTCTGGCATGAATCATGAGGTTGCACAACAAGTGTGCATGAGTGGAAATAAAGCAAGACATTTTTTGGAGAAGCTAGAAAATGCCAAGGACTCAACCAAGCCTTGGAACTTGTGGAAGGATTTATGCAAATGTACAACATTTGACTGTACCAATTCAAGCCTTGTAATTCTACGTGAGAAGGTTTGGTCAGACTTCAATAAGATGGTGAAATTTTTGACCAAAAGCAGGACAACCACAAAGGAGCAACAAAAATTTCAAGACGAGCTTTCTAATTTTACGAAGTCCATGGTTGATACATGGGGTGAAACTAACATTACGCACTACATGGTAAACACATTTGCTCTTTCCTACTGGATATTAAGAAATGAGTATGAATAACTACTGACTCTCTTAATTTTTTTGTAGCACATTCTTTATGCTCATGGTGCATACTTCATGAATGAGTATGGTTCTCTGGACATGTGGAGCACACAAGGAATGAAGAAATCTCACTATCAAGCTAGAGGAGTATATTTTAAAAACACCCGGCATCATGGAGGAGGGAAGACTCGTACAAATTACCTTAAGGAGATGTTTAACTGGTTTTACAGATACACTTTTGGGCAAAAATTATCCATGGAAAGGGCAGGTATGAGTAATTTAGCAAGGGCAGCACGAAATAATGCCAAATAGAGAAGATCACTAAAGTGGAAAGCTGGCACAGGACCAACATGTCATGCAGCATGGAGATCTTCACACAAAGATGCATAGGAAGAATTTGGAAGTAGAAACTGCTGCATCCCAAAGCTTGATGGAGACCTCTTCATTTTCTTGGTCAAGTTCGGGAACGGGTTCCTTACCAACAAACTCAGAAATGCCCATATCCTACTGAAGGGCTTGAAATTCTTCCTCTGAAGGAAGAGAAGCTTCATTCTCCTTGGCTTTTTTAAAGCACAAGGACATTGCTTCTGGGGCCTCTAAGAAGTTTTCTGTCGCTTCTATGTCCAATGCGAGAAATTCATCCTTATGCTCATTCTCTACGTCGAGAACACCAGCAGATGCACCTTCACAACTGTCTGCTATTATTAGCAAGATAGTAATCCTCCCTAAAATTGTAGAGTTTTTTAATGCGGGAGAGGAGGAGGTAATACTTCCCATTAATTAGAAAGGACGGTAGCCCAGGCATGACAAAATTGGATGTCAATCGCTCCCCATGGACAGATGACGTTCCTTCATCTGATGGTGGAGGCCTTAAACTCTGCCACATCAAAATTTGTGCTAAGAAGATCCTCCTCCTTCTCGGACACAAGCTTCTTCTGTAGACTGAGCACTTGAAATAAAGGACTGTTTTGATTTATTAGTCCTTCCTTTGAGCTCCTCTTTTGTGTAATCCTCCTTATCACCATGAAGAAAGAGATAGGCAACAAACCCAAAATGATATTCTAGCAACCTGCATTTCCTACCATCATGCACTGGGCACATGTTAACACAAATCTTGATACGTTGATCATCTGAGTAAGTGTCCCACCTCTTCGACATGCTTGAATTCTGAGACGAGGTGACTGTGAGGCTTGACATGTGGACATACGTAATGGACCCATAAGAGACGGTCCCTCCGCCGATCAACCTGCAATAGTCTATCCACTCTCCCTCCAGGGATGTCCTTGATAATCTCCTCCAAACTAAAAGAAACGTTGAACATATAGGCTCTACATGGCAGAAAAAAACTCGCACCATCTTTATATAGGTCAAATAATAGGGCTGACGTCACATGATTATGGATCAAACGCCACATGTTGAAGGGCTTATGTCAGTGTCGATTCACGAATTGCCACGTCGTGTAGGGTTGACGCAGTCAACGCATGATTACGTTTTGCTCTATAAAAAGGAGGAATATTTTTTTTCCACACTTTTTTCTTCCACGATTTTTTCCATTTGCGTTTCTCCACACTTTGCTCGTGCAGCTCGCTAAATCCATCCTTCCCAGCCCTTGTTTCAAGCGCCTATAAGTTTTTCTCTCTCTTCCCCTTTTCTTTTACTAATTTCGTTCATGGTGTGATATGGCAGTTCTCCATGTTTTTGAATCAACATATCGCTCCGTGGACGGTTAGGTGAATTTTATTTTCGTTCATGGTGTGATATATCTATTCTCCATGTTTTCGAATTGAAATATTGCTTCATGGACGGGTCTGAAAATTTTATTGATAAGTTCTTGTTTCGTTCACCGTGCTAAAAGAACGTTGGTCCAGATTTGGATTCCCCTTATCGCACGGTGGATGGTGGTCGTGTGACTTAGCTAATTACTCTGCCTTCTCTTTTCTAGTGCTGTAATGGCGTGCACAAAATAGACCGTCAGGAGAGTTTCAGTGCCAGAGCCATATCTAGTGCGCCTGATCCAGTTATGGTTCTAGATATTCCAGAGAAAATTCCAAAGGATGTCTTAAGTGAACCTATGCTTCTTGATGTCAAACCCAGCACCAGCAGGAACATTTCAAAGGCCAGGGTCACTTTGCAGCGGCAAAGAAAAATGTTTGTGGAGATAAGGAAGGTGCAGGCGGCTGTCAATCTCCTCATCCCCCCAAAGCTCCTTTCTTGAGGATTGTCAAATCCATAAGCGACAAAATAAAGTGGAAGGTTACTTTAAATGGCAGCGTAGCGCCGTCGCATGTCTTCAAGAGTCATGCAAGGACTTCCTTATAGACTTATTAAATGATAGTAACATTTGTGCTGCCCATGCCAAGAGGGTCACAGTAATGGACAAGGAGATGACATTAGTAATCAGAGTTAGGTATGATAAGTTCATGCAACCTCTACCATTTAGGGATAAGAAGGAAGCAGAAATCCTCTTCATTCCTCCTGCTTTGAAGAGGAATAGGGCTTCTGACAAGGTGGTTATTGAAGAGGTGACAACACCAGGTCCACAAGGGCTTAAGAGGCTTGTAAAGGGGGTAGATCTGAAGGGAAAGGAGACATTATTAGAAGAGAATGTCGATAGGGATGAGTTGGCAAAAAACCTTCTAAAGTTGGAGGGAGAGAATAACAATAGACTTAAGACTGTGCCTAGTCAGATTTTATATGCAATGTCTCGTACAGGCGCCGAGCAGGAGGAGTACCTCCATATCACTCCAATAGATGTTTATATGCTCGTTGAAAAGAATAGAGAGATCAATGACAGTATTGTGCTTACTTGTTTAAGGTGTGTACTCTTCGACTTTTTTTGAATGCTTTCTTATTTTGATTTCTTTTTTCCTTTTCTAATGTTTTTAATTCAATCTACAGGGTACTCTTGAAAGAGCTTTTTCCAGACTAGGCAAAGTAAGTATATATTTGTGATCCTTTGGTATCAACTATCCTGATTGACCCGTCGAGGTCTGAGGAGGAGGACCTTGCTCCTTATTTCCAAAGAGTTAGTCCGGGTACCTGCTTTATTGTGCTGCCATATATAGAGAAGTATGTATTTTCTTTGAATTTGAAGTTGTTGATGGAATTTAAGTTATTAGTTTCCTGTGTTATGTTTCTTATATTTTTTGTTTACTTTCTCAATTTCAGAGGGCACTGGTCTGCTTGTTTAATAAATGTGGTGAAATGCCAAATAATTTTTATGAATAGCCTTCTCGGAATGCACAGACAGTCTAAATTGTAAGTCTATATACTTTATATCGTTTCCTTCTTGCTTCCTAATTGTTGATTGTAAGTCATTCTTTATATCGTTGACTGTAGGGCATGTAAGAGGGCGATTGCATTGATTGAAACTCTATGTCCTGAATTGAAAAAGGATATAGAGTGGAAATTTCTCAACCAACCCGTTCCTATGCAAAAGGATTCACACTCACGTAATCGCAAATTTCTGGAAGTTCCTTCTTTCCAAGTACACTAATTTTGACAGCTTTGTAAGTTTCTTGTGTCACTGTAATATAATTTCTCTATGTTCATTTCATGAGAGGTCCCACATTATTCTAATTGGCTTTTATGTTGTTGTGTAGTCTGTTCTCTCTCAGACGAGTTCTGGATGTGGAGTGTGTAGGCAAAGGCAATAAACATTATCCTCGATAATATAATTATGCCTGATGACCATGACTCGCCACTTCCACCAGTTTGCTGGCACTAGTGCATCAAAAAAGAGAAAAAAGATGCCGTTTCATTCCCCTATTAAGCATTTCACCTTTAAACAAGGAGTCTGAAAAGGGAAGCAAGGGCAAGGCAAAGAGGAAGCATGTACATACCCTTCTGGCTGTGCCATGTATACTTCCTCTTGTAGATCTCCATTCAGAAATGCATTCTTGACATCCATCTGATGCATTTCCCAGCCATTAGCTGTAGCCATAGCAATGACTGCTCTCACTGTGCCCATCTTAGCCACTGGGCTAAACGTCTCATCATAATCCAATCCTTGGGTCTGTGCATAACCCTTTGCTACCAATCTTGCCTTATGTCTTTCAATAGAACCATCAGATTTGCACTTCACTTTGTAAACCCATTTACATCCAATAACATTCTTGTCCTTTGGTAGTGCAACCAAGTCCCATGTATCATTATGGACCAATGCGTCCATCTCTACATCCATTGCTTTTTCCCATACATGCTCTCCAATAGCCTCTGTATAGCATGTAGGTTCCACATGCTTCACCATAGATGTCATGTATGCATAGTGCATAGCAAAATCTCTGTATGTCAACCTGTCACAACAGGATATCTGACCCTCTGGGATCTCCGCAATGCATGCGGGTCACTCTGTACACCTGTGACTCTAGCATGTGGTGGCACATATCTGTCCTGTCTAGCACCAGGTGTGCGTAAAACAGGTATGCCAAGCTCCTCATCCAAACTCTCAGAACTAGATGACTCATATCCTGTGATTCCAATTCCTTCGACTTTCTTTTTGCCTTTGTCCATAGCACTACTCCCAGTGCTTACACTTTCATGCCTCAAACGTCCTGACCATGGACGTACACTGCTACTCTCAGCTTCTGCTGGCCCAGACATAGTAGTAGAACTAGAACTTGCTTGTGATGGCAAGTTCACAGGCACATCAGCCTCAAGTGACTCAATAACACCCTCATCTTTTGCTTTATACCAACTAGCAAGCTCATCAAACACCACGTCACGTGAGATGACCACTTGTCTAGTTTGTGGATTATATGGCTGCTGTAGGTGTTTTGTTCAATATATAAACTGCAGTAGCACATGCTTCTGCCCAATAGTAATCTGGCATGCTCTTTTCATTAAGCATCGCCCTAGCCACTTCACATATGACTCTATTCTTTCTCTCAGCCACACCATTCTGCTGAGGTGTATACCTGCAAGTCAATTGTCTTCTTATTCCATGCTTCCTCAAGAAATGCTCAAAAGCCTTTGAGGTGTATTCACCACCTCCATCTATCCTCAGACATTTAATCCAACGGCCATACTGCTTTTCTGCAAAAGCTTTGAAATCCATGAATTTTTCCAACACTTCACTCTTCTCTTTCAGAAAGTATATCCATGTCATCCTGCTGAAATCATCTATGAATGTAACATAGTATAAACTGCCTTTGATAGATGGGTTTTGTGCAGGACCCCATACATCACTGTGTACTATCTCAAGTGGCCTGTTACTCATATTTCCTTCTCTAGGAAACCTCAATCTTGCCTGCTTCCCAAACTGACAGGCTTCACAAACATGCATATGTCCATCATATTTGAACCTAGGCAATCCATTGACAATGCCTCTTGTTTGCATGTTCTTTAATCTCTGTATATTGACATGGCCAATCCTCTTGTGCCACATATCAATGTCCTGTACCACATTCCTGCTCTTTGAGAACATGGCTGATTCTAGCTCAGGAATTCCAGCATCCAGCTTAAACAATCTTCCTTCTTTCTTGCCTTTAGCAATCACTCTACATCCATGTTTAAAATCTTCAACGAAGCATCCATGCTCATTGAATCTAACCTGTAATCCCTGTTCTACCATTTGACCAACTGAGGCCAAGCTTTTAGTGATCAAAGGCACATACAGCACATCTGACATAGACTTTGTCTGACCATTGTGCATGACCAATGGTACACTTCCAACATGTGTAATGACATGCTGAGTATCATCACCTGTTTCCACATAGCCTTTAACATCCATTGGCTTCATGTGCTCAAACCATTCACCATGACATGTCATATGGTTTGATGCTCCTGAGTCCATATACCATGTATCATCATTCTCAGCATTTGTTGTCATAGAACCCACAACATGCTTCATGGCAAACAAATGATTTGCAGTTCCATCATTGCTACTTGATGCATAGTTGTTGCCACCATGTTGTGCATAGTTTCCACCATAATGACCACCACGTTGTGCTCTTCCCCCTCTCAAATCATTCTGTTTGCGAAAACAATCTCTCGCCATATGACCATATTTGCCACAATAATGGCATTCCACATCTTGCATAGAATTTTGTTGGCCTTGCAAACGTCCTCGTCCACGGGGGTTACCTCTGCCTCTTTGAGGGGTATATCCACGACCACCTCGAGCACCATAAGAAGGCTGAAAATTCTGTTGTGGAGGCCTATCTTGCCATCCACGACCATTACCACCACGTCCACGTGATGCGAATCTCCCCCTGCCTCTAAAGCCTCTCTGCGAGTAGAAAGCCTGATTTTTGCCATCATCATGGCTAGTAGATGCATCCAGAAATGAATCACTGAGCTTGATTTCCTCAACCAATAAGAGTGAAACCAACTCATCGAAGTCGGGTAGACCTGTACTCCTCACTGAGATAGATGTATCAAAAGATTTGTATTCCTTGCCAAGACCACGCAAGGTAATATCCACCAAATCATCATCAGGCATGGGGGCATTTATTGTGGCCAATGCATCTGCAAACTTCTTGATTTCTTGCACATAATCATGTATGCTCCTTTTATTCCTTTTCACATTGTGTATCTGCTGTCGCAATTGAGACTTGCAAGCACTCGTATCTGTATCAAACATCTTGACCAAAGTATCCCATGCATCTTTGGGATTCTCAGCATCCTGAATGTGTATGAGCATAGCATCAGAAATGCATATAGACAAATAATGCAGCACTTTGAATGCTCTCTCTAACCACTGCTTATGAGCAATAAGCTGCTGCTGTGTAGGTTGCCGAGGTAGCTCTGGCTCTGGCTCAGCACCTGTAATGAGATTCCAAAATCCTTTCCCTTTCAAGAAACTCTTTATCCTGTACTTCCATGCCTGGAAGTTCTTCCTATCCAGCTTCTCACCAACAATCTGAACTGGATTATCCGACATGTTGCTCAATTCGTACACCTTCCGCACACTTCAAATCTGTAAATGAGCCTTCCTCAGCTCAACCACACTCCAATGAATGTTCCAGATACTCCAAGATAGCCAACAAACTCCAAATTTGATGTAGAAAATCAACCTGTAATCATCCAAGATGAACTGACTCACTCAGTGCGGGATACCCTGAATTGACACGCCTTTCAAGGCTCCAAATCGCAATGTAATGGTGCAATCAAGTATAGGAAACTTGCATTGACACCTAATGAACCTCAATGTTGAGTATCAACTCCATTTGACATGTGTAATTATCAATTTTTGAAAACCCCTTTCTCTGTTTTTGGAAAAACCAGAAAAACCAGTAATGATTTGGCTCTAATTTCTTCAATATTTCACCAAATTGAGCAACCAGGCATTCATTGGCTTAGCAATAGTGTCCATCAAGTCCATGTAAGAGGAATTTGTCCAATTGTAAGACACCAAAGATTAATTGCTCAATTAAAATGCTCTGTTTCTCTGCAACCAGTGGACAGCCTGTTTTAATCAGCTCATTCCCAGCTCAATTAAGCATTATTGACCAAACAAATCACATAGCCCTCTTCTCCAAGATGTAAAGCATCCAATTGCTAAGGAATTTTTGGAAGATATCAATCAACTAATGAGAAGTCGATCTCCTCGTGTCAGAACGGACAGTTTTCAGCTCTGTTTTCCCCTGTCTGGCTGCGCCGCCTGCATTCAGGGTGTTTGGGAGTGATTGAAGTGACAATTGATGTTGTATTTAGGTGCCCAACACACTTGGGTATGTGTGCAACCCACCAATGCTTTGATTTTCACCAAAAATAGGCTCCAAATGCATCAATTTTTGACTGTCTTCTCTCTGTTTTGTGAGAGCTCAAAAAACCAGTAATTTCACTCAATCAAATGCATGTAAATTGCTCCAAAATCACAGTAGGGCTTGCATAGAAGTTGCCAATACATCTCTCATTGTCAGATACATGTTTGCTTTGCCAGAATCACACATATTTCCACCATACATCAATGTTCCCAAGCTTTAATGGAAAGCTTCAAAAACCAAAATTTTGCTTTGCTTTGATTTGCTCTAAAATGCTTTGCTTTTTCCTGTTTCACCTGCAATCCGCTCAAGGATGTTTAGAGGACCTTACCCGGTAGGCCAAGCTTTCAGATCTGATAGTATTTGGTGTGCTCCAAGCTTCACAGCTCCAATGGCAGCTTCACAGCTTCTTTTCACAGCTTCTTCTTCTCCCTCTTCACTCACTCACTCATAAACCCTAATAAACAGCACAAGGCTCTGATACCATGTTGAAAGAACGGTAGAGGAGGAGGAGACACACACACAGGAGCAAACCCTAATGTATATTGCAAACCCTAACCATAGAGGGAAGCCATGTCCACTCTCACACAAAGCATAATACACTAATCCATAATCCACACAACACACAATGAGTTGTGTCCACACTCTACTAACCCTAGCTAATGTCCACACACTATGACCAGCTGGACACGCGGTCATTTATGTCTCACACATGTTCCTACCTAATCTGCGAGCACATAGCATAGCTGGCTCACACTGACATCGAGCTTGAATCTCAACACCACTCAAGTAGCGAAAGATGCATTTAACTGCCTTCCAATGCTGAGACCCTGGGCTATGCATAAACCTGCTCACCTGTGAGACTGCAAACTGAATGTCCGGCCTTGTAATGCATACATAAATGAGGCAACCAACAGCTGTCTGATAGAGTGTGACATCAAAGTGATCTCCAGCATCATGAAGACTCAACTTCAAACCTGTCTCCATTGGAGTAGCAATAGGCTTGCAGTCTTCAAGGCCAAATCTCCGCAGCAATGTCTCAATATACTTTGTGTGACACAAAGCAATACCTCCATCACACTGCTTAAATTGTATCCCCAAATAATGATGCAAATGCCCCAAATCTGACATCTCAAAAGAGGCATTCAAATCAGCCTTAAAATCAGCAATATGACTCTCATTTGGTCCTATGAGCAACATGTCATCGACATAGAGAGCAATGATTAGATGTACATCATCCACACGTTTAATATACAAAGTGCTTTTTGTTGGACTATTCTGAAAACCATGTGTAGTCAAATATGCATGTATCTTTTCATACCAAGCTCGTGGAGCTTGCTTTAAACCATATAAAGCCTTTTTCAACCTGCACACTTTGTTTTCCTGCCCTCTTTGAGCAAAACCATGAGGCTGCGATACATACACCTCCTCATCCAAATCTCCATTCAAGAACGCAGTCTTTATGTACAACTGATGTACATTCCAACCATTATGAGCTGCCAATGCACAAATGCTACGAATGGTAGTCATACGACAAGTGGGAGCAAAGGTCTCATCCAAATCAATGCCCTTTTCTTGAGCATAATCCTTTGCAATAAGTCTAGCCTTATAGCGATCAACGCTACCATTCTGGCTTTCGTTTCAACTTAAAAACCCACTTACATCCAATGACCTTTTTACCAATAGGCAAATCACACAAAGACCATGTACCATTCTTCATTATAGCATCATATTCACTTTGCATTACAGCCAACCAATTTTTTGATTTTTGTGCCTCATCAAATGAAAGAGGTTCTTCCTCTTCACACATACTAGACACAGCCAAAGCATAACAATTTGATGCATAAGAGGCATGCTGAAAACCTGAACGAGTACGATTAGAAATAGGTGCATCAATTTTACTATCACGCAAGGTTTGCACCAGCCATTTAGGCATACCTCTAGCCTCTGCTCATTTTCATCCCTATCCTCAGAAATAGGCTGATCTATGATGTCGTTTGAAATCTGCATAGGCTGAATATTTACCTCATTAGGACTTACATTTGAATTCCCACCTGTAAACAAAGGCAACAACGTATCAAATACATCCCGTGAGCTCACACCTGTCGCTTTGGTACATGATAACAAAGGCTGCACAGCATCTTCCACAAAAACAACATCTCGACTAATCAAGATACGCTTTGACTGCGGATGATACAATCTATAACCCTTGCTCTCAGCATTGTAACCAACAAAAATGCATTTGATAGCCTTATCATCCAATTTTCTATGTTGTTGCACATGCACTAAAGCATAGGCCAAGCAATCAAAGACACGCAAAGTGACCAATAGAAGGCTTCCTACCATGCCAAGCTTCGTATGGAGTAACAGACTGTAAGGCCTTAGTGGGACACCTGTTGAGTACATATGCAGCACACATGACAGTCTCAAGCCAAAATGCATGTGGCAAAGCTTGGCTCTTGACCATACATCATGCCATCTCCATAAGTGACCTGTTTTTCCTCTCAGCAACACCATTTTCGTATACGGCACTCTACATTGGTTTTTTATCCCACGACTAGCCAGAAATGCATCAAACTCTTTAGACATGTACTCCCTCCCTCAATCAGAACGGAGGGTGCCCACAGTACAATTGGATACATTTTCAACCATAAGCAAAAACTGTTTGAAGCACAAAAACACTTTGGACTTTTCCTTCAGTGGATATACCCATGCATGCCTTGAGTAATCATCAATGAAAGTCACAAAGTACAAGTGTTTACCAAATGACGGAGTTTGCATAGGCCCACATACATCACTATGTACAAGTTGCAATTTGCGAGAGTGGCCGCATAGGACCATCCTTTGGAAACGTAGAACGCTGCATTTTGCCCAAAATACAGCCTTCACAAACATGTTTTAACGGTGCCTCAAGAGGAGGCAATGAAGCAACCATATCAAATTTCTGCAAACGCAGCAAACTAGCAAAGTTCAGATGACCAAAACGAGCATGCCATAGTTTTGCATCTGAAACTGCCTTTTCATGAGAAACTGCATTTGCTGAATCTTCCACAACTTGTCATAAGAATTGAGCCTATACAGCCCACGAAACAAGGTGCCAGATGCAATAATCGTATCACCAAAAGTCAAATCATGAACAGTACATTTGTCATCCACAAATTTGACTACAAGTCCAAGTCTAGCAAGCGCAGAAACAGACAATAGATTCTTCTTTATCCCTGGCACATACAAAGCATCTGAAAGTGTGAAAGCGCTACCATTTGCAGCAGAGTAAGCATAATTTTACCAACGCCCTTTACTGGGTAAGAAGCATTATTGGCACGTGATAGTATTCCCATTAGGGATAGCCTCAAGACAAAGTGAACATATCACGATGCAAGGTAATGTGCTTTGTAGCACCACTATCAAAATACCATACATCAGAGTCAACAAAAACTGCCAAACATGCATTATGTAGTACAGATGGGTCATACTGGCAATACACGCTAAACGCCCATTCTGTATCCTACACAACATTTGCAGAATTTGCATTTGTAGAAACATCCGCTATTGTGGCTGCATTTGACTCTTTCTTCTTTGCCTCTTTAGCCTTTAGCTTAGGGCAATTCTTAATGACGTGATCAGTTGCCTTACAATAGTTGCACCTTTTTTTTTTTTGCCTTTATCAAGAGCCTTCTCAAACTTATTATTGCTACCTGTGGAAGGAGAAGAAGTTACAGACCTACTAGTAGGAGAAGAAATAGTGGAAGGGGCTGCCTTACCACTTCTTCTCTACTGGGTAGCAACAAATGCCTGATCAATCGCATGCTGCGCTTGCCTGGACTGCGCTTCTTGCAAGAGCTTGTTGACTAAAGTATCATACTTGACAACATCAGGTTTGTCCTCAGTAACAAGTCTCCACATGGAAGCAAAAGTCTGATATGACTCAGGTAAAGCATCAAGAACAGTCTGCACAAGAGAATGATCAGGAATAATCTCACCTACAGAAATCAACTGTTCCTTGAGATCTTTAATCTTAGCAACAAAAACATTCATGTCATCATCTTCCTGCATAATCTTCGAATCTATCTCTTTACGCATGTAAGAGATTTTTGCCTCGTTACGACCTACATACAAACAAACTAGAATATCCCAAGCTTGTTTTGCTATTTTAGCTGAACGAATATGTGGAGTGATGTTACGTTTGACAGAAAGTGCAATCAAGGCATGAGCCTGCGCATCTTTACCATCCCAACGAGCTTGTTTAGCAGTGGGTAAAACAGCTGCAAACAGTAGAGCTGCTAGAACCAACATCCTCAACAGATCCTACATCCACAGAACCTGGACGTACATGCATACCCTGCACAATGTTCCACACTCCTTTTGCAACCAAAACATGCTGCGTCATGTATGCCCAAAGTGGGTAGTTGTTGTCTCCATCCAATTTGTCATCAGTAGCACAACAGACAACATGCGAAATACATCATTGATGTTATCAGCCATGGCCACCCCACTGACTGAAACTAATGCAAAAGCTACCTGTAATGAAGCAAAGACTAAACAGAGAACAACTCGTGCTATGTAGCATGGTACATAATAGAATACGTATGCCTGTTTTACAGAAAACTGCACTGTCGAAATTTTTGCACAAAATGACGAAAACACTTGTACAGAACTTGTAATGCAAAAACGGAGCCCGAAACGACCTCAGATGCAATTTCTGAGAACGCCAAGGCCTACGGGCTTATCTATAGAGTATAGGGACCTGCAAAAGCGCTCGTGAAAGCTCACCTCAATCGGAGAACGTGAGTCAGAGGGTGCTAGCAGCGTAGCCCTGGGAGCTGATGCCTGCTCTGATACCAATTGTTGGAAAATTAGGGTGGCAGGAAAGCACACAAAGCTTGGAGAAGAAGAAGCAAGAATGCACACAACACACAATGTATTAGATTGTGTCATCAATGTACAAAGATAAGTTAGCCCTAGAATGATGGGCGTATTTACAAGCCGGGGAAAAAAACCTCCTAAAGAGGAAAAAAGTGCCCCGGCGGTCCGAATTGTGTTCACACACATCACTGCCTATATATATGGCAACACAACTTCCACTACACCACTGGGCAACCGAATGCATATGTGGAGAGGCAAAACAACTTGTTCATCTGCCTGCATTGGGACCCAACAACTATTCTTTTTCGTCCACCGCTCATAATAGAAGCGTATGTGTAGTGTGGCACGAGCTTTGAGATACCGAAATGAGACACTAGATTCTACTATATTGCACTTGAATGTGTCATCCTTATGTATCCCTTCTATAGTCTTCCATTGGTCTCCAAGCAAGGCTACCATGTCATCACCTAATACCTTCTTGCACACAAACATGGTAGGTGTTTGTGAGAAACAAAATTGATTGAACATCTTGGCAAAAAGATGTATTGGGCATACCCAACTAAGACTCAGATCGAGAGGACTTTGCAAAATTCAAAGACCCTTGTATATCACAAAGCATCTTTGATTTCATGACCATTACAGTCCAAGCATCTGGAATTGGCCATTCTATAGAAGATAGGGGTGGAGATGTGATTATCTGTAGCTTACTAAACCCACCGTCCTGCTTTGGCACCGAATAGGAGTGCCAATAAAAGAAGACCTTTTCCTTAAGAAGTTCTGCACTTGTTTTACAAGAAAACATTGCCTAACCAATGGAAAGGCTTTCCAATGGCTGCTCCTCTACCATGTTTGAAGGAAAAATATCTGCAAACAAGAAATAAGTTGACTTAGATTGAAATATCTCTGTCATGAAAACCTCACATGCACCTTTCTACCTGGGATACTTACAATTGTATGGAAATTGAGTTTGTTGGCGAAGATGGATAATTCGTGCTATGTAAATATGTTGTATTGTGGCCACTAGTTTTCCATTGCTTGCCTTCTTGAAGCCTTGTAACGACCTTTCCAATGGTGCTCCAGTACATTTTGTCGTCGAACTCGATGAGGCCTGATTGCAGCAGGCTGTAGATAAATGCCTCTCCCACCCAAGCACCATCATCGTCCTTCTTGTTGTGCAAGGATATCTCCTCAATCTCATCTTTTGGTCTTCTTGGTGCGGCCATATCTTCTTAGAAGCTAGAGTAGAAAGGTTATGTTTAGAGTAAAAAGGAAAGAGATGTGCAGACTAAGGTTTTATGGGGAGCCTTGA
This sequence comes from Cibotium barometz, assembly GCF_041138505.1. Taxonomy (NCBI): domain Eukaryota; kingdom Viridiplantae; phylum Streptophyta; class Polypodiopsida; order Cyatheales; family Cibotiaceae; genus Cibotium; species Cibotium barometz. The sequence continues at coordinate 8,326,211 of NC_141079.1, forward strand.
AAATGAAAGAGATGGAGCTCTCAGAAGGGAGGGAGATTAAGATGATGGAGGAGAAAGTTTAGGGTTTTGGGCTTTGATGGTTTCATTAGGATTAGGCAAATGAGATAGAGATGGAAGAGAAAGGGAGGAAGAGTTTAATTTGGACGTTCAAGAGGGAAAGCGGACTTGAAAATGAAATTTTTGATTACAATGAAATTTGAGATGGGTTTTTGGGGGGAAATGTGAGTTTTGGGGGGGATCTCAAAAATTTCAAAGTTTTAAGGATTTTTTGAGCCACGAAAATGGTGGGACCATACCTACCCTAAACCCCCTACTTTTTTAAAGGGACAAGTGTAATTATTAGTACTTAAAGCCTAGTCCTCCTCCCTATAGCCTAGTCTCCCTCCCTATATTCAAAGGAGACCAAATGTGCACAATCCTCTATTCCTATTGGTCCGTTGCTAATTACTTTCATTAGTAAAAAGCCCAAAATATGTCGAAATACCCCCTAATGTACTGGACAAGACAACTATGGTTTGCTTCTTACTACTCCATGTCACAACAACACTCCCCAATGAAAACATAAATCCACTGGTAGATCTCTTGTCTGAGATGCTACCTGCCCAATCATTAGGAAAAAGGGGAGCTCATTTTGGGGCCTTTTAGGGTTTGGAGAAAATGTCTCGCAAACCAATCAGGAGAAGGCCAACGTAACGTAGAAAATCCACAAAAAAAGAGTGAAAAATAGAAAATAGAACAGTACTTTATGGTGGCAGAAGCGTGCGAGATGAATAGGGAGATTTGTTTTTGATTCTCTTCTCCAGCATGAGATTTTAGTCCATCTTTGAGCGTAAGAGTCTGTTTGAAACTTCCCGCTCGCGACAATCCAATTTCCTTTCTTCTCAGACTTTCGAGGGACTATTCCATCTTCGACAAGCATCTCTCCTTGCCATAGCTTTGTTGTAATTTGCTCTCTTCAACATTTCACCTGTTGTGGATATCCTTTTGTTCTTTCTTTTAAGTCGATCTGCATTACTTAGAATGTTAGATTAATTGAAATCTAACATCATACTATCTTTCTTTTGTGTTGGTTTCTATTAGGGGTGTGTTAGATTCGGAGCCTGAGATGGCACCCAAAAACAATGGACGCAACATTAGAAAACATTCGGTGGGTTTAGATGGTGAAGACTCTGTTGATGTACGAAACACATCTTTGCCACGAAGGCCTATCACACAGATTTCAAGCATAGAGGTTTCCAATATTGTAACAGCAAATGCTAGTTGGAAAATGTTTGAAGTGGGAAAAGGAGCTTGGGTACTAATGCAACCCAAGAGGATCAGGAAGAAGAGCAAAAAGCAACAATCAACGAGTACTTTCCTGACATCCTGGAAAGGGAGAGTAAAAGGTTTTAGAGTGAAAGAAGGCAGAAGATGTGTAAAAGTTATTCTGGTGCAGCATGTTTATATGCATCGAGAACTTCAATTGCGAGAATATCCAGCTTATCTTCCACATCATAGACCAAATTGTAAACACATAATATAACTTAAATTATTTTCAAGGCACAATTGTTTCTCTCTTTCTAACTAAGATGATCATTCTGAATGTTTCAGATCTATATCCTTCATCATACGAGGAGTGGCAACCAGTGGAATGCATTTTAGGATTCTTCAATGTCGTACATGGCGCGATAGGAGAGCTATAGTACAAAGGTAGATCTGTAAGAGACTTGGCTAAAGCGGGTATTTTTTTCTATGATCGCTTCTACCAGCTATTGGACCATGCTCATTCTTATGGCATATTGCAAAGGCAAGATTTTTTGGAATGGAATATAATAGACTGGCCTGTTCCCGATGGAAGTATAATAGAGGCATATAGAGCCAAACTATATGCAGAAGTGCAGCATTCATTGAAACCAAATATTACAACAAGAATAGTCAAAATCACAGTTTTTATGCCTGTCAATGTTTTCATAGATATTTTTCAAGAATATTCAATCAGAGTTTGTAAGACTATGTTTTCTTTTAAAGCAAAAGGCTGTGATGACATTCTAAAATTTTTTGATGATGATGGTTGGGATAAAATTTTGGCCAACACTATGCATTGTGAGGTTGTCCATGATGACACAATCAATCTCAAGTACATGTTTGCCTCCCAGAATTCTATTTTCTCATTTTACTATAAAGGAAGCAGGATGATAGGTACACAACTAGTACCAATGGAACAAGATGAGAGCTCTTCATGTCTAGAAAATGATATTATTGATATAGATGTTGTCGAGAATGGCATTTTAATAGCATCCATCATAGTTGGAAGATACTGCACACTCTCTCGATTACGGAATGACATTATAAACGAGACTAAAGGGAGTGTCTGCATGGGATTTTCATTCATTTTAAACAACAAAAAGGTAAACTCAGTTTCCTAAAGTACTCATTCAAGATTGGCAAAATTGTTTTATCAAAATTTTAATTCAAAAAATGTAGACATCTCATTTTCAAACTGTGATTTTGTTTCAGATACTGCAAAGAAGAGAAAGCAAGATACAATGCAGAGATATTGCAAGCAGAACAATTCAGATAGTTCAATCATCTTGAACTCAGGTACAATAGACAATTCATATATACTTTTACCAGACAGTAAAAGCATTATAGAATTCTTAACATTTTCAAACCAAGAAGTTATCCATAGAGAAAAAGTAATTGCATTTATCTTTGCATTTACTGTTGTTGTTCTCAGTACAGAGGAGGGTATATCTACAGATGTACAAATAATCCTATATTTGGGTTTCTAGCTCAGGCTGAGTTTTGGTCCAAAGACTCAGATAAAGGCTCCTTGTCGATATGGCTCTCCCTCGGCTTCTCCTTTTGCTCCTCAGTTACATCCGAAGACTTCATATTTCGTGGGAGAGGCTCATCTTCCATTTTCATCCCCTCGGGCACTTTGGAAGGTTGCTCCTGAACTTTTTGGAACCCATCAAGAATGTTATCATTTAGATTGAAAGATTTCAAATAATCTTTCTGCTCAGTAATCACTTCTACATCAATATTGGAAGGGGATATTGGCTCGTTTAGAATTGGAGGAGATTCAGGAATAGGAGAAGCAAGTCGTAGCAACCTCAAAATTGTATTGGCTCTGAAACTATAGACATAGTCAGAGCCAAAACTATCTTCTTGCATCTGCAATAAAGAAAATATTATTTTCAAAAACTGATTGCATTTATGTTAAAAAATTTGATGATTGTAAATCTTTTAACTTACAAACTCAGGCTGCTTCTCTCCAAAGTAGGAGTCCAACATGTATTTAGCTGTTATAAGTAATCTCCATCCACAAGAATATGGGTCTGATTGTTGTGGTGTCTGTAAATAAATTATGAGAATTTAAATAAAGATAAACAGTTCTCTATACAGAAGATAAAATAAGATTGGTGTTCTTCCACAAACCTGCAGTGCAATTAGTTCAATAAGGTTGAGTAAATTTATATTTGGAGGACATAAGTCCAGGGCATCAAAAAGTCTTTTTAAGACACTACAATACCAAAGGAAATGTGAGAACTATCAAATTTCTTTGATATTAGCATCCTCCAAACTCCAAACTTTCATGAGAATACATTAAGGATAAGGCTTACAGGCCTAGCTCCTGGTGGGTACCCTGAAGAGAGTTAAATGTATAACATCTCTTTTGTTCAAGGTCAATGGAAACAAAAATCCAATGAGAGCTACAAAAAGAAGAAGAATATAAGGACCAGAAAAATAAAGGAACCAAAAAAGCAAAGTACTGTGAAATCTAAAATCTAGGTGTACTTACTTGGAGTGGTATGGTAGGAAGATGACATCAACTACTTCAAAATTACAATAATTGAACCATTTTTCAATGTCTGCACTGCTCTTTGTGTGATCTTTGAGCTTGAAAGAGATTCCTGGATCAGTGATGAAGATCCTGTGCATAACCCCTGTGCATAACCCCAGGATGCAATTTGCTCTTGAACATGCTGCACAAGAAAAGACTCAAAGACTCAGTTTGAGATTGAAAAGGATTGATACTTTTGTAGAAAAAATAATCTTGGAAAACACTCACTAGAGAGTAGCCAGGATGAGAGTATCTGTCAGGTATGACTTTCTCTGGGAAAGAGCTTTTATACAGTCTCTAGTGAGCCTGAACTCCAAATCAGCCATTTAAAAATCAGTGGTCTCTAATTTTATTTTAATTTTGGGCCCCAATTCCAGAAGCCTCTCCTGTATCTTCAACTCCTTAACAAGTGTTTCTGACTCTAGGTCTGAAGATGAATCCTTCACTTGTTGTTTCATTAAATCCTTGTAGGCTAACTTCCCTCTGGTCTCATAGTTGTGTGTGACCTCTTCTATCTTCACCTTATCCTTAGAGTGCTTCCTGCTTTGTGGTATTAATAAGATGTCTCTCATCTTAATATCATCCCAGTCTTTTGCATTCAGAATTTTATCATATCTGTACCTTACTCTGACTAATGTGTTGATATCCTTTTTCATTATTGTCACCCTATGTGCATGGGCAACAACTAGCATGGTATCTTGGAAAAACTCTATGAGAAAATCTTCTGCTGCCTCCTGTAGGGGTGAGAAGGCTTGTCTTACACCACCTGAATCCGACACCCCAATAGTCACATACTTGCCTCACAAGTCTTTGGAAAGGAGCCATGGGCATTGCGAAGCCTACAGCCTTTTGTGCCTTCTTGATCTCTCTGAGAACATAATTTGGCTCCGTTATTGATTCTCTTCTTCTGGCATACCTGGAGCATGTGCATGGGCTTGCCCTTCTTGGAGGACTTTGACCTCCCTTTTGAAGGACTTTGACCTCCAGCCACTACCAAGTTAGGCCCACTTCCCTTTCTCCTTGGAGTTTCCTTTGTTCTTGCCATCAGAACTGAAAGAGTAATAAGCAAAATAATTAATTACCTTTAAAGATGACATCCATAAGGTAAGCTTCCACTCATAAATAGGTACAATAATGAGAACTATCATGGAACAAGAAATTCCATATGTCATTAGAATCAAGTAAGATATGGAATACATCGGAATCCGCCTTCTCCACAAGATAGCATGTCAAAGGAAGAGTTTTGCCAGAAAACGCGATTTCGAAACATTTGATGGAAAATAGGTTCATATCACGTTTTCCCACTAAAACATTAGTACTATTCTAGTCACAAATTATTCCATTTTATTCCATAGTGATGTATTATGATACATGACTCTGAGCAGAAAGAACGAAAAATCTTAAAGCCAAAATTTGCAATCATACGCGATTTTCAAGGTTCTCGCTGCCAAGACACATCGAAATCGCGTTTCCCGACAAAAAAGTGATCCAACAACAAAACTTATATTCTCTTCATTTTCTGAAAAGATTCTTTTAGACTTGTCTATTCATCGAATATATATAAGGAATAAAATAACAGGGTTTCAGTTTTGCAGGAGTATACCCTCTCAGATGGTACAATCCATTCAGGAGGCTCTGTACTTGACTTTGGTTGAGCAAGGGATATGACGATGGTATCTTTCAGTCGGAGAATGCCATGCTGAATGCTATCCTTCATTCGGTGGATGCCTTTTTGTGGAGGAGATGTTGTACTGAACAGACATGTGGTGAGGAGGGCAAGTATTCTAGCACATTGTATACTTTATGCCTCGGAATTCACACCCGCGTGGCACGTGCCACTATAAATGTCACACGTGTGATCAACGGTACTTGCCACGTGCGTCATGATGATGTGTGTAGATTCTTTTATCGTGTCCTTTTGCGTTCTCCTCCACTCCAACCATCTAGTGACCACTTTCACCATCCCCTTCACATCAAGCACCCTTCCAATGCTTTCCTCTTCAAGCGTTAGCCTCGTACCCTGCAATACCAAATAGACACAGATCATCTGCTTCAACCCTAAACCACATCTTGGTATTCCTTTTAGGCAACTTTGATACACCTATTCAAGGTCCTCCTACATACACTTTTGTTCAGAGAGCATGGACAAAGGAAAAAGAGGTACAGTTCAAACTGATCTCAATTATATATTATAGTGTTATATTCTGTATTGTCAGCAACAACTGAAACTGAACTTCTGTGTTGTCGGACCCCGAGTTGTAGTAGTTGCAATATCGAAAGGTGGTTTTGATGGAAAACGCGAAATAGGATGGTTTTGCTTGAGGGGGACAGAATATCGCGTTTTCTAGTAGATTCCACACAACTTTCTTTTATATCCTCTCCCTTAATTACATATGCTAGTATATGAGTTCTAAGGCATTCAAAGAATTTTCGCAACAAAACGCGATTTCAATGTTCTGGCCAAAGACGTCAAAATCGCGTTTTTCGACCAATAGTATTTTGTATGAGAATCGATGCATATCTCGTATTTTCTAGCCTTTACCGATATATTCTGTAATGTTTTTCTCTGTTCTCTCTGTGTATCTTTATGTGCATGTACAGTTTTGGATATTGCTCTAACCAAGAGAACATTGGACCTGTCAAAATACTCTATCAAAGATGAGGAAAGTCCAGGTGAGTAATATTTGAATTTACTCTTCTTAAATGAGAAAATATGAATTATTTTTTATTTCTGCTAATGTATTTTTCATTACAGCTAAGAGGCAGAGTACCTGCAGCAGCAAAGGAGTAATCAAATCTGGTGAGCCAAGGAAGCTTTTGGAAGAGCAAAAGTCACCAGCAGACCTACAGCTTTTTGAGTTTCTCCAAAAGTCCAATGCCCAAAAGGAGTATCCAACATTTCACAGGATGTTCAACACTCCTTTCAAATTGACTGACATTGTGGCTCAACACAAACACTTTTTGGAGGACCAGTTTGAGGTGTTTAGAAAGATGACAACTGATGGAAGGATTGTGAATAAGGATGAAGCTTTTGTGCATATCAAGGACTTATGCCAAAGTGATAAGCTGAGGTATCAATTGAACAGGAGATTTGATGTTCTACCTTGCTTCTTCAAGGGTATCTGCAATCTCCACAAGAGGGGCTGTAGGATATTGGAGGAGAGCTTTGCATTTTCCATTTATTTACATTATGTTGAGATTGGTGTTTTTGAAAAGTCTGCTCTCAAGAACATGACTTGGAAGAATATGAGGAAAAGGAGGAGGAGTTGGCAAGTGAAGAACTTCAAGATGAGGAGCAAAGCATTAATATAGAGGAGGAGAAGTCTGCTATTGCAGCACTTGATCTTATATCTCTGAAATCAGAGACTTTAAGAGATGCAGTTACAGTGGATAAAATTGAGCTTGATAGTTCCAGTTATGCTGTTCCCATCCTTCCATCATTCAAGATAGAAGGTAGAGAATATGTTTTCCTAAATGACATATTGTGCATTTTCAATCTAAGAGAGGACTATGCACTTGGCCTCATAGCTCAATCATGCAAGGTGGACAAGGAAGTAATGATAGAGACAAGTTCAATCCTGCATTGGAACTTTCTACGTGTTTTAAGGAGGCAAGTAATTTTCAAGAGGTGGATGATAAAGTCTTTAAAGAGGTACAAGCCTGTATGAATCTCACTGGAAGCTCAACTCTGGCACATCATTCTGAGTAGACATCAGAACATAGTATCTCATTGTGGAAAGAGAACTTGCTTGATCAGGATGAGAATATGAAGGTAATGGCATCTTATTTGTGTACTTTTGTGATATTTCAATCCCTGCTTTTGAGTTCTAGTGACCATTTAGGTAATCTAACAATATTGTCTACATGCAGTTAGATATTGAAGATGAAACCTTCCTCTTGAGGTCCAAAGGAAGCAGAGTTGCTAGCTTGGGTAAACTGTCAAGTCTTTCCCATTTCCTTGCAGACTTATGTAATGCCAAATTGTTAATATACCATGGGACAATGAGCAACAATGGGGAAGCAATAATTCTTTTTTTCACAGAGGCCCTGGTGGGTGGCCATTCCCTTTCATGGTCTACAGACAAAGGGAATGGCCCTGGGTGGCCATTCCCTTTCATGGTCTGCAGACAAAGTGATATTGATAGAGAAGAGGTCTACCTTACATATTTTTGGTTATTATTCCGAAAAACACTGCTCTAGAGCAAGATATTTTTTATCATATACTGCCTATGCGCTCACTGTTGGTGTAAAGAATCCTCTCTGTCTCGAGCCTTATGGCAAGCACAAACTTATACGAAACCGAGAGCCAGCACTATTGGGATCACCAAAGAAATTGGAGGAAGGAGAAAGTGCTCGAGAACCAACCTCACCAGAACAAGGAAGATCTCAAAGCACTGTGGTGTCATTGAAGAAAAAGAAGTCTCCAAGTAAAGTGAAAGGGAGGGTTCCCATTGGTAGACCTTGGGAGAAACCCTAAGGCCATTAGCTATAAGATAATTGTCATTGTATATTTTTTTTAATACAATTTATTTTTGCTGTATCTTTTGTATTTTGTATTTTCTATGCATCAAAATTTGAGAACTGTTTTCAATTATGCGGTACACAATTTTTACACTTGTATTCTTTTGCATCCACCACAAAGGAATTGTAAACACACATTCTGTATTTCTATGCATCAAAATTTGAGAAGTGTTTTCAATTATGAGATTATGAGATACACAACATTTTACACTTGTATTCTATCCACCCATTTGTGATCTACAAAGACCTTTGATTTTCTCCATTCAGCATGTCTCTCTGCTGCATTCGATCTCTCTAAAATTTTCTGTCTTCTTTGCTTCTGAGCTACTTGAAAGGCTATCTTGACTTGAGATGCATTGACCTCTCTTTGTTTCGATCTTTTGAAGTACGCCTCGATAAAACCATTGAAACACTTCCTTTAAGCTGTTGCCTTTCTGTTTTCCTCCAAAATGTTGTGTATGTCTAAAGAAAGCATTACGGGCCATGTAGTGTGATTTTTCCATTCCTTGTGTAGACCAGATTGCAGGGCATCCATACTTTTTCACAAAGAATGGAAGATGGTTGTAGATAATATGCTGTTTGGACATAGAAAGAGTCTAGCATTAGAAAACACAGAAAATACAAATCATTTTGTTCTCGAAATTTAACAATTGGGTGGAAGTTAGTGTTGTCATCATGTAATGGGTTATGTTGCAGGTTGTCCATGCTTCCTTCATTGCCTTTCCGAAATTCTTAACCTCTTTCTGAAATGCATGTTGATCATTTTTGTTCCAAGAAACTTTGTCACAATAAGCAAATAGCTTGTCCAACGATTTCCACACCTCAGCCTTCACATCTCGTGCCATCCCATCTGCGTGATGATCTTTTACTGCATTGTGGACTTGCTTCCACACACTGTATTTTATTCTGTATACATATTGTGATTGTCTACCCCCTTTTCTTGTTGTATTTTGTGGACGTGATAAAAACCTTTGGGCCTTTACTCCACCAATGGATGGCTTGATAGGTACCTCTTTACCATTTGTAGATTTCTTAAGATCTTTTGTTATATGAACATCTCCACCATGTAGACCAATTTCTGATAATACCGCTTCCAATGATTGTATTGCCTCTTTTCTTTTCACCTCAAGCCGAAGTTTCCAGGCAAATCCAATATATAGAAAAACAAGTTTCTCAATAATTCTACACAATGCATGCAATGTGCAAATGTGAACATTGCATAATGGAATATCAAGAACTGCTTTAAAATTTGGATCTTCCTTGTCCCTATTGGGTGCTCTTCTCCACCATTTGAAATCCAAGACATGGGCTAGTTGGTTACAGTACAAGCAAGGAGATTTGGAGTTACCCCCTTTACTGATATTGTACATACACTCAATGTCTTAAGATCACCTGCCATATGCCATTCTACTTGAAAATCACCTTTGCCTGGAACATGAAGATGACCCCCTAAAATTTGACTCCTTACAGTTGAGGGTATATCTGTCTGGTGAAAAACCCAGTTAAGTGTTTCATGGTCCTCTGTCTTCACCTGCCATTACAATAGAATGATATATGGTAGAAGTTTATTAAAAATTATACATGTATATTCAACAAATACTAACACCAAAATAAGAAAATCCATACCTCAAATGATCCCAACCACCATACATGCTTTTCTGATTGAACGCTAAAGTACTTTGAACTGGTCTTTGTGATTGATGGATCAAGTGCCTGATTCATCAAGGTAATAGTCACTCTTTCTATCTTCTTTTCCTTTACAATTTCACATTTGTCAAGCTTAACAACAAACTTTAAAACTCCTTTACATTCCTCAAGTGTGATGTTATAAAACTCCACCATTCTTCTCTGTAATTGTTGCAGCTCCACAAAAATATTATTCAGAGGATCATATACAGTCCTTCCTTTGGCCCCTTCATATACATTTTTGATATGTAAATATTGTCCAATGAAGTCATCTATTTCCTGATTTAGAAGAGCTCTTTGGCGCCACACTCCTGCTAGGGTGGGTAACAATACACGTTTTATCCGATGATCTTTGAGAGTAGAAGAAACGATGTTAAATATTCAAGCATATCCTTTTCTACTCACCCCACTCATACTTAGGGCTTCTTGAATTTTTTCGACATCAACTCTACTTTCTAATATAAACTTTTTGACAGCATCACGTTTCACCCTTTTGAACTTTTTTTCATCTATCAAGCTCTGCACGACAACTTTAGAGACTAAACCTTTTATTTGCTTCACTGGAACAAGATTGGAATTTTCATTTACTTCACCAAGCCTTAAAATTTCCCTACAACAAGAAAGAAACACATCTACAATTATACAATGAGACAATTATAACTCACCTTTAAAAGTTCATTGATTTACATTGAATTTTTTTGGAACTTCTTCATTCGTTTAAACAATTTGGATGCTCATTAATTGAAGTTAACAATAAGATATCATCATACCTTGCTTTTTGAATTCTGCGCTTACATCCTCCAGAGCCAGGCTTCAACTCTGCAATGTTCCGGATTTGTCTATTCCGTAGTCTCTCTCCTAATACAGTGCCTTTTCTCCTCGCTTTCAGTAGCATTGCCTTTGTCTTTTTATGTTCTTCCTTCTCATTTTCTAGAAGTTGCTTCAATGCCACACACTCTATCTTATCTTGCCTTCTACTTGCCTCCTCTCGTAGATATAAATTCTTGTACATATTTGCATTAGCACATTGAGCTGAGACGTATCCATACAATCCATTTACTCCATTGCCTACAAACTTCAATAGAGTTGTTGGATTAGAGAATTGAGGTGTTGAATTTCTAATGATGCATGTTGGATAGATGCCTCCGTCACACCACAAGTCTATATGCTGCAAACTTCCTTTTCGCAGCATGTCTCTTTGCTCAGTGCATAGATGCAAACTCTTTTGGCACTTCAATATCGGTGCATATTGTTGTTCCAAGTCGACATGGAAATGATGAAGTCATTTCCTACTTGTTTCTCCTTCTGTCATGTTTCGCAACAATGCGATGTATTCTTTCTTACTATATATTATTTTGTTTGAGAGTTGAAGAAGGCGCTAAACATTTTTAAATTCGAAATGAGAGAGATTAGTTATGTAATACTGACAAAAGAATCGTTCATACATGTGAGCCAAACTTATGAAAAAGGTATCTTTTCAAAGCTTTTAATGATAAGACCTCGTTGTTTGTGAGCAACAGTATATTTATTGCCTCAAACTGGCGATTTTGGACCTGTTGCTACGTAGTTTAAGAGCAAGATAAATAAGAAAATATTGAATTTCTTACAAGGCCCCAAAATGAGCTCCGAGTTCTTCTAATGCTGTATATGTGTACCCATATAGCTCCAATGGTACACCTGTAGCATAAAATAATGCATAGTCAACAATGGCTCTCAAATATTGAAGTGTGCATCGCACACTGTCAAGATGTGGTTTACACGGAATGTGCATAAACTGGCTATCTGAGCCAATAGAGTAACTCAAATCTAGCCTGCTGATTGTGACATACATCAAACTCCCCACAATCTTCCTATACATAGTGGGATCCTCCAACACATAACCTGCACCAAGCTTGCTATTTTGATCTAATGGCACCGAGATTGACTTACAATCAGCCATCCCATACTTGGACAACATGTCCAATACAAACTGTCTCTGTGAGAGCTAAATACCATCAAGTGTGCGAATGACATCAATTCCCTAAAAGTATCGCAGATCTCCCAAATCATTCATCTCAAATTTTCTTTTGAAAAGACATTTCACATGCTCAATCTCATCCAAGTTGTCACCCCCAACAATAAGATCATCTACATAGATATCTACATAGATGGGGATGATCACAATACCCTTATCACTCTTGCTCACATACAAAGAGTGATCTACATCTGCCATATGAAAACCAATAGTGACAAGATACTCAACAATCTTGTCATGCCATGCTCGTGGTGGAGCTTGCTTCAAACCAATACAAAGTCTTACGAAGCTTACATACATACTCCAGGTGACCTGTATCCTCAAAACTGTAAGATCCCTGTCCCCACCGCGCAACAAATTTTGGGGTGCTAGCAGCAGAAGTAGCACTTCTTGCGCGGGGCAGGGTCCTACACTCGGGGCCTCGCCCATGGATATCCGGACAAGAGACTAATCCATCGGTTTTTCCAAAACCGAACTCGAAAAAACTTCCTTTGCCTGGAAAGCACAGGTGATTCCGCTAGGATAACTTTTCCCTAACATAGTCAAAAGCCTTAACTAATTGAGCTCATCTGACCGAACCTGTAAGTCCCATAGTCAGATCAGGGAAAAAGAGTGTACTTGGATCATAGAGACCAACGCTTTTTTCCTCATTGAGAGGCACAGCCGTTGATTCTTTTCCATGATTCTTTTCCATAGAACAATTTTTGTTTGGGATTTACTTCATCTATCGAATTAAACAGAAATTGAGTCTCGATTTACGGATCCATCAGTCCAGCCTAACCCCATCCAGTCCCGTGGGTTAGCCAACCGCCCAACCACTGTAGTGATGGGATCCAATTAGGAATTTGGTTAGGTTTTGTCCCGGGTACCAGGGAAAAGAGTTCCCAGGCCCCCTAGCCGGATGTTCATGCAAACATAAAACTAGTCACACCACTTACACACCCAATATAAAATTGCCTTTTTCTCAGCATCAGCTATCTTTAAAACAATCCTTTAATGAAACCATTGTGTCACTGATCACAATCCTCAAAATCTCTGGTTGAATCCTTATTTCCAATCATTCCTTCATTGGAGTATCTATGGCATCATTGGCAACCAGAACGCTCACCACCTATCCACTAAGGGGCCTTTTCAATAGTTCCTAGCCCATAGTACCCGGCAATATAATCACTTATAAAAATCAAGATGGAATCTCCGTTGAAGATGAGCAAGATCAACCAACAGATCTATATAAAAGAGCCATGGACTCATCCGTTGAGGACCAGCAAGGTCAATCAACCAGATCCATGCCAGGTTTCAGAAAACAACTCTTACTCCTTGTTCCAATATCTTCCACGATGCACGTGTGGGTATCTTGGGCGACCCAGAGCCCGAGCACCGTATGGTCAGCACCCTCTAGGATCCTTCGCAGGTCACCTAGCGCTTCACTCATAGGCCGCTTCCTTGGTCCCTCATCCACCGTACCGGAAGCTCACCATTTAAATCATACCGAGGCTGACCTTGGCTAACCTTGCTACACGAGACGTCCTCCGTTGACTCTCCATCAGCTGTTGCAACTTTATCAGGTAGGTCTCCCCCACGACCACATTCTCAAGACAGTCAAAATGCTTCCCCAGCATTCTTGACATAAAACAGCCATTTACAAACAGATCACAAATATAGTTTCTATAATGAATTCACATCTTTCCAGTTTGTTCCACATCAATCCATATTACTTAACCCAAATCCGATTCATAAGTGTATCCATTCTTGACCAGATACATCATTTTCCATCCCATCTCATCAGATTCACTTCACTTCACATAACATCCATTCCTATCTTTCTTAATTTACATTACGTCTCATCACATCCATTTCTCATTACATCTCATTAGTTCACATATTATATTATTCATTTCACATTCTGATTCTTCACATGACATCTCATCTCATCCATTCGTTCATATTGACTTCATATCCATTCACATACATATTCGCATTCATTATTCCGCATACACATCCACATTCACATCTACATCCATACATCCATTTTCACATCCACATTCATACATCCACATCCACATCCACATCCATACATCCACATCCATATCTACATCCATACATCCATTTTCACATCCACATTCATATATCCACATCCACATCCACATCCACATTCATACATTCACATCCACATCCATACATCCATTTCCACATCCACATCCATACATCCATTTCCACATCCACATTGATACATTCACATCCACATTCACATTCATACATCCACATCCACATCCACATCCATACATCCATTTCCACATCCACATTCATACATTCACATCCCCATTCACATTCATACATCTACATCCACATCCATGCATCCATTTTCACATCCACATCCATACATCCATTTCCACATACATTTTTTCTTTCACATACATCCTTCACATACATACATCTACATCCACTCTTTCACATACATATAACTACATATATTCCTCGTTCATTTTCATCTATATTTGATTCGTTTCACATCCTCATATCTATTTATAGAATACAAGAGAATTCTTATTTTTGATATAAGATTTCTTTACGCATCTATTTATGCATAAATTTCATTTTAAGGAGAATAACACTTTCGAAAATCAATCTTTTATGCATCTTCCCATGCATAAATTCATTTTAAATGAGAATGACACTTTTGAATTATAATTCAATCTTTTATGTATCATCTCATGCATAAAATCAAAATTGATGAAAATAACTCTTTTGAACTAAAAATAGATTTCTTTATGCATCTTTCTATGCATAAAATCAAAATTGATAAGAATAGCTCTTTTGGGTTAAAATAAATTCTTTATGCATCTTTCCATCCATAAATCCAATTTAGTAGGAATTACACTTTTAGAATAAAAGAATTTCTCTTATGCATCCTATTTATGCATACAATCATTTATGATGAAAATCACTCTTTTAATATATAAAAATTTCTTTTATGCATCTAATTTATGCATAAAATCATTTATGATAAAAATAACACTTTTAATATAAAAAAATATCTTTTATGCATATGTTTATGCATACAAATATTTATGATAAAAATCACTCTTTTAATATAAAAGAATTTCTTTTATGCATCTAATTTATGCATAAAAATCATTTATAATAAAAATCACTCTTTTAATATAAAAAATATCTTTTATGCATACAAACATTTATGATGAAAATCACTCTTTTAATATAAAAGAATTTCTTTTATGCATCTAATTTATGCTTAAAAATCATTTATGATGATGAAAATCACTCTTTTAATATAAAAAATATCTTTTATGCATATGTTTATGCATACAAACATTTATGATGAAAATCGCTCTTTTAATATAAAAGAATTTCTTTTATGCATCTAATTTATGCATAAAAATCATTTATGATGAAAATCACTCTTTTAATATAAAAGAATTTCTTTTATGCAACCATTTATGCATAAAAATCATTTATGAGGAAAATAACACTTTTAATTTAAAAAAAATATGTTTTATGCATATGTTTATGCATAAAAATCATTTATGATGGAAATCACACTTTTAATATAAAAAAATATTCTTTTATGCATACGTTTATGCATAGAATTCAATAATGATAAAAGTAACACTTTTATAATAAAAATATTCTTTTATGCATACTTTTATGCATGAAAATCAATATGATGAAAGTAACTCTTTTAAAAAAATAACCTTTTATGCATTATTTTATGCATAAAAATTAATATGATAAAAGTAACACTTTTAAAATAAAAATAAATTTCTTTTATACAAATAATCAAAATACATCTTCTATGCAGAAAAATGACACTTTTAGAATATAGAAACCATAAGGATTACTCTTTTAGAATAATAAAAGATAATACTTATTTCTAAATTTTTAAAAAATTTCGCCATAACCTCCTTTGTATGGCTGACCATTTTTCAATTTTTAAGTCTCTAAAATTAATTAGAAGTGCACCAAGAGTATTTAAATCATTCAAAAGTAAACATTTTTATACTTATTTAAGAGAAACATTATGAAAAACTTGATTTTATTCATTAATCATTCATCTAGGATAAAGAATGGTTGGATTTACTAGAGAAGAGAGGGGAATGCCTTTAGCAATGAGGCATAACATCATTTGCAATGTAGAGAAGACAAAAATCATAAAAAAACATAAAAACCATAAAATGAATGGAAAAGAGAAGAATCTCCAACTTACATAGATAATTTGAGAGCTTTCCTTTGGCTTGATGGTTTGAGGGTTCAACTCTTGTTTGAAACAAGAGTGGCCACCAATCTTTTGGAAGAGGGAAGGTCAAAAACTAATGAATTATGAGTAAAATTCATTGTTTTGGCACTTGGGAGAGGCAGGGTAACAATGCAAAAACACTATTGAGTTTCAACAAAGGGGAGGCAAGGTCTTCCTTCATTCCTGAAACTTCCTGACTCTAGATTTTGGTTGGGACCTTGGTGTCTCTTTGGAGGCGGAAGGTTGGAAGAACTTCTCGGTGTTTGGAATCTTTTGAAGGATGAGGGAGATGGCTTTGGCGGCGGGACTTTAACGATGAAGGCTTTGGTGAAGTCCACCATTCTTACAGCTTCAGCCATGGAAACTGGCTTGGCATTCTTGACCAGGGTGTCTAAAGGTTCGTTCATTCCCCGAATGAGCCTAGCCATAAGTTACTCTTTGTCTACAGGTGGTGAGTACTTGAGGAGAAGAGAAAATGCCTGGTGATATTCTACAATAGTTTTTCTCCCCTAGTTTATCTCTAAGAATTCATTCATCTTAGTTTCTAAAAATCCGAGGGGACAAAATCTCTTCCTTAGATAGGCTTTGAGATCATTATAGGACTCGGTATTCCTATCCAAATGGTTGGTGTCGCAATGGTTTCCCATGCCACCCTAGCTATTTCCACAATCTTTAGCTAGCGAGAGCCATTTTGCTCCTCTCGTTATATCCGGTGACATCAAAATATTCCTCCATGGCTTCAACCCACTTCTCCACAGCCTCGCCCAAGTTCTCCCCTTTGCCTTTGAAGGGTCCTAGATGAGTTCTATGAAGAGCCTTGCATACGTCAGGGTCAAGCTCTTCCTCATCAGTGAGAGGATCTAGCTGCTCTGTCGGCCACAGTTCCCTCACTTCATAATTTTGCCAAAAATGATACATTATTAAATTTTTATTTTGATTTTGTCAACGAGATCCTAAGACTTGAGAGGTTCAGAAAATAATTTTTTAAACAAGATAAACGATCTTATTGGAGATCTATGACATATGTCTGAGTAGTAGATTTTGCTTCATCAATTCGTTATATAATAAACAATCACTTATACAACAAGAAATTTTTCCACAAAACATTTCTTTATTTATATGAAGGTTGCAATATGTACATAGAGTATCTCGGCTCCAAAAAGTCAAAACCTCCTCAAGAAATGCATGACGGCGATACTGGTTGGTGGGCTACAGACATGCCCTGATATACAAATGTTCCCTTACTACCAAGGGAGCTACTATCTTCTCCTTTGGAATAAAGTGGCTAAGAAGTCTGTAGATATTGTAGGAAAGTCTAAAATCTCGAGGCGTAGGGTGATATAAAATGACACAATGAATCACTTTTAGCCTCATCAGAATCATGGCCAATGAGATATTCTCCCTCAGCATCATGTGCTGGTTACAAGAGGCGTGGACATACTGCCCCTACACACCACTTGTGCTGCCGTCTCTCCAACTGGGTATGGGAAATATAAATCCTCAAAATGCCTTACGAGTCTGGCTTGGCTCGTTCGAGTTGTAGCGGAAGAGATGAGATGCTCGAAGGCGAAAGCAGTCATATCTTGTAACTGGGTGAGATTGGGAATACCAGATAAGTGTGGAACTTCCATCTATAAAATCGAATTATTTGATTAAAAATCTTCATTACTGAAGCTTAAGGAATGAAAATACAAACGTAATGCTCTTTCTAAGTTCTTATTATAAATTTCTAATAAGAATTCATTTTCTTTATTAGCTTTCAATAAAGCTCTAACATACTAGTTGTGAGACCCCCGCCCCCTCTGAGGGCGCTAGTGATGGAAGCGGAGTTAGCCTCTCATGCAGGGCAGGGATCCACACTCAGGGCCTTGCCCACGGATATCCGGACAAGAGACTAGCTTGGTGGTTCCTCTGAAACCAAGCTCGGAAAAACCTCCCTTGCCCGGAAGGCACAAGCGATTCCACCAGGAAAATCATCTAATGGGAGAATTGATCTAACGAGTCGAAGTCTTAACTAACAAAACTGATCCAACCGAACGAGCCCGAAAGTCACATGGTCAGATCAAGGAAGAGACTTGCACTTAGTCCATAGAATCACCGCTTTTTTCCTCCTTTAGCGAGGCAAAGTTGTTGATTCCCTCCCACAGAACAAGGGCCTTCCTAGGACTTATTCTAACTAACGTAACTTAATCATAACTATTTGTATCGTAAGAATCCCCTGATCCCCAACCGGCGGTCCATGGGTTAGCCAACCGCCCAACCACTTTATTGGTGGGATTCCTTTATAAAACTTTGGTTCTGTTTTGCCTAGGTACCGAGAGGAAAAGAGTTCCCATGCCCCTAGTTGGCGTTTCAAGCAAAATTCAAAGTAGTCATACCACTTACACACCCAATATGAAATTGCCATTTTAACATATTCGACTGTCTTTAAAACAATCTTTAAATAAAATCATAGTATTACTGATCATAATCCTCCAAAATATTGAGTCCATTGTTTTACAAAATATATCATTCGGACTCTCTGTTGAAGACCAGCTGGTCAACCAATGAGATCCAATATACAAATTCCATTCACAAAAGTCGTTCTTTCGGTTCATCCATATCTTCCTCGATGAAAGATCCCTGCCCCCTCTGCGCAATGAAATCGAGGGTGCTAGCAGCGGAAGTAGCACTTCTTACGTAGGGAAGAGCCTCTCACTCGGGGCCTCACCCCCATGGATATCCGGACAAGAGACTAATCCCTCGATTCTCAAAAATCAAACCCAAAAAAACCTCCCTCGCCCAGAAAAATCATGGGCGATTCCTCCACGATATTTTTATTTTTAACAAAGTCAAGAGCCTCAACTAACCAAACTGATCCAACCGAACCTGTAAGTTACATGATCATATCAAGGAAGAGACTTGCACTTGGATTATCGAAACCAACACTTTTTTTGTCATCACAAGAGGCACATCCGTTGATTCTTTTCCATAAAACAAGGACTATCCGAGATTTATGTCATCTATCATACCATAACAGAATTGAGTCTCATTTTAGGGATCCATCAGTCCAGCCTAACCCCATCTAGTCCCATGGGTTAGCGAGCCGCCCAACCACTGTAGTGATAGGATCCATTTAGGAATTTGGTTATGTTTAACCCCGGGTACCAGGGAAAAGATTTCCCAGGCCCCCTAGCTGGCGCTTTAAGCAAACTTCAAGATAGTCTCACCACTTACAAACCCAATATGAAATTGCGTGTCTCACACATTCACCTATCTTTAAAACAATCTTTTAATGAAACCATAGTATCATTGATCATAATCTTCCAAAATATCCAGGTTGAATTCTAATTTCTAATCATTCTTTCATCGGTGTACCTATGGCATCATTGGCAACCAGAACGGTCACTGCACCTGTTCACTCAGGGGCCTTTTCAATAGTTCCTAGCTCATAGTACCCGGAAATATATTCACTTATAAAATCCAGATGGACTCTCCGTTGAAGACCCAATTACCAGTTTATGAATTTTTATTTTGAATACTGGTACTTCATAAATCTTTGACATTTCTTGCTTCTCGGTTGACAGCCGATGCTTCAAGCAAACTTTAAGGTAGTCACACCACTTACACACCCAATATGAAGTTGCCTGTTTCACAGATTCAGCTGTCTTTAAAACAATCTTTTAATGAAACCATAGTATCATTTATCATAATCCTCCAAAATATCAAGGTTGAATTCTAATTTCCAATCATTCTTTCATCGGTGTACCTATGGCATCATTGGCAACTAGAACGCTCACCACCTGTTCACTCAGGGGTCTTTTCAATAGTTCCTATCTCATAGTAGATGGAAATATATTACTTATAAAAATCCAGATGGACTCTTCGTTGAAGACCCAATTACCAGTTTATGAATTTTTATTTTGAATGTCAATTTGTATGAAATTTTATTTTGAATATCAATTTGTATGAATTTCATCACACAATTACAACCTTTTACTGGTACTTCATAAATCTTTGACATTTCTTGCTTCTCGGTTGATCCACTTTAACCAATTCATTCTGATCCCAGCTGAAAGATCCATGCCCCCTCCGCGTAACGAAATCGAGGGTGCTAGCAGAGCGGACGTAGCACTTCTTGCATAGGACAGAGCCTCTCACTCGAGGCCTCACCATGGATATCTGGACAAGAGACTAATCCCTCGGTTCTTTCAAAATTAAACCCGAAAAAACTTCCCTCACCCAGAAAGCACGGGCGATTCCTCCAGGATATCTTTATTCTAATGTAGTTAAGAGCCTTAACTAACCAAACTGATCCGACCGGACCCGTAAGTCACATGATCAGATCAAGGAGGAGACTTGCACTTGGATCATAGAGACCAACGCTTTTTTCCTCATCAAGAGGCACAACCATTGATTCTTTTCCATAGAACAAGGACTATTCGGGATTTACTTCATCTATCGTACCATAACGAAATTGATTCTCATTTTAGGGATCCATCAGTCCAGCCTACTAACCCCATCCACCAGTCCCATGGGTTAGCCAACCACCCAACCACTGTAGTGATAGGATCCATTTAGGAATTTGGTTATGTTTTGCCCCGGGTACCAGAGGGAAAAATAGTTCCTAGGCCCCCTAGCTGGCGCTTCAAGCAAACTTCAAGATAGTCACACCACTTACACACCCACCAATATGAAATTGCCTGTTTCACAGATTCAGTTGTCTTTTAACAATCTTTTAATGAAACCATAGTATCATTGATCATAATCCTCCAAAATATCAAGGTTGAATTCTAATTTCCAATCATTCTTTCATCGGTGTACCTATGGCATCATTGGCAACCAGAACGCTCACCACCTGTTCACTCATGAGGGGCCTTTTCAATAGTTCCTAGCTCATAGTACCCGAAAATATAATCACTTATAAAAATCCAAATGGACTCCCCATTTAAGATCAACAAGATCAACCAACAAATCCATATAAAAGAGCCATGGACTCATCCGTTGAGGACCAGCAAGGACAATCAACCAGATCCATGCCCGAGTTCATAAAACAACTCTAACACCTTGTTCCATTTTCTTCCTCAATGCACGTGTGGCTATCTTTGGTGACCCAAAGCCTGAGCAGAGCACCCTCTAGGTTCCTTTCGCAGGTCACCTAGCACTTCACTCATAGGCCGCTTCCTTAGTCCCTCATCCGCCGTACCGGAAGCTCACCATTTAAATCAAACCGAGGCTGGTCAAGACCGACCTTGCTACGCGAGACGTCCTTCATTGACTCTTTGTCAGCTGTGCAACTTTACCAATTAGGTCTCCATGACCTCATTCACAAGATGGTCAAAATGCTTCCCCAACAATCTTGACATAAAGCAACCATTTAAAACCAGGCCATAAATATAGTTTCTAACGAACTCTCATCTTTCCACATTGTTCCACATCATTTCTCAGTATTCCACATTCTTCTACATCAATTCACATTGCTTAATCCACATCCAATCATATGTATTTCCATCATCCACCATCATCCATTCTCATCCAATCACATCATATTACATCTCATCACATCTCATCCATTTACATATGTATTTCCATCGTCCATCATCCATTCTCATCCAATCACATCATATTACATCTCATCCATTCTCATCCAATCACATCATATTACATCTCATCACATCTATCCTCATCACATCTCATCCATTCACATCACATCTTATCCATTCACATCTATCTTAATTCACATCACATCACATCACATCCATTCACATCACATCTCATCCATTCATATCTATCCCGATTCACATCACATCTCATCCATTCACATCTATCCCAATTCACATCACATCACATCTCATTCATTCACATCTATCCCGATTCACATCACATACATTCCATCCACATTACATCATGTCCACATCTCATTCTCATCCATTTATATCACATCACATCCTTTCACATATTATTACATCTCAATCTCATCTCATCACATTTGCATCCACATCCATTTACACATCACATCCCATCCACATCTCTTCACATCCACATCCACATCCATTTACATCACATCTCATCACATCCACATCCATTTATATCACATCACATCCCATCCACATCTCTTCACAGCCACATCCATTTACATCACTTTCACATCTTATCACATCCACTCACATCTTATCACATCCACTCACATCCTATCACATTGCATTCACATCTTATCACATCGTATTCTCATCTTATTCACATTTAGTAACATTTTCTACTTTCGATACCGATGGAACTTTTTCTAAATTTCTGCCAATTGCTTGGCCTAGTTAAAGGTACTTTTTCTCGATGGATATTTTCATATTCTTTCTCAAATTTCTCAAGTGAAATATATTCAATATTCTTCTTTTGAGTAAAAGACTCATGGGATTTACAAAAATCAATTCTCCCCATATTTCCCAATAATGCTCAAAATTCCACTTTTGATAAATACTCATAATTTGAATTATGCTAAAAATTCATCTTTTTTTCATTTAATTTCTTGGATCTCAAATATCATGGGAATTCCTTTTTTTACGTTTAAATGATCGAATTCCAAATGTCATGGGAATTCCTCTTTTATCATAAAATAAATTTATCTAAAATTTCTCTTTTCTTTAAAAAAATATCCATTATTTCAAATAAGCCAAGAATTTCACTTTTACCATTTAAATGATTGAATTCCAAATGTCATGGAAATTCCTCTTTTATATCATAAAAATAAATTTATCTAAAATTCATCTTTTCTTTAATAAAAATGTCCATTATTTTAAATATGCCAAGAATTCCACTTTTACCATCTAAATGATTGAATTCCAATTGTCATGGGAATTCCTCTTTTATCATAAAATAAATTTATCTAAAATTCTTCTTTTCTTTAATAAAAATATCCATTATTTCAAATATGCAAGGAATTCCACTTTTACAATTTAAATGATTGAATTCCAAATGTCATGAGAATTTCTCTTTTATCATAAAATAAATTTCTCTTTTTTTTAATAAAAATATCCATTATTTCAAATATGCCAAGAATTCCACTTTTACCATTTAAATGATTGAATTCCAAATGTCATGGAAATTCCTCTTTTATCATAAAATAAATTTATCTAAAATTCCTCTTTTCTTGAATAACAATATCCATTATTTTAATTATGCTAAAAATTTCACTTTTACCATTTAAATAATTGAATTTCAAATGTCATGGGAATTACTCTTTTTGCATAAAAATAAAATTACCAAAATTACCTCTTTTCTTAATTACTTATTTATGAATAAACAATAAAAAATAGTTTCCCATGGATATGATGAAAATTATTAATTTTTAAAAATTTTGCCATAGCTTCGCTGCTATTACTGATAATTTTCAAAATTTCTAAGAAGAATAAGACTTTGTAATACAATTATGATAGATAACTATCCTTAATCTTAAATCCAAATTATGGAATTAAATCATAAATTTACCATAATTTTACTAACATAAAAGCATAAAAAGCCATTAGGAATGACTTTTCTTTTGGGAGAGTGAGATATACATAAAAAGCATCCTACTTAAGCATAAAGATTAACTTTCTTGTGATCAATCATTAGAATTCTTATAGAAAGCTTGATTTGCATTTAAAACAATCAATTTGAAACTTGTCAAGCTTGAGAGGGGTTGAGAAGTCAAATCATTGAGAATATAATCAAAAACCATGAAATTCTTCTTACCTTTAGGTTTGGCTTGCTTCTTTATCTTAGAAGGAAGTCCCCAACCAATCAATTGGTTTAGTACGTTGAGAAAAAGGCTCTAAGGATTGTTGAAGAGAGAGAGAAGCTCCAATCTCTCCAAAAGTAGAGGATTTTAAAGGGATAATAGAAAATATCATTATTTTAATGTAATACTCGCATGGTATAGTTCACAGTTTTTTTTTTCAAAAGACTAAGGATCTATTTATAGGTGAGGGAGGCCACTAACCAAGTCCAACTAGGTTCTAGAATTTTACAAGTTCAGTTTGACTCAATTTAGACAAGATTTGGAGACCAGTTTGGCTCCCTTTTTTATTTGGTTTGATCCAGGAGAGAGGAGAGATAAAAATATCATAATTTTTTTGAATTAAAAACTTATCCACATGTGTGAATTAGGTGCCTACCTCAAGAGTCCCCCCTCTCCTTACCAAGGTGTCAAAAGTGCATTATTATTCCAAAATATCTCATTTTTTTAAGTAATATCTCATGTTTTTTACTAATAAACCTTGTACTCAGTCAACTCTTCATCTTATGTGAGCATTTACTCATTTTTGGGTATTTTCTTTTATTCTTTGGATCTATCTCATCCCAACACTTGGATTAATCCAATTGGCCCATTGGAACCTTAATTGGACCATAATTCAAAAATTTCTAAAAATGTCGACCCTTAGGCTAAGGTCCTTTATACACATTTTCAATTAATTCCAAATGCACATTGGAAAGTTCTTTTTGAATTTCTATTTTAAGGGAATCTATTTTAGACATTAGGAGGATTTTTATATCCACCAAAGATATCTTAATTTAGGATTATCTTTCTCTAGACTTTTTCTCTCTCTAGGTCAAAACAAGGTAAAACAAGATCTTTCTTTTATTTCAGAGAGGGCAATAATTACAAGAATAGAAGGGGAGGTTCTTACACCTTTATACCTCAAAAGCTAGAGGGAGGAATCTTACATCCTACTCCAAGTTTGGCTTGATTCTCTATTAGCAGCAGTAGAGTGAATCTCTGACCAATTAATTGGTCCACCAAGAGGAGAAGAGCAACTCCAAGAGCTATTGTAGAGAGAGAGAGCTCCAAGCTCCCAACAAGAGAGAGAAAAATTTAAGGGATAATAGAAAATATGATTATTTTAATATAATACTGGCAATGTATAGCTCCAATATTTTTTTTCAAAAGATTGAGGGTCTATTTATAGGTGAGGGAGGTCACTAACCAAGTCCAACTCGGTTCTAGAATTTTTCAGGTTCAGTTTGACTCAATTTGGACAAGATTTGGACCAGTTTGGCTCCCTTTTTTATTTGGTCTAATTCAGGAGAGAGGAATAATAAAAATATCACAATTTTTTTGAGTTAAAAACCCTTCCACACATGTGAAAGACGCGCCTACCTCAAGAGCCCCCCTTTCCTTACCAAGATGTCAAAAATTCATCATTATTCTAAAATATCTCATTTTTTAGTAATATCTCATAATTTTTAACTAATAAACCTTGTACTTAGTCAACTCTTCATCTTATGTGAGCATTTACTCATTTTTGGAAATTTTCTTTTATGCTTTGGATTTATCTCATCCCAACACTTGGATTAATCCAATTGGCCCATTGGAACCTTAATTGGACCATAATCCAAAAATTTCAAAAAATGTAGACCCTTAGGCTAAGGTCCCTTATACTATTTTCAATTAATTCCTAATGCACATTAGAAAGTTCATTTTGAACTTCTATTTTAGGGGAAACCATTTTAGACAATAGGAGGATTTTTATATCCAAAGATATCTCAATTTTGGATTATCTCTCTCTAGGCCAAAATAGGATAAAACAAGATCTTTCTTTTATTTCAGAGAGGGCAATAATTACAAGAACAGAAGGGGATGTTCTTATACCTTTACACCTCAAAAACTGGAGGGAGGAATCTTACATCATACCCCACTTAAAAAACGTGATATGTCCTCATCTCAAAGGTGGAGTATAATCTCTTTCATCTTCTTCTTCTTCAATCACTTCCAGCATTACTGCCTTGGAAGTGGATGGTCGATTTGGAAACATCTCTCTTTGACTTCCCCTATTCTAAGGTGGAGGTCTTGCATTACTTTGGATTGAAACTAAGGGTCGGTTAAAGGATCTTACCTCTGGGATTTCCTTGATTTTGGCAGAAAGGTACCTGTTTACTCTGGAAGGAAGGAGCTGGAGTCTAGAATCTTGGTCCCTAATTTCCGCGCCCCGAAAACCTTGATCCAAAAGGAGTTGGGCAATCTATAGTGGGATTTCCAAATCCTTGACAATTATAGAATTTCACTTCTTTTGTTAAAGGGTGGAACTTCTAAAGTTGAATTCCAAGGGATTGAGTTCCGAGAAAAGAACCTTTCTTCCATTCTGGAACTTTCCATATCCTGAGCTTGACCTTGTTATCTCTTAGGCGGTGGGAGGTTGGAATCACCTTCTGGAGCTAGAAATCTTTTGAAAGATGATGGTACTAGCTTCGGCCGGACCTTGACATCGAAGGCCTTGGCAAAATCCTTTGCCATCCGCACTGCTTCGGCCATAAAAACTGGCTTGGCATTCTTCACTAGGATATTCAAAGCACGTGTGGCTATCTTTGGCGAGCCAGAGCCCAAGCACCGTATGGTGAGCACCCTCTACGTTCCTTCGCAGGTCACTTAGCACTTCACTCATAGGCTGCTTCCTTGGTCCCTCATCCACCGCCGTACCGGAAGCTCACCATTTAAATCAAACCGAGGCTGGTCAAGATCTTGGTCGACCTTGTTATGCGAGACCTCCTCCGTTGACTCTTTGTCAGCTGTGCAACTTTATCAATTAGGTCTCCATGACCTCATTCACAAGATGGTCAAAATGCTTCCCCAACATTCTTGACATAAAACAGCCATTTAAAAATAGGTCATAAATACAATTTCTAACAAACTCTCATCTTTCCACATTGTTCCACAAAATTTCTTGTTATTGCACATTCTTCTACATCAATTCACATTGCTTAATCCACATCCAATCATATGTATTCCCATCGTCCATCATCCATTCTCATCCAATCACATCCAATCACATCATATTGCATCTCATCACATCTATCCTCATCACATCTCATCCATTCACATCTATCCATGTCCATATCACATCACATCACATCTTATCCATTCACATCTATCCCGATTCACATCCATTCACATCACATCTCATCCATTCACATCTATCCCGATTCACATCACATCTCATTCATTCACATCTATCCTGATTCACATCACATCACATCTCATTCATTCACATCTATCCCAATTCACATCACATCACATGTCATCCATTCACACTTCATCGCATCCATTCACATCCATCTCATTCATTGCATCCACATCACATCACATACATCCCATCCACATTACATCACGTCCACATCTCATTCTCATCCATTTACATCACATCACATCCTTTCACATAGTATCACATCTCAATCTCATCGCATCCACATCCATTTACATCACATCACATCCCATCCACATCTCTTCACATCCACATCCATTTACATCACATCACATCACATCCCATCCACATCTCATCCATCCACATCCATTTACATCACATCACATCACATCCACATCCATTTACATCACATCACATCCCATCCACATCTAAATTTATCTAAAATTCCTCTTTTCTTTAATAAAAATATCCATTATTTCAAATATGCCAAAAATTCCACTTTTACCATTTAAATGATTGAATTCCAAATGTCATGGGAATTCCTCTTTTATCATAAAATAAATTTATCTAAAATTTCTCTTTTCTTTAATAAAAAATCCATTATTTCAAATATGCCAAGAACTCCACTTTTACCATTTAAATGATTGAATTCCAAATGTCATGGGAATTTCTCTTTTACCATAAAATAAATTTATCTAAAATTTCTCTTTTCTTCAATAAAAATATCCATTATTTCAAATATGCCAAGAATTCCACTTTTACCATTTAAATGATTGAATTCCAAATGTCATGGGAATTCCTCTTTTATCATAAAGTAAATTTATCTAAAATTTCTCTTTTCTTTAATAAAAATATCCATTATGTCAATTATACCAAGAATTTCACTTTTACCATTTAAATGATTGAATTCCAAATGTCATGGGAAGTCCTCTTTTTGCATAGGATATTCAATCCTAGAATATGGTAGGAAGTCCTCTTTTCACATTATGCATAAAAATGAGCTATGTATTAATTTCTAAAAAAATTACCATAGCTTCGCTGCTGCTATTATTGATAATTTTCCATAGCTTCTATCCTGCTACTATTGATAATTTGCCATAGCTTTGCTGCTGCTATTATTGATAGAAGCTATGGCAAATTTTCCATAGACTTTGTAATACAATTATGATAGAATAACTATCCTTAATCTTAAATCCAAATTATGGAATTAAATCATAAATTTACCACAATTTTATTAACATAAAAGCATAAAAAGCCATTTTCTTAACCTCTAGCTTGACAAGATTAGAGATTGATTTTGAATTAAGAATTTATCAATGAGAAGCATTCATTTGCTAAAGAGTTAGCCATAGAAATGACTATTCTTTTGGGAGAGAGAGATATACATAAAAAGCATCCTACTTAAGCATAAAGATTAACTTTTTTGTGATCAATCATTAGAATTCTTATAAAAAGCTTGATTTGCATTGAAAACCATTAATTTAAAACTTCTCAAGCTTGAGAGGGGTTGAGAAGTGAAATCATTGAGAATATAATCAATCAATTGGTTTAGTATGTTGAGAAGAAAGCTCCAAGGATTGTTGAAGAGAGAGAGAAGCTCCAATCTCTCCAAAAGTAGAGGATTTTTAAGGGATAATAGAAAATATCATTATTTTAATGTAATACTGACATGGTATAGCTCACAGACTTTTTTACAAAAGACTAAGGATCTATTTATAGGTGAGGGAGGCCACTAACAAAGTCCAACTGGGTTCTTGAATTTTCCAGGTTCACTTTGAATTAATTTAGACAAGATTTGGACCAGTTTGGCTCCCTTTTTTATTTGGTTTGATCCAAGAGAGAGGAGAGAGAGAAATATCATAATGTTTTTGAATTAGAAACTCATCCACATATGTGAATTAGGCGCCTACCTCAAGAGTTCCCCTCTCCTTACCAAGGTGTCAAAAATGCATCATTATTCCAAAATATCTCATTTTTTTTAGTAATATCTCATAGTTTTGAACTGATAAACCTTGTACTCAATCAACGCTTCATCTGATGTGAGCATTTACTCATTTTGTGTATTTTCTTTTATTCTTTGGATTTATCTCATCCCAATACTTGGATTAATCCAATTGGCCCATTAGAACCTTAATTGGTCCATAATCTAATTTTTTTTGAAAATGTAGACCCTTAGGCTAAGGTCCTTTATACACATTTTCAATTAATTCCAAATGCACATTGGAAAGTTCTTTTTGAATTTTTGTTTCAGGGGAATCTATTTTAGACATTAGGAGGATTTTTATATCCAAAGATATCTTAATTTAGGATTATCTCTCTCTCTAGACTTTTCTCTCTCTAGGCCAAAACAGGATAAAAAAAGATCTTTCTTCTATTTCAGAGAGGGGAATAATTACAAGAACAAAAGGGGAGGTTTTTACACCTTTACACCTCAAAATCTCGAGGGAGGAATCTTACACTCGACGTATGCATGGGTGTCCTAGTAACCGCGAGTCCATGCATCACCTGGTTAGAACCCTGTAGGATCCTACTTAGGTGTCCTAGCACTTCACTTAGGGACCGCTTCGTCGGTCCTCGCCGCCCATCATACCAAAACCGCACCATTTTAACCATACCACAGCTGGTCAAGACCTCGACAAGTTTTGCCACGAGCGACGTCCCTCGACGACTCCCCGCCAGCTACAACGAGTCTCTCCTTAGTTAAACACATACCAAATGCTTCCTCCAACATTGTGGTGTAAAACAGTCCTTTAAAAGAAAACAGAGGTTCTATGCAAGTAGAATTCCCGATTTGAGATTGGTTCCACAAAACCCTTTTCCTTTAATCCAGATTTTCTTAATGAGAATCATTGATCTCTCATCAAGGTAATCTACCCATCATTTGACTGAATTTTCAATTAGATTCTTGGTGATTTCGATTAAGGGAAAACTATGCTAATTCAACGGTAGTCTATTCTTTGTGTAAAGAATTGGAAATGGTCACAAGGTTTTTGCTTGATTGAGATTCGAGAGATGGGCAAGTAGTTTACTGGCCGCCCCTCTCATAGTCGTGGTCTAATAACCAAAATTATTCGGTTTACTTCTAACTTTGATTCCTAAGGATTTTCTTTAAATAAAAATCTTTGAACTTCTAACCGTAAGAAAAATTCCAAATTTATGAATTTCATTCCTTCCTAACCACATAATAGATTAAGAAATGGCTCTATATGAGAATATTAGATTTTTATAAAAATACTCTTCTTTCATTAATCTAATTTTGGGTAATATATCAATTTGGAGATTTATCCACCTAAAATATCCAAGAATATTCTTTCTACCAATTTAATTATCAACCCTAAGTTTCTATGTAGAATTATGGTGAAAATTCCTCTTTTGTCACCAAATTCAATTTAAACCTTTCTCTACTTAAAATACCATAAAAATTCTTCTTTTAATTAAATACAAATATCCATTTTGTTGAATATGCTTAAAATCCCTCTTTTTGCATTTAAATGATTGAATTCCAAATGTCATGGGAATTCCTCTTTTATCATAAAATAAATTTATCTAAAAATTTTATTTTATTTTAATTAAATAAAAATATCCATTATTTAAAATATGCCAAAATTTCTCTTTTTGTATTTAAATGATTGAATTCCAAATGTCATGGGAATTCCTCTTTTATCATTTAAAAATTTCTTATGTATAAAAAAAATTTATCTAAAATTTCTCTTTTCTTAAATTAAATAAAATATCTATTATTTTAAATATGCCAAAAATTCCTCTTCTACTATTTAATTACTTGGATCTCAATTATCATGGGAATTTCTCTTTTTGCATAAAAATAAATTTACCAAAAATTTCTCTTTTCTTTTAATTAAATATTTATGCATAAATACTAAAATTTATTTCACATGAATATGATGAAAATCATATACTTAATTAATTGATTAAGAGAAAAGAGTAATTTTTGGTAATTTTTTTTTTATGCAAAAAGAGGAATTCCCATGATATTTGAGATCCAAGTAATTAACTGGAAAAAGAGGATTTTTTGGTAAATTTATTTTATGCAAAAAGAGGAATTCCCATGATATTTGAGATCCAAGAAATTAAATGTTAAAAGAGAAATTTTTGGCATAATTTAAATTATGAGTATTTATCAAAAGTGGAATTTTGAGCATTATTAATTTTATTGGAAAATATGGGTAGAATTGATTTTTGTAAATCCCATGAATCTTTTACTCAAAAAGAAGAATATTGAATATATTTCACTTGAGAAATTTGAGAAAGAATATGAAAATATCCATCGATAAAAAATACCTTTAACTAGGCCAAGCAATTGGCAGAAACTTAAAAAACCTCCATCGATATCGAAAGTAGAAAACGGTACTAAAAGTGGGTGTGATAAGATGTGATGTAGAGCCGAATAAATGTAAATAAATGTGATGGGATGTAAATGGATGCGATGTGATTAGATGAGATGTGATTAGATGAATGTAAATAAATGTGATGGGATGTAAATGGATGCGATGTGATTAGATGAGATGTGATGTGATGTAAATGGATGTGGATGTGAATGTGATAAGATGTGAATGCGATGTGATAAAATGTGAGTGGATGTGATGGGATGTGGATGAGATGTGATGTGATATGATGTAAATGGATGTGGATGTGAATGTGATAAGATGTGAATGGATGTGATAAGATGTGGATGAGATGTGATGTGATGTAAATGGATGTGGTGTCAAAGTACCATGTGTCGTGTCTTTCATTGACACTGAGAGACATATACTCCAATGATGCATCATAACTGCAAGTAATGTGAATTGATGTAGAAGAATGTGGAATTGCGAGAAATGATGTGGAACAATGTGGAAAGATGAGAGTTCGTTAGAAACTGTATTTATGACCCGTTTTTAAATGACTGTCTTATGTCAAGAATGCTGGGGAAGCATTTTGACCGTCTTGTGAATGAGGTTATGGAGACCTAAGTGATAAAGTTACAACAGCTGCTGATGGAGAGTCAATGGAGGACGTCTCGCATAGCAAGGTCTTGACCAGCCTCGGTTCAATTTTAATGGTGAGCTTTCAGTACGGTGGATGAGGGACCAAGGAAGCGGCCTATGAGTGAAGCGCTAGGTGACCTGCGAAGGACCCTAGAGGGTGCTGACCATACGGTGCTCGGGCGCTGGGTCGATAAAGATACTCACGCGTGTGTCGAGGAAGAAAATGGAACAAGGTGTTAGAGTTGTTTTCTAAACTCGGGCATGGATCTGGTTGATTGTCCTTGCTGGTTCTCAACGGATGAGTCCATGGATCTTTTATATAGATCTGTTAGTTGATCTTGCTAATCTTCAACGGAGAGTCCATTTGGATTTTCTTATGTGATTATACTGCCAGGTACTATGAGCTAGGAACTATTGAAAAGGCCCCTAAGTGAACAAGTGGTGAGCATTCTAGTTGCCAATGATGCCATAGGTACAGCAATGAAGGAATGATTGGAATTTAGAATTCAAGCTAGATATTTTGCAGGATTATGATGAGTGATACTATGGTTTCATTAAAAGATTGTTTTAAAGATAGCTGAATTTGTGAAAAAGGCAATTTCATATTGGGTGTGTAAGTGGTGTGACTATCTTAAACTTTGCTTGAAGCACCGGGGCTAGGGGGCCTAGGAACTCTTTTCCCTGGTACCCGGGGCAAAACATAACCAAATTTCTAAATGGATCTTATCACTACAATGGTTGGGCGGTTGGCTAACCCAGGAATTGGATGGGGTTAGTAGGCTGGACTAATGGATCCCTAAAATGAGACTCAATTCTATTAAGTTTACGATAGTTGAAGTAAATCCCGGATAACCCTTGTTCTATGGAAAAGAATCAACGGCTGCCTCTTGATGAGGAAAAAAGCGTTGGACTCTATGATCCAAGTGCAAGTCTTTTCCTTGATCTGACCATGAGACTTATAGGTTTAGTCAGATCAATTTGGTTAGTGATGACCTTGACTACATTAGAATAAAATTATCCTGGAGGAATTGCCCATGTTTGCTAGGTGAGGGAAGTTTTTCTGGGTTTTGTTTTGGAAGAACCGAGGGATTAGTCTCTTGTCCGGATATCCGTGGGTGAGGACCCAAGTGAGAGGCTCTGCCCTGCGCAAGAAGTGCTACTTCTACTGCTAGCACCCTTGAATTCGTTGCACGGAGGGTGCAGGGATCTTTCACATCCCATGGTCAGAGGTCCCTTCACCAAAGATTCTATGACCCCACCACCGGAGGGTGCAGGGATCTTTCACATCCCATGGTCAGAGGTCCCTTCACCAAAGATTCTATGACCCCACCACCAAGACCAACAATCTCTTTGTTTGGTGACGCTTGTCATCAAACCCTTGATGATGCGCGGGAGCCATCCCCAATTTCTTTTGTCAATGCTAACGAAGTTGACCACATGTGGCTGGATTAACATCCTTGCTACACTTGACACACTCTCCAATCACAAACTCAGAATGCAATTTGTGGTCCCAACCGGCTAGGACCTTCAGGAACCCTACAAGGCCTTTGCTTAGCTTAACACCCTGAGTGTAAGTGTAGCTCCCCAACACAAAACTACCACCCTTTGGATATTTTAGATTTTTTCTTTGGCAAAAATATGCAAAGAAAAGGTACCTTGCTATCTCTCATAGCTAGCCACAATCTTTTGTCATAGGAAACATGGGTCTCCCTAGGCAAACCATCTCTTCACAGTGCCCATGCCAAAATTCAACTACCTAGTGGTGGACAACGTATACAAAGCCTTGGGTCTTTTACACAAACTTTACATACTGCCTCTAACCCATTGGCTTGTAAGTTTTATATGGTTCCACACAGGTGAAATAAAAGAAGTAGTCATCCTTGGAGGAAGCTGGGTCAAGAACGCTACAAGTACAATCAACTGAGCTGTGACAAAATAGCTACCCTCGCGCTTCCTAGGGAAAAGTAACGATGATTCTCTAGGACAGTGAGTGCATCAAATCGGATCCTTTTCCTGCACCATCTACTTCCACAAAGGGTACTCTCTCAACCCCAACAATAACTCGTAAGTCTTCCACTACTCCTAAACTTACACCAAAACTAAACCCACCAAGAATATGGATTGGACTCCCGAGTGACAAGGTTCTACAACAATGGCAAGCCCACATCTACCCTATGGTCCACACCAGTATCATATTCTTTAAGTCATGGAAAACTCTTGGAAAACCCACACTTACATAAGAAAACACTTACCTTAAAATTTCACATGAAATACATTTAATGAGTGTTGGGTATGTCATTCCTAAAATTTCTATAGGAAAAATCCAGCTAGAGTGTAGATTTCATGTCATAGATGCAGGAGTACTCCAAGGCCAGATTATCATTGGAAAAGAGTGGATTGATGCCACTCACTACTAAATCAATTGGTGACAAGAAACGACCACCATGGAAGTCAACGATAAAAAACCACAGTCCTCTTGTGTCCCCACCAAGAGGACATCATACACACACCCTCACCCTTGACTGCTCTTCCCCCTCACGTTCCATCCTTATCACCGATAGTATCCCATGTTCCCACACCCCATGCCTCACCAAAGCTGGTCAAAAGGGAATCGGCAACACCCTCCAACAATGACACTCAAGCCTCTTTGACAATCCTCCTCAACTCTACATCCTCGACCACCCACACCGCAAAAGAAACCCCACCTCTTACCTTTATTATGAGAATCAATGGTGGGTGCCCAAGAATCTTCTTCCTGATCAAGGATTCTATGATGGCTACAAAGAATTCTGGATCCCAAAATGGCCATCTCTAAAACCCAAGTGCAGCAAGCCAACCAATCCAACAAAAACCAACCCTAAGCAAAAGCTTCATTGGTTGCTAGTCCCCGACCACCTGCTAAACTGAAAGATCCCTGCCCCCTCCGCGCAACGAATTTTGGGGGTGCTAGCAACGGAAGTAGCACTTCTTGCACAAGGTAGCCTCTCATCACTCGGGGCCTCGCCCACGCATATCCGGACAAGAGACTAATCCCTCGGTTCTTCCAAAATCGAACCCGGAAAATTTTTCCTCGCCCAGAAAGCACGGGCGATTCCTCCAGGATATTTTTATTCTAACGTACTCAAGAGCCTTAACTAACCGAACTGATCCGACCAAACCCGTAAGTCACATGGTCAAATCAAGGAAAAGACTTGCACTTGGATCACAGAGACCAACGCTTTTTTCCTCATCGAGAGGCACAACCGTTGATTCTTTTCCATAGAACAAGGACTGTCTGGGATTTACTTCATCTATTGTACCATAGGAGAATTGAGTCTCATTTTAGGGATCCATTAGTCCAGCCTAACCCCATCTAGTCCCATGGGTTAGCCAACCGCCCAACCACTGTAGTCATAGGATCCATTTAGGAATTTGGTTTATGTTTTGTCCCGGGTACCAGGGAAAAGAGTTCTGAGGCCCCCTAGCCGCTGGCACTTCATGCAAGCTTCAAGATAGTCACACCACTTATACACCCAATATGAAATTGCCTTTTTCACAGATTCAGCTGTCTTTAAAACAATCTTTTAATGAAACCATAGTATTACTGATCATAATCCTCCAAAATATCAGGTTGATTTCTAATTTCCAATCATTCCTTCATCGGTGTACATATGGCATCATTGGCAACCAGAATGCTCACCACCTGTCCACCCAAGGTCCTTTTCAATAGTTCCTAGCTCATAGTACCTCGAAATATATTCACTTATAAAAATGCAGATGGACTCTCCGTTGAAGATCATCAAGATTAACCAACAAATCCATATAAAAGAGCCATGGACTCATCCGTTGAGGACCAACAAGGTCAATCAACCAAATCCATGCCCGAGTTCAGAAAACAACTCTAACACCTTGTTCCATTTTCTTCCTTGATGCACGCGTGGGTATCTTCGGGTGACTTAGAGCCCGAGCAGCATTGTATGGTAAGCACCCTCTAGGATCCTTTTTAGGTCACCTAGCGCTTCACTCATAGGATGCTTCCTTGGTCCCTCATCCACCGTACCAGAAGCTCACCGTACCGAGGCTTGTCATGACCTCGGCCAACCTTGCTACGCGAGACGTCCTCCATTGACTCTCCGTCAGCTGTTGCAACTTTATCACTTAGGTCTCCACGACCTCATTCACAAGGCGGTCAAAAGGCTTCCCCAGCATTCTTGACATAAAACAGTCATTTAATAACAGGTCATAAATACAGTTTCTATAACGAACTCTCGTCTTTCCACATTGTTTCACATCAATCTACATTTCTTAATCCACATCCAATCATATGTATTCCCATCGTCCTTCATTCCATTCTCATCCAATCACATCATATTCCATCTCATCACATCTATCCACATTTATCCTTATCACATCTTATCCATTCGCATCTACCCATGTCCACATCTCATCACATTACATTCATTCACATCTCATCCATTCATATCTAGACCCCGATCCACATCACATCACCTCACATCACATCCATTTCACATCACATCTCACCCATTCACATCTATCCTGATTGACATCACATCACATCACATCCATTTCACATCACATCTCTTCCATTCACATCTATCCCGATTCACATCACATCACATCACATCACATCTATTTCACATCACATCTCCTCCATTCACATCTATCCCGATTCACATCACATCACATCATATCCATTTCACATCACATCTCATCCATTCACATCACATCACATCCATTCACATATATCTCGATTCACATCACATCCATTTCACATTACACCTCATCCATTCACACCTATCCTGATTCACATCACATCACATCACATTCATTCATACCTATCCTGATTCACATCACATCACATCACATCATACCTATCCTGATTCACATCACATCACATCACATCCATTTCACATCACATCACATCACATCACATCCATCATATTCATTCTCATCACCATCCCATCACATACATTCTATCCACATTACATCACATCCACATCTATCCACATCATATCTCATTCATACACATCCCATCTCATTCATCTGCATCCTTCCAATCATTCACATGCACGACTATTCACATCCATCTATTCATTCACATTCGCACCTATCACTTCACATCTCATCACATTGACATCCACATCCCTTTACATCACATCACACCCACATCCCTTTACATCAAATCACATCCACATCCCATTCATTCACATCCACATCCATTTACATCACATCACATCTTATCACATCCACATCCACATCCACATCCACATCCATTTACATCACATCACATCCTATCACATCCACATCCACATCCATTTACATCACATCACATCCTTTCACATAACCTCACATCTCATTCTCATCTCATCATTCACCTCCACATTCATTTACATCACTTTCTTTCACATACACATCCACATCCATTTACTTTACATCTCATCCTTTCACATAACCTCACATCTCATTCTCATCTCATCATTCACATCCACATTCATTTACATCACATTCTTTCACATACATATCCACATCCATTTACTTCACATCTCATCCACATTCATTTACATTACACCACATCCTATCACATCCCATTCACATCTTATCACATCCATTCACATCCTATCATATCCCATTTACATCTTATCACATCCATTCCCATCCTATCACATCCCATTTACATTTTATCATATCCATTCACAT
Organism: Cibotium barometz; assembly: GCF_041138505.1. Classification (NCBI taxonomy): domain Eukaryota; kingdom Viridiplantae; phylum Streptophyta; class Polypodiopsida; order Cyatheales; family Cibotiaceae; genus Cibotium; species Cibotium barometz. Next base: position 8,364,123 of record NC_141079.1, read on the forward strand.
CCTATCACATCCCATTTACATCTTATCACATCCTATCACATCCCATTCACATCTTATCACATCTGTTCTCATCCTATCATATCCCATTCACATCTTATTCCCATTTAGCAGCTTTTCCTACTTCGATACCAATAATGGGACTTTTTCTAGATTTCTGCCAATCGCTTGGCCTAGATAAACCGTCTTTTTCTCGAGCTATTTCCATATTCTTTCTCAATTTCTCAAATGAATTATATTCAATATTCTTCTTTTGAATAAAAGAATTCATGGGATTTACAAAAATTAATTCTACCCATATTTTCCAATAATGCTACTTTTGATAAATACTCATAATTTGAATTATGCTAAAAATCCCTCTTTTTTCCATTTAATTTCTTGGATCTCACTTATCATGGGAATTCCTCTTTTTGTGTTTAAATGATTACATTCAAATGTCATGAGAATTCCTCTTTTATCATAAAATAAACTTATCTAAAATTTCTCTTTTCTTTAATAAAAATATCCATTAATTCAATATGCCAAGAATTCCACTTTTACTATTTAAATGATTAAATTTCAAATGTCATGGAAATTCCTCTTTTATCATTTAAATATTTCTCATGCATAAAATAAATTTATCTAAAATAAAATATCCATTAATTCCAATATGCTAAGAATTCTACTTTTCCCATTTAAATAATTGAATTCCAAATGTCATGGGAATTCCTCTTTTATCATTTAAATAAAATTACCATAATTTTCTCTTTTCTTAATTATTTAATTATGCATAAACCTTAAAAATTAGTTTTCCATTGAATGTGATGAAAATCATTCTTTTAGCATAGGATGACCAATCCTAGAATATGGTAGGAAGTCCTCTTTTCATGCTATGCATAAGAATAAATTATGTATCAATTTCTTAAAAATTTTACCATAGCTCCGCTGCTATTACTGATAATTTTTAATATTTTTGAAAAGAATAAACTTAGTAATACAATTATGATAGTATAACTATCTTCTAAACTTAAATCTAATTTATGGATTTAAATCATAAGATTATCATAATTTTAGAAAAGCATAAAAGTATAAAAAGCTACTTTCTTAACCTCTAGCCTCACAAGCCTAGAGTTTGATTTGTGAATTTAGAATTTATCAATGAGAAGCATCATTTGAATAGAGAATTGGTCATAGGAATGACCATTCTTTTGGGGAGAGAGATATATACATAAAAACATCCTAAAATAAGCATAAAGATAAACTTTTCTTAATTATTCATTACAACTCTTAAGAGAAGCTTGATTTGCATTATAAACACTTAATTAGAATCTTCTCAAGCTTGAGGGGGGTGAGAAGTGAAAACATTGAGAATAGTAGAGAAAAACCATAAAATTACACTTTACCTCTTGTTTTTGCTTGCTTCTCTATCTTAGAAGAAGCCCCCAACCAATAAATTGGTTAGTGTGTTGAGAGGAAAGTACCAAGGAAGGTTGAAGAGGGAGAGAAGCTCCAATCTCTCCAAAATGTAGAGGATTTTTAAAGGATAATAAAAAATATCATTATTTTAATGTAGTACTGGCATGGTGGTTCACAGATTTTTTTACAAAAGACTAAGGATCTATTTATAGGTGAGGGAGGCCTCTAACCAAGTCCAACTAGGTTCTAGAATTTTCCAGGTTCAGTTTGACTGAATTTAGACAAGATTTGGACCTAGTTTGGCTCCCTTTTGATTTGGTTTAATCCAGGAGAGAGGAGAGATAAAAATATCACAATTTTATTGAATTAAAACTCAACCACATGTGTGAAATAGGCGCCTCCTTGAAGTCTCCCACCTTTCTTACCAAGGTGTCAAAAATGTATCATTATACCAAAATATCTCATTTTTTAAGTAATATCTCATAGTTTTAAACTAATAAACCTTGTACTCAGTCAACTCTTCATCTTATGTGAGCATTTACTCATTTATGGTTATTTTCTTTTATTCTTTGGATTTATCTCATCTCCACACTTGGATTAATCCAATTGGTCCATAGGAACCTTAATTGGACCATAATCTATAAATTTTTGAAAATCTTGACCCTTAGGCTAAGGTCCTTTATACACATTTTCAATTAATTCCAAATGCACATTGGAAAGTTCTTTTTGAAATTCTATTTCAGGGGAAACCATTTGAGACACTAGGGAGGATTTTTATATCCAAAAATATCTCAATTTTAGATTATCTCTCTCTAGACATTTTCTCTCTCCAGGTCAAAACAGGGTAAAACAAGATCTTTCTTTTATTTCAGAGAGGGAAATACTTACAAGAAAAGAAGGGGAGGTTCTTACAACTTTACACCTCAAAATCTGGAGGGAGGAATCTTACAGCTACAAGCACAAGGCTACTATGAAGGAAATACTCACCTTTGGCTACCCAAGAATGCCGCATGTACTCATCCACACCAACTCCCCAAGGAGCTATAACAAAAGGCCCTACGTCCAAAGATTAGGCAACCCTAGACACAACGATGGGTGTCTACCAATGTGATCAAATCTCAAGGCCTCCACATGAAGGAAACACACACCTGTGGCTCAAAAAGCCACAATCAAAATCCTGTCCTCAGTGTCAACAACCTACTTATGCTCAAAGTCTCATCGATAAAAAACCAAGAAGCCTTATTAACCACAAGCCTTCATCACTCGGCAACAATGGGTGCCCAAATGTCTCTTAGTAGAAGACCAAGGCTTCAATGATGGCAACTCCATCATTTGGATCCCACAGCATAACCCTCAACACCTAGCCCAAACCACAAAAACCAATCTAGTACCTATCTAGCTGACACAGATGGTTTGGCAACCAACTGGTAAGAAAGTCCCCACTAAATTAGCTAAATCTTACGGAATTTCCCACACCCAACCCATGGGCACTCAAAAGCTCAATTCTCCTAGTCCTTTCAACCAAAGGAGCCTTGTCCACGATGCTCCACCCCGCCCCTTGACTTTGTCACCAACCAAAGGAGCCTTGTCCACGATGCTCCACCCCCCCCCTTGACTTTGTCACCAACCCAAGGAGCAGTGCTGTTGAAATATGTAAGGTAGGTTCATGCGTATGTGGGAAAGCACCCTAGAGGTGCAAGATATCGTGGAAAGATAAGAATGCTGCATATGATATTGTATGTTGTGAGAGTGTTGACTAAAAGAGTGTTGCACATGGATGCACACATGTAAAGTGAGATGAGGGCTATCTATATTAGAAGCCTCATTGTATGTATAGTTCATTAAAGGTATGCAATAGAATTGAGTGTAAATTGTGCTACCCTCTCTCTCTTATCACCATGTGGTTTGACCCACGTTAGTTATGCTTAATCTATGTTTCTTATCACCATGATCAATCCCAAATTGGGATTTTAACATGGTATCAGAACTAGGATGGGCTCTTGATCATGGTGCATATATGTGTACTTTTCTTATTTATGAGGTTATTTGATTAAGCATATTGTATGTTTCAGTACTTTTATATGAAAAAATTAATCACACTCATTACATCGTTATCGTTGAATTGAGAGAGTATGAAGCTGCCAATGGAGTTGTAAGAAGAGAATCTTGCATTTTGAGATTTTAAGCTGCCCATAGAAGCTGAGAAATGGAGATTTCAGCAAAGACAAAGTATTGGAAGCTACCTCATCATCAAGGAAGGTGCAAATTGTAGTTGCAACAAAGAAGGTTGGTTTTGTGAGTTTTACCTCATGAAATTTTGGGAAAGGGTTGCTATTTTGGGATGTGTGAATCCCTTGGTACCTTTGAGCATTTGAGTCTATTTGCAAGGATAAGAGGTTCTTGGTTGTTCATTTGAAGACAAGAAATTATGTGCTAGTTACACAGTTGATATTAGAGCATGTCACTTGAGTCATGGCTCATGGTTTTGCTCATATAAGATGAGAAATTTTATGTTGAAGAAATGGAAAGATTTCACAATGTTGTGCACCTTTTGTTTCTCAAAAGAAACATGTGAAAGAGCACCGTTGAAGACTGTGCATGCAAGGAAGGCATCATGCACTGTTTGTGAGCTCAATGAGAAGCTCGTCAGATCCATATTGATGGTTGGTCTCAAGCTCAAGAAGGAGATTATAGAAGTGTGGAGAGATTGCTTGGAGCATCAAAATTATAGCTATAATGGCGACGTTGATGGTCACTATGGAAACCTTATAGAGAAGGTTTTCCAATTGAGGCAAAGAGACTTGGGTATGAGGCCAAGAAATCAGCAGTAGCCAGCAGATGGTGAAGAGAGAGCGCAAAATGCATAATGATCAAATTAAACAAAAGCCACAAGGTCACAAGAGAAGAGAGTTTGGCTCTGGTCGTTGTAGATGTCTAGAGAAGGAAATGGCATCCCCTCATGCAACACTGTTAGCGATAGGCTAGCTTCAGCTATACGGGCCAGTGCCGAGCAGTGCCGGACAGCCGCATGTCAATGTCATCAAACCATCAGGGCCTGCCTACTTTAAACGGTGCTTCCTTAAACACTCAGCCGGTGCATCTTATCATCACAGTACTAACAAATAATGCAAGGAGGCACTATAAATGGATGAGCCCTAAGCCTTGCAACAAGAAGCTGGCTACCGATTGTATCACTTCCTGTTTTGGATTGATATAAGCAAGATCGTTCTTTTGTGTTATCTCTCTCTTATACATTCATCTTTCTATTACGTCTCTATGTATTTCAGTTCTGTTTCATATGCTATGATCGTTAACGTTATCTATTAAGGTATTGTGTTTTTACATTGTTTATTAAGCCACTAGCCCGATAGTGTTCAATGATTTATGTTATGTGTTTGTTTGTGTTAGATTTGTATTTGTCTGGTGTATGCTGCATGCATAACCAGTGAACCTCAGTATGTTACAGCAGCAGGAATAAGTGGTCATATTCATCCGTCAACGCTTTAGCAACCACGATGCTTTTGCTACTTCTTGTTATTGCCATTTCACTTGATGCCTGATTGTCACAGTGTTTTAATCTCTTTCCCTTGTTTTCAAACCTATCCCTCATGTCAGCACGTGAAAGCCACTACTTGCAGCACAACCAAGCTCGACAATTCTTGTTCGCCAATTCTAAAGACCAACCCGACGAATGAGAACTAGATCAACCCGCATCCCAATCAAAAGAAGAACCACTCACCCCTACTACCCTGACCTCACCACCACTGTTTATACTACCTCCACCACCACCATCTCAGTAACCCCGTCTCCTTTGCTACCTCAACACAATGCATCAACCAGCTGTCAACGTAAAGTACCCCAAATTTTTCAAGAAATCCTAGAATGATGTAGATGCTCACATCCTAATGTTTGACACCATCTGTCATGTATCCAAGCTTTAAATGAGCAAGTAGTACCCCAACCAACCACCCAGGCAGCCGAATCATCAGCCATGGCGGTGACCAGATCCATGCAACCCAAGGCTTTGGAGGTGGTGCAAGAAGCGATCTTCAATAAGAAGTGGAGGCAAAAAGGAGTCACCTAGCAAGAACAACACAAAATCGAGAGACGGAAATATATGCTTGGGTGCAGCAGTAGGCCAAAGTGGCGCTGTAGAAAAAGCACTCGAAAAAGCAAAGGCCAATATATTGGCCATAATCACAACCCAGTTTTTTGAAGATGAGCCGAGAAGGAAAAGAAGACAAAGTGGCCTCTCCAATCAAGATGCAATGGAAAATGAAAGGTGCAGAGACACCAGGGCCGAAAGAATGTGCAAAGACACCAGGGCCGAAAGAATGTGCAGAAGCACAGAAGTGGGTGGATTACTCAAGAAGGCTCACACAAGAAGAATACCAACCATATGATCTATGGGAAGATCTGAAGCGAAAGCCAATACACATGTTGGTGGAACATTTACACACATTGGTACCAAGTTTCAGGGAGAGCAGCTGATTGGCCTCTTGAAACCTCAGGGAGAGGAGACACCACCCTTGCACAGCCATTGGAAGCAGCCATTGGAAGCCCTGAATATTGATAAGGTAGATACCCACCAAGGGAAGTCCCAATTTATGATGAAGCCATCCCAATGATCGAGGTCAAGTTGGTCAGAGTGGATATAGCAAATATTCTGCTAGATGGCGATTCCAGAGTCAATATCCTATTAGATGCAACATGCAGCAGCATGCTTGAATTGAGCAAATGGGAGCCTGTTCCATTCACTATCAAAATGGCAGATCAATGGTGAGTGAAGCCACTTGGATTGATCTGGGAGCTCACACTGGAGGTATCTGTTGGAATTAGGGTTGTAGGAAAGCACACAAAGCTTGGAGAAGAAGAAGCAAGAATGCACACAACACACAGTGTATTGGATTGTGTCAACATACAAAGATAAGTTAGCCCTAGAATGATGGGCGTATATACAAGTCGGGGGAAAAAACCTTCCAAACAAAGAGGGAAAAAGTGCCCCGGTGGCCCTAAGTGTGTTCACACACATCACTTCCTATATATATGGGAACAAATCCCCCCTGGGAGTGATGGTGTGAACGAGAGCTGGCACTCATGTATAGGGAAGTGCCATGCCCAAAGTAGATCAGTCCACAAAGGGGAGCAAGCCCAAAGCTTTGCGGAAAGCTTCAAACTTCTCATGAGGAAGCGCCTTTGTGAAAAGATCGGCGAGGTTGTCCTGTGTTGGCACATATGCCAAGCTGATCTCTCCTGCTGAGAGTCTCTCCCTTACATAGTGATAATGCACCTCAATGTGAAAAGATGCGAGCATGAAAAATTGGGTTTCTCGCAACTGCCAATGCGCTCTGACTGTCAGTGTAGATAGAGGTGGCAGACTCCTGTCCAACACCCAAGTTAGCCCCACCATAAGCCGTCTGAGCCACACACACTCAACCGTAGCTATGAAAGCTGCCCTGTACTCAGCTTCACAACTAGAAGTGGCCACAGTAGGTTGCTTCTTGCTCAACCAAGATATGCATGAGCTACCGAGCATTAAACAAAAACCACTTGTGGACACTCTTGTGTCATAGCAACTAGCCCAATCTGAGTCTGAAAAAGCATGTAAATCTGGCGGCAAAACGATCCCCCCTTGCACTTCTTTCGAAGATGTGTTCGCTTGGAGCTACACTGAGATGAAAGGGATTGATCCTAGCTTTTACCAACATTGGATAAATCTAAAGGAAGATGTCATCCCTATCCAACAACAAAGATACCAGATGAACCCGAATTATGCCAAAAGGGTGGAAGAAATAGATAAGCTGCTACTACAAGTTGGATTCATATATCCAATCGATTAAGCAACATGGTTGTCCCCAATCGTAATAGTGACCAAGCAAAACAAAAATTTGAGGGTTTTTATAGATTATTGGAAGATGAATGTAGCAACCATCTCAGATCCTTTTCCCTTGTCATTCACAGATTCCAGGCTTGATGTTGTAGTAGGATGTATTCATTCCTAGATTCAGTGGATATAATCAAGTTCAAATGACTCTAGAAGATCGGGAGAAAATAGACTTCATGGAATGGGGAGATTTTGCATCAAACATCATGACTTTTGGCCTCAAGAATACTCCTGCCACATTTTAGCGCATGGTCCAAGAAATTTTTGTTGATTTCATGACCACCTTTATGCAAGCATTCATTGATGACTTTACTGTTTTTGGCAAAAAATCTCAACATTTGATGCACCTACAGCTATGCTTGGCCAAATGCAGACTCTCAAGATTAAGTCTAAATCCAGCCAAATGTGCCTTTGCTGTGTCTAAAGCGGAATGCTACTAGGCAAAATCATTTCCAAGGAAGGAATAGCAGTCGATCCGAAGGTGATGATCCAAAAAGCCCAAACTCCAACAAATGAGAAAGAGCTAGGAATATTTTTGGGACAAGTCAGATGGCACAACCGAAGGGTCCGATACCTTGCCCAGGTAGTAGCAGCCCCCTTGAATCAAAGGATGGTGCAGATCAAAGCACCTTTGACCAAGTAGTTAAGGCAAAAGTTAAGGAAGAAGTGGATAGAGGAATGACACATAGCATTCTAGCATCTCAAGCTCATGCGATCACAAAAGCACCAGTTGTCCACCTTCTGAACTGGGACCTGCCCTTTCATGTCTTTGTGGATGCCTCTGATGTCGCACAATTGGAAGTGTGTTGATGCAAGAGACCGAGGAGAAATGGTTCTGGCCTATCTACTACGCCAGCCAAAGGCTCTGTAATGCTGAGTGCAACAACTTAACCACACACAGAGAAGCCCTTGGCATGATGTACTCAGTAACCAAGTTTTGGCACTACCTATTGGGTAATAAATTTACCTTTCATGTGGATCACTCCGCCTTGCTGTACTTAATAGATAAGAAGAGTCTAGTAGGAAAGCTAGCCAGATGGATACTAATACTCCAAGAATTTGAGTTCACAATAGTGCACACCCCAGCAGCCAATCATATAGTGGTGGCAGATTATATATCCCGGCTTGAGTCCGCCGAAGAATCCCCAACTAGAGGTAGCAAATAACCTATCGGATGCTGAGCTATTCACAACTGACACAGTCATTCCCATCCCCTAGACATGGTATGATGAAATGCTGACATTTGTTGTCACAGGTTTGATGGAGGATAGTATTTCTAGAGATCAACGAAAGCAGATTGCAATCTACAGCCGAATCTTCCGAGTCATATAGCCGGCCAACTATACAAGAAAGGGATTGACCAAATCCTCCAGAGGTGTATCCCACCACATGAGTAGGAATCTATCCTCAGAGATGCTCACCAAGGAATCAGTGGAGGACACTTTGCCAAAGAAATCACCAAGAGGAAAATCCGCCAAAGGCAGTAATTGGTGATGCATATAGATGGGCCAAACAATGTGACACTTTGCCAAAGAAATCACCAAGAGGAAAATCCACCAAGGCAGTAATTGGTGATGCATATAGATGGGCCAAACAATGTGACATATGCCAATGTCTCGGTCAACCAAGTGATGGAGACAAGATGCCACACAACCCAACCAATCCTTCCCCTAGAACCATTCCAAAAATGGGGCCTGGAATTTTTTGGCCCATTTAAGTCCCCAGCCCATTTTATTAGTCACAAGTATCTACTAGTAGCAATCAGACTACAGCACCAAATAGGTTTTTGCCCATGCTCTCCGAGATAACACAACAAAATCAACTGGTGAATTCCTACACGAGATGATAATCACTCATCTTGGGATGTCCGGTCGAGTTGATTAGTGACCAAGGCAAGCACTTCGTGAATGATTTCATCAAAGAACTGGTCACCCAACATCTCATCATTCATAAATGCTCTACAATGTCACACTATCCGCGCAAGCCAAATCAACCAAAAAAATCCTTAAGAAGATCCTCACATAGTTGGTAAATCAAAATCATAATGACTGGGATGAAAAGCTTTATTCATCTCTATGGGAATTCTGCATAGCCTACAAGGTTTTGACTGGAATGACCCTATTTAAAATAGTTTATGGGCACCCAGGCAGTCGTACCAATGGAATTCCTAATGCCAAGTCTCCGCATTGCCATTGCAGAAAAGTTAAGCCCGAAAGATTCCCTTCAGCATCGCCTGGACCACCTCCTTGCACTAGATGAAGCTTGCTTCAAGAGTTTCTATGTCACCATAGTCATTTAGAAAAGAAGGAAGAAATGGATCAATTGCCACTCCAAGTTTTGAATGTTCAGGGAAGAAGATCGAGTCCTCTTGTTTTAGTCTCGTAGGTTCGCACCCCAAAAATCTGAAGCTCCAATGGACAGGTTCGTTTTCTGGATCGTTGAAAAGTTTTATGACGACACTTTCCTTCTCGGCACGCTCAACAACGAACGGTTCTAGAAGCCAGTCCAATGGCTACTACGTGCAACACTAAAATGCACCAATGCCACCAAATCCCTTCATTAAGGTGACAGGACCACCAATCCACTACCTGAGCATCCATCACCATCATGCCATCACCCCTCTCCAGACAATCATGAAAGATTTGCCTCAAGTGATGAGCAACATGACACACTCTCATCAAGAAATTTCAACCACTGTGCGCCAATGCTACATGGTAACTCTTTTTAAACATCCCCAAAATCCAACTAATCTTTGTGTATCTATCTTTATTTGCATGCAAAACCCCTTCTCACCCAAGCCATAACCCTTCCCCCACAAACGGCCTTCTACACTTTCTCTCGCCTTACACATGATCTGCACACAATCATGAAGAAAACCATATATCTGCCCAAAGGCCAACTTCTAACCCTAGAAAATCCAACCCCCAATCCAAAACTGAAGTACAACCAGTCTGCACATCCACACCCCATGAGATACAACACACTCCCTAAACCCAATAGCCCCTAGTTCCTTCTTCTGTCTCTGTTTACACAAGGTGAAGTTACCATTATCATGAAAAGGAAACCACCATCTACGATGACTATCTATGCCCTCATAGAAGTTTCTACAGACAAGGCCAATCATTTGGCGGTGGCACAGTAAAGATCCTTACAACAAAGGGAGAAGTCGAGGAGATAGCCAAAAAGAGAACCGCCTTCTTTGCAACACTAGAGATCAAAGAATGGATTTCAAAAGCTCACTCCTATGCCAACAACCATCACAACAGTCATAGCTATGATGACAAAGACAGCTACTCTGGTGGGAGAGGACAAAGAACCCAACATTCTAGAAGATGGAGATACAGCAACAATGACACTAGAAGACCATTTACAGGAAAACACTCTAGTTTTGAGGTTACTACCAGCAGTAGTAACACAGAGGAACATGCAAACACAAGGGATCATATTCAAGGATCATGGGCAACTCCTCTACCTCCCCTCTCTGTGCTCCTACCCGATATAGTTGGGATATCACTAGCAGAGGCAGAGGCATCCTCACCTCAGAGCATCACTTTGCCCTCTAAAGTAAGTGGTGAAGTTAGGAAAGTGGCAAAAGCACCGGAAGTGGAGATAGCCCCACAGAACTTGCCAACACTAAATCCGCAGGAACCTATCAATATAGGGAAGCTGGAGCTATTGGAAGTGCTGAAGGATTATTCCACTACTTTCCAAAAGAACTATGACCCTTGCATCACTGGTGGGTAATCACCATGATAATGCTGGACAAAGACTGGTAGCAAATCGACAACCACGGCACTGTTGAGATCCTCGCTCATATCAAGGAACTCAAGGGCAAGTACTCTAGGAAGAAACCAGTACTACACCGAAAGTTTTCTTCCAGAAGTCTGCCTTCGGGAAGAAATCCCTAGAATTCATCTTGTGGAAGGAATCGATCATCCTCCACCTTCCAGGTCCACTCCTCCAAGATGTGCATGCTACCACATCATTCAAGATCCGACCTCTACAAGCACTAAACCAGAGGTCATCACTAACAACTCCATTAGCTGTGCTCAAAACTTGCCTAGAAGCTAAAAGGCATCTAATAGTCTAGAAGACAACAACATTGAGGGTTTAAGTCATTGGATTGGGAATTCGACCCACCACCAGGTGTGCCAAGTGTTAGCCATAGGCTAGCCTGAGCCACGGGCCACCTATACTGGACAACCGCATGTCAGCACCGTCAACCGTCAAGGCCTTCCTACTTTATTGCAAGAAACAAACCTTCCTTAAACAATCAAGGTGCATCTTATCATCACAGTACTGATAAATACTACAAGCAGGTTCTATAAATGTATGAGTCTTAAGCCTTGCAAAGGTTGGCTATGCCAATTGTATCACTTTGTATTTTGGATTGATATAAGTGAGATTGTTCTTTTTTGTTATCTCTCTCTTGTACATTCATCTTCTTGTTACATATCTTGTGTATTTTAGTTCTGTTTCATATGCTATAATTGTTAACATTATCTGTTAAGGTATCATATTTTTACACTATTTATTAAGTGGTCAGCCCGGTAGTGTTCAATGATCTGTGTGCTGTGTTTGTTTTGCATTGGATCTGTATTTGGCTGGTGTATGCTGCGTGCATAACCAATGAGCCTTAGTAGGTTGCAATAGGAATAAGCAGTCATATTCCCCCGTCAACAAACACACAAGGCAACAGATGGCCCAAAACCTAGTAAATAAGCTACAATGGCATTTATCACTGGCAATCCAGCAATAACAAGTGTACAATGGTGAAATAGAACTCACTGTGTTGAGTTTCCAGTGGCTGGGCATGACTTCTTCACAATTAGAATTGCCAAAGAAGTAGTTTACGATAGCTTAGCACAGTTGTGTGCTCAAGTGAGAGCTGAGCTAAATAACACGTATAGTGTCAGGATTGAAAAGCGATCTATAGCAATAGTGTAGCGCTCACATAAACATAGAGAAGCAGCAATTTGAATTTGCAGAGAAGGGCATGCAAGGGAAGCCTCAATATGGTGCAAAGAGAGAGATTATGGAGCGCTCTGATGTTTTCTCAGAAGAGCACAAGAAGGTATGCTATTACGGGGAACGCAACAACAAGCATAGTCAGCCATTCGGAGAGAGAGAGCCAAGTTTTGTGCGGAGCAGCAGGTGGTGCTAGAGAAAAGATGGATTACATTGAAATAAAGCATTGGAGAAGAGATTTGAGCTCCAGCTATGTTGATGCACAGAGTTGCAAGAAACTCATGGGGGGAGAGCTGAGTGGATAGAAGAAGATGATGAGATAGAGCCTAGCGAGTTGCAAAGCAAGTGATGTGGGTCTTGGTAGACGAGCGTACAACGTAGAGAGATTCCCTATCATATATGCAAAGGTTCTCTACGGGTTCACTACTCGGCCTGATGAGTTACAGAGAGTAGGTGATGTGGGTCGTGGGGTAGAGCGTAAAACGTAGAGAGAGAGCTGAGTTGATAAAATAAGATGATGAGCTAGAGCCTGACGAGTTTTAGAGCAGGTGATGTGGGTCTGTATACTTTGTATTGATTTTTTCACCTAGCATATGAGGGTAACCGTACCCGATCTCACCAAAAATGGTTTTCTAGTAGTGTGCATAGGCGATGCACGTGCAAGGTGCATGCGCATGGGTTGGTTCCCACTCAAACATTTATGTTCAAGTCAAAATTAGTGGTTCTATTGTGAGCAAGTTCTCAAAAAGTTCTTCGTGTCTAGGATGGTAGACACATGCACACACATTCTTTACTTAAACACTCCAATTTTGCATTGAGGGGAAGTGCTGAGAGACGTGCTGCATGCATGCAATGCTAAATTGTATGGGTGATGGGAAGTGAGAACACCTCACTTAAGATGGGAAATCACCCTAGAGGTGAAAGATATTGTGGAAAGATAATAATGCCACACATGATATTGTATGGTGTGAGAGTGTTAACCAAAAGAGGAAAAAAGAGTGTGCCACATGGATGCACACATGTAAAGTGAGATGAGGGCCATCTATAGTAGAAGCCGCATTATATGGCTCATTAAAGATATGCAATAGAATTGAGTGAGTGTGCTAATCTCTCTCTCTCTCTCTCTCTCTCTCTCTCTCTCTCTCATGGAGTTTTTGGTGTGGTATAACGCACCTTAGTTATGCTTAATCTATGGTACTAATCTCTCTCTCTCTCTCTCTCTCTCTCTCTCTCTCATGGAGTTTTTGGTGTGGTATAATCCACCTTAGTTATGCTTAATCTATGGTACTAATCACCATGATCAATCCCATATTAGCATTTTAAAAAGTTCCAAAAATGTTTGAGCTTATCCAACCACTCAAAGATAAACTCAAGGGTAAGCTCAAAAATATTGCCAAGTGGGATAATTAATACAAAACCCTCTTTAGGGGTGCTAACCATAAACACGTGTAAGTCCTCACCCACATGCGGACTCAAAAAAAATAGTCTTGAAAGATCCCTGCTCCCTCCGTGCAACGAATTCCGAGGGTGCTAGTAGCAATGGAAGTAGAACTTCTTGCACAAGGCAGAACCTCTCACTCGGAGCCTCGCCCCCACCGATATCTGGACAAGAGACTAATCCCTCGATTCTTCCAAAACCGAACCCAGAAAAACTTCCCTCACCCAAGCAGACATAGGCGATTCCTCCAGGATATTTTTATTCTAATGTAGTCAAGAGCCTTAACTAACCAAACTGATCTGACCGAACCAGTAAGTCACATGGTCACATCAAGGAAAAGACTTGCACTTGGATCATAGAGTTCAATGCTTTTTTCCTCATCAAGAGGCACAGTCGTTGATTCTTTTCCATAGAACAAGGGTCATCCAGGATTTACTTTAACTATCGTAAATTACCAGAATTGAGTCTCATTTAAGGGATCCATCAGTCCAGCCTACTACCCATGGGCTAGCCAACCGCCCAACCACTGTAGTGATAGGACCCATTTAGAAATTTGGTTATGTTTTGTCTCGGGTACCAGGAAAAAGAGTTCCAAGGCCCCCTAGCCACGCTTCAAGCAAACTTCAAGATAGTCACACCACTTACACACCCAATATGAAATTGCCTGCTTCACAGATTTAGCTGTCTTTAAAACAATCTTTTAATGAAACCATAGTATCACTGATCATAATCCTCCATAATATCCAGCTTGAATTCTAATTTCCAATCATTCCTTCGTCGGTGTACCTATGGCAACATTGGCACAACTAGGACTCTCACCACCTATTCACTCAGGGGCCTTTTCAATAGTTCTTAGCTCATAGTACCCGGCAATATAATCACATAAGAAAATCTAGATGGACTCTCCGTTGAAGATCAGCAAGATCAACCAAGAGATCCATATAAAAGAGCCATGGACTCATCCATTGAGGACCAGCAAGGACAATCAACCAAATCGATGCCCGAGTTAGTAGAAATCAACTCTAACACCTTGTTCCAATTTTCTCTAGCGCTTCACTCATAGGCTGCTTCCTTGGTCCCTCATCCACCGTACCGGAAGCTCACCATTTAAATCGAACCGAGGTTGGTCAAGACCTCGACCGACCTTGCTACACGAGACGTCCTTCGTTGACTCTTCGTCAGCTGTTGCAACTTTATTACTTAGGTCTCCCCACGACTTCATTCACACAAGATGGTCAAAATGCTTCCCTAGCATTATTGACATAAAACAAGTCATAAATACAGTTTCTAACGAATTCTCATCTTTCCACATTGTTCCACATCATTTCTTGTTATTCTACATTCTTCTAAATCATTTCACTCTGCTTATTCCACATCGAGTCATATCTATTCCCATCATCCTTCATCCATTCTCATATCATATTACATCTCCTCACATCTATCCACATCACATCACATCTCATCACATCCAATTACATCTATTCAGATCCTCATCACATCACGTCACATCCATCCTCATCACATCTCATCCACTCACATCTACCCATATCCACATCACATCACATCACATCCATTCACAACACATCTCATCCATTCACATCTACCCTAATCCACATCACATCACATCATATCCATTCACATCACATCTCATCCATTCACATCTACCTAGATCCGCATCACATCTCATCCATTCACATCTACCTAGATCCACATCACATCTATCCATTCATATTACATCACATCCATTCAGATATCATCATATCACATTCACATCTCATCGCATCCACTCACATCTCATCACATCCATTCATATCTCATCACACCCATTCACATCCATCACACCCATTCACATCCATCACATTCATTGCATCCACATCACATTACATACATTCCATCCACATCTATCCTTATCACATCACATTCATTCCATCCATATCACATCACATTCATTCCATCCACATTACATCACGTCCACATCTATCCACATCACATCTCATTCATTCCATCCACATTATATCACGTGCACATCTATCCACATCACATTTTATTCATTCCATCCACATTACACCACATCCACATCTATCCATATCTCATCACTTCCATTCACATCTCATCACATTCATCCACATCCATCCATTCATTCACATCTCATCACATTCATCCACATCCATCCATTCATTCACATTCACATCTATCCACATCCATCCATTCATTCACATGCACATCTATCCATTCATTCACATGCACATCTATCCACATCCATCCATCCGTTCACATGCACATCTATCCACATCCATCCATTCATTCACATTCACATCTATCCACATCCATCCATTCGTTCATATGCACATCTATCACTTCACATCTCATTATAATCCATTTACATCACATCTCATTATAATCCATTTACATCACATCACACCCATTCACATATCATCACCTCTCATTCACATCTCATCACATCCACATCCACATCCATTTACATCACATCACATCTCATCCACATCTCATCACATCCACTCACATCTTATCACATCGCATTCATATCTTATCACATCACATTTACATCTTATCACATCACGTTTACATCTCCTCTTATGACATTCACATCTCACTAATCACATTGCATCCATTTACATCCCGTCACATTCATTTACATTCATTCGACTCTACATCACATCTTATCACTTCGATACCAATGGGACTTTTCTAAGTTTCTGCCAATTGCTTGGCCTAGTTAAAGGTACTTTTTCTCGATGGATATTTTCATATTCTTTCTCAAATTTCTCAAGTGAAATATATTCAATATTGTTCTTTTGAGTAAAAGATTCATGGGATTTACAAAAAACAATTCTACCCATATTTCCCAATAAACTTAATAATTCTCAAAATTTCACTTTTGATAAATACACATAATTTGAATTATGTCAAAAATTACTCTTTTACCATTTAATTACTTGGATATCAAATTTCATGGGAATTCCTCTTTTTGCATAAAAATAAATTTACTAAAAATTTCTCTTTTACTTTTTAATTACTTGGATCTCAAATATCATGGAAATTCCTCTTTTTGCATAAAAATAAATTTACAAAAAATCTCTCTTTTACCATTTATTTACTTGGAACTCAAATATCATGGAAATTTCTCTTTTTGCATAAAAATAAATTTACCAAAATTTAGTCTTTTCTCATAATCAATTAATTATGCATAATTACAAAAAAAAATATTTCTCATGAATTTGATGAAAATCATTATTTTTGCATAAGATGTCCAATCCTAGAATATGGTAGGAAGTCCTCTTTTAGCATTATGCATAAAAATAAGATATGTATTATTTTCTAAAAGTTTTACCATAGCTTCGCTGCTATTACTGATAATTCTTAAATTTTTCTAAAGAATAAAAACTTGTAATGGAAATATGATACTAGTTCCTCTTTTATGCTTAAAATCAAGTATTGAATTTAAATCATAATTTTAACCATAATCATAAACTTAATTATGATTTTTCCACAAGCTAATTTCATTATTTCTCTTTTTCCAAATTGATAGGATAATCTATTTCTCATTTAGAATCAATCAAAGTAGTTTTTAACTACTTATAAATAATCTAAAAGAAATAACCATTATTTTGTTAACACAAAATCATAAAAATACCATTTTCTTAATCTCTAGCTTATCAAGCCTAGAGTTTAGCTTTGAATTAAAAGACTATCATCGAGAAGCATCCTTTTTCAAAGGATTTAGCCATAAAGATGGCTATTTCTTTAGAGAGAGAGATTTACTTAAAGAAATCATTACAAATAAGCATAAAGATTAACTTTCTCTTATTTACACATTAAGACTTAAAGGGAAAGCTTGATTTGAATTAAAACAATTATTTACAAAGCTTCTCAAGATTGAGAAGGGTTGAGAAGAAGAAAGTCATTGAGATAAATTGGAAAAAACCATAAAATTTGATTTTACCTCCAAGTTTGGCTTGATTCTCTAATTACACTGAAGCCCCTGACCAATCAATTGGTCCACCAAGAGGAGAAGAGAAACTCCAAGAGTTGTTGTAGAGAGAGAGAGCTCCAAGCTCCCAAGAGAGAGAAAAATTTAAGGGATAATAGAAAATATGATTATTTTAATATAATACTGGCATGGTATTGCTCTAATATTTTTTACCAAAAGACTAAGGGTCTATTTATAGGTGAGGGAGACCACTAACCAAGTCCAACTAGGTTCTACAATTTTCCAGGTTCACCTTGACTCAATTTGGACAAGATTTGGACTAGTTTGGCTCTCTTTTTTATTTGGTTTGATCCAGGAGAGATAAAAATATCATATTTTTTTAAATTAAAAAACCTTCCACACATGTGAAATAGGCCCCTACCTCAAGAGTCTCCCTTTCCTTACCAAGGTGTTAAAAATGCATCATTATTCCAAAATATCTCATTTATTTAGTAATATCTCATAATTTTTAACTAATAAACCTTGTACTCACTCAACTCTTCATCTTATGTGAGCATTTACTCATTTTTGGGTATTTTCTTTTATTCTTTAGATTTATCTCATCCCAACATTTGGATTAATCGAATTGGCCCATTGGAACCTTAATTGGACCATAATCCAAAAATATCTTAAAATGTAGACCCTTAAGCTAAGGTCCCTTATACCATTTTCAATTAATTCCTAATGCACATTGGAAAGTTCATTTTGAACTTCTATTTTAGGGGAATCCATTTTAGACACTAGGAGGATTTTTATAACCAAAGATATCTAAATTTTGGATTATCTCTCTCTAGACATTTTCTCTCTAGGCCAAAACAGGGTAAAACAAGATCTTTCTCCTATTTGAGAGAGGGGAATAATTACAAGAATAGAAGGGGAGGTTCTTACACCTTTACACCTCAAAAGCTGGAGGGAGGAATCTTACATCCTACCCCACTTAAAAAACGCGAGATGTCCTCATCTTACAGCAGCTGCTGCTGGAGGATAAACTCTCACACCTTAAGATCCAACTGATTCTGGGGTTCCTTATAGTTTTAGTCAACCCACACAGAATCCTGGGATAAATACCCCTTCTACAAGAAGAACATACAGAGCTCATTATCAGAGAACAAATCATTCAGAACATATCATTCATACCCTTAACACAATAATGGTCCATCATACCGAAAATTCCATCTACAAGAAGAACATACAGAGCTCATTTTATCGGAGAACAAATCATTCAGAACATATCATTCATATCCTTAACACAATAATGGTCCATCATACCAAAAATTCCATCTGAACATTCCTCCATGGGAATTTCAGTTATGCAGGTTCTCAATTTGTCATTCCTTAATTATATCTTTGGGTCAAAGGTTAACAGTAGTAATCTGTCAGCACAATCCACTAATCTCATATAGTGATTTGTTGAAGTCATAATCGTCATTCCAGTTACTACCATCATCACCGGGATTCTTCCCATTCATCCTCATTGTGGCTTTGTTCAACTTATCTTCCTTCAAAGAGAATTCAAGAATCATCATCTTTCAATCAAAATCCAAATCAACTCATCAATTCTCAACCAGAATTCTAAAATCATATAAACCAGCATTCGAATTCATCCTCTGGATAATA
Source organism: Cibotium barometz (assembly GCF_041138505.1). Taxonomy (NCBI): domain Eukaryota; kingdom Viridiplantae; phylum Streptophyta; class Polypodiopsida; order Cyatheales; family Cibotiaceae; genus Cibotium; species Cibotium barometz. The sequence continues at coordinate 8,383,413 of NC_141079.1, forward strand.
TTTTTTCTTATAACTTCAAGGTCTTAGATTTACTCATATATATTGTCAGTATATATAGGTCTCAAGCAAGTCAGCCGGGATTCCATACAATTGCGGTACTTCCATCTGAAGACCCAATTTTCAATTTATGAATCTTCATTTTGAATATCAATTTGTATGCATTTCATCACACAATTACAATCTTTTAGTGGTACTTCATAAATTTTTGACATTTCTTGCTTCTCGGTTAATCCACTTTAGCCAATTTGCTCTGATATCAGCTGAAAGATACCTGCCCCCTTCGCACAATGAATTTCGGGGGTGCTAGCAGCGGAAGTAGCACTTCTTGCACAGGGCAGAACCTCTCACTCGGGGCCTCGCCCATGGATATCCGAACAAGAGACTAATCCCTCGGTTCTTCCAAAACCAAACGTGGAAATCTTCCCTTGCCCAGAAGACATAGGCAATTCCTCTAGGATATTTTTATTCTAACGTAGTCAAGAGCCTTAACTAACCAAACTGATCTGACCGAACCCGTAAGTCACATGGTGAGATCAAGAAAAAGACTTGCACTTGGATCATAGAGTCCAACGCATTTTTCCTCATCATCAAGAGGCACAGCCGTTGATTATTTTCCATAGAACAAGGGTTATCCAGGATTTACTTCAACTATCGTAACTTAACAGAATTGAGTCTCATTTTAGAGCTCCATCAGTACAGCGTAACCCCATCCACCAATCCCATGGGTTAGCTAACTGCCCAATCACTGTAGTAATAGGATCCATTTAGAAATTTGGTTAAGTTTTGTCTCGGGTACGAGGGAAAAGAGTTCCCAAGTCCCCCTAGCTGTTGCTTCAAGTTAACTTCAAGATAGTCACACCACTTACACACCCAATATGAAATGGCCTGTTGGTTTCACATATTCGGCTATCTTTAAAACAATATTTTAATGAAACCATAGTATCACTGATCATAATCCTCCAAAATATCCAGCTTGAATTCTAATTTCCAATCATTCCTTCATCGGTGTACCTATGGCATCATTGGCAACTAGAACGCTCACCACACCTGTTCACTCATTCAGGGGCCTTTTTAATAGTTCCTAGCTCATAGTACCTGGCAATATATTCACATAAGAAAATCCAGATGGACTCTCCGTTGAAGATCAACAAGATCAACCAACAGATCCATATAAAAGAGCCATGGACTCATCCACTGAGGACCAGCAAGGACAATTAACCAGATCCATGCCCGAGTTCAGAAAACAACTCTAACACCGTGTTCCAATTTTCTTCCTCAATGCATGCATGGGTATCTTCGGCGACCCCCCAGAGCCGGAGCACCATATGGTCAACACTCTCTAGGCTCCTTCCCAGGTCACCTAGCACTTCACTCATAGACCATTTCCTTGGTCCCTCATCCACCGTACCGGAAGCTCACCATTTAAATTAAACCAAGGTTGGTCAAGACCTCAACTGACCTTGCGATCAAGACTCACCTCTTTGAGGATTTTTCAGAGCTTCTTTGTCGGATTCCCTACACTTGTTTCACTCTCTATAACCGACGAAGAGCTTGACTTTGAATTTGTATATTCTTCTAGAAAATACCCTCAGCCAATATCCTCTTGCTTCCTTCCCCTAACATAATCTTCCCTCTTTTTGGGCTTGGCCATCTTCCCCACTCCCCCCGTGCTTGCTTGTGGCCTCCACCTTCTTTGTGATTCCATAACTCTCTATAATGCCTGCAAAAAACCTCTTGTCTTTCTTAGGAATTTGCCATGCAAGTAGTCAAATCTTCTTTCTACCTTACAAAATCAAATACGAGTAGTGAAATCTAAAAATTCACCACAACTTTGCATGAGTACATATGTATTTAGTGCAAGGAGTCATATCTTATAATTTACCACCACGAGTACCAAACATGATTACCACAAGTTATATCAAAACAAAAATATAAATTTTCATATTTTACATATAACAATTATTCTTTTTTATATGCTAGCAAGATATGCTATTTGGTACATGCTAACAACCATAAAAAGCATAGCACATTGACATGCTTACACCCATAATTATCTCAATCATCAGATCATTCACATGGTAATTGGGTCAGGTCTTGGTGATCCAAACTTTTGAGAACATTTTGGATGTGAAATCAATCAATTTGAAAATGAGGCAATCTATAAATGTAATGTTCCACCTCATGTTCAAAAAGTGAGAACACATCTAAGGTGTGGAATTAATAATGTAATGTTATGATGCAAGTAGTTTTAGGGTATGTAAAGATGATGAGTGCAAGTAGCACAAGTGGATCATGTAGGACTACAAAGATAAAAGGCAACAGCATCCAAGGAGATAATTCCTCCTTACCTCTCATAGAAGGTCATGGGCCAAATAATTATAGAGGGTTAATGGGTACATGCTCAAGTTTCATGTCAAGGATAGGCACACAGACAAGGCTTATTACGTCATATTCCCATCTTATTGCAGTAGTTGGCTCCTACAAGGTAGTTATACTCAATTTATTTAGATTTCTACCATGGGGCATGGAGTACTTGAGGTGTTTCTAGGATATGGGTTCTTACCACACCATCAAAGCCTTCTTCCAAGTAGATCCCATCTCGGTTAAGGGAGGGAAGAGAGTTATTCTAAGATTAACCATGGGGAAAATTTACAACTCTCTCATATTACCAAGAATAGGCCATGCATGGGTAAAGCACATGTAGCAAAGGTATAGTAGGTAGCCATGCTTAGCTCGATAAAGATAATCAATCCCCATTAGATAGATGTTAGACTTTCATATCTTGTTACACCAATGGCATGAAGAAAAGCTATATTTATATATACTTTTATTTCTACAAACTAAACCAACTCACTCAAATGGACACAAGGGTGCTTCTAGAGTTGTATGGCCTTTAAAGAGCAATATGCTGATGTAGCCATCCAAAATTTTACAAAGCTCATCTAGAAACAATTGGAAAAGTGCTCACATTGGGAGGACAATACTAAGGTGGAGGTCTCTTGCTCATCACAAGAATTATATATTTAAGACTAGAAGCCTCGCATAGAAGGGAAAACTTTTACTCAAACCCCATACAACAAAAAGAAAATATATTTCATAACTTTTCCACCTTTAAAGAATCCCCAAGTAGAGGACAATGTACAAATGTTGAGATATCAAGTTCAACTAGTGCTACAGACATTGATGATGACCCACTTCTACACTTATGCCACTAGCATGGTTGGTGAGATTATGGTTGATATGCCGCCTATGGTAGATGACAAGCTATGTGATAGTTTGTCTCTTGGAGTACTAGAGTTATGGCATAGTTATAGCACCAACTCATGTAGTCAAGTTCACAATATGGACCGACCATTGTATGTTATAGTAGGAGAGTACTTTTCCTTATAGTATGTACTCTTATCTTTTTATGTTAATTGTGAGATCCGCGCACCGGATTCTTGATTGCTGGCAGCGGAAGCAACTTTCTCTTGCGTGGGGTAGGGTTTCCCACTCGGGGCCTCGCCCTCGAATGTCCGGGCACGAGACTAGGCTGGCGGTCATTCCGAAGACCGAAACCAAGAAAATTTTCCATGCCCGGAAAGCGGGGACGATTCCACCATTTTGAATTTCTTAACGAATTTTTCTAACGAGGTCAAGACTGAACTAACCTTCATCTGAATAAATCGGATAGAAGGGAAACTATAACAGACTTAACTTGAAGAAATCAACGCTTTTTTCCTAATTGAATTAGGCACACCCATTGATCTATTCATTTGAGAAGTCTTTAGGTTACTATTTAACTATTTGAGTTCTAAGCGTAATCTTATTAATCAATTTTATTATTAAAACTCTACTGATTCTAGCATCCGGCCCATGGGTTAGCCACTGCCCAACCATTGGAATAGTAGAACCAGACAAGTACTCACCCACCCATAATTGAATGCCTTTCTTAACTTTTGCTTTAGAATACAGATACGCACACACTTCTCTTTAAACTTTAATTTATAAAACAATCCATTGACAAATAATTACTGGGTACAGATGTCACAACTCAAAATTTCCATTCAATCCTTTGAACCCTCCCCGCCAGCAGCTGTTGCAACCAAACTTCCCTTAGAAAACACATATACGAAATGCTCCCTCCAGCATTGTGGCGTAAGACAGTCCTTTAAGAAAACAGGGTTTCTATGCAAGTTTTCAGTTTTGATTTTCTTTTGAATACAATGAGTATATCTTAATTCTGTATCCCAGGACTTCTAGATCACAGGTCTAGAGTCCCAAGGAGAATTCCTTGAATTCTGAATTCTTGATCCTTTGATAAAAAATCAAAGATCTCAACTTAGTTTCAGATTTGGTGGGTGATTTGAGTGTAGATTAATGAACTGGTCACATCATCTATTCTTGAAACTGACGAAGGAGTTATGTCTTGGTCATAGTCCGATTCAGGGTTTAAGTCTGGAAAGGTCCTCCCTGATCTATCTTTCTCGAAGGTAATAATTCAATTACTACTTTACTGAATTCAAAACTAAACACGTATTCCTATGAGGAATAAATTAGTCATTTATCTCAAATTTCGACTTCGATAATTTTTTTGAATTTTCTCATTACCATCCTAGAGAATATGAAACGGTAAAATTTTCTTTCAGAGAGTATTTATTTAATTCATTTACCAATATTCATGGGATTTAAACAATGATTAAAGAGAACTCTTATTTTGATATAAGAATTCTGTATGCATCTATTTATGCATAAAAATCCATTTTGATGAAAGTAACACTTTTATAATAAAAATCCATTTTGATGAAAGTAACACTTTTATAATAAAAATATTTTTTTATGCATCTATTTATGCATAAATATCCATTTTGATGAAAGTAACACTTTTATAATAAAAAAGATATTCTTTTATGCATCTATTTATGCATAAAATCCATAATGATGAAAGTAACACTTTTATAATAAAAAAATATTCTTTTATGCACCTATTTATGCATAAAATTCAATATTGATGAAAGTAACACTTTTATAATAAAAAAATATTCTTTTATGCATCTATTTATGCATAAAAATAAATATTGATGAAAGCAACACTTTTATAATAATAAAAATATTCTTTTATGCATCTATTTATGCATAAAAATCAATATTGATGAAAGTAACACTTTTATAATAAAAAAATATTCTTTTATGCATAAAAATTAATATTGATGAAAGTAACCCTTTTATATAAAAAAATATTCTTTTATGCATCTATTTATGCATAAAAATCAATATTGATGAAAGTAACACTTTTATAATAAAAAAATATTCTTTTATGCATCTATTCTTGCATAAAAATCAATATTGATGAAAGTAATACTTTTATAATAAAAAAATATTCTTTTATGCATATAAATCAATATTGATGAAAGTAACACTTTTATAATACAAAAATATTCTTTTATGCATAAAAATCAATATTGATGAAAGTAACACTTTTATAATAAAAAATATTCTTTCTTGCATCTATTTATGCATACAAACCCATATTGATGAAAGTAACACTTTTATAATAAAAAAATATTCTTTTATGCATCTATTTATGCATAAAAATCAATATTGATGAAAGTAACACTTTTATAATAATAAAATATTCTTTATGCATCTATTTATGCATAAAAATCAATGTTGATGAAAGTAGCACTTTTATAATTAAAAAATACTCTTTTATGCATCTATTCAATATTGATGAGAGTAACACTTTTATAATAAAAAAATATTCTTTTATGCATATAAATCAATATTGATGAAAGTAACACTTTTATAAAATTAAACAAAAAATTCTTTTATGCATAAAAATCAATATTGATGAAAGTAACACTTTTGTAATAAAAACAAATTCTTTTATGCATCATTTTATGCATAAAAATCAATATTGATGAAAGTAACACTTATATATTAAAAAAATTCTTTTATGCATCTATTTATGCATAAAAATCAATATTAGTGAAAGTAACACTTTTATATAAAAAATAATCAATATGCATCTTTCTATGCATAGAATTTAAATCTAATGAAAATCACTCTTTTATTTAAAAAAACCAATATGCATCTTTCTATGCGTAGAATTTAAATCTAATGGAAATAACACTTTTAGAATAAATATATTTCTACTATGCATTTTTCTATGCATAGAATGAAAATGACACTTTTAGAATACACAATTGGTGGGGATGACTCTTTTTGAATGATAAAAGATAAAACTTATTTTACCAAAATTTAAAAAATTTTGCCATAACCTCCTTTGTATGGCTGACCATTTTTCAATTTTTCCTATCTTAAAATTACTCAAAAATTATCTCCAATTGGTTTAAAGCATTCTAGACTAATCAATTATCTCCAATTGGTTTAAAGCATTCTAGACTAATCAATTTTTATTTTAAAAAAGAAACAATATGAAAAGTTTAATTCTAACTATTAGATCACTTAACTAAGATAAAGAAGGGCTGATTTTAAGAATGAGAGAGGGAGAAAGCCATTCCAGCAAGGCATAGCATCAGATTATCATTTCAAACAAAATAAAAATTAGAAAACTATAAAAAGAATAAAGAAAAATATAAGATTCATAACTTACATGAATTTTGGGAGCTTTCCTTTGGCTTGATGGTTTGAGGGATCTACTCTTGTTTGCAACAAGAGTGGCCACCAAATCTTTAGAAGAGGGAATGGTCAAAAACTAGTGAATTATTAAGAAATTCACAGTTCTTGGCTCTTGGGAGAGGAGTAGAGTAACAGTGCATAAAACACTATTAAGCTTCAACAAAGGGGGAGGCTTCTATTTATAGGAAAAAGTGAGCTCCTAACCAAGCAAATTGATTCTAGAATTTTCCAGATCAGTTTGGTCAATTGTTGACCATTTTTAGGTTAGTTTAGCTTACTTTTTAGAACTAGACTTGAATTAGGAGAGAGAGAGAGATGAAATATCTCAATTTTCGATAATTTAAAACTCCACCACACATGTGAAATAGGCGCCTCCTTCATGAGGGGAGAATTCCCATTGTAAGGTGTCAAAAATCCATTTTTTTAGGTATTTCCTTTGGTCCTTAGTCCACTCTTCATCTTATGTGAGTATTAACTCATTTTTGGGGGGATTTTTTTTATTTCTTCTATTTATCTTCTCTACACATTTGGATGAATCTGATTGGCCTCTCAAAACCTTAATTTAAAATTTTCAAAAAATCTAGACCCCTAAGATAAGGCCTCTTGAACAGATTATACTTGATTTCTAATGCACCTTCTGAAAATCTTTTTGAACTGCTATTTCGGGGAAACTTATTTTAATAAGAAGAGATATTTTTCCATCCAAAAATATTCAAAATCTGAATAATCTCTCTCTAGAATATTTTCTCTCTCTAGGTCAAAACAGGTAGAAATAAGATCTTTTATATTTCTGAAGAGGGATTTGACTACAGGGGAAGATGCTAGACATCTTGAGAGGCTAGGGAGGAATCTTACATTCTCTCCCACTTGAAAAACGTGAGATGTCCTCATCTCGCAAATTGGGGGTAATCCCGCAATAGTTCGGCTTCATTCTCCCAGGTGGCATCTTCAAAAGGATAGAACTTCCATTTGACCAATAATTCTCTCAGAATTCTGTTCTTGAGAATCTTTTCTTGAACATCAAGGATTTCTTCAGGTTGGAGTTCCATCTGCCCTTGGGTTGAAGAAGTTAAGATTTCATCAAGCACATGATTCGGGCTTGGTACATACTTTTTAAGAAGTCTGACATGAAATATATTATGTACTTTGAGATGAGGAGGCAGAAGAAGCTCGTAGGCTAAGTCACCTACTTTCTTTGTAATGAGATATGGCCCACAATATCTAGGGGATAAATTCTTGTACTTCCCAACAGATAGAGAACTTCTTTTTGGGGCGTACTCGAATGAAGACAATATCTGCTTCTTCGAATTCTCTCTCTGTCCTCTTCTTATCTGCATACTGCTTCTGTCTATCCTGGGCAGCTTTTATATCTTTGCAAATTGACTGCATCTGCTGCTCCATGTCATCAAGCATTTGTCTGGACATCTCGACCCTAATCAACAGACCAAGTTAATGGAGTTAAGCAATCTTGTCCATACAGAGATTTGAAAGGGCTCATCCCAATACTCCGGTGATAAGAAGCATTGTAGGCGAGCTCGACTAGGTGCAGATAGCTTAGCCACTTCTTGGGTTCCTTGCCCCACAGCATGACCGAAGTATATCTTCGATTACTTGGTTTACCCTTTCTGTTTGACCTTTGGTCTCAGGGTGGTAAGCTGTGCTGAGATCCAAGAAAGTTCCTACTGCTTCACAAATGCAGTCCAGAATCTTGACGTGAATTTGGGATCTTGATCACTTACTATTCTTTTGGGTAGGCCATGCAATCTGAAGATTTCTTTGAGGAACACTATGGCCACATCCACTGCAATGTAGGTTTCTTTTACTGAAATTAGATGGGCAACTTTGGTTAGTCTATCAACTACCATGAAGATGGAGTTGTAACCTGATTGCATTGAAGGTAATCCAGTAATAAAATCCATACTGATGCATTCCCACTTCATCTGGGGAATGTCTAATGGATGTAACTTCCCAGGCATTTTTACTCTCTCAGCCTTGACTTTCTGATAGGTCAGACATTGGCATACATGATTAAGTACATCCTTTTTTAGACCAGGCCAAAAGAAGCTTTTCTTCACAGACATGTAGGTTTTGATGAAACCTGGATGTCCTGCAAACAATAAGGCTATCATGGCTTCATTCAGAATTTGACCCTTAGTTCCCTCATCATTGGGAATGCATAGCCTACGATTATAATACATAATTCCATCATCCAGGCTGTACCCTTGAACTCGGTTCAACTCATGTGGAGTTTTGCTTTCCTGCATAAGTAGGGTAGCAATAGGGCCAAAGAATCTATCGTGCATGATCTTCTCTCTTGCTTCAATAATCAAAGGATTTGACACTACAGTAATTGCAAGCAAGGAGGCTTTTTTGCTGAGGGCATTTGCTACCACATTTTCTTTGCGTGGGCGGTACTTGATTTCAAAATCAAATTCCTATAGGGTCTACATCCACCATCTTTGGCGCATGTTGAGATCCTTTTGAGTTCCACTTTAAGCTCTGATGATCGGTCATCAAAGTGAATCTTTGACCCAGTAGGTAATGTCTCCACAACTTCACGACATATACTACTGAAAGGTCATGGTGGACAGCATAATTTCTCTCATGCGTTCTGAGTTTTCGGGATTCATAGGCCACTGCATGACCTTCCTGCATGAGTGCACCTCCCAGGGCAAAACCACTGGCATCAGTTATTACTACCTCAAAGGGTAGAGAGAAATCTGGCAGCTTTAGAATGGGATTAGTTACCAAGGCAGTCTTCAGCTTATCAAAAGCACTCTGGCACCTGGCAGACCATTGAAACGGGATATTCTTCTTAAGAAGAATAGTCAAAGGGAAGCTACGAGAGCATACTTTGGTATAAAAATTCTATACCAAACCAGTCAATCCCAAGAATTCTGTGACTTCTTTCACTGTCTTTGGTTCAGGCCAATCTTTGACTGCTTGGACTTTTGCGAAATCTGGAGAAATTCCATCTTTTGATACTAGAAAGCCCAAGTATTCAACATGGTCTCGGTAGAGAAAGTGCATTTGCTCTTTTTTGCAAAGAGTTGGTGCCTCCTTAGAATCTCAAGAACTTTTCTGACATGAGCTTCATGGTCAGCTGCATTCTTTGAGTAAATGAGAATATCATCAAAGAAAACAAGAACAAAGTCATCCAAGTATTCTCTGAGAATGTCCTACATTAAGCGATTGAATGTAGCTGGGGCATTTATCAATCAAAACGGCATGATAGTGAATTCATAATGCCCATACCGAGTATTGATGACTCTCTTTGGGATATCTTGCTCATTAATCCTGATCTGATAATATCCTGATTTGAGATCTATCTTTGTGAAGATCTGGGCTCCACTTAGCCTGTCTAGAAGCTCATCAATTCTGGGGATAGGATACTTATTCTTAAAACTGTCAGCTGATTGAGACCTCTGTAGTCCACACAGAGTCTTAGCGTTCCATCTTTCTTTTTCTGAAAGAGAACTGGCGCACCCCAAGGTGAAACACTGGGTCTTACAAACTCTTGTTCCAACAGTTGTCTAAGCTGTTCCTTGAGTTCGATGGCTTCAGGAGCTGGCATTTTGTACGTGTGCAAGGCTACTGGCTCAGCTCCGAGGGTCAATTCTATCACATGATCTACTTCCCGAATTGGAGGCATCTCTGTTAATTCTACTGGGAATAAATCATCATTTTCACTTAACCATTCAGGTTCTTTAGCTTTTAACTTTGAGTCTACCGGATTCATTTTGACAAGATAAATGCGTTGCTTCTTTCTAAGTCCTTTTAATAACTTACAAGTTTTTACTAACTGCAGACTTGGGGATCCTGAAATTCAGGTTCCTTGAACCTTGTTTGCGTGAAGGTCACGGAAGGAAATGGTTCCATTATGACAGTGAATGTCAGCTTGATTTTTATGGAGCCAATCCATTCCAAGGATCCTGTCAAAAACTCCCAAAGGTATAACTCTGAATTGACAGTTCCCATCTAGATTGAACTGAATACAATCTGTCTCAAGGTGAGTGAAAAGAATCTTTCCACTTTCCAATTAAACTTACATAGGTTTCCCTAATTTCTGATCTAAGACTAGCTTATGCAAGCATCCAATAGAAATGAAAGAATGAATATTGCCCAAATCAATCAAAAGCTTAAAAGGCTTACCCTGATACTCAGCTGGAGTATGAATGACGGAGAATTGGCGATTTGGCCCTTGGTTTTCAATTGTAGCATAAATCCGTCCTCTTTCCTCTTCCACTATTCTGCAATTGTGACTGCTCTGGGCTGCTGCAGTTTGAGGCGGAACTCTTTCTCTTTGGTTGCCCTAGTTCTGGGAAGGAGTTCTGAGGCTACTCTGGACGACAGAGGCAGATGGCTGAGCTGAAGTTCTCCTGGGATTTCCTTGATTTAGGCAAGATGGACCTTGATTTGATTGATAGAGGAAGGGGTTGGTCTTTGCACTCTCGGTCCTTGACTTCCCTATCCCCTTAACATGGTAGGAGTCGGGAAGTCTTTCAGCAGCTAGTGACCAAAACCCTGGCATCCAAAACATCGGTTCTCACTTCTGAGCTCATCTCTCTGAATCCCTGAAATAGGTGGGGCTCCTGAGAAAGTGTTCTGGGAAAAGGGTCTTCCTTCACTTCTGAATCTTCCCGCATCCTAATTCTGAATTGGGTGTTGCTACTTCTTTGGGGGAGGAAAGTTTGAAGTACTTCTCGGGGTTTGGAATCTTTTAAAGCTAGAGGGTGCAGGCTTTGGTGGGACCGCTTTGGCAAAGTCCTTCGCATTCTTACTGCTTCGTCCATTGAGACAAGTTTGGCATTCTTTACTAAGGTGTCCAATGGCTCGTTCATTCCTCGAATGAACATGGCCATGAGCTGCTATTCATCCAATTGCGGGGAATATTTGAGGAGAAGGGCAAAAGCTTGATGGTACTCTTCAATTGTCTGGCTATCTTGCTTTAGTTCCAAGAACTCATTCATCTTAGTTTCAAGGAAGCCCGGAAGACAAAACCTCTTTTTGAGGTAAGCTTTAAGATCAGTTATGGTCTGGGTATTTCGGTCGAGACGGTTAGTCTCGCAGTGATTCCTCCAAGCGACCCTAGCCATTTCCACAATCTTTAACTTGGCGAGATCCATCTTGCTTCTCTCATTGTAGCCAGTTACATCAAATTATTCCTCCATTGCTTCAATCCACTTTTCCACTACTTCACCTAACTGCTCCCCTTCACCCTTGAAGGGACCAAGTTGGGATCTGTGCAGGGCTTTTTGGACATCTTGATCTAACTCTTCGTCTATCTGTTAGAGGATCCAGTTGCCTTGCACGGGCTACACGCCTCATGACGACTCTGACAAAACGAGATTTTTGTCAACTTAACTTTGACAATAGATTTATGGTTATTTAATTTTTATAATTTATTTTTTAAACAGATAATTATTTCATCATACTTCATGAAATTAGATTAACCATATTCACAATCATGAAAACAATTTGAAATTTTTTGCAAAACATCATTTATTATCAAAAAATTTTGATATATACCAAACAAGTACTCACCCACCCATAATTGAATGCCTTTCTTAACTTTTGCTTTAGAAAACAGATACGCACACACTCCTCTTTAAACTTTAATTTATAAAACAATCCATTGACAAACAATTGGGTACAGATGTCACAACTCAAAATTTCCATTCAATCCTTGTTTCTCACAAAACAATATCACTCTGGACTCTCCGTTGAGACCAGCAGGTCAGCAAACGAGATCGACTAACAGATTATAATAAGTTTCTCGTCATCATACATATATACATCTTCCACGACATACGCATGGGTGTCCTAAGCACTGCGAGCCCGTGCATCGCCTGCTGGTGAGAACCCTCCAGGATCCTCCTTAGGTGTCCTGGCACTTTACTCAGGGACTGCTTCGTCAGCCCTCGCCGATCGTACCGGAAGAAGCACACCATTTTACACCATACCTGGGCTGGTCAAGACCTATGCAGGTTTTTGTCATGTGAGCTGTCCTTTGAACACTCCCCGCCAGCTGTTGCAACCAAGCTTCCCTTAGAGAACACATATACCAAATGCTCCCTCCACCAGCATTCTGGCGTAAGATAGTCCTTTAAGAAAATAGGGTTTCTATGCAAGTTTTCAGTTTTGATTTTCTTTTAAATACAATGAGTATATCTTAATTCCGTGTCCCAAGACTTCTAGATCACAGGTTTGGATTCCCAAGTAGAATTCCTCGAGTTCTGAATTCTTGATCCTCTGATCAAAAATCAAAGATCTCAACTTAGTTTCAGATTTGGTGGGTGATTTGAGTGTAGAATACTGAACTGGTCACATCGTCTATTCTTGAAACTGACGAAGGAGTTATGTCTTGGTCATAGTCTGATTCAAGGTTTGAGTTTGGAAAGGTTCTCCCTGATCTATCTTTCTCGAAGGTAATAATTCAATTACTATTTTACTGAATTCAAAACTAAACATATATTCCAATGACGAATAAATTAGTCATTTATCTAAAATTTTGACTTCAATAGTAACACTTTTATAATAAAAATATTCTTTTATGCATCTATTTATGCATCAAAATCTATTTTGATGAAAGTAACACTTTTATATTAAAAAAAATCTTTTATGCATCTATTTATGCATAAAATTCCATAATTATGAAAGTAACACTTTTATAATAAAAAATATTCTTTTATGCATAAAAATCAATATTGATGAAAGTAACACTTATAAAAAAAATATTCTTTTATGCAACACTTTTATAATTAAAAAATATTCTTTTATGCATCTATTTATGCATAAAAATCAATATTGATGAAAGTAACACTTTTATAATAAAAAAATATTCTTTTATACATCTATTTATGCATCAAAATCAATATTGATTAAAGTAACACTTTTATAATTAAAAATATTCTTTTATGCATCTATTTATGCATAAAAATAAATATTGATGAAAGTATGCTGGACATCTTGAGAGGCTGGGGAGGAATCTTACATTCTCTCCCACACTTGAAAAACGCAAGATGTCCTCATCTCGCAAAGTGGGGGTAATCCCGCAACAGTTCGGCTTCATTCTCCCAAGTGGCATCTTCAAAAGGATAGAACTTCCATTTGACCAATAATTCTCTCAGAATTCTGTTCTTGAGAATCTTTTCTCGAACATTAAGGATTTCTTCAGGTTGGAGTTTCATCTACCCTTGGGTTGAAGAAGTTAAGATTTCATCATCAAGCACATGATTCGGGCTTGGTACATACTTTTTAAGAAGGCTGACATGAAATACATTATGTACTTTGAGATGAGGAGGCAAGCAGAAGGAGCTCGTACGCTAAGTCACCTACTTTCTTTGTAATTAGATATGGCCCACAATATCTGGGGGATAACTTCTTGTACTTCCCAAGATATAGAGAACGTTTTTTGGTGCGTTCTCGAATAAAGACCATATTTGCTTCTTCAAATTCTCTGTCTGTCCTCTCCTTATCTGCATACTGCTTCTATCTATCCTGGGCAGCTTTTATATCTTTGCGAATTGACTACATCTCCTGCTCCATGTAATCAAGCATTTGTCTAGACATCTCGACCCTAATTAATGGGTTGGACCAAGTTAATGGAGTTAAGCAATCTTGTCCATATAGAGCTTTGAAAGGAGTCATCCCAATACTTCGGTGATAAGAAGCATTGTAGGCAAACTCGACTAGGTGTGCAGATAGCTTAGCCAAACTCGACTAGGTGTGCAGATAGCATTGTAGGCAAACTCGACTAGGTGTGCAGATAGCTTAGCCACTTCTTGGGTTCCTTGCCACAGCATGACCAAAGTATATCTTCAATTACTTGGTTTACCCTTTTTGTTTGACCATCGGTCGCAGGGTGGTAAGCTATGGTGAGATCCAAGAAAGTTCCTCTGCTTCAAAAAAATGCAATCCATAATCTTGACGTGAATTTGGGATCTTGATCACTTACTATCATTAGGGGAAGGTTGAGGTCTATAGGGGCCCTTTAAGCTGCCATATTATGATTTTAATGACTTTTTGTTAAAACGTTAAGTTTCTTTGACTTTAGATACCTTCTTGTTCTTCAAACGGCTAGAAGTTTGAATTTCAAAGTTTCCCGCCAAAATTGAATTTGAAATCAAGCGAGCAAAACTATATCATGTGACATATCTATGGAAAGAGCTCGACGAGTAGATTCTGGATCTGTAATCTTCGACAAATTTTGAGCTCATATGTAGAAGTTACGGACGTCCGAAATTTCAAAAACTTTCCCCCCACTTTTTAGAAATGAAAAGTACAAAAAGGCATCTTCTAGAGAATCTTTTGACCACCTTTAATCACCCAACATTTTTGTATACATGGCATCACATGATTGGCTCTTTTCCTTAATAACCTTTTAATCACATGGCATCTTAAAGGGCCCCTATAGACCTCAACCTTCCCCTAATGTCTTCTAGGTAGGCCATGCAATCTGAAGATTTCTTTGAGGAACACTTTGGCCAAATCCACTGCAGAGTGTAGGTTTCTTTTACTAGAATCAGATGGGCAACTTTGGTTAGTTTATCAAAACTACCACGAAGATGGAGTTGTAACCTGATTGTGTTGAAGGTAATCCAGTAATAAAATCCATACTGATGCATTCCCACTTCATCTAGGGAATGTCTAATGGACCCATGCATTTTTACTCTCTTGGCCTTGACTTTCTAATAGGTCAGACATTGACGTACATGATTAAGTACATCCTTTTTTAGACCAAGCCAAAAGAAGCTTTTCTTCACACACATGTAGGTTTTGATGAAACTTGGATGTCCTACAATAAGGTTGTCATGGGCTTCATTCAGAATTTGACCCTTAGTTCCCTCATCATTGGGAATGCATAGCCTACGATTATAATACATAATTCCATCATCCAGGCTGTAC
The DNA here is from genome assembly GCF_041138505.1 of Cibotium barometz. NCBI lineage: Eukaryota > Viridiplantae > Streptophyta > Polypodiopsida > Cyatheales > Cibotiaceae > Cibotium > Cibotium barometz. The sequence goes on from NC_141079.1 coordinate 8,398,941, forward strand.
TCTTTAACTCCGTTCAACTCATGTGGATTTTTGCTTTCCTGCATAAGTAGGGTAGCAATAGGGCCAAAGAATCTATCATGCATGATCTTCTATCTTACTTCAATAATTAAAGGATTTGACACTATAGTAATTGCAAGCAAGGAGGCTTTTCTACTGAGGGCATTTGCTACCACTAACATTAGCAAAACATAAAAATCAAGAAAACCATAGACTTTTCAATAAAATTTGTAGATGAAGTAAGAAAATTAGCTTACATGGAGCTTGTAAGCTCTCCTCTAGCTTGAGGGATTGGGGGTTCTACTCTTGTTTGAAGCAAGAGTGGACACCAATTCACTTTGGAGAGGATTAGGCCAAAAGCAATTGAATTATTAAAAAATTCAATGTAGATGGCTCAAGGCAGGAGGAGTAGAGCAACAGTGCATATACACCATTAAGCTTTTACAAAGGGGGAGGCTTCTATTTATAGGAAAAAGTGAGCCTCTAACCAAGCAAACTGATTCTAGAATTTTTCAGATCAGTTTGGTCAATTTTTGACCATTTTTAGGTCAGTTCAGCTTACTTTTTGGGATCTAGTTTTGAAACAGGAGAGAGGAGAGATGAAAATATCTCATTTTATTGATTAAGATTTTGGGGTAATGATGAGAAAAAGGTGCCTACTTCATGAGGGGAGATCCCCACTCTGACGTTTCAAAATTCAGTTTTTTTTAATTGTTTTCTTTGGTCCTTAGTCCACTCTTCATCTTGTGTGAGCATGTACTCATTTTTGGGAGGTTTTTTTTTATTTCTTCAATTTATCTCCTCCCTACATTTGGATTAATCTTATTGGTCCATAGGGTCCATAATCCAAAATTTTCAGAAAATCTTGACCCTTAGGCTAAGGTATTTTGTGCACATTATAATTAATTTCTAATGCACCTTAGGAATTTCTTTTTAAACTTCTGTTTCAAGGGAATTTATTTTAATGAGAAGGGATATTTTTCCATTAAAAGATATCTAAAAACTAAATTATCTCTCTCTAGAATATTTTCTCTCTCTAGGTCAAAACAGGTAGAAACAAGATCTTTTATTATGAATTCTGAAAAGGGGATTGATTACAGGGGAAGAAACTGGACATCTTGAGGGGCTCGGGAGGAATCTTACATTCTCTCCCACTTGAAAAACACGAGATGTCCTCATCTCGCAAATTGGGGGTAATCCCGCATCAGTTCGACTTCTTTCTCCCAGGTGGTATCTTCAAAAGGATAGAAATTCCATTTGAGAAATAATTCTCTCAGAATTCTTTTCTTGAGAACCTTCTCTCGAACATCAAGGATTTTTTCAGGTTGGAGTTCCATCCGCCCTTGGGTTGAAGAAGTTAAGAGTTCATCATTAAGCACATGATTCAGGGTCAGTACATACTTCTTAAGTAGGCTGACATGAAATACATTATGTACTTTGAGATGAGGAGGCAGAAGAAGTTCATAGGCTAAGTCACCTACTTTCTTTATAATCTGATATGGCCCACAGTATCTGGGGGATAACTTCTTGTACTTCCCAAGAGATAGAGAACTTCTTTTGGGGCGTACTCGAATGAGGACCATATCTGCTTCTTCGAATTTTTTGCCTGACCTCTTCTTATCTGCATACTGGTTCTGTCTATCTTGGGTAGCTTTTATATCCTTGCGGATTGATTGCATCTGCTGCTCCATGTTGTCAAGCATCTGTCTGGACATCTCGACCCTTATCAATGGGTCGGACCAAGTTAATGGTGTTAGGCAGTCTTGTCCATACAGAGCTTTGAAAGGGCTTATCTCGATACTTCGGTGATAAGAAGCATTGTAGACAAATTCAACTAGGTGCAGATAGCTTAGCCACTTCTTGGTTTGGTTTAGGCGCCAATCTATGACTGCTTGGACTTTTACGGAATCTAGAAAAATTTTGTCTTTGGATACCGTAAAACCCAAGTATTCAACATGGTCGACAGAGAAAGTGCATTTGCTCTTTTTTGCAAAGAGTTTGTGCTTCCTTAGAATCTCAAGAACTTTACGGACGTGAGCTTCATGGTCAGCTGCATTCTTTGAGTAAATCAGAATATCATCAAAGAAAACATAACAAAATCATCCAAGTATTCTCTGAGAATGTCTAGCATTAGGTGATTGAATGTAGCTAGGACATTTGTCAATCCAAACGGCATGACAGTAAATTCATAGTGTCCATAGCGAGTATTAAATGGTTGTCTTCAGGATATCTTGATCATTAATCTTGATCTGGTAATACCCTAATTTGAGATCTATCTTTGTGAAGATCTGGGCTCCATTTAGCCTGTCTAGAAGCTCATCAATTCTGGGGATAGGATACTTATTCTTAACTTTCAGTTGATTGAGACCTCTGTAATCCACACAGAGTCTTAACGTTCCATCCTTCTTTTTCTGAAAGAGAACTGGCACTCCCCACAGTGAAACACTGGGTCTTATACAAAGCCTTGTTCTAACAGCAGCTACCTAAGCTGTTCTTTGAGTTCAATGGCTTCAGGGACTGGCATTTTGTACGTGCGCTGGGCTACTAGCTAAGCTCTGGGGGTCAATTCTATCTCATGATCTACTTCCCAAATTGCAGGCATCTCAGTTAGCTCTGCTGGGAATAAATCATTGTACTCACTTAACCATTCTGGTTCTTTAGCCTTTAACTTTGTGTCTACCGGATTCATTTTGACAAATAAATGAGCTGCTTCTTTCTAAGTCCCTTCGATAATCTAGAAGCTTTTACTAATTGCAGATCTGGGATCTTGAAATTCCAGTATCTTGGACTTTGTTCCCGTGAAGGTCACGGAATGAAATGGTTCCATTGTGATAGTGAATGTCAGCTTGATTTTTATGGAGCCAATCCATTCCAAGTATTTCGTCAAAAACTCCCAAAGATAAGACTCTGAACTGGCAGTCAGTTACATTTCCATCCAGATTAAACTGAATACGATCTGTCTCATGGTGAGTGAAAAGAATCTTCCCAATGGCCAATTCAGCTTGCATAGGTTTCCCTGGTTTTTGTTCTAAGACTAACTTACACAAGCATCCTGGGGAAATAAATAAATGAGTACTACCTGAATCAATCAAAAGCTTAAATGGCTTACCCTTATACTCAGCTGGAGCATGGATGACAGAGAATTGACGGTTTGGCCCTTGGTCTCCCCTTGGTTCTCAATCGCGGCATAAATCTGACCTCTTTCCTCTTCCACTACTTTTGCTATCATAACTGCTCTGGCTACTACAAATTGGGGTGGAACTCTTTCTCTTTGGTTACCCCAGTTCTGGGAGGGAGTTCTGAGATTACTCTGAACAGAGGAAGATGGTTGAGCTGGAGTCCTCCTGGGATTGCCCTGATTTTTGCGAGACGGACCCTGATTTTTGATTGATACGAATGGGCTGGTCTCTGCACTCTGGGTCATTGACTTCCCTGTCCTCTTGACATGGCAAGAGTCAGGCAGTCTTTAAGCTGGTTACCAAAACCCAGGTAATGGTTATATTTCATAATATTTGTTTCATGTTTGAGCTATATTACTTATTTGATTTTTTGTGTCCTAATCGTCTGTATTGCTTACCTCTGCTATTATGGTTCCACATTAGCTATCGACATGCAAAGGCTCATGTAGATGGGATAGCGAGTACCCCCAAGACCCGTGTCATTATTCGAGAGTATCATTTCTATATCAGTGATGATCGTTCACATGATGCACATTTTGTGCAACACTGTTTTCATATCCATGACGATTTTTTACAAGATTGTGGGATCATACATGGTGGCAGTGATGGGTTTGGTCGAATGGTTGTGGCGCACAGCTCAAGTCGTCACTCACGACAATTCTATTGGCTCTACAGGTAGTACTTATGGTTCTCTTATATTCGCAATTAAACTAAATTCACTACAACATCTTAAAGAAAACAATAACTAAGACTTTGTTTTATGGATTTATAGGTGGCATGTGCAGTCTAGTATCCCAGTGATTTGGTCATTCTTTGAGATTGGTCACGGGAAGGGAGAGCATGATGGTGCGGGTGCGTGTGTGAAACGTGCCCTGAGGCGTCATCAGCTGTGTGGCAGGCTGCTGAGCGGTTCAGAGATGCGGGCCACATAGTCGAGTGGTGCTCCCAACATTTGTGTGGGAGTGCAGCATCATCGTATCATCCCAAACGTGATGCTCGGATTGTCAGGAGATTTTTTTGGCATGTGGATGGTGGCATGATTGATCGTAGAGCCTCCCATGATTGTGACACAGTACCTAGAACCTTGGGCTTACATTCCATCAGGAGCACGTGCATGGCGGCCCCCACAATTTACACACGACGGTTTACATGCTTCTGTGGAGCATGTATGGATGGCGATTGGTCACATTGTGCCTCGAGAGGATGGGTAGATGCATGGATACAGACATCCCTCTCCCCTGAGCATCCCTCACATCCAGTGTTGTCTGATGAGCACACAGGTCCTGCGTTCATGGTCAGTTATGATGACCTGACATATTTGCTACAGGAGGGTGATGTATTTGCTGTTATTGCCGGTGAGGGAAATAGCGAGGGAGTAGACTACTATCTGATGAGTTGCACTAGGCCAAAGTGCATCCTTGATGATTATGGGTTTTCGTTTGAGGCCCATAGCATGATTGTGGCAGGCCGGTTCTACTAGCAGATTCGACTTCATCGGGGGAGTCTCGAGTTCCAGGCAGTGGAAGTGGGAGTTAGAGGCATTTTAGTTCTCTCATCTAGTGGTTACTACAAGGCTCACTCTTGATCGAGTAGTACAGAGCCGAACACACAGTTCTCACCCTCGTTTTCGGCTTCGAGTGGATGACCATGAGAGCATTCTAGAGCAGTTGAGAGCTAGAAAGGGTGCTGTTGACTAGATCTCTATCTTGATAGTGACTAAACTCAGACTAGCTGGGATAGCTCACATTGTACTTAGATTTTTTGGGAGTGAATAATCTCAGAATAGCTGGGGTAGCTCATTTTCAAAATACCTTGATCTTTTGAGTTAGTGGCTAAACCCAGAGTGGCTGTGTTAGCTCACATTCTGATGTACTTAGTTGATGTTTATATCATTATGAGTTTTCTCATTATTGAGGATCATTGCATTTTAGTGATGTTCATGGTTCTTTGATTTTTTAACACTTTGGCTATCATATCATTTGTTGAAAATCACCATCACCATATTGTTTGTTGAAAATCACCAAACTTTGCAAGCACTGGGCGCTAATTACTAACCCGAACAAACTTTGCAAGCATGTGGGGGTGGGCCCCTCCCACATGCTTGAAAAGTTTGGTCCCCATTGGAGCATGTTTGGGTATGATGGTATGGGGAAGGCCCAGATTTTCCATGGCCTCTAAAGCACCAAGAGACTTGAAAAATCTGCACTAGGCGCTAATTACTAACCCGAACATGCTTCGATCATGAACAAAGTTTGCAAGCATGTGGGAGGGGCCCACCCCCACATGCTTGCAAAATTTGGTCCCCATCGGAGCATGTTTGGGTACGATGGTATGGGGAAGGCCTGGATTTTCCATGGCCTCTTAAGCACCAAGAGACTTGAAAAATCCGCACTGGGCGCTAATTACTAATCCAAACATGCTCTGATTGTGACTAAACTTTGCAAGCATGTGGGGGTGGGTCCTCCCACATGCTTCCAAAGTTTCGTCCCCATGGGAGCATGTTTGGGTGTACGATGGTATGGGGAAGGCCCGAATTTTCCATGGCCTCTTCAGCACCAAGAAACTTAAAAAATCTGCACTGGGCGCTAATTACTAATCCAAACATGCTCCAATTGTGACCAAACTTTGCAAGCATGTGGGGGTGGGTTCCCCCCACATTCAAGCAAATTTTGGTCCCCATCGGAGCATGTTTGGGTACGATGGTATGGGGAAGGCCCGCATTTTCCATGGCCTCTTAAGCACCAAGACTTGAAAAATCCTCACTGGGCGCTAATTACCAATTCAAACATGCTCTGATTGTGACCAAACTTTGCAAGCATGTGGGAGTGGTCCCTCCCACGTGCTTGCAAAGCTTGGTTCCCATTGGAGCATGTTTGGGTATGATGGTATAGGGAAGCCCGGATTTTCCATGGCCTCTTCAGCACCAAGAAACTTAAAAAATTCACACTGGGTGCTAATTACTATAACCCAAACATGCTCTGATCATGACCAAACTTTGCAAGAATATGGGAGGGTCCCACCCCCACATGCTTGTAAAGTTTGGTCCCCATCCGAGTATGTTTGGGTACGATGGTATGGGGATGGCCCGGATTTTTCATGGCCTCTTAAGCACCAAGAGACGTGAAAAATCTGCACTGGGCGCTAATTACCAATCCAAACACGCTCCGATTGTGACCAAACTTTGCAAGCATGTGGAGGTGGGCCCTCCCACATGCTTGCAAAGTTTGGTTCCCATCGGAGCATGTTTGGGTACGATGGTATGGGGGAGGCCCGGATTTTCCATGGCCTCTTAAGCACCAAGAGACTTGAAAAATCCGCACTAGGCACTAATTACTAACCCAAACATGCTCAGACCATGACCAAACTTTGCAGGAATGTGGGAGGATTTCTCAAGTCTCTTGGTGCTTAAGAGGCCATGGAAAATCCGGGCCTTCCCCATACCATCGTACCCAAACATGCTTCGATGGGGACCAAACTTTGCAAGCATGTGGGAGGGGCCCACCCCCACATGCTTGCAAAGTTTGGTCACAATCGGAGCATGTTTGGATTGGTAATTAGTGCCCAATGCGGATTTTTCAAGTCTCTTGGTGCTTAAGAGGCCATGGAAAATCCGTGCCTTCCCCATACCATCATACCCAAACATGCTCCGATGGGGACCAAACTTTGCAGGCATGTGGAGGGGGCACCCCTCCACATGCCTGCAAAGTTTGGTCCCCATCGGAGCATGTTTGGGTATGATGGTATGGGGAAGGGCACCCCTCCACATGCCTGCAAAGTTTGGTCCCCATCGGAGCATGTTTGGGTTGATGGTATGGGGAAGGCCCGGATTTTCCATGGCCTCTTAAGCACCAAGAGACTTGAAAAATCCGCATTGGGCACTAATTACCAATCCAAACATGCTCCGATTGTGACCAAACTTTGCAAGCATGTGGGGGTGGGCCCCTCCCACATGCTTGCAAAGTTTGGTCCCCATCGGAGCATGTTTGGGTACGATGGTATGGGGAAGGCTCGGATTTTCCATGGCCTCTTAAGCACCAAGAGACTTGACAAATCCGCACTGGACGCTAATTACTAACCCGAACATGATTTGATCATGACCAAACTTTGCAAGCTTGTGGGATGGGCCCACCCCACATGCTTGCAAAGTTTGGTCCCCATCGGAGCATGTTTGTGTACGAGATATGGGGAAGGCCGGGATTTTCTATGGCCTCTTAAGCACCAAGAGGCTTGAAAAATCCGCAGTGGTGGGCGCTAATTACCAATCCAAACATGCTCCGCTGATTGTGACCAAACTTTGAAAACATGTGGGGGTGGGCCCCCTCCCACATGCTTGCAAAGTTTGGTTCCCATCGCAGTATGTTTGGGTATGATGGTATGGGGAAGGCCCGGATTTTCCATGGCCTCTTAATAAGCACCAAGAGACTTGAAAAATCCATACTGGGCACTAATTACCAATTCAAACATGCTCTGATTGTGACTAAACTTTGCAAGCATGTGGAGGTGGGTCCCCCCCACATGCTTGCAAAGTTTGGTTCCCACCATCGGAGCATGTTTGGGTATGATGGTATGGGGAAGGCTCGGATTTTCCATGGCCTCTTAAGCACCAAGAGACTTGAAAAATCTGCACTAGGCACTAATTACCAATTCAAACATGCTCCGATTGTGACCAAGCTTTGCAAGCATGTGGGAGTGGGTCCCCCCCACATGCTTGCAAAGTTTGGTCCCCATCAGAGTTAGTATGTTTGGGTACGATGGTATGGGGATGGCCTCGATTTTCCATGGCCTCTTAAGCACCAAGAGACTTGAAAAATCCACACTAGCCGCTAATTACCAATCCAAACATGCTCCGATTGTGACCAAACTTTGCAAACATGTGGGAGTGGACCCCTCCCACATGCTTGCAAAGTTTGGTTCCCATTGGAGCATGTTTGGGTACGATGGTATGGGGAAGGTCCGGATTTTCCATGGCCTCTTAAGCACCAAGAGACTTGAAAAATCTGCACTGGGTGCTAATTACCAATCCAAACATGCTCCGATTATGACCAAACTTTGCATGCATGTGGAGGTGGCTCCCCCCACATGCTTGTAAAGTTTGGTTCCCATCTGAGCATGTTTGGGTACGATGGTATGGGGAAGGCCCGGATTTTCCATGGCCTCTTAATAAGCACCGAGAGACTTGAAAAATCCACACTGAGCGCTAATTACTAACCCAAACATGCTCCGATCTCATGACCAAACTTTGCAAGCATGTGGGGGTGGGCTCCCCCCACATGCTTGCAAAGTTTGGTTCCCCCCATCAGAGCATGTTTGGGTATGATGGCATGGAGATTTTCAACAAACAATATGATAGCCAAAGTGTTAAAAATTTTAAAAAAATCAAGAACATCAACTAAAATGTAATGATACTCAATAATGAAAAAACTCATATAATGATATAAACATCAAATAAGTACATCAGAATGAAAATGAGCTACCCCAGCTAGTCTGAGGTTAGTTCACTGCCCATAAATCTAAGTACAATGTAAGTGAGCTAACCCAGCTAGTCTAAGTTTAGTCACTACTATCAACGGCAACCCAATCATTATCTCTAACTGCTGGTCGACATGCACGTCGAGGCTGTCGTACACGTTAAGGAGGCTATGCCAGCGGGGGTCGTCGAATATTTACGGGGAGATCTGCCTCAAAGGCAGGATCATGAGCTGGTGTCGGTGTACTCGGTACATGCAAAGGATGTGGATGCAGGGCCAAAGACAGAGAATCTTAAGGGCATGAAGCCCCACAACCCTAGCCTGCAGATCTTTATTAGTACATTTCATTTTGTAAAGATTTTTCTCGATACAAGATTTTTTCTCATATCTTCATTTTTTTAAATATCCAGAACTCTTATTGAACCCCTCATTATTTTAGCAATTTAAGACAACTTTTAAAATAATTTACAAAAATATATATATATATATATATATATATATATAGAGAGAGAGAGAGAGAGAGAGAGAGAGAGAGAGAGAGAGCAAAGTATAATACAAGTACACAGATAAATTGAAATGTCGCAAGATATTTTCCATTAAAGTAACATTGAGATACAAATTGTTTTAAGCCCAAGTCCTCAATACAAAACATTCCTAAAGTTCCTAATCATCCTGCTGAGTAGGCTTTTCTTCAGTTGGCTTGTTTTGGGTCTTCTGAAGGATCGTTTACATAGCTTTGGCTTCAGCCACCATCAGTTTTTCTACATCTTCAAGGTCTTTCTATCTGTTTTCAAAGTACACGATAGATTTATCATCTATATCCCCAACAGAGGAATACACTAAATCATCTTATGAGACTGGAGGGGGCATAGCAACCCAACTCGGAGCATCCTTATCGCAAGAAGAATTTGAATCCAATGGGAGGTTGGCTTTTTTTATGAGCTATGAGTAAGAAATAATGTCACAACTTTCATATGTAGGATGTCTTTATATACTGCTAAAAACCATGTTCTACAATCCTGTGTGCCATAAAACCACCCTAGAACAACTATCATCTCCAATCCTGTGTACCATAAAACCATTTTCCCAGCCTACAATGAATTGACCATTCATGTGTTATAAGAATTCACATCCATGGGATAGCTTTCTACAATCCAAAAAAATATGTTAAAATACACATTGCACTTTTGATTGGTAAATCATAAAAGATTTTACAAAAATGATTTAAAAAGGAAGCTTGGAAGGTATTGTTCTAGAGAAGTTCATTAACTCAATCGATATACCCTCAACCTTCGAGTCGGTATCTACCAAGGCCATCGGCTCCATTTGCTTATGAATCTTCCTATTATTCACCTTGAATTATGCCTTGCTAATATCCTCACCTCCTACGATTTAAAGGTGCTCCCTAACATTTAGGAGGTGAGGATATTATGCCTTGCTAATATCCTCACCTCCTACGATTTGAAGGTGCTCCCTAACATTTAGGAGGATCCAATGTCTACTTGCACTTACAACTTCTATCACACCACTTGGCAACCGAACACATATGTCAAATAGGTAAAACAACTTGTTCATCTGCCTACATTGGAACCCAATAACTGTTCTCTTTCATCCATCGCTCATAAGATGCACCCCCTCTACAATACTTCGCTGCTCTCCAAGCAAGGCAGCCATGTCATCACCTAGTACTTTCTTGCACACAAACATGGTAGATGTTTGTGAGAAGGTAAAGTGATTGAACAGCTTAGCAAAAAGATGTATTGGGCATACCCAAATAAGACCCACAGATCAAGAGGGCTTTGCAAACTTTAAAGACCCTTGTATATCACAAAGCATCTTTGCTTTCATGACCATTAAAGTCCAAGCATCTGGGATTGGCCATTCAATAGAAGAGAGGAGGGGAGATGTTATCATCTGTAACTTACCAAAACCACCATCATGCCTTGGAACCACATAGGAGTGCCGGTAAAAGAAAACTTTTTCTTTGAGAAGTTCTGCACTGTTTCTACAAGAAAACATTGCTTCACTGATATCTCCATGTAATGCTTGAAATGTTCCAGTAAGACTGCGTAATGGCTTCTCCTCTACCAAGTTTGAGGGAAAAATGTCTACAAACAAGAAATAAGATGACTTAGAAAGAAAGAAACTTCTGGCAGTCATGAAATCATATGCTCCTTTCAAACTCATGATACTTACAGTTGCATGGAAGCTTAGTTTGTTGGCGAAGATGGATATCTCGTGTTGTGTAAACGTGTTGTACCATGGCCACTAGTTCTCCATTGCTCGCCTTTTTGAAACCCTGTAAACAATCTTTCCAATGAAGCTCCGTCACATCTCGTTGTCGAACTCGATGGGGACCAATTGCAGTAGATTGTAGATAAACCCAAGAACCCTTGCGAAATGCCTCTCCCACCCAAGCACCATCGTCATCCTTCCTATTATGTAGCGATATCTCCTCAATCTCATCTTTTAGTCTTCTTGGTGTGGCCATATCAACCTGAAGCTCAAGGTGAAGCTTGTTGTGCGAAAGGTTAGGATTGGGTGAATGTTCTAGAATGAGATCTGTAGATTAGGGTTTTGGAGGAGCCTTGGAGAATGAAGAGATGAAAGAAGGGAGGAGATTAATGAGAGTATAGTTTGGATGTTCAAGAAGCTAAGCAGACTTGAAAATGAGACTTTGGTCTATAATCAAGTTTGAGATGAGTTTTTGGGAGGAAAAGTGACTGTTTTGGAATAATGAGCCACAAAAATTGTGGGACCACCTACCTACTCTAACCCCCTACTTTTTGTAGGAGACAAATGCCTCCCTACTTCCTAGTCTCTCTCCCTATATACAAAGGAGACCAAATGTGCACACTCCTCTATTCTTATTGGTCTGTACTAATTACTTTCATTAGTATAAAAGGCCCAAAATATGTTCAAATGCCCCCTAATGCTACCCCTCCCACTCCTTCCTCGCGAATATGGTTGGATTATGCATCTATGTTCACTGTGCAAAATGTGAAATGCAATCTTGTTTAAATATCCCTCCCACATATAGCCTCAATGCTTATGCACAATGTGTATTAAATAGAGATAATCATGTTCACAAGACACAATCAAGGTAAATGTGTATATCAATGCTAATATATTTATGTCACCACGTATAAAATTATTCTTATCACACACTTTGACAATGAATAAACTTATTTGAATGTGTTTTTATTAGCATATGAGGGTGTTGTAATTTATAAACAATGGTATTGAAAAATATGTTATCTCAAGATTTCTTAGCCAACCTGAGGGTTCACAAGCTCCTTCTCCTTTCACTAAGTGCTATTAAATTCATTTTTTGTCATTGCGATTGTTACCATTCTTGACTATGTGTGAATCCTCCGATGCTCAATTTGATGACTCAAACCTTAGAGTAGACCTTGTGTCTGGTCACGTACATCCAATGGGTAGTGGTGGACTATTTAACTAGAGATTTGATACTACCATCCATTCAACCCCTTTGCAATACTATTACACTTGTAGGGAACAGACCAATGTAGGAAAAGATTCCCCTACAAGTTAAAGGTCATGAGTGAGGAGGATGATCTAAACTAGATACAAATGATGTCCATAATTGATAGCCAGGAAACCAGAGGATCTACATGGGTTACACATGATGGTGAGGATCTTCCTAAGGTTGTGCCATTACGAATGATTTGGGAGCTACCTCTTAGTGCCAAGGGGATTGGTTATAGTGAACTTGAGTCCACATGGGATGACTCAAGTACGAGAACTAATGATGATGAGTCTAAAATAGAGACTGGAAGTGACACCAACTCCTCAGTTACCAAAAGCAAAACAAAGCTAACAACATCAAAAGAAACTGGAGGGAGTAGCTCTAAATCTGACATGGATTCCTAATCTAAACAAAGGGATAAAGTTCTTCAAAACACCAAGGAACATCTACAAAAATGGTAAAAACATAAACGCTATGTAGCCAATCATCAAAAGAAACTGGAGGGAGTAGCTCTAAATCTAACATGGATTCCTAATCTAAACAAAGGGATAAATTTCTTCAAAACACCAAGGAACATCTACAAAAATGGCAAAAACATAAACGCTATGTAGCCAATCATCATAGAAAGTTGTAAGAGAGAATAACTACTACCCAATGGCTACAACATGTTGCTACATTTGATGCACATCGCAAGTTTATTGAAAAATGAGGAGAGGAATTACAAAAAAGTTATATATTTTAACCCTCCTTCCATTGAGTTGATAGCCAAAATTGATGTCGTGGATAGATGAACCAAAACTTAATCATTCCGCAAGGTGGAAGAAGAACAAAGAGTTGGCCCAAAAATGGAGGAAAGTAGAAGCTATAGCTAAGGAAGCTGCTAAAGAAAGTCAAGAGTCAACACCTAATTTGTGCCTAACACTTGAGCATTATAAGTCATACACAATTGTGGACCACAGGTTAGTGTTTAACAATTTGAAATGTAACCCCGCAAGTGAGAGTGGAGGAGTCTATGATGGGCCTAAAGAGGTCAAGGAAGTAGACTTGGCTAAACCAAGAGAAGATCCTAAGCCTGTCTACATAGGCAAAGACTCAAGTAAGGCCTAGGAGGATGAACTTATAGCTCTCCTCAAGGAGTATAGGGACTACGTTACATGGACTTATCATGGCATGAGGGAAATGTTTGCTAGTGTTGTATAGCATACCATCCCAATGGTACCAAATGTTAGACAAGTCTAGAAATGAACCTATCCAATGAATCCTAAATATGCCAAAATTGTGTAGAAAAAAATTGATAAGCTTATTGAATGTGGATTCATTTATTAGATTGAACACTCAAAGTGGGTGCAATAGACTAGGGTTGGTCACTCAAAGCATACATGGGTGTGGGTCACCATCCTAGGGCAATAACTAAGAAGGCCATGAAAGCTTGGGCATGAGTACCAAGAAGACATAGATGTCTATAAAGTGAATATGATAAAAAAGGTGCAATGTCAATGAGCCCTATGTCTAATATAGTCCAAATCCCCCCAAAACAACACATGTAAATGTCCCTAAGCCCAAGTGCCTAGGCCCCATTCCCCATGTGCATGTGAAACCAAATCTACTTCATTACAAACCATCCCCTCCTACAATGATTTCATCCTTGAAATTAAAGGGTGGTCATGCCCAAAGAAAAGGCATATACAAGTGGCTATGTACAAGAGTCAAAAATCACATCTATGAACTGAATTTTGACAGAAGACCCATACATGAATCATATGACTCCTAGGGTCATATGGAAAGGATAAAGGGCTCCCATTGATGATGAGGCTATATATGCAACTGCCTGGATCGAAAGGAAATCTGAGGCATGGAAAATCCAAGGCAATGGTCTCGTGATAATATGGTGCAAATGGAGAGGATAAGGAACTGCTCCCATTGATGATGAGGCTATATATGCAACTGCCTGGATCGAAAGGAAATCTGAGGCATGGAAAATCCAAGGCAATGGTCTCGTGATAATATGGTGCAAATGGAGAGGATAAGGAACTGCTGCCAATGACGAAGCTAGTAGGGTATCCTCTAGGATCAAAGGGATATGTATGGTATACATCCTGAACTGTCAAAGCTGAAACGGTAGTAGCTCCGAGGTCAAAAGTAAAGCTCAACTCTGTAGCCGAAGTAATGGTAGCTCCTGGATCAAAAGGAAAGCTCAACTTCAAAGCCGAAGTAATGGTAGCTCCTAGATCAAAAGGAAATCTCAACTTCAAAGCCGAAGTAATGGTAGCTCCTAGATCAAAAGGAAATCTCAACTCTATAGCCAAATTAATGGTAGCTCTTGGATCAAAAGGAATGCTCAACTCCAAATCCAAAGTAATGGTGGTAGCTCCTGGATTAAAAGAAAATCTTGACTCCAAAGACATAATAGTTCTAGGAAAACTCACAAACCCATTGTAATATAGGGGGATTGTTTTTGAACATAAGGAAAGCCCATGAGCATGGATATGGCCAGGCAAGTATGGAGGCCCAACATTAATAAGTGTGAAAAGGTGGGCAAGTATATAAGTAAACAAATTGTAATTAGGGGCATCTAATAATTTTGACTAATCAAATCATACTTTCTTGGAGCTCCAAGATTCCATGGCTATGATGGTACTCCCTTGAGTGCATGTGGTACTCCATTATGAGTGTATTCTCTTTCTATCTCTCCCCATCATTATAGTGGTATCAGAGCCATGTCTTTGATCCATTTCCATCTTAGATTCAAGAAAATTTTGGAGTTTCTTGGAATTCTTGATTTTCTTGATCTTTCTTGAGTTTCTTGGAAATTTTCTTTACTTTCTTGATTTCTTGATCAATAAATGGGACATGAGTGATCTTTGGAAGGAAAATTATCTTTCTTGAGTGGTATTAATCTTTTGATTCTTCTTTCCCGAAGCTTTTGGGGCCATGGATGGCAGAGGACCAGATTTTGAGGGAGCCGCTCCTAAATTTTAATCTTGTGATCGAAATTGGAAAAAATTTGTTAATATTGATTAGGAGTTAATAAAAAACATTTTTCCTCTTATCTTTTCTTGCTTGATCTTGAGGGAAATAGCTCTTCAATCTGTATTGGATCTGTAGCATTAGGACTTTGAGAGGGCTCATCTAGTGAGGCGGTGGACAACAGTGATGATGACCCCCGCCTGGGGGATAGGCCCCACACGTTTTGGTTCACACTATAGAGAGCCCTAGTATGTATTTGGTTGAGTACCTTTTCATATGTGTGTACTCTTATCTTTGTATACGGTGTGTTGAGTATTGTGTGAAGAAGAAGAATATTTTTAGCCTCTCACCTTGTGTGTTCTCTTTTAGGGTTTTATGAGTGTGTGTGTGCTTGCAAGAGCTCAAGCTCTCTCCTCCCCTGCATCTTTTCATGGTATCAGAGCCTGGTTCATGCTAAGGGCTAAGCTGCAAGCAAGAGAAGCACAGGAAGCAGTACGAGGGGTAAGATCTTCAACCTACTCTTCCCTATTTGTGTTGGCGACTACTCCCTTGTCGAGAGCTCTACGAGAGGCACCGGCAAACGATCTCTGATTGAGGAGCTTTCTTCACAGGAGTAAAGCTATAGGAGGGAAACTATACTATACGCATTGTATACTATCGGCGGACAAAATTTTTTGGGCTGAAAATGCGTTTCGGGCGTGTTAGGACCTCCGTTTTTCAGAAAGCAGGCGATTTCGAGCACTGCAGGTAGGAGGTCAACAGTTGCCATTGGGTGTATGTATGCACATTGAGGTCACTGGTTGTGACATTTGAGTGTAGTACTGTACCGCTGCACAAAATACAGCAGTTTGTGCAGGACAAACCAGAGTGCTGTTTCTGCTAAATTTTTGTGTCTGGCAAGATGTCAAATGATGGCATAAACTAGATTGTTGCTGAGAAACTTAATAAGAACAACTTCCATGCTTGGAGTTTCAGGTTTAATTTCCTGATGGGAAAGGGTTACTAGGACTACATAGAAGGTGAGCATGAAGAGGCACCGGAGATACCGGAGATCAATCGAACTACTGTAGATGTGAAAGACTTCAAGGATTGGAACCAAGGAGCCAGAAAAGTTATGTATTGGCTCTCTATCAGTATACAGGACACCATGATTGGGCACATACAGGATGCCAAGTCTCCCAAGGAGGTGTGGGATACCTTGGTAAAACTCTATGAAACGAATACCAAGGCACGAAAGATACAGTTGAAGAATGAACTTCATACAATGGATAAAAAGAGTATGTCTGTGAATGACTATGCATTGAAGATCAAGGGTATTGTGGAATCCCTTGCATCTATTGGTGTTTCACTAGATGATGATGATAAGGTAGAAGTTTGTCTACGTGGTCTTGGGCCACAATACAAGGCGTTCAAGACGTCTATTCAGACTCGAGAAAACATTCCCAATTTCACAGATTTGGTGTCTATGTTGATTATAGAAGAGAAGAGCTTGGGGGAAGACCAACAGTCTTCACAAAACAAAAACAATTCAGAGCAACAAGCCTTCTACACAAGTTCAAGAAGAGGACGAGGTAGAGGAGGCCGTGGACGTGGACGTGGCCAAGGAGGTGGCTGAACAAGTAATCAAAATTATGGCCAGCAGCAACAACAACAACAGTCCCAGAATTCACAACAACAATAGCACGTAGGTGGAAGAGGCCAATTCATAAGCAAGGGGAGTCAAAGAGGTCATGGAAATTGGCAAAGGCAGTATAATGATACATGTGGATGCTTTTATTGTGGTAAGCCTAGACATGTGCAGGCAAAAGCAAGCTGACATGCAAAATGGGAAATTGCAGCAAAAACAACTATGCATCCTCGAGCAGAAACAATGAGGATAATAAGGTTGTTTGTTATGCAGCATGTCGTTAATGCCATGTCTGAAAATGTTGAAGCAGCACATAAAGATGATGTACGGTATGTTGATTCAAGTGCTTCGAACATGACAAGACATGGGGAGTGGTTCAAGGAGATGAAAAACCTTGAAAGACCAGGTTTTGTGGAAAAACAGGAAATGACATTGCTCATCCAATTGCCCATGTTGTTGGAGATGTGCCATTGTCTATACAGGATACAAAAGTGAAGTACCTTACATATGTACTTCATTGTCTATACAGGATACAAAAGTGAAGTACCTTACATATGTACTTCATGTTCCGAACATAACAAAGAATCTGGTTTCAGTTGGCCAGATGATTGAGCAGGGTTTGCAGGTTCGGTTTAACCTTGATGGTTGTTATGTTGAAGACTTTAAAGACAAGTGCAGGTTGGTTGCAAAAGACAATAGAGTGGACAGAATGTTTACATTGAATGTAAACATGCCTGAAGTGAGTGATGCGATGTTTGCAAATGGTTCAGGAATTGTTGCAGACATAGACATTTGGCATAAGAGAATTGGACATGTGAATGTGCAGAGAATGAAGTCTATGCAGACTAAAGGAATTGTGAGGGCTGCCAAAGTTTAAAGTTGAAGGTATGCAGAAAATATGTGAAGCATGCCAATTTGGAAAGCAAACAAAGCATGTATTTCCACGTGACAAAAATGTGAGCAGAAATGCACTAGCTGTTGTGCATTCAGATGTATGGGCCCTGGGGTCCTACAAAGACCATGTCTATGGGAGGCTGCAGGTATTATATGTGACATTTATTGATGACCACACAAGGAAAGTGTGGATATACTTCATGAAGGAGAAGAGTGAGGTGTTGACTCATTTTCAGAATTTCAGAGTTATGGTTGAAAAACAAACAGGGAAACATGTAAAGTGCCTAAGGTGGAGGGGGAGAGTACTTCTCCAATGAGTGCTCTGAATTTTTGAAGAAGAATGGTATTCAGAGACAATTTACATGCAAATACACTCTGCAATAAAATGGAGTTGCTAAGCGAAAAAACAGGCACATTGCTAAGATTGCGCGAGCATTGATGGGAGAGAAAAATATGCCACATAGCTATTGGGCTGAGGCTGTTTTTACACTATTTTACATCATGAACAGGACTCCAACTGCAGCCATACATGATGTAACTCTAGAGGAGAGGTTTGCTGGCAGAAAACCTGATTTGTCTCATCTGAAAGTCTTTGGTGGATGCATTGCATATGTGCATGTGTCAGATGAGCTGAGAACTAAGCTAGATCCAAAAGATGAAAAATGTGTGTTTATTGGATTCTCCCTTGAGCAAAAGGGATACAGGTGTTATAACCCTGCTAACGTGAGTTGAGGGTAGGCAGGGATGTTGTTTTTTATGAGATGAGCAGCTGGTATGCTGCTGAAAAAAAAGCTGTTGGGACTGATGTGAGTGGAAATGTGGTTGCACAGAATGCAAGTCAACAATCACAGTCTTTGAGTGGACTTTGAGAGTCCTCATCTAGTGGTTCAGTTGATAGACCATGGAGTGGCAGGCTGCGTCATAATACCAGTCCTGCAAATGTGATTAGTACATCATATAAAGGCAAAGAGAAAGTGGTTGAGCCTCTTAGTATGCCTGACATTTCTGCAGGGCATTCTCATGTTGATGGAGAGTCTAGTGGCTCAGAGATGAGCCTTGATGAGGATCTTGGAATTCCAGCTATGAGAACACCTACTAGTGTAAAGAAGGCTATGGAAGCCATGAATGCAAAGCTACGAAGATCTGGGAGAGTGAAGAATCCTGTGCAGAGGTTTACCTATGATGGTTATGTGGCACATCATTATGCATACATGGCAAAAGTTGTGTAGGTTGTAGAGCCCACATGCATTGATGAGGCTGTTGGAAATTTGTGTTGGGAGAAAGCTATGGATGAGGAGATGGATGCACTATATGGAAATGAGACTTGGGATTTCGTGCAATTGCCTGAAGGCAAGAAAGCCATTGGATGCAAGCGGGTGTACAAAAGTAAAACATAACAGTGATGGAAGCATAAGCAGGTACAAGGCTAGATTGGTAGCCAAAGGATATGTGCAGACATATGGCATTGATTATGAGGAAACTTTCAGCCCAGTTGCCAAGATGGCAACAATGAGAGTTATGATAGCAGTGGCTACGTCAAAGCAATGGTCTTTACATCAGATGGATGTAAAGAATGCATTCTTGCATGGGGATTTGCAGGAAGAGGTGTATATGTTGCAGCCACCTGGTTATGAGGATGTGAGTCACCCCGAGCATGTTTGCAGGTTGAAGAAAGCCTTGTATGGCTTAAAACAAGCACCAAGAGCATGGTCTGACAAGATTTCTGAATATCTCACTATTGGCTTTCATGCAGCCAATGCAGATTTCTCGTTGTATGTGAGACACAGTGATAGAGGGGTTGTGCTTGTTGTCATCTATGTAGATGACCTGATCATTATGGGGGACCATGATGCAGAGATCTTTGATGTAAAGTTCTTGCTTAGACAAAAGTTTGAGATGAAGGATCTGGGGGAGCTCAGATATTTCTTGGGCATTGAGGTGATTAGGTCACCACATGGTATTGGATTACTACAGAGACAGTATGGCTTGGACATGTTGTCCAAGTATGGTATGACAGGCTATAAGCCTATCTTAGTGCCATTGGATCAAAATGGCAAGTTGAGTGCAGATTCAGGAGAGATTTTGGAGGATCCTACTATGTATAGGTGCATAGTAGGAAGCTTGATCTACATGACGATCACCAGGCTAGATTTGAGCTATGATGGGTTGGTGAGTCAGTTTATGCAAGTTCCTCTCGGAAGCCGCATTTGGATGCATTGAGATGCATACCAAGGTATGTTAGGTCTACTTTGCATTGTGGAATCTAGGACAGAGATATATGTACATGGGTACACAGATGCTGATTGGGCTGGTAGTATCTCAGATAGAAGATCTACTAGTGGCTTCATGTTTTCTTTGGGGAGTGCTGTTATGACTTAGAGCAGCAAGAAGTAGCCTACGGTTACTCTATCCAGTACAGAGGCCGAGTACAGAGGTGTTGCTATGGCAGCATGTGAGAGGTAGCTTGGTTGAGAAAGATACTTGCAGATTTGGGTCTATCAGTGGATAGACAAGTTGTCATTTTCTGTGATAACATTAACAACATACAGTTGGCCAAGAACCCAACTTGTCTATCAGCAGTGGATAGACAAGTTGTCATTTTCTGTGACAACATTAACAACATACAGTTGGCCAAGAACCCAGTTTTCCATGCTCGCACACGAAGCATATAGAGGTCCACTACCATTTTGTCAGAGAGAAAGTTTTGGGGCAGGAGACGTTGAAATTGTTTATGTCAGCACACATGATCAAGTCACTTACATCTTCACCAAAGCATTGGGTACAGAGAAGCTCCGCAGATTTAGGGCTTCGCTTGGTGTACATGAGATGGAGTTGAGCTTGAGAGGGGGAGTGTTGAGATATCAAGCTCATCTAGTGAGGTGGTGGACACTAATGACCCGCCTGGGAGATATGCCCCACACTTGCACCACTGGCATGGTTGGTGAGATCATGGGTGATATACGCTAGTGGGATGACAGGCTGTGTGACAGCCATTCTAGAGACTGGCATAGTTATAGCGCTAGCTCATTTAGTTGGGTTCACACTGTAGAGAACCTAGTATGTATTTGGTTGAGTACCTTTTCATATGTGTGTACTCTTATCTTTGTATATGGTGTGTTGAGTGTTGTGTGAAGAACAAAAAGATTTTCAGCCTCTCACCTTGTGTGTTCTCTTTTAGGGTTTTGTGAGTGTGTGTGTGCTTGCAAGAGCTCAAGATCTCTTCTCCCTTGCATCTTTTCAGTTTGGAGTATCAAGACACATGGACAAGCTTAACTAAAGCTATACCTTGCATCAAGCGTGGTGACAGCAACGATTTATAGCGTGGTGACAGCAACGATTTATAGGGTGGTGCCTACCTCATGCATTCTGACTAGCAAATCACAGAGATCTACAGCATACTAGGTGTTGTCTTCTCATGTTTTGGTTGTGCGAGTATCTATGTAGATAGCAGCATGGTGTTTTACAACAAACTAGACTATGCGATTTCAACTCCTTCAAATGTGTAAGGCTGCAATTTCAAATCGTTTGAATGCCATTGATAAGAATATTTTATATTGTGTGCCTTACAATGATTAAGGCTGCATTTTTTAAAGACCTTTTTAAGCTCTTGCAACACCATTGCTCCAATCATTTGCATGCTACATGCAATGATGGTATTCCCATGATATTTGGAGGTCTTTTCATGGTCAATTTGTCTACCATTGAAGGATTTGGGGATGCATGACTATGATACACCTGGGGCTATAATTTCTATATAAAAAATGGGTCTTCTCATGTGCCTTTGCTTGGCATTAAGCAAGCATTGCATCTTATGTTGCCATTGATCCATTGAAGCTTATATTTTACATTTGGATTATTGTCTTTCTCATTAATCATGGCCATGGAGTGAAGGCAAAGGGCTAAAGTGCTATCCATGAAAACAGTGAGTTATGGCTTCATATTAGTGCCAAAGCTTGGCCTAAAGAAAGCACATGCATGTGCCTACATGAGCCAATGATTGCATTGATCTTGGGAGCCCTTACTTGAAGCTAATCCTTGCAAATCATATGCCTTGTGATTCAATGGTGTTGGAAGCTATTTGGATGTTGTTTTGATGTGATTTGGTGTATTACAGATACTTTGGATGATTGAAGGAAGGCATGAGTACATGCTCATTGTAATGGATAATATGAAAATAGCATGAGTCATGCTAAACACATTGTAAGTGCTCCTACCTTATCTTTTGAAGTTACATCTACATACACCTCACTTGTACTCTCACTTTAATTCCTAGCATCTAGCATGCTTGTGAGGGTACCTTGGGCATTGGAGGAGAGGCCCAGGGGGAGCATGGCATGAACTCACCTTGTCGTGAGTGCTTTTGGAAAAGTGGCAAAGGAGGGGGATTAGGTATCTCACTTATAAATAAATCCCCAATCCTTTGTATTTTCATATTGGAGTAACTTTATGCTAGTGTAATTTTCAGTTTAGTGTATTCCTTTAATCCCTCTTCATTGGGCCTTCATTGTGAAGTTTTGGGGCTTCACTAAACCTCTTCTTCTCTTGAAGATTACCCTTTTTCCTTGGTGGCCAATCCTTTTCTTTCGGGGGGCTACTTAACTTTTGCAAGGTAAAGAATCAAGCAAACCAAGGGTAAGCCTAAACAATGAAGTTTATGCTCTCTTTTAATGTTAATCTTCTTCCTAACCTCCCTCATGCTTGGGAAGCATTTTATTTTGTGGTTTTTCTCTTAAAACCATGCTTTTCTTAATTTATGATTAATTAATGTTTATGTTCAAACTTAGGTTTATGCATAAACTAATCTTTATGCTAAAAGTGTCATTTTAACCATTCTCATTTCATAGAAAATATGGGGATGTTATGGTCAAATCTTTATCATTACAAAATAGAATTTATGCATAAATAACTTTTATATCAAAAGTAGAATTTTGAGTATTATCATTTCTTAGAAAATGTGGAGAAGCTATGGAAAAATTCATATCATTAGAGAATGGATTTATGTATAATTAATTTTTATGATAAAAATGAAATTTTAAGCATTATCATTTCATAGAAAATATGGGAGAGGTATGCTAAAATCTTTATCATTAGAAAATGGAACTTATGCATAAATAACTTTTATATCAAAAGTAGAATTTTACGTATTATTATTTCTTAGAAAATGTGGGGAAGCTATGGAAAATTTTATATCATTAGAGAATGGATTTACGCATAATAAATTTTATGCTAAAAGTGGAGTTTTGAGCAATCTTCATTTACTAGAAAAATAAGGAAGGTTATGCGCAAATTTTTTAGATTCATTCAATTTATGAGAATTATGGAAATGATTATGAATATAATTCATTTAGATAAAAAATGGATTAGTAGGTGTGCATAAATATTTTACGCTAAAAGAGGGATTTCTATGATATTTAATTTTAAAAAAATAGACAAAAGAATGTGAAAATATTCATAGAAATGCATCAAGAAAACATGTTTAAATTTTTAGTTAGAAAGAGGAATCACGAACATATTAACTTTTGGAATTATGAAGTATACGTCTAGACTCTCAAGAAATGGAATCTTGAGTACATTCTAAACGGGAAAAGGGATTTCCCAAAAAAAGACCAGAAACACGATTAGTTGGATGAATGTAAATACTTGTGACTGACTTATTCCTAGATTCTATGCTAGGGGAAGCATTTTGACTATCTTATGGAATGAGGTCGTGGGGACCTAAGTGGAAAATAACACAACAGCTGACGGAGAGTCAAAGAGGGACGTCTCGTGTGGCAAGATCGGCCGAGGTCTTGACCAGCCTCGGTTCGGTTAAAATGGTGAGCTTTGGGTATGTTGGATGAGGTGCCAACAAGGAAGCGGCCTATGAGTGAAGCACTAGGTCACCTGGCGAAGGAGCCTAGAGAGTGGTGACCATACAGTGCTCGGGCTCTGGGTCGCCCAAGATACCCACGCGTGCTCGGGCTCTGGGTCTCCCAGGATACCCACGCATGCGTCGGGGAAGAAAATGAGTTGGAGTTATTTTTTAAACACGAGCATAGATCTAGTTGATTGGCCTTGCTGGTCTTCAACAACAACGGATGAGTTCATGGCTCTTTTACATTGATCTTGTTGGTTGATCTAGCTGATCTTCAAAACGGAGAGTCCATATGGATTCTATGAGATTATATTCCTAGGTACTATGGGCTATGAACTATTAAAAAGGCCCCTGAGTGAAAGACTAGGTGAGCCTAGAGGAATTGACTAGGTGGTGAGAATTTTGGTTGCCGATGATGCCATAGGTTAGTGTCTATTTAAGTTTTGCATGAGAGCCGGCTAGGGGGCCTGGGAACTCTTTTCCCTGGTACCCGGGACAAACCAAATTTTTATAATAGATCCTATCAATACAGTGGTTGGGCGGTTGGCTAACCCATGGGATTGGATGGATTAGGCTGGACTGATGGATTTCTATAGTAAAATTTAACTCTGTTCAAGTTACGGTAGTTGAAGTAAATCACAGATAATCCTTTTTCTATGGAAAAGAATCAATGGCTGTGCCTCTTTTGATGGGGAAAAAAGCGTTGGTCTCTATGAACTGAGTGCAAGTTCCTCCTTTGATTCGGCCATCCTTTGATTTTTCTTGGAGGAATCGCCTATGCTTTATGGGCGAGGGAAGTTCTTTCGGGTTCGGTTTTGGAAGAACCGAGGGATTAGTCTCTTGTCCGGACATTTGTGGCTGAGGCCCCAAGTGGGAAGCTCTGCCCTACGCAAGAGGCTGCTACTTCCACTGCTAGCACCCCAGAATTCGATGTGCAGAGGGGGCAGGGATCTCTCAGCTCTAGTATCAGAGCAAATTGGTTGAAGTTGATCAACCAAGAGGCAAGAAATGTCAAAAAATTATGAGTTACCAGTAAAAGATTGTAATTGTGTTTTAAAACTCGTACGAGTTGATATTCAGAATGGAGATTCATAAATTGGGAATTGGGTTTTTAGATAGAAGTATCGCATTTGTGTGGCATCCCTGACTTGCTTGAGGCCTAGATATGATGACATATGCCTTATAACCTCAAGGACCGTGACTACCTATATATACGGTGAGTATACTGTAGCTCTTTACTGACAATATATACCCGTGAATCTAAGACCTTAAAGTTATAAGCAAAAATGCTATCCTAGATGATGATTTTTTGAATGCTAGTTGATATGATTTTAGAATTCTTGTTGAAAATTGATGAATTGATTTGGATTTTGATTGAAGGATGATGATTTTCTGAATCCTGGTTGAAAGTAGATGAGCTGAATAAGTCATGATGATGATGAATGGAAAGAATTCCAGTAAAATGATGTTAGTAACTTGGAAGATGATTAAGACTTTCAGCAGATCACTATGAGATTAGTGGATCGTGCTAACAGATTGTTCGCAGTTTTGACCTTTGACCCAGTAGACCCAATTGTGGAATGACAAATTAAGAACTTGTATAATTGAAATTCCCATGGGGAATGTTCAGATGATAATTGGAAATTACTAGTCTGATGAACCATTATTGTGTTAAGGATATGAATGAACTATTTTCTGATAATAATAAGTTATGCATGTTCTTCTTATAGAATGGATCTTTATCCCAGGATTCTGAGAGGGTTGACCAAACTTTAAGGAACCCCGAAATCAATTGGATCTAAAGTATAATTCCTTTTTGGATTCGAATTATAAATAAACTAGTCTTTTCACCTGAGCGTCTTGGTTAAGTTGGAAAAAGGGACATAACAAAGAATTTTTGTATTAACAGGATTATGGACCAAGATATCCCAAGGGTAACCTTCATGCAAGATATTCTCAGAGAATACTTGGATGATTTTGTTCTTGTCTTTTCTTTGATGACATTTTGATATACTCTAAGAATGCGGCAAATCATGGTGGTCATCTACATAAACTCTTTGAAAAGAAGAGTAAATATACCTTCTCCATAGATTGTGTTGATTCGGGATTCATAGTATCTAAGGATGGAAATTCTCTTGACACTCTTAAAATCCAAACACTCGTAGATTGGCCAGAGCCTAGGACACTGAAAGAAGTAAGAGATTTCTTAGGATTAATTGGGTGGTATCAAATCTTTATACCCAGGTATGCTCAGATGGCATCTCCTTTGACTAACTTTCTCAAGAAGAATGTTCCATTTCAGTGGACTACTTCATGTCAAAGTGTTTTTGTTAAGCTGAAGGCTGCCTTAATAACCGAACTTGGAGTATGAAGATGATTTTACCGAGATTATCCTCTAGCTGCGAGATGAGGACATCTCGCGTTTTTTAAGTGGGGTAGGATGTAATATTCCTCCCTCAAGCTTTTGACATGTAAAGGTGTAAAACCTCCCCTTCAGTCTATGTAATCATCCCCTATTTCTAAATGCAAGAAAACATTGTTTTCTTTGTTTTTGGTCTAGAGAGAGATAATACAGTTTTGAGATATTTTTGGATACAAAGTTATCCCTTTTATTTAAGATGAATTCCCTTGAAACAGAAGTTCAAAAAGAGTTTTCCAATGTGCATTAGAAATTAATTGAATATGTGAATTAGACACCTTAGCCTAAGGGACCACATTTTTAGAAAATTTTGGATTAAGGTCCAAAGAGTGTTCTAAAGGGCCAATAAGATTAATCCAAGTGTTTGAATGAGAAAAATACAAAGAGAAAAAGAAAATCCCCCAAAAATGAGGAAATTCTCACATAAGATGAAGAGTTGACTAGTACTGGGTTTATTAGTAAACAAATGGGATTTTTAAGTTAAAAAAATAGAATTTTTGACACCTCAAGATGGGGAGAAGGACTCATGAAGGAGGCGTCTAAAAGCTCATGATTACTCCAATTTTTTAATCAAAAAATGAGATTTTTCATCTCTCCTCCTTCAAACCAGATCAAAAAGTGAGCCTAACTGGTCCAAAACATGTCCAAATTGGATCAAACTGAAGCTGCAAGTCTCTAGATTCTGGTTGGACTTGGTTGGTGGCCTCCCTCACCTATAAATAAATTCCCAATCCTTTGTATTTTCATATTGGAGTAACTCTATGCTAGTGTAATTTTCAGTTACTGTATTTCTTTTATCCCTCTTCATTGGGCCTCCATTGTGAAGCTTTGGGGCTTTACTAAACCTCTTCTTCTCTTGAATATTACCCTTTTCCCTTGGTGGCCAAGCCTTTTCTTTGGGGGTTGCTTAACTTTTGCAAGGTAAAGAATCAAGCAAATCAAGGGTAAGCCTAAACAATGAAGTTTATGCTCTCTTTTAATGTTAATCTTCTTCCTAACCTCCCTCATGCTTGGGAAGCATTTTATTTTGTGGTTTTTCTCTTAAAATCATGCTTTTCTTGATTTATGATTAATTAATGTTTATGTTTAAACCTAGGTTTATGCATAAACTAATCTTTATGCTAAAAGTGTAATTTTAACCATTCTCATTTGATAGAAAATATGGGAAAGTTATGGTAAAATCTTTATCATTAGAAAATGGAATTCATGCATAAATAACTTTTATATCAAAAATAGGAATTTGAGTATTATCATTCTTAGAAAATGTGGGAAAGATATGAAAAATTTTATATCATTAGAGAATGAATTTATGTATAATTAATTTTCATGCTAAAAATGAAATTTTAAGCATTCTAGATTTCATAGAAAATATGGGAAAGTTATGGTAAAATCTTTATCATTAGAAAATGGAATTTATGCATAAATAATTTTTATATCAAAAGTAGAGTTTTGAGTATTATCATGTCTCAAAAGATGTGGGAAAGCTATGGAAAATTTTATATCATTAGAGAATGGATTTACGCATAATAAATTTTATGCTAAAAGTGGAGTTTTGAGCATTATTAATTTACTAGAAAAATAAGGAAGGTTATGCACAAATTTTCTAGATTCATTCAATTTATGAGAATTATGGAAATGATTATGAATATAATTCATTTAGATAAAAATAGATTAGTAGGTGTGCATAAATATTTTATGCTAAAAGAGGGATTTCCATGATATTTTATTTTGGAAAAATAGAGGAACGAATGTGAAAATATTCATAGGAATGCATCAAGAAAACATGGATATGTTTTTAGTCCAGAAGGAGGAATCACGAACATATTAACTTTTGGAATTATGAAGTATACGTCTAGACTCTCGAGAAATGGAATCTTGAGTACATTCGAAACGGGAAAAGGGATATCCCAGAAAAAGACTAGAAACACGCTTAGTTGGATGAATGTAAATACTTATGTGACTGACTTATTCCTAGATTCCCTGGGAAAGGATTCTGGAATTCTTGAAAGGATCGAGGATACAAAAGGAGAACGGAAATTTAGACTTAATTGAATTGAGTCGAGAAAAAGTTACCTTTAACTGAGCCAAGTAATGGTCGAGACTTACAAAGTTCTGTCAGTATGTAAATCCACATGTAAATCCACCCTGTTCAAAACACAACGATATCTCTATACTGCACTAGAACTACGAGTGAGCAGTATAAAAGTATGTAAGCTGAATATTGTAAATGTTGTTGGTTGATAAGGCTTTGTAAGATTATTGTCTTTATATATTCTTGTCTCTTTGCAATAAAGGAAGATTGCCTTTTGTATCATCTATGTGCATCTCCCGCTTCAGTGCGTGTATTTGTTTAATTGTCTTGTCTTTTATCATTTTCGGCATCATTATCTTTGTGATTAACCATTCATGCTTTCCACTCTCGTCGCTATTTCTTAACATGGTATGAGAGCTCCTTTTTATTGGAGTGTTCTCTTTCATGTGTTGAGAGGAACATCTTTGCGGGTCTTCTACTTTGTTGGTCTCTTGCCATTGTGTGGGAAAGTGGTGAGAATCTCTTCTTAATTGCATTAGTTGTTGTAAGGTACAAACTGGTTCTTGGCATTAGTTGCTTCATTACAACATATATTGCCTCATTTAGTGTGCATGCTTGAGTAGCAAGAAGTCAAAATCATCTTTGCATACACTTCCTTGTAAACACATTGCTTTGTGCAAACCTAAAATCATATCTTAGTGATTGGCATTAGTGAGATTAAGAGAGGGGATTTAATTCTTAGGGACACACCATTGTGGGTGTGATAAAATCTTTGAGAGAGAGAGTCTCATTTCTGCAAATTGTTTGGGAACACTTTCTTCATCAAAATCCATTTGTGAGAGAGAAAGAGAGTGTGTTTGAGTGACCTTTGTGTGAGGCATTCATGAGAGAGACAAGAGAGAGAAGAGAAACATCTTTGTGAGATAACTTTGTGTGAAGAGAAGGCATCCATCTAAGCTTGAAGGCACATTGGGAAAACTGAAGGATTCAAAGCATCAAAGCTACTTCAGTTCAACCAAAGGAAGGAAGGTGCAGCATTAAGCAAGGTATCATATACTGTTTTTTTCTAAAAGAAAACAGTAAAAAATAAGTCTTTTGGAGCTCTCCATTGCACTTGTGTGTGCGTATTCTTGAAAGTTTCTCTTAGGGCTTTTTTAAGCTAGCTCAGGGAAACTAAGGTGGCGCCCAAGCTTGAAATAAAACTCCAAAATTTTGTGCCTTCAGCTCATCTACAAGGCAAGAGGTACCAAGTGGGTACTGAGAGCAGAGAATAATTGTGTGCTTGGAGGCTTTCAAAAAACCCAAATCTGTAGTTACAGGGCAGATTTCTTACGGGCTTCTGTAGTCCAATCTGTGGCATTTTGGCTGAGCCCAAATACAAGAAAAAACTGTGCACTCTGAGCGCATACACCATGGATTTCTCCAAGATGGTTTTGCAAGAACCTGTGCAATAGATTGAGTGCTAATTGGGGCGCAAGTTAATGTCTGATCAAGCGGTAATTGGCGGGTCCTTCAGGTATCTCCTCTGGCGCAGCTCACGATGCAATTTCATCCAGGCCAAATCTTGCGCAAATCAGCCACAATTCAAGTTGAATCTGGCCTCCACCCACCTGCTCACTTTCCTCCTCATTTCAAGGAGGGAAAGGTTAAACATTTAAATTTTTTTATTTTGGTGATTAAGGTTTACAAACCCTAAGGTGTAAAAAGGGCATCCATACTAGATTCTTTGTGAGCATCCTATACATTTTTCATTTAAGCCTAATTACACCATCCTTGGCATTGCATATCTTTGTGATAATCATGATGTATCATGCTCTCACATTATAAAGAGCATAGTTCATTTTTTTTCTGAGTGAAAACCCCATCATGCCCTAGGTATCTCAATACTCCAACCAAGGCATAGTTAAAAGTATCAAAAAAATCTCATAAGACCAAAAAGGAAAGAACTTTGCCACACTACTACTACTTCGCCCAATCCCTCAACCTCTCAGAAGTTCAGTTTTGATTTTGTAGTGTGGGTGTATTCAAATTAAGTCTATCTTGTTGCACCTCTCAGTGTGAGAGAACATACTCCTATCACTGATAAAGTATTCTTCTTATCACCCAGTGTGAGTTGTGATAGTGTTCACCATGTCCAGTTCATTCACTCATCATTATGGGCATTTCTTAGGCAAGTCTAAAAAGTTTGATGGTTCCAAGTACCATACTTTGAGTATTAAAATGCAAATGGTATTGGTAGATCGGGAACTCTTGGCTATAGTGAATGGCTCAGAAAAGAAACCTTCCAAAGATCCTGACAGTATCAACAAGTGGGTAAGCAATGATTCAAAAGCTTTATCCTTCATTATCTATGGGTTAGCAGATAATCAGATCCATCAAGTGAGCTCCTCCAAGAGCTATTCTGAGGCATGGTCACATCTCAAATCTATATTTGGTCACGTTAATGTAGCAGCATGAATGTTCCTCCACAAGAAACTTTACTAACTTGAGATGGATAAGAAATAAACTGTAACTAACCATGTGAATAATGTCAGGAGCTTGATTGATCCGCTTAGTGGAGCTAGTGTGATAATCCATAAAGAGGAAGCAGTGTTTATGTTACTTGCTAGCATACTTGATGTATATGAGCAGTGTGTCTCTGCTCTAGCCACAACCAAACCAACATAACCTTGGCATCCGTAGCTTCATCCTTGATCCTTGAGGAAACTAGAATGGAAACAAAAAAGACTTCCAAAGAGTCCACATCATCAGTTCATGTGGAGTTGGCTCTCATCATGGATAAGAAGAAGAAGAAGAAGAAGAAGAAGTTTCTTTGAACTTGCTATTACAAGAAGGGACATGAATCCAAAGTGTGTTTCAAAAATAAGCAAGACGAGGAGAATAAACAGAAAGAAGCCAAGCAATCTGGAGGCAGTCATCATGAGGCCCCAATGTGGCCCACCAGTGATAATCTTTCCTAAAATCTTTGTGCTCCTTATATTGTTACAAGTCGCATTCATTTTCTCTTAGTAATATCTTAGTGAATTGCATTTTCCTTGGTGGTATCAGTGATAATCTTTCCTAAAATCTTTGTGCTCCTTATATTGTTACAAGTCGCATTCATTTTCTCTTAGTAATATCTTAGTGAATTGCATTTTCCTTGGTGGTATATCTGATTCAAGCACACCCTGTGTGGTATGGATGCTTGATTAAGAGAGGATGTTGAGATTTGTGTGATCCAGCATCCATTAGCTTTAGTCCTTAGTGGGGGATAGATATTGTGTGTACCTTAGGGATAGACATCCTAAGGTCATTTGTTCTCTTATTACCATGGTTTATAGGTGTAGGCACGGTAGGTGGTTCCCTTGATGTAAGAGTCACTTTATGGTGAGACTGGTGAGATAATTAGGGGATGGTGGAGCTAATCTAGGATGCTTCCACATTTTTCCCTTTGTTCTCTATATATACAAGGTCCTACACTCTTGGTGGATGTGTAGGGAGAAGCTCTTATAAGTGGTTTGTGCAAGCTACCATATGTTGGTAATATAACTGCAGGTAATGCATAACGCATGAGTCCATGGCTCCCATTCACAAAGCCTCAAACAATGGTCTACTTGCTGGAGTGAAACTGGGTGCAAAAATCCCTCTTTTGCAAACCAAGTACATCATAGAAGTCCAAAACTACATTTTCAATCAAGAAACACGTATAAACTCAACCATGAAACAGAATCCAATTACATAACACGATAAAAATAGTGATGCAACTGACATAGCATTAAAAGGGCAAGTCACATTACCTCTATCATGCTTCACTCTTGTTCAATGTAACCATATGCAGAGTGATGGAAGACCACAATCCATCACCAAATCTCCAACTCATATACTTGTGAGTAGCACTCAATCCACTCCATGCTATCTCCTGCACAAAAATCTTGACTAAGTTGGATCTTACAACAAGTAATCGGTGAACAGAAAATTGATTTCAAAGAAATCTTAAACCTACCATGTAATACACCACCACCAACCAACCACTATCATAAAGAGTAGCTACCTGCAAAGATAAGCCATAACAGGCATGGTCCTTTGTAAACACCTCCCATGGAGGCCTTTGTGCACTCCCATGTGGAGACTACCTCCAAATGGGAGGTCCAACAAAATAAAGTGAGCTACCCATGTGACCTGCTTACCTTTCCTTGTGTGCACACAACTCATGGGGTTCTTCTTCAATGTGAAGAACTCGTGGATGTGGGTGTACACAGGATCTCTCTAACCACTAGCAAAAACCTTTCCAATCACAATATAGTCCCCATGAAAACTCATGCACAGAGGGACACCATCAAAGCGTATAGTGTGCTCCTTCAAAAAAACGAACAAAATGGAAAGCTTCAAAGTAGATGTAGATGACAACAAAGGCTCTGCAAAAGAGCACAAAACAAAGAAAGACCATCACAAAAACACCATGATGCAATGTTCACTAGATTTACTAAAGGAGGAAGCCACCCACTCTCACCAGTATGAGCCAACTCATCCTCTTTGGTAGGCAAGTCATCATCAATATGCTCTACATGCGGCTCAACAACACTAGCTCCCCGCTTTCTTTTTGTTTCACCTACAAGCCCACAAATAAGCTTATGAAGAACAAATATCAAATTTCCCAACTTGCCTTGTGCTGACAATGGTGGGGGATCCTCCAATGTATCCTTTCTCATCATAGAATGTGTCTTGAATTCATCTTCCTCTCGTTCAGGATGTGGCTTTTCTCTGTGTCCAAACACCATGGACAATTATCCAACTCCCAATGGTTGAGGGAATGGAAATTTTGGGGGTACATGGTGGTTTCCACATTAGCCATAGAGATCCACTACCTTGCCCAAACAGGAAAACCACCCAAAACCTGGCTCTCCTTCAAATAGAGTAAATATCTGTTGAAAAAACAATGCATAGTTAGGTTTCTTGCAAAACTCAACCAAAACACAAGAAATATATAAAACCATGGAAAATGGGTTCCAAAGTGAAGAGGCTAGGTTCCAAAGTGAAGAGGCTAGGTTGTATGTACCTGAACACTAGATGTTGCATAGCCATCTACACCATATCCACTTTCTTTAGAGAATGTACCTCTTTGTCTCTTGAACAGACCTCAGTCTTTCTCACCAATGGAAACATGTATCTCTTTGCTTCTATCTTAACCTCCCCATAGTAATCCTGTAGTGTATAATCATATGGCAATATAATGCCCTCTGAGATGGACACATATTCCGCCACAATCTCAAGAGCACGTTTCTAGATTTTGTCGAGAACAAGTTCCCTTGGGGAGCCACCTACCACACCAAAACAGATGAAACCAATACGCAAAAACAAATCATGAAAAGAAACCATCCATAGAGCCATTAAAGTTGGAAAATCACATCTTTCCTTTGAGAAGAGCAAACATAGCTTTTGTAGTCTTGTTTGCTTCAAAACGTGAAATCCATCGCAACCTCAAATCGGTGCTCACATTACACAAAGCGAGTAAATTAAGCTTCTCTTGAAACAAAACTATCTACACTCCATTTTAAAGAGAGTACTGCCTTCGTCCATTCATCACCCAACTTTGGATCCAAAATATTCAAGATCTGCCAAGGACAAAACAATCTTCAACTCCAAGGTAATAATGACTTTCAAGACATACATTTCAAGGTAGAATCCAATTAATACACCAATGTGATACCTTGCCTATTCTATCTGAATACTTTTGAGTAAGTTTTTCAATTTCTTTCTTCTCTAACTTAGGAAACTCCTCATTCGACAGTTGACCTTTGAGAGGACCAAGCCTCTTCTTGATTGCATTTTGAAATTGCACCTACACAAACCACATTATATACACTTAAAAAAAAGCACAACACTACATTAGCTATCCAACATGTGCATGGAAACCTACATTATAAACAAGCTTTCCAAGGTATGCATGTGTCAAGAGGAACCATGGCTCAACTCCCTTAGTGTTTCTCCAAAGGAGGGCATCTATTGTCTTCACATCCAAGTTGGGAATCTCTCTCAAAACATCATGAGAGTTAGCCGAGAAAATATTTGCAGTGTTGATAATCTTGTCTCTTAGTGAGGGCACCACAAGGGCATGCGCCGAGAGACTACATATAAAAACAAGAAAGGAAGGTTAAATTTTTGACAATCATCCCAATGACACACCATGCTCTACAAATATTACGTAACAAAAAAATATTACGCCGAGAGACTTACATATTAATTCTTTGAAGTCCCATCAATAAAGCAATCTCACTGACCTTCCTAGGATCAATGATTGTGCAAAACACTCTCACATGTCGACTCTTTGTGTGAGAGAACTTCTCTGTTATGATTGATGACCATGCCACTATCCTATGATTTCCCTTCGAGACATAAAACATGTGTTCAGATAAGATTTTTAGCTCGTCACTATGCACAATCTCATTTTCAAACTTTGTATTGACAGCCCTCCATTGCTCATCCCAACTCTGCTGAATGTCATCAGTGACCATGCTCTCCTCCCCAAGTGATGTACACAAGGACAGTATAAAAAACCCCTTCTCCTCGATGTAACCCTCATGTTGAAAGGCTTCCTTTAGAGAAGAAACATCATCTCAAAATCCATGAACATTGGCATGTGGAATCAAGCGACATAAAGGAATAGGTGGACAAATTGTAGAGCTCATAATTTGTGTCCTCCTTATTATGTCCTCACCAACGAATCAGGTTATTGTCACCTTCCTCACTGGCCCTTGGCTCATTCTCAGAGGTGGATACATATGGCATGATTTGAAGGGAATCCTCCATTTCAATTTGAGTCTCATTAACTTGCTCTTCCCCCCCACTTCATCCATCCCATCATCATCTCTAGAAGCCTTTTTCAAGTCATCAATAATTGGAGGACTAACTTTGTCCATTATTTCTTTGTTGCTTTCCTTGAGCAACACCCAATTGCTCTTTCTTCTTGCTGTTTGTTTTTGTTTCCTACCAGTTTTGCTCTCCATCATTTGAACACAAAAAAAAACACACAACTCAATCACACATGGAGAATACGTACCCTACCTTATGCATCATCAAAACAACTACAACATAAGAAATTCAAAGTGACTTCATACAAAAAACAAGTCATGTGACAAAACAATAGACACTATTGTCCATCACTTGACCATGGCTTGGGCATAGAAGTGACTATAAGCATATTAAAGATTAACATCATATACTCGTAGAAGTGATTAACATGCATAGATGTGACTGTGTCATTCACAGTGGTGGACCTAAAAAAGTCATATGAGAAAACATGAAAACTAAATAATAGAACAAAATAAAACTCTTTCTACATCGATTTCCCTACCCACCAGTAGCCACATACATATAGGATAGAATGACTTAGCTAGAAGCTTTAATCAACACTTTAAGATATCATGCATTAAGGATTGAGTCAAGCTCAAGACAACCATGATATTCAACCTAAACCCATGAATGAGACAAGCCATTTTTTTGCCAAGGTCACTAGCATTAGGGAGCAGCCCATGTCATTGCAGGCTGCTTCCCAATGGTAGGACATTGATTCTTGACATGCCAAAGATCTCATAAGATGCAACCTTAGGCTTGCGTTGAGTAATGCCATCACTTGCCTTCCGATCCGGAGTTGACTCGGGTTGGAGTCCCGTTTGGGTTTGGAACCACTAGCTCCATTGGTCTGAGAAAAGGTTTGGAAAGAGCCATGATTGAGTTGAATTATTAACCGCACTAGGAGTAGGTTTGGTGCAACTACTGTGGCTATAAGATCTTCATGTCATAGGAATAACATCAACATCTCCTAGGTAGCCAAGTGATATTAGTAAGAAACCAACCTCCCTCTAGATTCCATTATCAAAACTCCAAGTGATATTAGGAAGACTCATGGGTAGCCAAGCCGTTTGTTGTCAACGCGGGTTGCTTCCCAATGGTTATGGCTTGGCTACCCACATATATTCATGCACCAACACATGGCTTCCTAAATGGTAGGACATTGATGCTTCCCAATGGTTTGAAATCACTCACTCCAAACCCAAACCAACTAGTGGGAGCTAGGAGATTGTTAGTTTTGGGGGTGACTAAACTATAGCCTACTTGGCATGTTGCCCCAAGTATACGAAACACTAGTTTTACTTCTAGCATGATTCCACCTCTACTTGTCAACTTCCCCCAATTCCTGCAACCCGTTTAGCCTGCAACGTCCCAAAAGAAATGCCTAGCAAATCTCCTTGTTAGCAGCCATTTGTTGGCCAAGGCCACTACCATTGGGAAGCATCCTGCATTGACGCGGGTTGCTTCCCACCACTAGTAGTGGTCTTGACCTACACATGGATTGGCTACCCACATATATACATGCATTACATATATGCATGTCTTGGCTACCCACACATATACATGCACCACATATATGCATGACTTGTCTTGACTCGGGTTGATCCCCCTTTGGGTTTAAACCCACTAGCTCCATTGGTCTGAGATAAGGTTTGGAAAGGCCCTTGAAGTGTCAGGTTTATTAACCCCACTAGGAGTAGGCTTGGAACCACTATGGTTTTAAGAATCATGGTGGTCTTAGAAGTCTCAAAATGACACACAAACTTCTATTCTCTTTCATGATAAGCTGTGAATACCCCTTTGTACATGGGGCACAAGTGTTTACATTGGATTGACCATTTAGAGAGAGGATATATGATGAATCTCAAAACACTTACAAGCTCAAGAAAACATCTAACCAAAAATCCTAGAGGATCTCACTCCTTATGAATTCCATGCTCAAGACAACTGAGAAGATTCATTATCTCTTTATCCACCACAAATTGGAACCACCCCCGCAGAACTACCTAATGTTATCTACCACAAAGGTATAGGGCATATCCCAGCCGATAGGCATAGAAACATCAATAGACTTTTCATGACATAGGTCCTAACATCTCATACCACCGAGACATAACCCCATGTAAAAGCCATGTTAAATACACAAGTCTAAGGTGGAACACCAGATTTCTCCTTGGCACTCAAACTTGATGAAGAAACCAACCTCCCTCTAGATTCCATTATCAAAACTTTGGGTGTCATTAGTGAGACTCATGGGTAGCCAAGCCATTTGTTGGCCAAGGCCAATACCATTAGGAGGCAGCCGGCATCGACGTGGGCTTCTTCCTAATGGTAGTGGCCTTGGACAACACATGGCTTCTTCCTAATGGTAGTGGCCTTGGACAACACATGGCTTGGCTACCCACATATATACATGCAGCACCAACACATGGATTGGTTACCTAATGGAGATTCTTTAGGCTTGGATAGCCACAATCCT
Organism: Cibotium barometz; assembly: GCF_041138505.1. Taxonomy (NCBI): domain Eukaryota; kingdom Viridiplantae; phylum Streptophyta; class Polypodiopsida; order Cyatheales; family Cibotiaceae; genus Cibotium; species Cibotium barometz. Next base: position 8,436,175 of record NC_141079.1, read on the forward strand.
TTGGTTCTTGAGGGATTGAGCCATCTAGCTGGTTAGCATAAATGGGAGGAGCTTTAAAAATGCTCACTTAGTGGGTAAAAAAGGTACAAAGGGATATGTGTGCAAAAACTACACTGAGAGCTACCTTGGACAATCTAAATAGGTAAAGGGTTTATAGGGATTATATTGTATGGTGTCTCTTTCCATGCTAAGGACGATATTGTATGGCTATCTTACTACCTTTCTTGTAGATGATCGGCCATGCACCACTAGCCAACTTCCTTGAGTTGATGAAGAGGATTAAGTTATCCAAAGCGTCTTCAATGAGATTCTTTCTTGAGGGAATTTGAGGGCATTTCTAGTTATCTAGATCTACTTGAGGAGGTGGTTCCTTAATACTTGGAGGGAGAGCTCTTTTTTCCCTATGGAGACTCAAGAGAAGCCAAACACTAGGTTGGCTTTGGTGATCCTATTGCCAGGATTGGGCATGCATGATTGGTCATACATGATTAGGCATGAATGACATAATTGTGTGATGGATTGGGCATGCATAACATAAATAAAAAAGGGGGCTGGAACCGACGCTGGCTGCTTCCAAACCCCTTTTTTATTTTTGTCATGCATGTAACAACATGCAACCATGTTATACAGACACCATGATTCCATATCCAACATGTAGCCATAACAAAAAAAATAAAAAATTAAGACATGTTGTGCAGACACCACACGAGATTTTAGCAGACAAAACCTAACAAACATTACCAAACAAAAGGGACTGGAAGCGGCCTGCACCACGATGCGGGCCAACAAATCCCAAGACCATGGCAACTCAACAAAAAACCATCCACTAAGCCATGGCAAATCAAGAAAATGGTGTGGGTGAGATTCAGTGCATGCCAATCAGTGCATGCCAATGGCTTCTAAGCCATTCAGTGCATGCCAATGGCTTCTAAGCCATTCAGAGCAATATGCGATTCAAATGAAAAGGGATTTTCAAAAAATACCTTTCAAAAGAGCTCAGATGTCTTCTTTGGAGGAGAGAGTGACAATCTGCTTTGGTCTTTGGAGGAGAGAGTGACAATCTGCTTTGGTCTATGGAGGAGAGAGTTTCTTAAGAAGGGAACACAATAGTACTAAGAGGAAGATAAATTGAGAAAGAGATAGGAATGTAGGTTCATCATAACTCTTGGACGGCCGGGTAGTGTCTACAAAATGTTTGGGCGGTCGGTTAGTGTCATCATAACTATTGGCCGATAGTGTCTACATAACTTTTGGGCAGTTGGATATACGAAGCGTCGCACTCATTCTTGGGATTTTTAGTGCAAATTTCTTACCAAATTTTGTATATTGGGGCCACATTCTCTTTGTAGTAATTGGATCATTTTTGAGATACTACAAAAAATGCTAGCTTGATAAAGCTATTTAAGTATTTTTGCTTTGAATATGATTATATTTTAGATTTGAATATTTTTTGATTGTGTTGTTATAATTTAATTATACATAAATAATGTGAAAGCATAAATGTATAAATATAATTACACATATATATTGAGTATATTAATTTAATGTAATTATGTAAATATATATTTTTAAGGTTTATATATTAAACAAACTTAATACCTTTTAATTGAATATATAAATAAATAATACATTGATATTATATTTTTTAATATCTAAAAGAGGTGGTTATCTAATACACAATACTATCTTTATTGACAATTGTCATAATAAATTCTTTATTGTCGCATGCCTTGAAAATCAAGAATTGATTACACTAAAATAGTCTATCTTTTGAGCTTAGGTATACACACTGCATATTGGTATACATGCATTTTCTTCCTCATGTATACACATCATCTTGCCATTTTCTTTCTTCTTGCAATGGCTAGGTGTGTGACCATCTATCCTAAGGTGGGAATAAAGCTTGTTATACATTTGAGCCAAAGATACAATGAGATGTCTCTCTCAGAAATATAAGAACACTTTGCACTCTCTAGAAAGAGGTTCTCTCTGCACCCAATAACTTTGGGTGCAAAAAGTATTAAGATTGAAGCTCATACACTTGTTGATGGGACTGAGGGATGTGTTCGATGAAGATGTTACACACTATTAACTTGGTAGTGCTTGATGAAGATGTTACACACTATTAACTTGGTAGTGCTTGATGAAGAGGAAATTGTGCAGAAATATAATGTGGTGGATCAAACATCCTCTTTGCATTGCTTGAGTGTTTTTTATCTTATTCGTGTTCAACCTAGAGGGAGCAGTATACATGTTGCCTTTGAAAGTGTGCATCAAATAGTGTCTGTTGATGAACTTCATGTGTCCTATGATGGATATGTTGCTTTCGAGCTCCCTCCTTCTAGGCGTAATTCCTCAATGCAAGGAATGGATCATAAACATGATGGTCATGTATGGGTAGACTATGTAACTTGTAGTAGTCATTACTTTGCAGCACGTACAGTGCAACTGAGCAGATGTGTAGGTCACCTACATTGCAACAATCTAGAGTGCCCACACATTGTGGCTGCTTTAATTGTGAATGAGACTCACTGGATTGGGAGAGTTCGGAAGGTGTCTCAAGTTGGGAGAAGAGAGTGGAACTATTGTGTGTAGTCATTGTAGACTTCCACCTAAGTGTGTGAAGCAATGCCCTGCTATCATATATTATTGTGTTCCAAAAGAACATGATAATTATACTAGATGTGCAATGCATTTGGGTTACCATGACCATCCATTTGCAGAGGGTATTAGTAGGGAGTAAAAGAGAATAATTGAAGATAAATTGTACTCACATGTAAAGGGGACTCTGCATGCAAGTTTGTGTGGCCCAAGAGCTAGTCATGAACATTTTGATTAAAGAACGTGAGGGGAAAGAAGGATATTTTGGTGTGACAAGGAGCTGAATGACCTACTTAAGATTTTCATTCCGGTATCGGATAAGAAGAGAATTCAGAGATGTATTCAAGAAGAAAAAGGGAGAAGTGTGTGTGGCCTGAAAGTACTCAAAGTCATTCTGGATTTGAAAAGCAAGATTGGTTATCGGTTTTTGCATAGCTTTCTTTTCCTAGGGAAGTTGGGTTCAAACATGCAACCACATGTTTTCAAAATGTCAACTCTTGGTCCTAGGAGTGGAGTAGACTTGGTAAATAGAATGAGACCAGGTGGTAACTTTGCAGGAGATGTGGGTGAATTTTGATCATGTGCATTGTGTTCATGGTTGGTCTACAATGGGGACTTTTTTTTACAATCCTTTTCCCTCACTCTTGGAGCTCCTCCATTGAAGCTTGAAGACTCCCTCACTCTTGAAGGTAAGCCTAAACAATGTTATCTACTCCCTCTTCTCCTCTTTTCATGTTTGGAAACATGGTAAGTCATGGTTCTCCCTTCTTTTTCATGGTTGTTGTTTAAAATAGATGTTTACTCTCTTCTTTAGATGTTAATCTTCTTCCCAACCTCTATACATGCTTGGGAAGCATTTTATCTCATGGTTTCTTCTTAAAATCATGCCGTTCTTAATTTATGTCATTTTTTAGATGAAGTAATGCTAATCTCCTATGCTTAAGTGTATTGTTTATGATTCATATTCACTCTTTATGAAGGAATACTCACTTCTTATGGTTAAATCCTTCTTGGAAGGTTAAACCTTAATTCTAATCCCATTTTCTTACCCTAAACTCTAAGCTTATCAAGCTAGAGATGAAGGTTAAACATTTTTAAATGTTTATTAACCTACTTGGAATGAGGTTAAATCATTTAAGCTTGTTTTTATGATAAGAAATCTTATATTTATTCATTTTATGATGAAAGAGAGCTTATGATAACATTTATATATCTATTTCTATATCGAAGTTATATTCAAATATTTTTAAATAAACAAGATGTTTAGATGCATTTATGTTTATGATTATACTTATGTTTATGCATAAATATTCTAATGCTAAAAGAGGAAGTTTCGTGATATTTTTATGTGTAAATATTTATATATGTTTATGCATAAATATTCTAATGCTAAAAGAGAAAGTTTCGTGATATTTTTATGTGTAAATATTTATATAAGTTTATGCATAAATATTCTAATGCTAAAAGAGGAAGTTTCATGATATTTTTATGTGTAAATATTTATATATGTTTATGCATAAATATTCTAATGCTAAAAGAAGGATTTTCAATATATTTTTATACATTCATAGTATGTGTATGCATAAATGTATAGATGTCAAAAGAGGAATTTTTGTTATATTTCCATAATTATATTCATGCATGTGTATGAATAATTATCTAGATGACAAAAGAGGATGTGTGAATGTATTCTTATGTATATATATTCATGGTATGCTTATGCCTAGACATTTTTAGATATCAAAAGTAGTTGTGTGAACATATTTTCATGTGTATATTCATGGTATATCTATGCATGAATATTTTTATATCAAAAAGAGGAAGTTTCATCACATTTTTATATATGAATATGCATGATTAATTTTAGCATCAAAAGAGAATGTTTCATCATATTTCCATGTATATATTTATGGCATGTTGATGCCTAGGTTTAAATGGAAAAGAGAATGTTGAAGAATATTATCATGCAAATATTTTAAATGTAATGATGCATGCGTATTTATTGAAGGATAATTTAGAAAAGAAATATCCATGTTTAAATTCCATTATTCATGAGTAGAATTATTTATAGTTCTTTTATATCCAAAGTAGAATGAATTTTCATATTATTGGATGTTTATCCATGCGATTAAAATTCACATTTATTTTATGAGATAAATGGAGAAATATCTATAGGAAATTCTCATGTCTATTTTTATATAAATTCTAGGAATTTATGTTTATGCAATTCCTTGGAAAAGGAAAAGGAAAGAAATTTTAATTTTTTATATTAGCTATAAGTGTACGAATACTTATTTTCAAGTTTCTTGATTATTGAATTTAAATTGAAAAACTATCCTAAATACAACCAAGTTATGGCAAAAAGTTTCCAAGATAGAAATAGGAAATAAATCTAGGAATAAATTCAAGCATTTTGGTGCTAGACCATGACCACTTGAGAAAGGTGGGACAGTAAGATGCCTGCCCATCTCTTGAATCGTAAATTAAGCCAAAGACTTGTGACCATTCCCATTTCTTCAGTACGAAGAAGGGATAGCCGCCTGATTTAGAGAAGTTTCCCCTAAGACCTAAAATCGTCTAGAAATAAGTTAGAAATTCGTTTTGATTTGTATTTGATGGATGGATCGCCCGAGATATGAGATTCGTGATTTTCATTAAGGAAGTGTGGGTTTTGAATGAAAGGTCTTGTGAAACCAATACTAGAGATGTTTTCTCGTGAAATAGCTTTTCATGAGATGAAAACAAACTCGATGGAAAAATCCTACTTACATAGAAACTTTGATTTTCTGAAAAGGACTATCTTATGCCAGAATGCTGGAGGAAGCATTTGGTTTATTGTTTAATCTAAGGAGAGTTTATGTTGCAAATAGCTAGCGGGGGTCAGGAAGGATGTCTCTCGCGGGCAAAGCCAGCCAAGGTCTTGATCAGCCTTGGTAGTACAGTTAAAAATGGTGTGCTCCCGGTGCAATGGGCAAGGGATCGACGAAGCAACCTCTACGTGAAGAGCTAGGACACCTAAGGAGGATCCTAAAGGGTCTGACCAGATCGTGCTAGGCTCATGATTACCCAGGACACCCAGGTGTATTCGAGGGAGATTTCAAGGAGTTAGAGCAGTGTACTATGTATATATTTAAGTAAACTGGAAACTATGAAACTGGATCTCGTTGGTTAACTCGCTAGTCTTCAACGGAGGGTCTGGATGATACTTGATTGGAAAACAATGGAATTGGATTATTTTTGAGTTATGATATTTTGTAATCAATGTATTGGTGTGATATTCAGTTATTAACCTTGTTTATGTTGTTTTTCAATGATGATTACCTAGAGATTTGGTTGTTAATCGAGCATTGGTGCATTCGAGTCTTCATCGAGATGAGAAATTATAGGCATTAATAAGTAGCTAGAGATTAGCTCTAGCTCCTTGTTAAAACAAAAATGTAAAAATATTGGGAAGATACCTAAATCAGAGGGTGATTGAAGAAAATCCTAGGCAAAACTACATTTTGCCAAGTTGCTCTAAGAAGCTAACGCCCGTTTGCTTTTATCAGACCATGCTCATGGAAAATCTTCCATGCCCGTTCCTTCCATCTGCAATCCAGATCTGGTAAGATCTCCTGCCTAAAAGTGGTAGAGGCATTAAAAAAGAATAAATGCATTTAATTGGGCATAATTTGCATTGAAGTGCATTCAATCAAGGGGGATATTGTACTGTCATAGGATATTTAAGAAGGCTGTCAAACCTACAGCCATAAAGCCCTAGTTAAATTTTAAAAATTTAACTAGGGGGATATTGTACTGTCATAGGATATTTAAGAAGGCTGTTTAACTAGGGGAGGATATTTAAGAAGGCTGTCAAACCTACAGCCATAAAGCCCTAGTTCAATTTTAAAAATTCCCAGTTTTGACAAAGCCAAGTCCATTCCCTTCTCATTTGAAGCGAACGCCCATTTCTGCTCTCAGTTGCAACTACCATGCCCATGTCTTTTTCTCTAACCCTTGAATTTTCAAGCGAACGCCTGTTCCTTCTCATCGGAAGCAAACGTCCGTTTCACTTAGCTTTTTGAAGCAAATGTCCGTGGCTTACTTGCCACGCTCGTTCCATTCTAGAGGATCAAATTGTGAACGCTTGTTCCCTTCACATTTTGAAGCAAACGCTCGTTCTACACAGCACTTATCTTCGAACGTTGGTTCCATCCTTCAACTCTGAAGTGCACATCACTAGATCAAATTTTGAACGCCTATTCGCTTCACATTTTGAAAGCGAACGTTCATTCCACACTGCACTTAACTTAGAACACATGTTTCCTTCTTATTTGAAGCAAATGCATGTTCCATCCTTCAACTCTAAAGCACACATCCGTGCCAATCCCAAAGCAAACGTCCATTCCTTCTCCCTTCTTGAGGAGCAAACACATGTTCCCTTCACATTCTAAAAGCGTCGCCATTCACTCCCAAGCGTACGGCCATTCTATTTCAAAAAAATTTATTATAATCCTTTTTCTTAGAGGGGTTCAGTACTATAGTTCCATATTTCCATGCACCTATGATCGGGTAAACTGTAAAATAACCCTCTCTTTGATCAAGAGAACTCTTAGGAAGCTCCTTGCTGATAAGATTGGACCCATCGATCAATACCAAGTGGAGTTAAACGATGCTTGTCTTTGACAGAACCAGTGAAGGGCGAACACCCAAGCACGGGATGAGGGACACCAGACCTCAAAACTGGAGAGCGAGAACTTCAGTGTATGGACAGACCATCTATCTAAGATCAAGCTCCTACCTCTCCCACACATCCTGAGAAATACACAGTCAGAAGAACCTTAACCTAGGGTGAGAGACATGGACCAACCCCAAGAGAGCGAGCCTACTCCATCTCTAGACCCTAGAGCAGAAGTAGGATAAAGAGAAAGCCAACAGAACCAGACAGAACCACCTGTCTGGAGATTTGTACCTGTTTTGGGTATAGCTAATCATTTTAGGGCCCAAGGACCATCATAAAGTCTAGGTCCAGGTCCATCATCGCACAGGGACCAGGAACATTGCACCAAGGAAAAATGGTCTACCCAGGCCCTTCACATTAGCCCGGTCCGCCTGTGTATCAGCAGTACCCATAGCAAGGAGTCTATCATGGGTACTACATAGGACCGCAAGGGGTACATATAAACTCACCAATCAGAGAGGGACCATAAGGGGTACTTCTAAACTCACCAATCAGAGAGGGGCCACCCATGGTATACTATCCTCTTGGCCCCACTCCTCCACCAACCCTTCCTTAAACCGCACTTATGCCTACCATGGCAGGGTTGACACCAGAAATGCTGCCAGAAATGCTGAGATTGGCCATGGAAATAGGGAGGGGGTGGCTGCAGGTATCACACCTCTAGCACCATTACAACCTGCACCTGCACCAAGGTTAGAGTGGAATAAACCCACAAACAACTCGAAACTTATTACAAAATTTGATGCGACTAGAGACCCGATCCCACATTTAGAGATGCTCAATCAAATTTGTGATGCCTTTGGCCATGTAGAAGATCAAGTCAAGGTGAGTGCCTTCAGCCTCACCCTTGATGGCAAAGAAGGCCAATGGATCTGGTCCTTGAAGGCTGAGGATAAGGCCACCTGTGAAGCTTTGAAAGATTCTTTCAAGGTAGGATATTCTCGCCAAGGTATCAAGTGAAGCCCAGTTGAGCAGCTACATAATGTAAGGCAAAAGGAAGGTGACACCATTAGAGACTATATCAAAACAAAGTCAGATATCTCCACTCTCACTATAGTACCAGAGACAAGTTCTCTAACGAAAGGTTAATAGGGAGATTTCTAGAGGGTCTTGATGACGTTCCCTTGCACAACTCATTGTATGCCTTAGGCCATACCTCCTTTGAGCAATGTTGTAGGAGTGCTATGGATTTTGAGGATAACTTCAAGGGAGCTCGTTCCTGAGAACTCCACGAAGGTACATCAGAATCGTCTTTCAAGACCACCAATACAAAGCCTGATGGTAAAAGTAAGGAGTCCACATCAGGATAGAATGTTGAGAAATTGGCCCAACTTTAATGCAGTAAATGACCCAACAATGGAGAACCGGCCAAGGAGGTCGACCTCATCTTTATCCTAGGAGGGAACTTGTATGGTGCCCTACATGTCGAGATAACCATATGGAAACAAAGTGTCCACACCTGAGACCCCTTCCAAGCCTCTACTGTACACATTGTGTAAAATGGGGCAATCATGAGGTCTCCAATTGCTACCATCAGAAAGTTGCCTTAGCAACAAGAGCCCTACATCAGGCCTTGCCTGCAAACCCTAGGCAACCGCTGGCCTTACAAGCACCTGCACATCATAATGCACCTCAACCAACTAGCCAAGAAGTGGCCCAAAGAGGAATCTTAAGGGTACCTGAAATTCCCTTACCACCTCCAGTTCTTCCACCTCAGCCTCCATTACCAAGAGTTGCACTAGTTCATTAGCTAACCCTGATGGAACTCTTTGAAGATGGGAACAAGGGGGAAATTTCAGAAGCTCCTATCTATGAAACCCAAGAGCCTACTACAAGCCCACCATCACAAACCTTCAGTCTCATTACGTTATGGAGGGAGATCAAATGTACCCTATGTACTTAGCATCCCCAGCACCACGGGCTAGAAACATGAATCAAATGACAAAATGACCACCCATATAGTGCTATGATTATGCGGGACCTCACCGAGTGGCTGAGTGTCCAACAAGAAGGGGATGGCGAGTACTCTACAGGTGCTCCTACCTTTGACCCCATTGTGTGTTGGGTGTGATATTGATCATATGTATAAGTATTGTCCACTAAGACCTTGAATGCCTGGAAAGGCTCACGAAGCTAATCCCATCACCAGCCTTAACCTGCTGAGTGTTAGAGATAGCTTCATCTGAGTAGTCCCGCTCAACACTCTCACAAGACTGCAAAATCGATAGAGGGCTCTGGCACATGTTTCTATAGAGGCATCGACTTCACAAGCCCAAGGCCAAGCAAGAGCCCTCGAAAAAGCACAAGTGATGGCGAGTACTCTACAGGTGCTCCTACCTTTGACTGGGTGTGATATTGATCATATGTATAAGTATTGTCCACTAAGACCTTGAATGCTTGGAAAGGCTCACGAAGCTAATCCCAGCACCAGCCTTAACCTGCTAAGTGTTAGAGATAGCTTCATCTGAGTAGTCCCGCTCAACACTCTCACAAGACTGCAAAATCGATAGAGGGCTGTGGCACATGTTTCTATAGAGGCATCGACTTCACAAGCCCAAGGCCAAGCAAGAGCCCTCGAAAAAGCACAAGTGACTCGGCACTCAAGAAAGAATGCCACAAAAGTTGGCAAGGGTGAGAGCTGAGTAGTTATCAAAAGTGGTTTCGGAAGATGGCACAACTCATCCTTCAACCTCTTCATCTAAAGAAGAAGACTTGCTACATGCTGCAACCCAATCCAAAGTACCCATTGACACCCGCCAAGCCTAGAAAGCTCACAGAGTATCCTAATCCCATTGAGGAAAAGGAGAGACTCCTGGTGGCAACCCAAGAGTTGGTCACAGAATGCTAAGCGCAATTGGAAGATGACCCTTGAGCCATGCCCATCGATCTCAAACCTGCGGATGATGCTCAGGTGTATCCACCAAGAGAGATTCTAGACCAACTGCCCTGACAAAGGCAAACAGAAGCAACAGCCCCTACTTCAGTAGCTACCCCTCACAGCAGGGAGACAGGGTGGTCGAATATCTTAGGAACCTGGGAAATAACCATTTTAGGGGAACAAGCGTAGAAATCCATGTTCCTATCCCTTACACACAAAAGAGCTTAAGATGAAGCCGAGACATTGCAGGTCTCTCTTCTTTCCTCTCTTCTCTATTAGCACTTTGCTTCAAAGTAGCCCAAGCTTATGGAATGACTTGAAGGATTGGATGGAAGGATGCCTCAGGCCAAGCATGCACAAAAACATGGAGCTTGATAGCTCTAATGAACCTAAGGAAGAATAATTTCACATACCTCTTAAGGTAACTAGAACTCTACTGTCCAAGTAAACAAGCTAGGACAGTAATTTGAAGGTGATGAACTCAATGCAGCTTTGCCGATAACCTTCAAGTGATAGCAATATTGGATGGTGAAGCACATGTGAGGATTGTTACCAAGCAATGCTGGGAAAAATGGGGAGCACCCGCCTTGGATGACACTACTTTGATGGTTAACTCACTGATGGAGCACTAGCTAGGCCCATTGGTCTACTGTGGGATCTTAAAATTAAGACCCTGGGAACCACTTACTGCCACACCTTCATGGGGATGAATTTTGGACATCAACCCACCTCATATGATTACATCCTTGGCAGACCATTTATGAGAGAATCTAAAATGATTCATGATTGGGATACTGACCACATATAAATTTGAAGAAAAGATCTTACATTCAAGATCAATCTACGCACGTGGAAGGTACATCCCATGAGTGGTAGACCATTCGCAGAGCAAAGGACTCACTCACAACTATGCGATCCACAGCAATCCATCTGTGTCAAACAACGTGCCACAAGACACTTGAGGATGAAAAAGAGAGTGAGGGTTGTGCGTCACTTCTAGAGCTTGAGGACTCTAAGAATTGGATGCATATCCTTGCTACCCTGGACATTCTACCTAGAAGAACTGGTACAAAGTTTTCCATGGTAGACGCGCAGGAGACCACATCTCTACATGCTCAGTTCAGCATACCTGCCCAATGTAGGCATCCAAGTGCTTGAACGATCTATTAGAGCAAAACCATTAGGAGTTACACGCTCCCATAAAATGCACAGGCCACCTGAGGGATTCCCTGGGCCAAAAAGGTACGTCTTCCTAGAGACGACTCAGATACCCATTGGCTGAAATATGTGGGAGATGTGGAAGCACATGATCATTTCAATGAAATGTGGTAGAAGGAGTTCGCTAATAGCTCTCTTTTGGTCCAGTCCACCGAAAAGTTGAGCCACTCTGCGCGCAAAGCATGTATAACAAGAAGCTAGCATTGTAAAAAAGGAAGCCAAAAGGCTAGTTGATGAAGAGAGTGCTACACCTGAAGAAGACCTTCCAGATGGTCGACTGATTTGTCCAATACGATTCGGCCCAAAGATCTGACAGTGGAAAACCTGGGACCTCATATGGTGGTTTAGCCAAGGTCAAGGAAATAAACCTGGCAGGCCAAGGAGAAGACCCAAGGCCGAGGCCGGTATTTATTGGAGAAGACCTTTCTTAGGAAGAAGAAGAGACCAAGCTCATTGCTCTATTGACTAAGTTCTAGGATTGCCTCACTTTGGAAGTACACTGACGTGAAAGGTGTACCCCCAAAGGTAGTCCAGCATACCATTCCAATGGTTGATGGAACCAGGTCGGTCAAACAACGAGCTTATCCCCAATGAACCCTAAGTACTCCAAGATGGTCCGAGAGGAGATCAAAAGACTCATTGATGTAGGATTCATCTATGAAATTGAGCATACAGAGTGGGTTTCACCTATCATGATAGTGCCCAAAAAGAATGGTAAAGTGAGATGTGCATTGACCTCAAAAAGGTCAATGTTGCCACCATCATGGACCACTATCCCCTACCCTTCACAGAACATGTGCTAGAGTGAGGAGCAGGCAAGGAAGCCTATAGCTTCCTTGATGGATTCTCTGGTTATAATTAGGTGCTGATTGATCCAAAAGACCAACACAAAACGGTATTTGCCACCGAGTTGGGCACCTATGTATACCGAGTAATGCCCTTCGGGCTAACCAATTCCCTCGGAACCTTCCAACGTCGTTTGTGCACGGCTTACAAGGAATATCTTTAAAAATTCCTTGAAGTCTTCATGGATGACCTTTGTGTCAATTCCTCCTGGAAGGAGCACCTTGCATGCTTGCACAAAGTACTAGAAAGGTGCAGGCTATACTGCATCTCGTTGAACCCGCTAAAATGCCAATTTTGGGTTTGACATGGAGTGATTCTGGGACACAACATCTCCAAGCAAGGAATCTCGGACCAATGACAGCAAAGTGTGGCTCATCTTAGAGTTTCCACCACCCAGAAACTTCAAGGGAGTCCATCGCTTTATGGGACACATCGGCTACTATTGGTGATTCATTTTTATGTATGCTCATATTGTTTGGCCTCTTTATGGACTCGTCATTATCTTTGAGTGGATTGATGAATGCCAACAGGCTTACACTATGCTCAAAAAAGCCCTAGCAAGTGTCCCAATTCTTATATCCCCAAACTGGGATATCATCTTTCACGTCCACATTGATGCCTCAGCCTTTACTATTGGTGGATGTGTGCTGGCCCACAACCTGTAGAACACAAGATGGATTTTCCCATTAGTTTTGCCAACCGCCAACTCAATGAAGTTGAGAGGAACTACACCATGACTACGAGAGAGGGACTAGCCATGGTTTACATTGTCAAGAAGTTTCGCCATTATCTTTTAGCGACCAAGTTCGTATTCTTTGTAGACCATCAAGCCCTCCTGTACCTAGTAAATAAGCCCTATATGATAGGTAGAATAACTCGGTGGGGTTTCTTATCTTGCTCAAGTTTGACTTCACCACCGTTACGGTGAGGAAAGGCTCTCATCATACCCTTGTAGACCACGTCAAGGATCCCCAATGGTGATGAATAGTCAATGGGACTAGATAATGAGTTACCAAATGCCGCCTAATTCCAACTATGCTTGATTTCTAAATGGGGCGACGAAGTGGTTCAGTTTTTGGCCAATGTCTTACCCATTGATCCACTCCTCAACAAATATTGCGCATGCCACTTGATTAAAAAATGGCCCCCTACCAACTCATTGGAGGTCAATCGTATAAACAGGGGAAAGATAGAATCCTTTGTCGCTGTGTCAGAGAAGACGAGTATGTCTTCCTCCTTGAATAGGCTCACTCCACCTATGCTAGGGTGGCACTTTGCGGTAGATAACACTACTTGTAAAGTCCGCATGGGTTGGGTTATGGTGGCCCACTTTAATGGCTGATGTTGCTAAGTACATCAAATGATGTGATGAGTGCCAGCGTACCTCCATTCCACATTTTTTCAAAGACCATACGCCTCTAAACCCTATAGTTTCCTTACAACCATTTGAGAAATAGGGCATAGATTTCATCGGACCTATTAGTCTGGCAGCCAAATACACTCAAGCAGCACATTATATAATTGCTGCTACTACTGACTATTGCACCAAGTGGGGTAGAAGCTCGCCCAACCCGCAAGGTTGATGCTCGTTCGATGGCTAAGTCCACCAGGGACAAATGGTGAATTGGACGGATTACCTTTTCAAAGAATTGCACGCAGTTTGTTCGAGCCCCCACCAAGGGAAGCTGGTAGCTACTATCTTGCTTCCTAGAGTACTCTACTATGTAGTTGGATGGGAGGAGTTACCCCGAGAAATCTAGTTGAGTGGGCCAGATGCAGCAGTGGCCTTATTACCCTCTCCATTCACTTCTCCTAATCCCCCACCAGCAAAGAGACCACACCACGAGCCAATAGTTATTACAGAACTCTGTTGTACAAGAAGAGCTCACAGCAAAGAAGAAGCTACTAAGAAGGCCATGGAGGAAGAGGAAGAGAAGCAAAAATGTGATTTTTTCAATAGGAGCCTCTTTGAAACAAACCCTCTAGAATGCTTCAACCAAATGCCATCATATACATAGGCATGTACTTCTTTCCCTAGCGATACACAAAACATAGTCAATACTCTCCGTTGGGTACGCTCAGGTAGCTTCCATTCTAGTCAGGCTTATGTAGAGAGCGTACATGCGGCCCTGGAGATGTACCCAATTTTGTGCTCGGCTTCTCTCAAATGGCAAGTGAGCTTATTACACAAATGATTGATGATTGTATTTACCGACAGCAGGAAGTGGCCAAGATGTCCCAGCGGGCGATGCTGTTAGCCAAAGCCCAAGAGAGAGTTCTATCTGAGGACCTATACCAGACGAAGCTCTAGTACATGTAGCTGCAGAAGAAGTTCAATGAGTAAATTAAGCAGTTGGGCACTTCCATTGCCCGCATCATTGAGCTTCAATAGCAAGTCACCCAAGCCCATGCAGCGGCCAAGCGGGCATATCATGAGCTTACAGTCACATCAAATGCCTGAATCAGGATGCCCAGACTGTGGAGGGTAATCTTGCCCACACTCAAACAGATTTCATCAAACATTGGGAGACCATCCGCACCTTGCAAGAGTAGCTCAGAGATGTTGAAGCTAGGGTAGCCCAACCTCCACACACCTTCTGCTCCCTCATCCAGCACCTTAGGCAAAAAGGTGGATGCCTTGATGGATACAGTGACAGAGCTCCCGGTCTTGTCCCTCCCACTGCAAACCCCTTACCAGCTCGTCAATCTCTAGTTCAAGAGCATATGCCTCAACCTTGCAACACAACCTCTACATCAACGAGCTGCTCTCCTGCCCAACACTTCACCTATGCCCTCACCAAATTTCCCATTGCCTCTTTGATCCCCCACTTCTACTTCCAGGGCCTTCTCTCCTTCCAGCACCCCCATGACTTTTTCAAGCTCCCCCCTAGCACCCTCTCTAGGTTGTCCTAATGAGCTAAAGCCACCTCCTCATATTTGGATTCCCCTCTGACCCTGCCTTTCTAATAGACTTGATTGATCTATCCATCCCGGAAGGCCTTCTCCCCCAACCCTACCACCTCCTCAGATTTGGATTCCCCTCTGACCCTGCCTTTCTAATAGACTTGATTGATCTATCCATCCTGGAAGGCCTTCTCCCCCAACCCTACCCCTCGCAGATTTCCATGGGAGCCCTCCACCAGTACCTACACAGATGATTGGGTGGCATGTTGTCAACACCGCATACCTATCTCTTTAGGTTGACCCTCTCCCACTATACTCTGTGGATGGCTTGCTGGTCCTCTACCACAAACACTTTGTATAGATCGAAGTCATGGCAGCCAACTGGCATTTTCCAGTTTGACAATATGCACATCGCATTCCCCTAGGAGTACATTGCAAATGAGGTTACCAAGGCTGTCCGATTCTTCCACGCTCACAGCCCTCATGATGCTGCTGGCCTTGCCCTAGATGACAGCGATGGCGGTAACGATGGGCAAGGTAGCTTGCCACCTCTACCTCCCCAAGCCTCTTCTCCCCCACCTCCACCACCCCATTCATCCCCCGCAACTCCGAATAACCAACCCCCCCCATCACCACCCCCCTCAGGCAGCACTACCCTCCCTCTTTTTCATGCACCATCCTCTTCTCCCCCCCTTCATTTTCCCACCCCACCCCCATCACCCATATCCCCCTCACCACCTTTCTTATCCCTTCACTTGGGAATGCACACTGCATTCTAGGATATACCCTCTACATCCATCAAACCCCCCCCCCTTCTCGATGCAAGCCTTGACACAATACCCTCTACATCAACAACCCCTCCACCCCTATCGCCGGCTCAGCAACCACCCACCCCTACCCTTGAAGAAGGGGAGATCTTGCCACCACCACCATCTAAGCACGAGGAAGTTGACTCTCCATGCTGAAACCCCTCAACTGTCGTGCGATCCCCTGGATCACACGGAGTTCGAGCAGGCAATAGCCATCCTTCTTGGTTGACAACTCTAGGCTGAGCCCCTTACCCCCATCTCACCAACTGCCTTGATGTCAACTTCCTTCGCCCGTACCTCGATGCGAAGCACAAGCAATGATGACGTGACCACCCACCTCGAACCCATGACAACTACCACCGGCCCCCTTCCGCTACTCGCCCCATAACGTTCGATCTTATGAGCGAGCAGCTGGCCTAGCGAGATGACCTTTCCTTGCCAAACCATTCATTTGGGAGACATATTGTCACACGCCACGTGCACTGCAGATCACCCTAGACTACCTCCCAATCTGCTTGCTGGGTGGTGGGCCTGGAACACCTTCTATGCAGAGCAGTAGAAGAACCCAAAAATCAAGTTCAATTTTCCATGGTTCGTGCCCCCACCCGCATAGCATCCCTGCACCACCGAAGAGAATATGTTTTGACGATTCCATGAGTTTATCTACTGCCTACGACCAGGTCCCTAACCTAGTTGTGATCACCACCGTTCGGTTCTTCCATCTTATCATCACATTGTTGGAGTCGTTCCCCACCTGGGACCACTACTTTGAAAGCACCCAAGGCCTCGCATTCCACATCAACAAAGGGCCCATTCTCAAGCAGCTCTTCGGCTACTATGAGCACATAATGTGGATGCCTGCTGCTTGGAGACTTCAAACATTTGAAGACATGAGGAAGACCAATTTTTGAACCGATTACCAGGTCTTCCATCGATCCCCTCCTGATCCCACCTCGCATTGGGATTTTGTTTGCACCTACTCTATCTATTATAGATAGATTCGACCAGTTATGAGGATGGACCTACTTTAGGGAGGGGGTATGTTAACCACTCCGGTTAACATGACCTTTCGTGCGGCTACTATGCCACATTTGTAACACATCCTTTTGTAATTGCGCAATGCACTAATTGTATATGAGACATGGAATGACCGATCTTACGGCATGTGTAAGAATGATCACGAGAAATTAATGTACATAGAGCTAGTAAAACTAGGAAGACTAGTTTTGGGCCCCCACTTGTAATTGGGCAGCCGGACATTGTAAATATGAGCTCATGTATATAAGAAATTTCATGATGAAAAGGGACAATCCCCATTTGTCTCACTTGAGTTTCCCTTTTCTCTTTGTTTCTCTCATTTTGAGCTTATGGTTGCTTGCTTACTTGTGTGGTTGCTTGCTTGCTTAGATTGTCAGTGTATGTGAGTAGGAATGGTAATGCTCTCCTTCTCTCCTTCTCTCCTTCTCTACCTTCTCTTTGCTATCTGCCATCATGTCCCATTTCCATACAATTGGCATGAGGTAGAGGTTGATCTCTCCATAGCTCTTTCCCTCTTGCTCACTACCTAGCATTGGATCTCTTCTTGGGTGACACAAGGAGAGTGTGGAGTGAGCCCCTAGCGGCTTCACATCGAGGAGTTAACCCTCATAGGGCAAGTGCTATCCTCCTGATTCAACTCTTGCATGCACCTTTCTCTTGTGTGTGCAAGGTAGTATGTTATCCCTTAACAAGTGACCATAGGATTCTTCAATTCTTCCTATCACAATCAAATCCTGCACCTAAGTAAAGAAGGTGGTTGGCTACCCTTCAACAATATGATTTTGAGATCACATACATGAAGGAGAAGGAAAATGTGGTGGTGGATTCACTTTCTAGAATGTGGGCATGTTCTATCGGCCATCATAGAGGTGCATAGCAATTGGATTGAGAAGATTCAAGAGGAATACATGCTTGATGACGAGGCTTCACAAATGGTGCAGAAATTATAGCATAGTGTTTGTGATTATTTACCTCATTTCTAGTTACAAAATGGTATCGTCTATCACAAGGAAAGGGTGCTCTTGTACCCCACTCATCCGTCAAGAAAAAGGTCATGGACAAGATGCATTCTACTCTCATGGCTGGACACTTGGGTTTGTTCAAAACCTATGATGCCACTCATCCGTCAAGAAAAAGGTTATGGATAAGATGCATTCTACTCTCATGGTGGCTGGACACTTGGGTTTGTTCAAAACCTATGATGCCATAAGGAAGAGCTTTCATTGAAAGGGTCAATGGCAACCCGCCTCTATGTTGGAGGGGATGGAACACCTTTTGGATGCATCCGAGGTGGATAATTTAGTCAAAAACAATGAAAAAGAGCTTGCTATAATTTATTGTTATGAGGCATAAGAGAGGCTCAAACGGATGCAATTGGCATGTATACTTCTTAGCAATGCCATATCTATATAATATTAGTGTACAAAAGTGCATCACAATAATGGAAAATCAATCTATTTCTATCATTACAAGCGATGAAATACATCAATAAGGGCAATGGAAGAAGGAAGGTGGCTGCGAGTATGTCTTTTCTCTGAGCGTCTTGGTCTGAGCACATTTTTCTGAGCATGGCCTATATTGTGATTTCGTAGACAATTTTATCATAACATCACACACCATTTAGTCATAAAACTACCCCAAGAAGATACTATATACATTTCTACCCCACAAAGATGCCGCTAACATCACACACCCTTTAGTCACATCACACACCCTTTAGTCATAAAACTACCCTACAAAGATGCTATATACATTTAATTACATTTCTTTCCAATAGTATTTAGGGCTTATAAGATCCCTTTATTCACAAAACTACTTTTCATGTCTACTTCATTTCAACACCCTCCACCTACATCATCCATCATTCATACTACCATGATAGATAGTGATGATGAAATGATTGCAAGTCACATGGTGAAGAATTTAGGGTGCAAATTTGCATGCATCTATGCCGAAACATTTATTAGTTGCAAGGAGATACTTCAAGATTCAATTCACCATGATGATCATTTGTACACAACTCATAGTTTTGACATGCAAACCTTAATTAAGATATGACATGATTATCACATCTCTAGCAAATAGAAAAAGTTTTATGAAACCAACATGCTCAAAATTGAATATGCGATATTGAGATTAATATTCATTGTTATATGTACATTATGTGTGCTATGTTATATACACATTATGTGTGCATATACTAGGAGGCTAACCCACATTAGTCTTGTGAGCATGGGAGCATGGGAACAAGCTCTAGTGGAGCATGGGTTATGACTAACCTTAAGGTTTAAGGTTAGGGTCAGGCATCCAAGGGTCACACATGAGGAATGGAAAGTCAAGAGTCACTTGAGGGCCCTCCTATATAATAGGGGCATGAGGCACACTCAAGGGGGCTTGGAGGTTTGGGCTCCATGAGGCCAAGGCTATGTTATGCTCTCTTTGTAGAGAGGTTCATATCTACTCTTCTACCATTTCACACTTTAGCTACATGCTATTGGATTGTTATACCTCTTGATGGTATGGGACATCAAGGTAGAGGTATGATGTATTTCATTTATTATTCATGTGTGCATCCCTTGGGCTCGGGGGTGGTTGGGTGGTTGAGTTTATGCCTGATTTATGCATGTTTATGCATAACAATTATCTAGAGAGATCTTAGGGTTTTAACAGTGGTATCAGAGCAATCTCTATTTAATTGTTAATTTTTTTTAGTAAATTTTAATATTTACTAATAAAATGTTATCTTTTGTTGATTTGTGTTGATGAATTGCATGTGGATCATCAATGTGGTGATTGGAACGTGTGTAACTACAATTCAATGGACGAATCGACGTTGCGGGGAAATTTCGTGAGTTAATGCTATTTTTTCCTATTTTTTATGGTTAAAATCAAGCATTAATGGAATTTTTTACAAAAATACCATAAAGTTTATGGTGGATATTTTTGTAGAATGGATTTCCTGAATTTCTATAATTTTTAGAAATTTTTTCCTAATTTTTTAGGAATTTTTTGAGCATTTTTATGATTAAAAATATATTTTTATACATTTTTGCGGGTTTTTTCCGCGGGAATGCGATCAAATTTCTGTCAATTTCTACTGAAATTCAGTAGGGGACAGCGTGTTGATGCATGAATTGCTCTCCCGTGTGCGTGGGGTTCTCTCCGCCTCTCAAATCTGATTTTTCTTTCTCTTTTCCGTGAGAAAATCTCTTTAAAATGATTTTTTTAACATTAATCATAATTATGATTAAGATATGTTAATTAAAAACTTAATCATGGATTAAGTTAATCTCTCTCATTAACAGAGAGAGAGAGAGAGAAGAGATGGGAGGAGAATGAATTGGAGAGTAAAGTAATGGAGAGGGTGGAGAGGGTGGAGAGAAGAGACTCCATCTCTCTCAGGGTTCCATGCGCATGCGAGACGGGAGGGGGGGCTGCGCAGCAACCGCCGCCGGCGAAAAAAGGCCCCCCCCCCCAAAAAAATCAAAATGGTAATAAGCTTACTAAAGCTTATTTTTTTTCATTTTTTAAAAAAAATGAGTTTTTTATTTTAAAAAAGCTTTTGATAATATTTCAGAAAAAAAGCTTAGAAAAAGCCTGAAAATTTCAGAAAAATTGGAATTTGAGATTAAAAAATCTCTGAAAAATTCCTGAAATTTTCTTATTGACAAATTTTGGCTTTTCATCTTCCGGAAAACCTTTGGCTTTCCGTTTTCCCGAAACCTTTTGGCTTTCCGAATTCCGGAAAAACTTTTGACCTTCCGTATTCCGGAAACCTTTGACCTTTCACATTCCGAATTTTTTTTGTCTTTTCATTTTCCCAAAACTTTTGGCTTTCCGTATTCCGGGAAAACCGTTGGAATTCCGAAATTTTTTGACCGTTCGTATTCTAAATGCGTTCGGGGTAATTTAAAAATTTCAAAAAATTCTTGAAAATTAGTGAAAAATTAGACAAAGGTTATTTTAAATTTCGAAAAAATGTGGGGTTGGTGTTTGGCATGTGGTGTGTCCATTCGGACGCCCGTGACCATTCAAATTCCTTTAAAATTATATTTTTTAACCCAAAAAATTAGAAAAATCCATTAAAATTGAAAATTTTCATTGGATTTGAGAATTGTCGGGCGGAATTGAAAATTTCGTGAACGATGGGATTCTCACGAAAAATTAGGAATATTCTAGATATTATTTTTAGAAATCCTAAAAATTAATATTTTTAAAATATCAATGGTATTTTGGCTAATTAAATTGCTAAAAATTTTCTGGAAAAATATAGGTTTGGAATGCCATAAGATAGGTTTGGTGGAATTCAAAATTATTATATTTTGAGGCCCTGTAAAATTTGGAAAAATTAGAAAAAAATCATGATAATTCTTTTTCTCGAGAATTTAATATTTTCGAGGGTTATTTAATGTTGAAGTACGTTTTCTCGTACTGACATTAGATAGATGCATGTTATTCGCATATTATTAATACGATTATATCTCGTATTAATGGATATTTATGTTTGGATTAATTCTAAACGATGTATTCATGATTTTTTACCATTTTTTAGCCATTCTTTTTGGACATGTTCCTTAATTTCTTTTGATGGCTATAATTTGCGTTCAAAGTGTGTTTCACCTTTGACACTTTTTCATGATAATTTATTTTGGCACTTATTAAAGTGTGGATTATGCTTAATTTCTTAAGCCTAAGACAAATTATATCATGGGTTAGTTGATCGGTTTGTTTTGGTGGATTTTGGATGTTTTCCAAGTTTTATATGGACTCATCAGGTTCTGCCTAGAGCACTTGTGTCTAGGGGTTTTTTATTGAGTGCTACACACATGTGTTTCACTTTCTTACTTTGGAGTTTTATTTGAACAACACAACGTTCATATACTCTGGATTGATGAGTTGGCCACACCAATTTTAATGCTTCTTTTGGCATGATTAAATGTCCATTAGATGGTATGCATTGTTTTTTATGATCAACTATGTTATTTATGGATTGAAGGAGCTTCTATGCTTTTATCCATGGTTTTATAAGGATCTTTTGATCTTTTGAATAATTACATGTGCTTTGAAGGTAGCATTTGCCTTCATTTTTTGCACGTAATTTTGGAGTATATTTTATACTCTTGTATATATTCCAACTCGGATACCTAGTTGCTTACATATCTAGGTGAGTTATTTTTCTACCCTAACTTTATTGTGTTTTGGGTAGTTATCATTAGAAAGGCACCAATAATTCAATTTCTTTTCTAAATGATGTACTCAGAAGGATTTATTCCTTGATGTAGTCTCAAGTATATAGAGACAGGTTAAGTATATGAAAGTCTGGATAAGGCCATCTTATTCCTTTTACACAGGATTTTATTTATATTTTCCTAGACAGCATATTAAGGAGTTTCAAATTGTTAAGATATGTATGAGTGGTATCATGGTGTAATGGGACGCTAGTGATCCCTCACATATATTATCTTATGGGATAATTTGGGCTCAAGATTGTTGCTTTGCTTACATCACTTAGCATGTTGACCTCAACATTCAAAGACAGTCTTATTTTCTAAATTCACTAGAAGTTATAGTGTGGGCATTCTCTAGATAAACTTCTTTTATCTATAACCTACATGTTATGATGAGGGCAATCTCATCGGCATTTTCACATGTTGAAATCTCTTTATTTAGAGTTCAAACAAGTTTATCTTGTTGTGTTCGGATAAGGAAATTTGGATTCTCTAGTTCCGTACTTTAGGTAATTTACACAATCAACCTGATAGGTTTACGGATGGACATATGTGACTCATCGAGACGTTGATGACTCTATGTTGATATGGGTAACTCGAGACGTCGATTATTCCATATGCAGATGTGGGTATGTCGGGGCGCCGATGAATCCCTGGTTTCTGCTGTTATAATGCCATGCTTTCCTACTTTATTCCGAAAGGTTTACAACGAAAAAGTTACTTTGAATGTGAATTGTTCTGATCATCCGCAGTAGTCTGATGGGCAAACAGAGTGTATGAATCAGATTGTAGAATATATGCTTCGTACATATGTCTCTAGAAAATCATCATATTGGAAAATATCTTCCAATGATGGAATTTGCCTATAACAGTTCTAAATTTACGGCTATTATTTTAGTCCGTGCATACTTATGTATGGGTATCAACTCAGGGCACCTATTGATATCAGTCTTAAGGACATCGAGCTTGATGCATCGAGGGATTTCTTGCAAGATATGCAGGAAATTCTAACCGAAGCTCGGGATTCTATCAGGTGTGCTCATGATAGGGCACGGTTTTATGCTGATAGGGGACGCTCATCTCGGTCTTTTGAACCAGGAGCGTTGGTTTATTTTAATGTTCCTAAAGATTTTCAGACTTTGTTAATGGGAAAATGCTCGAATTTATCTCCTAGATATTGTGGTCCATTTCAAGTTATATATCGGATTGGCACGGTTGCGTATGAACTAAAACCTCCAATTGTTAGAGTTCATCCAGTCTTTCATATCGATAGATTGAAAGGGAAACTGGGAGGTGAGGATGACACAGTAACTCCTCAAGAACTCGTTGAAGTCGATGAATTATCCTATGTTCCACATGAACTTGAGAAGGTACTTGAATTCAGGGAAAGGAAACTTTGTAGTTGACTAATCCCTGAGGTTAAAATAAGGTGGAAAGATAGGGAAATTGAGAATTCGACTTGGGAATCGCGGTTGAGATTGTTCAGCGCAATTCTCCTTCTTTTCATTGCAAGAGTGCAATGTTTTGAGAGAGGGGAAGTATGTTATATGTACATTATGTGTGTTATGTTATATACACATTATGTGTGCATATACTAGGAGGCTAACCCACATTAGGCTTGTGAGCATGGGAGCATGGGAACAAGCTCTAGTGGAGCATGGGTTAGGACTAACCTTAAGGTTTAAGGTTAGGGTCAGGCATCCAAGGGTCACACATGAGGAATGGAAAGTCAAGAGTCACTTGAGGGCCCTCCTATATAATAGGGGCATGGGGCACACTCAAGGGGGCTTGGAGGTTTGGGCTCCACGAGGCCAAGGCTATGTTATGCTCTCTTTGTAGAGAGGTTCATATCTACTCTTCTACCATTTCACACTTTAGCTACATGCTATTGGATTGTTATACCTCTTGATGGTATGGGACATCAAGGTAGAGGTATGATGTATTTCATTTATTATTCATGTGTGCATCCCTTGGGCTCGGGGGTGGTTGGGTGGTTGAGTTTATGCCTGATTTATGCATGTTTATGCATAACAATTATCTAGAGAGATCTTAGGGTTTTAACATTCATGGTGGGTACTCACATGATGTACTAATAGTTCTTCAATATGATTACTACATCTCTAGCAAATGAAATAGGTGCAAGACACCACAAAAGTTATGCATGTTCAATACTAGGGCATCACAAGCAAAATGAATTGCTTGAAGGGAAAAACTCATGTCAAATCACTAGACTCAATGCTTGAAGGGAAAAACTCATGTCAAATCACTAGACTCAATCTTCTTTACTAATGTCATCCACATAGATATTGCGACGATGCCTTCTCTCTTTGATGGGGGCATTGAATGCAATGTCATTACACATCATCTCAGCCATAGCACCTACATAAGAAGGCAAAAAGCTATAATAGATCAATCAATATCAATGCCTCATTGATAATAATATTCTCCAACAAATAAGTTTAAAAAGATTAAACACAAGAGTAACATACTTACTAGTCGTCTGGAAGATTAACAACCATTTCCACATCTTCGGAATCATTTAGAGTCCCATAGTTGCTTAACACATTTCCCTTTCCTTTCTGTCCATCCAAAAATGGTTGCAATATAGAATTGAAAATGTCAGGATCATTCTCAATAGATAAGCATGCTCTCCCAGAATGCACGCATGCTTTTTGCATAGAACCAGTCCCAGCACCTAAGTCCACCACATGTCCAGAAATTGGACAAAAGAACTCCAAGAAGTACAACATCATGCATGGAGCCTTCTCCAATGCACCTCTCCATGGAATACTCTCTCCATGTTTTTATAGTCTGCTCACTTGTTGGTAAATAATGATGAAACAAACTACTTCCAAAAGCAATGCCCAATTTGGTACCAACCACGGAAGCATTTCCAGGATTACAAACACAAGACATACCAGCCCGATGAAGAAGGCATAAAACCACAACATCCACCTAAAGATAAGAAAAGAATTAAACATATACTTAGTACAAGCCATTTCATTATACGAGAGCATAAATTCTTTCAACAGGTCATTGTATGACAATTGTCTCACCTTATGATCAATACCACCAACTTTGATTGTGCAATATGCATCCAAGCATTGCATGTACATTCGACATGCAAACTCCAATCTACTGATCCTAGCATACCGCTCAACCAAATGAAGAACATGAGGAGCACACATAACTAGGTTCCAGCCAGAATCTGAAACAACTGTGGCCGCTACTAGCAAGGAGTAGCGTACATGGTCCAAGATGGAGATGTGGAATCCTCTACTCCAAGAGCTTCTAGCTGTGTAGGCAGATCAATAATGACAAAATCTGCAACCCAAGCAACACTCTTACCATTTCTTGTTTTTCTTTCACCTCCAAGACCCACAAAGTATTCCTTCATGTCTATATAGGCTTGTGTGAAGTTTGAGACAGACAATTGCTTCCCAAACTCGACATAATCATAGCACCAAACCTTGCAATGTGAAGCATCACATGTGCCACTTTGATTCAAAGTTAGAGAGGTCAATGGAATGTACAAAAAGCGGACAGACCTATCTTTCCATTTACATCCTTTCAGAATGGGTGTAGACTGCAGTACCTGCACATCTGTACCCACACCACATATGTAAAGACACAAAGTGATAACAACATATGTTACACAAACAAATAATAACTTGAAAAAAGATCAAGAGAACTTACCATTATTAGTACCAGGATTTTTTGGTGGCCTACCACCCTTCTTTAGTTCCATACTTGAATCTTTGTCCTTTTTAGTCATCTTCTCAAGTGTTTTTTGAACCTCAATGACTGCATCATCCTCATGGATTGAATTTGAGCTTGATGAACCCATCTCTCCCTTTTTATGCTGTGTGTACAACTCTACCTCCTCCTCGATGCAGCATCCTTTTTTCATATCGAGCCACCACGGGCAGTTCTTTCTCTCCCACTCAGAGAGCACTTGCTTCCCTTCTTTTTCTATCATGTTTGGAGAGTACATACAGAATTTTAAGTCCTGAATTTTTGTCCATACTCGACATATGGGCAACAATTTTTCAATCTTACCAACAGCTTTTAAGGATTGCAAGAATCTGCATACAATAAGAGTCTTAGTACAAAAGCGAAATACTTAAGGATGGATTTTTAATTGAAAAGGAAAAAACATGTATTGCTTACCTAAATACCAATCGTCGAGATGCCCTTATCATCTCCATTTGTCCTGTTGCAGCTGTAGCAACAGTCATTGAATCCTTTAAATCTTCATAAAGTTCAAGTCTGTTCATTGCTTGTATTTCCCCAAAATACTCTCAACGTGGGATCTTGAGGAAGCACAAAGCTAGCTTGTTGACTAGCAACCAAGACCTGAGAGAGTAACCTCTCAGATTCACAAAGCAACTGATCCATCCATGCCTCTTTCGCCATCCACTTTATGAATTCTCTATCAGCTTTTGGCATCCCATAACTTGTTCTCAAATTTGAATCTGACCCTAAGATTCTGAGGGTTGCTAGTTGTGTCTCCTTTGAGACTTTTGCAATGGAGATGTTATACAACTTTTCCAATGTGACAATGGATGATTTATCATCAAATGGGAGGCTCCACAAGATATTAAACCAATCTTCACCATTTGTTGGTTTGACAATAGACAGAATCTACATATAAACAGTACATGCAATCGTCACACTCAACTGTATTTTTTAATCATACAATACATGCATATCCCATACCTTGATCATTTTGTAAACAAAGATCATATGACCAATCTCAAAAAACACTTGAACACTTTAAAAAGTCAACTTTATGTTAAGAATCATTAAATTAACCATACCTTGATCATTTTTTGACAGATTCACATCCTTTCGAATACTTTTAAGTGATTTCTCCATATCAGCAACAGTCAAATTTGGCTGAAGTTCCTTTAGCTTTGCCTCATAATCTTGCTTGTATAGTGGCTAAAATATATTCCAAAGAGATGAATGAGTACAATGAATTAGTTAGTTCTAATTTAAAAGACATCCATGACAAATGGTATGAAACTTACTGCAAATACCATTCTCCCTAGCATCAGAGATGTCAAAGGATATCAAGTACTTGATCCTTTACTGCTTTCATTTGCCCTATGCTTTTCAAGTGTCTTTTTTTCTTCCTCAGAAAAAAGTGATAAGTACTCATTCTCATCACATGAACACATTGTCTTCGTGTTGAACAAATAATCCTTGAGATTTGTTTTAATAATTGCTGTTTCATTAAGGCTGAAAAATAAAAAATACATAGCTTCAAACATATTAAGAATTGTTCACAAAACCCTTAAAAGCTCGAAAAAAGGTAACACATATAAGTAAGAACTCGCACTTACAGATTGAACCTTTGAAGAGCAGCTATTAGCTTCATTTCTGTTTCTTTCTCTGGAGTAATAAAACTTGCTAAAACTCGAATATGCCATGCCTTTGATGTCTTGAATTTCTCCTCAATTAGAGACATCCATGCAACAGTACGGTGATTCCCCTCCCACACAAAAAACATCTTTCGAGACAAAAATGACCAATCAGCATCATCAACAATCTGTGCCTCAAATTCTGCATTTACATCCCTCCAACAAGAATCCCATGATTGTTCAATTTCATCTGTCACCTCTTGTGAAACACCATCCGAAAGTGTTGTAGATAAAATAAACATTCCTTTCTGTTGAATATATTTTTCTGCCTCTAGAGCTTGCTTTAGGCTATCCATATCAGTTCGTAGGCCTCTCACTCTTGTGTTTACAGCACAACGACATAATGGGATCAAGGGAGCAATCTTTCCAGGATTGATTGCAAGAGATTCAATAACATCCTTCCCTTGGCCAATATCAAGTGCAGCAGGAAACTCTTGCTCAAACTCCTCATCTAGTTGTTTATCCTCTTTCTTTCTCTTCTTAGAAGATTCCTCGACAATTATAGTAGTGTCTTCAAAGTCTTCCATCTCCTTATCCTCTTCAACTTCAATTTCAACCTCTTTTTGAATCTCTAAATTTGGTGTAGATTCCACTTGCAAACTTCTCTTGCTACTTGTCCTTCCACCTCTCTTGCCTCCTCGTTCTCCTCTTCCACCTCTCCCCTCCTCTCAGAAGTTCTTAATTTTACCATCCTGCCAATGTGACAAAGATGCATTTAAAAAAAGAAGTCATCACATGGCATAGAATAGACTTACAAGGTCAATTAAGTCCCAGCATTACTTCAATAGCATACAAAGAAACCCCAAGAGGCTTCAAAATAGAAAATACCTGAAGCTTGATCGTGATGCTGCTAATTGAAGTTGCACTTGACGAGATGATGGGGCTTGAGGAGACTAGCTGGACAACAAAAGCATACAAGAAAAAGTTATTAAGCATACAAGAACAAGTTATTAACCTTAAAAGCGTACAATATCTCGAATAGTGTTATGTCTCCTAAGGCCTCCTCGTCTCCTTGCCTTATTTTCATAATAGTGCATGTGTCTAAAAGGGAAGCAAAAAATCTCCAAGTACTATGCGTACATATGTCAATATCATGTGGTGTATAGGAAAACAACGTGATGTGCCCTTAAACCACACAGTGTATTTTGTTTATACAGCTTGGTATATATGTTCACTGTGCAAGCAATAATAATCTAGTCAAACAATTTGCAATGACTGACTAGAAAAGACATGTTTTTTTGCATTTTAAACATCTTTAATACCTCCCTAATATCATAAGGGAGATATTGGGGGAAAGCACAAAGAATCTTGATCATAAAACTCCTACTGAGTCTCTTCTACTACTCAAAATAGGCAACTAACAATCATAGAAGCCTTGAGAGGTATCGAACTTCAAAATATCCAAGTTGATGCTGCAAACATAGTATGCTGCTCTAGGTTACCATTTAATATTCTTCATTATCCTTCATGGAATAGATCCTTGCAATCATGGTGAAAACTCTATAATTCCATCCTATTATGCCAGTTTGACAAGCGTCTCTTTTCCATGTAGCACATACGGAATGTCTAAAGGTACAACATACATACATACATGCCGCCGGCCAATAACAATCAATCCTTTAATTGTGGTTGAAAATAACAACACAGTCCTGCACGATGCTTGGCACTGACGTTGCAAACAACAACATACATACGACAGGCAATGATGGACATGACAATGTAATAGTCTTCTGTTTCTTTAATTAATTAAGAGCCTTACTGATGCATCAAGATCTACAAGAGGGCCCGACGTGTGCATATATATAGGGTTCCGCTTTAATAAGTTTTACTTTAACTTTCCGCAACTCAAAGGCTGGAACGTGGCGAATTTGTATTCTGCTATATATATATAGGGTTCCACAGTGTGATCTCTGGAGCCGTCTTCATATCTATTTTGTGTGTTGCATTTTGCCAACTTCAAACCAGTTAGTTCATACTCTGTCAAGCCGGGACGATACACGCAAGCTGTCTCGCGCAGAGCGGAAAGAAGGCCAGCATCGTCGACGTGTTTTGCTCCACCCCCAATAATAAAAAGATCTACAAGAGGGCCCGACGTGTGCATACCTTTCAGACTTGCATGGCCATGACAGGTTGAGACGCCGTCCACAGGTTGACGTCGTGCCAAGCACATGGGGAGTATACTTCCATGCAGAGCGTTGATTTGTATACCGCCATGCAGAGCAAGGGCGAGGGAGGCAGAGAGTTGATGATTATGCAGAGAAGGGCGAGGGCAAGGGAGGCAAAGCCTTGATGATTTGTATACCGCGATGCAAAGCAAGGGCAAGGGCGAGGGAGGCAGAGCGTTGATGAAAACGAAAGGCGTTGAAGATTGAAAACGAAAGGCCAAAATACCCCTTTTGTCGACGAAAGGGGTATTTTGGCCTTTCATTTTCATGAGGAAAAAGGTGGGCCACCCCCAAACGATGCCAAAATTTGTCGGTCATTTAAGGATACCGTCTTCTTGTTATTTGTGTAAGATTCTCATGATTTTATTGTTATAAAAAATTTCATGAAAACGATGCCAAAATTTGTCGATCATTTAAGGATACCGTCTTCTTGTTATTTGTGTAAGATTCTCATGATTTTATTGTTATAAAAAATTTCATGAAAATATCGTGTGATATCGTGTGTCTGCTAACACAATTGCAAAAAAACAAAATGGTTGTTTGAAGTTTTAAGTCGCTTTTTCATAGGGATATCAGTTCAAGTTATGGCATTTATGGTTGGTGTTTAAGAGACTAATGAGGAGAATTAAGACAAACGTTACTAATGAGGAGAATTAAGACAAACATTTTTTTTTCAAATTTGGGGCCCCTTTTTCCTCATGAAAATGAAATGCCAAAATACCCCTTTTTCATAGGGATATCAGTTCAAGTTATGGCATTTATGGTTGGTGTTTAAGAGACTAATGAGGAGAATTAAGACAAACGTTTTTTTTTCAAATTTGGGGCCCCTTTTTCCTCATGAAAATGAAATGCCAAAATACCCCTTTCGTCAACGAAAGGGGTATTTTGGCTTTTCATTTTCATGAGCCCTTAAGAAAATTTAAAGGCCAATAGACCCCTTTCGTCGACGAAAGGGGTATTTTGGCTTTTCATTTTCATGAGCCCTTAAGAAAATTTAAAGGCCAATAGACCCCTTTCGTCGACGAAATGGGTCTATTGGCCATTTATTTTCATGAGAGCCTAGAGTACAGAGAGACACGAGGGCGCGGGAAAGGGGGGCGGCGTGCGGGTGGGTCGTGAGTCATCACGAGGGCAAGGGCGGCGATGGCCGATCCAATCCATAATTCATCCAAGGGCTCTCATGAAAATGAATGGCCAATAGACCCCTTTCGTTGACGAAAGGGGTCTATTGGCTTTAATTACAATCTATGCTACCAAACTATGATGTTAATAGGAACCATGACTTATAATGATTATCATACGAATTCGATTGCTGATGAGTGATCATTTAATTAAACATCATTACTGTGTGAGGTTGATAATTTTTCATAATTGTGAGGTTGATAATTTTACTGTGTGAGGTCGACATACAATTAAATATTTTTTTGATTAATATTCAATTAATGATAGACCCCTATTGGAGAGAATAATTAAATATAGAGGCCAATAGACCCCTTTCGTCAACGAAAGGGGTCTATTAACCTCTATATTTAATTAATGGTTCATGAAAGATAGAGGCCCATAGACCCCTTTCGTCGACGAAAGGTGTCTATTGGCCTCTACCTTTCATTAATAATTGATGAAAGATAGAGTCCAATAGACCCCTATGATCGATGAAATAGTCTTTCGGTATATTTTTAACATCATAATTTATATTCAAAAGGTTAGAGATGTGCTAACCAACCATTTCTTGTTCGCCACAGTTATAATTTATATCTATCTATCAACTTTATGTAGCAATAATGAAATGTCATTGCTAGCGAGAATGGCTTGCAATAACTCCCATACGTATCAAAGAAAGGTTGGGGATTAAAAGGTCTAAGAGTCCATGGTATTATAGTATTGTTGTTAACAAATGATGGCTAAAATTTACATCATGGTTCAGTACCATTGTCACACTTGTGCCGACTTTCACAAGACCTATCTTACAAAGTTGTGAGTATAAACAATGGGCAGTGTGTGCAAAGCATTTGTGAGCATTTTTTCTTGCGGGCAGACTCTTGTTTAAAATAAGTTCTTGAAACGAACACTCTGCTCTTGATCTCACCCTTTGGACTTCATCTCATTGAGTTGCGCAGCTCAAATATTCCCTTCTTATGGAATCTGTCACAATTCAGAATGAGGATAGATCTTTGCATATGTTTATTCACACTTCCATAGGTAGAGGAGTGTTGTCAGAGATGGTGCTTGCTAGCCATTTTCAATTCACACTTGGGTCCATATCTGTCCATCAGCACTTTGGTGATAATGGGTCTGATTTGACAATGGAGCTGCAATACGAAGTCCATGACGATGGATACAAAATGTTTCACCTTGATGCGTAGTTTGGTGATATTTTCACCGTGAAGGGAGAAAGATTCAAGCTTGATGACAATGAACTTCAGAAGACTCTAGTGCATGAAAACAAAAAAGATTTCTACTCTGTTTGCAACAAAAATGATGAGGCAAGGAAACATGATTCAGCTAGCAACATTGAGAATGACAAACAACATAGTGTCATTGAGATTATTATGCAACTACCTATAAAGAACAGATTGCGTGAGGCCTATGAGAAGGTTGGAATGCACGTCACTGTGGATGAGTTGCCTTCTACTTATGATGGTGATGTTTTCTTTGAGCTACCAACTACTTCAATGAAACATCGCACAAAAGGTACGGAGTCAAAATTTGATGGTCATGTTTGGAGTGATCCTATTA
Source organism: Cibotium barometz (assembly GCF_041138505.1). Classification (NCBI taxonomy): domain Eukaryota; kingdom Viridiplantae; phylum Streptophyta; class Polypodiopsida; order Cyatheales; family Cibotiaceae; genus Cibotium; species Cibotium barometz. The sequence continues at coordinate 8,468,744 of NC_141079.1, forward strand.
CAACAAATATAGTATTTCCTGGTGTGGTTCGTAGAAAGGAATGTGGAGGTCACCTCCATTGTATAAATGCAACTTGTGGTTATAAAGAAAGAATTGGGATAGAGAATGAGACACAATGGGATGGGAGATTGATTAGAGTGGCCCCAGCAAATGTGTCAATTGAATCATATGGCTCCTTATCATGTATACATTGTGGTCGTCCACCAATTTGCTTGGAGAGATGTTACTGTGAAATGTTACTCTGCATGCTAGAATGTAGAGATGGTGTGAATCTTACTCGTGCAGTCATACACCATGGCCATCATAATCATCCCATTGGAGATGGTTTGACTAGAAGAACAAAAGATGCCATTAAAACCAAAGTTTCTGAAATGGTGAGGGCTGGTGGTGCTGTATGCCCTAAAGGGATACAAAATATAATTGTCCAAGACATTATTCTGGAAACTTTATTGTCTAAAAATGTGCAAGATGGGATTAAGATGGATGTTGAGCTACAAGATTTGCTAAAACAATGTGAACCTTTGCTTGACAAAAGAAGGTAATTACCATAACATTTGTTATTGCATTGGTTTATTGAATGATGTTATCACAATGAATATTGATCAACTTTATGTCTGTGTAGATTATCAAGATGGATTGAGGAGGGTCGACGTGACTCTCGACCTGTGTCAGATGGGCTAGATGGAATTTTATACTTGAAAAGACATTGTAGATATAATTATTTCCAAAGTGTAGTGTTTCCTGGACAATTGCAACATAATTCATTCAGCAGGTGTCATGTATTTAAAATGTCTACCCAAGGTTCTGGTTCAAGGGTTGGTTTGGTAAATAAAATGAGACCTGGAGGAGAACTGGGTCATTGTTGGGTGTTGTTTGACTTTGTGAAGCGAATGAAAGATTGGACTACCATGGCTTGCCATGTGTATAATCCTTTTATCCAAGAGTTGCAAATAATTGCAACTTATGACTTCAAGGTGGAAGATACTGACGCACAAATTCTATTTTGGGATACTCTCAACAAAGTAATGGTTTCAGAAGGGTTTGACAATGCTGAATTCAAAGGGTTCATGGTAGATGAGGCCCAAGCCAACTGGAGAGCTGTACGTGCCACTTTCAATGGTGGCCCTGACAATATAATGGAAGGGAAAGAGCGTTCTTGCCTTTTCCATTGGGAGCAAAGTCTTCATTCCCATGCAAAGGCATGTATAAAAGTTGGCAGCCAAGAGGAATTTAAAATCCGATGTAGACGCTGGAAGGATGCCTCTACAGAGCAAGCAGCAGAAGTCGAAATGAGAAGCCTAAGGGCATGGTGGAATGCAGGCCATGCAAGTGACTCAGACTTGCCACGGCTTGAAACTTGGTTTGCATGGTGGCATGCTAGGATTTCCCATTGGGGCCACTACATTATAGAGGTTGGTTTTGTATTTCTCTTGAATTTTTTTTGTCATGTTAATAATGTAATTTTGCCATTACAATATCTCTGCAGAGTATGTCAGATAACGAGAAGTACTTGATACCTCGAACAAATCTAGCAGAGTCTATTCATGGTAGTTGGAGGGCTGGATTGAACCATGTCAAATATGTTGGTCTCTACAATGCCTCTATTAGTGACCTCTCAAATGCAATTTTACAAAGCGCTAGATACACATCTTTTTTGAAGGGCCAGTTTATCGAAAGTGGGCCGAGTCTGGAGACCTTAAAAAAAAGATCTTTAAAATCTCGGATTGACATTAGTGCCAAAACAGTTGTTGATCTAACAAGTGATGTTGCAAAGGAAATGGGTGTTGCATCTGAAGTATGTTTTAATGATGGAGATGACAAGACTGTGCGAAGGAAAAGGCCAAAGTCAATGCCTTCAAATATATGTGAGGATGATAGTCACCGCCCTGAGTACAGTTATGCAAATAAGAAAAGATACTCCATGTCTTCAAAATCTAGTACTAAATTTGCAACAGAGAGTTTTGAGGATGATGATTCCAAGAGTGTACAAGAATATGAAGTGCATGATGCAAATTGGGCATTACGAAGAGTTCCTATAACAAGCCAAGTCCGTTGCCAGGCTTGGCTTGGACAAGGAGGAAAATGTAACAAGCTTGTCAATATAAAGGATCGTGAAAATCAACGTGGAGTTGTTGCACCATCATTCTTTGGGAGGATTCAAACACCAATTGGAGTGCGCTCCCAAATGATTTGGTTTTGTGGAAATGATGTAACCCACACGTGGAAGCCATCAACTAGCATTACAGGTATTCCAGGACCATCACCAGGAAGGTGGAAGGTTCAATCAGGAACATCCTTGACAAGTGCAGAGATTGCCAGGTTGACAAGCTCGGGGTTTGTCATATTAGGAGTGTCAACTCCGATGGTGGGTGCAAGTTGTGCTTCACCAATTCAAGCCCATGATGAAACAATAGTATTGCATGAAGATCGCCCTCGACGTCGAGATGGCAAAGCAATCAGATGGCGAAACAAAATCTCCAAAGAAATGGAAGATAGAATTCAGAGGTCATTGGTCATGAAATGCATTGTTAAGGACGCAACAGTCGTGAAGGCCATGGAGCATGCTGAGTTCATTGTTTCTACAGAAGGATCAATGCAAAAAGGTATTGAATACAAGATTGACATTTCTCCATTTCCTTCTTGCAATTGTGAAGACTTCATCGGACGATCCCGCAAATTGGATGCCTATATTCCATGCAAACATATTTATTACATCTTCCTTTCATACCTTGGATTAGATAGTAGAAATAATATGTTTGTTCACCAAGCCACCTTGAGTAAAAAAGAGATATTCCAGGCATTGTCCCGCATGCCTTGAGGTTTAGTTTTTGGAGACTGTACTTTCATGATGGTCAACAAAAAATGGAAGGGCTATTATAATAATCCTTTTTCCATAAGGATTTTGAACCACAAAAATGGTATTTTTTTGAAGACTGGACCTTCATGATGTTGAATACAAAATGAAAAGATATCTATAATAATCCTTTTTTCCATGAAGATTTTGAACCACAAGAACAATGTTTTTGGGGCCTTTTGCATTTCTCCTTGCGTAAATTTTTGGTTTGTTTCTCTACTTGTTGATAATTGTGGCAAGACGCTTTGTAGGAAACTTATTTGAAATAACATGAACTCAACACATCTAGTAGTAGCAAAATACCAAACTATGAGTGTAAAATATTGACTTAAAATTTGGCTATATTTGTTACATTTCCTTTTGTACCTTGGATTGGATATAAGAAATCCTTTTTTCCATGAGTAATTTGAACCACAAGGATAGTGTGCTAATTATTCTCCACTTGATAATTGTGGTAGGACATTTTGAAGGATGATTTTACATCACAAAAGTTTGAACATGTCTTCTATGTGATAAATCATGTCTTCATTTTCATTTGCATAGGTAGAAAACTTATTTGAAATAATGTGAGCATGTATTGGAAAATACAACAAATAGAAAAATAGAAAATATTGTGAGTGTATTTGACTTAAAATTGGGCTATATTATTTACATATTAACTTATATGGATAGAAAAGATAATATTTTTGGTCACCAAGCTAACTTGAGTACAAAAGAGATCTTCACAGCATTATCTTGCATGCCTCAAGGCCTGGTTTTTGCAGATTGCACACCTTCATGATGTTGAACAAAATTTGAAAGGACTATTATAATAATACTTTTTGCAGATTGCACACCTTCATGATGGGAAGCCTTGTAGGATGATTTTACAATCACAAAACTAGTTGTTGTGGTTTATTAGTTTACAAGGATAACCACTTCTTTTATTGTTTCTTTTATTGAGCAATATGGACCCTTCATTTACAAAACGGTTTCATAATCATGGCCTCATTTCATGAACTTCAAGAGTTAGAAAACTTGTTTAGTCAGAAATGAGGATATCCATTTCTTTTCTTAAGCAATATGACCCCTTTATTCACAAAAGGGGTCCATACACTTGGATTGTTTTCATAAACTTTGACACAAAAAAACTACATTCTGATCCAATTTGCTCAAATGCTCAGATGGTTTTGCTCAAAAATTAGAAATCCCCGGTGGCTGCATGTACCAAAAGGTGTAGGTGCAGGTAGGAATAGCAGCCTCGCAAGTTCGAGATGTGGTGCCCATGATGAGGGCATCATAAAAGAACCCAAACGGGGGACATCTGTGACATGATAGGCCAATATGGGGGGGCTCCCTTGGAACACCGGGTGGCCAGACGAGGCACTTGACCTTGTTGGGCTCATGGGTACTGGGGTGGGTAGAGGAGGGTAGCCATGATGAAGCACTTGACCTTATTGGGCTCATGGGTACTGGGGTGGGTAGAGGAGGGTGGCCATGATGAAGCACTTGACCTTGTTGGGCTCATGGATACTAGGGTGGGTAGAGGAGGATGGTGAGGAACATGTGGAGATGATACAAGTAGCTCCCTCTGCTGCTCCCATCGAGCGTACACTCACTGACATCACCCTTACTATTGACCCAAATCTTTCAAAGCATGGAGTGACAATGTGGGTGTAGGATCACCATCCATGGGAAAAGAGAAGGGAAAGGTTGCCATTAAAGCTTGATATCTTGTAATCTTGATTAGTATGAGTTAATTGTGATTAGTAATTTCCCATTGGCCTATATACCATTGGCCCCTTTTCACACATTTATTATTGTCCACCCTCCTTGGCCTTTGGCCCATAAGACTATGTCTCCCACCTACTCTTGGCCTCTTGGCCAATTCCAACTTGTGCTTGGCCCTTGGCCTACTACTTCCCATGTGTCCACCGCACGTGTTCATTCTCATGTGTCCACCACTTCATTACTGTTGGCCGTGGACCAGCCAGTTTACCACAGCTCGACCATCGCCCTGCCACACCGAGCCAAATGTTAGTGCCACTAAATGTTAGAGTCTGTGCTAGATGCCAGCCCGCGCTCCCTTAATACCTAGTCGGTGCACTTTATCATCACTGGGGAATCATAGTACCAACAACGGATACTACAAGCAAGTAGTATAAAAGGATGTAACCTGAACTTTACAAGGCTGGTTGCCAATTGTATCATATTTTCTCTTTAGAATAAAACAAGATTGTTCTTTTGTTCTCTCTGTATATGCGTCATTCCATTGTGTCTTTGTATATTCATTTCTGTTCACGTATTATGTGTCTAGTGGAGTTATCTATTAAGCCTCCGGTGTCTTCTTCTTCTTATTTTAGCGGTTGGGATTGCTTGCAAGTCAATTAGTCTTACGCAATCGAATCCTTCAACCGTGGCATGCCAATTGTATCATATTTTCTCTTTAGAATAAAACAAGATTGTTCTTTTGTTCTCTCTGTATATGCGTCGTTCCATCGTGTCTTTGTATATTCATTTCTGTTCACGTATTATGTGTCTACTAGAGTTATCTATTAAGCCTCTGGTGTCTTCTTCTTCTTATTTTAGCGGTTGGGATTGCTTGCAAGACAATTAGTCTTACGCAATCGAATCCTTCAAGTAGTTATCTGTGGCATGTGTCTGTGTTGCATCTGATCCAAAATCCTCCTGGTTTATGCTACACACATAACTAGAGCCTCTCAGTAGGTTGCTTGGGGATAGTGGTTAGTCCCTGACAACACTTTGGTGACCACGATGCTTTTTGCTACTTCTTGTTGGTGCCATTTACTTGTTGTCGCATTGTCGTCGTGTTCGAATCTATTTTCCTTGTTTTCAAACATGTCCTTCATGTCAACACATGAAAGCAGCTACTTGGCGCACGACCAAGCTCAGGAACTCCTTTTTGCGCTAGACCCAAAGTACAACCCACCAAAGCTGAATTTGAAGAACCTGAATCCTGTTACCATATTATAGTAGTGATGTGTGTGAACACACTTAGGACCGCCGGGGCACTTTTTCCCTCACTAGGAGGTTTTTTCCCCCGTGCATTGTATATACGCCCATTATCTTCTAGGGCTTGTTATCTTTCATTTTTGGCACTCATAATACACTACTGTGTTGTGCTCAAGCTTCCTCATCTTCTTGAAGTTGTGTGTGCATTCCTGCAACCCTAATTCCAACAATTGGTATCAGAGCAGGCTTCCTCCTCCCGGGCAGCATCACCGGCACCTGCCGCTTCATCTCCTCCGATTTGCGACGAGGTTTCACGAGCGTCTGCAGGTTAGTATATGCCGTGGGTAAGCCCGTAGGGCTTGGTCGTTTCAGAATTTTGATCTGAAGTCATTTCGCCCTCCGTTTTTGCATTCCAAGTACTGCGCAGGCAAAATCGTCCTACTGTGCAGATTTTCTGTCAAGATTAAAATCTGCAGGACAGGTGCCCATTCGTCTGTTTTGGGCTGTGCTACATAGCACAGGTCGATTTTATACAGGTTTACCTCTTACAGACAGCATTTACATCTAGTAGTACAGTCATTGGCCATGGCTGACAACAATGATGTATTCCGCATGTTGGCTGCTGAGGATAAGTTGGATGGCACCAACTATCCATTGTGGGCATATATGATGCGACATGTATTGGTAGCAAAGGGGTTATGGAACATTGTGCAGGGTATTGATGCACGTCCTATTGTGGCTGGGAATGCTGCAAACACATCAGAAACAGGTACTGTTGATGATGGTGCAGGCACAAGTGCTGTAGCAGCTGTTCGAGAACCACCACTTTCAGCAGAGCAGATTCGTTGGGATGGTAGAGATGCGCAGGCTCATGCTTTGATTGCGCTGTCTGTCAAACGTACCATTATCCCACATATTCGCTCCTGCAGGACTTCTAAGGATGCTTGGGATGTACTTGCCACATTGTATCAGGCAAGAAATGAGGCTCGTGTTGCTTATCTCCGAAAACAGTTGGAGAGTGAGCATATGAACGAAGGTGATTCTATGGATAGCTTTTTGACAAAGATCAAGGATTTCAAAGAGCAGCTCATTTCTGCAGATGAAATCCTGTCAGACAGTTCACTTGTGCAGACTGTTTTGAATGGTCTACCAGATTCTTATCAGGGTTTTGCTTCCACTCTTCGCTTGATGATGAAAGGCAATCCCAATGCCTTATCATTTGAGGAGTTAGTTTCTGTTTTGCTGCAAGAAGACCAGTCAAGGCAAAACAGGAATATTATGCGTGTCGCAGATCAAGCTTTCGTTGCTAATCAGAGAAGCGGGAAAGGTAAAGCTGGCTTTTCTTCTAGTAAGCAGAAATCTGCAAATGCTGCGCAACCAAAGAAGGAAGACAAAGATGAGAAGAAGGGTGACAAACAGAAGACATTTTGCAAGTACTGTAAGGGAAATGATCATGTCATCAAAGCGTGTCCTAAGCTGGCTGCGAAAGAGGCTAAGAAGAAAGAGGCTGGTATGGCTGTTGCAGATGCCTCTCCTTCTAACAATGAATCTGCTAATGTTGTGCTAGATACAGAATGGGCATTCAATGCGCAGTGCAGTTATGACCCATCTTTGCATGACACATGTATGTCTGCAGTAGATTCAGATGTATGGTACTTTGACAGTGGTGCCACTAAGCATATCACCTCGCAGCGCAGTTTATTCACTTTCCTTGAGTCTGCTCCCACAGGGAATACTGTCACTTGTGCCAATAACTCCTCTTATCCCGTTAAAGGAGTTGGACAGATTGTGCTGAATGTTGCAAATGGCAACACCTTTACACTTTTTGATGCATTGTATGTGCCAGGGATCAAAAAGAATCTGCTGTCAGTCTCCGCATTTGCCAAAACAGGTTTGGTTGTAAAATTTGTGGATGACAGATGTACTGTTCATGATCTCTCTTGTGGTGACATCATTGTAGCATCTGGTTCACTATGTCGAGGGCTGTATAAGCTCAATATGGATGGCAAATGTGTAGAGGATTCAGCATGTGCTATTATGGATACGCAGGCTATTTCAAATGCAAAACTGTGGCATGCACGTTTTGGTCATCTGAATTTTGCAAGTTTGCTGCGCCTGCAGAAATCTGAAATGGTGTCTTCTTTGCCTAAGCTTGAGGCACCTGTCAAGCATGTTTGTGAGGGCTGCATATTGGGTAAAATGCAGCGTGCTTCCTTTCCCAAAGATGGATCAGTGAGAGCTGAACGCAGATTGCAGCTTGTTCACAGTGATGTTTGTGGTCCCATGCAAACTCCATCATTTGGAAACTACCTTTACTTCGTGACTTTCATTGATGATTTTACCAGGCATGCATGGGTATATCCTTTGAAGGCAAAGTCCGAAGTGTTTTTGTGCTTCAAACAGTTTTTGGTTATGGCTGAAAATGTGTCAGAAAGTAAGATGGGCACCCTCCGTTCAGATCGAGGGGGGGAGTATATGTCTACAGAATTTAATGCATTTCTGGCTGAGCGTGGGATAAAACACCAATGTACAGTGCCGTATACACCACAGCAAAATGGTGTGGCTGAGAGAAAAAACAGGTCTCTCATGGAAATGGCAAGATGTATGGTTAAGAGTCAAAGTCTACCACATGGTTTTTGGCTTGAGGCTGTCATGTGTGCCACTTATGTACTAAACAGGTGTCCCACCAAAGCATTACAGGTTGTCACTCCATATGAGGCTTGGCATGGCCGCAAGCCATCTGTTGGCCATTTACGTGTTTTTGGTTGCCTGGCATATGCATTAGTGCCTGTGCAACATCGCAGAAAATTGGATGACAAAGCTGTCAAATGTATTTTTGTTGGATATAGTGCTGAGAGCAAAGGCTATCGTTTGTATCATCCACAGACAAAGCGCATTTTGGTTAGCCGTGATGTTGTATTTGTGGAAGATGCAGTTCAGCCCTTGGTTTCATGTACTAAGGAGACAGATATCAGCTCACGTGATGTCTATGATACATTGTTGCCTCTTTTCAGTGGTGCACAGTCAAGTGCAATACCTCATGAGGCAGTTTTTCAGCCTATGCAGGTTTTAAATGATAACACAGGTCAGCCTATATCTGATGCAGATGTGCATGATGCACTTGAGGATGAGAGACAAGAGATTGAGGGCTCTAGGAATATGCCTAGATGGCTGGTGCAGACTTTGCGTGACAGCAAGTTGGATGCCCCTTTGTCTAGTCGCACTCGTTCTGGCTCTCATGGTGCCTCTTATGCGTCAGATTGTTATGCATTGGCTGTTTCTAGTATGTGCGATGAAAGTGAGCCTGCTTCATTTGATGAGGCACAAAGTTCAGAAAATTGGATGGCTGCTATGCAAGCAGAATACGATGCTATTATGAAGAATGGTACATGGTCTTTATGTGACTTGCCCCCTGGCAAGAAGGCCATTGGCACTAAGTGGGTATACAAATTGAAGCGTAAGCCTGATGGCACAGTGGATCGCCATAAGGCTAGGCTTGTTGCAAAAGGTTATGCTCAAGAGAAGGGCATTGATTTTGATGAGACTTTTGCTCCCACATGTCGTATGACCACTGTTCGTAGCATCTGTGCATTAGCAGCTCATAATGGTTGGAATGTACATCAGCTGGACATAAAGACTGCGTTCTTAAATGGAGATTTGCATGAGGAGGTGTATGTATCGCAGCCTCGTGGTTTTGTTCAAAGAGGGCAGGAAAACAAAGTGTGCAGGTTAAAAAAGGCTTTATATGGTTTAAAGCAAGCTCCACGAGCTTGGTATGAAAAAATACATGCATATTTGACTGCACATGGGTTTCAGAATAGTCCAACAGAAAGCACTTTGTATGTTAAACGTGTGGATGGTGTACATCTAATCATTGCTCTCTATGTCGATGACATGCTGCTCACAGGACCAAATGAGAGTCATATTGCTGATTTTAAGGCTGATTTGAATGCCTCTTTTGAGATGTCAGATTTGGGGCATTTGCATCATTATTTGGGGATACAATTTAAGCAGTGTGATGGAGGTATTGCTTTGTGTCAGACAAAGTATATTGAAACATTGTTGCGGAGATTTGGCCTTGAAGACTGCAAGCCTATTGCTACTCCAATGGAGACAGGTTTGAAGTTGAGTCTTCATGATGCTGGAGATCACTTTGATGTCACACTCTATCAGACAGCTGTTGGTTGCCTCATTTATGTATGCATTACGAGGCCAGACATTCAGTTTGCAGTCTCACAGGTGAGCAGATTTATGCATAGCCCAGGCATTAAGCATTGGCAGGCAGTGAAGCGTATCTTTCGCTATTTGAGTGGTACTCGGCATCTTGGGTTGTTTTATCCCAAGGGGGGATCATTGCCGCCAGATTTACATGTTTTTTCAGATTCTGACTGGGCTGGTTGTTATGACACACGCGTGTCCACGAGTGGTTTTTGCTTCATGCTTGGAAGCTCATGCATATCATGGTTGAGCAAGAAGCAGCCTACTGTGGCCACTTCTAGTTGTGAAGCTGAGTACAGGGCAGCTTTCACAGCTACGGTTGAGTGTGTGTGGCTCAGACGCCTTATGGCTGATTTGGGTGTTGGGCAGCCATCTGCCACCACCATCTTCACTGACAGTCAGAGCGCATTGGCAGTTGCGCGGAACCCAGTGTTCCATGCTCGTACGAAGCACATTGAGGTGCACTACCATTATGTCAGGGAGAGACTCTCTGCAGGAGAGATCAGTTTGGCTTATGTGCCAACACAGGATAACCTTGCAGACCTTTTCACAAAGGCTCTGCCTCGTGAGAAGTTCGAAGCTTTTCGCAAAGCTTTGGGCTTACTCCCTTTTGTGGATTCATCCACATAGCTAGACACTTCCCTATACATGAGTGCTAGCTCTTGTTCATCGCATCACTCCAGGGGGGATTTGTTACCATATTATAGTAGTGATGTGTGTGAACACACTTAGGACCGCCGGGGCACTTTTTCCCTCACTAGGAGGTTTTTTCCCCCGTGCATTGTATATACGCCCATTATCTTCTAGGGCTTGTTATCTTTCATTTTTGGCACTCATAATACACTACTGTGTTGTGCTCAAGCTTCCTCATCTTCTTGAAGTTGTGTGTGCATTCCTGCAACCCTAATTCCAACAAATCCCAATCCAAAGAAGAACCAATCACCTCACCCCCACCACTGTTCATACCACCCCCAACCCCACAGCCCCATCCCCTCCACTACAACTTGCTTCCGTGACCAACCCCCGTCACCGTGAAGTATCCCAAGTTCTTTGGAAAACCCTTGGAGGATGTGAATGCTCACATCCTCCTGTTTGATAGTGCCTAGCATGTGAACATCCCCGGCCTAGTGGATCAAAATCTAAAGAAAGTCGCCTTCGTCTTGACGCTCCAAAAGAGTGTCGCTCTTTGGGTTGCTTAGTATGAATACGCCCACTTCCCCACTTATGATGCCATCCGTGATGCATTCCTTGAACGGTTTAGAGAAGACAAGACTTCTGTGAATATTCTTGATAAGCTATGCTGGATGAATTAAAAAAACTTGATGGGGGTGGAGAACTATCTCGCCAAATTTAGAAAGCTTGTTTGTAGATTGGATGCAACCAAATTGGCCCACGGTGGAGATCCTTAACTCGTACTTCATGAAGGGCCTCAACAGAAAAACTCAAACAAGCAGTAGCCGATCTTGCCACCATGATTTTGGGCGCAGCTGGTAGAATCAGCTCTGAGGGCCGCGTGTGTGCTGGTACAATACATCAAAACCAAAAGGGCAAGAGCAAGAGCAAAAAGAAGTCCAAAAGGTCCGCTTCCAAATCTTCAGATGAGGACGATGATTCTGATAACTCAACGGCAAGTGAGGAATTGAAGGAGGAGGAGGAAGATCATAAGGCATGGTCCAAGAGCAAGAATGTAAGATTCCTCCCTCCGGCTTTTGAGGTGTGTAGGTGTAAGAACCTCCCCTTCTGATCTTATAATTATTTCCCTCTCTAAAATTTTTTTTAAAAAAAGATCCTGTTTTACCCTGTTTTGGCCTAGAGAGAGAAAATATCTAGAGGGAGGTAATTTAAAATTGAGATATTTTTTAATATAAAAATCCTCCTAGTGTCTAAAATGGTTTCCCCTGAAACAGATATTCAAAAAGAAATTTCTAATGTGCAATTGGAATAAATTAAAATCAGGAAAAAAGGACCTTAGCCTAAGGGTCCAGGTTTTCTGAAATTTTTGAATTAAGGTTCCTATGGATCAATTAGATTAATCCAAATGTAGGGAGGAGATAAATGGAAGAATAAAAGAAAATCCCCCAAAAATGAGTAAATGCTCACATAAGATGAAGAGTTGACTAAGGACAAGGTTATTAGTTAAAAAAGAAAAGATATTTAGAAGAAATGATACATTTTTTACACCTCAGTGTGGGGAATTCCCCTCATGAAGGAGGTGCCAATTTCACATGTGTGGTTGAGTTTTAAACTCACAAATAATGAGATATTTTCATCTCTCCTCTCTCCTGCTTCAACTAGATCCAAAAAGTAAGCTAAACTGACCTAAAAATGGTCAAAAATTGACCAAACTGATGTGGAAAATTCTAGAATCAGTTTGCTTGGTTAGAGGCTCACTTTTTCCTATAAATGAAGCCTTCCCCTTTGTAAATGGTTAATAGTGTTTTATGTACTGTTACTCTACTCCTCCCCAGAGCCAAAAACAGTGAATTCATTGTGATGATTCATTTGTTTTTGACCATTTCCTCTTCAAAAGAATTGGTGGCCGCTCTTGTTGCAAACAAGAGTAGATCCCTCAAGCCATCAAGCCAAAGGAAAGCTCACAAAACTCCTAGTAAGTTAGAAATTCTACTTTTTCTTATTCTATCGATGTCACCCTCATATAGCCGCTGGATATAGCCGTTGGAAGCCCTGAATATCGAGAAGGCAAACACTCCACCAAGGGAAGCTCTAATCTATGATGAAGCCATCCCAATGATCCAGGTCAAGTTGGCCAGAATGGATATTGCAAAAGTGCTGCTCTCGTCGATGAAGGCTCAGGGGTTAACATCCTATCGGATGCAACATGCCGAATGCTCAGGTGAGCAAATGGGAGCCCGCTCCATTCACTATCAAAATGGCAGATCAATGCAGAGTGCAACCATTCGGACTAATCCATGAGCTCACCTTGGAAGTATCCGGATTCAGTTTCTAGATTATAGTAGTGGTGCTCCAGATGGAGGATATCAAAGGTGCTTACTCGACGGCAAACCGTGGCTCTGACAGGCACGGATCAGCACAGAGTCCCAACCACTCAAACTAATCCGCGAGCTCACGTTGGAAGTATCCGGATTCAGTTTCCAAATTGTAGTATCGGTGCTTTGGATGGAGGATATCAAAGGTGCTTACCCGATGCTTCTCGGTAGACCGTGGCTCTGGTAGGCACGGATCAAACAAGATTGGGATGTGGATATGATCACTATCGGGCATGGAAAGAAGAAAGTAAGAATTTCTATCCAGTAGATGGAAAGTGGAGAAACCATCTCAACCAAGAGTAGCTGAGGGAGTCAACATGCTGGAAGGGTTAGACCTCAATGAGGAGGAAGAGTATCTCTAGCAAAATGCAAACCTGATCAACCTGTTTGAGGTTGACGTACTTTGGATAATGGACAGATACTAGCCAAGCCCTCCACACAAGAGTGTCACCAGGGATCAATCTGATCTACAAAACACGGGGCAAAGTCCAGATGAAGCTAAAGATTTTTACGAGGCTCTGACCAATGATGGAAGTACACCGAGCTTACAATATATCATTACAATGGAAAAGGCTTTTGACAGGGACCTCAAGCACTCCAAGCAAGTGAAGGAAGATGAGTTGATGGAGATGAATCTAGAAATTTATGTTGACCCGAAGATGGTCCGGGTTAGTGCTAGGTCGGATGTTGAGTTTCGAGAGAAAGTTCAGGTGTTGCTCACGTCCTTTAAGGATGTGTTTGCACTACACCAAGATGAAAGGGATTGATCCATGGTTCTACCAACATCGGATCAATTTAAAGGAGGATGCCATCCCTATGTGGCAACAAAGGTACTAGATGAAACCCAAACTATGCCAAAAGGGTGAAAGAGGAACTGAACAAGTTGCTTTAAGTCATATTCTTATATCCGATTGATCGAGTGACATGGTTGTCCCCGATTGTGATTCTTATATCCGATTGATCCGGCGACATGGTTGTCCCCGATTGTGATTGTTCCAAAGAAAAACCAGAAGTTGCATGTAAGATTCCTCCTCAGCTTAAATAATAAAAAAGCTATTACCTCAATCCCCCAACAAATGCTTGATGACATGGACCAGCAAATGCAATCAATCCGTAAAGATATAAAGGCAGCCCAAGATAGGCAAAAGCAGTATGCAGTTAAGAAGAGATCAGAGAGAGAGTTTGAAGAATTAGATATGGTCTTCATTCGAGTACGACCAAAAAGAAGTTCTTTATCTTTAGGGAAGTACAAGAAGCTCTCTCCCAGATACTGTGGACCGTATGCTGTTATAAAGAAAGTAGGCGATCTAGCTTATAAACTTCTTCTGCCTCCCCATCTCAAGGTACATAATGTATTCCATGTCAGTTTGCTTAAGAAATATGTACCCAGCCCAAGTCACGTTGATGAATGAACAATTGATTTCTCCAACTCACGGCCAGATGGTACTCCAGCTTGAAGAAATCCTTGATGTTCGGGAGAAGGTTCTCAGGAGCAAAGTCCTCATAGAATTTTTAGTCAAGTGGAAGTTCTTCCCTCTAGAAGACGCCACCTGGGAGAAAGAAGAAGAGATGCAAAAAGATTACCCCCACTTTACAAGATGAGGATATCTCGCGTTTTTCGTATGGGAGAGGATGTAAGATTCCTCCTCAACCTGAATAATGAAAAAGCTTTCACCTCAATCCCCTGTAATCATTCCCTATTTTAGAATGCAAGAAAATATTAGTTTTCCTTGTTTTTGCCTAGAGAGAAGAAAAATTATAGAGAAAGGTAATTCAATATTGACATATTTTTAGATATAAAAGTTCTCCTAATATATAAAATATATTTCCCTGAAACAGAAGTTCAAAATAAATTCTCCAATGTGCATTAGGAATCAATTAAAAATGATATAAGGGACCTTAGCCTAAGGGTCTAGATTTTCAAAAAAAATTGGATTATGGTCCAATTAAGGTTCCTATGGGCCAATAGGATTAATCCAAGTGTTGGGATGAGAAAAATCCAATGAATAAAAGAAAATACCCAAAAATGAGTAAATGCTCACATAAGATGAAGAGTTGACTGAGTACAAGGTTTATTAGTTAAAAATTAAGAGATATTACTAAAAAAAGTTGAGATATTTTGGAGAAATTATGAATTTTTGATACCTTGGTAAGGAGAGGGAGACCTTTGAGGTAGGCGCCTTCTTTACATGTGTGGTAGGGTTTTTAATTCAAAAAAATTGTGATATTTTTATCTCTCCTCTCTCCTGGATCAAACTGGATCAAAAGGGGAGCAAAACTGGTCCACATCTTGTCCAAATTTAGTCAAACTAAAGCTGGAAAATTCTAAAACCTAGTTAGACTCAGTTAGTGGCCTCCCTCACCTATAAATAGACCCTCATTCTTTTGTATTATCATCTGTTTGCTATACCATGCCAGTATTATATTAAAATAATCATATTTTCTATTATCCCTTAAAAATCCTCTACTTTTGGGGAGCTTGGAGCTTCTCTCTCTCTTCAAAAACTCTTGGAGCTCTCTTCTCCACTTGCTAAACCAATTGATTGGTTAGGGGCTTCACTTCTAGAAAAAGAAGCAAGCTAATCTTTAAGTAAGAATGAATTTTATGATTTTTTGTTAAATTTTCTCAAATGACTTCTCTTCTCAACCCCTCTCAAGCTTGAGAAGTTTTCTAATTGGTTGTTTTAAATTCAAATCAAGCTTTTCCTAAGAATTTTAATGTGTAATCAAGAAAAAGTTAATCTTTATGCTTATTTAGAATGCTTTCTTATGTATATCTCTCTCTCCAAAAAGAATAGTCATTCCTATGGCTAATTCTTTAGCGAAAGAATGCTTCTTATTGATAAATTCTTAATTCAAAACCAAACTCTAAGCTTGTTAAAGTAGAGAATAAGAAAATGGTATTTTTATGCTTTTATGTTAACAAAATAATGGTTAATTCTTTTAGATTATTTATAAGTAGTTAAAAACTACTTTAATTGATTCTAAATGAGAAAGAGATAATCCTATCAATTTGGAAAAAGAGAAAATGGAAATAGCTTAATCTAGTAGAATAATCATAATTAAGTTTATGATTATGATTTAAATTTATAGTTCAAATTTAAGCTTAAGAATAGATCTTCTATCATATTTGCATTACAATGTTTTATTCTTTTAAGAAAAAATTAAAAATTATCAGTATTAGCAGCGAATCTATGGGGTAAAATTTTTAAAAAATAATACATATCTTATTTTATGCATAATGCTAAAAGAGGACTTCCTACCATATTCTAGGATTGGACATCCTATGCAAAAAGAATGATTTTTATCATATTCATGTGAAATAAATTTTTATTATTTATGCATAAATATTTAATTAAAAGAAAAGAGAAATTTTTGGTAAATTTATTTTATGCATAAGAAATTTTTAAATGATAAAAGAGGAATTCCCATGACATTTGGAATTCAATCATTTAAATACAAAAAGAGGAATTTTTGGCATATTTGAAATAATGGATAATTTTATTTAATTTTTTTAAAAAAAGAGAAATTTTAGATAAATTATTTTATGATAAAAGAGGAATTCCCATGACATTTGGAATTCAATCATTTAAATGCAAAAAGAGGAATTTTAAGCATATTCAAAAAAAGGATATTTGTATTTAATTAAAAGAAGAATTTTTATGGTATTTTAAGTAGAGAAAGTTTTAAATTAAATTTTGGTGAGAAAAGATGAATTTTCACCATAATTTCACCTAGAAAATTAGGGTTGATAATTAAATTGGTAGAAAGAATATTCTTAGATATTTTATGTAGATAAATCACCAAATTGATATTTAACCAGAATTAGATTATTAGAAGAAGAGTATTTTTATAAAAATCCAATATTCTCATATAGAACCAATTCTTAATCTATTATGGAATGAAATTCGTAAAGTTAGAATTTTCCTTACGGTTAGAAGTTCAGTAGATGTTTATATCTAAAGAAAATCCTTGGAATCAAAGTTAGAAGTAAACCGAATAATTCTGGTTAGACCACGACTATGAGAATGGTGGTGGCTAGTAAACTACTTGCCCATCTCTCGAATCTGAATCGAGCAAAAACCTTGTGACCAATTCTAATTCTTGACATAAAGAATAGACTACCGTTGAATTAGCATAGTTTTTCCTTAACCGAAATCACCAAGAATCTAGTTGTAAATTCAGTCAAATGATGGGTAGATTACCCTGATGAGAGGTCAATGATTCTCATTAAGAAAATTTGGATTAAGGGAAAAGGGTTTTGTGGAACCAATCTCGAACCGGGAATTCTACTTGCATAGAACCTCTGTTTTCTTTTAAAGAACTGTTTTATGCCAGAATGCTGGAGGAAGCATTTGGTATGTGTTTAACTAAGGAAACACTCGTATTTGCAATAGCTGGCGGGGAGTCATCTTGGGGTGTCACTCGCAGCAAAACCTATCGAGGTCTTGACCAGCCTCGGTATGTGTTTAACTAAGGAAAGACTCGTATTTGCAATAGCTGGTGGGGAGTCGTCCAGGGACGTCACTCGCAGCAAAACCTATCGAGGTCTTGACCAGCCTCGGTATGGTTTTAGTACCATGCGCTTCCGGTACAATGGGCGAGGACTGACAAAGTGGTCCCTGAGTGAAGTGCTAGGATACCTAAGTAGGATCCTAGAGGGTTCTAAGAACAAGTGATGCTCGCGGTTGCTAGGATACCGATGCGTACGTCGAGGAAGATACGCATGAACCGAAAGAATGACTTTTGTGAATGGAATTTTGATATTGGATCTCGTTGGTTGACCAGCTGGTCTTCAACGGAGAGTCTGGATGATATATTTTGTAAAACAATGGATTCAATATTTTGGAGAATTATGATCAGTAATACAATGATTTCATTGAAAGATTGTTTTAAAGATAGCCGAATCTGTTAAAATGACAATTTCATATTGGGTGGTGTGTAAGTAGTATGACTACCTTGAATTTTGCTTGAAACACTGGCTAGGGGGCCTAGGAACTCTTTTCCTCGATACCCGGGCAAAACAGAACCAAATTTTTATAAAGGAATCCCACCAATATAATTGTTGGGCGGTTGGCTAACCCATGGGCCGGTTGGTAGGCTGGATCGGGGGATTCCTGCGATACAAATAGTTACGATTAAGTTACGTTAGTTAGAATAAGTCCTAGGAAGGCCCTTGTTTTGTGGGAGGGAATCAACCGACTGTGCCTCGCTAAAGGAGGAAAAAAGCAGTAATTCTATGGATCAAGTGCAAGTATCTTCCTTGATCTGACCATGTGACTTTCGGGTTCGGTCGGATCAGTTTGGTTAAGACTTTGGTTAGTTAAGACTTTGACTTGTTAGCTCAATTCTCCCGTTAAATGATTTTCCTAGCGGAATCGCATGTGCCTTCCTGGCAAGGAAAGTTTTTTCGGGTTCGATTTCGGAGGAACCCCTGGGCTAGTCTCTTATCCGGATATCCGTGGGCAAGCCCCGAGTGTGGATCCCTGCCCCGCGTGACAGGCTGACGCTTCTTTTGCCACCAGCGCCCTCGAAGGGGGCATCGCCGCTGCGGAGGGGGCGAGGGTCTCACACTGCGGGTATGTGTGGATTACCGAAAACTGAGTACCACAACCATCTTCGATTCCTTTCCCCTACCGTTCACAGATTCCTTGCTTGATGTTGTAGCCGACCATGAAATGTACTCCTTCTCCTGGATGGATTCAGTGGCTACAATCAAGTTCAAATGACCCTGGAAGATTGGTAGAAAATAGCTATTATCACGGAATGAGGAGCCTTTGCATCTAATGTAATGACCTTCGGGCGCTCAAGAATGCTACCTCCACATTCCAGCCTCATTCCAGCGCATGGTCCACGAAATTTTTACCAATTTTTTGACCACTTTCATGTGGGTATTCATTGATGATTTCACTGTTTTTGGAAAATCATCTCAACATTTGCTGCACATGTAGTTGTGCCTGGCCAAGTGTCGAGTTTCCATATTGAGTCTGAATCCGGCTACGTGTGCCTTTGCTGTCCAAAGTGGTACACTTCTAGGCCACATCATCTCCAAGGAAGGCATTATAGTAGACCCGGCCAAGGTGGAGGTAATTTGATAAACTCTGATAAGGTCTGATCTCTCGACAAATGTGAAAGAGCTTAGAAGATTTTTGGGGTAGGTTAGATGGCATGGCCACATGCTTTGGTATTTGGCCCACCTCACTGTCCCCTTAAACCAATAAATGGTGCAAATCAAAGTGCCTTTGAGACCGAGCAGTCTTACAGCAGGCATATTTCAACTGGATAGAAGAATGCAACATCGTGTTCCAGAACCTCAAGCTAATGTTGTTCGAAGCACCTATCATCCAAGCCCCGAATTGGGAATTACCCTTTCATGTCTTCGTGTGACAGCGTTCTGATGCAGGAGGCCGAGAAGAAATGGTTTTGGCCAGTTTACTACGCCAGTCTCAAAGGCTCTCCGATGCCAAGCAGAACTACTCCACCACACACAGAGAAGCACTTGGCATGATCTACTTGGTCACCGAGTCTTGTCACTACTTACTGGGTAACAAGTTTGCCTTTCATGTGGATCACTCTGCCTTGCTGTATCTGGCGGATAAGTAGAGTTTGGCAGGCAAATTGGCAAGGTGGATGCTGATCCTCCAAGAGTGAGTTCACAATTGTGCACACCCCCGGAGCAAATTATACAGTGGCGGATTACCTATCTTGGCTGGGTCCGGAGAAGCCCTAAGGCGGAGTAGCGGATGACCTACTTGATGCCGCTGTTCACAGCTGACGTAGTGATCCCAATTCCCTAGACCTAGTATGATTAAATGTTAACATTTGTTGCCATAGGTCTGATGGAGGATAGCCTTTCCAGAGATTAGTGGAAGCGGATTGCCGGTCAAGTGATAATCGACCAGTTATACAAAAAGGGGATGATCAAATCCTCCGGTGGTGCATCCCACCAGATGAAGAGAAATTTATCCTCAGAGAAGCTCATCAAGGAATTAGTGGAAGACACTTTGCCGGAGAAGTAACCGCCTTCTCTTTCTTGAACCACCTGCTCTGCTCCCAACCATGGTGACCTTCAAACCTTCTCTAGCATCATCACCGATACCACTGACGTGCAGCAGTGGCTGGGAATCAAAGAGGCCAATCGCTTACAAAAGAGCAATACACACAAGAAGATGGGCCAGCTAAGCCTGCTGTTCCCTAGAGGTATAAGGCCTATGACAAGCCCAGCCCCAGTTGTCAGAGCTGAAGTACTTCCCCCTTGTGCGCCGGCACTACAGGAAGTACAAAACACTCCAGAAGTCCAGTAAGAGCAACCAACGCCTATCGCCCCATCGACATGGTGAGCTCAAGCACAAATGACAAGCCTCAACACCAAAATAGGGTGCACCCACTTAACCGCCATGGAATCCCAATTCAAATGAAAGATGGTGTTGGCCCCCCAAACCTCAAAAGAGAAGAAGAAGAGCACCCTGCTGGAACTGCGTTTTGCATAGTTACTTGAGCAACCCCTTCTTGTCCCTATCGCCCCGACACAATCCATTGTAGCCTCCACCACTAAGGGTTCCTCCATTGTTGCACCCATCGACATACCCATTGCCCAGATCTAGTCCCACATCAACCGCTTCCCCAAATCAATCGAGATCGAAAAGGGCATCTGGACTGACCTCCCTGAAGTCTTGTAGGATAAGCTGAGCCATCTTTGGGACCAGCTCACATGAATGAGCTTTGCCTAATCCTCACCAGCCAATGCAAGCAACCAGTTGACCTGGCACAATGATGATGACTTAGATGATGAAGCCAATGCCCAGTCCGGTGCACCGAATCGAATGGCCACCCCTCTCAGTGCCTTGCACACTCCAAATCAGCCTCCACCCCCGCAAGCTTCCACCTCTGACACACATGATGACCTCCTCGCAAACATGGATGAGCTAGAGTAAGAGCTCGCCTAGTATAAAGTGTAGAAGGCCAAACTTGTAGGTAAGAGGCCTATCCAAGACCTGGCCGAGCTTGTAGGTAAGAGGCCTATCCAAGACCTGGCCGAGCCGAACCTTGGGCCAACTATCGACATGGGAAACCTACAACTAGCTATGGTGCCTTACTCCGGAAGTTCCTCCTCTAAAGAAGAATCGACGAATCATGTTATGGCTCTCCAGGAAAACTATGACGAGCTCCATGATTGAATGGTCGCTATGAAGATTTCCTACAAAGAGTAGCAGCAACGCAACAAGACAGGAAATGATGAGATGCTCGCTCACATCAAGGAACTCAAAGGCTAGGGCGCCCATAAGAAACCAGCCACTCGGCGGCAAAAGAACATCCGTGTTCTGCAAACCCAAACTTGTGGAAGTCATCTCCCAAAAGTCATCCCTCGGAATTCCTCTCGCGGAAGTTGTTCTTTCATCTTCTGCCTTCCGGATCCATTCTTTTGCATCAAAGGCCCCAATGTACCTACCACTAGGTTCAGAAATCTGGTCACTAAGATTGTCGAGGCGGAGTCACTAGGCAAGCCTCTACCGGTTGTAATCACAACTCTTCCAGATGAGTTAGATGCTAAGGAGTATCTAACATGGTGCCAATCTCTAGGTAATTGCCATAAATGTTTTTTTTTTTAAAAGAAGCTAAGGAGTAGGTAACATTTTGGAAGAATGCAAGTTTCCGGGTTTGAGTCGTTGGATTGGTAATCCCACCCACCTGGCATGCCAAGTGTTGGCCGTGGACTAGCCAGACTACTGCAGTTGGGACCACCGCCCTGCCATCAAGCTGAATGTTAGTGCTACCGAATGTCATAGCCCACCAGATGACAGCTGACACCAATTATCATAGAGCTGGCTCTCCCTTAATACCCAGTTGGCGCACTATCACTGGGAATTATAGTACCAATGGATACTACAAGTCGTATAAAAGGATGTAACGTGAACTTTACAAGGCTGGTTGCCAATTGTATCATATTTTCTCTTTGGAATAAAGTAAGACTATTCTTCTGTTCACTCTGTAAATGTGTCGTTCCATCATGTCTCTATGTGTCGTTCCATTATGTCTCTATATATTCATTTCTATTTGCGTATTATGTCTATGGAGTTATATCTTAAACAGCCATTGGGATATGGAGGGCTTTTGGCATCATTGAAGAGGCAAAAGAGGCTCCTCTTCGAGGAGAAGTTGCCATCTTTATTGCAAATTTAGGGTAGAAAGAGAAGGCCAAGATGATAGTTGAGGTCTAAAATGCCTTCATTAATTATTGCTTTTGTTCAACATCTCGTAGGTATTTCTCATAATATGCTCAAGTATTGTAATTTTGCTTTGAAATATAATGGAAGTTGCATCTCTCTATGATGTCTTTGTGAAGAAGTAGCAATGATAGTGGCCCATGGAAGTAAACAACATTGTGTACACACATACTTTCATGTATTGTTACATGTGTTCAACATCTCTTAAGTGTTTGTCATAATATGATGTAGTCTTGAAAATTTGCTTTGGAATATAATGGAAGTTTTAGATCATAATATGGTGTCTTTGTAAAGGCATTGCAATGATATTGTCCCATGGTATCTAGTGCTCAATATCTCATAGGTGTGCATACGTTCTTGGAATGTATTAAACAATATTGAAAGTTTTAATGTTGTCCGATGTGTTCTTAAAGAGCGAGATAGTAGAGATAGTAAAGAGAAAAAGAGAGAGTGTGTAAGGGAGAGAAGAGCAAGATAGTAGAGAGAGAAATCTTGAGTAGACGAAGACAATAAGAGTAGAGAGAGAAACCGCTCACCTCAAAACCAAAAAGCTCTCGCTCACGCCAAAAAAAACACACCTGAGTAAGGGTATTTCCTTCTCTTTCCCTCTTTGATTTTGGAGAAACACCTTTGGTAGCTATGATTTTTGAGCAACACCTTGGGTAGCCATGAGAACACCTTTGGTGGCTATGATTTTGGAGAATCACCTTGGGTATCTATGAGAGCTACAGGCAGGTAGGGAAGTTACTATCTCATATTGAGGCATCCTCTTGGTGGGTGAAGGAAGAAGACCATATGGTGTGCAGATAACTATGTTGACTACGTTTTTGTACATTTCAATGTGATTTCGGCACATTTTAGGCTCTGCAAGATTTTCATAACTTACTCTGTGAAAGTGTCGATTTTGACTATATGTACCCAATTCCTATTTGAAGCAAAGTTGTAGCAAAAAAATGGTTGCATGACAGTCTATGCAGAGAATCTAAGTGTTGCAAGTGGATGTATATGTATGTGACTAGTTCACATACATTGGCATTATAACAGGTTTACAGTACCACTATTGAAGGTTGAAGGTTTGTTATAAGTGCAGAAGGTTTTTTTATAAGCACTATTTGGTAAGGGGTTTGCAAGTAAAGAAGTTTAGCAGTCTATCATAGATTGTAAGTAAGAAGCTAGATAAGAATAACTACCAAGCATGGAAGCTCAGGATGACCAATTTTCTTACAGAAAAAGGATGTTGGGAGTTCATCTTCACAGGTGATGAAAAGGAGTGAGATATTGATGAAGAAAATCCTACCCCTTAATAACAAGTGCAGGTTGACGACAGAGTCAGTCTATGATTATGTATATACAGAATGCACAAATGAGACACAAATGCCTAAGGAGACTTGGGCACCTTGGTGAAGATGTATAGCACAAACACCCAAGCTCAGGAGGCTTGGGCACCTTGGTGAAGATGTATAGCACAAACAACCAAGCTCAGAAGATGCAGCTGAGCTATATAATTTGACCACAGGAAGCTGAGTATAAATGATTACACAATGAAGGTTAAAGGACTTGAAAATTCCTTTGCTTCTATTGGATCACCAGTAAATGATGATGATATGGTTTTGGTGACCTTAAATGGTCTCGGCAAAGAATACAACCAATTTTAGACCTCCATTGGATTCCGAGAGAACTTTCTTGATTTTTAGAAATGATTGCTCTCCTCATCCTTGAAGAGATGAATATTGGGGGAGGTTGATCCTATGGAAATGCAAATGAACAAGCCCTCTACTCAGAAACAAAAAGAGGTAGAGATAATCATCATCTAGGGGTTGAGGTAGAGGTACTTTTTTGGAAATAAAAATCATGAGTATCAACAACAATAGGAATTAAATGTATAAACAAGTGGAAGAGGTCAGTCTAAAGGCAAGGGGAGACAGAGAGGGTAAGGTGGTTGTTTGGCAATAAAGAAATCGGAGTACAGATGGCATAGAGTGCTATTACTATGGCAAACCAGGGCACATGGCAAAGAGGGTAAGGTGGTTGGTAATAAAGAAATTGGAGTATAGATAGCATAGAGTGCTATTACTATGGCAAACCATGGCAAAGGACCACTATAAAAAGTAGAATAATGTCAAAAGTGGAAAGTTACATAGCAAGGCAACTATTCATCATTAAATAAGAGGGTGGTGATGACAGAAGTGAGAAGTTGTTTGTGATGACAGAAGTGAGAAGTTGTTTGTGATGCAGCATATGCTCAATTCCATGATAGGATATGTCAGGATCGGGAGATATTTGGTATGTGGATTCTAGCACGTCTGACCACATGACCAATCATGGTGAGTAGTTTGGAGATATGCATCATTAAGAAAGAGGGTGGTGATGACAGAAGAGAGCAGTTGTTTGTGATGCAGTGCACATGCTCAATTACATGATAAGAGATGTATTAGGATCGAGAGATATTTGGAATGTGGATTTTGGCGCCTCTAACCACATGACCAATCATGGTGAGCAATTAAGAGATATGAAAAAATTTAAAAAACCACAATATGTGGAAACATGTAATAATATTGTGCATCCCATTGTGCATGTTGGTAAAGTGTAATTTGTCTATGTAGGATGGAAAAATGACATACTTGGTAGATATATTTTATGTTTCAACAAATATTATAAAGAACCTAGTTTATGTTAGACACATAAGTGAGGTCCAATCCTTAAGAGTGTTTTATGGAAGACTTCAAAAATCAGTGCAGCTTAGTTACAAAATCAGTGCAGCTTAGTTACAAAGGGTAACTAAAATGCCAGGATGTTTACTTTAAATGTGAATATGTCTGACGTGAAGGAAGCTATGTTTGGGCATGGGATAAGTGTCATTGAAGATATTCATATGGCACAAGCATATTCGTCATGTGAATATACAACGACTGAAGTCTATGCATGCCAAAAATATTGATATAAGTTTCCCAAAGTTTAAGGTTGATGGTATGCATAAAATATGTGAAGCATGCCAAGTTGGTAGGTAGGACAAACATGATTTCTCACATGAAAAGCACGTCAATGTAAGGCCATTGGAGGTTATCCATTTGGATGTATGGGGATTGACCAAGACTACAAACAATTATGCAAGTTGCAAGTATTATGTTACATTCATTGATGATCACACTAGGAAAGTGTGGGTTTATTTCATCATGAAGGAGAAAAGTGACGTGTCTAGTGTCTTTGATGAGCAAAGCCACTAGAGTCCTCATCAAAAATCTGAGCAAAGCCTTAATGAGAGGAGCTTAGCATTTTGTTAGTGGTTACTCCTAGTGAAAGGAGAATTAAGACTATTTGAGGACATCCAATGATTTAGGTGTCTATAGGTTTATGAGAGTTAGATACCTTGCTGATAGATTAAGATATAATGGATATACAGCCCATCATTGTACATACACAGTTAAAGTAATATAGGAGCTAGAGCCCACTTGTTTTCAGTAGGCACTTGGAAATAAAAAATGGAAAGATGCCATGAATAAGGAGATGGCAGCATTGGATGCAAAGCAACATGGGAGCTAGAAGGAAAAGAAGATAATTGGATGTAAGGTATATATAAGGTCAAGCATAACATGTATAAGGCAAGAGTGGTTGCCAAAGATTATGTGCACACTTATGGAATTAACTATGGGGAGACATTCAACTCAATTACAAGAATGACAAAGTGTCATTTTGTTGTGGCTATAGCAAAGGGTTGGTCTTTACACATCAGATGGATGTAAAGAATGCTTTCTTACATGGTAGCTTGCAAGAAGAAGTATACGTGATACAACCACTGGGGTATGAGAGTGATGCAAACCCAAATTTTGTGTGCAAGTTACGCAAAGCCTTGTATGTCTTGAAGCAAGCACCCAGAGCATGGTCAAACAAGATCGAGGAGTATCTAGTTACTATTAGATTTTAGATATCGAATGCAAATTTTTCACTTTATGTGAAAAAGATAGAGAGATCATGCAATTAGTTATTTATGTAGATAACTTGATTATCATTAGTGATAATGATTCTAACATACATGATGTCAAGATGCTTTTGAAGTAAGAGTTTGAGATGAAGGATTTGGATGAGCTACGTTATTTCTTGGGTGTCACGTCGTCATAGCATTTTGTTGTTATAGAGGTAGTATATCATACTTAGACATGTTGCCCATGTATGATAAGGTAGTAAGCCTATTTCAATGCTATTGAAGCAGAACACAAAGCTTTTTGCACAGATACATGTGAGCTTTTGGAGGACCCCATATATACAAGTGCATAGTGGGTAGCTTGATCTACATGATCATTACTAGGCCATATTTAAGCTATGCTATTGGACTTGTGAGTCAGTTTATACAAGCCCCCAGAAAGCCACACTTAGATATGGCCAAACGAATTCTTAGGTATATAAAGTCCATAGTTAGCTATAGACTTTTCTATGAGGCTGGCATAGAGAAGATAGAGCTACATTGTCCACATATTGATTGGGTTGGTAGTCCCACAGATAGGAGATCTACTAGTGGCTTTATGATTTCTTTTGGGAGTGTTGTTGTGAGCTCAATTAAGCAACAGGAAACAGCTAACAGTTTCCTTGTCGCGTAGTACTACACAGAGGTAGATTACAGGGGTGTTGTTATGGCAGTTTGTGAGGTAGCTTGGATTTAGAAGTTACTTGGTGATATGGGTGAGCCCATGGATAGGGCAATTGTCATTTATTGTAATAGCATGAGTAGCATATAGCTAGCCAGTAACCCACTATACCATGATGTTAGAATGAAGCACATTGAGGTGAATTATCACTTTATGAGAGAGAGGTTCTAGAAGAGGTGATGTAGTATTGTTGGACACTCACCCCCAGGTTAGACTCATGAGAGACTTGTAATACCACCATTTATGCCAAGAAGTAGCATGGTTGTCCCTTCACCAAGAACGGTTGTCATGCCTCAACCAAGACCGCCACTTAGTATGCCATTCATACCGCATGTAGTATCGAACCCTCTAGTTCCACAAGGATCTTTAATGTCTCCTCTCATACCAGTGGGGATATCTCCATAAATGCTAGCCTTTGCCGAATCTATGTGAAGAGATTTAAGAACAATAATGAAACCTGTTGTTCCTAGAGAGAACCTCGGGAACTATTTCGATCCAAGGCCCAACAAGTTCAAAGACTCATGAACAAGTGCGATGGTAAATACAACGGTACACAGAATGCTCTGGATCATTTACAAGTCTTTGAGAAAATGTGCAAAGGAGTAGGTGTGACTTAGTATATATCAGTACAAAAAAATAGGTAGCTAACATCTTCATGAAGGCATTGGGCACAAAGAATCCCATAAGGTTTAGGAGATTACTTGGAGTAAAGTGTGTGGAGTTGAGCTAAAGGGGGAGTGTTAGTATCGAGCTCAACTAGTACTGCAAACATTGATGACCTGCCTAGGTGATAGCTTCCGCACTCATGGTTGGTGAGATTATGGTTGATATGTCACAAGTGTTGGATGATAGTCTGTGTGACATCCATATTTGGATTATCAGAGTATGGCATAGTTATAGTGCTAGCTCATATAGTCTGATACTTTCCCTCATAGTATGTGCTCTTATCTCTTTAGTTTATGGTTGTAGAGAAGAGAAGAAGATAGAAGAAAATTCATCCATCCACCTCTCTTGTGTCTTGCTCTCTCTTGTGTATGTGTGCTTGCTTGTAAGGAACTCAAGCTCTCCCACTCCCTCGCATTCTCTTTATGACTCTCATGTCTCTCATGTATAACTCACATGTTTTTTCGTAGGACTGTGAGCTCACGTATCCTAACCTAAGATCTCATTTTTATGCCTGGTTTTTGGAGTTTTTTGAGGTTCTTTTGGACTTGATGGAAGATGATCCTAGTTAATGGTGGTTATGCAAGTACTTAAGTATTTTTTATTGGTTTTGCATGCTTCTAAGCTACCAATTCAAACAATGCATGAATAAAAATTAACTATCTGAGTCCAATACACACCTAATGGAGCTTAATGCTTATGTTTTTTAAGTGGATTCCAGTCCTCATCACAATTGCTAAGCTATTCCTTGGCTCAATGCAACAAGATCAAAGCTATTTGAGCTCCAATATCATGTAAATCACCAATGAAATCAAGGTTTTACCCTTCTAAGAGATGAAACTAGATTACCCTAATGCAAATCAATCTCAAAGAAAAATAGAAAACAACAAACAAAACACATCATTAGACTCCAAAACTGTATGTTTTTTGGAGCGTGACCTTCTACTAATCAACACCATATGTTTTTTGGAGTGTGACCTCCTACTAATCAACACCGCTGGGCAATCTTGGGTAATCCCAATAGCTTGGAGAATGGATGGATGAAGCTAAGCCCTAGGCTAGCTCTTTGCAAACAATGCCAATTATGTTTAAGTCTAGAGATTACCTTAGCCTTGCTAAAGCATGTGTCATTAGTCCTTGCCTTAGAACCTTAATTGCAACTTCTCAATGTGGGTGAGCTAGCTCGTGCATCACATCCTCACTCTATTGGTCACATCAAAATGCTCCTTGTCGATGGGGTTAAGGGAGAACTCTCTTTGCCTAGATGGAAGTAAATGTTCCTTTACAATGGTTCTCTCTTACACAAAAGGAGAGGGAAGAAGAAGCTAATCGATGAGGGAAACCTCTAAGCAAACCTATTCAAGCAAGCAGCCATCTAGCATGCAAGAATCCATCAACATACAAGCAAGCAACAGTAGAGAAGAGAAGATCTCACAAGTATTATGTTTTGTAAGGTAATGATTGTGTCTTTCTTATTGTCAAAAATGATTTATATACAAGTGACTAGTTTTCACAATAGGCCAACCAAACTTAAAAATGGTGCCGCCTCTATTACTAGTCTTAAGCAAGTATGTACCCATCCTATCATAACCTATCGTAAGGCAATTCACCATCTTTCTTGTATTTCATAAGATGGTATTAGGATATATAAAGTAGCCTTACCATGTGCTTTTAACATTTAAAAAAAAACTTGCTTAAGGCTAATAGTGGCCATGGATAATCTTTAAGTTATGGCTAGACAAGTGTGAGCACTATCCATCTGTATCAAGGTAATCTTTACATTAAGAAATAACCATTCCCCTTGTAATAGAATACCTATGAGTCTCTTCCTCTTCTCCCTACTCTCTTGCTTTCTTATGTTTTATTAGAATCATGCTTGCTTGAATAGGTTTGTGATTGTAGGTTTCTTCCTTGCATGAGCTTCCCTCTTTTTATCCACCTCTTTTGATTGAGAACCACCATAAGGGAAACCCTCTTCTTGCATCCATCTAGGTGAATAGAGATGTTCCTCCACACATGTGGCTATGGAAGTTCTCCGGTGTGACAAAATGGAGTGAGGATGCAGATGACAGTGGACTAGCACACCCACACCCGAGAAGTTTCTCTTCTTGTAACTCTAAGGCAAAGCTCTTAATGACACTTGTTTTGAAAAAGGCAAGGTAAACTCTTGACTTGAACAATGACCTTGGGCGACCTTTTTTGTATGCAAGAGGAGAGTGGCTTATCAAGCCATGTGATATAAACAAAATTATTAGTTTTTGTTCACTTGCTTGGAAATATTTTGAGAAGAATATCTTGTAGTAAAAGCTAGAATAAAGATAAAAGAAGGCTTTATAAAGCTTGAACTTTTTTTCTTTTTATGTTTTTGCAACAAGAAACCATAAAGCTTCTTAGCTAACTCTAATTACTTGGAATCTAAACCAAGAAGACTCTATAAATCTTGAACTTTTTGTCTTTTTATAGTTTTACAAGCAACCATAAATCTTATTAGCTAACTCTAATTAGTTGGAATCTAAACCAAGAGGTCAGAGGGGACAAGGGAGAGAATGATGCGAGCAAAGGATGCACCTACAGAAAGATCAAAGGGAAAGAGAAATTTATATCATTACCAAAGGAAGAAAGGGAGGAAACTATAGTAAGATTAGAGGGAAAGATGCATGTGTGTTACAAGATCAAAGGTTGAAATGATAGCATGTGAAACAAGATTAGAGGGAGGGAGGTACTAGAAAGGAGAGAGGGATGGAGGAGTTGTGGGGTGTGAGGAGAGCGGACAATACATTTGAAGTTTAAATTTTTAGGCAAGACAACAGAGAACAAAATTGAAGTTTGAATGTGGGAGGGTTTCCAAAAAGTGGCAAGAGAATCTACTTCTTAAAATATTGTCCCACATGTATTCATTATAAAAAATATTATGGCCAAATATCAGTTCTTCCCCTAACTTGAATAGCTTAACTTACTAATTATTCATTTCAAAGGGACCTCCTCCCTTAATGTGAGGGTAATTTATCCCTTGTGAAAAGGCCTTTAAATGACTTTTAAGTGTCAAAAGTCAAAATAGCTCTTAACAATGCCTAAAACAAGCACTTATGAGCTCAGACACCTCTTACAAGGTATTTTTAGCTCTTTTAAGCTTTTAAATACCTCTTGTAAAATCTTTTAAGATCATAGGAGCTTGTATGATATTTTGAAAACCTGGGTAGCTTCTATAAGGTCTTTTGAGCTCTCCCCATCTTCATTTGGTGGATCTTGCATTTGTAACTCGGACTCTTATTCTTTTTTAATGTTGTTGTTGTATCTTTAGCTCGTTGCCCCTTGCCTTATGAGATCTATTCTTCTTATCTATTAACTTGGAATCTCCATGGCTTGATACTTATGTGTAGCTACGTTATAGCTAGTGTCACTTACTCTAGAAAATACAATTATATGTTGGCGACGATGGGGTTAACAAGGAAAGGCATCGATAATAAGCTTCATTCCTTAAAACAAGTTTTTTATCACCAGAAAGGCATAACCTTAATGAGAGCTATTAAAAATATTGCACCCCTTTAGGTGTTGAGCTTGAATGAATTAGTTAGTAAAGGTAGGTTAGGCCTTCCATAGCCACATAAAGAGGTATAAAGTTAAAAAACACCCTTTTATGTAGTGCCTCTCAAGATCTTGAAAAAACATCGAGCATAAATTATGTAGGTATATGGATAAAGGTTAGGACTTCCATAGCCACACAAAGAGGTATAGAGTAAAAAGCACCCTAATCTAATGCCAACCTTGAGAAAACATTAAGCCCAAATTATGTAGGTTTATGGACAAAGGCATGTAATTTTTTGTTAGAAAGTGTATAGCATGTGTGAGAGAGAAACATGGGTTGTGAAGTATAATTATAAGGATGAGCTACACAAATTCGATCATTAATTTATAATTAGTATAAATGCTCAATATATCATAATCATATTACCCATGCTTATAGCTTATACTTTATGAAGTTATTGTAGCTTTGAAAGAGATGATGTTGTAGAAGGTCAATACTCTTTAATTATGGTTAGTATAAATGCTTAATATATCATAATCATATTACCCATGCTTATAGATTATACTTTATGAAGTTATTTTAGCTTTGAAAGAGATGATGTATTATAAAGAAGGTCAATACTTTTTAATTATCGATCGGTATATGTGTCAATGTTATGTAACAAAATAGATGTACTTACATTTCTAGCACATGTAAGAGACATAATGAAGATATGTTGATTCTATATGTACACGGTAAAAGAAACCTAATCCTAGAAGCTCATGAAATAATCAATAATAAGTGTTCATTTCATCTTTAAAAAAGGCCACTCCTATAATAAAACTTAAAAGAATTCTTGTTGAAGGATGTCTAGGGTGAAGTTAAAACAACATGTGAGGACATATGAGTAAAGTGAGAGTCATCATTAGAAAAAGACAAACAATTATTTAAGGTTATGCTTCCAATAAATTTGGTTAAACTTTGATCATTTTCTTTCTCCAATTTCCACATAGAGGACGTCATGTGATCTAATGTTAGTAGGTAGTATTTCACTTTATCAATCATTTAAGGTGTTAATCACTCAAAGAACTAGTTTGGAACACATATTTTATGCTCTAACTTTTTTGGAAGAATAGATCTTGAGTGCAATCCATGTGTTTCATTCTTAGTAAATGTTTTGAATTGTAAGTCGAGTTGTTTTCTCTCGATATAGAGATGTGGTTGTTCCCTCTTTGGAAAACCTCAAGAGTTTAATACATTTTCATAGGTTGAAAAACATGCCAATTATGATTAGCATACTATGAGTTCTTATTGTAGATTAGCCTTTACAGTTGTTGTGGATCTAATATATAACAAATCAAGTCATGTTCTTATTAAAAGAACAGTTGTGCACTCAAGCAATCCATCCTAATGTCATGTGTCCTTTTACTATGCTTGTGTTGAATTGTTTGTATGTGTGTGTCTAGTGACAAGATGATACAAACTACACAAGGATGTGACCAAGATGATCAGACAATATATTCAAGGATGTGACCAATGAACATGATGTGCAAGTTGACATGCATGCCAACCTTTAAAGGTTGGTTAGAAGTACAAGGCCCAAAAAGTACAAATGAATTTACAATGAAGAAAATGGTTGCCCATTGGCATGGTTGAGTTACTAAAGCACCGACCTTGTGCTTGTAACTTCCAAATTTTTTAATGTAGCGTTGTGTGTAATGTTTATTTAGGAGTAGTTATCTAAAGTGCACACTTTACAAGATCTTTTTGACATTATAGTCAAGACCACAACGTAGATGAATTTGGCACCTTTGAGTAGCAACAATGTGAGTTTAACTTCAACTAATTTATTGGAGGTAATAGTGAGGCTTATACCCTTTTTTGGGGGGCAAGGGGTGGGGGGAGGGGGGGAATGTTCCCACAGAACCCTAATGTCCAAAATCAAGTCCACTTTTGGGGGGCCTACTTGTAAGAATTTTTCAATGCACACAATGGGATGGAGAAAAGTACTTGGAAAAATCGGTGTGGGTGAAATGACATTTTGACGCTAGACATCAATATTGCTATTACAACCTTGAGATGATACATTTCTAGCGACTAAGGTGCTAGTAGGAATGTTTCAATTTTGTGTGGCCACTCTAACACCACAGTGGCCACATGACCATTTCCATTCACAAGCACTTCAGTGCTTGTAAAAACAAGCTCTTAAGTTGGATTCATAAGATTCTGGGTGAAAACCTTCCTAGGCCACATGACAAATTTTCTAATAGCAAAGTGGTCATGAGTATTGCCATTTGCAAGCGCTTCAATGGTTGCAAAACAAGCTCTTACGATGGATTCACAAGATTTTGGGTGAAACCTAGGAGGTCAGATATAGTTAGGTATGTTTCACTTTGTTTAAAAAGTGAGACTTTAACCTCTATGTTTTCACACTAAGACTTTTCCCTTCTAAGACTTTAATCTCCATAAGTTGGTTTTCACACTAAGAATTTTACCTTTTGGATAAAAGCCATTTGTGAGAATATATATGTATCTGGGTTGAATAGGTGTCACCAAAACATCAAGCATTTCAAGTCAATGCTTTTGGGGGGGTGGGGGGGAACCATGCTAAGATGAAGGTAAGCCTATTGCACATATGTTTGAGAATGTAGCGCTTCAATGGTGAAAGGAAAGGCTTTATGGTGGCTATGTGATATTATTCATGGAAAACTCACAAACTACATACAACAGACTCATAACATTCTTATTTCCATCCATAAAATTAATTTCTCACTTTTAAAAAAGTAGAAAACTTAATGCATTCTTGTTATAAGTTAAAAAACAGCATTTTTCAGAAAACAAATTGGAAAAGTTTAGGTCATATGTTTGTTGAAAAGAATGGGATTTGAGAAAAGATTATATATGCATTATGTAAAGTTCGATGTGACATGGGCATTTTGGCTAATGATATGGAGAGAAGTTATGGGACTTTGCACTAAAATGTTGGGATTATAACTAGGGTATATAACTTTTGTCCCTTGAAAATCAAAACAATAACAAATTTTGATGGGATTTTTAAAATTTAGTCATGAAAAATAAACTACAGACCCTTTTTTTTAAAAAATAACCGGGATGAGTTGTTTGGTATTTTTCAAAAAAAGGAACTCCATTACATCATATCAAGAATTAGAGAGTATTGTTTGATTTTTTAAGGACCTTAAAAAAAGGGTCAAAAAATGTGTGTGTGTGTGTGTGTACACTACATTCTAGTGTTTTTTTGACACGTAAGCTAGAATTTCACCAATAAAATATGAGCTAAAAACTAGTAAAATGCCCCATAAAAATTCAAGCATGGGACTTGGGGCATTGGGTTTTGTAATTGACAATCCAAAGAAAACTAGGGGCAAAATAGAGGCCAGGGTGGTAAGGTAGCTACAATGATGAATGATAGGTATTAGCGTTAGAAGACAAGTCCTAGCCATGGGGGATAAAGTGCCTCATTGCTCAAGGCTCAAGTTGAAAATGGAATCATGGTTCTTCTAGCCGCCCTATGCTAGAGGTCAAAAAAAAGCCTCCTCCATTACTTTATAAAAGTGCCCATTATGATTAAATGCAAGTGCCATGGAAAAGAAAAACGTCACCACCTAGGGCCGTGGAGGCTAGGTCGTAGGCCCTTTGTATTATATGCCCATGGGGGCCCCCAAAAAAAAAAAAAAAAAAGCGGGGGCGGTGTGCATCAGTCTAGAGAGAGTGGTGACGATTATGGTGTGTAAATTAAAAAATACTTATTTAGTTTGATATTTCCACGCGTCTAAAGGCAAGCACTCAAAGCCATGGCAAAATATATATTTTAATGCAAAATGATGTTATTATATTAGTATCAATGAAATATACATCACCCACAGGTTAGACTTGTATTTATAAATAACAATATATATATATTAAATAACCAATGCAGGAAGGGACTTGTATTTGGACTCTTTTGGCGCCTTATCACGAGGCTTGAGCGTACCCACGTTTATTTTTTAAAAAAAGGCATAAACATTTTTTTAAAATAAGACAAAAATGGCATACACTCATACACAGATGTATAATTAGATGGTCGTGGACTTGGTAAAACTTGGACTCTTTAATTCGTTAGTTTATTTAATTGCACGTTGAAATATACCATCTAGTACACGAGAGGTGAAAATTTATAGTAGAATGGTACAGTTATTCCAGAAGTGAAAAAAATTTAATACAAAAAGGTACATTTGTTCAAGAAGTGAAAAATATATATTAGAAACGTACATTCACTCTAAAAAGTACGCCGCGAGACCGTAAAGTTTAAACCCACGGGATACTCCCCAAAAAAACAATTATAATTTAATGCCTTAACTGATTTGATATGGTGATTTTTTTAATGCGAGGAGTGTATATTCTATTCATATGGAATAGGTTTTCAGCCTTTGTTTTGACCGTGGACTCCAATAAGTTAATCTGATAAGGTTGAGGACAATTTTTTAAAAAATCTGATAAGGTTGAGGACTCGAATAAGTTAATCTGATAAGGTTGAGGACAATTTTTAAAAAATAAAGAATGCGCCGCAAGAGGCATTAAATTAGATGGCAAAGTGGATAATAATGATACTTTTTTAATACAAAAGAGATTATTATATTAGTATCAATGAGAGATACATCACCTAGACAAGCTAGGACATACCTATTTTTGTAGTCTTCAATATCTTTCTTCTTCCTCTAGAATTGATGAAGTCTTCTTTAGCTAGCAGGCCTCGTGGGGCACGTTGGTGCCCCTCACTCTAAGAGTCTTGGTTGATTGTAATTCCACACTTTCTGATCACCTTCTTTTGAAGTGGAGCTAGGCTATTAATGATGGGGCTGACATAGATCTTTCTCATTTCCCAACAAGCAAACTGAGAGTGGATAATTTGCTCCTAAAGGACCCACTCGTTGTGGAGTATACATAAGAAGCAATTAGAAAACTTTAAAGGAGGAAAGGGGGCTTATGGTTCCTGGAGGCAGTTTGCTAATGAAATGTAGGGGATTATTAGAGTTGTGGGTAAATTGAGGGTTGAGGAAAGGAGAGGAGAGAGAAGGAAGTGGACTACCTTGTTAGAGGAACTTATGGTGAAGAGACAAACCATAGATTTGGATGTTGCTAATACATCTTTGTATTTTAAGTGCCAGGCTAGTATTAAGGAGGAGGAGGATAGATGTTATAGAGAACATGAGAATTGGGCTAAATGGAATCTGTTCAATAACAAAGAAAACTAGATAATAGGCTATTTAAACTCCCAAAGAAGAAGAGTGATAGTGAGATTGTGGAAAGCATTCTGGATGAAGATGGGACCCCTTTGAATGATACGAACACTCTTGCTTTGAAATGGGTTAAATTTATGGGATCTACTCTTAGTCTGAAGGAGGATTGTTCTTTGAGGAGATTTCAAGCTGAAGATAGGTTGTTGGGTCTACTGAGACAAATGGTGGAGTCAGATAAAGCTAGATGGTTAGAAAGAGACATTGAGGTGTGCCTTGCTTAAGCTAGGGAGGGAGAAAGTCCCGGGTTGGGATGGCTTATCTACATAGTTCTTCATAGCCTTTTGGCCTTCCTTGAAAGAGGTTATGGGTGATATTTGTAAGAAAGCCTTCAACTCAGGGCTTTAGGATAAGGTTTTTAAAGAAGGGCTTGTAAAGCTCATTCTAAAACAAACTGCTTGCAACAGGTTTGGTCATTGGAGGCCCATTACTTTGTTACTGCACTTACATTCTATCTTGGGGAGAATATTCTAAAGTGTTGCTAAATGGAAGAGTGGTAGGGGGTTTAAGATCAAGAGATCAGTGGTCAGACAAGGCTGTCCATTAGCACCCTTGCTGTTTTTACATTGTTACTTTGTTACTACACCATTACTTTGTTACTGCATTTACATTCTATCTTGGGGAGAATATTCTAAAGTGTTGCTAAATGGAAGAGTGGTAGGGGGGTTTAAGATCAAGAGATCAGTGGTCAGACAAGGCTGTCCATTAGCACCCTTGCTGTTTTTGCTACTGCCTCGCATCCTCTAATAATCTCTCTAGAATCAGTATGCATTGAAGGGAATATTATTGGGCTAAAGCTCAAGTATAGTGAACAACTAGTTATATAATGCTTTGCTGATGATTCTTTACTGTTTTTAAGGGCTGAGAACAATAATGTGAGATTGGCATTAGAGATAGTGTAGGAATTTGCCAATGCTTCTGGCTCTAAATGCAACATTCTGAAATCCAAAATTATCAGCTTGATTGAGGATAAGGATTTTGATATGCAAAGGTGGGACTGTGAGATGGTGCGCAGAAGGGCCAGATTGTCAGACTGCTCGGTATACCATTTGGTATTGGGGTTACTAATAAACAATTGGCAGTGTGGGCTATAAATACGTTTTTGGAAAAATTGAAAAAGTGGGAGGGCATCAAAGTCCCCTTTCATAGCAGGGTTGATATTTGCAATACAGTACTCAATGGGAAGTGTCACTTGGAAGAAAATCATAGGATCTATTAGAAAATTTCTTTGGAAAAATGGTAATGGGAAAAACAAAGTCTCTGCTTGGCTTGCATGGGACAAACCATCATAAAAGAGAAGCGGGCATTGGTATTATTCATATGCTTACTCACTGCATTGCAAGAAATGCTCTAATGCTCCCTAGATGTTTTTCTCAGAATATCACTTGGGCACTAATGATGAGGGAACTAGTTGAGCTCTCTGATGTTATGGCTAAAGGTAAATGGGGGAATCTAAATTGGAAGGATAAACTCTTTTCATCTACTCCTCTTAAGATCACCAACTCGGTACTTTGCAAAATGCTATACAAATGTTGGAAGGACAGTTTGGGCATCATGGTCTGGGATGGAGGTGGCAGAGTAACATGCAACTCTATGCTCAGTTTGGGTATTTGGTGGACTTATAAATTTAACCCCCTTTTGGCCCTACTTGATATCTCTGTTGCAAAGAGTCTCAACAACTAAGGCATTAGGCATTTGGTTGACTGCTGGAATAGGGATATGGCAGGGTGGAAAGATGTGGATCAGTTATCTTTGGAATATTAGTTAGCTAGGAAGGGAAGAGATTTGATGGTTCAGGTATTGGATTTGCTTCAAAGCGAGTTATGCTCTACTTCTAATGATACCTCAGTTTGGATTAAAGATTGGGCTTGGCTTAATGGTGTCAAGCTAAAGGATGGCAAAACTAGAGATATATACTCGTTAATGAGAAATGGGGATGCCAATGTATTGTATTGCAATAAAATTTGGAATGTAAATTGGAGCCCTTCTAATTGGAAAAAGAGATGGAATCTTCTTTGGGATTGCCAGATCCCTAAGAAATTTCAAGTTTTTTTTGGAAGGTATGCATGTGGGCATTACCTATTGGCTCTAAACTCCAAAGAATAAATATTTATAGTGGCATTTGTCCCAGGTGTGCAGGTCATCAATTGAAGATGGTAAACATGTATTTTGGGATTGCCCAGCAATCAGGGGTACTTGGTCCAAAATGTCTAAATGGATAGAAAAGAGCTTGGGTATACAAACATGTTAGGGGGACTGGATCTTGGGTAAATGGTCAGTTTTAGTAATGAACATATTGGTCTGGTTTTCAATATCATCAGAGCTTGCATCTTGTTGGAAATCTGGTCTAGCAGGAATGCAATTCTATTTATGAAGGCCGTATATACAAGCTTGCAAGAGTCAGACTTGATGCATAAGTGTGTTTACATGTGCTGGTCTGTGTGTAATGTGAATAAAATAAGATGTTCTGAGCTGGATATGTTGATTCAGAATTTGCAAAGGAGTATGATCTGAAGTCTGCCCCCAGAGCTTGGTGAGCTTCAAACATACTAGGTATAAACCCCTAACACTGGTTTGTATGGTGTAGGTGAGATGTTGGGTAGGGAAGAAAAGGTCCCCCAAGTTTGGACGACCAAAAACTCTAAGCTCGTACCGCAAAGAAAAACAAGTTAATCATACATTTGTGGCCTTTATAGAAAACCCGGTGGACCCACTGTTAAAATTTGGTCCAAGAAAGGGGGAATGTTGGAAAAACAGTCCCCTCATGGATGCACTACAGAAGCTATGATGGAGGCCAACATACTTTTGGGATATCAAATATCTTGGGCACAATCTTGCTTTTTGATGGAAGAAGAGAGATGGGAATTTTTGTGTAAAATTCTGAATGAAATTGAGGAGGAGTAGTAAATGTG
This sequence comes from Cibotium barometz, assembly GCF_041138505.1. Taxonomy (NCBI): domain Eukaryota; kingdom Viridiplantae; phylum Streptophyta; class Polypodiopsida; order Cyatheales; family Cibotiaceae; genus Cibotium; species Cibotium barometz. Next base: position 8,508,014 of record NC_141079.1, read on the forward strand.
GATAATGTAGCTTTGATTTGGTTGTATTGCAGTTTTTGAACAGTTTCAGTTAATATATATAATTATTATTGATTTTAGAAAAAAGAGATACATCGCCCAGAGGTTAGACTTTAAGCTCTAACAGCTTCCTAAGGATTGTTTTGGCTGCTTCTCTTCCATTATTAATGGCCAGCTTACAAGCTTGGACAATAAGGTCCTTGATTCCATCTGGGGTGAGAGAAGGGCCTTTACTAAGACCATAGTGTGCTACTGCATTCCTATAACTCCACAATTTAGAGATGATGAGAGCTCTGATTGAATGCCAGACTTTATAGATTGTTGCATTCATCCTGCCTTTGCATCCAATTAGGGCCTGTCTCCGGTTGATGTGGTCAATCACACCACATGCCCTTAGTAAGTTGCTTACTTTTTTCCATATGGGTTGAACTGCCCTACATTTCCATAGTGCATGATACATTGACTATCTCTTACTTCTGCACATAGGGCACTAAGGGTTGCCATCCCCCCATTTAGCAGTGACTTCCCTTACTAGGAGCTTCAAGTGGAGCACTCTCCAAAGCATTAAGTGCAATCTTCTAGACCATGAGGACTTCCATACCTTGGCTGACCTTTTCCTGCAGTATTGTGGTGTCAGTTGGATGCCCTTTTTGTTTTCCAGCTCCTTGCTAGCTTCTCAGTCCACTTGTTAGTTCTTAATGTGTGTTTGAGCTTCTTGTCAAGTCTCACTCCCTTAAACTTCCATTCTGTGATACACTCCTCCATAAAGAGAAACCTAGTAGTAGGCCAAGAGTTTTTGATTCTACTGATCAAGTCTACCAAGAATAATTGCTCTTCCCTGGTCAAGCTCTGCCAAGTGTCAGTTGGTATTTGCCACTGTTGGGCATTGCTGCTCCATAGGTCTTTACAGATTTTTTTGTTGTGTAGCTTCTTAGCAAGTTTCTTGTTCCTAAGTACAGGTGGGACACCATCCTTAAATGCATCTTTGCAAAGCCAGATGTTTTGCAATAGAGAGGAGTCCCCTCTTCCAGAGCCAATCCACTCAACACTTCATAAAATTTATTTCTAGTTCTGAGTTAACCTCTGGACATGTTCAGAACCTTTCACTTTGATGCAGCCTGGGAACATCAGCTTGTCGAGCCAGTGGGTTGCAATCCATTTTTGCCCCAGAACATCAGCTTCACATAGCTTTTCCCTTGTAATGAGTGCACATGGCTAATCTGACCTCTGTCTCCACCCTTGTGATCCACTTGGCTAGCAACCCACTTGCTTGCTTGACTATGTATGGGATTCCTAATCCCCCATCCTCTTCCCTAAATAAGTACTTGTTCCCATGAGACAAAGTCCAGGTTTTGGTATCTGCAAAAGACCATAGGAACTCCTTGAATTTTTTGCATAATCTACCCCAGTCAGCTTCCGAGAACTTAACTAAAGTAGCAATATAGATTGGCAAGGCCAGAAGGATATTCTTCAGAGCTATTAACCTTCGTGCCAAGCTCAATCCAGCTTTGCTCTGGTCTTAACCTTTTGAACAATTATTTGATACAGCCACTCAAAAAATTGGTGTGTTGTAATACCCATACCTATTGGGCAGCCTAGGTATCTTATGACCTTGCCAGGTCCAAAATCCTCTAGCTGAAATTCCTCCAGAATATGCTGATTTTGTCTACAAGATTGCCTAATAGGAGTTCAAACTTCAATTAGATGAAGTTTTAAATTTTTACAGCGACAGAGTAACATTGATAAAACCAGCATATTTTAATTATTGAAAATAGTTATTTAATTTTTAAAACCGTATCAAAACTTGGAATTTAAAAGAGAGAACGGGATGGAAAATAATTTCATTTTCATGAATTTTGGTTTTGTTAGCGGTGAAATCCTCGGAATTAGACTGTGACTTTTAATATTTTTTTAATAAGGGCGCAGTGAAGCTATATAGAGAGAGACAGAGAGAGAGAGAGAAAGCGTGGAGGAAAGAGAAAACCGGGAAAATATTCATTTTGGTTTTTTAAAATTAATGTTTTCTGCTTTTTGTAAAAGACAAGCCATTTAGTTTTATTTTAATGCTCACTATTAACAAAAATACAACATTTGCCGGCAGTGTAAAACACGACACTCCACGTCATCAAAATTTAAATCTGTACGGCCTCTGAGAGGCCCACCTGCCCTCTTGATTACCTAATGTGAGCAGTAAATGCACATGCCTACGCCACCCCTAAATTTGAGGGGTAGAGTAGGGGTCGACCTCCAAATCTAGTGGCCAGTAGAGGGACAAACTTAGGGCGGGGGTCATGATGCGGTAATTCTTCAGATTTTTGACTCGTCTTATAGCCCTTTCCCACGCGGACCTAGACGTGGTTTATATGGCCATTGGCATGACCTTATTTCCATTGTTAGGAGTCCGAGTGTTGAGTGTTCTGTAAAAATGGGTGCCTTCTAGCCGGTTGGATTTCCGAAATAGCCGATTACATTCGCATCCAAAAGATAAGACGGAAAAAAATGTAGTTATAAAAAACGTGTATGCCTTGATTTGCCCGTTTAAGGAGAAACCAATAGGAAATGTGTATGTTTCCTCCACACACACCTTAAAAAAAACTATATCTCCTTTCTCATAGGCAAGTTACACATACAAAGCTACCATGCTTGTGCATTTCATTTGGATGTGCCATCTTCGGCCTCCCATCCAAAAGTTTTGGTGAGCTCTGTATAAAAACTTGAAGCCATCGCCAATGAGGTGGCAGCTCAAGTGGTGAGATGTTTGTCTTAGGATTGGGGTCACCATTAGGTGCACCCTCGTCGGCATCGCCACGGGCGGCAAAAGAACCTACAGAGCAGGCGGTGAAAAAACGGTAACTATTGGAGGATCTTGGGCCTAAGGCCAGTTGGAAAAAAATCAAACCCATCCATTACCAAAGCAATCTTACCTGTTTGTGAGTAAGCCAATACCATTGCCCACTCATCCAAGGGTGCAAAAGAACTAGACTTGCTCAATAGTTTTACAAGATGGTCATGCCATGACTACTTTGAAACATGTTAAGAGCCCAACCATTTGGCCTAGCTTCCAACTTGAGTGTGATGTCTTGCTCTTGAGCTAATGTAAAGTTGAGGAAATTATATCCTGTTAATTGGAAACGAAAGAGATTTCTGAACCAATAATTAATACGTGAAGGACACGCTCATCAAGATTCTCTTCATAAGAAAGTACTTTCATGTTACAATGCCTCTAGTTGTGAAAATCAACTAAGGCTAGAGTTACAGCCTAGTTATTTGAAGGTACTAAAAACACAATTTAAGCTACTTGGTAATCTCTAGCTTCAAGAAAATTAAGTTAAGAATTAGCATGTTTGGGAACCATCAAAGCCCTCTATGGGCATCACGAGTCGCAATTATAAGCACCAATCAGCACTGTGTTGAAAAGAAAGAGTTAGCAAACTATACACGGGATGGATATGCACTAAAGTTATGATCCATCTATCCATGACGTATGCATCTCAATGACAAATCAACATGACAAATCAACATGTCTGGTACTTTGATAGTGGTGCAAGCACATTACCTCACATCGTTTTTTTTTCTCATACTCGTTTCTCAAAAGTGCAAACTCCTCCTCTTCTACACCCATATTTTGAAAGAAATTTGCAATACGCATAACCTAAACACCTCAAGGTCTTTTGATTACATGGACTTAAATTGGTTGAAGCGTCAACAATGTATAACACCATCTCTCGTACAATCATAAAGCTAAAAAGCTAGCCAAAAAAGTAATCCTTGCATAGCTTAGTTTACATTCATTTCGATATTTTTAATTTCAAGTAAAAATGCCACCATCACCTTTTTTACATTTTCACTCCTTATGGTAAGAAAATTTTACCTCTTTCAAGCCTTTTAAATCAAATTACGTCATTTTATTACTTGTGATAAACATTGCAAATGACTTCAGCCATGTGCATCATGGCTAGAAGACTAGGCAATTAAAGGTAAGCTAATTTGGGTACTTCTGTAAGTTTGGTGGCATTAAACCTTAAGCCCGCCATCATATATTAATTGACACATACTAAATAATCAAGGTTGATGTGCTATTTGGGTGTGTTTGGTATGTGGTCAAGAGGGGCATGACATATATGCATACATTTGGATTAGGTCTAGTGTGTATGCTTATACATGTTTGCATGTTGTACATTTGGCTTTGATCTAGTGTGTATGCTTATACATGTTTGCATGTTGTACATTTGGCTTTGATCCAGTGTATGCTTATACATGTTTGCATGTTGTACATTTGGCTTTGATCTAGTGTGTATGCTTATACATGGTTGTATCTTGTACATTTATCACTCTAGAAGATTTAAGTGCCCCTATGCCCGTATAGCTTGCCACTCATGTAGCACTAAATTTTGTTTTGTTCGCAAGCTTGGCATTGCACCTCATGGTGCTTCACATGAAAGTCCTTTCTTAAGATAAAGAGGGTCAAAATTATTTGTCTTCGTAAATGATATCCTTCAAAAATAATGAAGGACTACAATACCCATTGCAAGAAAGCTAGTCGCTAAAAGTTTCATATTTTCTAGCAAATAGTCTCTTATCTCATTTCTCACATACTATAATTTTTAGATCCATAGAGCAATCAAGAACTGTTTATGAATAGATCGAGCTCAATTGTGGGCATTTGAGATCAAAACTATTTATTATAATGTTGAAAAATAAAATGCTTTTATTAGAACAAGCTAATATTAACTTTGAAAGTAATAACAACACTATCAACGGCTATAGTTAGAGGTAATATTTATTCCTAAATTATAAGGATCAACAAGTAAAGGAAATGGTAAGGGATCTCCTTTGCAACTTATAGTTGAGTGGAAAGATTGCAATGCCACTTTGGTCCAGAAACCTCAACCACAATCAAGTCTAATCACTTCCATCACTTCGTGAAGTTACCTTTTGTCTTGTTTATAAAAGGTATGTAAAACTTATGTATGGAATATTAATGGAACCCTTTTGTAGGATTAAAGTTTATCAATAGATTATGTTTACCTTTTTGTTTTGCTAGATGAAATTAATGATTGATAGTTTTATTGAGTGGATTAATGATTTAAGATATGAGTGCAACCTCAATATGGAGAATTGGCATGGATACAACAACATGCATGCATCATTTTCTTTGTTAGGTTGATAAGGCAACAAATAAATCACACTTTAGGCTTATATAAGTGAATGTTCATTCCTTAGATGCTTGGCTAGTGTTCCAAGAAGGCTTGTTTTTTATAATGGTAGCAACTTGATCATCTTTAGAATTTGATCATAGATGTGTTTTCAAAAGCTTATAAATACCACTTTTGATAACGGTTAATAAGATAATAGTTATGAATCTTCAAAGAAAGAAAACATTACCTTTTAGAGTGTGTTTTTTCCAGGCCTCCTAGTAAGAAAATACAAGCCTACTTGGGCAATATTTCCAATCATTCAGCCTTGGACATTGTATAATAAATAGTTGAAGTAATTAATTCCTTGGAAAAATAATAACCACGGAGGTATTCATGATACTCAATAGGGGTGTAAAAATGCAATTACGATCAAACATTAGTATTGTCTATCCATTATAACCCTTTGCAATTATAAAAGGTGATATTTTTACATGCCCAAAAAGAGGGCTTAACTGATATGGGTGTCAAAATGAAATTATGATCAAACATTAGCATAGTCCATCCATTTGTACTTATAAAAAAAGTGAATATTTTTATATGCCCAAAAAGGCTTAAAGGCTCCATATGGTTAAAATTACCATACATTAATGACCTTAGGCAATGAAGTATAATTTTGGAGAATTAATATAGGAGATAGGTTTGCTCTCAAGCATCAATAAACTTCTAATTGTTAGGAATCTGGTACTATTTAAATAAGAATAACATCAGTTGATATGGTATTAAATGCTTCTTCCACCTATGTTATGTGTGGATTTTTGAAGGTTGTGTTGATTTTTTAATGTTTTTTCTCCATGCCATCAATACTACTAGTGGCCATGGCTACCCCTTAGAGCACCCTAGTGGAAATAAGTGTAGCATTGTACTGCTACATGGAGAGTGCTTGAATAGCTCATGAGACATCCACATCGTGAACACTAGTAGCTTGTTGGGGTATGCTTTCTTTGAACCTTAAAGACTTGTAACTCATGGAGCTTATGCACACGATCCCTTTGGTATCCTAGTTTTTTGATAGTAACCAGGAGATGGTACCAAAAGGAGAAGCAACCAGTGTATACATTTTATGGCTTTGATTGAAAATCCCTTTGGGCATGAGACTAGATGTGAGAATTTGGACAAAGGGAGTCCTAAGGGATGTACCTCTGATTCTCTACTTGTGGCATGTATGCAGTTGGTTTCTTGGGAGCATTCATCCTTTGTTTGGGAGGAGGAGAGCTGGGACCAAATCTGTAATCTACTTAACACGGATTGGGAGTAGGATGGTTGTGGCAAGTGTAAAAAGAGATCCTCTGTAAAAACGGTAGCTTTTATCTTATAAATATAAATATATTTTGTTCCCAAAAAAAATTGGTGAGAATTCTAAGCCTAACAAGTTGAATTTGTGAGGCTACATATGATTGCAACATTTTTGCCAATGTAATGAACATAGTAAAAGAATAAGAGCTTGTTGTCAGGGTATAAATAGTTTCTCAATATATATAAAAGAATAGAAAGCTTTGGTGAATCTTTCAAAATTGCGTGCTCACATGTAACGTATGCTGGAGAATTTGTCTTCCTAAGACACTCAAGTTCAATAATTTTGGGTGATTTAAAAAAGAAATTATCGTAAATCTTCACTGTAAAATAGCCTCTCTTTTTTGGAGGACCTTGTAAAATAGCCACATACTTTCTAGAGGACCTTGTAAAATAGACGTGGGGCTAAAATATAGCCCCTAAGTTATGTTTTTTCTTGAATGTGCTTTAAGGTACTAGTGTCTTTCAAGCATGTTCTCAAAAAAATTGTAGTAGATGCACTGTGAAGTACTTTGACCGCATACTGGCCAAATTACTATGAGTGCCTTAAAAAGGGTGCAAAACTCGTTGGAGGAATGTGAAAAACCAATGAAAGTTATGCAAAGGGGGTTGGAGGAAGCATCAATTTATTAAGCACATAGCCACCTTCTTAAGCATAAACCTTGAGAACTACCACCGATTGCTAAAAAGCGCAACGTTTGAAGCTCTTGTGAACAGCCTCTTTGTTGGCATCCGCATAAACAAGCTCATAACTGCTAGCATTCTACGTTCTTGATTGAGGCCGTTCTGGTTGATGCCACATACTGCCACAACTGGTTTGGTTAGGTTCATGAGGGTAGGTATAAGGAAAATTAACAGCGCCCCAACGCTAGTGACTAGCTATTACTTGCTTATTGCCACTTGGGAGTCTCGATGACTGAAGTGCTAGTAATTTTGAGAGGCATGAAGTAACTCAGATCTCTATCACAACAAGGGCTCTCATCTGATAACAAGAACACATCCTACATTTATAGTGTTCACAAATATGTGACTTGTCCGAAATAGTTTTCAAACCGTGGGAAAATATCCTGGTTTTGTAGCTGCGTTATTACCAACAATAATGTTTGTGCTCCTCTCGTAATATAATCTGCTTTTTTTTCTAATTTACTTTGGCCTTAGCAGACGCCTTATTCATTGAGGATGGGTGGTCATAATCTCCTTAAGTTCGCGAATTTTTACATGTGCCAAGTCTTAAGAAATCGAGGAGCCACGCAAGCATGGACTTTTACGAAATCGATAAAGGTATAAATTTTCGCATTGGAAGGTAAGCTCATGACTAACTTTACTAGGGGAGGTGGCAGTAGTAGTGCTGTCCACTTCTTCTCCACATGGTCATTGTCAATTGGTTATCGTCTTCATATCTCTCCTCTCCCCCCTCTCTCTCTCTCCCCATCAAACATCATCTTCTCTTAGTTCATCGCCATATCCTACTAGTACTCTCTCTCTCTCCTCCCCCTCTCTCCATCCATCAAACATCTTCTTCTCGCTTGATATATCCTACTCAGTACTCTCTCTCTCTCTCTCTCTCCACCCTATCTTCTTCCGCTATTGATATACCCTACTAGTACGCTTTCTCTCTCTCTCTCTCTCTCTCTCTCTCTCCACCCTATCTTCTCCCGTTCTCTTTCTCTTTCTCTCTCTCTCTCTCTCATCAACCATTATCTTCTCCTGGTTCACCGCCATATCCTACTTAGTAGTCCATCTACTTTTGTCTTTTTTCCCCACCCACCAAAGAGCACACAAATCTGTTACCTTCCCCCCCTTCTTTGTGTACCTCCTCTACTTCTACTTTTCTCTCCTTCAATAACCGGGGCCATCATCTCATCTGTGCCCCACAGAAGCTGCCTAGACCCACACCACTCCCCCTCGCCCTCCCATTTTCTTCTCCCATTTTCTTCTTCTTGGGGCCCTCCCATGAACACATTCTATTGTGAGAAAGATTTGAGAGCTGTAGCAAAACTTTGAAGAGCTTAATTATGTCGTTTCTCTCTCCCTCTCTCATGGACTTCACTCATGAATCGGCTGCCTTATCGCGGAGTAGTTGCAGTGCAATTAACTCTTTGACCTCTGCACACAGCGATGGCACTAACAGTAGCTGCAGCAACAACACAAACACAGCTCCAAACTATACAAACGGGCAATATCCATTACTCTATGCCAGCCCAGGTGCTGGATCAAGCACCTTACAGCTCAGCAGGCATTGCCGCTCTGCAAGCGAGTTTGAGGCCACGGCTGACACGAGGCTGCTCAAGCTTGCTCGTTTGGAGTCCTCCCAGCAACACGCAGCTGTAGAGTCCCAAACTATGAGCCTTAATGATAGTAGCAGCCTGATGTATCTAAACAATAATCCCACCTGTAATAACAATAGTCTCCATAGTAATGGCTTCCTTGGTGGCTCCCTCTCTTCTGCTCCCCAAGGCAAATTATACCCTTTTGCTGCTCTTGAAGATGTTAGATACCCCTTCATGTTATCTGCAGCCAGTGCACAAGCTGCCTTCGCTGCAAGAGCTCACGGGAGCTTGCCTAACCTGAGCCCAGGTATGTAAACACGTCTCATAACCCACTCGTACTGTGCTTAATAGCCTCAACTATGCCTGTAGCCTAAGCTTTGTAGTATTGCTATGTAATACATTAATTATTTCTCAGTAAGTAGTTAACAGCATATGGCTTTAACCTAAGCTACAATGTAGTATTTCTTTGTTTAAGTAGCCTTAGAAGGTGGTTTTAACTGATTTTTATAAGTTAAGCTGGCTTGAGAAGCCTTCGAAGCTGGCTCAGTGGAATGTTTGATTAGCCTTGGAAGGTGGCTTAGTGTAAGATTAGAAATTAAGGGAGGTAATGGCCTGGTCTTGGCTTCACGTTAGTGGTCTTGTCCTAACCCAGCAATTAGGCCAAATGAATCTCGAGAATGACTGCAGCTGCTTTGCCTGTCACTGCATCTGCTTTTTTTTTTTGGGGGGGGGGCGGCGGGGGACAGAGAGAGAGAGAGAGAGAGAGAGAGAAGCATTAGCATGATATGTTAGTCCACATGCTTAGCTATGACGCATGCCATCGAGTTGAGTGTAGTGATTAGTCATACCTGTATAGATATATATAGATACATATATATTTATACATATACATATATTTAGTGATGTCAAATATTCTCTGGGTTTCTCTTGCAGGGCCATCCCGAAGTCTCTTCACACCAGAGCAATGGGCCGAGTTCACACAGCAGACCTACGTGTTCAAGCATTTTACAGCGGGCGTCACCCCACCGCCAGCTCTGCTGCTGCCAATTATCAACAGTGTGGCATCGCTGGGAAGGTTGGGAGCTGGGCCAATCAACAATGCAGGTGGTTAAAGCGAGCCGAATGAACTAATTAGCATTAAAATTTAGCAATAGGAGATTGTTATCTATATATATGAGGCAGGGTAGCTAGGCTAATTAGTGCTAGATTAGCGGTACTGAATTCATGAGCATGAGCTACATAAACGAAGTCTAGGCCGTGCATGAGTGCGCGGGCAAAGATACGATGCACTGTGGTTTAAAGCATTAATTTAAGGTTTATCATGTAGGGTTATCTTCATTTCGCTAGTCTTGGTGTGTGCAGGAGGGTTTAACGTTGGGCTTAGAGGCAATGTAGATCCTGAGCCTGGGAGGTGCAGAAGAACAGATGGGAAGAAATGGAGGTGTGCTAGAGAGATAGTGCCTGACCAGAAGTATTGTGAAAGGCACATGCATCGAGGGCGCCATCGTTCCAGAGCCAAGATCAGCACTGCAATTACCACTAATGATTCTCTTAATCAGTCACTTAATCCAGCTGAAGCAGGACCTAATGTTACCTCTACGACTTGTAGTAACGCTAATTCTAGTGGATTAGTGACTAATCCTTCCAGTCCCTTCACATTCCAGTCTATCCCTCGTGGTTTGTCTAGAGAATCTCAGCTGCAGTTCTCCTTGCAGCCTTCCGGAATTTCTTCTAATGAGGCAAGCAGGTATAAAGTATTTGTTTTTGCTTCTATTTTTTAAGGTTTTTTACCCTTTTGCTCTTATTTGTGTTGCTCTTGTGGATTTGCATGCTACTGTAGTGGTTCAAAAATCTTGCCTTGCTTAACTATCCTTTTTTACTTAATTACCAAGTTTTATCACACATTCTTGCTTTATACCAAGTCTTAATAACCTCGGGAAAAAAACATGAAGCCTTGTTTACACTTTTTCTATGATGATCAAGCCATAATTACCCATATTCTTGCTTAATTACCCTTATTTTTGCTTAACTAAACTCTCAAGCTTTCTCTCAACTACCACTAATGTATTACCTCGAAAACTGCTTCATCACACGTAGTCTAAAGCTCAAATTGCAAAAGTGCTTAAAAATATAGCCATACGTTTGATTAGCCTTAATAATCCACTTAACATATGCTCCACTTCATGTTTACAGGTCGGTTACAAACGATAACCGTATGTTATTATCGGACCCATCGGGTCTCAGACGGCTTTTAGAGAACGCCCACAGCATGGGCTCTCTCTCTGTGAGGAGTTTAGCAGGCCAGTCTCAACAGCCGCCAAATATAGCGGACCTGCTAAAGGCGCACCCCTCCGCCACCACCACCACCAAATTGTTCAACAACCTACCCACCGCGAAAAGTCAAGTGGACTTGGAATCTATCGTCCAAGCCGAGCGTGCTACCAGCCAGCCCGCATTTCCATTCAGCTGCCTCAACAGCGCCAGAGACGCCGAGAACTTAGCTCTCCGCCAATTTGTCGGCGATTGGGCGCCGCCTAGAGCCACCAGAGAATCAGCACCGCCAACTTTATCATGGTTTGATCAGCTCGCCGAAGAGCAAATCAAGCGGAGCAGGTCCAACACAGATCTATCCATCTCCACCAATTTGTCTAACACAAGGTTGAAACAGAGCTCATCTCCGCTAAGTCTATCCATGGCTAAATTTGGAGGGGAGGAAGAGATGGTGGGGGTAGAGGTAGACGCATCTCACTGCATGGGGCTGAGCATGGCGGTGGGGACTAAAGGTAGCAAAGATGAGGGGAGGTATAGATCATCAAATTGGGTGCCTATTGCATGGGATAGCCCTACAATTGGAGGCCCATTGGGAGAGGTTTTGCAATCAAACAATGCTATTGTCAACACTAATAATATTAATGCTAATAGCAATGCTGATGGGGATCAATCAGGGTGCCTTAATTTGATAGAGGAGAGTTGGGATCCCCATGCAAGCCCTATTAAAGATAGCCATAGCCCCAGCTTGGCCTCACCTACTGGTGTTCTCCAAATGAAGGCCACATTTGGGTCCTACTCTGATAGTAGCAGCAGCGCCAGTAGCCCTAGGTCGGCCCTTAAACTAGACTCAGCTGCTCAAAATTGTGACACCCTCTCTCATGCCAACCTTGCAAACTAGCCTCTCTGCATGTAATCATCAGAAGGCCAGCTTAGATTTTCCATGCCAAAAGCATGACATTGTCCAGTTTTTTCATGAGAAAAAGCATGCTTAGTTTTCTCATTCTAAAAGCATGCTCAGCCAAAAATCAACATAAAAAAGCTTGGCTTTTTCTGGAGTATAGGGAGCTAAATGCTTGGGAAAAAAACCTGGCTTCTATATCATGCAGAGGTGACCCGTGGCCTAAAGTTTTTTGCTCTCCTCTTCTATTGTACAACTGACCTCCAAAGCTTTAACATTTTCTCTCTATTATGTGTGGATCAGATGTCACAGTTACGCTTCATTAATCAAATGACAACTCTACTTTCTAGTTTTATCTTTTAAATTTATAACCCATGGTGGCAACCTTGTACTCAGCTTACGTAAAGCGGAACTGCTCAAAGCATCTTTGCTTCACTAAACCTAAAATGCCATTTTCACTTGATTTAGTGCAGTCTTCTTCAGGGTTAAGTGAGTAGGAAGTTGGGTTGGTCCCCTTGCTAGGCATGCCCCACTAGAATATGCTTAGGCTAACATGTCTGGTCTTCTCATGTCCATTACATAATGCTTGGGCTCGCACGTCTGGTTTTCTCGTGTTCATTTAAAACGTAGCACATGCTAATATGCAGAGATTTGAGAGTATGTTAACGTATTGAATTACGTAGAAGAGAGAGAGTGAGAGAGAATGCCTCCTTTCTCTGTTTTGTCTACTTTCCTATTCAAAAAAATTCCCTAGTTATGTAAGCTAAGCTGGAATGTTCTCTTCAGTATGATCCTTTGCATTCTTACGTAATTTGCACTCCTCTTGATCCCCCCCCCATGCGATGTCAAGCCACAGAAAGAGCTCTTCCAATACATTGTTTCCACCTCCACTTCTAGTTCCATGCTTGTCCTCTTGGAAAATGCACCACAAGCCCTCCAATGAGAGATTTCTCCCTCCCTTATGCACTCCATCTCGAGAGGCTTCCATATTCTTTAATGTACCAGTATTGAAAGCTATTAATAAGTTAGGTCCAACATAAAAACACCATTAGCTCATTAAGATAAATACCTTCTAGAGAGATTTTGTAGAAGCATATCAACTTCTCTTGTATTTTTTCCATATTCAAGAATAGACTAATTTTCTTTTAAAAGCTTGAAAACTCGTATCTCCTTGTGAATGTTAAAGAACACCTTTTGTGATGTAATGGTTTTTTTAAAAAAATCTCCAACTAGATTTGTTGCAAGTTGTTTTTGCTTCTGATTTTGTAATACTAAAAATGTGTAAGATAAAGTATATTATGGAGACTTACATGCACATCTCTTTTAGCTTTAGAAACATATATTTATAATATCCTTGGAAATGAACTGTATATATATATCGTAAAGATCTCTTATAGAGTGATAAAGAGCATCATATTTTTATCCCATCTCTATCAAAGGCATAAACAAAATTTTATTTTTGTATTGACTCTAATATCTTTAAGTACATCATCACCACAAGTTTTCATATTTCTTTTCTCCTTGAGTCTCGAAGATATTTGAGAATTTGTGGAGCGTTATTACAATTATATTAGGAGATTTATCTTCACAATCTTAGACTCTCTACATCTTTGATATTAAAGGATGCTATTAAGAAACAAGAATAATCTCACAATGTAAAAGTAACATATTATTGAAAAGATATAGAATATTCAAAATTTTCACTTTACTTTCTTTCTTTCTAAGAAAGATATTAAAAATAACATATTCCTAAGAAAGATATATTCAAAACCATATTACTAAGAAAGATACTAAAATTAACATATTATTAAGAAAGATACATAAAATAACATATTATTAAGAAAGATATGTTCAAAAAGTAATATTAATTACTTTATTGCTTGACTCCTTTTCTTCCTAGCTCCTTGTATTGATAATTAATCAATACTTAGGAAGTCCTATGTTTGCTTTGAATTCCTAGAGATCTGTTTAAGTGTTTATTTTGGAGGTTTGATTCTCTCATTGAAGATTATTTATCTAGTTTTGTAAACTTGGTAATTGAGAATTTTTGCTATTTTGATCTTCAATTTTTCTTGAAGTTCTAGAATATGGATCTGATGATGAATGTTTTGTAACAATGATTGAATATGAAGATTGAAGAAAGTATTTTGTTGTGTTACTTTAGATAACCCCTCCAAAGTTTGAAGCTAAATGTCAATACATGAACTTGAGAGTGATAGCAAGAGATGATGAACTTGTTGGAGCTCTTGTGTGTATGCATTGCCCCTAAAGGGCTAAGTGAATGTGTGTGTGTGTGTCCAGCTTGTGCGTGTGTAACCTCATCCATGTATATGTGTGTGAACACGTGCTAAGGCGTGAACACTCCTTATATCTGGATAAGATAAGTGTAGTCATGTTCCCGTATGTGAGTGTGATATGTAAGTGTCAAAAAATAAGGTTTACAACCTACAAAAGCATGTACTTGATTTGAACTAATATAATCAACATCATTGAATCATGTAGATTTGTGTTCTCTCTAAAGTTCATCGATTTCTCTCTCTGTGGACCTCTATTGCTGCACTATGGATACATATCACCCTCCATAGCTCTTCTTTCTCACTTCCTATGAACTAAAGCTGTACCAATATGGTATCAGAGTAGTGTGGTTAACTAATCGTCTACGTTGCTCGTCCACCTATCCCTTACCTCTGGTTGTGTCAACAATAATTCGGCCATCTTCCACGTTTGCAAAAGCACCAAGACTACTTGTCAACAACCACTTGACCATTGGCGACTTCACATGATGTTCACTATCGACTATTGACGATATGCACTCTTGGCCACTAATGAGCAAGCACTTCTAGTGTGCAGGCACTGCTCTCTCCCCTCGACCAGTGCTGTTGTGCACCAATTGTGCCACACTAAAGCGAATCTATTACCCTCACCTAGATTCGTTATCTATGCCATCGTACACATCATCTATTGTCCTCACCTAGATTCGTTATTTGCTTTCTCCCCCCCGACCAGTGTTGATGTGCACCAATTGTGCCACACCAAAGCGAATCTATTGCCCTCACCTAGATTCGTTATGTGCCATCGTACACATCATCTTAGGCCCTTTGCCACGTAAAGCAATGCCACACCATCTGAGTAGCAAATTCTACGTCAACTTGGGGTTTTTCTTAAAATCCAGGAAAATCATCTACATCACAAGAATTTAGGGGTTTTTCTCAAATTTCAATACTAAGCATGAATTGAAGCCTCTCCAATACCCATAATTTGGGGGTTTTCAAAATCAAGGTAAAAATTGTCTAATAAATAACCACTCCAACATTGATAAAATTTGGGGCGTTTAAAAAATTAGTTAAAAATTATCTTATTGAAGTTGTAATTTGTAATATTCGGGGATTTTCGTAAAATTGAACCAGTAACTTCAAATTGAAGCATCTATAGCCCACAAATTGGAGCTTTTTTTCCCAATTTGAAGTTTTTTAAGTCTTTGTAAATTATAAAAATTATAATTTACAAAATAAAAATACCTTTAATCATGTATAAAAATACATTATTTGTTATCCAATGCATCAAAATTGCTCCTGGAGGGCTGGGGAAGCTATGCCAGAACAGTACAAATTTGGGCTCTACAGCAATGGTGTAGGCTCAAAATTCACACTGTGCTGGCACTGCTCCCCCAGCCACTCAGAATCATTTTTGATGCATTTATAATCAAGTTGAGTACAAAAAATTCAATAATTTACAAGATAAAAATACCTTTAATCATGTGTAAAAATACATTATTTGTCATCCACCAATGCATCAGAATTGCTCTTGAAGGGGTGGGGAAGATGTGCCAAAACAGTGCGAATTTGGGCTCTATAGCAACGGTGCAAGCTCAAAATTCGCATTGTTCTGGCACTGCTCCCCTAGGCTCCCAGGGTCATTTCTGATGCATTCACAAAAACATTGATGGTACAAACTAGAAAAAACAATGATATACTTGATAAAAATAAGTTTGCAAAAATTGTATTGTATTCATAATAAGAAGTGATACATCATCTTTACAATATTGAGCTTCCTTCTCTTGTTATTGGGCAGAGTGTGCTCAGGGCTATTTCTTGAGGATCCTCTATGCCTATGCTTTTGGCTATACCTATACGAGCAAGAAGCTTACCTCTAAATCCAGAACCAAAAACATCGAATGCAAGGGATTTTTTAATCAGAACTATACATTTGGTGCTCTGTGCCATAGAGGCTACACAGAGCACCTTAGAGAGGGCTTTCAAAAAGAAGAGAGTGAAGGCAGATTGAGGGGTGTAGTCCCTGTGGATAATGGCGATGCCATCCCCATAGGAAGTCGACCAAGATAGTGCACCAACGCAGCATCATGTCCATGGACCTTGGCCTGGTCTCTGCTCTGCCCCACCGCCTCTCCCAGCAAATGCATCAATTTCAACCACCCTCTGCAACAATCAAAGAAAAAATCAAAATATTTTCCTATACATAATTACAAATGTTTCTAGGTTGTAAAAGGTCGATTATTACCTCTTGCTCAATGTCTTCTTTTGCCAAAGTGCTGGTGGGGGGACGGAGAGGTGAATCGAGGACTTAGCCTCATCCTTTTTTGGTGCTTTGGTCTCCTCCATCACTCCAGCACAGCAAGGGTATCCTTTTCAGCCTCTAGCTTGTCTTGTAAGGTTGTGAATTCCTTCTCTGGAACTAGGGCTTGACCAAAGCAACTGTCTCTGCGATAGATTCTCAAAGGGGTAATATAGCACTATCTAGGTGAGGACCGAGGTTAGACGTATCAAGGTCCACCTCACATCGCGTGTATATAATGTCCAAGCATTCATCCATTCTCAAGCCAGTTACCTTTTCAAGGTCATGAAGAAATAAGTGCACAAAAACATGTAAAGGACAAAACCAATTTAGCCCTACTGACCTAGATGCCTTTGAAAACTTGAGTGATGTCTTGATATCACTTACCATCTTAAACTTTAAGCATATGATGGTCCAAGCATCAGGTTTGGGCCATTTGGGATTGTTAAGAGGGGGGTCGGGGATCTCTTCTAGCTTGCCAAATAAACCTGGTTTTTTATCTACAAAATATGAGTGAGAAAATAAAAAGATTGTTCTGTACAAGATCACTTGGGCTTTGAGATACAAACATTGCCTCTCCAATGGATGCATGCATAGCATAGAAAACTCCAGTGAGGCTTTGGAGTGGTTGTTTCCTCAACATAATTAGAGGGGAAAATATCTGCAGAGAGACATAAGAAAATGGAGAATCATAAGAAAATTTGGAAAAAAAATCCAATATTAGCATGTTGTTAAAGTTGTGTTTATGTTACACTGACAATTTGAAGGAAACCTTGGTTGGCCTTGAATGTACAGGTCTCCAAGGGTATACACATGTTGCACTATGGCAACCAGTCCTTCCTCCTTAGTATGCTTGAAGCCTTGTAGCCGCCCCTTCCAAATGATGTAGCATATTCCCCAGTTGACGCACTCGATGTGGTCCCTTAGAGCTTGGCTGCATGTAGCCCCAAGCCCCAACCTTGAATCTTGTTGGAGCCCAAACTCCATTCTCATCTCTTGTGTTATGCAGCACAAGCTCTTCCACCTTCTCCCTAGGTCTTCTCACATTACTGGAAGAGGCCATGGTGGTAAGAAAAGAGAAGAAGGGAAAAGAAAAGCTTGTTTTACAACAGAAGAGTGGAGAGGAGAGAAAGTTCAGGGTTTTCAGTGCAGCAATGGAAAGCTTAAAAGAGGGTTAGAGTTTGAGAATAGGCTTCCTGAACCTAGAGTAGACTAAAGAGGGATAGAGTTTCTGCAGCAATGGAGAGGACCTAGCACATCCAAGGGAAGAGCCTAAAATGGCTTGGATATCTACTGACTTGACTCCTCAGAAGGAAATTGAATCAACAAAGTTACTCATGGAATACCAAGATGTGTTCACTTGGAGCTACCCAAATCTCAAGGGAGTCCTTATATAAGTCTCCTGGCACACGATTCCACTGGTGGATGGTGCAATGCCAATTAAACAAAAACCTTACACATATAATGAAACCTTACACGTATAGGCTTATTTCCACAGGTTTCATATTGGGTATCATCGATGGTTACAGTACCAAAAAAGAACAACAAGGTCCACATATACGTAAACTTGAAAAAGGTAAATGCATCCATAGTGAGAGATCATTACCCATTGCCTTTCAATGAACATGTTTATGAAAGGGTAGCAGAAAAAGAGACTTACAAATTATTAGATGGATTTTCAGGATACAACCAAGTATCTATAGTTTTAAAAGACCAACATAAATTATCATTTGCTACAGAGAAGGATGGAACATTTGCATACAAAGTACTATTGTTTGGACCTACAAACATGCTAGAAAAATGACTGATGTCCACCACCACTACTTACAAGGATTTCTTGTAGAAATCCTTAGAGGTCTTATAGAAATCTTTTGAGGTCTTAATGGATGCCCTCTATGTGAACTCAAAGTTGCAAAGAGAGCATATCCCTTATTTGTGGTGGCAAGTTTTTGAGAGTTGTCAATACTATAGGCTATGTCTAAACCCAAAAAGTGTACATTCATGGGGGTTAGTCATGCTAGAATCCTAGGGCATGTAGTGTCCAATAATGGGATCATATTGATATAGGAAAGATCCAAGCTATTTTAGAACTCAAGAGGCCAAAAATCCCAAAGGTTATACAAAGTTATGGGGCACATTGGGTGTTACAGAAGACTCATATTTATGTATATAGAAATTGCTAGACCTCTATATGCCCTATTGGTATGTTTCATATAGATAGAGGAATGCAAGGAAGTATTCGACAAGCTAAAGCAAGCTTTGATCTCTCGGCTCTAGTTTTAGAGCACCAAGATGGGATGTTGCCTTCCATGTGCACATTAATGCATGCCAGAGAATGCATATTAAATCAATTAGGAGAAAAAAAACATGGATCTCTTAGTTTTCTATGCCATGGTTGAACAAGCCATAAAAGACTCTATACAACCACAGAGAGAAGAATTATTGATGGATCATGCTATGAAGGAGATTTTCCATTGTCTTTTAGCAAACAAGTTTATATTTTACTAGTTGACCATCAAGCCTTACTCTATCTAGTGAACAAATCATGCACCAACAACTAGATCACATTGTGGCTCACTTCTTCTTGAGTTTGATTTTACCATCTCAATGAGAAAAGGGTCAACACGTAAGAGCTAACCATATGTCAAGAATCTTGATTAGATAACCACCAATTCGAGAGTCGAGGATAATCTTCCAGATACTCCTTTGTTTAGTGCCAAGATAAATTTGTGAACTACTCAATTCTTGAGCCATGGGTTCCCATTATAGGAATTAATATCCTTAAAAAGGAAGAGAGAACTTGTGAAGGCAATAGGCCCCTAAATTCTTATCTCATGGCATCTTTATAAAAAGGGGAGAGATGATACTTATGTGAGGATGCGTACACTTATATTCTTGAACTAGCTCATAGAGGAGTCGCTAGAGGAAACTTTGGGAGTGAAATCTGTTGAAATATACAAGTGAATAGGGTGTGTGTGGGAACAAGCTCTTGGATAGAGGCTGTAAAAGAGGAGATGTAATTGTGAAAGAACCTGTGAAAAGGTGAGAAGAATCTACTGGGAGAGAATAATGGGTAGCATGAGGGAATTTAGGAGTGTGGAGATATTTTGGGAGATATTCAGGGAAAAGAGAAGAGGTGGAGAGAATCAAGCAAAAGGTGGAGATATTCTGGGAGTGAATCATGGAGAAATCAATGGGATTTGATGCTTGATGTAAACTCTATAAATTGAGGCATAGCCCTAATGAGAATTTGCTGGTTTTTGAGTATCCATGCCTACATTAATCTATTTGCTAATTATTCACTAATTACGTCTTAATCATTTCTTAATCACTTTGTTAATGATGTTGATTCTAGTGTTTGATCCACCATAGCTCATCATTATGCTCAAATTTTAACATGGTATCAGAGCCATGCCTAGAATCAATTAGGTTTATGAGCCCATTAGTTAATTAATTAGGATTAGTAGGTAATTAGCAAAAAATCAAATTTTTAGTGAGTTTTCACTTCTCCCCTTCACCCCCAGCCAGTGGAGGATCTCTGGCATCTTGCACACTCAAAATTAGGGCAAGCCCTTCAAGCACATAATAGCCAACCCTAAGCTCTTCATGCTCATCAAAACGGCGCAGCAAATCGCCAGCGCGTTTGGGAGAAATCATCATTTTTGCAGGCGCCTGTTTCTGGGAGTAATCTGCAGATCTTGAGCTCATCAAATCAAATTGAGCTAATTCCTCTTAGCCCCGGGGGTTTTCAAGCATGCTCTACAAGCTGGTGAAGACAGAATTCAATTTCATCAAGTCTACATTGAGATCAAAGCTCTTCATCAAATCTGCAGGTGACTTTGGTAAAACAGAGATTAAGCTTTCATTATTTGGTCAAATCTTGTGTTTCTTGGCTTAATCCTCTACTAGACTCATTGCTATTGATGCCTTTGAAAGCATTTGAGCTCATTTGAAGTGGAAGGCACCAGATCTGGACTCCCCGCATACTTTGTTTTTTGCACACAAAACAGAGCATTAATTTGCTAATCAGTGATTAATCAGTGCTAATCACTATACTTTGGTGCAATTGAGGGTTCAAATTAACCATTAGGTATCTGATACAGATCCCTATAACTTCAGATTTCAAATCGGAGTTGGTTTGATACTCCAACCATCCCGTACAAATTGGTTACCCTTAATTTAATGTAATTTCTGGAAAAATTGTGCTGATAAAATTGTGAAAATTATCATTTTACATTTAACCCTTGGTTAATGCCTATAAATCTCACTCAAAATCAAGATTATTCACAGCCAGAGTTGCATTTGGGAATGTGCATTAGAATGAATGCTATACGCATTATGTATTGGGCACATTGCATCAATGTAAATATGGGATCAGACACTGCCCTTGTCCGGAATAAGGCAAGAGGTAAGACCTCCCACATAAATTTGGGTTTGCATTGCATAATCACAAAAGATAAACATAAAAAACCCAAAGGAACTGTCAGCAAAACATTGAAACATGTTGCTTACATGGAGCAAAATGACCTGACGGACGAGCTCATGGCCCCAGCCATGGAAGAAGAAGAATATCTCTTCCCAAGAAGAGGATCCACACCAAGAAGATCTGAAGGAAGACATGGACACGAGAAGAGAAGCTGCCACCACAAGAAGAGAAGCTGCCCCAAGAAGACTAAAAGAAGAGACGGACGCGTGGAAAGAAGCTGCCACGACAAGAAGACTGAAGAGAAGAGAAGATGTGTTACATATCCGTAATGCCGCTACGGGCATTACCACAAGAGGGGACGGCCTCTGGCTCACCACCCAGCCATAGAGAAAGAATGAAGATTGCCCCTCATCCCCCAGGCTATATAGTGTGTGGCCTGCCGTCCACACTAGCCTGGCCACCCATGACTCCGCATGGGCGTCCTCTCCCACTGAACCCCGGATATAGCCATCCGGTCTGCCGTCGATCACAGGCGTTACAGCCTACGTGACATTAGTGTTACATATCCGTAATGCCACTACGGGCATTACCACAAGAGGGGACGGCCTCTGGCTCACCACCCAGCCATAGAGGAAGAATGAGGATTGCCCCTCATCCCCCAGGCTATATAGTGTGTGGCCTGCCGTCCACACTAGCCTGGCCGCCCATGACTCCGCATGGGCGTCCTCTCCCACTGAACCCCAGATATAGCCATCCGGTCTGCCGTCGGTCATAGGCGTTACAGCCTACGTGACATTACCCCCCCCTTAAGAAGAGTTTTCGTCCTCGAAACAAACTGGGGAAACCTTTTGGAAATTGCACTACGGCGTTCCCAGGTTGCCACCTCCTCATCCCTATCTGTCCATTTAACAAGACTTTGTGGTACACTTTATGTCGGGTTTGTATGTCTCGATACCCAAGAATCCTTTCCGGTTCATGTGGTATCTTTGGTGGAGTGATCAATTCCACCAAAATATCTAGAGAAACTACGTTCTCTAACCCGCGAACTGATTCTTCAGTTTACTAACATGGAAGACAGGATGAACTTGAGAACTCTCCGGTAACTCAAGTTTGTAGGCTACGTCCCCAATCTTCTTAAGGACCTTGAAAGGACCGCAATATCTAGGAGAAAGTTTATCACACTTTCCCGTTTTCATGGTTGCTGACTGCGCAGGAACCTTTAAAAATACAAAGTCACCTTCTGCAAAGGTCACTTGTCTGCGTCCTTTATCGGCAAATGTATTAGCGCGATCCTATGCGCTACGGATGCTCTCGCGTGCAGCTTTGAGCATATCATTCATTTATCAAGGAACTCCTTGTTGACAGATTGAATCTTCTCCTTTTCCAGGCCTACAGCCATCGGAGATCTCGGCTGGAATCCATACATTAACATGAATGGTGTAAATCCAGTTGTCGCTGAAAGCTTGGAGCTGTTATAAGCAAACTCCAATATGGGCAAATATTCTTCCCAATTTGATTGCTTCTTATCAACATAAGAACGCAATATATCCTCTAGAATTTGGTTAACTCTTTCAGTGTGACCATCAGACTCCGGATGATCTACCATACTCATACTCAGAGTAGTATCCAACTTTTTGAAGACTTCCCTCCAAAAATGACTGTTGAACTTTCTCTCTATCCGACACTATATCTGCGGGCAGGCCATATAGCTTGTAGAGATGTTCAATAAAGAGTTTTGCCAACTGTGGCATTTTTACAGTTTTCTCGTGGTAATAAACTTTGCCAGTTTAGTTAACCTGTCCACTACCACCCACACCGAGTCATTCCCTCGACTCGTCTTGGGTAAACCGGTAATGAAATCTATGGAAATGCTTTCCCATTTCTTTTGAGGAATCTCCAGTGGATGGAGTAGTTCTCCAACCTTAAGACGTTCATGTTTATTAACCTGGCACTTACTGCATTTCAGCACATAAGTCTGGATGTCCTTAAACAAACTAGGCCAATAAAATTATCTTTTTACTAGTGCATAGGTCTATCAAAATTATACCCCGAAGGCTCGGCTAGCCTCTTCGGACTAACTCTCGCTTCGCTACCCGCCGCACCTACGGCCAGTCTCTCCGGACTAGCATTTCGTACCGGCGAGGAAGGTGGGCGAGGCTGTGACAAAGTGCGTACGCGTACAGCGCGCCAGACCTCTGTAAAGACAGGATCATGCTCACACAAGCCATGATCATGCTCACACAAGTCATGATTTGGCATTTCAACCAAAACCTTAAGGCAAATTTCATGCCTTGATTTTGCATCATGTCATTAGCACAGAAGCTAATGTACTGGAGAGCACTCTAGTAGCGCAAGTTCTTAGACTATGCTACTAGATATTTGTAGACTACGCTACCATGTTGCATCACCAACTTGTTAAAACTTCTCCTTGGAAAGCTCTACGGCCATAGGAGAAATAAACTAGAGCCAATCTAATCATGCATCACAAGGATTAGTTCCAAAGCTGAGAGATACTTTCTCTCTTAGAGTAACATCTTTGCACAAGCATATGCTCTAGAATCTTGTTGAGTTTCTAACTACCATCAATCTACGGATGGTTAAACTCCACTCCAACTCAGAGTAAATGTAAGTTTTGAAGATTTCCCTTCAAATATAACAATCAAACTTCCTATCTCTTATGCCATACTATATATGCGAGCAAACCATATAGTATGTGGAGATGTTTGATATGGATTCTTGCACCACTACGGGTGTCTGGAGTTACATCCAATCACTTACAACTCTTTGTTGCTATTACCAGATTCAAGCATTGTCTGGACTCACACAACTATTTGAGTTTATGTGATATTTGAGGATATCCTTCCTTTTCTCCAGAAAGGTTTTTGTCCTCAAAAACTCTACTCTCAAGCGGACTACGCGCTAGTGTCATAGGTCCAAGAACAAATCTAGACCATGTTTAATATCATATGTTATATTCTTGAGTCCTTCCAAGAAACTTTTAAACATCTTGCAACGAAGATGTGGTATAGTGTCTACGCACATATGGTGGTACTATTGATAAACTGCTTTGCAACAGATCAGTGGTTTCACACTTGTAACAAAGTGCTTCATTGTTGCATATTATTACCCTTCATAAGCGGTTACACACTTATGAATCATTTGGGTGGGTTGTACCATCTATCAAGAAAAATTCCAAACTACTAATAACCACATATCAATCCACAGATAATGACTGAGCTTGCTGCTGCGAAGCCATAGGTTGCTAGATAATTGATGGTAATTACACAAGTTCAATGTCTCATTACATCATACATTCAATATAAATGCAAACATCACAGTACTTCGTGATGATGAACTTTGGAATTTCATCCTATCCCTGTTCTCGGTGTTGGTATGAAGTATAACTACGAGAACATTATTTGCTGCCTCCTCATTATAGCGGCAAAGCTACCTACCCATCACAGGTGGCAATCTCTACCAAGCTATAACCAATGACAACCAAATAAACGAGTACTCTTGTAAGAACTTCATAACCATATCTCACACCAAACTCATAATCACTATGGATTAAATGCCAGGGCTTGCAAAATTGAATGTTATCTGATAGGTAGAGGGAATCATCAAACTACGGATGACCTCGACAACTCACTAGGACTAGTGATGTGTAACTTTTAAGTTACTCCACTCTCCTTGCTTATTCCATACCATCGAACAAATCGGTCCCTCGATTTGAGCAACGTCAACATATTTATGAGTACCTCGATACTCATGGATTGTGGTTCGGTAATTTAAAATGGTGATCTAGAGTATCTTTCACTCGAGGATCTTAATTTTATTAGCAGCTATGTATTAGTAGTGAGTAACTACGTACCCACTATCATCACACTAGTGAGTAACTACGTACCCACTATCATCACACTAGTAGCTCCATACTAGTCTTTGAGTAACTCCGTACCCAATGGCGTACCTCCCCCGAGTGGGAGTACCATATACAGCCATCTATAACAAGATGCTTAAGTCACTTGCTGCTAAGAAGTGACTACACAAATCGACCCCTCCATTGCACATTGCAGTACAATTTCTGGTATTACAACACAAATTTTTGGACGTCCTTATCATAGAGGTCAACTTAAAAACTAGTGCATAGGTCTTGTGGAGTCTCGGCCGACCTAACCACACCACTGGTGACTTCCTACAAAAATGTGGCGCCAAAGTCACCACCTATGTACTTTAACTCCGTAAAGTACATGGTCTTCATCTATCATCTATGGAAAGTTGTAAAACATTCCTGCGATGGATATTTATCACCCTAAAATCATTGTGCACTATTTTAGTGTGAAGAGCTTTTTTCCTGGGTACCATGGTTCACCCCAAGCTCATCTGTTGCTAAATTCTCCGATTTAACAAAAGATATGTCTGCCTCCGAACACTCCGGTTCAGCCCTAGACTTTGAGTTTATTTCTTAACACTCCGGTTAAGTCAAAACTCACCAGATACAGTAGGATTTACCACTAAGCTCTCCGGCTTAGCCTTCTATCCTAACTTAGCCCGAGTTTATGTACACTTCATATGTCGGATCCGATATTAACAACAACCAGGCTCATCTGGAGTGAGATACTACTCACTATTGCCATGTAAAACCTTATTAAATCCATGGAATGCTCCACTCATTCCCAAGGGGTCTTACGACTTATAGGGTTTACATGCACATGAACTTTGTAAGCAAAATAGCCTGTCATGCAATATTACAATTGCTTATGTAGGAAAGTAATATATTTTCCAAATTCATATGGTAGCAACTAAAATGTGCTCACAATCGCACACTTATGTTGAACATAGGCAAGACTACGCTTGCAAAATGCTATAGGGCGTCCCCCATGCATGAAATTGTCCAACCAAACTAGTCTTACTGCTAACCTCTAGATTTAGATCACTCCGGAACTAAATCACTCTGTTAGCACTAGCACACCATCATGGTCTTGCTACCTAGAGCTTCTCCGAACTCTGTAATTGGGTTTTATCCCAACTTATGGCTATATTTGGTAATTTTCAAAGTTCAAATTTTATCTTGCACACTTTATCACTACAGACAAGTGTACATACAACCTGCCAAAGAGTCAAGTTACATGCACAAGCCTTGGCGTCCCATTCCACCAAGACTACAATCGATTCCGTGAGAATTTGATGTCCCATACCATCAAATTACCGCCAAACCAATTGATGTGACATATAAAAAGGCTCTTTCCCCCCTCGAAAGATCACCACAAACTCTCGAGCAGTGGGATGTCGACGCATGGCAATAAAAAGAAGAGAAAACCATGCTAGTGAGTTTAAGAATAGTTCTCTTCGATCAAATTTTATAAGGGCATTGAGCATTACATCTCAAGACTATACCCCTTCAGATTTACCTTTGATTTCTACAAATCAATCCTAAATCTGCTATTATTAGTATGCTAATCCTTCAGATTAGTACTCCTAGATAAACCAATTGAGTACTGCTAGCAGCACTGCTAGCCCCGTTATCCCAAGTAATACACACCTTAGGGATTACTTTTACCAGGCAATCACGTGACTAATCAAACTAGTCACACTAGGCTCAAGTAGTGACACTATTTTGGTACTACCAACAAGGGCCAGCTTGCCTCTACGGACCAAAGCTCTCTTGTTGCTACAAACAGTAAGCAACTTGTTTGGACACAAGGCATAACCACATCAAGACTACGCTTGTACATGGTTTTCATTTGCCAAAGTTTATCACAATCTTCTAGCATCTGTTAAAAGATTGTGAAGGGTTATGAGCACTACGGCTCAATTATGCTTACCTAGATTTTTTGTAATAAGCACTTCGTCTAATTTGGGCACAACTGACGCCATTGCCAGTCCTCTTAGCCCAAGTAAAACACACCGCGGTTTCAGATTTACACTATAGCCAAACTACGTGACTTTTATGGTCAATACTGTGTATGCTCAGCTTAAATTTAGTCTCTCCCAACCAAATGTGTGATCACCACATGTGTTATTCTCGAGGCGCTACGGCCATAGACGTGTTCACTAGGCACAACGGCCATAGAACAGCTCTCTCTCGAAGGACTCGGCACTATGGCCGTGGGACTTGTCTCTCTCTTAGCACGCGGCGCTACGGCCGTGTGCGGTGGGTCTCTTTCGTGGAAAACGGGCACTACGACCACACGACACGACGGCCGTGTGGGTTTGTTTCGTGGGGTGTGCCGTTGTTTTATTTTGTTTTTTGTTTTTTTTTTCAAAAAATGAAATAAAATAAAATAATAACGGGCCGGGCCGGCCCTCTCGCCACTTCGGGCGTGGCCGCCCGCCCGTGGGGAGAGTCCTTAGGGCCGAGTCTGGCCGCCGCCGCTGGGGTTGGCCGCCTGCTGGGCTGGCCGCCCGTTTCATTTTTAATAAAAAAATGAACAATTATTATTTATTTATTTATTTATTTATTTATTTTTTCTCTGCAGCGTTTGCTGGGCTGGTGGCTGGCCGTGGCCCTGGCCGCCCTCTGGGCGGGCGCCGCCCGCTGGGCTGGCTTGGCCTGCCTGGGCGCCGCCGTGGGTGGGGTTGGCTGCCGCCGCCCTGGCCGCCCACTGGCTGGCTTGGCCTGCCTAGGCGCCGCCGTGGGTCGTCCCCCCCCATTTGACGACTTGCACGCCTCTAAGGCCGGCCTGCTCAGGTACAAGCGAACAGAGGCTACTGCTTCGCGTTTCCAAGGCCGCCTGGCAAGCCCAATCTCACAAGGGGCTGCTGTTCGCATTCCCCCACACAATGCAAGTCGCGACTTCTCTCTCTTCGCCTTCAGCAGCAGCTCCACACAACGCAAGTCATCGCAGCCTAAGGTTGGCCACGCAGCCTACCCTTGGCCTTTGACTGTTCGCTTTGGAAAAGCAAGCCCATAGTTGCAATGGTGGGGCTGGTCTTCGCCCGCCCCCCTTCGAACGACGCACCTTCGATCTTCGCCCCACCTCAAAGAAGGCTCCAACACGGGTCGTGGGCTAGTGGTCTTCGCCCCCCCCACACACGCGTTTTTTTTAAATTTCGTGGGGTTTGTCTACGCAGTGCGCCCCCCCCACCTCTACACAGGTTTCAATTTCCGCAACCATTCAACGGAGAGGTTTTCGCAGCATTCGTAGTCATTTAACGCTGAAAACAAAAAGAAAACAAACAAAAATTTTGCTTACCTGCGATGCTCCTTCGTGTGTGTGACGGGGAGAGAGAGAGAGAGAGAGAGAGTTCTTCCCCTCCATTCTTCCATGGCTGCCTCCCTCCACACTCTCCATTCGAGATAAGGATAAGGAGACGAATGGTCGAAAACCATCGAGTGGGCTCCGGTCCCCCGGTCACGCGCGGGCTCTGACAATCCCATCGAACCACGCTCTAATACCAGTGTTACATATCCGTAATGCCGCTAACGGGCATTACCACAAGAGGGGACGGCCTCTGGCTCACCACCCAGCCATAGAGGAAGAATGAGGATTGCCCCTCATCCCCCAGGCTATATAGTGTGTGGCCTGCCGTCCACACTAGCCTGGCCGCCCATGACTCCGCATGGGCGTCCTCTCCCACTGAACCCCGGATATAGCCATCCGGTCTACCGTCGGTCACACAGGCGTTACAGCCTACGTGACATTAGTGTTACATATCCGTAATGCCGCTACGGGCATTACCACAAGAGGGGACGGCCTCTGGCTCACCACCCAGCCATAGAGGAAGAATGAGGATTGCCCCTCATCCCCCAGGCTATATAGTGTGTGGCCTGCCGTCCACACTAGCCTGGCCGCCCATGACTCCGCATGGGCATCCTCTCCCACTGAACCCCGGATATAGCCATCCGGTCTGCCGTCGGTCACAGGCGTTACAGCCTACGTGACAAGATGTGAGGCTCCAAAGAGTGAGGAGCCATGTGAAAATCTCTGAGAGAGAGAGAGAGAGAGAGAGAGAGAGACCCCACAACCCAATGTAACCTGCCCCAATAAAGTAAAACCACCTCTGAGCCACCGATGATGTAGGCCACGTGGTAGATGTATGTGTGAGCACTTTAGTCAAGGTCGCGGGCACTTATAGTAGCCTTGGACACATAGAGAGAGAGAGTGTCAAGGACTATGGAGTTTAGGGACTTGAGGCACTGGTCGCGGACTGTCAAGTAAGAAAGAAACTTGATACAGGGTACAGGTGTGCTGAGATAACTTGAGGGGAGGAGTAGACACTGGTCGCGGACTACCAAGTAAGGGGAGGCAAACTTGGTATAGGGTCTAGGTGTACTAGGAGTATTCACTTGAGGAGAGGTGTTGAAATATACAAGTGAATAGGGTGTGTGTGGGAACAAGCTCTTGGATAGAGGCTGTAAAAGAGGAGATGTAATTGTGAAAGAACCTGTGAAAAGGTGAGAAGAATCTACTGGGAGAGAATAATGGGTAGCATGAGGGAATTTAGGAGTGTGGAGATATTCTGGGAGATATTCAGGGAAAAGAGAAGAGGTGGAGAGAATCGGGCAAAAGGTGGAGATATTCTGGGAGTGAATCATGGAGAAATCAATGGGATTTGATGCTTGATGTAAACTCTATAAATTGAGGCATAGCCCTAATGAGAATTTGCTGGTTTTTGAGTATCCATGCCTACATTAATCTATTTGCTAATTATTCACTAATTACATCTTAATCATTTCTTAATCACTTTGTTAATGATGTTGATTCTAGTGTTTGATCCACCATAGCTCATCATTATGCTCAAATTTCAACAAAATCATAGTTAGAAAAGTCCTCTATGTGGGATTATGGTGGTCGACATCACTCTTTAGAGATGTTGGATTGTGGTGGTCAATATCACTCTTTAGAGATGTCGTGGAATGAGTGTCATCACTTTACAATACCCTAACAAAGAGATAGGATGCCTTTACAACTAATCGTGTTGTCTGCTATACCATTTGCTAAATGGCGAAGGGATTTTGTTAGAACCTTTAGCTTTACTATACTAAAAGCAAGAAAGCATGATATATCATCATGGCTATGTATTATCTAACTAAATGGACTGAGCATAAGGTCAAGTCAAGGCTAACGCCAAGACGACTACCAACTTCCCCTATGGGAACATCATCACAAGGTTTGGATGCCCCCTAAATCTCATAAAAGCAATCATCAAGGGACTCATTTCTTAAATGATGTGGTGGAGTTTCTTTTAAAACAATTTACAGTTATCCATTATAAGCATTCCCCATACTATTAGTAAGCAAATGGACAAGCTAAGAGCATAAATAAAGTCTTATGTGTAGTGCGTCGACAATAGTTGAAGCTTCTAGAATAGAATGGGAACATAAACTTTGACTGTTATATCAATCATAATACATCATCAACAATCCCACTTATCTTTACACACACTTTTCACCTTCCTTCATCCTTTTATATTCACCAATTACAACCATAAGTAGACTTTGACTTAAGGACCTTACACACATGTTATGGATTTCTTGACGTTCTTATGTTCTTTGAGGGAGTAGTGATAATTTTAGTGTGATTTGTGAGCACATTTTGAGTCTTTGTGAGTCCAAACATGGGATAAGGCTCATGCCTATATAGCAATCCATTGCTCACATTACTGAGAGAATTCTCCACTACAACAAGATTATATTATTTTGACTTTCATGCTATAAGCTTTTTTATTTTATAACATGGATTTGCTTTAAAGTTATGACTTATCCTACCTTGTAGATTCAATTATCATAGGGAATGTAACGGAAAGCCCTAACTTGGATTGAATGGGTAAATGAAGTGAGGGGATAGATGGAACAAAACAATGACTAGGATCTTTAAATCATCTAAATATTTATGATGAGCTATAGATGTTAATCTTAGCATTACAATTTTTAGAAACCTTGGAGTAGTAG
Organism: Cibotium barometz; assembly: GCF_041138505.1. Taxonomy (NCBI): domain Eukaryota; kingdom Viridiplantae; phylum Streptophyta; class Polypodiopsida; order Cyatheales; family Cibotiaceae; genus Cibotium; species Cibotium barometz. The sequence goes on from NC_141079.1 coordinate 8,538,828, forward strand.
CAGAATTTAAATTTCATCTCATCACATATGTTACTAAATTGATTTGTCATTTTACTAACTTTACCCCCCTTAGCAAGCATATTTTACTGACTTTTAATGTGTACATTTTTAAATTGTAAAACACATGATTGTTCTGACTTGGAGTGTTATGTACCTTTAATGTGTAAATTTTTAAATTGTAAAACCCATGATTATTCTGACTTGGAGTACTTTATACATCTATTTCTACTTCATGTATATATATTTTCACTGAGTGTCATGTGTGCTAATATTTAAGCTACACTCTTCATATGTAAGCTAGGTCCTTGCACTTCCTTATATGATAAATTATTATCTTTATATTCAAGGGTTCAATTTATTTATGAGTGATAGCAACCTAGATGTCCACTACATTTATTTATGATGAGTGATAGCAACCTAGATGTCCACTACATTTATTTATGAGTGATAGCAACCTAGATGTCCACTACATTAATTATTTTTATGAGTGGGAGTATTAGAGTCTTTTGAAACTCTTTTATAAGCCTTAACCACCATAAGAGTAAGAATAAATAATGCCATCATTTAATAAATAATGCCATCATTTGAGAAAGTCATTTCAAGAGAAATGAGAAGAAAGAGGAAAGAGAAAAAGAGAAAAAGAGTGTTGTTAAAGAGAGAGAGAGAGAGAGAGAGAGAGAGAGAGAGAGAGAAGAGATGTTTTTTTCTTCTATTTTCACTCAAAAAAAAGGCCATCCCCCATGTGGCTTATGTGTGTGTGTATGTATATATATAGAGAGATATGTGTGTGTGTGTGTGTGTGTGTGTGTGTATAGAGATATGTGTGTGTGTGTGTGTGTGTGTGTGTTGTGTGTGTGCAGGCATGTAAATTTTTTACGTGGACATTTTTGTTTCTATGTGTGTGCACGTGTACGTGCATATGTCTGAGATTGTGTGCATGTACACGTGCAAATGTGTGTGTGCATGTGTATTTATGTATGCATGTGTGCCTATTGATGTGTGCATGTGTATTTATGTATGCATGTGTGCCTATTGATGTGTGTGCACGTGTATTTGTGTATTTCAATGTGTGTATGCGTGTATATATATGTAAGTTTATATGCATGTATGTGTATGTGTATGTGTATGTGTATGTGTATGTGTATGTGTATGTGTGAGGTTAAGTAAGTGTGAGCATCTAAGTGTGCATATTTGTGTATGGCTAAAAAAATGAGAAATTTCTCCTTCATGTGAAAGATCTCTCCTTCTCTTGCTGCCAAGTGGGGTTCTCCTACATGGCAGGTTACAAGAAATATATTTATAGATGTAAGAAAAGTCCTTGAGTCAAAGTTAAGTGGCAGTGACTTGAAATCAAATTTATTCAAAATAGCCCTAGAATTTGAAGGCTAGGGGGTTTATCCTTTTTAAAAGCAAGTTTTATAAAAAAAAACTTATTCTCTTCAAAAGAAAGGCACACATTTTGAGGAAAATAGTATTATGCTTTTATAATCTCATTAGAAGGAAATGGAGGCTGAAATACAAGCCCTTCAATAAAAGTATATGGTGGCCCATCAAATGCGAGGGGGCTAGTTCAAGTCATTCAACATTGGCTTCAATAAAAGAGAAGATTTTGATAAAGTTAAGGTTTGGGTTGCAAAAAAAGCGCACTCTTTGTGCTACAAAAAGGCTCCTACAAAGGGGTCGAGGAACTTCAAAATTGAGCATTGGATACACACAAGGTAGAGGGGTCGAGGAGCTTCAAAATTGAGCATTGGATACACACAAGGTAGAGGGGTCCACGAACTTCAAAATGGAGCATTGGATGCACACAAGGTAGAGGGGTCGAGGAACTTCAAAATCGAGCATTGGATACACACAAGGTAGTCATTTTCAAGTTGGCAAAAGAATGCTCAAATTCGAAAAGAAGGCAAGTTGGGGGGGAGGGGTCGTATTTTCATGGCCGTAGGAAAGGTTGAGTTTGAAAGGTGGTGGTGGATGCATAAAGGGGAGGCAAGTGGGGAAGGGGTATTCCCCCTTAGCAACGGTAGAAGGGCCAAGTAGTATGCGAGGGGTCATTCTCGTGTACTTGGGAGAAGCCCTTGACCACATTGAGAGAGAGAGAGAGAGAGAGAGAGAGAGAGAGAGCGCAAAAAGGCAAAAGGCAAGTTGGTTGGTGAGAGAAGGAATGTTGTGTTTGGGGAGTGCGGCGCGTACAAACGCGCAGCATGTGAAGGCCGGCTTGCATAGCATGTGAAGGCTTTTTTGTTGGGTAGGCCGCCCACTCCTCATGGGGGGGGCCCGCAGCACGGACGAGCGTGCCATGCTCCTCAGGAATTTTTATTAAATCGAGCGCGTGATCCTTTGGTGTGGTTTGGTTGGTGGGGGGCACCCCACGAGCCCGACCATTAACGCTACCCCATTGCATGCACCTCCCTCCCTTCGGAAACTTTTGAATATGCAGAAAGACTTGATTGTGGAATCAATCAATCAATCAATTGCCACCATCCATCGGACAATGCCTCGCGTAAAGGCTCCAAACGAGCTGCTGCTCCATGCGCACTTTAGCACGGCTGAGTGTGACCCCATGTCCAAAGTGTTAAGACAATGTACATACACACACATGTAGCAGCTTAACGAAGGAACGGGTGTACCAACAACAAAAAAAAAAAAGAAAAAGTCGAGCGATGGTGTATAAACATGTCACATGGCCCCATGGGGACGCTTTCAAGGCAATCAGTGATCACCATGTCTTTAGAGTCAAATACTGTACGTTGGAGGGAGAGGTACAACAGATAGGGATGAGCCCCTAAAAACAATATATCCTTGAGAGAGAGAGAGAGAGAAAGAGAGAAAAAGAGAGAGAGGGGTCTTAAAGACAAAGGAGCATATCGATTGGTGGAGATATGAGCCGGATCCCCTAAAAACAATATCTTCTTGAGAGAGAGAGAGAGAGAGAGAGAGAGAGAGAGAGAGAGAAAGAGAGGGAGGGAGGGGGGGAGGGGGGTCCTAAAGACAAAAGTCCTAAAGACAAAGGAGCATCTAGATTGGTGGAGGTACATGAAGAGAAAGAAAACAAGAGGTTAAGTTAGAGAGAGAGAGAGAGAGAGAGAGAGAGAGAGAGAGAGAGAGAGAGAAAAATTAATCTTTTTGAGATATATATCTCTCTCAAAAATGAATCTTAGTCCATTAAGAGCTACAATTCCACTCCATAACAATTACAACATCAAGGAAATAAATAAGCTTGATTTGTCTACAAAATTAGCAATAAAAACCACAAATGCACACAAAGACCACTTATAGGACAATAAAATTCACCCTAAAGGCTAATTAGATCAAGGATACTTTTAAAAACTTCTTAGTACACTTCTTATGATGGTTTATAAATTTATAATCTTCCTCAAAACACACACTTATTGAATTAAACTTCAACTTGTTAAAAAACCATGCAAAATTGCAATACACCTCCATCTACTTGCAATTGAAATGCCATCTATAATGTAATATTATAAACTGAGAAATATAATATGAGCTACAACTTTCTACTTTTTATTAGACTCAATTTTGTTGTAGAATTTGAATTATCACACTTTCTTTATTGGCATGTAGTGTTTTTTTGGCAATTTCAATAAGCTTGGTGGTGCATGGTAGCTGTATTTTCTTAATGCAATTAAGGAATGTTCTAAAAATGGTCCTTGGATGTCTAAGCTCTTTGGTTGACGAAGAATCTAGTTTTCCCCCAACCAACATACTACTTTGAATAAAAACTAACATGTTCTAGTATGCCACCTAACATGTCCGCAAGTCTTCATTGTCAATAAGCTAGCTAATTGTCTCTTTAAGGTAATGACATGATATATAGTCAAAACTTTATAAAGCTATTGCATTGTGTCCAATTCTAAACTTTGAGTTACTTGACCCCATAGTCTCCATGGGTTACTTTGGCCATAACTTCCAAATGTTAATACCACCCTCAAGTACAAAATCGTATTTGCTCAACTCCAAGGTGCTTCATGATTATGATAAATGTGTCATATGCAAGGGGTTTTATGGAAATATATGAAACTTATTGGTGAGTTGAGAAGTGAATCAAATCAACCTCTTTAATTTTAACCTTCTCCTTAAAAAAGTAAATGAATCTCCATGTACTTTGTTAAAGCATGAAAATATAGGATACTTATTGGTGAGTTGAGAAATGAATCAAATCAACCTCTTTAATTTTAACCTTCTCATTAGTAAAGTAAATGAATCTCCATGTACTTTGTTAAAGCATGAAAATATATGAAACTTATTGGTGATTTGAGAAGTGAATCAAATCAACGTCTTTAATTTTAACCTTCTCCTTAAAAAAGTAAATGAATCTCCATATACTTTGTTAAAGCATGGAAACATATGAAACGTATTGGTGAGTTGAGAAGTGAATCAAATCAACCTCTTTAATTTTAACCTTCTCCTTAATAAAGTAAATGAATCTCCACGTACTTTGTTTGAAAAACTAGGGTGTTGTAGAGGTACATATACTAGAGTGTTGCTAAGGTACATACTAAAAAGGATATTATAAAGACCTTATGTAAGCCCTTTGTTTAAAATCCCAATGTCTGAAGCATCCCTCTAAGTTAGATAATTTCACATGTATGATGTGTCATTGTACATCCTTATATATTTGGGTTAGTGCTTGCTAGACAAGTTGATGGTGCCATTGCCAATTGAGTGACAATAGTTTAGTCTTTGTTTCCTTAATGTTCCTAGCCCAAGCAGTAGATATATATACTAGAGTGTTGCTGAGGTACATACTAAAAAGGATATTATAAAGGCCTTATGTAAGCCCTTTGTTTAAAATCCCAATGTCTGTAAGCATCCCTCTAAGTTAGATAATTTCACATGTATGATGTGTCATTGTACATCCTTATATATTTGGGTTAGTGCTTGCTAGACAAATTGATGGTGCCATTGCCAATTGAGTGACAATAGTTTAGTCTTTGTTTCCTTAATGTTCCTAGCCCAAGCAGTAGATATATATACTAGAGTGTTGCTGAGGTACATACTAAAAAGGATATTATAAAGACCTTATGTAAGCCATTTGTCTAAAATCCCAATGTTTGTAAGCATCCCTCTAAGTTAGATAATTTCACATGTATGATGTGTCATTGTACATCCTTATATATTTGGGTTAGTGCTTGCTAGACAAATTGATGGTGCCATTGCCAATTGAGTGACAATAGTTTAGTCTTTGTTTCCTTAATGTTCCTAGCCCAAGCAGTAGATAGATGCATATATAAATAGATTTATAGGTAATCTTGTAGTATAGTATGTAAACAGATTTACATGTAAGCTTGTAGTATGGATTAGCACAAAATCATCTATACCCTTAAGGTACTTGAGAGTCCTTTTGGAGAAAAGTAATGAAGTTATCATGGTTTTTGCATGGACAAGCTTACACTTATACAAAATGGAAATTGCAATGTTGTAAATAGAAATGTAGATTAAGATTCCAACAACATGTATATATAGGCTTGCATCATCGACAAACTTTGAGATGTCATTCTTTTCTTCCATGTGTGTTGATTGGTTCGTATGATTTCTTATTTAACCTCTTGAATGTATCTAAATCATACTATTTTCTTTTATATATTTCTCAAAACCCTAATTTTAATATAGTAGCAAAGTTATCTAAAATCCTTCATCTCATAATTCATTTCAAGATGGTGATTTATTACATCAATACTTTGTATGTGACACTATCCATTATCATAAGATCGTTCATATATAAAATAATGAGATTGGTATTATTTCCTTCACATTTGATAAATAGACTTGGACAAGTACTTTTGCTTCTAAATCCATGGTTAGTGGGAAACTTGTTTATCTTACAATACTATGCTTATGAGGATTTTTTCAAGATATAAAAAGATTTTTTGAGTCTCCATACCTTATATAAAAAGTTGGCATCGACATATTCATGGGGTTTGCTATAAGTAGACTTCTTCTTACAAATTTTCATTGAAGAAAAAAACATTTTTTACATGTATTAATGAAGTGGCCATCCAAAGCATGCCACTAATGAAATCATGAGCTTGATCATAGTCATCTTTGCAATGGTTGAAAAGTTTTCATCATAATCGTCTCCATTGTTGGAGCAGAGATAAAGGTAACAACACAAACACACACACACACACACATGCAACAGGTAAAGAGAGATAGATGGAAGCACAAAACTCAAAGTACATTGATGAGAATGAGTGAAGTACAAGTCAAGTGGCATGATAAGGTCATTTACACACACTTATAAGAGTGTGTACACATGCTCAGGGGAAAAAAGCTCAACTATCATTGGTAGTCTTCATATCCAACTATGTACATTCCAATGATGATGCACTGTCAATGCAATAATACACATCATTATAGTCATACAAGACATGAGTGCAAAGGTCTCATCATAATATATACCCCTCTTTAGCATAACTGAATAAGCTAATTTATGGGCTGAAATTCGAGTTGATTTTCAATCGATATAAGATACTTTGTTGCTACACCTTATTGGGCATTTATTTGCTCCACATATGGCTACCTAGCATTGTACAAAGGCAAAAGTGTGTCAAAGATGTCCTGTGTGAGCATACATTTTGTTGTTTTTGCATAAAAGCATAGGCTGAACTAAGTTCCCAACAAATACAACATCTCTAATCAATAAAATGTGCTTATGGCCAGCTGGGGAAGGAGTCTATACCCTTTGCTTTTTGCATAAAAGCATGCACTGAATTGAGTTCTCAACAAAGACATCTCTACACAACAAAATATACCTTGTGGTTGGATGGGAGAATCTATACTCTTTGCTTTTTACATATAATCATGGGCTAAACTAAGTTCTCAACAAAGACATCTTTAATCAACAAAATTTACCTTATGGTCAAATGGGAGAGTCTATAACATTTGCTTTCTAAGCTATATCCCATAAAAATACAATGTATTGCCTTATCATCTAGCTTATTACATTGTTGCTCAAGCACAATAGCATAAGGCAAGACAACAACAAAAAAATGCAAATAAGACATAGGACTGCTTCCTTCCATTCTAAGCTTTATAAGGGGTAGCTACAAGGCCTTCGTCGGGCATCTGTTTAGCACATAAGCGACACACATAACTACCTCCAACCAAAAAACATGAGGTAAATCATGGCCTTTAACCATGCAGTGTACCATCTCCATGAGATGCTAGTCATTCTTCTCAACCACACCATTTTGTTGAGGTATGTAAGGCACTTGAAATTGATGCTTTATGTCTATTTTATTGATTTATGCATGAAATGCCTTTGACATATACCACCCCCGTACTATGAAGGGTGCTAACTTTACATGTAGACACATTTTTAGCCATAGAAAACAAAGTGTCTAAATCATGTATAAACCTCTAACTTTGCTTTCAAAGGATACACCCAGGTGTGCTTGGAGTAGTAATCGATAAAAGTCACAAAATAGAGGTATCCCCCGATCAATGGTGTCCTCATGTTACCACAAACATTACTTTATATATAAGGTGTAATTTTTGGATAAGCCTTATTAATCTATCTTTCAGGAATGATGCACGTTACATCTTGCCCCAAATGCACCCCTCACATACATGTTTAATAGCAACATCAAGCTTTGGCAACTCTTATCTCTGACATGCCATAGCTCCGCATCACTCTAGCGAACATGCCATACCTTTGCGTCACTCTAGCACGTGGGGTAGTAACTGAATAGGGATTATGTTCCAATCTCTCATGCCTATACCACATTGATGTCTCCATCACTTCAGTCATAAATGTACACTAACCAATCTCTCATGCCTATGTCTTAACCTAAAGCCCATGCCTTATAATATCGTATATACCACATTGATGTCTCCATCACTTCAGTCATAAATGTACACTAAGCCTTTCCTAGCAATGGTAGAGACTTTCAACAAGTTTTATTTAATGCATGGCACAAACAAGACTTCTAAGAGAGTTATTGTCCCATAATTTTTATCAACCAATGATGAGAACAACCTTACCAATTCCTTTCACTAGATATGAGCAGTTGTTTACACATATGGATGTGTCTCCTTGAGGAGAAATCTCAAGGGAGGAAAACAAATCATGCTGAGAAGTAATGTGCTTACTAGTTTCACTATCAAAATAGCATACATATTGATCTATCATCGTTGACATGCAACACATCATGTACATGAGGGTCATAACTTCAATGTATAATGAATTCCCAATCATCATATGCATAGTTTGTTAACTCCTTCTTTTCAGCAAAATTGGTGTTGATGCATCAGCCTTAGTTATGCATGACTCTTTCTTCTTCTCCTTCTCTAATCTTTTTATGCATTTATTGATATATAATGGTTTGGATTTTGACAATAGTTACATTTTCCTTTCTTCTTAGTCTTATCACCTCCCTTCTTGTCATCCTTACCAAAAGACTAGGCTGATTTTACCTTTGGTTAGTAGCTGCCTTGAGAGAAAAGGCTTTGCTTTACCTTTTTCACTTCCAGTGAATTCCAACGTGCATTCTAGTTTGGTTTTGCTATTATTTCTCTTTTTACAAGAGCACTACAACCAACTCATCAGTGAGGCCGTTGGGATTACCCTTCATCTACAACCATCTCATCAAACATGAGGGCATTGGGGTTACCCTTCATTAGAAGCCAAAGTATAGATGTAAAACCTTGGTATGAATAGGGTAAAGTTATGAGTATAGTACACACTAATGAACTATCTTTAGGTAGGCCTCATCAATACATGCAAGCTACTCCTGGAGATATTTTATCCTTGTAAGGAACTCATCCATTAAATCTCCCTCATTCATATGCTTGGACTCTAAGTACTTGTGTAAGTAGGCCATTCATGCCTCATAATGTACCTTTTAAAGTGCAGCAAGTGTATCTCAGTCCTAATTGGTAGTTTTACATGAGAGCAAATATGAGAAGTAATGCTCCTTTTCACAAAAAGTGCCACCAATGCATGTGCTTGTGCATCCCTTCTACCATCCCATGTAGCTTGTGAGAGGTGCAAGGCAGATGCCACAGTTACATCTGAACTAGTATCATCATACATATATACATATATATGTATATGTATATATGTAGATATATGTATATGTATATGTGTATGTATATGTATATGTATATGTATATGTGTATGTATATGTATATGTATATGTATATATATATGTATATGTATATGTGTATGTGAATGTATATGTATATGTATATGTATATGTATATGTATTATATGTATATGTATATGTGTGTATACATGCATGTATATGTGTATATACACACAAATGTATATATATATGTATATTGTGTGTGCGTGCATGCGTGCGTGCGTGTGTGTGTGTGTGTGTGTGTGTGTGCACTCATATACATATACATGTTGCAAGCCTAGTTCATATGAAGTGAGAAAGAAGAGCTATGGAGGGTGATACGTATCCATAGTGTGTGTAGTAGAGAAAGAGAGAGAGAGAGAGAGAGAGAGAGAGAGAGAGAGAGAGAGAGAGAGAGAGAGAGAGAGAGGGAGGGAGAGAGAGAGAGATGAACTTTAGAGAGAACATAAATCTGCACGACTCATTGATGTTGATTGTACTAGTTCAAATTAACTACATGCTTTTGTAGTTATAAACCTTCTCTTTTGACACTTACATAAATCTGCACGACTCATTGATGTTGATTGTACTAGTTCAAATTAAGTACATGCTTTTGTAGTTATAAACCTTCTCTTTTGACACTTACATATCACATTCACATATGGGAACATGACACATAGCATACACTTATCTTATCCAAGATATAAGGGTGAAGAGGTAATTCATGGACTTTTATATTCCCACGCTTTAGTATCCATGAATTCTCCTAGATGGGTTTAGATTGGGATGCCTTTCTAAATTCAAGCGATTGTAGCTTACGTTACGTGTACATGGGTGATTCCGTATATGCGTGAGAGTATGGGTTGCGTCTTGATGACCCAATTTAAATGGTACCCTTCTGTATGTAAGAAATGTGTAAAAAAGGGATTAAAAAAACCCCTTCTGTTGAACCCACATGCTACGCTTACATATTATGAGTGACACTCTTGAGTCATAAAGTAATTTAGTGGAAAAGAGATCGCCCGTGCATTTAGAAGAAGCAAATCATTAGCTACACATGGTTTTGAAGTCTATGGGGTGAGAGGAAATCATATGTGGTGGCCGATTTGCAAAAGGAAAAAATAAAAAAACCACTTTTAGGTTTTAGGTGGTTTTAAAAAATGGTTTTCCACCTTTGGTTGCCTTATGGATAAAAGAAATATGGGTTTTGGTTATCTACTGGGTAAAAACAAGCTTTCCTTTGAATCTTTTCCTTTCCTTGCAATTTGTAATCGAAAAATTAATGTTCTCTTGAGTTCCAGAGGAAAATGACCCAATAAAATAATTACAAAGTAATAGTCACAAAGCATAGAATACAAATTGTACATAACACAAGATTGGGTCCAATTTGCCCCCACACAAGAGTGAGTCCATGACACTTTCTCTTGGTGTATTTGAAACATATTGCTTGAAATAACTTGTGGGGCTCAAAATAGTGTCCACTTTTTTAAATATGTCGACTTCTACAAAAATAGCTTGCTGTATTAAATGTGCAAGCCAAACTACTCAAAAATTCGTGTAAACTTTAAACCATATAAATGTGTACCTGCCTCTCATAAAATCAAATATGCATAAGAGAGCTTTCATATATCCCAATAAATATATACATCGATAATAAATATGGATGTCACCTGAAATGGAATAATGACATGCATTGTCACAAAATAAAATATTATTCTGCCAATACCCAAAATCAAGTGTCTCAAAATCAAATAGTATTCTGTCGATACCCAAAATCAAGTGTCTCAAAATCTTCTTGATCCACCACCAACTTGCCTCCATTATCTAACCCAAGGATCTGTACTTACATCAACTATGTCAATCAATTAATAAATTAATTGATTTTAAAAATAATCATACAAACTCATATTTTTACCCGAAATAGTCATTTTAAACCCAAAAGTTCCCTAAAAATTATCGTAAAATTTCCCAATATTTTTTAAAAATTTTCTTGAGCTTTTGCAAACAATTGAGCAAGTTTCCAGCCACTTAACCAAACCATTTCAAACCTCCTCATCTCACATCAATGGATTCGGGTGTGCCTCACCAACTACAATCAATCCACCAATTACACCACCATTAATGAACATGATAATGTTTGAGATGGCAAATTTTCTCATTCTCCACTTCCATAATCGACTTTTGAAGATCGTATTTAACTCCAAGATGAAACGCCTCATCCTCGAGCAACGTCTTGTTGGTAGTGAAGTCTCTACTCCTTCTTCCGAAGATGCATGCATCACCAAGATTGCCTGCACCGCCGCTTCTGCAGAGCCTAAATTCATACTGTTTTGGCATAGCTTCCCCAGTCCTCCAGGAGCAATTTTAATGCATTGGATGATAAACAATGTAATTCGTACTGTTTTGGCATAGCTTCCCCAGTCCTCCAGGAGCAATTCTGATGCATTGGATGATAAACAATGTAATTTTACACATGATTAAAGCTGTTTTTATCTTATAAACTATTGTTTCTCACAATTAGTGTACTCAACTTCATTATAATGTAGTGCTAGAATAGTGCAAATTTTGAGCTTGCACCATGTATGGATGATAAACACTATATTTTTACACATGATTAAAGGTTTTTTAATCGGGAATTCCCTACTATTAGGGGAACCTGGGCTAAAATTGTAAAATGCGTTGCTTAGTCATTAGGTGTTCAAGGTCTTTGGGGGATTGGGTTCTAGGAAGGGGAGTGGTTTCTGAAGAAGTTACTATTGTGTTGTTTAATATTGTTAGATATGGCAGCTTATGGGAAATATGGGTTTTTAGAAATAATATTGTGTTTCATAAGGGGGGGAATACTAATCTAAATGTGACTGAACATATGTATAAATGTACTCATCTTTTCTTGTCAGTATACTATTCTAATAAACTAAATGGTTCTAACACTTTTAGCAATATACTCTCTACAATTTGGGATCAACTGACCTACTGATTAGCAGACCCTCGTACATACTAGGTTGCCAATTGCCTTACATATGGTTGCATGCATGATCATTTTGCACTTGTAGTGAAGACTAGGCCTCCCAAATTTGGGACTTCCAAGCTTCTTATCTTTAGATCCTAGGTGTGGAGCTTTCTTATCTTTTGTAGTAAACTATCACAGCATGGCCTACGATTGATGTCACCCCATGTGGCTACCTTGCATGCTTTGGCCCTATGATCACCCCATGTGGTCACTTCACAATTGCCTTAGCCCCACGATCAGCCCATGTGGTCACCTCGTGATCGGCTTGGCCCTACAATGTATCCATGCAAGCAGTCACCAATCTATTTTGCATAATTTTTCAAGCTAGCTTTGTTCTCAATTTCCCAAGTCTCCCTCTTATGTACCTTGTATCACTCCTATTTAAGGTTGTTAAGATTTTCAAAATAGGGGGGGCTTCTCTCCCATTGGGTCTCAGATAACTTCTCCCCACTCCAATTGATTGGTTTGGCCCTACGATGTATCCATGTTGGCAGTCTCATCAATCTATTTTGTGTAACTTTATAAGTTAGCTTTATTCCCAATTTCCCAAGTCTCCCTCTTCTGTATCTTATATCACTTCTCTTTAAGCTCCTTAAGATTCTCATAATGGGAGGGGTTTCTCTCCCATTGGGCCTCACACAACTTTTCCCCACTCCAATTGATTTCTTATCCCTCCCTCCTTCCCACTCAGTCTTACTCAATTTTTTTCTCTTGTAGGTTATAAGCTCCACTTGTTGGGTCTTACATAAGTTCTACCCACTCGAATTGATTTCTTATCTCTCCCTCCTTCCTACTCAATCTTACTCCTCACTAAAAGTTTTTCTTTCCATAGGTTATAAGCTCCACTCATCATTGTTAAGCCTTCACTCCATTCCATCCCATAGGGCAAGTAAGAGAGTGTGATTCTTTTCTCAAGATTATGCTCATTATGCATCTTTCTTCTCACATGCCATGTTCTGAGCTAAATCTCAAGCTAAATTCACTCAATCTTATGCAAATCACACAAATAAGAGTTTAAATTGACGCTAAGACACAATAGAATGCAATGGAACTCATAAATCATGGAAATAAATTCACCAATAGACTATAACTTAGTAAGAGAAAAGGCAAGAAATTAGTTTACCAATATACTATAGCTTAGTAAGAGGAAAATCAAGAAATTAGTTCACAACTCAGAGAAGATATACTTGTGGATAAGATAGGTGTGGCAATTCACACACCCTACTCTTGTTTATGGGATTCTATTAATACATTTAGCTGCTGTTAATTGTTGATAGAAAATGCCAAAATGTCTTCCCATCCCATGTAGTCCAATTCTACACACTTATCATTGGTGGTGGGGTAACCCATCTTTAGTCACTATGGATGCTCGATCTGCTTTAGTTGTGTTGAATCTACGATGTGTATATGTCTCGCGTGCCTGTCTCCATAGTGTGAAGATGCTTATGGGGTTAAATCATCATAATAGAGCCTCGAATTTTACCTAATTTTTGCCCATGCACCACCCTTAGCATCCTAGCTCCATCCTAGTCACATGTGTGACCTCTCTTCTTAGACCCACTTACTATTTATAAAATTTGTTGTTTTTGGTAAGTTTATGAATTCTTTTTGCTCCTTAGATCATTGTCTAACCTTGACCATTGTTCATCACTAAAACTTGTTATTTTTAGGCAATAAGACTTTAACCCAAAAATGTGTGTGATGTAATACCTTTGACCATTATTGTGACCACACCACTAACTAGCATTTAATAAGTAATATCAACATTTGTTTCCATGTTAGTTTTATCAACTAGCTCCAGTGGATCCATTAGTCCTTCTCTCCATTTTTGGTGGTGAACCTACTCAAGTAGCTTCTTTTTCTTTACTGTCTACAAGATCCACAAACATCTATTGGTGTTCATAGATGGCTATGACCTTGTGTAGAAGTCTTACATGTTTCAAGAGATTATTTCATTATTTTTTATACACCTCAAGTCCATGGTGGAGAATATAATCCTTGAGTAGAAGTGTTTGTTTCTTTTTTCAAGAGATTCTCTTATTGTTTTTCATTCACCTCAAGCCCATGGTGGAGAATATAATACATCCATTTGTAGCCACCCCAATTGCATCCAATTATGATCGTCGATCCTAACTCAAGAATCCAAATCATAATTTCTACTCTAAGATTGTCTAGAAGTTGGATCACATTTCTTTTTAGATAATTACCTTTTGGATCGGGTGATTTCAAATTTAGATCGTGCAGGTCTATTCCAATCACCAATCCTATCTCCAAATTGTCTATGAGATTGTTAACATTACTTAGATTGTCAATCCAATCATCGAATTGTCAAGGCATTTAGATTGGCTATAAGGATCATCAAATATTATGTAGTCCAGATTGTCCATAAGATATCCGGGATCACAAATCTCACTAGATTCCTAGAAATTGGAAAAACAAGAAAAGATTTAAAAAAATGAATACTTGCATTGTTTACATGTGTCTTCCATGTCCTTTCATTTCCTCTGTAAGTGTATTGGTTTTCTATCAAAAATCTTTGAAAATACAAAAAACATTATACAAAGATCATAAAAACACATAGACAACTTCAAAAGTCATAAAATCCTCATATATGTAAGACATTTTAGTGCTAGATGAAGTGCTTATGTATTTGCAATCACATCAAATAATTGCCAAATTATATTCTAATCCAACCTTTGAATAGAGATCTCGTCTCACACTCCAATATTAGGGAGTGGTACTAGACCACATAGCAAGGTCGGCTGAGGTCTTGACCAGCCTCGGTTTGATTTAAATGGTGAGCTTCCGGTATGGTGGATGAGGGACTAAGGAAGTGGCCTATGAGTGAAGCGCTAGGTGACCTGCGAAAGGATCCTAGAGGGTGCTGACCATACGATGCTCGGGCTCTGGGTCGCCGATCGAAGATACCCACACGTGCATCGTGGAAGATATTGGAACAAAGAGTAAGAGTTGTTTTCTGAATTCAGGCATGGATCTGGTTGATTGACCTTGCTGGTACTCAACGGACGAGTCCATGGCTCTTTTATATGGATCTGTTGGTTGATCTTGCTAATCTTCAATGGAGATTCCATTTTGATTTTTATAAGTGAATATATTACCGGGTACTATCAAAAAGGCCCTTGAGTGGACAAGTGGTGAGCTAGGAACTATTAAAAAGGCCCTTGAGTGGGCAGGTGGTGAGCATTCTGGTTGCCAATGTTTCCATAGGTACACTGATGAAGGAATGATTGGAAATTAGGATTCAACCAGATATTTTGGAGGATTATGATCAGTGACACTATGGTTTCATTAAATGATTGTTTTAAAGACAGTAGAATTTGTGAAAAAGGCAATTTCATATTGGGTGTATAAGTGGTGTGACTAGTTGTAAGTTTACATGAATATCTAGCTAGGGAGCCTGGGAACTCTTTTCCCTGGTACCCGGGACAAAACCTAACCAAATTTCTAATTGGATCCCATCACTATAGTGGTTGGGGTGGTTGGCTAACCCATGGGACTAGATGGGGTTAGGCTGGACTGATGGATCCCTAAAATGGGACTCAATTCTCTTACGGTAGGATAGATGCAGTAAATCCCGGATAGTAATTGTTCTATGGCAATGGCTGTGCCTCTCAATGAGGAAAAGAGCATTGGTCTCTATGATCCAAGTACAAGTTTCTTCCTTGATCTGACCAAGTGACTTACAGGTTTGGTTGAATTAGTTTGGTCGGATCAATTTGGTCAGTGTGATGACCTTGACTACATTAGAGTAGAAATATCCTGGAGGAATCGCATGTGCTTTCCGGGCAAGGGAAGTTTTTCCGGGTTCGGTTTTGGAAGAACCGAGGTGTCCGGATATCCGTGGGCAAGGCCTCGAGTGAGGGACCCTGCCTCATGCAAGAAGTGCTACTCCCGCTGCTAGCACCCCCGAATTTGTTGCGCGAAGGGGGCAGGGATCTTTCAGCTGGTATCAGAGCAAATTGGCTAAAGTGGATCAACTGAGAAGCCAAAAATGTCAAAAATTTATGAACTAGCAGTAAAAGGTTGGAATTATGTGATGAAATTCATACAAATTGATATTCAGAATAAAATTCATAAATTGGTAATTAGGTCTTCAGATGGAAGTACCGCAATTGTATGGAATCCTTGACTTGCTTGAGGCCTAGACATGATGGTATTTACCTTATAATTCCAAGGACTGTGACTACCCGTATATACCGAGGGTATAACTGCAGCTCTTTATTGGCAGTATATATGAGTAAATCTAAGACCTTGAAATTATAAGCAAAAATGCTATCCAGATGATGAATTCGAATGTGGTCGATATGGTTTTAAATTTCTGGTTGAGAACTCATGAGTTGATTTGGATTCTGATTATGATGATTCCTGAATTTTGGTTGAAAAGCGATAAGCTGAGCAAAACCACAATGAGGATGAATGGGACGAGTCCCTGTGATGATGTTCATAACTGGAATGACGATAATGACTTCAGCAAATCACTATGAGATTAGCGGATTGTGTTGATAGATTGCTACTCTTAACACTTGACCCGGTGGATCAAGTTAAGGGATGACAAATTAAAAACCTGTATAATTGAAATTCCCATGGAGGAATGTTCAGATGGAAATTTCGGTCTAATGGACCATTATTGTGTTAAGGATATGAATGATATGATCTGAATGAATTGTTATCTAATGAAGAGTTCTATATAAGGGATCTTTATCCCAGGATTCTGTTGGGTTGACCAGACTACAAGGAACCTCAGAATCAGTTGGATCTTAAGGGAAGGAGTTGTCCTCTAGTTTGCGAGATGAGGACATCTCGCGTTTTTTAAGTGGGGTAGGATGTAAGATTCCTCCCTCCAATGTTTGAGGTGTACAGGTGTAAGAACCTCCCCTTCTGATCTTATAATTATTCCCCTCTCTGAAATAAAAGAAAGAGGGAGACAATCCAAAATTGAGATATTTTTAGATGTAAAAATCCTCCTAGTGTCCTAAATGGTTTCCCCTGAAACAGAAACTCAAAAAGAACTTTCCAATGTGCAATTGGAATTAATTGAAAATAGGTATAAAGGACCTTAGCCTAAGAGTCTAGATTTTTAGAAATTTTTGGATTATGATCCAATTAAGGTTCCTATGGGGCCAATAGGATCAATCCAAGTGTAGGGAGGAGATAAATCCAATTTATAAAAGAAAAATACCCAAAAATGAGTAAATGTCCACATAAGATGAAGAGTTGACTGAGTACAAGGTTTATTAGTAAAAAAACTATGAATATTACTTTAAAAAAATGAGATATTTTGGGTATAATGATACATTTCTGACACCTTGGTAAGGAGAAGGGGGCTCTTCAAGGAGGTGCCTATTTAAACTAAAAAATAATAAGATATTTTTATCTCTCCTCTCTCTTGGATCAAACCAAATCAAAAAGGAAGCCAAATTGGTCCAAATCTTGTCCACATTCAGCCAAACTAAACGTGGAAAATTCTAGAAACTAGTTGGACTTGGTTAGAGGCCTCCCTCACCTATAAATAGATCCTTAGTCCTTTGTAAAAAAATATGTGAACTATACCATGCCAGTATTATACTGAAATAATGATATTTTTATTATCCTCTAAAAATCTTCTTTAATTTGGAGAGAATGGAGTTTCTCTCTCTTTTCAACCTTCTTTGGAGTCTTCATCAACATACTAAACCAATTGATTGGTTGGGGGCCTCTCCTTAGACTAAATAATCAAGCAAAATAAGAGGTAAAGTGTGATTTATGGTCTTTTTCTTAATCTCTAAATGTTTCTCACTTCTCAACCCCTCTCAAGCTTGAGAAGTATTCAATTGAATGGCTCTTTAATGCAATTGAAGCTCTCTAATGGATTTTAGTGATTAAACACATAAAGTTTTCATTTATGCTTAAATTAAAATATTTTTTTAAAGCATATCTCTCTCTCCCCCAAAGAATGGTCATTCCAATGACCTATTCTACATTCAATTAATGCTTCTCATGGAGAAATTTTCTACTCACAAATCAAACTCTAGGCTTGTGAAGCTAGAGGTTTAAGGAAATGGTTTTTATACTTATATGCTTGAAAAATATGCTAATATTATGGGATAAATCCATAAATTGGATTTAATGCTAAAAGATAGTTATACTATCATGATTATTTTACTATGTCTTATTCTTTTCATAAAAATTGAAAATTGCCAGTAATAATAGTGGAGCTATGGTAAAATTTTTAAGAAATTGATGCATAATTCATTCTTATGCAGCATAACATGAAAAGAGGACTTCCTATCATATTCTAGGATTGAATATCCTAGGTTAAAAGAATGGTTTTTGTCACATTCAATTGAAAACTTGTTTTTAAGTTTATGTGTAATTAAATAATTAAGAAATGAGAAAATTATGGTAGTTATATTAAATGGTAAAAGAGAAATTTCTAGGATATTTGGAATTCAATCATTTAGATGGGAAAAGAGAAATTCCTAGCATATTGGAATTATTGGATATTTTATTTAAATTCAAAGATGAATTTTAGATAAATTTATTTTATCTATGAGAAATATTTAAATTTTAAAAGAGGAATTCCTATGACATTTGGAATTCAATCATTTAGATGGGAAAAGAGAAATTCTTAGCATATTGGAATTATTGGATATTTTATTTAAATTCAAAGATAAATTTTAGATAAATTTATTTTATCTATGAGAAATATTTAAATGGTAAAAGAGGAATTCCTATTACATTTGGAATTCAATCATTTAGATGGGAAAAGAGAAATTCCTAGCATATTGAATTAATTGATATTTTATTTTTGATGAATTTATTTTATGAGAAATATTTGATGATAAAAGAGGAATTCCCATGATATTGAAGTGCAAATAATCAAATGCAAAAAGAGGAATTCCCACGGTATGTGGTGTGAATATTTGATTTTTATATGAATCGCCGGCTAGGGGGCCTAGGAACTCTTTTCCTCGGTACGCGGGAAAAAACCCAATCAAATCTTTATAAAGGAATCCCACCAATTCAGTGGTCGGGTGGTTGGCTAACCCTAGGCTGGATCGAAGGATTCCTGAGAAACAACTAGATACGATTAGTTACGTTAATCAGTTTAAATCCTGAGAAGACCTTATTATGTGGAAAGAGATCATCGGTTGTGCCTCGGAAATGAGGAAAAAAGCGGTGATTCCATGGACCAAGTGCAAGTCTCTTCTAGATCTGACCATGTGACTTTAGGCTTGGTCAGATTAGTTTAATTTAGTCAAGACTTGACTCGTTAGAGTAATCTCCTAGTTAAAAGATTTTTCACCTTCCTAGCGGAATCACCTGTGCCTTCCGGGCGAGGGGAGTCTTCCGGGCCCGTGGTCTCGGAGGGACGCCCCTGGGCTAGCCTCTCATCTCGGACATCCGCGGGGTGAGGCCCCGAGTGTGCAGGACCCCCGCCTCGTGCGGGAGGCCTGACGTCGCTTCCGCCCCATCGGCAAGAGCCCCGGAGCAAGCAGGGGGGGACCTCACAATTGGTATCAGAGCGTTGTTCAAAGCTAACAAGGATAAACAAATTCTTATTAGAAATTTATAATAAAAACTCAGAAAAGGCATTTTTCATAATGTATTTTCATTCTGTAAGCTTCTTTAATGAAGAATTTTAAATCAAAGAAATTATTTTTATAGATAGAAGTCCCCTTTTTATCTGGTATTCCCGACCTCACCCAAGATATGACTGTGTTCGCCTTCGAGCATCTCATCTCTTCCGCTTCAACTCGAACAAGCCGATCAAGACTCGCACGCCATTTTGAGGATTTATATTTTCCTGACCCAATAGAGAGACGACAGCATAAGTGGTTTGCAGGGCAGTATGTCCAAGCCTCTTGCGACTGGCGTGCAATGCTGAGGCAGAACCTCTCATTGGCAATGATTCTGCTAAAGCTGAAAATGGTGCGTGGTGTTATTGTATATCATTCAACGCCTTGGAATTTTAGACTTTCATGCCAAGTCTACAGACTCCTTATTTGCTTTATTCCTAAGGAGAAGATAATAGCTCCCTTGTCAGTAAGTGAACGTTTGTATCAGGGCATGGCTATGCCAATACCATCGTCTTATGCATCTCCCGAGGAGATTTTGAATTTTGGAGCCGACGAGCTGCTCTATGTACATATTGCAATTTTTTTATAAATAAAGAAATGTTTTCTGGAGAAAAATTCCCTGTTGTATAAGTGATTGTTTATGGACGAACTGTTAAAGAAAAATCTGTTATTATCAGACATATGTCATAGATCTCCAATAAGATCATTGTCTTGTTTAAGAAATTGTTTTCCGAACCTCTTAAGTCTTAGGATCTTGTGGACGATATCAAAATAAAAACTTAATAATATATAATTTTTGGTAGAATCATGAGACGAGGAAACCGTGGTCTCGTCAGCCAGACCCTCTCTCTGAAGATGATGAGCTTGACCTTGATGTTTGCAAGGCTCTTCATAGGACTCAGCCAGGACCCTTCAAAGGAGAAGGGGAGAACGTGGCGAGGCTGTGGAGAAATGGGTGGAAGCCATGGAAGAATATTTAAACGTCACAGGCTACAATGAGCAGAGCAAAATGGCTCTTGCCAGGCTGAAAATAGTGGAAATAGCCAGGGTGGCATGGAGGAACCACTATGACACCAACCGTCTGGACAGAAATACTCAGTCCTGGAACGACCTTAAAACCTATTTGAGAAAGAGATTTTGTCCCCCTGGATTTTTGGAAACCAAAATGAACGAATTGTTAGAGCTAAAGCAGGGGAGCAAAACCATCGAGGAATATCACCAGGCCTTTGCTCTTCTACTCAAATATTCACCACCTCTAGATGAAGAGCAACTCATGGCCAGGTTCATTCAGGGAATGAATGAACCCTTGGATACACTGGTCAAAAATGCCAAGCCAATGTCCATGGTAAAAGTTGTCAGAATGGCGAAGGACTTTGCCAAAGCCTTCATCGTAAAAGTCCCGCCAAAGCAAGCTCCCTCATCCTTCAAGAGATTTCAGACACCGGGAAGTTCTTCCAACTTTCTGTCTTCAAAGAGACAACAAGGTTCTAACTAGAATGTGGAGATGGGAAGCTTCAAAAATGAAGGAAGACATTTCCCTCGAAGTACATTCTCAGGAACTCCAGCTCTCTCGAGAATGCAAAGGGAAGACCTTCGAAGCGAGAACAGATGCTTCGGATGTCAAGGACTTGGGCACCAGCTCAAGGATTGCCCATCTCCTTTTGTGGGCCAAGGAAGCCAGGGTCCCAGAGTTCCGAGATAGATTCCTTCTTATCAATCCAACAATCAAGGTCCCCAGTGCCAAAATCAGGGTAACCCGAGAAGAGTGCCAGCTTAGCCTGCAGCCTCCATGCAAAGCAGTCTCCAAACTCCCTCCCAAAACTGGAATGCATAGCAGTCTCCGAACTCCCTCCCAAAATTGGAATAACCAAAGAGAGAATTCCACCTCAGACTGCAGCAGCCACAGCAGTCACCATAGCTGAGGAAGTGGAGGAAGATAAAGGACAGATCTATGTAGCAATTGAGCATTAGGGGAATAACCGTCAATTCTAAGTCCTCCAGACTCCAGCAGAGTACGAGGGTAAGAAATTCAAGCTTTTGATTGATTCAGGCGCAGTACTCATTCTTTTATTTCCCCAGGATGTCTGCGTAAATTAGTCCTAAATAAAAAATCAGGGAAACCTATGTAAGTAGAATTAGCCAGTGGGAAGATTCTTTTCACTCACCTTGAGACTGACCTTATTCAGCGTAGCTTAGATGGGAACGTAACCGAGTGCCAGTTCAAAGTCCTACCCCTGGGAATATATGACAAAATCCTTGGAATGGATTGGCTCCAAAAGAATCAGGCTGACATTCATTGTCACAAAGAAACCATCATCTCTTTCCTAGACCTTCATGGGAATAAAGTTCAAGGAATTGGATATTCCGGATCCCCAGTGTTGCAATTAGTCAAGGCTTCCAAATTATTTAAAGGGCTCAGAAAAAGGCAAGCTGTGTATGTTGTTACTAGTAGGACATAAAATGCAAGGCTAAAGAACCAGAGTGGTAAAGTGAGTATGCAGATGTATTTCCTGAAGAGCTGACTGAGATGCCTCCGTCTCGTGAAGTAGATCATGAGATCGAATTAACCCCCGGAGCTCAACTAGTAGCCCAGCGTGCATACAAAATGCCAGTCCCTGAAGCCATAGAACTTCAGGAGCAGTTAAGACAACTGTTAGAGCAGGGATTCATCAGACCCAGTGTCTCACCTTGGGGTGCGCTCGTTATCTTTCAAAAGAAGAAAGATGGAACGTTAAGACTTTGTATTGACTACAGAGGATTGAATCAATTAACAATTAAGAATAAGTATCCTATTCCTAGGATTGATGAACTTCTGGATCGGTTAAGTGGTACCCAAATGTTTACAAAGATAGATCTCAAATCCGGGTACTACCAGATCAGAATCAAGGAGCAAGACATCCCAAAGACAGCATTCAATACTGGCTATGGGCATTATGAGTTCACAGTCATGCCGTTTGGATTAACTAATGCCCCGGTGACATTCAATCGTCTTATGCAAGATATTCTCATAGAATACTTGGATGATTATAAGATCCCAATCCCCACCGCACAACAAATTCAGGGCTAGAAGCAGAAGTAGCCTCGCCCATGGATATCCGGATAAGAGACTAATCGATCGGTTTTTCCAAAATCGAACCCGGAAAAAACTTCCTTTGTCTGGAAAGCACGGGCAATTCCACCGTGATAACTTTTCCCTAATGTAGTCAAAAGCCTTAACTAACTGAGCTCATCTGACCAAACCCGTAAGTCCCATAGTCAGATCAAGGAAAAAGACTGTACTTGGATCATAGAGACCAACGCTTTTTTCCTCATTGAGAGGCACAGCCGTTGATTCTTCTCCATAGAACAATTTTTGTATGAAATTTACTTCATCTATCGAACTAAACAGAAATTGAGTCTCGATTTATGGCAAATCCATCAGTTTAGCTATCTAGTCCCATGGGTTAGCCAATCGCCCAACCACTGTAGTGATGGGATCCAATTAGGAATTCGGTTAGGTTTTGTCCCGGGTACCAGGGAAAAGAGTTCCCAGGCCACCTAGCCGGATGTTCATGCAAACATAAAACTAGTCACACCACTTACACACCCAATATGAAATTGCCTTTTTTTCAGCATCAGCTATCTTTAAAACAATCCTTTAATGAAACCATTGTGTCACTGATCACAATCCTCAAAATCTTTGGTTGTATCCAAATCCACATCATTCACACATCAAACCACATCATCCATATATCCATCCACATTAATCTACATCATTCACACATCAAACCACATCATCCATCCACATCCGATTCACATGCCGTCATTCATTCACATCCCTTATCATTCATTCATATCACGATTCACATGCCATCACATTCCTTCACATCCTATATCATTCATTCACATCCTAATTCACAGGACATCACATCCATTCATCCAATTTCATTTATCTGATTCATATCACTTCCATCCATCCATTTACATCTATCTGATTCCTATCACATCTCATCACATCAATTTATAGAATGTAAGAGAATTCTATTTTTTTGATATAAAGATTCTTTACGCATCTAATTAGGCATAAAGACAACTTTAGTAGGAATAACACTTTTATAAAAATCCTTTTTTTTTGCATCTATTTAGGCATAAATTCAATTTTAAGGAAAATAACACTTTCGAATTAAAAATAAACCTTTTATGCATTTTACTATGCATAAATTCCATTTTAATGAGAATCACACTTTTGAATTAAAAATCAATCTTTTATGCATTTTCCTATGCATAAAATCAAAATTGATGAAAATTACTCTTTTGAAATAAAAATAGATTTCTTTATGCATCTTTCTATGCATAAAATCAAAATTAATGAAAATAACTCTTTTGAAATAAAAATGGATTTCTTTATGCATCTTTCTATGCATAAAATCAAAATTGATGAAAATAACTCTTTTGAAATAAAAATGGATTTCTTTGTGCATCTTTCTATGCATAAAATCAAAATCAATGAAAATAACTCTTTTGAAATAAAAATGGATTTCTTTGTGCATCTTTCTATGCATAAAATCAAAATTGATGAAAATAACTCTTTTGAAATAAAAATGGATTTCTTTGTGCATCTTTCTATGCATAAAATCAAAATTGATGAAAATAACTCTTGTGAAATAAAAATGGATTTCTTTATGCATCTTTCTATGCATAAAATCAAGTTGATGAGAATAACACTTTTGGATTAAAATAAATTCTTGATGCATATTTCCATGCATAAATCCAATTTAGGAGGAATTACACTTTTAGACTAAAAGAATTTCTCTTATGCATCTAATTTATGCATAAAAATCATTTATGATGAAAATCATTCTTTTAATATAAAAGAATTTCTTTTATGCATCCATTTATGCATAAAAATCATTTATGATGAAAATCACACTTTTAATATAAAAAATATCTTTTATGCATATGTTTATGCATACAAATCATTTATGATGAAAATCACTCTTTTAATATAAAAGAATTTCTTTTATGCATCCATTTATGCATAAAAACCATTTATGATGAAAATCACACTTTGAATATAAAAAATATCTTTTATGCATATGTTTATGCACACAAATCATTTATGATGAAAATCACTCTTTTAATATAAAAGAATTTCTTTTATGCATCCATTTATGCATAAAAACCATTTATGATGAAAATCACACTTTTAATATAAAAAATATCTTTTATGCATATGTTTATGCACACAAATCATTTATGATGAAAATCACTCTTTTATAATCAAAATAACAATTTCAATATGCTTCTTTCTATGTATAGAATTTAATTCTAAAGAAGGTAACACTTTTTAATAAAATATTTTTAATATACATTTTTCTATACTTAGGATGAAAAATAACACTATAAGAATACTTATACGATGGGAATTACTCTTTTTGAATAAAAAAAAGTAAAACTTATTTTACATAATTTTAGAAAATTTTGCCATAACCTCCTTTGTATGGTTGACCATAATTCAATTTTTAACTCTCCAAAATTAATTAGAATTTCACCAAGAGTATTTAGATCATTCTAATGTAAACATTTTCTACTTATTTAAGAGAAACATTATGAAAAAATTGATTTTATCCATTAATCATTCATCTAGGATAAAGAATGGTTGGATTTAATAAAGAAGAGAGGGGAATGCCTTTTTTCAATGAGGCATAACATCATATTCATATTAGAGAAGACAAAAATCATAAAAAACCATAAAATGAAATAGAAAAGAGAAGAATCTCCAACTTACAAGGAGAATTTGAGAGCTTTCCTTTGGCTTGATGGTTTGAGGGATCTACTCTTGTTTGAAACAAGAGTGGCCACCAATCTTTAGAAGAGGGAAGGTCAAAAACTAATGAATTATGAGTAAATTCACAGTTTTTGGCTCTTGGGAGAAGCAGGGTAATAGTGCAAAAACACTATTAAGCTTCAACAAAGGGGGAGGCTTCTATTTATAGGAAAAAGTGAGCTTCTAACCAAGCCAACTGATTCTAGAATTTTCCAGATCAGTTTGGTCAAATTTTGACCATTTTTGGGTCAGTTTAGTCCACTTTTTGGATCTAGTTGAAACATGAGAGAGGAGAGACAAAAAAATCTCATTATTTGGGAGTTTAAAACTCTCCCACACTTGTGAAATAGGCGCCTCCTTCATGAGGGGAATTCCCCCATCCTGAGGTGTCAAAAATGCATCATTTCTTCTAAATATCTCTCTTTTTTAACTATTAACCTTGTCCTTCTTATGTGAGTATTTACTCATTTTTGGGAGATTTTCCTTTTATTCTTCCATTTACCTTCTCTTTACATTTGGATGAATCTTATTGGTCCATAGGAACCTTAATTTAAAATTTCAAAAAAATCTTGACCCCCTAGGATAAGGCCTCTTGAACAAATTATACTTGATTTCTAATGCACCTTCTGAAAATCTTTTTGAACTTCTATTTTGGGGGAACTTATTTTAATAAGAAGAGATATTTTTCCATCCAAAAATATTTAAAAATTGAATTACCACTCTCTAGAATATTTTCTCTCTCTAAGCCAAAACTGGTAGAAACAAGATCTTTTATATTTCTGAAGAGGGATTTGACTACAGGGGAAGATAGTAGACATCCTGAGAGGCTGGGGAGGAATCTTACAAATTTTGTTCTTGTCTTCTTTGATGATATCTTAGGATACTCGAAGAATGCTGCAGACCATGAAGATCATGTGCACAAAGTCTTGGAAATCCTAAGGAAACACCAACTCTTTGCAAAGAAGAGCAAGTGTTCCTTCTTTGTTGACCAGGCGGAATACTTGGAATTCATAGTGTCAAAGGATGGGATTTCTCCTGACCCTGCAAAGATCCAAGCAGTAGTTAAATGGCCAAAACCTAAGTCAGTAAAGGAAGTCAGAGGATTCCTAGGGTTAACCCGATGGTATAGGATCTTTATACCTAGGTATGCTCAGATAGCATCCCCTTTAACTAACCTTCTTAAGAAAAGTACACTTTTTCAGTGGACTCTAATGTGTCAGAGTGCCTTCGACAAGCTGAAGGCAACCTTAGTAACCAACCCTATCCTTAAATTGCCAGATTTTACCAAACCCTTTGAGGTAGTTACTGATGCCAGTGGATTTGCCTTAGGCGGTGCTCTAATGCAGGAAGGTTATGCTGTGGCCTATGAATCCAAAAAACTCAGAACACATGAGAGGAACTATGCCGTCCATGACTTGGAGTTACTCTCAGTAGTGTATGCTTTGAAGTTGTGGTGGAGACATTATCTTTTGGGACAAAGATTCACCTTGATGATGACAGATCATCAAAGTTTTAAGTGGATCTTCACCCAAAGGGATCTCAACATGCGTCAAAGGAGATGGATGCAGACCCTGCAGGAATTTGATTTTGAAATAAAGTATCGGCCAGGGAAAGAAAATGTGGTTGCAGATGCGCTCAGTAGAAAAGCCTCCTTGCTTGCAATTACAGTGGTGTCAAATCCATTGATCAATGAAGCAAAGGAGAAAATCATGCAGGACAAATTCTTTGCCCCTATTGCGACCCTTCTGATGCAGGAAAGCAAGACTCCTCAGGAAATGAGTCGAGTTCTTGGATACAAACTGGATGAAGGATGCATGTATTATAATAATTGGCTATGTATCTCCAATGATGCAAAAATAAAGGGAAGAATTTTGAGAGAAGCCCATGATAGCCTGATAGCTAGACATCCAGGGTTTATAAAAACCTATATGTCTGTGAAGCAAAGCTTCTTTTGGCCTGGACTCAAAAAGGATGTACTTGATCATGTAAGGAAATGCTTAATGTGCCAGCAGAGAAAATCAAGATGCTAGGGAAACTGCAGCCTCTAGACATTCCACAGATGAAGTGGAAATGCATTAGTATGGACTTTGTCACAGGATTACCTTCAGTGCAATCAGGTTACAACTCCATTTTTGTGGTAGTTGACAAGTTAACCAAAGTTGCCCATTTGATTCTAGTGAAAGAAACATACTCTACAGTGGATGTTGCCAGAGTTTTCCTTAAGGAGACCTTTAGATTTCACGGTTTATCCAGGAGGAGGATAGTAAGTGACCGAGATCCCAAATTCATATCGAAATTCTGGAATGCATTCCAAGTAGTAGGAACTTTCTTAGATCTCAGCACAGCCTACCACCCCAAAATAGATGGCCAGATGGAAAGGGTTAATCAAGTAATTGAAGATATCCTTTGGTCATGCTACAGCAAGGAACCCAAGACGTGGTTAAGTCATTTGCATCTGGTCGAATTTGCTTACAATGCTTCTTATCATCGGAGCATTGGGATGAGTCCTTTCAAAGCTTTGTATGGACAAGATTGCCTTACACCGTTGACTTGGTCTGACGACCCATTGATCAGAGTCAAATTGTCTAGACAAATGCTTGATGACATGGACCAGAAGATGCAATCAATCTGTAAAGATATAAAGGCAGCCCAAGATAGGCAAAAGCAGTATGCAGATCAAAAGACATCCAAAAGAGAGTCTGAAGAATAAGATATGGTCTTCATTCGAGTACGACCAAAAAGTTCCTTATCCTTAGGGAAGTACAAGAAGCTCTCTCCCAGATACTGTGGGCCGTATGCTATCAAAGAAAGTGGACGATCTAGCCTACAAACTTCTTCTGCCTCCCCATCTCAAGATACATGATGTATTCCATGTCAGTTTGCTTAAGATGTATGTATCTAGCCCGAATCACATGCTTGATGATGAGCAATTGATCTCTTCGACTCAAGACCAGATGGTACTCCAACCTGAGGAAATCCTTGACATTCAGGAGAAGATATAATAGGATATTTTTATCTCTCCTCTCTCCTAAATCAAACCAAATAAAAAAGGGAGCCAAACTGGTCCAAAACTTGTCCAAATTCAGCCAAACTGAAGCTGGAAAATTCTAGAACTCAATTGGAATCAGTTAGTGGCCTCCCTCTCCTATAAATAAACCCTAATTCCTTTGTATTATTATCTGTGAACTAAACTATGCTGGTATTACTCTAAACTAAGCTTACTTTCTATTATCCTCTAAAAACCTGTACAAAATTGAAGAGATTGGAGCTTCTCTCTCTCTTCAATCTTCCTTGGTGAATCTTATGACATACCAAACCAATTGATTGGTTGGGGACCTCTACAGTGACTAAAGAATCAAGCATTTTAGGAGGTAAAGAGTGGATTATGGTCTTTTTCTATAATTTCTAAATGTTTCTTTCTTCTCAACCCCTCTCAAGCTTGAGAAGCTTTAATTTGAATGGCTTTTGAATATTATTGAAATGTTTTAATGTATTGTAATAAAAGAAACACATAAATTTTCATTTATGCTTAATTTTAATGATTTTTAAGCATTTCTCCCCCCCAAAGAAAGGTCATTCCTATGACCTATTCTCAATCCAAATGAAGCTTCTCACATGAAGCATTTCTCTAATCCAAAAGTAATTTTTATACTTGTCTAATTGGAGGCCAAAATAATGGCTTTTTCATGCTTTTATGATATTTATTTCATAGAGAAATTATGAATCAATCCATAATTGGATAATGATCCAATTAGTGGTCATTCTAATCATACTAATCATATTAAACTTCATTCTCTCAATTAAATTGAGAATTATCAATAATAGCAACGGAGCTATGGTAAAATTTCTATAAAATAAACACATAAAACATTTTCATTCATAATATGAAAAGAGGACTTCCTACCATATTCTAGGAATTATCATCCTAGATTAATTGAATGATTCTCATTGTAATCATGAAGAAATTTATTTTTATGATTAGAAAAAAGAGAAATTTTTGGTAATTTATTTTTATGTTAAAAGAGTAATCCCCAAGACATTGGAAATCCATGTATTCCAATTATTTAGAGAATAAAATTGGAATGGTAAAATAATGTATAATTTATGAAAGATTTTAGTTAAATTTATCTTTTTGTATAGATAAACTTTTATGAGATGAAAGAGGAATTCCCACCATATTGAAATTCAAATATTTAAATAAGGAAAGTATAATTCCTAGTGCAAAGGAATTAATGTGAAGATTTTTATTTAATTTTTAAGAGAAAATATAGTTAAATTTATCTTTTTGTATAGATAAATTTTTATGATGAAAGAGGAATTCCCACCATATTGGAATCCAATTAATTAAATGAAGAAAGTGTAATTCCTAGTGCAAAGTAGTTAATGGAGATTTTTATTTAAATATTAAGAGAAAAATTTAATTAAATTTATCTTTTTACATAGATAAGTTTAACCGATAAAAGAGAAATTCTTACTATATTGGAATTCAAATGTTTAGATGAGAAAAGTGAAATTTTTAGCTTAAAGGAATTAATGGTTATTTTTATGTAATTTTTAAGAAGAATTTTAATAGATTTAATTTAGGGAAAAGAGGAATTCCCATGATAATTGGATTGCACTCATTGAAATGAGAAAAAGAAGGATTTCAAGTTTATTTATAAAAAAAAAGGTATTGATATTTTAGTTAAAAGATGAGTTTCCATGATAATTGAGAAAAGATGGATTTGAATTAAATTCTAATGTCAAAAGATGAATTTCCATCATAATTCTACCTAATGAATTAAGGTTGAGAATTTATGTGGGGAAAAAATATTGGATAATTGAATTGGTAAAATCACTAAATGGATATTTACCCAAAAACTAGATGTTTAGTTGAAAGTAATCCTGGTAGAACTAAACTGAATGAATTTAGTTAGACTACGTGAGGTCGGACAGTAAACCTAATTGTCCTTCTCTTGAACTAAATCAGACAAAAACTTCGTGTGACCAATTTTAGTTACTAAATCCAAAGAATAGACTACCGGAACTAATCTAGTTTTTCCCTGACCAATCAATCTCACCAAGAATCTAGTTGGATGATAAAATGACGGGTAGATTACCCTCATGAGAGATCAAGGATCCTCATTATTGAAACTGGGAATTATTGGAAAAAGGGTCTTTGGAACCGATTCATCACACAATTCTGATCTTATAATGCTACTTTATAAATTTTTGACATTTTTGGCTTTTTGGTTGATCCTCATTTGTCAATTCGCTCTGATACCAACTGTAAGATCCCTGTCCCCACTGCGCAACAATTCAGGGGTGCTAGCAGTGGAAGTAGCACTTCTTGCATGGGGCAGGGTCCCACACTCGTCGGGGCCTCGCCCATGGATATCCGGACAAGAGACTAATCCATCGGTTTTTCCAAGACCGAATCCAGAAAAACTTCCTTTACCCGAAAAGCACGGGCGATTCCACTAGGATAACTTTTCCCTAACGTAGTCAAAAGCCTTAACTAACTAAGATCATCTGACCGAACCCATAAGTCCCATAGTCAGATTAGGGAAAAAGATTATACTTGGATCATAGAGACCAATGCTTTTTTTCTCATTGAGAGGCACGGCCCGTTGATTCTTTTCCATAGAACAATTTTTGTCCGAAATTTAATTCATCTATCGAAGTAAACAGAAATTGAGTCAATTTACGGATCCATCAGTCCAGCCTAACCCCATCCAGTCCTATAGGTTAGCCAACCGCCCAACCACTATAGTGATGGGATCCAATTAGGAATTTGGTTAGGTTTTGTCCCGGGTACTAGGGAAAAGAGTTTCGAGGCCCCCTAGCCGGATGTTCATGCAAACAAAAAACTAGTCACACCACTTACACACCCAATATGAAATTGCCTTTTTCTCAGCATCAGTTATCTTTAAAACAATCCTTTAATGAAACCATTGTGTCACTGATCACAATCCTCAAAATCTCTGGTTGAATCCTTATTTCTAATCATTCCTTCATCGGTGTACTTATGGCATCATTGGCAACTAGAACGCTCACCACCTGTTCACACAGGGGCCTTTTCGATAGTTCCTAGCTCATAGTAACTGGCAATATATTCACATATAAAAATCAAGATGGAATCCTCGTTGAAGATCAACAAGATCAACCAACAGATCCATATAAGAGAGCTATGGACTCATTAGTTGAGGTCCATCAAGGTCAATCAACCAGATCCACATAAGAGAGCTATGGACTCATTAGTTGAGGTCCATCAAGGTCAATCAACCAGATCCATACTCGGGTTTAGAAAACAACTCTTACTCCTTGTTCCAATATCTTCCATGATGCACGTGTGGGTATCTTCGGCGACCGAAAGCCCGAGCACCGTATGGTCAGCACCCTCTAGGATCCTTCGCAGGTCACCTAGCGCTTCACTCATAGGCCGCTTCCTTGGTCCCTCATCCACCGTACCGGAAGCTCACCATTTGAATCAAACCGAGGCTGGTCAAGACCTTGACCGACCTTGCTACGCGAGACGTCCTCCGTTGACTCTCCATCAGCTGTTGCAACTTTATCAGGTAGGTCTCCACGACCACATTCTCCAAACAGTCAAAATGCTTCCCCAACATTCTTGACATAAAACAGTCATTTACAAACAGTTCACAAATACAGTTTCTATAATGAATTCACACATTAGGAAGTGAATGGGGTCTTCTTGGGCCCTTTAATTTACCCAAGCCTAATCAAGGTGATTAAGGAATAGCCAAATGGGGGGTTGCCATGTGGACTGAAATGTTGGGTTTGTAAGAGAGGTGTAAGAGTGGTCAAAGGGTGCACTTTTTCCCCCAAAAAGGGGGGAGGCAATTTTACAATTTTCGGACCTCCATAACTTCTACATACAAGCTCCAATTTGAGCGGAGATTATAGATCCGTGATCTACGCATCAAGAGCTTGCCATAGATATGTTACATGATATGGTTTTATCCGCTAGATTTTAAATTCCATTTTCCCCCCTTTATTCAAATTCGAATAAAGTATCCTTTTTGAAGCTTCTAATTAGAAAACGTTTCTTCTTAAGAGAAAAGGTTTGACTCCTTAAACTGCCAAATAAAAGGGCCCAAGAAGCCTTTCATGTTGAGGTCCTAATGATCTTTCCAGATTGTTCCACATCAATCCATATTACTTAACCCAAATCCAAATCATATGTGTATCCATTCTTGACCAGATACATCATTTTCCATCCCATCATATCAGATTCATTCAATTCACATAACATCCATTCCTATCTTTCTTAATTTACATTATATCTCATCACATCCATTTCTCATTACATCTCATTCATTCACATCTTATATTATTCATTCACATTCTGATTCACAAGACATCTCATCTCATTCATTTGCTCATATCAACTTCATATCCATTCACATACATATTCGCATTCATTATTCCTCATACACATCCACATTCATACATCCATATTCACATCTACATCCATTTTCACATCCACATCATACATCCACATTCATATATCCACATTTACATCCATACATCCATTTTCACATCCACATTCATACATCCACATCCACATCCATACATCCATACATCCATATATCCACATCCACATCCACATTCATACATCCACATCCATATCTACATCCATACATCCATTTTCACATCCACATTCATACATCCACATCCACATCCACATCCATACATCCATACATCCATATCCACATCCACATTCATACATCCACATCCACATCCACATCCATACATCCACATCCATATCTACATCCATGCATCCATTTTCACATCCACATTCATACATCCACATCCACATCCATACATCCATATATCCATATCCACATCCACATCGACATCGACATCCACATCCACATCCATACATCCACATCCATATCTACATCCATACATCCATTTTCACATCCACATTCGTACATCCACATCCACATTCATACATCCATACATCCACATCCACATCCACATTCATACATCCACATCCATACGTCCACATCCATATCTACATCCATACATCCATTTTCACATCCACATTCGTACATCCACATCCACATTCACATCCACATTCACATCCACATTCATACATCCACATCCACATCCACATCCATACATCCACATTCATATCTACATCCATACATCCATTTTCACATCCACATTCGTACATCCACATCCACATTCATACATCCATACATCCACATCCACATCCACATTCATACATCCACATCCACATCCATATCTACATCCATACATCCATTTTCACATCCACATTCGTACATCCACATCCACATTCATACATCCATACATCCACATCCACATCCACATTCATTTATCCACATCCACATCCCGATCCATACATCAATCTACATTAATCTACATCATTCACACGTCAAACCTCATCATCCATTCACATCCGATTCACATGTCGTCATTCATTCACATCTCTTATCATTCATTCATATCACGATTCACATTCCTTCACATCCTGTACCATTCATTCACATCCTAATTCACAAGACATCGCATCCATTCATCCATTTTCATTTATCTAATTCATATCACTTCCATCCATCCATTTACATCTATCTGATTCCTATCACATCTCATCACATCTATTTATAGAATGTAAGAGAATCCTAATTTTTTGATATAAAGATTCTTTACGCTTCTAATTAGGCATAAAGACAACTTTAGTAGGAATAACACTTTTATAAAAATCCTTTTATGCATCTATTTAGGCATAAATTCAATTTTAAGGAAAATAACACTTTCGAATTAAAAATAAACCTTTTATGCATTTTACTATGCATAAATTCCATTTTAAATGAGAATGATACTTTTGAATTAAAAATCAATCTTTTATGCATTTTCCTATACATAAGTTCATTTTAAATGAGAATGACACTTTTGAGTTAAAAATCAATCTTTTATGCATCTTCCTATGCATAAAATCAAAATTGATGAAAATAACTCTTTTGAACTAAAAATAGATTTCTTTATGCATCATTCTATGCATAAAATTAAAATTGATGAGAATAACACTTTTGGATTAATATAAATTCTTTATGCATCTTTCCATGCATAAATCCAATTTAGTAGGAATTACACTTTTAGAATAAAAGAATTTCTCTTATGCGTCTAATTTATGCATAAAATCCATTTATAATGAAAATCACGCTTTTAATATAAAAAAATCTTTTATGCATACAAATCATTTATGATAGAAATCACTCTTTTAATATAAAAGAATTTCTTTTATGCATATGTTTATGCATACAAATCATTTATGATGAAAATCACTCTTTTAATATAAAAGAATTTCTTTTATGCATCCATTTATGCATAAAGATCATTTATGATGAAAGTCACACTTTTAATATAAAAAAAATTTCTTTTATGCATCTAATTTATGCATAAAATCATTTTTGATGAAAATCACACTTTTAATATTAAAAAAATATCTTTTATGCATATGTTTATGCATACAAATCATTTATGATAAAAATCACTCTTTCAATATAAAAGAATTTCTTTTATGCATCTAATTTATGCATAAATTCATTTATGATGAAAATCACACTTTTATAATCAAAATAACAATTTCACTATGCTTCCTTCTAAGCATAGAATTTAATTCTAAAGAAAGTAACACTTTTTTAATAAAATATTTTTAGTATGCATTTTCTTATACCTAGGATGAAAATTAACACTTTAAGAATACATATACGATGGGAATTACTCTTTTTGAGTAAAACTTACTTTACATAATTTTAGAAAATTTTGCCATAACCTCCTTTGTATGGTTGACCATTTTTTAATTTTTTATTCTCTAAAATTAATTAGAAGTTCACCAAGAGTATTTAAATCATTCTAATGTAAACATTTTCTACTTATCAAAGAGAAACATTATGAAAAACTTGATTTTATCCATTAATCATTCATCTAGGTTAAAGAATGGTTGGATTTACTAAAGAAGAGAGGGGAATGCCTTTTTTCAAATCAATGAGGCATAACATCATAATCATTTTAGAGAAGACAAAAATCATAAAAACCATTAAAATTAAGCATAAATGGAAATTTATGGGGTTGAGAAGAGAGAAACATCGAGAAATTATGGAAAAAGATCAAAATTCACACTTTACCTTACAAATTGCTTTATTCTTTGATCATGGTAGAGGCCCCCAACCAATCAATTGGTTTGGTATGCTGATGGAGCCACCAACGGAGATTGAAAAAGGAAGGAAGCTCCAATTTCTTCAATTTGGAGAGAATTTTAGAGAATAGTAAAAGTTATCATTATTTCAGCATAATTCTGGCATGGTATAATTCTCCTATTTTTTTACAAAGGGCTCAGGTTCTATTTATAGGAGAGGGAGGCTCTAACCAAGACCAATTGATTTCTAGAATTTTCCAGATTCAGTTTGGTTGAATTTGGACCAGATTTGGACCTAGTTTGGTTCCTTTTTTTGATTCGATTTGATCCAAGAGAGAGGAGAGATAAAAATATCACATTATTTTTTAGTTTAAAACTCATTCAAGCATGTGAAGTAGGCGCCTCCTTGGAGGGACTCCCCTTCCTTACACATGTGTCAAAATGGATTTATTATACCCAAAATATCTCATTTTTTTAGTAATACTCATAGTTTTTTACTAATAACTCTTGTACATAGTCAACTCTTCATCTTATGTGAGCATTTACTCATTTTTGGGTATTTTTCTTTTACAAATTGGATTTATCTTCTCCCCACACATGGATTGATCTTATTGGCCCATAGGAACCTTAATTTAAAATTTTGAAAAAAATCTTGACCCTCAAGATAAGGCCTCTTGAACAGATTATACTTGATTTCTAATGCACCTTCTGAAAATCTTTTTGAACTTCTGTTTTAGGGGAACTTATTTTAATAAGAAGAGATATTTTTCCATCCAAAAATATATAAAAATTGAATAATCTCTCTCTAGAATATTTTCTCTCTCTAGGCCAAAACAGGTAGAAACACGATCTTTGATATTTCTGAAGAGAGATTTGACTACAGGGGAGGATACTGGACATCCTGAGAGGCTGGGGAGGAATCTTACAATAAGAATAACACTTTTATAATTAAAAAAATTCCTTTATGCATCTTTCTATGCATAAAAATCAAATTTAATAAGAATAACACTTTTATAATAAAAAATTTTCTTTATCCATGTTTCTATGCATAGAAATCAAATTTAATAAGAATAACACTTTAATAATTAAAAAAGTTCCTTTATGCATTTTTCTATGCATAAAAATCAAATTTAATAAGAATAACACTTTTATAATAAAAAATTACCTTTATGCATCTTTCTATGCATAGAAATCAAATTTAATAAGAATAACACTTTTATAATTAAAAAATTCCTTTATGCATCCTTCTATGCATAAAAATCAAATTTAATAAGAATAGCACTTTTATAATAAAAAAATTTCCTTTATGCATCTTTCTATACATAAAAATCAAATTTAATAAGAATAACACTTTTATAATTAAAATTTTTTCCTTTATTCATCTTTCTATGCATAAAAATCAATTTTAATAATTAATATCAGTGATATCCATGCATATTCATAGGTGAATATTTACATGGAGTAATTAGAATATTTCTTTTAGATGCAAAAATGGTGAGAATTACTCTTTTGGAATAACATAAAAACAAACTTTCTTTTTCACAAAACTCTAGAAAATTTTGCCATAACCTCCTTTGTATGGTTGACCGTTTCTCATTTTTATCTTTCTTTATTTAATTTAATTAACCCAATTTAGAATTATAGCACTCTAATCTACACAATTTTCTAAATTTGAGAGAGTAAACAATAAGAAGAGTTTAATTAATCACATAGTTAATCTTTCTAGGATTGAGAAAGGTTGGAATGTAAAGAAGAGAACGGGGTGGCCTTTTTATCAAAGGCATAGCATTTGAATTTATTTCAACATTTGCAAAACATATAAATCAAGCAAACCATAGATTTTTCATTAAAAATTCGTAAAACAAAGTAAGAAAATTAGCTTACATAGAGCTTGTAAGCTCTCCTTTGAATTGAGGGATTGAGGGTTCTACTCTTGTTTGAAGCAAGAGTGGCCACCAATTCACTTTGGAGAGGATTAGGCCAAAAATAATTGAATTATTAAAAAATTCAATGTAGATGACTCAGGGGACAAGAGTAGAGTAACAGTGCATAAATACCATTAAGCTTTTACAAAGGGTGGGTTTCTATTTATAGGAAAAATGAGCCTCTAACCAAGCAAACTGATTCTAGAATTTTCCAGATCAGTTTGGTCAATTTTTGACCATTTTTGGGTCAATTCACCTTACTTTTTGGATCTAGTTTTGAAATAGGAGAGAGGAGAGATGAAGATATCTCATTTTATTGATTAAAAATTGGGGGTAATGATGAGAAAAAGGTGCCTACTTCATGAGGGGAGATCCCCACACTGAGGTGTCAAAATTCAGTTTTTTAATTCTTTTCTTTAGTCCTTAGTCCACTCTTCATCTTATGTGAGCATTTACTCATTTTTGGGGGGTTTTTCTTTTATTCTTCAATTTATCTCCTCCCTACACTTGGATTGATCCTATTGGCCCATAGGAACCTTAATTGGACCATAATCTAAAAATTTCTGAAAATATGGACCCTTAGGCTAAGGTCCTTTATACCTATTTTCAATTAATTCCAATTGCACATTGGAAAATTCTTTTTGAATTTCTGTTTCAGGGGAAACCATTTTAGACACTAGGAGGATTTTTATATCAAAAAATATCTCAATTTTGAATTACCTCCCTCTAGATATTTTCTCTCTCCAGGCCAAAACATGGTAAAACAGGATCTTTCTTTTATTTCAGAGAGGGGAATAATTATAAGATCAGAAGGGCAGGTTCTTATACCTGCATACCTCAAAAGCTGGAGGGAGGAATCTTACATCCTACCCCACTTAAAAAACGCGAGATGTCCTCATCTCGCAAACTAGAGGACAACTCTTTCCCTTAAGATCCAACTGATTCTGAGGTTCCTTATAGTCTGGTGAACCCAACAGAATCCTGGGATAAAGATCCCTTATATAGAACTCATCATCAAATAACAATTCATTCAGATTATATCATTCATATCTTTAACACAATAATGGTCCATTAGACCAAAATTTCTATCTGAACAGTCCTCCATGGGAATTTCAATTATACAGATTTTTAATTTGTCATCCCTTAACTTGATCCACTGGGTCAAGTGTTAACAATAGCAATCTGTCAACACAATCCACTAATCTCATAGTGATTTGCTGAAGTCATTATCATCATTCCAGCTACGAACATCATCACAGGGACTCGTCCCATTCATCCTCATTGTGGTTTTGCTCAGCTTATCGCGTTTCAACCAAAATTCATGAATCATTATTTTTCAATCAGAATCCAAATCAGCTCATCAATTCTCAACCATAGTTTTAAAATCATATCAACCACATTCGAATTCATCATCTGGATAGCATTTATGCTTATAATTTCAAGGTCTTAGATTTACTCGTATATACTACCAGTAAAGAGCTGCAGTTATACCCTCGGTATATACGGGTAGTCACGGTCCTTGGAATTATAAGGTAAATACCATCATGTCTAGGCCTCAAGTAAGCCACGGATTCCATGCAATTGCGGTACTTCCATCTGAAGACCCAATTACTAAATTATGAATTTTAGTCTGAATATCAATTTGTATGAATTTCGTCACACATTTCCAACTTTTTACTGTTACTTCATAAATTTTTGACATTTTTGGCTTCTCGGTTGATCCTCTTTAGCCAATTCGCTCTGATACCAGAGCTGAAAGATCCCTGTCCCCTCAGTGCAAAGAATTCTTGGGTGCTAGCAGCGGAAGTAGCACTTCTTGCGCGGAGCAGGGTCCCTCACTTGGGGCCTCACCCACGTATATCCGGACAAGAGACTAATCCCTCGGTTCTTCCAAAACCGAACCCAGAAAAACTTCCCTCACCCGAAAAGCACACGCGATTCCTTCGATATTTTTACTCTAACATAGTCAAGAGCCTTAACTAGCTAAACTAATCTGACCGAACCCATAAGTCCCATAGTCAGATCAAGGAAAAGACTTGCACTTGGATCATAGAGACCAACACTTTTTTCCTCATTGAGAGGCACAGCCGTTGATTCTTTTCCATAGAATAATTTTTATCTGGGATTTACTTCATCTATCGTACCATAACAGAATTGAGTCTCTTTTTAGGGATCCATCACCATGGGTTAGCCAACTGCCCAACCACTATAGTGATGGGATCCATTTAAGAATTTTGTTAGGTTTTGTCCTGGGTACCAGGGAAAAGAGTTCCCAGGCTCCCTAGCCAGATATTCATGTAAACTTAAAACTAGTCACACCACTTACACACCCAATATGAAATTGTCTTTTTCACAGATTCAACTATCTTTAAAACAATCTTTTAATGAAACTATAGTATCACTAATCATAAACCTAGCACTTCACTCATAAGCCGCTTCCTTGGTCTCTCATCCATCGTACCGGAAGCTCACCATCTAAATCGAACCGAGGCTGGTCAAGACCTCGGCCGACCTTGCTACATGAGACGTCCTCCATTGACTCTCCGTCAGCTATTGCAACTTTATCAGTTAGGTCTCCACGACCTCATTCACAAGATGATCAAAATGCTTCCCCAGCATTCTTGACATAAAAGAGTCATTTAAAAATAGGTCATAAATACAGTTTCTATAATGAACTCTCGTCTTTCCACATTGTTCCACATCAATCCACATTATTTAATCCACATCCATTTCATATGTATTCCCATTCTCATCCAATCACATCATTTTCATCTCATCACATCTTTCCTCATTTATCCTCACCAGATCTCATCCACTCGCATCTACCCATATCCACATCTCATCACATCACATTCATTCACATCACATCACATTCATTCACATCTATCCCGTTTCACATCACATCACATCACATTCATTCACATCACATATCATCCATTCACATCTATCCCAATTTACATCACATCCATTTCACATCACATCTCATTCATTCACATCTCGATTCACATCACATCACATCTCATCCATTCACATCCCATATCATTCATTCACATCTCGATTCCCATGACATCACATCTCATTCATTCACATCACCATCCCATCATATATCATTCATTCACATCTCGATTCACATGACATCACATCTCATTCATTCACATCACCATCCCATCACATACATTCTATCCACATAACATCACATCTCATCTATCCACATCATAACTCATTCATACACATCTCATCCATTCTTTCACATACACATCCACTTCCATTCTTTCACATCCATTCTTTCACATACACATCCACATCCATTCTTTCACATACATATCCACATCCATTATTTCACATACACCCACATCCATTCTTTCACATACATATCCACATCCATTCTTTCACATACATATCCATAGCCATTCTCTCACATACATCCACATCCATTCTTTCACATACATATCCACATCCATTCTTCACATACACATTCACATCCATTCTTCACATACACATCCACATACATTCTTTACATACACATCCATTATTCATATACACATTCACATCCATTCTTCACGCATCCACATCCATTCTTCACATACACATTCACATCCATTCTTCACATACACATTCACATCCATTCTGCACATACACATTCACATCCATTTTCATCACACACATCCACATCCCATATCATTCATTTACATCCCGATTCACATGACATCACATCTCATCCATTCATTCACATCTATCTGATTCACATGACATCTCATCACATCTCATCCCTCCATTCTAGCGTAAGCCAGTCCTTTAAGAAAACAGGGTTTCTAAGCAAGTTTTCCGTT
The DNA here is from genome assembly GCF_041138505.1 of Cibotium barometz. Taxonomy (NCBI): domain Eukaryota; kingdom Viridiplantae; phylum Streptophyta; class Polypodiopsida; order Cyatheales; family Cibotiaceae; genus Cibotium; species Cibotium barometz. The sequence goes on from NC_141079.1 coordinate 8,580,236, forward strand.
TGATTTTCTTTTGAATACAAGAGTATTTCTTGAATCAGTATCCCTAAAACTTTTTGATCGAAATTCTGAATTTCATACCAAAATTTCTCGAATTCTTGATCCACATATTAATTTGAAGGGTCTCAAACTTAGTTTCAAATTTGGTAAAGTTTTGAGTGTATTTTTCTAAACTGGTCACACCTTCTTTCCTCGAAATTGACGAAAGAGTTTGGTCTTGGTCATAGTCTGATTCAAGGTTCAAGTCGGACAAGAATTTTCCTAAACTATCTTTCTCGAAAAGATTTGATAATTCAGTTACTATTTTATTGAATTTCTTTCTTTGAATATTTACTTAATTGATTTCTAAATTAGTTAGGAACTCCAACGAGGAATAAATTAATCATTTATCTGAATATTTTGATCTCAAAAGATTTCCTGAATTTTCTTTTTACAACCCGTGTGAATATAAAACGATAGAAAGTTCTCTCTTCGAGTATTTAATTATTCATTTATCAAATACTCATAGAATTTAAACATAGAATTTAAGAGAATTCTATTTTTGATATAAAAATTCTTTATGCATCTATTTATGCATAAAAATCAACTTCAATGGGAATAACACTTTTATATAAAATAGAAGTCCTTTTATGCATCTATTTATGCATAGAATCAAATTTTATACGAATAACACTTTTAAAGTAAAAAGAATTTCTTTATGCATCTATTTATGCATAAAAATAAATTTTTATAAGAATAACTCTTTTATAATAAAAAAATTTTCTTTATGCATCTTTCTATGCATAAAAATCAAATTTAATAAGAATAACACTTTTATAATAAAAAATTTTCCTTTATGCATCTTTCTATGCATAAAAATCAAATTTAATAAGAATAACACTTTAATTAAAAAAAATTCCTTTATGCATATTTCTATGCATAAAAATCAAATTTAATAAGAATAACACTTTTATAATTTAAAAAAATTCCTTTATGCATCTTTCTATGCATAAAAGTCAAATTTAATAAGAATAACACTTTTATAATAAAAAATTTTCTTTATGCATCTTTCTATGCACAGAAATCAAATTAAATAAGAATAATACTTTTATAATTAAAAAATTTAGTTTTTGTATCTTTCTATGCATAAAAATCAAATTTAATAAGAACAACACTTTTATAATTAAAGAAATTCCTTTATGCATCTTTCTATGCGTAAAAATCAAATTTAATAAGAATAACACTTTAATAATAAAAAATTACCTTTATGCATCTTTCTATGCATAGAAATCAAATTTAATAAGAATAACACTTTTATAATAAAAAAATTCCTTTATGCATCTTTCTATGCATAAAAAAATTTTAATAAGAGTAACACTTTTATAATTAAAAAAATTTCTTTATGCATCTTTCTATGTATAAAAATCAAATTTAATAAGAATAACACTTTTATAATAAAAACAATTCCTTTATGCATCTTTCTATGATAAAAATCAATTTTAATAATTAATATCAATGATATCCATGCATATTCATAGGTGAATATGTACATGGAGTAATTAGAATATTTCTTTTAGATGCAAAAATGGTGGGAATTACTCTTTTGGAATAACATAAAAACAAACTTTCTTTTTCACAAAATTTAAAAAATTTTACCATAACCTCCTTTGTATGGCTGACCATTTCTCATTTTTATCTTTCTTTATTTAAGTTAATTAACCCAATTTAGAATTATAGCACTCTAATCTACATAATTTTCTAAATTCAAGAGAGTAAACAATAAGAAGAGTTTAATTAGTCACATAGTTAATCTTTCTAGGATTGAGAAAGGTTGGAATGTAAAGAAGAGAAGGGGGTGGCCTTTTTATCAAAGGCATAGCATTTGAATTTAATTCAACATTTGCAAAACATATAAATCAAGCAAACCATAGATTTTTCATTAAAAATTCGTAAACAAAGCAAGAAAATTAGCTTACATAGAGCTTGTAAGCTCTCCTTTGGCTTGAGGGATTGAGGGTTCTACTCTTGTTTGAAGCAAGAGTGGCCACCAATTCACTTTGGAGAGGATTAGGTAAAAAATAATTGAATTATTAAAAAATTCAATGTAGATGGCTCAGGGGACGACAGGACTAGAGTAACAGTGCATAAACACCATTAAGATTTTACAAAGGGGGAGGTTTCTATTTATAGGAAAAAGTGAGCCTCTAACCAAGCAAACTGATTCTAGAATTTTTCAGATCAGTTTGGTCAATTTTTGACCATTTTTTGGTCAGTTCAGCTTACTTTTTGGATCTAGTATTGAAATAGGAGAGAGGAGAGATGAAAATATCTCATTTTATTGATTAAAAATTGGGGGTAATGATGAGAAAAAGGTGCCTACTTCATGAGGGGAGATCCCCACACTGAGATGTCAAAATTTAATTTTTTAATTCTTTTCTTTTGTCCTTAGTCCACTCTTCATCTTATGTAAGCATTTACTCATTTTTGGGGGGTTTTTATTTTATTCTTCAATTTATCTCCTCCCTACACTTGGATTGATCATAGGAACCTTAATTGGACTATAATCCAAAAATTTTTAAAAATCTAGACCCTTAGGCTAAGGTCCTTTATACCTATTTTCGATTAATTCTAATTGCACATTGGAAAGTTCTTTTTGAATTTCTGTTTCAGGGGAAACCATTTTAGACGCTAGGAGGATTTTTATATCCAAAAATATCTCAATTTTGAAATACCTCCCTCTAGACATTTTCTCTCTCTAGGCCAAAACAGGGTAAAACAAGATCTTTCTTTTATTTTAGAGAGGGGAATAATTATAAGATCAAAAGGGGAGGTTCTTACACGTGCACACCTCAAAATCTAGATGGAGGAATCTTACAATTAAGAACTGGAATTGGTCCACAAAGTTTCTGCTTGATTCAAATTGAGAGATGGACAAGTAGTTCACTGACCGTCCCTCTCATAGTCTGGTCTAACCAAAATCATTCGGTTTAGTTCTAGCTTTGATTGTAAGGATTTTTTTCAGATAAACATCTATTGAACTTCTAATCATAAGAAAATTCTAAGTTTGTGAATTTCATTCCTTCTTAACGATAATAGATTAAGAAATGGTTCTATATGAGAATATCAGATTTTAATGAAAATACTCTTCCTCCATTAATCTAATTTTGGGTAAATACCAATTTAGTGATTTAACCACATAAAATATCTAAAGATATTCTTTCTACCACTTAATTTATGAATCCTAATTCTCTAGGTGGAATTTTGGTGAAAATTCCTCTTTTGTCACCAAAATTTAATTCAATTCTTTCTCTACTTAAATACCAAAAAATTTCTTCTTTTAACTAAATACCAATATCTATTTTTTTGAATAAGCTTAAAATTCTTTTTTTCTCATTTAATGATTGGATTCCAATTGTCATGGGAATTCCTCTTTTATCTCATAAAATAAATTTATCTAAAATTCTTTTTTAAATTAATAAAAACATCCATTGATTCAAATAAACCAAGAATTCCACTTTTAACATTTAAATGATTGAGTTTCAAATGTCATGGGAATTTCTCTTTTATCATTTAAATTTTCTCATGCATACAAAAAAAATTTATCTAAAATTCTTCTAAAAATATTCATTATTTTAATATATCAAATTTTTTCTTTTTCCATTTAATTACATGGATCTCCCTTATCATGGGAATTCCTCTTTTTGTATAAAAATAGAAATACCAAAATTTTCTCATTTCTCTAATTAATTATTTACTCATAAATTCTAAATATTAGTTTTCCATGAATGTAATGAAAATTATTCTTTAAGCATAGGATGACTAATCCTAGAATATGGTAGGAAGTCCTCTTTTCACATTATGCATAAAAATGAGTTATGTATTAATTTCTCAAAATTTTACCATAGCTCTGCTGCTATTAGTGATAATTTTTAATATTTTAGGAAAGAATAAGACTTTATAATACTACTATGATTGAAAAACTATCATTTGGACCTAAATCCAATTTATGGAATTAATCATAGGTTTATCATAATTTTATTAGCATATAAGCATTAAAAAGCCATTTCCTAACCTCTAGCTTAACTAGCATAGAGTTTGATCTTTGAATTGAGAATTTATCAATGAGAAGCATCATGGATGCATGCATAGCATAGAAAACTCTAGTGAGGCTTTGGAGTGGTTGTTCCTCAACATAATTAGAGGGGAAAAATTCCCCAGTTGACGCACTCTCGATGTGGTCCCTTAGAGCTTGGCTACATGTAGACCCAAGCCCCAACCCTGAATCTTGTTGGAGCCCAAACTCCATTCTCATCTCTTGTGTTATGCAGCACAAGCTCTTCCACCTTCTCCCTAGGTCTTTTCACATTACTGGAAGAGGCCATGGTGGTAAGAAAAGAGAAGAAGGGAAAAGAAAAACTTGTTTTACAACAGAAGAGTGGAGAGGAGAGAAAGTTTAGGGTTTTCAATGCAGCAATGGAAAGCTTAAAAGAGGTTAGAGTTTGAGAATAGGCTTCCTGAACCTAGAGTAGACTAAAGAGGGATAGAGTTTCTGCAAAGGGAGGGAGCTTGAGAGAGAGAGAGAGAGAGAGAGGGAGATTGAGAGGGAGGGAGCTTGAGAAGGAGGGAGAGCTTGAGAGGGATGGAGTTTCTGTAGCAATGGAGAGCTTAGAAAAGGAAGAAAGAGGGACAGGGAGCTTGAGACTGAGGGAGCTTGACAAGGAGGGAGAGCTTGAGAGGTATGGAGTTTCTGCAGTAATGGGGAGAGCTTAGAAGAGGAAGAAAGAGGTTCAAAATGAGCTTTCCAAACCTAGAGTATGTTGGGGGGAAGTTTGAGAGGGAAAACACACTTTTGGGAAAAAATTGAAAAATTTCAATTTTTAGGGTTCTTCATCTACGCGATTCTAGGTGGGGGGGGACCTCTAAGTTTGGGCCCAAGAGGTAGGGGGACAAGAGTAGTAATTAGGCCCCATTAGCAAACCAAAGCCTAGGTCCCCTAGGGTCAAAGAAGTCAAAAATGTGCACCCAGCTCTCTTCCTATTGGTCCATTCCTAATCAAAAGTTAATCCAAGAGGCCCTCTTTGGGTCCAAAAAATTCCTAATGAATGGAACATACATAAGCTGCATTTTCTGCATAGTTTGCACTTTTGGGCATATCATCACCCACAATGCATGCATGATTCCTTCCACCGGGGTCAAAAGGAAACTCATCCTCTTCTTTAAGAAAAGAATGATCCTGCAAATCCTCCCCATGTGTTTCTTCATTGTTGCAATCTTGAAACTCTTCCATGTTATGAGATGGTTTGGAGTCATCACATCGTCATCCAGGATAATCATAGTAGCCACCACTTTCTTTGACTTGCAAATATGCCCGGGTGACCACTTCTCTTTGCATTTGAAACAAAGGCCTTTGCTCCTCAATTCTTCAATCTTAGGATTATCCATCCTTTGAGTCTTCTTGAAGGGTTGAGGAGACTTCTTGATGAACCCACCACTGCTCTTCTTAGCATCATTATGAACTTCATTCATGGTATGCCCACTTCCAAAAGATGATGGAAGTTTGTGAGTGTAAGTGGATGCGGTAGAATACATACTCTTTCCAAAATTAGAAGAAGCATTGAATGGCTTATGTGAGTGGTTGCATTGGGCTGAAATCTCCTATACTTCTGCTCATATAGCTCCGCCAACCTCATAGCCTCCTTGATAGTGGTAGGTCTTTGTGTTGAAACATCCGCCTTGATGTATGAATCTAGACCATGCACAAACTTCTTCAATCTCATGCCTTTATTGAGCCCACATCCACGAACATAGAGAGTTTCATAAACTTCTTGATGTACTCTCTAACCGGTATACCCTTTTGGTGTGAGTTCATACCATTGCTCATGGTATCGATCAAGAACCAAAGGTGAAACAAATGAAATATTCATTTCCTTCTTCAATTCTTCCCAAGTGTGTGACATAGTACCTTTCTTAATCATATGTCTCCACCATTGATGTGCATAATCTTCCAAATGTAAGGATGCAAACTGCGCTTTATCCCTTTCACTCTTTGGGTAGAGCTGAAAGTATGTATCCAACTTGTTCATCCACTTTCACTCTTTGGGTAGAGCTGAAAGTATGTATCCAACTTGTTCATCCACTCCTCCAACTCATTTGGGGCTGATCCATCACCCTTGAACTTGGAGAGAGATCTTGTCTTTCACATCCTTAGATGCGGTAGATGATACATTCTCATGATGGTGTGAAGGCTTGTACTTTTGCATTTGCACATATGACCCAAAGAATTGTGCAAAATCTTTGTACTCCCTCTTGAGAAAGTGTGGCATTTCCATCCACCTATCATGAGCTTCTCTTTGCTTCTCGATGAACGACATATGTTCCCAATCATGTACATCCACATCATACACCTCTTATTCAATCATGGAGTATTGATATTCTTTGGGCTTCAAAGGTACTCTTCTAGGATCCCCAACATTGGACTCCACATGCTTGAATGTAGGTGCATGTTGCCTTTCATTCCTTTGAGAAGAACCCGCTTGAAATGAAGTAGGCTTTGTCTCCCTCATCATAGAAGGTCTTTGAGAATCCACCATGAACCGAAAAGAAACATTCTTGGTGGAATCATCATGTGTCAACTTAGGAGAAGCCTCTTGCATCATTGGTTGTTTGCCTTTGACTCATTGGTTGAATGACATTCTCTTCCAAAGCTTCCATCCTTGTAGCCATAGTGTCAAGTTTATCATTGACCTCCACCTTTGTAGCCATAGAATCCATCTTTGCATTGATTTCCATTAGCATTTGTAGGAGGTCGTCTCATTGGAGACGGAATGCGAGGATTGCGGGGTATACTTGGGGACACTCCCAACATTCATTTCTTCCTTCACTTCTCTTGAAGCTTGCCCAAAAGTTTCCTCCGGCACATCCAAAATGCCATGCTCCATTGCTTCCTCCCCTTCTACTTCCTCGGAGGCCAATGCATTGCGCCTCGGTCGTCCCTTGGGTTTCGGTGCCATAAAATCCCTGTTTTTGGAAAAATGGCAATTGATTGGGGTAGGGTTGTCAGATTAAAGAGATCTATAGCTTGATAGAGAGCTAATGAGATAATATAAACCCTTATGCAAAGACCCAAAAGAATTGAAGTGTGCTACTACTCTCTGTTTTAGGGTTCTCAGGGATATGGGCTGAAATACTACTTTGGCTATATCTTGAGCTAGAAATATCCGAATTCAAAACTTTCTTGCTCAAATAGAAGCTCTTGATGATTTATACAAGCCTATGTGACTGGATCTATGAGATCATAAACTCCCTATGACTAAATTAGGGTTTATCAATCCTAGTAAAACCCTAATTTTTGCCCTAAAGGAATATCGGATTTCAAAGGTTAAGGGCTTGTTCGGTAGGTCTAAGGAATTACTAAAGGGCTTGTGTAATCACCTTTAATTCAGTCCTAAAAGATTTTGATTGAATTAGGGTTTTGACAATTCTGTGTAAAATCTTGCCCAAGTGACTTTCTTTGAGACCAATGGCTTCCCGCTTGCCCCAATTCACTTGTTCAAGCATCCAACACTCCATTGACATCCAAAAGCTCATAGTATGTGCTCACACCAATGCCCATAACTCCAACCATGCATAGGATTTTGGAAAAAATTCGGCATGGTCTCCTTTGTATTAGGAGCCAAATCTCAATCTCCTAAGCATCAAATTTCAGCATCAACACTCATTGGCATTTTGCATAAACTGAATAACACCCTACCCCAATGTTTGCCTCAACCAATAGGCATCAAATCCATGCATAACCGAAGTGGATCACTGCAATACATGTACCAATGTCTTTGATGAAGCGCGTCGAAGCTCGCTAATCTTTTAGCCAAGCTCTTCCCACCCTCGTACACCTAGTCTGATTCTAGGCACAAGTTGGGGCCATGTCTTTCCCACCAACCTAATCCTCCACCGTACCGCTTTCCCATGGCACTCACGGCCCGGTGGATTCAAACCATGCTCCCCTCGAGTCTCTTCTCCAATAATGCCCGAGGTACTTCATAACATACTAGATGCTAGGAATGGAAAGTTGTGAGAGAACAATTGTGATGTGGTAGTGTGCTTTGCTTTTGAATGTAAAAGCAAGGAAGATTACTTACAATCACATGGCATGACTCATGCCCTTTTTACAACTCATTCATATTACAACCAAAGAGCATGGAATCATGCTTTTCAATCAAATCCCAAGAATATTCTCTCCATCCAACAAAACCACTCAACTCCAATCACCACAACAATAGCATGTGAGGGTAAGCAAGATCAATAGCTCAATCCACAATCTCATATGCATGCCCACGCTCCATGTGACTCCTCATAGCATTGAGATGGCTCTATAAGTGGCTCCTCATAGCATTGAGATGGCTATAAGTGGCTCAATGGCATCCAATACCCTTTGCAATGCTCAAAGATCTGAGAATATGTGTCATATCAATGCAAAATTAGAGCCAATAGCTCATTCATGGGTTCCATAACTCTTCCAATGCATAGAATCACATCCATCATAACCATCAAGAGCATGTTAGTCAATCTCTACACCATCTTATATGCATGTTCCATATCATGGATAAGACCAACATAACTCCAATGAACTCAAGGACCTCTTACCACCAGCTCTCAGAAGAAATGAAGAAAATTCTGGGGGGTAAGGCAGTAAGGGATGCTGTCAAAGAGCCCAGTTTGGCTGCAAAACCGACTATGTCTGCTCCGACGGGGCTGATGGCTGTCAAACCAGCTAAGATGCTTCAAAATTGTCTACCAAGCTGGCCAGATCTCCTCCAAAAGCACCCAAATTGACCGGCAAACCAGTCAAGTATGCTTCCCCCCAAAGCTAGCCAAATCAGCTCGGAAGCCTACCCGTTCATCAAGAGAACCAAAGTTAACCTGCGCTCCCCTCACGATCATGTTGTCCACATCGTGCACCTGGCTAGAGCTGCTCGGCCCCTTACCCACATTATCTTGCATGTGAGCAACCCTTAGTTCATGAAAACGGCAATTTGAGGAGCCTCCAGTTGCAAAACGTCAATTCCAGCAGCCTCCAGTTTGTAAAAACGTCGATTCTAACAGTCTCCAGTTTGCGAAAACGTCGATTCGAATCGCTGTTGAATGAGCTTGAAACATCGATTCGAATCGTTGTTGAATGAGCTTGAAACGGCCGATTCGAATCGAATGATATGTCTGAAATGGCCCACTGGGATCGATGTGCTTGAAGTAGTCAATTCTAATCACTGCTTATCGATTCAAGAGTCCAGCATTAGCCCATTAATTCGTCCATCTTCGCCCCTCTCATCCCTTCCATGACATAGAGCAAGGTCTCCTTTGCTTAACAGGCTTAAAAGTTTAGCAAACCCTAAGCACCAAAATTAGCTCCAAGAATGCCAAGAAGAAGACTAAGAAGAAAACCAAGAAATGGCTCCAAGAATGCTAAGAAAGCTCCAAAGAAGGTCTAATGGTTGCCCTTCCTAGGGTTTTCATATGAAAATGAGGAAGAAGAAAAGAAATGTGCAGAAATTTTCAGCAATCCTCACATAAAGTGGTGCTCATCTTAATCCTCTCAACAAGCTCTATCAAAGCCCCAAGAAATTGGATCAAAACAGTACAAGATTTAGGAGCAATTATGATGGAAAGATTGAGGAAGAAGCACAAACTCATAATCATCATTAACAGAGTGATTAATAGGTGATTAACAGGTGATTAATTAAAATTTTCCCCAATTTTGGTCTACCTGTCCCAAAATTTGGTCCAGGGCTCCAACATTTGGTCCAAATTGAATAAATCTCCCCAAAATCACTTTAAAATCCAAGAAAGCAAGCCTCAACCCCACTATTCACACAAGATTAATCAAAAGTTAATCCATTAAGAAATACCAATCTCATGCACCACCAAAAACCTTGAAAATGGATCAAAATCAAGGCTCTGATACCAAACACATGGAATGGATCTAGAGTTAAAGATGAAATCAAACACATGAAAGATGAATTCTAGCATTACACATGAAATTAACATTTCCAAGCATCATAGCCAAGATGAACAAGAGAGAGAATCCATAGAGAAAGATACACAATGGCCTAAGTGTGTTAACCTCTCACCAAGAGGATGGCTTGAAAGCTAGCCACATGAGCCTTGACCATAGATGGCCATCTCCATAGTAGGAGCCAAAGGTACAATGGAATGTCCAAGATTAGTAAAATGACAAAAGGTTCTATCCATGTGCCCAAGGCCCTATTTATAGTGTTTTACCCATGGGTCCATTTACGTGTATGCTATAGGTTCATGACAATCAATGACACTTGGAATTTCTGTGTGCCAAAACAACCATTTGACAGTATCTTGACTCTCATCTAACACTACAGCTGCCCCTAGGTACCATAGTTCCATCTATGGCTGTGCACTATGTAATGGTTGCTCTTCCTTACCTTGGGTGTAATTTAAAGCTTTGTTCATCAGTCCTATACTAATTCTTTCCATTTTTTATGTTTGAGAATTTGTGCCTCATCAAGCTCGAAAAAAAAAATTACCCTCATAGTCCTCTATTGTGTACTAATAGAACTTCACCATGGTTGATTGGACCCTTCTAACATCTGTAAATATGTTATTATACATATCGTACTTGAATCTTTATTCTTTTTTTTTGGCTTCTCTATAGTCATTAAACCGTCAATGTGTTTGTATTCACCTATGAACCTTGGAATAGCCAAAGTTTGTTGGCATCGTGCCATTGCTATAGTAGTATGTGGTCAGGGTAAGCCGAAAACACAAAGACAATGAGGTTTCATACCTTGAATGAGTAGCTTTGATATGGCTTTGTATCCCTTTTTGCTTATTTTAACCTTGTCACCACACAAGCCTCCACCAGCTCATCAAGCTTGACCAAGTCATGAAAGTCATTGAAAACTTCCTTGGCTACCCTGATTTGAAGCCGTACACACTACGAGAGCTTGAGCATTTCAATCAAGTCATTGTTTTTGATAGTAGACTTGATTATAGCAATTCTATCTAGAGGATTATCCAAGAAAAAACCTCCCACAATATTCATGTATTCTTCAGCAAGCCTCATCCATTTCTTCTTAGCACCCCCATGTGTGGCTAGACATGTAACACTTTTAAATCATCTAGATTTGGCTCTCTTAACCCAAAAGGAGTGCTTTTTAGTTGGGTTTTTTGGAGTGCATGTTCCTCTTCTTTCTAACTCATTTACATGTTGAGTTTGTGAGACCATGATGTCTTCTAGTCTTTAGTAGATTGCTTGTACACACCAAGAAGAGTTTTAGCCATGTTTGTGTGTGTGTTGATAATGGAAAGTAGCTTGATTATTCAATCTTGAGAAATATCCAAATAAGACTTCTCTACCATCCCCGATTCAAGGTGTTAAATGATGGAGGCTTTTACCAGTTGATTTGAACCCACAAATCTACATGTTTCTTTCCTTTTGCACGTAGCCTTTGAGCTTCAGCCTCATCATGTCAAGATTTGTGATGAATACTTCTCCATGTGCAATATTCTTTGTCAAGCACCAAGTTGATATGGTGTCTTTTCCTTGAGTGCGTGTGAGGTCCCCGCCCGCCTGCTCCGGGGCTCCTGCCGACGACGGAAGCGGCGTCGGCCTCCCGCGCGGGGTGGGGTCCCTGCACACTCGGGGCCTCGCCCGCGGATGTCCGGGACGAGAGGTTAACTAGTAGCGAGACCGGGCCCGGAAGACTCCCCTCGCCCGGAAGGCACGGGCGATTCCGTCAGGAAGGTGAAAAATCTTTTAACTATAGGAGATTACTCTAACGAGTCAAGTCTTGACTAAATTTAGGAGATTACTCTAACGAGTCAAGTCTTGACTAAATTAAACTGATCTGACCAAGCCTGAAGTCACATGGTCAGATCTAGAATAGACATGCACTTGGTCCATGGAATCACCACTTTTTTCCTCATTTCCGAGGCACAGCCGATGATCCCTTCCCACAGAACACATTTTCTTCTCAGGATTTAAACTGATTACCGTAACTAATCGTATCTAGTCATTTCTCGGGAATCCTCTGATCCAGCCATCTGGCTCATGGGTTAGCCAACCACCCGACCACTGAATTGGGGGGATTCCTTTATAAAGATTTGATTGGGTTTTTGCCTAGGTACCGAGGAAAAGAGTTCCCAGGCCCCCTAGCTGGCAATTCATACAAAAATAAAATAGGCACACCACATACACACCCAATATGAAATTGCCATTTATAACAGATTCGGCTGGCTTTAAGACAATCCTTGAATAAAATTGCCATTTATATAACAGATTCGGCTGGCTTTAAGACAATCCTTGAATAAAATCATAATATTTCTAATCTCATCATTTTTCAAAATTCCAAGTCCATTGTATTACAAAAATGCATCATTTGAAGTCTCCATTGAAGACCAGCTGGCCAACCAACAAGATCCAGTATCAAATTTTTGTTTCAAAAAACCTTTCCTTTTTGTCCATCAAATATCTTCCTCGATGTATGCCTGGGTGTCCTAGCAACCGCGAGCCCGTGCATTGCCTGGTCAGAACCCTCTAGGATCCTCCTTAGGTGTCCTAGCACTTCACTCAAGGACCGCTTTGTCGGCCCTCGCCCATCGTACCGGAAGTGCACCATTTTAACCGTACCGCGAGACTGGTCAAGATCTCAGCAGGCTTTGCCGCCCGCCCCGCGGGCGGTGGGTGACGTCCCTTGACGACTCTGCACCAGCTGTTCCAACAAACCTCCTTTAGAAAAACATAAGCCAAATGCTTCCTCTAGCATTCTGGCGTAAAACAGTCCTTTGAATGAAAAACAGAGTTTCCAATGCAAGTGAGATTTCAGTTTGAGATCGGTTCCAAAGACCCTTTTTCCAATAATTCCCAGTTTCAATAATGAGGATCCTTGATCTCTCATGAGGGTAATCTACCCGTCATTTTATCCATTTATCCAACTAGATTCTTGGTGAGATTGGTCAGGGAAAAACTAGATTAGTTCCGGTAGTCTATTCTTTGGATTTAGTAACTGGAATTGGTCACACAAATGTTTTGTCTAATTTAGTTCGAGAGAAGGACATTTAGGTTTACTGTCCGACCTCACGTAGTCTAACTAAATTCATTCAGTTTAGATCTACCAGGATTACTTTCAACTAAACATCTAGTTTTTGGGTAAATATCCATTTAGTGATTTTACCAATTCAATTATCCAAGATTTTCTTTTTCCCACATAAACTATCAATCTTAATTCATTAGGTAGAATTATGATGGAAATTCATCTTTTGACATTAGAATTTAATTCAAATCCATCTTTTCTCAATTATCATGGAAACTCCTTTTAACTAAAATATCAATACCTAATTTTTTTTAATAAACTTGAAATCCTTCTTTTTCTCATTTCAATGAGTGCAATCCAATTATCATGGGAATTTCTCTTTTTCCTAAATTAAATCTATTAAAATTCTTCTTAAAAATTACATAAAAATAACCATTAATTCCTTTAAGCTAAAAATTTCACTTTTCTCATCTAAACATTTGAATTCCAATATAGTAGGAATTCCTCTTTTAACGATTAAACTTATCTATACAAAAAGATAAATTTAATTAAATTTTTCTCTTAATATTTAAATAAAAATCTCCATTAATTACTTTGCACTAGGAATTACACTTTCTTCATTTAATTGATTGGATTCCAATATGGTGGGAATTCCTCTTTCATCATAAAAAATTATCTATACAAAAAGATAAATTTAACTATATTTTCTCTTAAAAAGAAAATAAAAATCTTCATTTGCACTAGGAATTATACTTTCCTTATTTAAATATTTGAATTTCAATATGGTGGGAATTCCTCTTTCATCTCCGTTGCTATTACTGATAATTCTCAATTTAATTGAGAGAATGAAGTTTAATATGATTGGTATGATTAGAATAACCACTAATTGGATCATTATCCAATTATGGATTGATTCATAATTTCTCTATGAAATAAATATCATAAAAGCAAGAAAAAGTCATTATTTTGGCCTCCAATTAGACAAGTATAAAAATTACTTTTGGATTAGAGAAATGCTTCATGTGAGAAGCTTCATTTGGATTGAGAATAGGTCATAGGAATGACCTTTCTTTGGGGGGGGAGAGAGAAATGCTTAAAAACCATTAAAATTAAGCATAAATGGAAATTTATGTGTTTCTTTATTACAATACATTAAAACATTTAAATAATATTAAAAATCCATTCAAATTAAAGCTTCTCAAGCTTGAGAGGGGTTGAGAAGAAAGAAACATTTAGAAATTATAGAAAAAAGACCATAATCCACTTTTTACCTCCTAAAATGCTTGATTCTTTAGTCACTGTAGAGTCCCCCAACCAATCAATTGGTTTGGTATGTCATAGGAGTCACCAAGGAAGATTGAAGCTCCAATCTCTTCAATTTTGTAGAGGTTTTTAGAGGATAATAGAAATTAAGCTTAGTTTAGAGTAATACCGGCATAGTTTAGTTCACAGATAATAATACAAAGAAATTAGGGTTTATTTATAGGAGAGGGAGGCCACTAACTGAGTCCAACTGAGTTCTAGAATTTTCCAGCTTTAGTTTGGCTAAATTTGGACAAGTTTTGGACCAGTTTGGCTCCCTTTTTGATTTGGTTTGATTTAGGAGAGAAGAGATAAAAATATCCTATTATTTTTGAGTTTTAAACTCATCCAAGCATGTGAAATAGGTGCCTCCTTGAAGGTCTCCCTTTTCCTTACACATGTGTCAAAAATGAGTGATTACTCCAAAAGATCTCATTTTTTTATTAATACACCATAATTTTTAAAACTAATAAACCTAGTACTTGGTAAACTCTTCATCTTATGTGGGCATTTACTCATTTTTGGGCATTTTCTTTGTTCTTTGGATTTATCTTGTCCCAACACTTGGATTAATCTTATTGGTCCATAGGAACCTTAATTGGACCATAATCAAAAAAATTTTGAAAATCTGGACCCTTAGGCTAAGGTCTTCTGAATCAATTTTAATTAATTCTAATTGCACCTTGGAAAATCTATTTTGATTTTCTATTTCAGGGAAACATTTTTTTGATATTTGAAGAATTTATGTATCCAAAAATATGCCAATTTTGATTTACCACTCTCTAGATTTTTTTATCTCACTAGGCAAAACAAGGAAAAATGATATTTTCTTGTATTTAGATTTTTTTATCTCATTTTTTTTATTAATACACCATAATTTTTATTACTACAAAATTTTTAAAACTAATAAACCTAGTACTTGGTCAACTCTTCATCTTATGTGGGCATTTACTCATTTTTGGGCATTTTCTTTGTTCTTTGGATTTATCTTGTCCCAACACTTGGATTAATCTTATTGGTCCATAGGAACCTTAATTGGACCATAATCAAAAAAATTTTGAAAATCTGGACCCTTAGGCTAAGGTCTTCTGAATCAATTTTAATTAATTCTAATTGCACCTTGGAAAATCTATTTTGATTTTCTATTTCAGGGAAACATTTTTTTGATATTTGAAGAATTTATGTATCCAAAAATATGCCAATTTTGATTTACCACTCTCTAGATTTTTTTATCTCACTAGGCAAAACAAGGAAAAATGATATTTTCTTGTATTTAGAATCATAGAATGATTACAAGGGATTGAAGTAGAGGCTTATTTGATATTCAGGATGAGGAGGAATCTTACATCCTCTCCCACTTGAAAAACGTGAGATGTCCTCATCTCGCAAAGTGAGGGTAATCCTTCACCAACTCTTCTTCTTTCTCCCAGGTGGTGTCTTCTAGAGGGAAGAACTTCCACTTTACTAAGAATTCTCTGAGGACTCTGCTTCTGAGAATCTTCTCCCGAATGTCAAGGATTTCCTCAGGTTGGAGTACCATCTGGCCTTGAGTCAGAGAGATCAATTGCTCATCATCAAGCACGTGATTCGGGCTAGATACATACATCTTAAGCAAACTGACATGGAATACATCATGATGGGGAGGTAGAAGAAGTTTGTAGGCTTCTTGTACTGCCCTAAGGATAAGGAACTTTTTGGTCATACTCGAATGAAGACCATATCTGATTCTTCAAACTCTCTCTTCGATCTCTTTTTATCTGCATATTGCTTTTGCCTGTCTTGGGCTGCCTTTATATCTTTACGGATTGATTGCATCTTCTGGTCCATGTCATCAAGCATTTGTCTAGACATTTTGACTCTGATCAATGGGTCGTCATACCAAGTCAACGGTGTAAGGCAATCTTGTCCATACAAAGATTTGAAAGGACTCATCCCAATGCTCCGATGATAAGAAGCATTGTAAGCAAATTCGACCAGATGCAAATGACTTAACCACGTCTTGGGTTCCCTGCTGCATGACCAAAGGATATCTTCAATTACTTGATTCACCCTTTCCGTCTGGCCATCTGTTCTGGGGTGGTAGGCTGTGCTGAGATCCAAGAAAGTTCCTACTGCTTCAAAGAATGCAAGTGTCCAAAATTTTGATGTGAATTTGGGATCTTGGTCATTACTATCCTCCTCCTGGGTAAACCATGCAATTTGAAGATCTCCTTAAGGAAAACTCTGGAAACATCCACTATAGAGTATGTTTCTTTCACTAGAATGAGATGGGCAACTTTGGTTAGCCTATCAACTACCACAAAAATGGACTTGTAACCTGATTGCACTGAAGGTAATCCAGTGACAAAGTCCATACTGATGCATTCCCACTTCATCTGTGAAATGTCTAGAGGCTGCAGTTTCCATGGCATCTTGACTTTCTCTTCTGGCACATTAAGCATTTCCTTACATGATCAAGTACATCCTTTTTGAGTCCTAGCCAAAAGAAGCTTTTCTTCACAGACATATAGGTTTTTATAAACCCTGGATGTCTAGCTATCAGGCTATCATGGGCTTCTCTCAAAATTCTTCCCTTTATTTCCGCATCATTGGGGATACATAGCCAATTATTATAATACATGCATCCTTCATCCAGTTTGTATCCAAGAACTCGACTCATTTCCTGAGGAGTCTTGCTTTCCTGCATTAGAAGGGTAGCAATAGGGGCAAAGAATTTGTCCTGCATGATTTTATCCTTTGCTTCATTGATCAATGGACTTGACACCACTGTAATTGCAAGCAAGGAGGCTTTTCTGCTGAGCACATCTGCAACCACATTTTCTTTCCCTAGCCGATACTTTATTTCAAAATCAAATTCTTGCAGGGTCTGCATCCATCTCCTTTGACACATGTTGAGATCCCTTTGGGTGAAGATCCACTTCAAACTTTGATGATCTGTCATCAAGGTGAATCTTTGTCCCAAAAGATAATGTCTCCACAACTTCAGAGCATACACTACTGAGAGTAACTCCAAGTCATGGATGGCATAATTTCTCTCATGTGTTCTGAGTTTTTTAGATTCATAGGCCACAGCATGACCTTCCTGCATTAGAGCACTACTTTAGGCAAATCCACTGGCATCAGTAAACTACCTCAAAGGGTTTGGTAAAATCTGGCAATTTAAGGACAGGGTTGGTTACTAAGGCTGTCTTCAGCTTGTTGAAGGCACTCTGACACATTGGAGTCCATTGAAAACGTGTACTTTTCTTGAGAAGGTTAGTTAAAGGGAATGCTATGTGAGCATACCTAGGCATAAAGATCCTATACCATCTGGTTAACCCTAGGAATCCTCTGACTTCCTTTACTGACTTGGGTTCTGGCCATTCAACTTGGATCTTTGCAGGGTCAAGAGAAATCCCATCCTTTGACACTATGAATCCCAAGTATTCCACCTAGTCAACAGAGAAGGAACACTTGCTCTTCTTTACAAAGAGTTGGTGTTTCCTTAGGATTTCCAAGACTTTGTGCACATGATCTTCATGGTCTGCAGCATTCTTTGAGTATACTAAGATATCATCATAGAAGACAAGAACAAAATCATCCAAGTATTCTATGAGAATATCTTGCATAAGACGATTGAATATCGTTGGGGCATTAGTTAATCCAAACGGCATGACTGTGAACTCATAATGCCCATAGCGAGTATTGAATGCTGTCTTTGGGATGTCTTGCTCTCCTTGATTCTGATCTGGTAGTACCCGGATTTGAGATCTATCTTTGTAAACATTTGGGTACCACTTAACCGATCTAGAAGTTCATCAATCCTAGGAATAGGATACTTATTCTTAATTATTAATTAATTCAGTCCTCTGTAGTCAATACAGAGTCTTAACGTTCCATCTTTCTTCTTTTGAAAGAGAACGGGCGCATCCCAAGGTGAGACACTAGGTCTGACGAATCCTTGCTCTAATAGTTGTCTTAACTGCTCCTAAAGTTCTATGGCTTCAGGTACTGGGATTTTGTATGCACGCTAGGCTACTGGCTAAGCTCCGGGGGTTAATTCGATCTCATGATCTACTTCACGAGACGGAGGCATCTCAGTCAGCTCTTCAAGAAATACATCTGCATACTCACTTAACCACTCTGGTTCTTTAGCCTTGCATTTTATGTCTACCACATTCATTTTAACAACATATACAGCTTGCCTTTTTCTGAGCCCTTTTAATAATTTGGAAGCCTTGACTAATTGCAGCACTGGGGATCCAAAAATTCCAATTCCTTGAACTTTATTTTGCTATTTCCACTATTTTTAGCTTGGCAAGAGCCATTTTGCTCTGCTCATTGTAGCCTGTGACGTTTAAATATTCTTCCATGGCTTCCACCCATTTCTCCACAACCTCGCCTAGGTTCTCCCCTTCTCCTTTGAAGGGTCTTGGCTGAGGTCCTATGAAGAGCCTTGCGAACATATCAGGGTCAACAAGCTCATCATCTTTAGAGAGAGGGTCTGGATGATGGCCACGGTTTCCTTGTCTCATGATTCTGCCAAAAATTATATAGTATTAAATTTTTATTTTGATATCGTCCACAAGATCCTAAGACTTAAGAGGTTTGGAAAACAATTTCTTAAACAAGACAATGATCTTATTGGAGATCTATGACATATGTCTGATAACAGATTTTTCTTTAACAGTTCGTCCATGAACAATCACTTATACAACAGGGAATTTTTCTCTAGAAAACATTTCTTTATTTATATAAAAATTGCAATACGTACAAAGAGCAGCTCGTCGGCTCCAGAATTCAAAATCTCCTCGGGAGAGACGCATAAGATGACGGTACTGGGCCATAGCCATGCACTGATACAAACGTTCACTTACTGACAAGGGAGCTATTATCTTCTCCTTATCAGAATAAAGCAAATAAGGAGTTTGTAGACTAGGCATGAAAGTCTGAAATTCCGAGGTGTTGAATGATATAGAATGACACCACGCACCATTTTCAGCTTTAGTAGAATCATTGCCAATGAGAGGTTCTGCCTCAGCATTGCACGCCGGTCGCAAGAGGCGTGGACATACTACCCTGCAAACCACTTATGCTGTCGTCTCTCTACTGGGTCAGGAAAATATAAATCCTCAAAATGGCATGCGAGTCTTGCTCAGCTTGTTCGAGTTGAAGCGGAAGAGATGAGATGCTCGAAGGCGAACGCAGTCATATCTTGGGTGAGGTCGGGAATACCAGATAAATAGGGAACTTCCATCTATAAAAATAATTTCTTTGATTAAAAATTCTTCATTAAAGAGCTTACGGAATGAAAATACATTATGAAAAATGCCTTTTTTGAGTTTTTATTATAAATTTCTGATAAGAATTTGTTTATCCTTATTAACTTTGAACAACGCTCTGATACCAGCTCTGAGGTCCCTGCCCGCCCGTGCTCCGGGGCTCCTACCGGGGGCGGCGAAAAAAGAGACGTCGGCCTCTCGTGCGGGGCGGGGGTCCTGCACACTCGTCGGGGCCTCGCCTACAGATGTCCGGGAGGACAAGAGGCTAGCCTGGGGGCATCCCTCCAAGACCGCGGGCCCGGAAGACTCCCCTCGCTCGGAAGGCAGCACGGGCGATTTTGCTAAGAAGGTGAAAAATCTTTTAACGAGGAGATTACTCTAATGAGTCAAGTCTTGACTAAATTAAACTAATCTGACCAAGCCTGAAGTCACATGGTCAGATCTAGAAGAGACTTGCACTTGGTCCATTGAATCACCGCTTTTTTCTTCATTTTCGAGGCACAGCCGATGATCCCTTCCCACATAACAAGGTCTTCTCAGGATTTAAACTGATTAACGTAACTCATCGTATCTAGTTGTTTCTTAGGAATCCTTCGATCCAGATTTGATTGGGTTTTTTCTCGGGTACCGAGGAAAAGAGTTCCCAGGCCCCCTAGCTGGCGATTCATACAAAAATCAAATAGGCACACCACATACACACCCAATATGAAATTGCCATTTATAACAGATTCGACGGGTGTTAAGACAATCCTCGAATAAAATCATAATATTTTCGATCATCATTTTTCAAAATTCCAAGTCCATTGTATTACAAAAATGCATCACATCTGAACTCTCCGTTTTGGCCAACCAACGAGATCCAGCATCAAATTTTTGTTCCCAAAAACCTTTCCTTTTTGTCCATCAGATATCTTCCTCGACGTACGCCTGGGTGTCCTAGCAACCGCTGTGAGCCCGTGCATCGCCTAGTCAAAACCGTCCAGGATCCTCCTTAGGTGTCCTAGCACTTCACTCAGGGACCGCTTCGTCGGCCCTCGCCCATCGCACCGGAAGCGCACAATTTTAGCCGTACCGAGGCTGGTCAAGACCTCGGCAGACTTTGCCCACGGGCGACGTCCCTTGACGACTCCCGCTAGCTGTTCTCCAACGAACCTCCTTTAGAAAAACATAAGCCAAATGCTTCCTCTTCTGGCGTAAAACAATCCTTTGGATGAAAAACAGAGTTTCCAATGTAAGTGAGATTCCAGTTTGAGATCGGTTCCAAAGACCCTTTTTCCAATAATTCCCAGTTTCAATAATGAGGATCCTTGATCTCTCATGAGGGTAATCTACCCGTCATTTTATCATCCAACTAGATTCTTGGTGAGATTGGTCAGGGAAAAACTAGATTAGTTTCGGTAGTCTATTCTTTGGATTTAGTAACTGGAATTGGTCACACAAATGTTTTGTCTGATTTAGTTTGAGAGAAGGACATTTAGGTTTACTGTCCGACCTCACTTAGTCTAACTAAATTCATTCAGTTTAGATCTACCAGGATTACTTTCAACTAAACATCTAGTTTTTGGGTAAATATCCATTTAGTGATTTTACCAATTCAATTATCCAAGATTTTCTTTTTCCCACATAATCTATCAACCTTAATTCATTAGGTAGAATTATGATGGAAATTAATCTTTTGACATTAGAATTTAATTCAAATCCATCTTTTCTCAATTATCATGGAAACTCATCTTTTAACTAAAATATCAATACCTAATTTTTTTTAATAAACTTGAAATCCTTCTTTTTCTCATTTCAATGAGTGCAATCCAATTATCATGGGAATTCCTCTTTTTCCTAAATTAAATCTATTAAAATTCTTCTTAAAAATTACATAAATATAACCATTAATTCCTTTAAGCTAAAAATTTCACTTTTCTCATCTAAACATTTGAATTCCAATATAGTAGGAATTCCTCTTTTATCGATTAAACTTTCTCTTAATATTTAAATAAAAATCTCCATTAATTATTTTGCACTAGGAATTACACTTTCTTCATTTAATTGATTGGATTCCAATATGGTGGGAATTCCTCTTTTATCATAAAAATTTATCTATACAAAAAGATAAATTTAACTATATTTTCTCTTAAAAATTAAATAAAAATCTTTATTAAATCCTTTGCACTAGGAATTATACTTTCCTTATTTAAGTATTTGAATTTCAATATGGTGGGAATTCCTCTTTCATCTCATAAAAGTTTATCTATACAAAAAGATAAATTTAACTAAAATCTTTCATAAATTATACATTATTTTAGCATTCCAATTTTATTCTCTAAATCATTGGAATACATGGATTTCTAATGTCTTGGGGATTACTCTTTTAACATAAAAATAAATTATCAAAAATTGCTCTTTTTTCTAATCATAAAAATAAATTTGTTCATGATTACAATGAGAATCATTCAATTAATCTAGGATGATAATTCGTAGAATATGGTAGGAAGTCCTCTTTTCATATTATGAATGAAAATGTTTTATGTGTTTATTTTATAGAAATTTTGCCATAGCTCTGTTGCTATTACTGATAATTCTCAATTTAATTGAGAGAATGAAGTTTAATATGATCAGTATGATTAGAATGACCACTAATTGGATCATTATCCAATTATGGATTGATTCATAATTTCTCTATGAAATAAATATCATAAAAGCATGAAAATGCCATTATTTTGGCCTCCAATTAGACAAGTATAAAAATTACTTTTGGATTAGAGAAATGCTTCATGTGAGAAGCTTCATTTGGATTGAGAATAGGTCATAGGAATGACCTTTCTTTGGGGGGGAGAGAGAAATGCTTAAAAACCATTAAAATTAAGCATAAATGAAAATTTATGTGTTTCTTTTATTATAATACATTAAAACTTTTCAATCATATTCAAAAGCCATTCAAATGAAAGCTTCTCAAGCTTGAGAGGGATTGAGAAGAAAGAAACATTTAGAAATTATAGAAAAAAAGACCATAATCCACTCTTTACCTCCTAAAATGCTTGATTCTTTAGTCATCACTGTAGAGGCCCCCAACCAATCAATTGGTTTGTATGTCGTAGGAGTCACCAAGGAAGATTGAAGAGAGAGAGAAGCTCCAATCTCTTCAATTTTATAGAGGTTTTTAGAGGATAATAGAAATTAAGCTTAGTTTAGAGTAATACCGGCATAGTTTAGTTCACAGATAATAATACAAAGGAATTAGGGCTATTTATAGGAGAGGGAGGCCACTAACTGAGTCCAATTGAGTTCTAGAATTTTCCAGCTTCAGTTTGGCTGAATTTGGACAAGTTTTGGACCTGTTTGGCTCCCTTTTTGATTTGGTTTGATTTAGGAGAGAGAAGAGATAAAAATATCCTATTATTTTTTAGTTTTAAACTCATCCAAGCATGTGAAATAGGCACCTCCTTGAAGGTCTCCCTTTTCCTTACACATGTGTCAAAAATGAGTGATTACTCCAAAATATCTCATTTTTTTATTAATACACCATAATTTTTATTAATACACCATAATTTTTAACTAATAAACCTAGTACTTGGTCAACTCTTCATCTTATGTGGGCATTTACTCATTTTTGGGTATTTTCTTTTGTTCTTTGGATTTATCTTGTCCCAACACTTGGATTAATCTTATTAGTCCATAGGAACCTTAATTGGACCATAATCAAAAAAAAATTCGAAAATCTAGACCCTTAGGCTAAGGTCTTCTGAATCAATTCCAATTGCATATTGGAAAATCTATTTTGATTTTCTATTTCAGGGAAACATTTTTTTGATATTTGAAGAATTTATGTATCCAAAAATATCCTAATTTTGATTTACCACTCTCTAGAATTTTTTTATCTCACTAGGCAAAACAAGGAAAAATGATATTTTCTTGTATTCAAAATCATAGAATGATTACAAGGGATTGAAGTAGAGGCTTATATGATATTCAGGCTGAGGAGGAATCTTACATCATCTCCCACTTGAAAAACGCGAGATGTCCTCATCTTGCAAAGTGAGGGTAATCCTTCGCCAACTCTTCTTCTTTCTCCCAGGTGGCGTCTTCTAGAGGGAAGAACTTCCACTTTACTAAGAATTCTCTGAGGACTCTGCTTCTAAGAATCTTCTCCCGAATGTCAAGGATTTTCTCAGGTTGGAGTACCATGTGGCCTTGAGTCAGAGAGGTCAATTGCTCATCATCATCAAGCAGATGATTTGGGCTAGATACATACATCTTAAGCAAACTGACATGGAATACATCATGTACCTTGAGATGGGGAGGCAGAAGAAGTTTGTAGGCTAGATCGCCCACTTTCTTTATGACAGCATATGGCCCACAGTCTCTGGGAGAGATCTTCTTGTACTTCCCTAAGGATAAGGAACTTTTTGGTCGTACTCGAATGAAGACCATAACTGATTCATCAAACTCTCTCTTGGATCTCTTTTTATCTGCATACTGCTTTTGCCTATCTTGGGCTGCCTTTATATCTTTACAGATTGATTGCATCTTTTGGTCCATCTCATCAAGCATTTGTCTCGACATTTTGACTCTGATCAATGGGTCAGATCAAGTCAACGATGTAAGGCAATCTTGTCCATACAAAGCTTTGAAAGCACTCATCCCAATGCTCCGATGATAAGAAGCATTGTAAGCAAATTCGACCAGATGCAAATGACTTAACCACAACTTGGGTTCCCTGTTGTTGCAGCATGACCAAAGGATATCTTCAATTACTTGATTCACCCTTTCCGTCTGGCCATCTGTTCTAGGGTGGTAGGCTGTGCTGAGATCCAAGAAAGTTCCTACTGCTTCAAAGAATGCAAGTGTCCAAAATTTTGATGTGAATTTGGGATCTCGGTCACTTACTATCCTCCTGGGTAAACCATGCAATCTGAAGATCTCCTTAAGAAAAACTCTGGCAACATCCACTGCAGAGTATGTTTCTTTCACTGGAATCAGATGGGCAACTTTGGTTAGCCTGTCAACTACCACAAAAATGGAGTTATAACCTGATTGCACTGAAGGTAATCTAGTGACAAAGTCCATACTGATGCATTCCCACTTCATTTGTGGAATGTCTAGAGGCTGCAGTTTCCCTGGCATCTTGACTCTCTCTGCCTTGACTCTTTGGCACATTAAGCATCTCCTTATATAATCAAGTACATCCTTTTTGAGTCCTAGCCAAAAGAAGCTTTTCTTCACAGACATATAGGTTTTTATAAACCCTAGATGTCTAGCTATGAGGCTATCATGGGCTTCTCTCAAAATTCTTCCCTTTATTTCCACATCATTGGGGATACATAGCCAATTATTATAATACATGCATCCTTCATCCAGTTTGTATCCAAGAACTCGACTCATTTCCTGAGGAGTCTTGCTTTCCTGCATCAGAAGGGTAGCAATAGGGGTAAAGAATTTGTCCTACATGATTTTCTCCTTTGCTTCATTGATCAATGGACTTGGCACCACTGTAATTGCAAGCAAGGAGGCTTTTCTGCTGAGCGCATCTACAACCACATTTTCTTTCCCTGGCCGATACTTTATTTCAAAATCAAATTCCTGCAGGGTCTGCATCCATCTCCTTTGACGCATGTTGAGATCCCTTTGGGTGAAGATCCACTTCAAACTTTGATGATCTGTCATCAAGGTGAATCTTTGTCCCAAAAGATAATGTCTCCACAACTTTAGAGCATACACTACTGAGAGTAACTCCAAGTCATGGACGGTATAATTCCTGTCATGTGTTCTGAGTTTTTTGGATTCATAGGCCACAGCATGACCTTCCTGCATTAGAGCACCGCCTAAGGCAAATCCACTAGCATCAGTAACTACCTCAAAGGGTTTGGTAAAATCTGGCAATTTAAGAACAGGGTTGGTTACTAAGGCTATCTTCAGCTTGTTGAAGGAACTCTGACACATTGGAGTCCACTGAAAACGTGTACTTTTCTTGAGAAGGTTAGTTAAAGGGAATGTTATCTGAGCATACCTAGGTATAAAGATCCTATACCATCTGGTTAACCCTAGGAATCCTCTGACTTCCTTTACTGACTTGGGTTCTGGCCATTCAACTACTACTTGGATCTTTGCAGGGTTAAGAGAAATCCCATCCTTTGACACTATGAATCCCAAGTATTCCACGTGGTTAACAGAGAAGGAACACTTGCTCTTCTTTGCAAAGAGTTGGTGTTTCCTTAGGATTTCCAGGACTTTGCGCACAATATCTTCATGGTTTGCAGCATTGTTCGAGTATACTAAGATATCATCAAAGAAGACAAGAACAAAATCATCCAAGTATTCTATGAGAATATCTTACATAAGACGATTGAATGTTGCCGGGGCATTAGTTAATCCAAACGACATGACTGTGAACTCATAATGCCCATAGCGAGTAGTGAATGCTGTCTTTGGGATGTCTTGCTCTCCTTGATTCTGATCTGGTAGTACCCGGATTTGAGATCTATCTTTGTAAACATTTGGGTACCACTTAACCGATCCAGAAGTTCATCAATCCTAGGAATAGGATACTTATTCTTACTTGATAATTGATTCAGTCCTCTGTAGTCAATACAGAGTCTTAATGTTCCATCTTTCTTCTTTTGAAAGAGAACGAACGCACCCCAAGGTGAGACACTAGGTCTGACGAATCCCTGCTCTAACAGTTGTCTTAACTGCTCCTGAAGTTCTATGGCTTCAGGGACTGGCATTTTGTATGCGCGCTGGGCTACTAGCTGAGCTCCGGGGGTTAATTCGATCTCATGATCTACTTCACGAGATGGAGGCATCGCAGTCAGCTCTTCAGGAAATACATCTGCATACTCACTTAACCACTCTGGTTCTTTAGCCTTGCATTTTATGTCTATCGGATTCATTTTAACAGGACTCAAAATTGACGGTTATTCCCGTGATGCTCAATTGCTACATAGATCTGTTCTTTATCTTCCTCCACTTTCTCAGCTATGGTGACTGCTGTGGCTGCTGCAGTCTAAGGTGGAACCCTCTCTCTTTGAGGCCTAGTGATTTTCCTCGATGGTTTTGCTCCCCTGCTTTAGCTCTAAGAATTCGTTCATTTTGGTTTCCAAAAATCCAGGGGGACAAAATCTCTTTCTCAAATAGGTTTTAAGGTCGTTCCAGGATTGAGTATTTCTGTCTAGACGGTTGGTGTCACAGTGGTTCCTCCATGCCACCCTGGCTATTTCCACTATTTTCAGCTTGGTAAGAGCCATTTTGCTCTACTCATTGTAGCCTATGACATTTAAATATTCTTCCATGGCTTCCACCCATTTCTCCACAGTCTCGCCCAGGTTCTCCCCTTCTCCTTTGAAGGGTCTTGGCTGAGTCCTATGAAGAGCCTTGCGAACATATCAGGGTCAAGCTCATCACCTTCAGAGAGAGGGTCTAGCTAACGACCACGGTTTCCTCGTCTCATGATTCTGCCAAAAAATATATATTATTAAATTTTTATTTTGATATCGTCCACAAGATCCTAAGACTTAAGAGGTTCGAAAAATAATTTCTTAAACAAGACAATGATCTTATTGGAGATCTATGACATATGTCTGATAATAGATTTTTCTTTAACAGTTCGTCCATGAACAATCACTTATACAACAGGGAATTTTTCTCCAGAAAACATTTCTTTATTTATATAAAAATTTCAATATGTACATAGAGCAACTCGTCGGCTCCAGAATTCAAAATCTCCTCAGGAGACGCATAAGACGACGGTACTGGGCCATAGCCATGCCCTGATACAAACGTTCACTTACTGAAAAGGGAGCTATTATCTTCTCCTTAGGAATAAAGCAAATAAGGAGTCTGTAGACTTGGCATGAAAGTCTAAAATTCCGAGGCGTTGAATGATATAAAATGACACCACGCACCATTTTCAGCTTTAGCAGAATCATTGCCAATGAGAGGTTCTGCCTCAGCATTGCACGCCGGTCGCAAGAGGCGTGGACATTGCTACTGGGTCACGAAAATATAAATCCTCAAAATGGCGTGCGAGTCTTGCTCGGCTTGTTCAAGTTGAAGCGAAAGAGATGAGATGCTCAAAGGCGAACGCAGTCATATCTTGGGTGAGGTCGAGAATACCAGATAAATAGGGAACTTCCATCTATAAAAATAATTTCTTTGATTAAAAATTCTTCATTATAAAGAGCTTACGGAATGAAAATACATTATGAAAAATGCCTTTTTTGAGTTTTTATTATAAAAAAGAATTTGTTTATCCTTATTAGCTTTGAACAACGCTCTGATACCAGCTGTGAGGTCCCCGCCCGCCCGCTTCGGGGCTCCTGCTGGGGGTGATGAAAAAAGCGATGTCGGCCTCTCGCACGGGGCGGGGGTCCTGCACACTCGGGACCTCGCCTGTGCGGATGTCCGGGAGGACGAGAGGCTAGCCTGGGGGTGTCCCTCCGAGACCGCGGGCCCGAAAGACTCCCCTCGCCCGGAAGGCACGGGCGATTTTACTAGGAAGGTGAAAAATCTTTTAACTGGGAGATTACTCTAACGAGTCAAGTCTTGACTAAATTAAACTGATCTGACCAAGCCTGAAGTCACATGGTCAGATCTAGAAGAGACTTGCACTTGGTCCATGGAATCACCGCTTTTTTTCCGATGATCCCTTCCCACATAACGAGGTCTTCTCAGGATTTAAAGTGATTAACGTAACTAATCGTATCTAGTTGTTTTTCAGGAATCCTTCGATCCAGATTTGATTGGGTTTTTTCCCGGGTACCGAGGAAAAGATTTCCCAGTCCCCCTAGCCGGCGATTCATACAAAAATCAAATAGGCACACCACATACGCACCCAATATGAAATTGCCATTTATAATAGATTTTTGACTGGCGTTAAGATAATCCTTGAATAAAATCATAATATTTCCGATCATCATTTTCCAAAATTCCAAGTCCATTGTATTACAAAAATGCATCACATATGAACTCTCCGTTGAAGACTAGCTAGCCAACCAACGAGATCCAGTATCAAATTTTTGTTCCCAAAAACCTTTCCTTTTTGTCCATCAGATATCTTCCTCGACGTACGCCTAGGTGTCCTAGCAACCGTGAGCCCGTGCATCGATTGGTCAAAACCGTCTAGGATCCTCCTTAGGTGTCCTAGCACTTCACTCAGGGACCGCTTCGTCGGCCCTCGTTTTTACCGTACTGAGGCTGGTGGTCAAGACCTCGGCAGACTTTGCCACACGGGCGACGTCCCTTAACGACTCCCTGCTAGTAGCTGGTCTCCAACGCACCTCCTTTAGAAAAACATAAGCCAAATGCTTCCTCTAGCATTCTGGCATAAAACAGTCCTTTGAATGAAAAACAGAGTTTCCAATGCAAGTGAGATTCCAGTTTGAGATCGGTTTTCCTCTTTTATCGATTAAACTTATCTATGCAAAAAGATAAATTTAATTAAATTTTTCTATTAATATTTAAATAAAAATCTCCATTAATTACTTTGCACTAGGAATTACACTTTCTTCATTTAATTAATTGGATTCCAATATGGTGGGAATTCCTCTTTCATCATAAAAATTTATCTATACAAAAAGATAAATTTAACTATATTTTCTCTTAAAAATTAAATAAAAATTTTCATTTGCACTAGGAATTATACTTTCCTTATTTAAATATTTGAATTTCAATATGGTGGAAATTCCTCTTTCATCTCATAAAAGTTTATCTATACGAAAAGATAAATTTAACTAAAATCTTTCATAAATTATACATTATTTTAGCATTCCAATTTTATTCTCTAAATCATTGGAATACATGGATTTCCAATGTCTTGGGGATTACTATTTTAACATAAAAATAAATTAGCAAAAATTTATCTTTTTCCTAATCATAAAAATAAATTTCTTCATGATTACAATGAGAATCATTCAATTAATCTAGGATGATAATTCGTAGAATATGGTAGGAAGTCCTCTTTTCATATTATGAATGAAAATGTTTTATGTGTTTATTTTATAGAAATTTTACCATAGCTCCGTTGCTATTACTAATAATTCTCAATTTAATTGAGAGAATGAAGTTTAATATGATTAGTATGATTAGAATGACCACTAATTGGATCATTATCCAATTATGGATTGATTTATAATTTCTCTATGAAATTATGAATCAATCCAATTATGGATTGATTCATAATTTCTCTATGAAATCTATGAAATTATGGATTGATTCATAATTTCTCTATGAAATAAATATCATAAAAGCATGAAAAAGCCATTATTTTGGCCTCCAATTAGACAAGTATAAAAATTACTTTTGGATTAGAGAAATGCTTCATGTGAGAAGCTTCATTTGGATTGAGAATAGGTCATAGGAATGACCTTTCTTTGGGGGGGGGAGAGAGAAATGCTTAAAAACCATTAAAATTAAGCATAAATGGAAATTTATGTGTTTCTTTATTACAATACATTAAAACATTTCAATAATATTCAAAAGCCATTCAAATTAAAGCTTCTCAAGCTTGAGAGGGGTTGAGTAGAAAAAAACATTTAGAAATTATAGAAAAAAAGACCATAATCCACTCTTTACCTCCTAAAATGCTTGATTCTTTAGTCACTGTAGAGGCCCCCAACCAATCAATTGGTTTGGTATGTCGTAGGAGTCACCAAGGAAGATTGAAGAGAGAGAGAAGCTCCAATCTCTTTATTTTTGTAGAGGTTTTTAGAGGATAATAGAAATTAAGCCTAGTTTAGAGTAATACCAGCATAATTTAGTTCACAGATAATAATACAAAGGAATTAGGGTTTATTTATAGGAGAGGGAGGCCACTAACTGAGTCCAACTAAGTTCTAGAATTTTTCAGCTTCAGTTTGGCTGAATTTGGACAAGTTTTGGACCAGTTTGGCTCCCTTTTTTATTTGGTTTTATTTAGGAGAGAGGAGAGATAAAAATATCCTATTATTTTTTAGTTTTAAACTCATCCAAGCATGTGAAATAGGCATCTCCTTGAAGGTCTCCCTTTTCCTTACAGATGTGTCAAAAATGAGTGATTACTCTAAAATATCTCATTTTTTTATTAATACACCATAATTTTTAACTAATAAACCTAGTACTTGGTCAACTCTTCATCTTATGTTCTTTTGTTCTTTGGATTTATCTTATCCCAACATTTGGATTAATCTTATTGGTCCATAGGAACCTTAATTGGACCATAATAAAAAAAATTCAAAAATCTGGACCCTTAGGCTAAGGTCTTCTGAATCAATTCCAATTGCACATTGGAAAATCTATTTTGATTTTTTGTTTCAGGGAAACATTTTTTTGATATTTGAAGAATTTATGTATCCAAAAATATCCCAATTTTGATTTACCACTCTCTAGAATTCTTTTATCTCACTAGGCAAAACAAGGAAAAATGATATTTTCTTGTATTCAAAATCATAGAATGATTACAAGGGATTGAAGTAGAGGCTTATTTGATATTCAGGCTGAGGAGGAATCTTACATCCTCTCCCACTTGAAAAACGCGAGATGTCCTCATCTCGCAAAGCGAGGGTAATCCTTCGCCAACTCTTCAGGCTGAGGAGGAATCTTACATCCTCTCCCACTTGAAAAACGCGAGATGTCCTCATCTCGCAAAGTGAGGGTAATCCTTCGCCAACTCTTCTTCTTCCTCCCAGGTGGCGTCTTGTAGAGGGAAGAACTTCCACTTTACTAAGAAGTCTCTGAGGACTTTGCTTCTAAGAATCTTCTCCCGAATGTCAAGGATTTTCTCATGTTGGAGTACCATCTGGCCTTGAGTCAGAGAGATCAATTGCTCATCATCAAGCACATGATTCGGGCAAGATACATACATCTTAAGCAAACTGACATGGATACATCATGTACCTTGAGATGGGGAGGCAGAAGAAGTTTGTAGGCTAGATCGCCCACTTTCTTTATGACAGCATATGGCCACTAGTCTTTGGGAGAGATCTTCTTGTACTTCCCTAAGGATAAGGAACTTTTTGGTCGTACTCGAATGAAGACCATAAGTGATTCTTCAAACTTTCCTTTGGATCTCTTTTTATCTGCATACTGCTTTTGCCTATCTTGGGCTGCCTTTATATCTTTACGGATTGATTGCATCTTCTGGTCCATCTCATCAAGCATTTGTCTGGACATTTCTGGGTCAGACCAAGTCAACGGTGTAAGGCAATCTTATCCATACAAAGCTTTGAAAGGACTCATCCCAATGCTCCGATGATAAGAAGCATTGTAAGCAAATTCGACCAGATGCAAATGACTTAACCACGTCTTGGGTTCCCTGCTCTACAGCATGACCGAAGGATATCTTCAATTACTTGATTCACCCTTTCCGTCTGGCCATCTATTTTGGGGTGATAGGCATTGCTGAGATCCAAGAAAGTTCCTACTGCTTCAAAGAATGCAAGTGTCCAGAATTTCGATGTGAATTTGGGATCTCGGTCACTTACTATCCTCCTGGGTAAGCCATGCAATTTGAAGATCTCCTTAAGGAAAACTCTGGCAACATCCACTATAGAGTATGTTTCTTTCACTGGAATCAGATGGGCAACTTTGGTTAGCGTGTCAACTACCACAAAAATGGAGTTGTAACTTGATTGCACTGAAGGTAATCCAGTGACAAAGTCCATACTGATGCATTCCCACTTCATCTGTGGATTGTCTAGAGGCTGCAGTTTCCCTGGCATCTTGACTCTCTCTGCCTTGACTCTTTGGCACATTAAGCATTTCCTTACATGATCAAGTACATCCTTTTTGAGTCCTGGCTAAAAGAAGCTTTTCTTCACAGACATATAGGTTTTTATAAACCCTGGATGTCTAGCTATCAGGCTATCATGGGCTTCTCTCAAAATTCTTCCCTTTATTTCCGCACCATTGGGGATTACATCGCCAATTATTATAATACATGCATCTTCATCCAGTTTGTATCCAAGAACTGGACTCATTTCCTGAGGAGTCTTGCTTTCCTGCATTAGAAGGGCAGCAATAGGGGCAAAGAATTTGTCCTGCATGATTTTGTGCTTTGCTTCATTGATGAATGGATTTGACACCACTCTAATTGCAAGCAAGGAGGATTTTCTGCTGAGCGCATCTGCAACCACATTTTCTTTCACTGGCCGATACTTTATTTCAAAATCAAATTCCTGCAGGGTCTGCATCCATCTCCTTTGACGCATGTTGAGATCCCTTTTGCCACTTCAGAATTTGATGACCTGTCATCAAGGTGAATCTTTGTCCCAAAAAGATAATGTCTCCACAACTTTAGAGCATACACTACTGAGAGTAACTCCAAGTCGTGAGCATAATTCCTCTCATGTGTTCTGAGTTTTTTGGATTCATAGGCCACTGCATGACCTTCCTGCATTAGAGCACCGCCTAAGGCGAATCCACTGGCATCAGTTACCTCAAAGGGTTTGGTAAAATCTGGCAATTTAAGGACAGGGTTGGTTACTAAGGCTGTCTTCAGCTTGTCGAAGGCACTCTGACACATTGGAGTCTACTGAAAAAGTGTACTTTTCTTGAGAAGGTTAGTTAAAGGGAATGCTATCTGAGCATACCTAGGTTAAAGATCCTATACCATCCGGTTAACCCTAGGAATCCTCTGACTTCCTTTACTGACTTGGGTTCTGGCCATTCAACAACTACTTGGATCTTTGTAGGGTCAAGAGAAATCCCATCCTTTGACACTATGAATCCCAAGTATTCTACCTGGTCAACAGAGAAGGAACACTTGCTCTTCTTTGCAAAGAGCTCCTTAGGATTTCTAGGACTTTGTGCACATGATCTTCATGGTCTGCAACATTCTTCGAGTATACTAAGATATCATCAAAGAAGGCAAGAACAAAATCATCCAAGTATTCTATGAGAATATCTTGCAAGAACAAAATCATCCAAGTATTCTATGAGAATATCTTGCATAAGACGATTGAATGTCGCCGGGGCATTAGTTAATCCAAACGGCATGACTGTGAACTCATAATGCTGTCTTTGGGATGTCTTGCTCTCCTTGATTCTGATCTGGTAGTACCCGGATTTGAGATCTATCTTTGTAAATATTTGGGTACCACTTAACCGATCCAGAAGTTCATCAATCCTAGGAATTGGATACTTTTTCTTAATTGATTCGGCCCTCTGTAGTCAATACAGAGTCTTAACGTTCCATCTTTCTTCTTTTGAAAGAGAACGGGCGCACCCCAAGCATTAGGAAAATTCTGGACTCAAAAGAGGGCTGTTTCAACAATAATATAATAATAGACACATAGATTGAGTGACATGTAATCTACGAACGAGATTCACCGGTGGTGGGACCTCTGTACAAACCCACCCAAAACGTGGAGAAACTCTTATCTTCATGAAATATTAAAAAAAACCATCACCTTGTCTTAAAATATTTAAAACCGTTTTTTTGTCAGAAACTAACACAATAAAAGAATGTTTTCCACATTCCTGTGTTAGACGTGGAGCACTAAAAAATTCTTTCCACCACCCCTAGAACTAATGAAGCTTGAATGCTTGGAATAGATAGATACACATTCTCCCGATTATTCCCTCAACTTGGTTCCACTTTTGAATCTTGAAACATCTTTGGCGCCCAAAAGAACACACCGTCCCTCATTTCATCCTCCCTCCTTGATCCACAAAAGCGGTTAGCCCAGTCATCCACTTTCTGCTACTTCTTCTTTCTCATACGTCTGTTAATCTATCATGGCACCCGAAAGTGGACTGAAACGAGCAAGGAGCAGTATCTCATCTGTTGTGTTGTATAACATAAAAGACGAGAACGAAGAATGGATTCCCCAAGTATACAGGAAGTACTCTTGGGTCACTATGCAGCCAGGAAAACAAGGCCACTACCGAGTGAAGGGAAAGGCATCTGAAGACTTGGCCAAACATTGGAAAGGAAGGATCCTTGACTTTAAGATGGCACCAGGAGGGAAAACTGTCAAAGAAGTGTTGATCCAGCATGTATTCATGCAAAAAGAGATCAATGTGGGACCATTGGAAGGACTTCCAAGACACAGACCACATTGTAAGTGCTTGTGTTTTGTATTTCAATGTTGCAAATAAGGTGATTGATATACATTTTTCTACCTTGCACAGATTTGTACCCATCCAATCTTCAGGAGTGGGAGCCTGCACAATGCTTGACGGGGTTCTTGAATGTCGTACATGGTGAGGTGGGGGAACTTCAATATGAAGGTCGTGCACCAAGTGATCTCGCAAGAAGTAGAACATATTTCTATGACTCATTTTATACCTTGCCCACTCAATCGAGTCGACATGGAAAGTTGGAACGTATTCCGTTGCCCGCACTTGATAGTCCGGAGTGGCCATTGCTTGACACAGAAGTGATAGAGTCATACAGGACCAAAATGTTTAATGATATTAAATGTGCTATGAAGCCTAGCATTGGTGCAAGAAATGTGCACTTAAGTTTGTTTGTTCCAATTGCATGCTTTGTTCATTTATTTTCTGATTGTAAACAATTGAGAAAAACTAGAACAACTTTTGTGTGCAAAGATGTAGATGAAGCCTGGCTTGATCATTTGTTTGACAAAGGTTGGAGAGTGAAATCATCAAAGGGAGATGATTTGATCGAATGTCGATTGAACACCTCCGACATTGCATTTCGGTGAGTGTTAAAACATTAAAATGTATTTTTGTGAAACAGTTACAACGCTTATTTGATTATACTCAAAAAATTATCCTAATGATATTTTGGAATCAGATACTATATTGCCAGGCAACATCTGTGCATGTCATTTACTTATAGAAGGTGGCGATGGATCAACAACAACTGGGAAAGCATGGACCAAGATACAAGAGATGGCAGCCACTCTTGCTTGATAGATATAGTTATGATTCGACAGGGTCACCCATCTTTGACATTGGAAGTGGAAGAGAATTGGACTCTCGAATATGTTAGGAAGGAATTAGAAGTAGCTATTCAGAATCCTCCAGATCAATTTTGCTTCAAGCTCGATGGTCGGAAGCTAAGTAAAAGAAGAGAGCATCAGATCATTTGTAAAGATGTTGCAGCCCCACATGAATTGGAGGCACTAGAAGATATATGATGTGACCATGTATACGGTGACAATGTATTTTCCATATGCAATAAACTTATCTATTCAGAACATTGCTTTTGTAATGCTTTATTGTTTAAAACAATGTAATGAAGGCAAGAATTCCCCAATTGAATTTTTATGTACACAAAAAAAGGCTTAAAGTAAGAAAGCAAGCAGTGAAGGAACACAGTAGCAAATTTGATCCTCTGATTTTCAAATGATAAGTGTATTTACATTTGATGTTCTCTCTCCAATACATGTATAGCTGCATATTTACAAACGTACATTTGTTGGAAGAAGGAAAAAACTATTTATGGCTGGAACCCATAGGTATCGGCTTCAGGATGGAGCCAGGGCTCTTCTCCCAAGTATGGAGCCCATGTAAGAGGCTCAGGGGGGCCTATCCCCCCTCGTGGATTGGGCGGGATGAAGTCCACTGGCCCGTCTGGAGGCATAACTTCAGCGACCTCGATCAATTTCGCAATCGTTTCCTCCCTAAACGTTTGGACGTCTAGGTCCACGTAGCGAGACATTGATGGAAACTGCCATCACAATTCATCAAGGCATAAATAAGATCAACATGACAATATATAAGAAGATAAACAAGAGCACAAATGCGTATGGGAGCTGAAAATGCTTACATCCTCTGAAGGGAGCTGAAAAATGCTTCGTAGCAGCAACATTGCATTAAGTGCAACCCTCCACCCACAGCTGTAGCCATCTTCTTGTTTGGGGACACTAACCCTTCGGATGGTCGATCGATCCAGGGTGTCGATGTCCATGCTGAGGCTCTCGTAAGCTGCCATTAGTTTCCTGACTCCACTGTAAACAGAGACCAATCATTATCCTGATCAATCCGGACTTCTAACTCAAACAATAATATGTATCTTAATGATTTTTACTTACAGCAAAACATTTCCATGGACACCAGATGTCGAATTTGCAAGGTAAATGACATTTTCTTGCACGTCGACTAGTAGAAGACTCCAATGGGAACTGCACAATAGAATTCTATTAGTTTCAATCCAAAGGAAGCACTATATAACTCGTGTACGGTGATTCCTATAAACATCATGCGAGAGAGAGAGAGAGAGAGAGAGAGAGAGAGAGAGAGAGAGAGAGAGAGAAACTCACTTTTCATGATATGCCAAAAAAAATACTCGGGCATCGTCCAGCTGGACCTCCCGAAACCAGTTCAGCACATCGAGGTACGGAACTGACTCTACTAGCAACAGTGTTGAGACCAGTGAATCAATCTGGAACACTCGTTGCTGTACATCCTCGGGCAATAGCGAAATAACAAAACTTCACAAGGAAACATATCAAGAGTGAGGCATCAACTTTAAGAGCCAAGAATGAAAAATTGTGGGAGGACAGAGAAAAGAGTATACCTTAAAACACATCTGAGCACTTTGTCGTTGACTTCAGTTTTGGGATCAAACAAAATGTTGATTTCTTCAGCATGAATCGGGAAATAACATCTATGCCCTCTAATATTAAAGGGTACATAGAACTCCGGCAACAAAAATTGCAGCGCCTCCCGATTCATGGCGTGGAGTGCGCGAACATTTTCCCTTTTTGTTTGCAATGCAAGCATTGCAGCTTGATGTTCCCTTTGAGTGCTTGTCATTAAATTTACCCGAGTCTGATGCTCATGATCTGGACCTCCCTCGGTCACCTCTTCAATTCTCACTTTTTGTACAGGCCGGACATCCAAAATTTGTAACATTCGTTCATCAGTAAACGTAACTGGTCTAAGTGACTTATCGTATCTGAAACGAAGGGCTATTAGGCTGAAAAAATCTTTGTTCATTACTGTCACCCTGTGTGCGTGGGCAGCAAGAACGTAACTATCCAAAAAAAATTCGATCATCCAATCTTCTGTGGCCTCTTGCAAGCAAAACAAGGCCGAGGCCTTCCACCTAAACAAAATTCCATTCTGCTCACAAATTCTCCTGGCAAGCCTCTGGAATGGCAATCTAGGAATAGCAGCTGTCGGGTGCTTCATAAACTTTTTGATTTCTCGCAGGGCTGCCGAATGCTCTGCGAAACGCCTTAGTCTAGGCTGCGTTTTGGACAATCGGGAAGGACTGCTTGATTTTCTTGATCTTGAGGCTTTCAGAACGCCCATCTTCTTCCCAGTAGATGAGGGAGCTGCATTGTCAATGGGTCTAGCTGTATGCCTTACACGAGCCATCTGAAAACGCAAGAAAAAGCAGAAAACTTTGCTATTCAGTAGTACATGATTAACAATTCACCATAAAGCGAGAGAGGGGGGCCAAGAAAGCAATATGCACTTCCTCGCGTTATGGTGAATCCATTCACCATAACGAGAGATGAAGGTCCACAGAAACACAATAATCCTTCTCGCATTATGGTGAATTCATTGACAACAATAAGAGGCGGATTATCGTGCATTCTTTGAGCTTCGATCTTGCGTTAAAGTGATTTGATTCACTATAACGCGAGACTAAGAGCCAGTCAAAT
The DNA here is from genome assembly GCF_041138505.1 of Cibotium barometz. Taxonomy (NCBI): domain Eukaryota; kingdom Viridiplantae; phylum Streptophyta; class Polypodiopsida; order Cyatheales; family Cibotiaceae; genus Cibotium; species Cibotium barometz. Next base: position 8,618,384 of record NC_141079.1, read on the forward strand.
CAAAACAATCCTCCTCGCGTTATAGTGAATCGATCTACTACAACGGGAGGAGGGTTCTCCCGAATCTCTTACCATTCCGTCTTGCAGTTTGGTGAGTTGATTCACCATAACACATAGAGCAGTATTGAGATTCTAATGACTCGTCGTCTGCTTTACGGTGAATCGAATCACCATGACGGAGGGCAAACAGTCGAAGAGAAAACAATGGCAAGGGGCAAACAGTCGAACGAAAAACAAAACAATCAAGTATTATACAAGAAACACAAAACAATCAAGTAATACACTTTCATCACATTCTATGAGTGGGAATGGATGGAGACTGTCGTGTAGGAGGTGATTTAATTGACACCAATAAGAGGTGGATTAACGTGAATCCTTTGCCCCTTGGTCATGCGTTATGGTGAATCGATTCACCATAACGCAAGTCTAAGGGCCAGTCAAAGCAAAACAATCCTCCTCGCGTTATAGTGAATCGATTTTCGCGAATCTCTTACGTTTGCCTTCTGCCATGGTGATTCGATCCACCATAAGACATGGAGCTTATTGAGATTCTAATGGCCCGTCGTGTGCTTTAAGGTGAATCGAATCACCACGGCAGAAGGCAAACAGTCGAAGAAGAAACAATGGCACAGGGCAAACAGTCGAAGAAAAAACAAAACAAACAAGCAATATACAAGAAACTTACAAAACAATCAAGTATTATACAAGAACTTACATTTCTTGCGTGTGAATGGATGGAGACTGTCGTGCAGGAGTTGGAAAGTCGGTTCAGTACTGTGGCGGTAGTCGGAAGTCACCTGGAGGCAAGCAGGAGGACGGACGGACAAGGCAAAATCGATAAGAGGACGAAAAGGTGGCGTGATTAACGGCTTTGATTAGTCTTTAGAGCGAACACACGTGCTGGCGGGCTGCCAGGGCGACTAGGCGGCGCTGACGTGTCGTATAGCATTAAAAAGGGCTTTGATTAAACTTTATAGCTTGTACACGTGCTAGGTACACGGCGGGATGCCATGTGGCATTCATGGAATGGCGGGTGAAAACGCGGCGCTGACGTGTCGCGTAGCATTAAAAACAGATTTTCTAGGATACTCATCTCATTTATTGCCTCTCTTGGAGTTCGTATTCTCATTTATCTCCCCACCAACGGCCTTCATCTCCATCAACGACTGACTATCTCCTCCAACCCTCCTTCATCAATCATCCTCCTGTATCCAACGTCAAAGACAAACCTCCAACCTCCTTCATCTCCATCTCCTGCGACGATTGTATACAATTCGTTTTCCTGGTATTTTTATCTCCTTTGTGCTTTTTTCTTCTTTTGTTATTTCGTTGTTTTGGTTTCAGTCGTGGAGAACTTCTTGCTTTGTCTTTTCATCGCGTTAAGGTGAATTGAAAACCTATGACTCCTCGCCTTATGGTGAATTGACTGCGAAGAAGAGTATTTTAATTCGTTTGACACCTCCTCTCTCAGTATGGGTACTTGAGAACTATCTTTATTTTTAATTCACCATAACGTTAGAGGCGTTGCCAAAGGATGATAAAGTCGTCATGTTGCGGTGAATCAATTCACCATAACGCGAGCGAAGGTCCCATAGGAAGCACAATATTCCTCCTCGCATTATGGTGAATCGATTCACCATAACGCGAGAAGAGGTCCTTGACTTAGCTGCAATTTTATTTGCGTTAGGGAAAATAGATTCACTACAACGCGAGGAGGAATACCTGGATTCCTCTGGCATCTCCTCTCGCGTTATGTTGAATCCATTTACACCACACAGAGATTTGTTGTTTAAGATCGACTGTCTCTTGATTCATTACCTGAACTAATATTTTCCATGTCTTTTCTACAGACTTGAATTCAGCCATGGCGCAAGTTCAAGTCGAATTTGATGTGGACGAAGAGATTAAAGAAACACCTGCAACTCTATTATATGACTTCCTCTACAAATGTCGACATCATGATTTGCACCCTGCAATTTCGTTGATGTTCAATTGCGATTTTTCTCTGGAGGATACATTGTCTAGCCATCATGGATACTTCAAAGAGGCAAAGCAAGAGTTTGACGAGCTCACAAATGAAGAACCAATGATGATTGATGGGAAAAGTCACATTCATTTTAATCTCAAGGTGTCGCCGGAGAAGAAGCAGAGGTTAAACAGGGATTGGCACAAGGTGCCATGTGATAAGAAGAGAGCCTTGCTATGCCCTTTTCACAAAAGAAAATGCCGCTTGATGGAATACTCCTACGCCTTCTTATGCTTCTTGCACATGAACGTGCAATTAACAGATGAAGAATGTACAGAGCCGCCTGCAAAAATTGAAAGTGAAGACACGATTTCTCGTCAGGCTAGTCCCACCGTTGAGGATGCTGCTGAAGAGGAGGACACTCCTCATGTCATTGAGGAGTTCAATGTTGAAGAAGAGAGGAAGCTCAGTTCGGTGGTTGATATTGAGGCAGTTAGAGAACAAAACAGTGGTGTAGGTCAGCTTGTGATTGAATCAGATGACTCCTCCCCCATTCCAACGCCATTACTCCCCTCCTACCAAGTAGGAGATTCAGAGTATATATTGCTGACAGAAATACAACGTGTATTTAACTTAAGGGAGGATCATTGCATAGCTTTCATAGCCCAGAATCTGGAGGTCGATGACAATTTTGTAGATGATGATGGGATAGACAAGTACCTACTAGTGGATAGCCATGTGAAAGACACCGAGTTCCTTTCTGCTGTAGCAACACTAAATATGATCTATGCTGATGCCCTTAGATATGAAGGAAAAGATGCCACAGAGGAAGAGCTACAAGAAGCAAGGGACAGACTAAATATCACCAACATGGGAGGGTGTAGGGATGTGCCAAATAAGTCAGCGGAAACCGTTCCTAGTTCGAGCACTAATTTATGGCAAGACGCCTTGCTTGAAGCAGATGAGAACCAAGAGGTTAGTTTTTTTTTGTTGTGGATTTGGCTTTATCAACTTTGTCCTGAAATGTTTGGTGATGTTGTTTCTGGCTAATGCTCCTTTATTTTTTCAGTTGGAAATATATGAAGACACATTCCTCAAACGTGCTTCAGGCAAGCGTATGGCAGGATTGGGCCACGATTCGACACTAGGAACATATATACACCGCCTAAAATTCCCTCAAATTGTGATATTTCACGCTAGCTACTCCAAGGATAATGCCAGTTTTCCTCTGATGGCGATAAAGACTTTATCCAGGTATTTAGGTGGTTATCACGTAAGGCTGAATGCAAACAAGGCAATACTTCTGGAGCGGCAAGCAGCTGTTCGAATTTTTGGAGAGGGACCTGGAGTATATTCGTTAAGATGTAAATATTATTTAACATATGCTGCTTACGGGTTGGCATGTGGAATCATAGATCCTAATCTGTTGAGTGATTGCGGGAAGAAGCATCTTCTTAGAACAGCAAGGCCAAAGGTCCCTGTTGTGCCATTGATAGAGGATGAAGAAGATGATGCAGAAACGTCAACAAAAAAGGCTCGGCTGGGGGAAGTCTCTGTTCCAGATTAACAAATTTAGATTGTTCCAGTTGCTAAGAAGTTTCGTCATATTTCTCAATACTCTTCTTGTTTACCATTACAAACTATGAAATGTATATATATTGGAAACATTTATATGGGACATAGATGAAAGCTCTTGTTCTTTTAAAATCTTTCACAGTTACATCATTGTTTTACAATATATATTTCAATGATCAATTTTCTTCCACACTCTGCCCTGTCTTTGTCGTTGTCTTAGCCATTCAGCATGATTCTGCTTTCCCTGTGAGGAGACATATATTGAACGTCTCCGTTCAGCCTGAACCTTTCTTATTGCACATGACACAGCTGATTCAGCATGTTTGATCTTCACACGAGCCCTCACTTGAATCCGCCTATACCACCACTGACATAGTTGCTTCATGGGATTACTTTTCTTTATTCCTCCTCCATGTTGAGTGGCCCTTTGATAGGCACAACGTGCTTGCCAATGAGATCTTTCCATGCCTTGGGTAGACCAAATCCCAAGGCTTCCAAACTCTTCCGCAAAAAAGGTTCCATGTGCATGCAAAATGTGCTACAAATGCTCAACAACAACAAGACATTTAGTATCGTACAATATTTTTTGAACAACAAAAAATACTCAAAGCTGTAGGTTTTCAAGTAATAACCATGTATTGTGTCAAGTTTGTCGCACCCCATACCTTTTCATAGCTAGTGTAGAACTCTGTCACAACTGCCTCAAATTTCTCAACATCCCCATCTTCAAACCTTGCTTTTTGCAACAAAGGTGCTAGGCGATCAAGTGCCAACCACGCTTTGGCCTTTGCCACCCTTGCTTGTCCTGAAGAGCCTCGGTCAGGTACAGCTGCATGAAGCTTCCTCCACACCTCAAAATCTGTACCCAGATGACCTCTCTAGGTATGATTAGATAAGAACTTTCTGGCTTTTGCACCTCCAAAACATGGTTTGCTAGGAACATTTCCGGTCTTCCCTGATCTTCTCAAGTCCTTCTCAATCTTCACTTGACCACAATGTAAACCTGCATCTGAAAGCACTTGCTCTATTTTTTTTAATAGTTCTTTCACTCTCTACTGCTAGTTTCATATTCCATGAAAATTCGATGTACATGTAGACTAGTTTCTCAATTATTCTAACCAGCGCATGCAAAACACAAATATGAACTCTGATCAAAGGGATAGGAAGAATTGGATCCCAAGTAGGATCCACTCCTGGAGCATCACGATTTGGGGGTTCACGCCTATTACTGATTGCATTTAGGCATTTCCATTCTCTCTCTTTTCCTCCTTTGGAGACACCTCGTTCGGTCATACAATACAGGCAAGGATACTTGGCCATTGCTCCTTGGGAAATACCAAACATGCATTTCAAGGTTTTAAGATCTGCAGCCAGGTGCCATTCAACCTCATATTCACCATATCCTTCTACATAAAGCTTTTCGCCATTCGACTACTGCTGGATAGTGGAAGGAAGCTCAGTCTGGTTGAAGTACCACTTCAGAATTTCATGGGTCTCTGTTGGAACCTGTTAACAACAACTGTTAGATTGTCTACAACATCATAACAAGAGGATAGCAACATAATATTCTTTATTTAAAAATGGATAGCACGTCACCTCAAATGCAGCCAGCCACCAAATCTCATTTTCGGATTGTACACTAAAGTGCTTCTCATCAGCATTACTGATACTTGCATCCAAAGCTCTATTCATTAAAGTAATGCTAACCCTTTCCAGCTTCTGTCCTTTGATCACCTCACTCTCATCAAGTTTCAAAACAAATTTCAGCCTTCCATTGCACTCATGTACACTGATGTCATAAAATTTCACCATAGCCATTTGTAATTTCCGAACATCCATGATGAAATTGTTGAACTCTGTAAGCTCTATAATTTTCTGTTCCCCGCTCTTTTTAGTCACTGTCAATGTGCTAGACACGTGACAAGGCTCTCCAACAAGTTCGACCATTCCCAAGTTGAGAATATTTCGAGCTTTGTTTACGTGAAATGGTTTTGGAATGGGAATTACTGTTTTTTTTCCAAGCTTGCAATTGAAACCCTCTTTTACTTTATTAAACAACATCCTGTAAGACTTTGTGCTTATACCAGCCATGTCACATATACCTTGTGCATCTGCAGGCGTGAATGCTTCACTCACCTCCTGCAAGGATTGCTTTGCTATGTCTGATCGAAGTCTTGCAAACTTAGGATGCTGTATTGCTGACTCCACGATGTCTTTTGTCAGAACTTTGCCAAATATATCAGAACCTTGCTCTTTTGGACCCACAACATCTGTGACCATCCTGAAGCAACAACGATAGCTATTTCAGTCCACCATTCATCTAACTATACCACCCCCACACCCAATCCCCCATCTCCAAGAAAGGAACTAAAGATGAAAATGAAAGTGAGTGCTCAAAGAAATTTAAGCTCAAAGAAATTATAGATCCCAATACCTGCAAGCTTTTACACGACGCTTCCATTGGCCACCTCCAACATTGAGTTCTTCCAATGGTTTGATCTGTCTCTTGCGTAATCGAGCATCCAATGGCGTGTCTTTCAAATATTGCAATTTTCTGTTGAACTTTTCAAGTTGTTTTCGAAGGTGTGCATTCTCACTCTCCAATGTGAAATTGTTGATTTCTCGAACTGCCAAAATTTCATTCTTCTCCTTAATAGTGTCCTGCATCTTACAAATAGTCTGCTGCAAATGATCAAACTCTTTTTGTAACCCAGCACAAACTTTTGCCTTGTCCTCGTTTGAAGCTTGCAAAGCTGTTGTGATCGATGCCAAGTAAAAATTCGCACCTTCAAGCATTTTTATCCTGGCATCTCTATCACTCAAATGTCTTTCAAAGATACTTTGACATTGGCCAAACAGTCTTTTGCAATACCCAAGCAATCCATTTTCACCCTCACACACAAACTTGAAGAAACTTGTCAACCCAAAGAATGATGGAGATTGAGAGGAGGTTGGATCTGGTGGGTAAATACTACCATCCAACCAAAGGTCCATATTTTTCTTTCCTTCATTTCGAAGCTCAGTAATGCGGGCTTCGCATGCTGGCCTAGACCAATTTCTCTTACAGCAGGGAGCATAATCGGGTTCTACTTGGAAGTGGATGTCCACCTTTTTCCTCTTTTGCTGCACAGGTTCCATTGCATTGTTCTGTGCTTTAACAACACCAAAAAGCATAATGAACTCACACTTTAACAAAAAAAAACCAAAGATATTACACTTATCTCCCGTGAAGAAGATTGCTTCATTAAAACCAAAAGACAACATCACTAAATAATACCTCCTTGTCCATCAAACAAACTTGTTGGTATCCTGGATGAACCAAAATGTACAGAGTACTTGTAAGCACAACCCTCACTTGAAAAAGGTAAGAAATGGGATTGTTATTCATGCACAAGCAGGTATGGCGCATGAAGAACAAATACTTTTCCATCCTTTTTCAAAACTTGCCGCCTTGAGAAGAAGAGAAAATCAAAAACCTCCCGCTCAAAAAAACTCGGATTTGGAGTGGTAGTGGTTGTGCAATCGGGAAGACAATGAGGGAGACAATGCAAGATGATGGGTTGCAGGGACGAAGTTCGGTTAGCAGAGTTGGCTTCGTTACATTCAAAAGTGTAATGAAGAAAGAGAGTGGTGTCTTTTTTCAATAAAATAAGGCACCATAGTGGGAATAAAAAACTATACTCAAGATGCATTGTTTTGAATTAAAAAACACCCTACATGTCAGTTAATGGAATAAAGAACTCAAAAACGATGCACGTGCCCTCCAATATTATATGTGGATTTATTGGCTTGCTTTGTCCACATCACCATCCCAAGGGATCTCTTACAAGGCCCCTTTTTGAGTCCAAATTTTCCCTAATGGTGAGACACTGGGTCTGACGAATCCCTGCTCTAACAGTTGTCGTCGTAACTGCTCCTAAAGTTCTATGGCTTCAGGGGACTGGCATTTTGTATGCACGCTGGGCTACTGGCTGAGCTCCGGGGGTTAATTCGATCTCATGATCTACTTCACGAGACGGAGGCATCTCAGTCATCTCTTCAAGAAATACATCTGCATACTCACTTAACCACTCTGGTTCTTTAGCCTTGCATTTTATGTCTACCGGATTCATTTTAACAACATACACAGTTTCCCTTTTTCTGAGCACTTTTAATAATTTGGAAGCCTTGACTAATTAAAACACTGGGGATCTGAAAATTCCAATTCCTTAAACTTTATTCCCGTGAAGGTCTAGGAAAGAGATGGTTCCTTTGTGACAATGAATGTCAGCGTGATTCTTTTGGAGCCAATCCATTCCAAGGATTCCGTCATATATTTCCAGGGGTAGTACTTTGAACTGGCACTCTGTTACCTTCCCATCTAAGCTAAGCTGAATAAGGTCAGTCTCAAGGTGAGTGAAAAGAATCTTCCCACTGGCTAATTCCACTTACATAGGTTTCCCTGATTTTTGATTTAGGACTAATTTACACAGACATCCTGGGGAAATAAAAGAATGAGTACTACGCCTGAATCAATCAAAAGCTTGAATTTCTTACCGTGGTACTCTGTTGGAGTCTGGAGGACTCAGAATTGACGGTTATTTCCGTGATGCTCAATTGCTACATAGATCTGTCCTTTATCTTCCTCCACTTTCTCAGCTATGGTGACTGCTGTGGCTACTGTAGTCTAAGGTGGAACCCTCTCTCTTTGGTTATTCCAATTTTGGGAGGGAGTTCGGAGACTGTTTTGCATGGAGGCTGCAGGCTGAGCTGGCACTCTTCTGGGGTTACCCTGATTTTGGCGCTGGGGACCCTGATTGTTGGACTGATAAGAAGAATCTATCTCGGAACTCTGGGACCCTGACTTCCTTGGCCCACAGAAGGAGATGGGCAATCCTTGAGCTGGTGGCCAAGTCCTTAACATCCGAAGCACCTGTTCTTGCTTCGAAGGTCTTCCCTTTGCATTCTTGAGAGAGTCGGAGTTCCTAAGAATGTACTTTGAGGGAAAGGTCTTCCTTCATTTTTGAAGCTTCCCGTCTCCACATTCTGGTTAGAACCTTCGTGTCTCTTTGGAGGCGAAAAGTTGGAAGAACTTCCTGGTGTCTGAAATCTCTTGAAGGATGAGGGAGCTTGCTTTGGTGGGACGATGAAGGCTTTGGCAAAGTCCTTTGCCATTCTGACAGCTTTTGCCATGGACAGTGGCTTGGCATTTTTGACCAATGTATCCAAGGGTTCATTCATTCCCCGGAATGAACTTTTGCTCTTCATCTGAGAGGTGGTGAATATTTGAGTAGAAGACCAAAGGCCTAGTGATATTCCTCGATGGTTTTGCTCCCCTGCTTTCGCTCTAAGAATTCGTTCATTTTGGTTTCCAAAAATCCAGGGGGACAAAATCTCTTTCTCAAATAGGTTTTAAGGTCGTTCCAGGACTGAGTATTTTTATCCAGACAGTTGGTGTCACAGTGGTTCCTCCATGCCACCCTGGCTATTTCCACTATTTTCAGCTTGGCAAGAGCCATTTTGCTTCGCTCATTGTAGCCTGTGACGTTTAAATATTCTTCCATGGCTTCCACCCATTTCTCCACAGCCTCGCCCAGGTTCTCCCCTTCTCCTTTGAAGGGTCTTGGCTGAGTCCTATGAAGAGTCTTGCGAACATATCAGGGTCAAGCTCATCATCTTCAGAGAGAGGGTTTGGCTAACAGCCACGGTTTCCTCGTCTCATGATTCTGCCAAAAATTATATATTATTAAATTTTTATTTTGATATCGTCCACAAGATCTTAAGACCTAAGAGGTTCGGAAAACAATTTCTTAAACAAGACAATGATCTTATTGGAGATCTATGACATATGTCTAATAACATATTTTTCTTTAACAGTTCGTCCATAAACAATCACTTATACAACAGGGAATTTTTCTCCAGAAAACATTTCTTTATTTATATAAAAATTGCAATATGTACATAAACACCATATTGGGGAATATGGGAATTTCCCATAAGTTTGGGACACATGGTCAAAAGTTTGGACTAACCATAACTTGAACACCACTAATCCAAAATGAGCGCTTTATAGCTCTTTAGATTCCATTTTTCAAGCGCTTTCCAATGATAGGTCATATGATAGGGTTTTGAGAAACTTATAAACATGTTATCCATGTCTCCCTTTTTTAAGTATTCAAAAATGGGAATTGAGAAATTCCCAAATTCACTAATATGGTATTCATAGAGCAGCTCGTTGGCTCCAGAATTCAAAATCTCCTCGGGAGACGTATAAGACGACGGTACTGGGCCATAGCCATGCCCTGATACAAACGTTCACTTACTAAAAAGGGAGCTATTATCTTCTCCTTATTAGGAATAAAGCAAATAAGGAGTCTGTAGACTTGGCATGAAAGTCTGAAATTCTGAGGTGTTGAATGATATAGAATGACACCACGCACCATTTTCAGCTTTAGCAGAATCATTGCCAATGAGAGGTTCTACCTCAGCATTGCACGTCGGTCGTAAGAGGCGTGGACATACTGCCCTGCAAACCACTTATGCTGTCGTCTCTCTGCTGGGTCACAAAAATATAAATCCTCAAAATGGCGTGCGAGTCTTCCTCGGCTTGTTCGAGTTGAAGCGAAAGAGATGAGATGCTCGAAGGCAAACGCAGTCATATCTTGGGTGAGGTCGAGAATACCAGATAAATAGGGAACTTCCATCTATAAAAATAATTTCTTTGATTAAAAATTCTTCATTAAAGAGCTTACGGAATGAAAATACATTATGAAAAATGCCTTTTTTTGAGTTTTTTATTATAAATTTCTGATAAGAATTTGTTTATCCTTATTAACTTTGAACAACGCTCTGATACCAGCTCTGAGGTCCCCGCCCGCCGCCCGCGCTTCGGGGCTCCTGCCAGGGGCGGCAAAAAACGCGACATCGGCCTCTCGCGCGAGGCGGCGGGGGTCCTGCACACTCGGGGCCTCGCCTGCGGATGTTCGGGAGGACAAGAGGCTAGCCTGGGGGCGTCCCTCCGCGACCGCGGGCCCGGAAGACTCCCCTCACCCGGAAGGCACAAGCGATTTTGCTAGGAAGGTGAAAAATCTTTTAGCTAGGAGATTACTCTAACAAGTCAAGTCTTGACTAAATTAAACTGATCTGACCAAGCCTGAAGTCACATGGTCAGAGACTTGCACTTGGTCCATGGAATCACCGCTTTTTTCCTCATTTGCGAGGCACAGCCGATGATCCCTTCCCACATAACAAGGTCTTCTCAGGATTTAAACTGATTAACGTAACTAATCATTAACGTATCTAGTTGTTTCTCAGGAATCCTTCGATCCAGATTTGATTGGGGTACTGAGGAAAAGAGTTCCCAGGCCCCCTAGCCGGTGATTCATACAAAAATCAAATAGGCACACCACATACACACCCAATATGAAATTGCCATTTATAACAGATTCGACTGGCGTTAAGACAATCCTTGAATAAAATCATAATATTTTCGATCATCATTTTCCAAAATTCCAAGTCTATTGTATTACAAAAATGCATCACATCTGAACTCTCCGTTGAAGACTAGCTAGCCAACAACGAGATCCAGTATCAAATTTTCATTCCCAAAAACCTTTCCTTTTTGTCCATCAGATATCTTCCTCGACGTACGCTTGGGTGTCCTAGCAACCGCGAGCCCGTGCATCGCCTACTCAAAACCGTCTAGGATCCTCCTTAGGTGTCCTAGCACTTCACTCAGGGACCGCTTCGTCGGCCCTCACCCATCGTACCGGAAGTGCACCATTTTAACCGTACCGAGGCTGGTCAAGACCTCAGCAGACTTTGCCACGAGCGATGTCCCCTGACGACTCCCCGCTAGCTGTTCTCCAACGAACCTCCTTTAGAAAAACATAAGACAAATGCTTCCTCTAGCATTCTGGCATAAAACAGTCCTTTGAATGAAAAACAGAGTTTCCAATGCAAGTGAGATTCCAGTTTGATCAAAAATAATTTTATGCATAAATTAGATGCATAAAAGAATTTTTTTATATTAAAAGTGTGACTTTCATCGTAAATGATTTTTATGCATAAATGGATGCATAAAAGAAATTCTTTTATATTAAAAGAGTGATTTTCATCATAAATGATTTGTATGCATAAACATATGCATAAAAGATGTTTTTATATATTAAAAGCGTGATTTTCATCATAAATGGAATTTATGCATAAATTAGATGCATAAAAGAAATTCTTTTATATTAAAAGAGTGATTTCCATCGTAAATTATTTGTATGCATAAACATATGCATAAAAGAGTTTTTTAATATTAAAAGCGTGATTTTCATCATAACTAGATTTTATGCATAAATTAGACGCATAAGAGAAATTCTTTTATTCTAAAAGTGTAATTCTTACTAAATTGGATTTATGCATGGAAAGATGCATAAAGAATTTATATTAATCCAAAAGTGTTATTCTCATCAATTTTAATTTAGAATGATGCATAAAGAAATCTATTTTCAGTTCAAAAGAGTTATTTTCATCAATTTTGATTTTATGCATAGGAAGATGCATAAAGATTGATTTTTAACTCAAAAGTGTCATTCTCATTTAAAATAAATTTATGCATAGGAAAATGCATAAAAGATTGATTTTTAATTCAAAAGTATCATTCTCATTTAAAATGAAATTTATGCATAGTAAAATGCATAAAAGGTTTATTTTTAATTCGAAAGTGTTATTTTCCTTAAAATTAAATTTATGCCTAAATAGATGCATAAAAGGATTTTTATAAAAGTGTTATTCCTACTAAAGTTGTCTTTATGCCTAATTAGAAGCGTAAAGAATCTTTATATCAAAAAATTAGAATTCTCTTACATTCTATGAATAGATGTGATAGGAATCAGATAGATGTAAATGGATGGATGGAAGTGATATGAATCAGATAAATGAAAATGGATGAATGGATGTGATGTCCTGTGAATTAGGATGTGAAGAAATGTAAATCGTGATATGAATGGTATAGGATGTGAATGAATGGTATAGGATGTGAAGAAATGTAAATCGTGATATGAATGAATGATAAGGGATGTGAATGAATGACGGCATGTGAATCGGATGTGAATGGAAGATGAGGTTTGATGAGTGAATGATGTAGATTGATGTATGGATGTGGATGTAGATGTGGATGTGGATGTGGATGTATGGATATATGAATGTTGATGTGGATGTACGAATGTGGATGTGAAAATGGATGTATGGATGTAGATATGGATGTGGATGTGGATGTGGATGTGGATGTGGATGTATGAATGTGGATGTGGATGTATGGATGTATGAATGTGGATGTGGATGTACGAATGTGGATGTGAAAATGGATGTATGGATGTAGATATGAATGTGGATGTATAGATGTGGATGTGGATGTGGATGTGGATGTGAAAATGGATATATGGATGTGGATGTGGATGTATGAATGTAGATGTGGATGTGGATATATGGATGTATGAATGTAGATGTGGATGTGGATGTATGGATGTATGAATGTGGATGTGGATGTACGAATATGGATGTGAAAATGGATGTATGGAGGTAGATATGGATGTGGATGTATGGATGTGGATGTGGATGTATGAACGTGGATGTGGTATGGATGTATGGATGTGGATGTGGATGTATGAATGTGGATGTGAAAATGGATGTATGGTGTGAGGTGAAAAAAAGAAAGAAAACCCTTGCCTCTATAGCCCTTCCACCTCGCAAACTTGGAATACACACACGAACGGGGGCACCACCAGCCCCACCAGCTGGAACAATTCTCGCACTTCACCACCCAACCCACGCCAGACAGACAGCAAAAAACAGGGGCACCATAGACCAAGCAAACAGCAATATATTCCCAGATCACAACATACAAGCTTCTCTCGACACAGAAGCCTTACTCACACAATTTACAAACAAAACACTCAGGCCTGTCATTCAGCCGAGGATACACCACATCCCTGATAACTCCTCTCGCCTGCCTGCTGTACCAACCACACCAGAAAGAACCCGGCCACTCACTTCAGAAGGCGCCCACACCAGCTAACCTTCAAGTCTCTGCAACCCATCTACTTTGCATGTGTCGTCAGCAGGCAGAGCAGCTTCACTTCACGCTCTCTCTCTCTCTCTCTTTGTGCTGATCCTCTGCCAGCCTCACAACAGCACCAACTTGCAGCTTATCTGCAGTGCTACCGGCCCACCACCAAGCAGCAACACCAACGTTTCTCTCTGCTTCACTCGGTACCCTGCTCTCTGTCCACTGTCGGCTTCAACTACGCGGCCCACACCAGCCCACGCTTACCAGCCTCTCACCTTCCTTGTCTTGCATCCCGCTGCACCTGCAAAAACTGCACATCCAGCTGCACCCTCTACACAGGCTCCCTCTGCCACCACACCTCTGCTCTCCTTCCTTCTTTGGAGAAGCCTCTCCTGTCCTTCTACAAGGCGGCCACACACCCTTTTTTGCAGCCCATCTCCTACACACGCCCGAGGACCCCAGCGCTTCTTTGGCAAACCTTTCTGCAAGTCGCCAGCACCTCTCTTCCACGAGTCGAACAGCTGCTTCACCAGAGGCGAGCCCCTCCTTTGACCTGTCTCACGTGCTGCGCCCACTTGCTCTCTACAAGCCCGCCACTTCACGACGGCCGCTAGCCTGTAGCTCTTGCTTCCCTTCTCTCTGTCCTGCGGCTACTCCACGTCCAAGCTGCTCTCCATCAGGCGGCCTCTACACGCCTTCACACTGTCAGCCCTTCAGTCCTTCGACCAGCTGCGCTCCACAACGCTCCACGCTCACCTGCAGCTACCTCTTTGCTGCCATCACCTTGCCCATAGGCGGCTTCTACACCAGTTCACAGTCGGCTTCTTCTCCAGGGAGGCTCCCTGTTGGCCTCTACACCAGCCCTGTCTCCTTTAACGCCACCAGCTCGCCCTGCAGTAGCGCCAGAGAACCCCCATAACAAAGCGGTCGATCCTCCACTTTATCTGCACGCCGCTGCCGACCCGCCACCTTCGACTGTCTTCTGGAATATGCGTTGGCAGCAACATAAACTCCCAAGTGGCTTTCAATTTCATGGCCACGTTTTTTTATATCATCATTTATTATTATTTTTTTTAAGGCCTATAAGATGGCCGCCCTTTCTTCCCGTTTCATACCAAATGCCCAATACTACCTTGGCCACTTCAATGGTTGCTTTCCACGCTTTCCACATCTTCAAATTCCACTTAGTGCCCATTGTATTTTGACGTGCCCACACATATCAAGCGGCCGAACAGCTTAAACCACCTCCATCTGACCTTACTCCAGACGGACCTGCACGAGCCTTAAACCAAATGCATCCACCCACCAGAGCATCTGGCAACGCCCTCCATGGCCAAGTTTTCATTCACACCATGCACACGTATGTACACAAGCCCGAAATACCACTCAAAAAATGCCTGACATACTTTGCCACCCCCCCCATCTGCTAGAGCATTCATGCTCAGCAGCAAAAACACAAAGTCCAATAGCTATCCACCAGGATCAAAAGGAAACAGCAATTCACCATCCCATTCCCTAGTATCCCTCAAACACCATGGCTACATCACTGCATACCAAACATCCACCATATACACCACAAAATCATTTCCGTCCATCATCTGATCAGCATTCACCGACTCTGACCACGCAGCATCATCTTCAAGCCTTTGCTCTTCACCCACAACTAACCTCCCCGTCTTCAAAACCTGTGGCATTACAGCATCTAGCATCCCATTCATCAACACCAATGAAGGCCAGGTTTCAGCATCTTGACCTTTCTGCACACAAAAATCCACATCCTCTCCATCAGCAGTGTCCACCAGCACTTCCAGCTCTTGTAAAACAGGCATCTCTTCACAACCATACAGCTCACCTGGCTCAGAATCTTTGTTTTCCAGGGACTTTGCCTTCAGCATTTCAGCAACACGCAAAGAAGCCTTTGTTACACTCTCAACCATACCTGCATCCATCTCCACCTCTGGTTCCTGCTCATCCAGGCTAGCAACTTCCCAGATATCATCCTCAGGCACACTACTCTCCTCACAACGCTCTTTATCAGCCAAATCAACATGCATACCTTCTTCAGTGTTGCCAACCCCCCTGGTATCATCGTCTAAAGACTCCTCAGCACCTAATGCATCCAATGGAAAAACATCCACATCATCCATCTCGCAGGTACCAGACCACCATCAAGCTGTCCAAGAAAATCCATAATGATGGAGTCTTCCTCCACGCTTACCGCATCCGCATCACAAACTATCTTCACTTCATCAGAAGTCTCTACCCCATCCTCCTCCCTTGTAGAATCTGGAAAAGAATCATCCTCAAATTATCCTGTATCCAGCTCCTCTTCTTTCTTATCATCAGCCAATCCCAAGGTATCATCCTCTTTACTTCCCTGTGCATGCATGTCATCCAGATCAAAATGATCTTCAATAGAACCTTTCAACTCACTGTCCTGTACAGCCATAACGTCCAAATCCAAAGAAGAATCCACTGGCAACTCCTTATCTGCACTTTGCTCCTTCACCTGCTTCTCATCCACCTTCTTTTCATCCACCTGCACATGCTTTAAAAACTTTGGAAAAAAATCAGAAGGCACATAGAACATCCCCCTTTGTACCTGCTTCGGCCTTTGAGGCTCCTGTCTAATCCAGCTTTGCATAGAACTCTTATCCACCTCAACCAAATTTACCTGCATATCCCTTGCAGACACAACACCTTCATACGGATAAATACCCATCTCCGTCTGCTTCAAAACCTTGCCTTCCTTTTCCCTAGCAATCCTAACTGCATCATCAAATGACCTGGGATTCTTCAACTCAACCCTCACCTTCAAATGGGGTAACAAACCATCAATAAACAAGCTCTTCTTCAGAAACATAGGAGGAACTCCCTGCTTCAATGTCACACACCACTTATCCCACAAACATGTAAATACCTGCACAAAATCATCCAGTGATTGCCCATGTACCTGCTTCAAGATGCTCAACTCCTGCCAAAGCACACTCGAATCCTCCACTTGCTGAAAACGCTCCAAAAGACCTTCTTTCAACCTGTCCAAGGTCAAGACACCAACATCCTGTGCTTCAAAATCCTTAAGCCAGCTTCGGACATCTCCCTTCAAAAAAATCTTTATCAGCCTCAGAACCTGCTCTTCATTTGTCACATGGTTGCTAATGCATGCCAACTCCATCTGCTCCAAAAAGTTACACACATCTTCTCCCTTCCTGCCATGAAACTCAGGATAGGACCACATCATGAAACTCAGGATAGGACCACATCATGACAAACCTGTAACAATCCCTGAGCTCTCCTCAGTGGAACACACGCCCTTCCAGGCAAAGAACAACGCAAGAGTTATCCTCAATGGAACAATGCCAGAGCAACTCCTCAGTGGATTAAAAAATAGAAAACACCTTCCTTCAATCTCCTACTCTGGGGCATACACCCTCGTAAGAGACACTTGAGCAATCCTCAGTGGGGGCACCAGAAGGATGTGAGGTGAAAAAAAGAAAGAAAACCCTTGCCTCTATAGCCCTTCCACCTTGCAAACTTGGAATACACACACGAACGGGGGCACCACCAGCCCACCGGCTGGAACAATTCTCGCACTTCACCACCCAACCCACGCCAGACAGACAGCAAAAAACAGGGGCACCATAGACCAAGCAAACACCCAGCAATATATTCCCAGATCACAACATACAAGCTTCTCTCGACACAGAAGCCTTACTCACACAATTTACAAACAAAACACTCAGGCCTGTCAGCCGAGGATACACCACATCCCTGATAACTCCTCTCGCCTGCCTGCTGTACCAACCACACCAGAAAGAACCCGACCACTCACTTCAGAAGGCGCCCACACCAGCTAACCTTCAAGTCTCTGCAACCCATCTACTCTGCATGTGTCATCAGCAGCAGCTTCACTCCACGCTCTCTCTCTCTCTCTTTGTACTGAACAGCCTCACAACAGCACCAACTTGCAGCTTATCTGCAGTGCTACCGGCCCACCACCAAGCAGCAACACCAACGTTTCTCTCTGCTTCACTCGGTACCCTGCTCTCTGTCCACTGTCGGCTTCAGCAGCTACGCGGCCCACACCAGCCCACGCTTACCAGCCTCTCACCTTCCTTGTCTTGCATCCCGCTGCACCTGCAACTGCACATTCAGCTGCACCCTCTACACAGGCTCCCTCTGCCACCACACCTCTGCTCTCCTTCCTTCTTTGGAGAAGCCTCTCCTGTCCTTCTACAAGGCGGCCACACACCCTTTTTTGCAGCCCATCTCCTACACACGCCGAGGACCCCAGCACTTCTTTGGCAAACCTTTCTGCAAGTCGCCAGCGCCTCTCTTCCACGAGTCGAACAGCTGCTTCACCAGAGGCGACCCCCTCCTTTGACCTCACGTGCTGTGCCCACTTGCTCTCTTCAAGCCCGCCACTTCACGACGGCCGCTAGCCTGTAGCTCTTGCTTCCCTTCTCTATGTCCTGCGGCTACTCCACGTCCAAGCTGCTCTCCATCAGGCGGCCTCTACATGCCTTCACACTGTCAGCCCTTCAGTCCTTCGACCAGCTGCGCTCCACAGCGCTCCACGTCACCTGCAGCTACCTCTTTGCTGCCATCACCTTGCCCATAGGCGGCTTCTACACCAGTTCAGAGTTGGCTTCTTCACCAAGGAGGCTCCCCGTTGGCCTCTACACCAGCCCTGTCTCCTTTAACGCCACCAGCTTGCCCTGCAGTAGCGCCAGAGAACCCCCATAACAAAGCGGTCGATCCTCCACTTTATCTGCATGCCGCTGCCGACCCGCCACCTTCGACTGTCTTCTGGAATATGCGTTGGCAGCAACGTAAACTCCCAAGTGGCTTTCAATTTCATGGCCACGTTTTTTTATATCATCATTTATTATTATTTTTTTTAAGGCCTATAAGATGGCCGCCCTTTCTTCCCGTTCATACCAAATGCCCAATACTACCTTGGCCACTTCAATGGTTACTTTCCACGCTTTCCACATCTTCAAATTCCACTTAGTGCCCATTGTATTTTGACGTGCCCACACATATCAAGCGGCCGAACAGCTTAAACCACCTCCATCTGACCTTACTCCAGACGGACTTTCACGAGCCTTAAACCAAAAGCATCCACCCAGAGCATCTGGCAACGCCCTCCATGGCCAAGTTTTCATTCACACCATGCACACGTATGTACACAAGCCTGAAATACCACTCAGAAAAATGCCTGACATATGGATGTAGATATGGATGTGGATGTGGATGTGGATGTATGAATGTGGATATGGATATGGATGTATGGATGTATGGATGTGGATGTGGATGTGGATGTGGATGTGGATGTATGAATGTGGATGTGAAAATGGATGTATGGATGTGGATGTGGATGTATGAATGTGGATGTGGATGTGGATGTATGGATGTATGGATGTGGATGTGGATGTATGAATGTGGATGTGAAAATGGATGTATGGATGTGGATGTGGATGTGGATGTGGATGTGAAAATGGATGTAGATGTGAATATGGATGTACGAATGTGGATGTGTATGTGGAATAATGAATGCGAATATGTATGTGAATGGATATGAAGTCGATATGAGCGAATGGATGAGATGAGATGTCATGTGAATCAGAATGTGAATGAATAATATAAGATGTGAACGAATGAGATGTAATGAGAAATGGATGTGATGAGATGTAATGTAAATTAAGAAAGATAGGAATGGATGTTATGTGAAGTGAATGAATCTGATGGAATGGGATGGAAAATGATGTATCTGGTCAAGAATGGATACACATATGATTTGGATTTGGGTTAAGTAATATGGATTGATGTGGAACAATCTGGAAAGATGTGAATTCATTATAGAAACTGTATTTGTGAACTGTTTGTTGTAAATGGCTGTTTTATGTCAAGAATGCTGGGGAAGCATTTTGACTGTCTTGAGAATGTGATTGTGGTGGAGACCTACCTGATAAAGTTGCAACAGCAGCTGACGGAGAGTCAACAGAGGATGTCTCTCGTAGCAAGGTGGGCCGAGGTCTTGACCAGCCTCGGTTCGATTTAAATGGTGAGCTTTCGGTACGGTGGATGAGGGACCAAGGAAGCGACCTATGAGTGAAGCGCTAGGTGACCTGCGAAGGATCCTAGAGGGTGCTGACCATACGGTGCTCAGGCTCTGGGTCGACGAAGATACCCACACGTGCATCGTGGAAGATATTGGAACAAGGAGTAAGAGTTGTTTTCTGAAACCGAGTATGGATCTGGTTGATTGACCTTGCTGGCCCTCAACTGATGAGTCCATAGCTCTCTTATATGGATCTGTTGGTTGATCTTGTTGATCTTCAACGAGGATTCCATCTTGATTTTTATATGTGAATATATTGCCAGTTACTACTATGAGCTAGGAACTATCGAAAAGGCCCCTGTGTGAACAGGTGGTGAGCGTTCTAGTTGCCAATGATGCCATAAGTACACCGATGAAGGAATGATTGGAAATAAGGATTCAACTAGAGATTTTGAGGATTGTGATCAGTGACACAATGGTTTCATTAAAGGATTGTTTTAAAGATAGCTGATGCTGAGAAAAAGGCTATTTCATATTGGGTGTGTAAGTGGTACGACTAGTTTTTTGTTTTCATGAACATCTGGCTAGGGGGCCTGGGAACTCTTTTCCCTTGTATCCGGGACAAAACCTAACCAAATTCCTAATTGGATCCCATCACTACAGTGGTTGGGCGGTTGGCTAACCCATGGGACTGGATGGGGTTAGGCTGGACTGATGGATCCGTAAATCGAGACTCAATTTTTGTTTAGTTCGATAGATGAATTAAATTCCGGACAAAAATTGTTCTCTGGAAAAGAATCAACTACTGTGCCTCTCAATGAGGAAAGCGTTGGTCTCTATGATCCAAGTACAATCTTTTTCCCTGATCTGACTATGGGACTTATGGGATCGGTCAGATGAGCTCAGTTAGTTAAGGCTTTTGACTACGTTAGGGAAAAGTTATCTTAGTGGAATCGCCCGTGCTTTCCGGGTAAAGGAAGTTTTTCCGGGTTCGGTTTTGGAAAAACCGATGAATTAGTCTCTTGTCCGGATATCCGTGGGGGCGAGGCCCCGAGTGTGGGACCCTACCCCGTGCAAGAAGTGCTACTTCCACTGCTAGCATCCCTGAATTGTTGCGAAGGGTGGGGACAGGGATCTTACACTTATTAAATTTTATTTTTATGTATAAAGGAAAATTTTTTATTATAAAAGTGTTATTCTTATTAAATTTGATTTTATGCATCGCAAGATGCATAAAGGAATTTTTTTTATTATAAAAGCGTTATTCTTATAAAAATTAATTTTTATGCATAAATAGATGCATAAAGATTTTTTTTTTTTTAAAAAGTGTTATTCCTATTAGATTTGATTCTATGTATAAAAGGATTTTTATTTTTTATAAAAGTGTTATTCCCATTGAAGTTGATTTTTATGCATAAATAGATGCATAAAGAATTTTTATATCAAAATTAGAATTCTCTTAAATTCTATGTTTAAATTCTATGAGTATTTGATAAATGAATAATAAAATACTCTAAGAGAGAAATTTCTATCGTTTTATATTCACACGGATTGTAAAAAGAAAATTCAAGAAATCTATCGAGATCGAAGTATTCAGATAAATGATTAATCTATTCCTCATTGGAATTCGTAACTAATTTAGAAACCAATTAAGTGAATATTCAAAGAAAGAAATTCAGTAAAATAGTAACTGAATTATCAAAACTTTTCAAGAAAGATAGTTCAGGAAAAATCTTATCCGACTCGAACCTTGAATCAGACTATGACCAAGACCAAACTCTTTCGTTAGTTTCGAGGAAAGAAGGTGTGACCAGTTTAGAAAAATACACTCAAAACTCCGCCAAATCTGAAACTAAGTTTGAGACCCTTCAAATTGATATGTGAATCAAGGTTATAGAATTCGAGGAATTCTGGTATGAAATTCAGAATTTCGATCAAGAAGTTTTGGGGATACTGATTCAAGAAATACTCTTGTATTGAAAAGAAAATCAAACTGAAAACTTGCTTAGAAACCCTGTTTTCTTAAAGGACTGTCTTACGCGAGAATGGAGGGATGAGATGTGATGTGAATAGATGTGATGAGATGTCATGTGAATCAGATAGATGTGAATGAATGGACGAGATGTGATGTCATGTGAATCGGGATGTAAATGAATGATATGGGATGTGGATGTGTATGTGATGAAAATGAAAATGGATGTGGATGTGTATGTGAAGAATGGATGTGGATGTGTATGTGTATGTGAAGAATAGATGTGGGATGTGTATGTGAAGAATGGATGTGAATGTGTATGTGAAGAATGGATGTGGATATATATGTGAAAGAATGGATGTGGATATGTATGTGAAAGAATGGATATGGATATGTATGTGAAAGAATGAATGTGGATGTGTATGTGAAAGAATGGATGTGAAAGAATAGAAGTGGATGTGTATGTGAAAGAATGGATGAGATGTGTATGAATGAGTTATGATGTGGATAGATGAGATGTGATGTTATGTGGATAGAATGTATGTGATGGGATGGTGATATGAATGAATGAGATGTGATGTCATGTGAATCGAGTTGTGAATGAATGATATGGGATGTGAATAGATGAGATGTGATGTGAATTGGGATGTGAATGAATGAGATGTGATGTGAAATGGATGTGATGTAAATTGGGATAGATGTGAATGGATGATATGTGATGTGAATGAATGTGATGTGATGTGATGTGAAACGGGATAGATGTGAATGAATGTGATGTGATGTGAATGGATGAGATGTAAATGAATGTGATGTGATGTGAATGGATGAGATGTGATGAGATGTGGATATGGGTAGATGCGAGTGGATGAGATCTGATGAGGATAAATGAGGAAAGATGTGATGAGATGAAAATGATGTGATTAGATGAGAATGGGAATACATATGAAATGGATGTGGATTAAATAATGTGGATTGATGTGGAACAATGTGGAAAGATGAGAGTTCGTTATAGAAACTGTATTTATGACCTATTTTTAAACGATTGTTTTATGTCAAGAATGCTGGGGAAGCATTTTGATCATCTTGTGAATGAGGTCGTGGAGACCTAACTGATAAAGTTGCAACAGTTGACGGAGAGTCAATGGAGGACGTCTCGCGTAGCAAGGTCAACCGAGGTCTTGACCAGCCTTGGTTCGATTTAAATGGTGAGCTTCCGGTACGGTGGATGAGGGACCAAGGAAGCGACCTATGAGTAAAGTGTTAGGTGACCTACGAAGGATCCTAGAGGGTGCTGACCATACGATGCTTGGGCTCTGGGTCACCGAAGATACCCACACGTGCATCATGGAAGATATTGGAACAAGGAGTAAGAGTTGTTTTTTGAATTCGGGCGTGGATCTGGTTGATCGACCTTGCTAGTCCTCAACAGATGAGTCCATGGCTCTTTTATATGGATCTGTTGGTTGATCTTGCTGATCTTCAATGGAAACTCCATTTTGATTTTTATAAGTGAATATATTTTCGGGTACTATGAGCTAGAAACTATCAAAAAGGCCCCTGAGTGGATAGGTGGTGAGCGTTCTGGTTTGCCAATGATGCCATAGGTACATCGATGAAGGAAAAATTGGAAATTAGGATTCAACTGGATATTTTGGAGGTTTATTATCAGTGATACTATAGTTTCATTAAAAGATTGTTTTAAAGACAGTTGAATCTGTGAAAAAGGCAATGTCATATTGGGTGTGTAAGTGGTACGACTATCTGGCTAGAGGGCCTGGGAACTCTTTTCCCTAGTACCCGGGAAAAAACCTAACCAAATTCTTAAATGGATCCCATCACTACAGTGGTTGGGCGGTTGGCTAACCCACGGGACTGGATGGGGTTAGGCTAGACTAATGGATCCCTAAAAAGAGACTCAATTCTGTTATGGTACGATAGATGAAGTAAATCTCGGATAAAAATTATTCTATGGAAAAGAATCAACGGCTATGCCTCTCAATGAGGAAAAAAGCATTAGTCTCTATGATCCAAGTGCAAGTCTTTTCCTTGATCTGAGTATGGGACTTATGGGTTTGGTCATATCAGTTCAGTTAGTTAAGGCTCTTGACTATGTTAGAGTAAGAATACCGAAGGAATCGTCCGTGCTTTTCGGGTGAGGGAAGTTTTTTCGGGTTCGATTTTGGAAGAACCTAGGGATTAGTCTCGTGTCCGGATATACGTGGGTGAGGTCCCGAGTGAGGGACCCTAACCCGTGCAAGAAGTGCTTCTTCCACTACTAGCACCCCAGAATTCGTTGCGCCGCTGAGGGGACAAGGATCTTTCATTAATATAAAGAATAGAGTGCCATTGAATTAACCTAGTTTTCCCTTGACCGAAACCACCAAGAATCTAGTTGGACAGTCAGTCAAATGAGTAGATTACCCTGATGAGAGATCAAGGATTCTCATTATGAAATTGGGAATTAAGTAAAGAGGGTTTGTGGAACCAATCTTAAATTGGGAATTTTACTTGCATAGAACCTCTGTTTTCTTTTAAAGGACTCGTTTACGCCAGAATGCTGGAGGAAGCATTTGGTATGTGTTTAATCTAAGAAGAGGCTCATTGCAACAACAGCTGTGGGGCGGGGAGTCGTCGAGGGATGTCGCTCGCGGCAAAGCCTGCTGAGGATGTTAACCAGCCTCAGTACGGTTTAAATGGTGCGCTTCCTGTACGATGGGCGAGAACCGACGAATCGGTCCCTGAGTGAAGTGCTAGGACACCTAAGTGTAGGATCCTAGAGATTTTTGACCAAGTGATGCACGGGCTCGCGCGGTTGCTAGGACACCCATGCGTGCATCGAGGAAGATTCGGATGGACTAAAACGAATGACTTTTGTGAATCAAATTTTGATATTGGATTTCGTTGGTTGGCCATATTGGTCTTCAACAGAGAGTCCAGATGACATATTTTGTAATACAATGGACTCAAAATTTTGGTGGATGATGATCAGTAATATTATGATTTTCATTGAAGCATTGTTTTAAAGAGACAAAATTGTTATAAATGGTAATTTTATATTGGGTGTGTACGTGGTATGCCTACCTTAATTTTTGCATGAACTCTTTTCCTCGGTACCCGCGCAAAACATAACCAAATCCTTATAAAGGAATTCCACCAATACAGTGGTCGGGCGATTGGGATCGGGGGATTTCTACGATACCATTAAGTTACGATTAGTTACGTTAGTTAGATTAAGTCTTGAGAAGATCCTTGTTCTGCGGGAGGGAATCAGCGGCTATGCCTCGTTAAAGGAGAAAAAAAGTGGTGATTCTATGGACCAAGTGCAAGTCTCTTCTTTGAACTGACCATGTGACGTCAGGTTTGGTTGGATCAATTTTTGAATAGTTACGACTTTGACCCGTTAGTTTAATTCTCCCATTCGAAGATTTTCCCTAGAGGAATCATTCGTGCCCTCCGAGTGAGGGAAGTTTTTCTGGGTTCAGTTTCGGAGGAATCGCTGGACTAGTCTGTGGGCAAGGCTTGAGTGTGGATTTTTGCCCCGCGCGATAAACTGACACTACTTTTGCTACCAGCGCCCTCGGAGGGGGCATCGCAAAGGGGGCGGGGGTCTCATAGCTGGTACCAGAGCTTTGTTGAAAGCTAAATTTAAGGAGAAACAAATTCTTATCATAAAAAGAGCATTTACATATTGTATTTTCATTCCTTAAGCTTCATTAATGAAGAATTTTAATCAAAGAATTTGGTTTTATAGATGGAAGTTCCTCACTTATCTGGTGTTCTCGACCTCACCTAGTCACAAGACATGACTACGTTCGCCTTCGAGCATCTCATCTCTTCCGCTACAACTCGAACGAGCCAAGACAGACTCGCAGGCCATTTCGAGGATTTATATTTCCTAGACCCAATGGAGAGACGGCAGCACAAGTGGTTTGCAGGGTAGTATGTCCATGCCTCTTGCGACCCACGTGCGATGCTGAGGCAGAATCTCTCATTAACCATGATTCTAATTGATGAGGCTTAAAGTGATACATAGTGTTATTTTATATCACTCGACGCCTCGAAACTTCATACTTTCTTGCCATATCTACAAACTCCTTAGTCGCTTTATTCCTAATAAGGAGAAGATAGTAGCTCCCTTGGCAGTAAGGGAACATTTGTATCAGGGCATGGCTATAGCCCACTAGTACCATCGTCTTATGCATCTCCTAAGGAGATTTTGACTTATGGAGCCGAGCTGCTCTATGTACATATTGTAACCTTTATATAATAAAGAAATGTTTTGTGGAAAAATTCCCTGTTGTATAAGTGATTGTTTATGAGACGAATTGATAAAGCAAAACTTGTTACCGGACATATGTCATAGACCTCCAATAAGATCATTTATCTTGTTTAAGAAATTATTTTCTGAACCTCTTAAGTCTTAGGATCTCGTGGATAATATCAAAATAAAAATTTAATAATATATCATTTTTGATAGAATCATGAGGCGAGGGGACCGTGGCCGTTAGCGAGACCCTCTCACTGATGAAGAAGAGCTTGACCCCGACGTTCGCAAGGCTCTTTAGAGAAATCAGCCAAGACCCTTCAAAGGTAAAGGGGAGAACTTGGGTGAAGCTGTAGAGAAATGGGTTGAAGCAATGGAGGAGTATTTTGATGTCACCAGTTACAATGAGAGGAGCAAAATGGAGCTTGCCAGGCTAAAAACTGGAAACAACCAAGGTGGCATGGAGAAACCATTGCGACACCAACCATCTGGACAGTAATGCCCAGTCCTGGAATGATCTTAAAGCCTATCTAAGGAAGAGATTTTGTCCCCTGGATTTTAAGGAACCAAGATGAATGAATTCTTAGAGCTAAATCAGGGGAGCAAAACCATTGAAGAATATCACCAGGCATTTGCTCTTCTCCTCAAGTATTCACCACCTCTAGACAAAGAGCAACTCATGGCCAGGTTCATTTGGGGAATGAACGAACCCTTAGACTCACTGGTCAAGAATGCCAAGCGAGTGTCCATGGCAGAAGCTATCAGAATGGCGAAGGACTTCGCCAAAGCCTTCATCGTGAAAGTCCCACCAAAGCTAGCTCCTTCATCCTTCAAGAGATTCCAAACACTGGGAAGTTCTTCTAACCTTCCACCTCCAAAGAGACATGAAGGTCCCAACCAAAATCTAGAGATGGGAAGCTTCAGGAATGAAGGAAGACCTTTCCCTTGAAGTACTTTTTTAGGAACTTTGGCTCTCTCAAGAATGAAAAGGGAAGAGCTTCGAAGTGAGAATAGGTGATTCGAATGTCAGGGGTTTGGGCACCAGCTCAAGGAAGCCAAGGTCCTAGAATTCCTTGCCCATGGCCAAGGAAGCCAAGGTCCTAGAATTCAAAGACAAACTCCTTCGTATCAGTCCAATCAGGGTCCCCTACGCCAAAATCAGGGCAACCCCAGAAGAGTGCCAGCTCAGCTTGTAGTCTCTGTACAAAGCAGTCTCCGAACTTGCTCCCAGAATTGGGGAAACCAAAGAGAGAGAGTTCCACCTCAAACTGCAGTAGCTAGAGCCATCATTATAGCTGAGGAAGTGGAGGAAAAGAAAGGATAGATCTATGCCGCAATAGAGCATCAAGGGAATAACCGTCAATTTTCTGTCCTCCAGACTCCAATAAAGTACCAGGGTAAGCAATTCAAGCTTTTGATTGATTTAGGCAGTACTCATTCTTTTATTTCCCCAGGATTTCTACATAAGTTAGTCCTAAATCAAAAATCACGGAAACCTATGCAAGTGGAATTGGCTAGTGGAAAGATTCTTTTCACACACCTTGAGATAGACCTTATTAAGTTTAGTCTAGATGGGAACGTAACAGTGTGCCAATTCAGAGTCTTACCCTTGGGAGTCTATGATGGAATCCTTGGAATGGATTGGCACCACAAGAATCAAGCTGACATTCATTGTTACAAAGGAACCATCTCTTTCTTTGACCTTCACACGAATAACGTTCAAGGAACTGGAATTTCCCGATCACTAGTACTACAATTAGTCAAGGCTTGTAAATTGTTAAAAGGGCTCAGAAAGAGGCAAGCTATTTATGTCATCAAGATGAATCTGGTAGACATAAAATGCAAGGCTAAAGAACCAGAGTGGTTGAGTGAGTATGCAGATGTGCTCCCTGAAGAGCTGATTGAGATGCCTTCGTCGTCTCGCGAAGTAGATCATGAGATCGAGTTAACCCTTGGAGCTCAGCTAGTAGCCCAATGTTCATACAAAATGCTAGTCCCTGGAGCCATAGAACTTAAGGAACAATTAAGATAACTGTTAGAGCAGGGATTCGTTAGACCGAGTGTCTCACCTTGGGGTGCACCCGCCGTTCTCTTTCAAAAGAAGAAATATGGAACGTTAAGACTCGGTATTGAGTATAGAGGATTGAATCAATTAACAATTAAAAATAAGTATCCTATTCCTAGGATTGATGAACTTCTGGAGGATCAGTTAAGTGGGACCCAAATGTTCACAAAGATAGATCTCAAATCCGAGTACTACCAGATCAGAATCAAGGAATAGGACATCCCCCGAAGATAACATTCAATACTCGCTATGGGCATTATGAGTTCACAGTCATGCCGTTTGGATTGACTAATGCCCTGGCAACATTTAATCATCTTATGCAGGATATTCTCAGAGAATACTTGGATGATTTTGTTCTTGTCTTCTTTGATGATATCTTGGTATACTCAAAGAATGCTGTAGATCATGAAGATCATGTGCAAAAGGTCCTGGAAATCCTAAGGAAACACCAACTCTTTGTAAAGAAGAGAAAGTGTTCTTTCTCTATTAACCAAGTGGAATACTTGGGATTCATAGTGTCAAAGGATGGGATTTCTCCTGACCTCGCAAAGATCCAGGCAGTCGTAGATTGGCCAGAACCCAAGATGATAAAAGAAGTCAGAGGATTCCTAGGATTAACCGGATGGTATAGGATCTTTATACCTAGGTATGCTCAGATAGCATCCCCTTTAACTAACCTTCTCAAGAAGAGTACACCTTTTTAGTGGACTGCAATGTGTCAGAGTGCCTTTGATAAACTGAAGACAACCTTAGTAACCAACCCCGTCCTTAAGTTACCAGATTTTACCAAACCCTTTGAGGTAGTAAGGGATGCCAGTGGGTTCGCCTTAGGCGATGCTCTTATGCAGGAAGGTCATGCAATAGCCTATGAATCCAGAAAACTCAGAACACATGAGAGAAATTATGCCATCCACCCACGACTTGGAGTTACCCTCAGTAGTTTATGCTCTGAAGTTGTGGAGACATTATCTTTTGGGATAGAGGTTCACCTTGATGACAGATCATCAAAGTTTGAAGTGGATCTTCACCCAAAGGGATCTAAAGATGCGTCAAAGGAGATGGATGCAGACCGTGCAGGAATTTGATTTTGAAATTAAGTATTGCCGAGGAAAGAAAATGTGGTGGCAGATGCGCTTATAGCAAAAAATCCTCCTTGCTTGCAATTACAATGGTGTCAAATCCATTGATTAGTGAAGCAAAGGAGAAAATCATGCAGGATAAATTCTTTGCCCCTATTGCTACCCTTTTGATGTAGGAAATCAAGACTCCTCAGGAAACGAGTCGAGTTCTTGGGTACAAATTGGATGAAGGATGCATGTATTGTAATAATCGGCTATGTATTCCCAATGATGAGGAAATAAAGGGAAGAATTCTAAGAGAAGCCCATGATAGCCTCATAGCTAGACATCCAGGGTTTATAAAAACCTATATGTTTGTGAAGAAAAACTTCTTCTGGCCAGGACTCAAAAAGGATGTACTTGATCATGTGCGGAAATGCTTAATGTGTCAAAGAGTCAAGGCAAAGAGAGTCAAGATGCCAGGGAAACTGCAACCTCTAGACATTCCTCAGATGAAGTGGGAATGTATTAGTATGGACTTTGTCACTGGATTACCTTCAGTACAATCAGGTTACAACTCCATTTTTGTGGTAGTTGGCAGGCTAACCAAAGTTGCCCATTTGATTCCAGTGAAAGAAACATACACTACAGTGGATGTTGCTAGAGTTTTCCTTAAAGAGATCTTCAGATTGCATGGCTTACCCCAAGAGGATAGTAAGTGATAGAGATCCCAAATTCACATCGAAATTATGGACTGCATTCTTTGAAGGAGTAGGAACTTTCTTGGATCTCAGCATAGCCTATCACCCCGAAACAGATGGCCAGACTGAAAGAGTGAACCAAGTAATAGAAGATATCCTTCGGTCATGCTGCGGGCGGGCAGGGAACCCAAGAAGTGGTTGAGCCATTTGCATCTGGTTGAATTTTCTTACAACGCTTCTTATCATCGAAGCATTGGGATGAGTCCTTTCAAAGCTTTATATGGTCATGCTACGGCAGGGAACCCAAGAAGTGGTTGAGCCATTTGCATCTGGTTGAATTTTCTTACAACGCTTCTTATCATCGAAGCATCGGGATGAGTCCTTTCAAAGCTTTATATGGACAAGATTGCCTTACACCATTGACTTGGTCCGACCCATTGATCAGAGTCAAGATGCCCAGACAAATGCTTGATGACATGGACCAGCAAATGCAATCAATCCGTAAAGATATAAAGGCAGCCCAAGATAGGCAAAAGCAGTATGCAGATAAAAAGAGATCAGAGAGAGAGTTTGAAGAATCAGATATGGTTTTCATTCGAGTATGACCAAAAAGAAGTTCCTTATCCTTAGGAAGTACAAGAAGCTCTCTCCCAGATACTGTCGGCTATATGCTGTTATAAAGAAAGTGAGAGATCTAGCCTATAAACTTCTTTTGCCTCCCCATCTCAAGGTACATAATGTATTCCATGTTAGTTTGCTTAAGAAATATGTACCCAGCCCGAGTCACGTGCTTGATGATGAACAATTGATCTCTTCGACTCAAGGCCAGATGGTACTCCAACTTAAGGAAATCCTTGACGTTCGGGAGAAGATTCTCAGGAGCGAAGTCCTCAGAGAATTTTTAGTAAAGTGGAAGTTCTTCCCTCTAGAAGATGCCACCTGGGAGAAAGAAGAAGAGTTGGCGAAAGATTACCCCCACTTTACGAGATGAGGACATCTCGTGTTTTTCAAGTGGGAGAGGATGTAAGATTCCTCCTCAGCCTGAATAATGAATAAGCTTCACTTCAATCCCCTGTAATCATTCGCTATTTTTGAATACAAGAAAATATTATTTTTTCTTGTTTTTGTCTAGAGAAGAAAAATTCTAGAGAGAGGTAATTCAATATTGATATTTTTGGATAAACAAATTCTCCTAATATCAAAAATATATTTCCCTGAAACATAAGTTCGAAATAAATTCTCTAAGGTGCATTAGGAATCAATTAAAAATGAATTAAAAGACCTTAGCCTAAGGATCAAGATTTGCTGAAATTTTTGGATTATGGTTCAATTATGGTTCGTATGGGCTAATAAGATTAATCCAAGTGTTGGAATGAGATAAATCCAATGAATAAAATTAAATACCAAAAAATGAGTAAATGCTCACATAAGATGAAGAGTTGACTGAGTACAAGGTTTATTAATTAAAAACTATGAGATATTACTAAAAAAATGAGATATTTTGGAGGAATGATGAATTTTTGACACCTTGGTAAGAAGGGGAGACCTTTGAGGTAGGCACCTCCTTCACATGTGTGGGGGGGTTTTAAATTGAAAAATATTAAGATATTTTTATCTCTCCTCTGTCCTGAATCAAACTAGCTCAAAATGGAAGCTAAACTGGTCCAAATCTTGTCCAAATTCAACCAAACTGAAGCTGGAAAATTCTAGAACTTAGTTGGACTCAATTAGTGTCCTCCCTCACCTATAAGTAGACCCTCATTCTTTTGTATTCTCATATGTGAACTAGACCATGCCAGTATTACATTAAAATAAGCATATTTTCTATTATCCCTTAAAAATCCTCTACATTTTGGAGAGATTGGAGCTTCTCTCTCTCTTCAACCATCCTTGGAGCTTTCCTCTCAACACCAACCAATTGATTGGTTGGGAGCTTTCTTCTAAGATAGAGAAGTAAGCAAATCAAGAGGTAAGATATAATTTCATGGTTTTTTTCTCTAATATTCTTAATGTTTTCACTTCTCAACCCCTCTCAAGATTGAGAAGTTTCAAATGAATGGCTTTTCAATGCAAATTAAGCTTTCTAAAGAATTCTAATGATTAATCACAAAAGTTTACATTTATGCTTAATTAGGATGCTTTTTATGTATCTCTCTCTCTCCCCAAAAGAATGGTCATTCCTATGACCAATTCTCTATTCAAATGATGCTTCTCATTGATAAATTCTCAATTCAAAGATCAAACTCTCTGCTAGTTAAGCTAGAGGTTAAAAATAGCTTTTTAATGCTTATATGCTAATAAAATTATGATAAACCAATGATTAATTCCATAAATTGGATTTAGGTCCAAATGATAGTTATTCTATCATAATAGTATTATAAAGTCTTATTCTTTTCCAAAATATTAAAAATTATCAGTAATAGCAGAGCGAAGCTATGGCAAAATTTTTAGAAATTAATACATAACTCATTTTGATGCATAATGTGAAAAGAGTACTTCCTACCATATTCTAGGATTAGTCATTCTATGCTAAAAGAATAATTTTCATTACATTCATGGAAAACTAATTTTTAGTATTTATGCATAAATAATTAATTAGAGAAATGAAAAAATTTTGGTATTTCTATTTTTATACAAAAAGAGGAATTCCCATGATAAGGGAGATCCATGTAATTAAATGGAAAAAGATAAAATTTGATATATTAAAATAATAAATATTTTTAGAAGAATTTTAGATAAATTTATTTTTATGCATGAGAAAATTTAAATGATAAAAGAGGAATTCCCATGACATTTGGAACTCAAACATTTAAATGGTAAAAGTGAAATTCTTGGTTTATTTGAATTAATGGATGTTTTTATTAATTTAAAAAGGAATTTTAGATAAATTTATTTTATGATAAAAAGGAATTCCCATGACAATTGGAATCCAATCATTAAATGAGAAAAAGAGAATTTTAAGCTTATTCAAAAAATGGATATTGGTATTTAGTTAAAAGAAAAAATTTTATGGTATTTAAGTAGAGAAAGAGGATGATGAAGACTCAGAAGTGGAAAACAATGATTCAAAGGATGAGGATGATAACTCTGACAACTCAGATGATGAGGATTGGAGTGAGAAGAAAAAGAAAACAAAGAAGAATAAGAGGAAGCAAGAAATCAAGAAGAAAGACAACAAGAACATCAAAACAGTCAAGGAGGATGATTTGGAGAAGAATACAGCACTCTGAGAAGAAAGGAGATTAGGACTGCCTTCCAAAAGGAAGAAGCAGTCAAAAGATTCTGATGAAGAGGATGATGAAGACTCAGAAGTGGAAAACAATGATTCAAAGGATGAGGATGATAACTCTGACAACTCAGATGATGAGGATTGGAGTGAGAAGAAAACAAAGAAGAATAAGAGGAAGCAAGAAATCAAGAAGAAAGACAACAAGAACATCAAGAAGAAAAAGAAAACAAAGAAGAATAAGAGGAAGCAAGAAATCAAGAAGAAAGACAACAAGAACATCAAAACAGTCAAGGAGGATGATTTGGAGAAGAAGATTCTGGACAAGATTAAAGTCTTGGGAATGGCACCAGTGGGTGAGGCATCTAAGCCATTTTGTGAGATCTGCCAAAAGCTAGGTTATATGTCAGCCAATTGTTGGTATAATCCACAGTATAGGGGGAGAGTTCCACCCCACATTGTTCAGATGAATCAGCAAGCAACTCCTCAAGCCAATCAGGTTGGAGTTGAGCAGAATAGAAGGGCTGTTGGGCCTCCAAGAAGAAATCAAAACTCAAATCAATACCAACCTATGATTCAGAATCAAAACCCTCAATGGGGTAATCAAAATCCTCACTCGGGAGGTCAACAAAGAAATTTTAATAACAACAACAATCATAATAGAAATATGAACTGTAATTATTGTGGCTTGCCAGAGGTCATAGGTAGGGTCCAAACTGTGAGCTTTGGTGTAAGCACAGAAATGAAAGGGGAATTCCAATTGTCAGGTACAATGAAAGGTAGGAAGGGAATCAGAATCAAGAGAATCAGCCCCCTGCTCAATTGAATGCAATAATGTGTGAAGAAATCAATTGAACGTAGTAATGTGTGAAGAAATCAATAAAGAATCAATAGCACAAGCAAAACATGGGGAGAGTGACCAGAAAATACATTGGAAGTGTGATTGTACACAATGCATGGAAATAAAGGATGTTCATGATGTGAATTCAATGGCAATTACTAGGTCAAAAAATCAAGGTAGCAAGAAGTCCCCTGAAGTTTCAGCAAAAAAGGAAGATCCTATTGAATGGGAAACTCAGAAGGAAATTAGAATAGGAGTCATAAAGGAGTTGAACAAAGTTCAAGGAAGACAGAAGGAGAAACCTGTTATACCAGTGTTACCCTCTCAGGATGTGGATGCATTGCCAATATATAAGAAAAGTGGGTTGGAAATGAAGCAGGACTCTACCCTAGCTGATGAGAGCTTATTAAGCTTTAATGAAAGCTCAATTGCATTGAACTCTGGAACAAGTTCTTAGCTTGGTCCCAGCCTTTAAGGAAAAGCTTATGGAAAAGTGGAAGGTTGGCAATGTGTTAGCAGTTCAGAAGGATGGTGCAAGGGTTACACCAGAACCATCCCAAGAGGATGTCGATTACAGAGTCTCGATGTGCTGGATGTTAAACTTGGAAACGTCAATATTAAGGGAGCCTTATTGGATGGAGGTTCAGGTGTCAATATCCTTCCAGAATCAATTTGTAGAAAATTGGGGATTTCTATATTTGATGATGCACCCTTCAAGTGAAAATGGCAGATTAGAGGAGGGTACAACCTCTGGGAATTGTCAAAGGGTAGAACCTTTAGGTTGCTGGACTGAACTTTGCAGCAAATTTTGTTGTCTTGAAACTTGAAGAATCAGAAAATCATTATCCCATGATTTTGGGGAGACCCTGGTTGAGAGCTGCCAAAGTGAAGCAAGATTGGGGAGCTAATCAGATTGTTATAATAAGGAGAGGTAAGAAGAAGGTCAAGCTGGACATAGTTTCCAAGAAGACCATACCTAGGGCTTTCATGCCATTGCTTGTGGAAAGAATTAATATGATACCAGAACTACAGGAGGATGAGGAAGAAGAATTTTTTAAGAGCAATCCATCAGTTGTGCCTGTTTTTAAGGTGGATGTTGAGCAAATTGTGCAATAGTATATGTTTCAAAGGGAGTACCAGGTAGGACAAACTCCAATCATGACAGATTAGGAATTGGATCAGAGAATGCAAGAAGAGATTGCATCAAATCAGAATGAGGAAAGAGTAGAAAATACACAGGAAGGCATTGAAGAAGTAATACAAGCTGGAAAAGCTTTTGAAGAACATATGTCAAAGACATCAAGAGTCAAAGAAGATGATTTGCAGGATTTAAATTTGGGAACACAGGAGGATCTAAGAAATGTCAAAATTAGTATAAATCTAAAAGGACAGTTTAAAGAAGATCTTAAAAGCCTTTTGTTGGAATTCAGGGATATTTTTGCATAGCATTATATAGATATGAAGGGAGTGGATCCAAAATTTTGTCAGCACAAGATCAATTTGAAAAAGGATGTTGTACACCTGTAGTTCAACAAAGATAGAGGATGAACCCAAATTTTTTCAAACAAGTAAAGGAGGAGATTGATAAGCTTTTGAGAGTGGGCTTTATATATCATGTACATGTAGTTACTTGGTTGTCACCAATTGTGGTGGTACCTAAAAAGAATGGAAAGATTAGGGTGTGTGGATTACAAAAAGCTAAATGCAGCAACCATCACAGATCCTTTTCCACTACCATTTTGTGACACTTTGCTTGATTTAGTGGCAGGACATGAGATACAATTTTCTTGAAGGCTTTAGTGGCTACAATCATATTTTGATCGCACCTAAAGACAGAGATAAAATAGCTTTTGTGACAGAATAGGGAGTCTTTGCAAGTAACGTGATGACATTTGGCTTGAAAAATGCTCCTCCTACATTTCAAAAATGGGTACATCAGGTGTTTGCACCATTTCTTACAACATTTATGAGAGTTTTTCTCGATGATTTCAGTGTGTTTGGAACAGTGGTGGATCATATCAAGCATCTCAGAATGTGCTTTGAGAGTGTAGAATGTCAGGTTTGGCATTGAATCCATCCAAATGTACATTTACAGTAAGCAGAGGAATTTTGCTGGAATATGTTATTTCAAAGGATGGGATGGAGATTGATTCAAGGAAAGTTCAAGCAATACAGGATGTTGTACCACCAAAGAATGTGAAGCAGCTGGGTAGATTTATTTGATAGGTTAAGTGGCATAACAAGTTAGACAGGTTAAGTCGCAGATTCATTAGACAGGTTAAGTGGCATAACAAGTTTTGGAGATACCTCTCCCATGTTTGTCAACCTTTAACAAGATTAACAAAGAAGAAGGTGGCTTTTGTATGGGGGGAAGAACAAGAAAAAGCATTCAGGCTACTGAAAAAGATGTTGATAGTGGCACCAATTGTGCAGCCTCGTGATTGGAATTTGGAATTCCATATTTTTGTTGATGCATCTCACATTGCAGTGGGAGCAGTATTGATGCAAGAGAAAATCAAAGGTTGGTTTAGACCAATATACTATGCAAGTAGAGTGTTGGCCACTACATAGCAAAATTATTCAATAATAGAAAAAGGGAAGCATTGGGAATGATCTATGCTTTGAAGAAGTTTAGACATTATCTTCTAGAAAATAAGGTGATTTTTCATGTGCATCACCAAGCCCTTCTGTACATGGTCAACAAACCACAGTTGTCAGGAAGAATGGCAAGGTGGGTACTTCTTTTGCAGGAGTTTGATTACAGTGTGGTTCACACTCCTGGGAGAAGTCATATGGCTGCAGATTATCTTAGAAGATTGGAAACATGAGAGAAACCAGAGGGAATATTAGATGATTTTCCTAATTCTGATATATTTCAGGTTTAGACCGTGGAAATAAACAATTGGTATGATCAGATGATAACTTTTCTGACAGATGAAATGTTTCCTAAATCAATGAGCAAAGGCAAAAGAAGTAGGCCATTTCTGGTTATTGTTGCAGGAGTTCTCTATAAGAGAGGAATAGATCAAGTAATAAGAAGGTGTGTGCTAGATTTTGAGCAATCAGCTGTATTGAAAGAAGCCCCCATGAAGGGGTGGCGGGAGGTCATTTTTCTGGAGAGATAACAGGAAGAAAAGTTTTTCAAGCTGGATTGTGGTGGCCATCAGTTTTAAAGGATGCTCATGAATTTGCTAGACAATGTATCAAGTGTCAAAGAGAGGGGAAGCCAACCCAAGCATAAAAGAGTGCCTCATCAACCTGTTTTACCATTAGAACCATTTCAGAAATGGGGAATGGATTTTGTGGGGCCATAAAACCAGCAGCAAGATTTACATGCAATAGATACATTTTGGTTGCAACAAATTATTGTACCAAATGGGTGGAAGCAGTAGCATTGAAGGATAATAAGGCAACAAGTGTTGCAAAATTTTTGTATAAGAACATTATGACTAGATTTGGATGTCCTATTGAGCTTGCAGATCAAGGAGGGCATTTTCTTAACAAGGTGATAAAAAAGCTTACAACATTGCATTTGATTGTGCATAAGAAGTCAACAGTGTATTATCCAGTTAATGCAAATGTTCAAGCTAAAAGTTCAAACAAAATTCTTCTGAAGATTCTCAAGAAGATTGTGTCAGATAATAGAAGAGATTAGGATCAGAAATTGGATTCTGCATTGTGGGCATTTAGGACAGCATTTAAGGTGACTACAGGACTCCATTCAAGCTTGTATATGGTTTGGAAGCTGTGGTACCTATGGAGTTTGTGGTACCTAGTCTCAGAGTAGAAGTAACATACAAGCTCTCACATGAAGAGTCATTGGATTACAGATTGGAAAAACTTTTGGAATTGGAGCAAGACAGAATACAATCATCTTATATTTCAGAATTAATTCAGAAAAGAAGGCAAGCCTGGGTTAATAGGAATATAAAATTCAAGTTATTCAAGGAGGGAGATCTGGTAATGCTGTATAATTCAAAGTTACAGGGAAACTAAAATTGAGGTATGTGGGCCCATTTCAGATTAATCAGGTGTTAGGTCAGGGAACTTTCTTACTGTCTGACTGGTGAGGAAATCAGTTTCAAAAACCAATAAATGGTTTTACACTAAAGAAGTTTTTTGGCCCAAGTCCAGTTGAAAGGGAGATTGGTGTCGGCCTAATATGTCCAGTCGGCATAATGAAGCATGTGCTATATAATGTGGGAGTAGATTTCATTAAGGATTCAAATCAGGTGAAGTCGTACAAAACTCCTGTTAATTATAGTGTGGAGCATGCTGGATGCGACATTTACACAGAAAAATAGGCGAAAAGGTGGGCGATAGGCAAAAGTGTTTTTTAAGCTTAGACGAAGAAATCGAAGAAGCTTTCATGGATCTTTCCAAGCAAAAGAATATGGTGAGGAGAAGCCTACGCATGAAGGATACGCCGCTCAGAGAGGACAGTTCATATGCCCCTTTAGAGGATGAAGTTGTATGTGTTGGGGAGATTTCTGCTGCATTTCTAGATTCTAAGGTAATTTTGGACCTTACAAATTCAAAGCATAGAGCGTGGCTGCAGACTGTAGGATTGTTAAATTTTGCTTCTTTGCTCTGGGACTCCATGGAGGGGTAATGATCAAGCAAAACAGCAATTTAAGTTTTTGCAAACAAGTGATGGATTCATTTCTCCCAATCTATTTCTCTATGTGGAGTTGGTGTCATATGTTTTTAATTTATCCATGGAAGGCAAGATGCGTTTTAAAACAGAGCATCCCTCAAGGTGTTAGAGAAGGAGTTTGGGGCACTGGAAACAACAAGAAAATATTATGTCATTAAGAAGGCCCAAGATCCAGAAAGAAGGCTTCAACTAGAGTGGTTTCTAGACAATGTTTTGTTGCTGATCAAGTCAGAATATATGTCAGATAAAAACTATGGGTATTTTCATACTGCAGAGAAGGGTAAGACAGTAGCATGGGCGCTGATCAAGTCAGAATATATGTCAGATAAAAACTATGGGTATTTTCATACTGCAGAGAAGGGTAAGACAGTAGCATGGGCGCATATTCTACATCAGAAAATCATGTTAAAAATCAGGGAAAAGGATAAAAGAAAAGTGGATAAAACTTCAAGATTAGGGCCTATTTTGGCTATAATCTTTTAGAGGGTGAAGAACCTGGAGTATCTTCATGGGGAAAAGTTTTTTCTAGAGATAAAACCATATAGCAAAAATGCAAAGAGGATAGTAGATGACTTGGAAGATGAACCGCCTAGCATCAAGAGCAAGAATCTGAAGATGGATCCCTATACAGTGGTGGACAATAATAAACTGACAACATATCTTATGGATGTTGGATACTCAGCACAAGAATCTCTAGCAGGGTGGCAAAGAGTCATAAGGTGCTTAATGATCATTTGTTTCCATCACCTTTTGCACAGTAGGGCACAATAGAAAAGGAAGTGAGTCTATCGCCTAGTTCAGCTCAGAAGAAGGGATTGAAGTTGAGAATGAACAAGGCAAAGTTAACCAAGCAGGAAGCTGTTCTAGTTTTAGGAAGACCTGAAGTTTTGGGATTTTAGACTTCAAATATACCATAGGAAATTACTATTGCAAACAGAGGCAAAGAAATCTTGGAAGTTAATGGATAATTTTTTGTTGGAGCAAATAGAGAAATGCTCAGATTGATAAAAGAAGACACAGGGAATTAGAAAATAAAATACAAAGTTTGGAGCAGTAATTAAGCAAACAAGATGTCAAAACACAACAAGTGAAGGAATTGAAGGAAAAAGTTAAAGCTCAAGAGAAGTTGTTGTTGAAGAAATCTTGGAAGTTAATGGATAATTTTTTGTTGGAGCAAATAGAGAAATGCTCAGATTGATAAAAGAAGACACAGGGAATTAGAAAATAAAATACAAAGTTTGGAGCAGTAATTAAGCAAACAAGATGTCAAAACACAAGGAATTGAAGGA
Source organism: Cibotium barometz (assembly GCF_041138505.1). Lineage (NCBI taxonomy): Eukaryota > Viridiplantae > Streptophyta > Polypodiopsida > Cyatheales > Cibotiaceae > Cibotium > Cibotium barometz. The sequence goes on from NC_141079.1 coordinate 8,658,098, forward strand.
AAAAGTTAAAGCTCAAGAGGAGTTGTTGTTGAAGAAGAAAGAAGAATATGAAGCAGACTTGACTAAGTGGCAAGAGAAGGCTGAAGCAAAAATTCAGTTAGAAATGGTTATTACAGATTGGCTTACAGAAATAAAGATTACATTTTCTATTGAATTAGAGGAGTTAACGAAGAAAAATATTGAATTGGTAACAACTAATGAGATTCTGTTAGAGCAATTGACAGTATTAAAGAAAGTGCAGGAGCAGTTGAGGGACTTTGTAGAGGATAAAGAGATTGATGTAGATGGGGTCTTTATAAGCAGCACAGATTTGGAAACAATGAAGGGGGAATTGATGTAGATAGGAAATTTGATTTGGGCTGGAATTAAAGAGAGAATTCACAATGTTCTTACAAGACCTTGGGAGGCATTTGCAGATGAGCAATGCAAATCAGAGATACTTTTGCTTAAGGAGCAGATTACAGCTTTGGAAGAGGAAAACTTGAAGTTACAGATGAAACAGATGCCAGTTACTCAAGAATCTCTTCAAGTGAAACCCCCTGAAAAGTCCGTGTAGGAGGATCGTTTATACTCCCTCAAGGGGTAATGATGGTTTAGAAGAGGGTTTTTCTAGGTGTATGTACATATACTCTAGTTAGATCTAGTGACATACAAGTTGTGCTGAAATACCATTGTTGCATGATTATAGAAGATATTGCAGTGTTACTAGTTACATACAGAAATTGTATGTTTGCAGGTTTCTGATTGTTGTAGGCAAACATTTCTAACGGAATAAATTAGTTTATCAGTGAGAATTTGGACAAGACTGAACTTCCATTCCTATAAGTTCTAAATGACTAATTTTTTGATGGGTAAAGGATTTTAGGACTATGTCAAAGGAGACAATGAGAAGCCTCGAGAGTTGTCTGAAGAGAAATGCCACTCCAACATATATATAAAGGCATTCAAGGATTGGAATTAGGGTGTAACACCATATTAGTGAATTTGGGAATCTCCCAATTCCCATTTTTGAATACTTAAAAAAGGAGACATGGATAACATGTTTGTAAGTTTCTCAAAACCCTATCATATGACCTATCGTTGGAAAGTGCTTGAAAAATGGAATCTAAAGAGCTATAAAGCGCTCATTTTGGATTAGTGGTGTTCAAGTTATGGTTAATCCAACCTTTTGACCACGTGTCCCAAACTTGTGGAAAATTTCCATATTCCCCAATATGGTATTGTGTAAGGAAATTCATATATTGTCTTTTGATTAGGATCATGACACAATGATAGGACACATATAGGATGTGAACACTCCAACAGTTGCATGGCAGAACCTGGTGGTGTTCCAAACCAATACAAAGGCAAGGAAACTACAGCTAAAATAAGAGCTGTATACTTTGGAAAAGAAAACCATGTCTATCAATGAGTATTCTTTAAAGATTAAGGACATTGTTGAATCCCTTGGGTCTATCAATGTAATGATGGAAGATGATGATTTGGTAAGTGCATGTTTGAATGGACTTGACAAAGAGTGCAAGCCATTCAAGACCTCCATGGCAATTAGAGAGAATGTTCCCAACTTTCCGGACTTGGTGTCTATGCTGATCATAGAAGAAAAGTCTCCAAGTAAGGACTCTTCTTCACAAAGAAAAAACACATCAAAACACGCCTTCTACTCTAATCCAGGTAGAGGTAGAGGTTATGGTTGATAAGAAAACGAGATTTCTGGACAACAATAGTCTAATTATTCACAACAGCAACGATCATGTTGAGAATCATGGATCAAGCTCTCATGGTGACAAATGAGATGCTAATACTACTATAATGACAACAAAATTAACATGGCTAATCAAAGGTCGGTGATACCTAAGTGATCTCATCATGAGTGAGGATATGTACACACTCCAAGCAAAAATCCCCGAGCGCGGCAATTCCGAGCAACCAAATGAAGAGCATTCAATTTGACTATTCTCTTGGAAACTACCTCCTGAGTAGTGCATGAAGGGGTAACTTGTCCCAAGAAGTATTAACTATTGGCCAAAGTAATTATTACCAATGCAGAGGGAATAAAGTAATTGACAGTAATTATTACAATGAAATGGTAGCACAAATGGTGTGTGTGCACCCAACGGAAAGGTTGGCCATAGCCAAAAGACATGAAAAGACTAAAAGATGTCTTCTACAAAACCGTTGTTAGTTCTGTTGGAAACTACCTCCTTGAGTAGTGCATGAAGCCAAAAAAAGTGACAAAAGGGAGCCAATTTTTTCATAAATTGACAAGATAACTAGACAAAAGTTAAGTAGGCAACTCTGTTGATGACATTCATTAACAAAGAGAAGTAGGCAACTTTACTGATTAATCACTCCATAATAAGTCATAAAAGGAGTAACTTGTCCTGAAAGGTCTTAACTATGTTTATGGAAAGGTTGGCCATAGCCAAAAGGGCATAGCCAAAAGACATGAAAAGACTAAAATGTGTCTTCTACAAAGCCGTTTTTAGTTCTCTTGGAAACTACCTCCTGAGTAGTGCATGAAGCCAAAAAAAAAGTGACAAAAGGGAGCTGATTTTTTTCATAAATTGACAAGATAACTAGACAAAAGTTGAGTAGGCAACTCTATTGATTTGCATTCATTAAGAAAGAGAAATAGGCAACCGTACCGATTAATCACTCCATAATAAGTCATAAAAGGAGTAACTTGTCTTGACAAGTCTTAACTATGTTTATGGAAAGCTTCATCATAGCGAAAAGACATGAAAAGACTAAAATATGTCTCCTACAAAACAGTGGCACTCTCAATGAGTCAAAAACACACGACCAAAAAAAATGGTGGCTATCCACCATAGAAATGATGAGCAACCAATTTTTAGACGGTCTAGGATTTCCAAAATTCAAGTTATTTTCAATGAGGAAAGAAATGTACCTTTTCAAGATTCACATGGGGTGTCTTTACATGAAATATACTCATCTATTGGCCACAAAAAGGCTTGCAACTACCTTATGTCAATAGATACAAAGGATTTTGGTGATGCAACTACATCACAAAAGAAAACAAACCAGGGTTTACTTGTCCACCTTTCCCTTGCCAGTTTCTCATGGTTACAGAAGAGAGGTAAATCATCAAAAGGCAAGCTGTGGAATGCTATCTATATTTCATGGAACGCAGATTCAAAGAAGGGCTTGAGGTCATGCGAGAGTTTTTCATGGAGCATGGGGGTCCCCCAAAAGTAAGGAACTCCAAGGCATGTAGCTGGAGCATAGATCTGTCTCTGATAGATCTTCCCATAGGTGAAATACATGTGCATATGATGACATACACATACATGATTATGATGACGATGTATGTAGTAGTGATGTGTGTGATCTAGATCATGAGGACATGATCTTGGGGGTAGGCATGGCATCGAGCATTACGAGTATCATAGAGAAACCTATCTCTATTCCTAATGATCATAGAGATACATTAGATGACCATAGTGATGCATCCAACGATCTTGATGGACATTTGATTAGTCATGATCATTCGGCTAGTCATACATCCCTAGTTTATTAGGAGACCTCCTAAAACCCACTCTATCTCATCATCTAATGCCTTCACATTTTTCTCCCTTCATTTAATGCCTCCACTTCCCCACCAAATCAACTAAATCAGTGTGGAAAGTGTCATGAGATCTCTTGTCACTTTTCACATCATCAATCTCGTAACTAAGGGGGGGGGGGCAAAAATAGTGATTTTTTTTCTCATTTTTGGACTTTTTGCTTTAAAAGTTATCCCAAACCCATATATATGTCAAAAAATCATTTTTCAATCTCTTTTCCCCCCCAAAATTAAACCAAATCTCTCTCTCTCACTACTCATCTCTCTAATGTGAGCTTGGTCTGCATAGCCTCACTCTATGCCTCTCTCTACAATCCTCTCATCTACTCACAACTCTCCCTTCTCTGTCTACTGTGATCTAATGGCCTGCAAACTCTCTCTCTCTCTCTCTCTCTCTCTCTCTCTCTCTCTCTCTCTCTCTCTCTCTCTCTCTTTCTCTCTCTCTAATCTCAACTCCTTGAAAGGTTATGGCATGCACTCACTCCCTCTAATCTCAAGTCCTATCCCTCTCTCTTTCTCTCCCTCCCTCCCTCCCTCCCTCCCTCCCCCCCCCCTCTCTCTCTCTCTCTCTCTCTCTCTCTCTCTCTCTCTCTCTACTGTGAAGCTTAGTACCTTCCTCTTCTTTTCCACTATCAACTCCTTCTAAGCATGGCATTGTGTGAAATCACTAACACTAATGTGCCATTGCATCGACACAAGGTGGATTTGTATGTGCGGGTGTTAGAAGAGTATGCAACTTCGAGCAAGGTTTATCTCACAGAACAGGAGAGGAATGCACATAGACAAGGGGGTCACACTAATGTGGATCTATGGGTTAATGGGCATCTATACCTAGCTGACCCAAGACCGCATTACCCACCCACTTTCAAAGACTTACCATCATTTATTCAGTATGTGGGAGATGGTGAGAATGGGATGCTCGGCTACTTCAAGAGATTAGCAAAACAACTGACACTGATAGAGTCTTCTACTTGTCATCACAGTTGCTGCATATGCTCCAAGTTAACCTTGCTAGTGTACACGAATGCCTACTTCAGGCTCAAGCGAAAATCAAGGAGCTTGAGGGTGTAAATCAAGAGAGAGTAGCGTGTGTGGAAAAGCTTACCTACACCATCTCCCACATAAAAAGAACTCCTATTAAAGCTAGGGAGCATAAGAGGCCACTCAACCACATCGAAACACTTGCTGTTGGGGGGGTGCTTGTAAGCGGAGAATTTAAGCAACGCGGTATGGCTCCTCTTTCTTATTCTCTTACACTTCCAATTCAAAATGCCAATGTAAATCATGTGTGCACTTGTGTAATGTCAATGTAATTTTGGTGGTTTTTAGAGTATTCCTTCATGCTTCCCCATAGGTTCTGATCAAACCGAGGATTGTAATAATGAGCTCTTGCGCTCTTTCACAACAAGGGAGCATGTGCTTAAAATGATAAGGGATCCTTGTTGCAAGAAGATAGATATGGCTTTTTCCAATGAAATCATACAAAAAATTTCCTAAAGTATCAACAGTGTTGATGTTGTTAATGCATGCGATGAGGTAGGCTTTAGCATGAAGGGCTACAAAGCTCTTCATCAATTGCTAGGAGACACCCTTCGTAAGAAAGGTATCACGCACAATCTTTTCCTGCCACCAAAGAAGGTTTTTCTAGCAAAGGCCCCAGTGAGCAATAAAGATATAAAATGCAAGATTGGGGATTACTACCACATCAACGATACACTTTGCATTGTGGCATAGAGAAAGAAGAAGACTATGGATGGTAATGTTTCATTCGAATTCAATGAGTTTAATAACATTTTTCTTGAAATGCAAAAGCCAAAAAAAGCAATGATATTGTTCTATGGGTTGCCTTCTGGCTGTAAGTAGGTTTCGCAACCTTGTACGCATTAGGTCTGTGCTCATTTATAGGGAACAACTTAACATTTTGTTTGATTTCCATGTTTTATAAGTTCTAAGGTCTCCTTCGTGCTGAATTTGGACGAGTGCGAGATTGTGAAGGAAATAAGGCTAGAGAGAATGAGTGTCACACTCCATGAACCATGCTATGGCGGCGGCAGCCTTTAAGTCTCCATCTGCTACCACTATTGTAGAAGGGCCCGATGATGAGGGAGAGAGCATAGTTGATATTCAAGAGCAAGAGAATGACAGTATTTCACACACTAAACCATCATTCAATGTTCAATCAGATAAAGATATATGGCGAAGGAGCATTTGAGGTTCCCAAGAAGGAGACACATAAGTGTTAAAATGCAAGCAAAGTGATGAGCTATGGTGGATCAAATGCAAGAATCATCATCATTAGCATGTAATTAAGATGAGATTAGTGGGCAATTAAGCAAATAGGATAATGTAGTCATGGATACTCAAAAACCAGCAAATACTCATTAGGCCAATGCCTCAATTTATAGTGTTTACATCCACAAGATACCAAGCATCTAATCCCACTGATCTGTCCTTGATTCACTCCACCTCTTTTGCTTGATTCTCTCCACCTCTTCACTTTTCCCAGAATATCTCCACACAGCCTAGAACTTCTCATGCTACCCTTTATTCTCTCCCAGTAGATACCTCTCATGTTTTCACTGCTACTCACTCATTTACAGACTCTTGCTAAGGGCTTGTTCCCGCACACACCCATTCACTTGTATATTTCAACACCTCCCCTCAAGTGAATAATCATAGCACACCTATACCCTATACCAAGTTTCCCTCTTACTTGGTAGCACGCGACTAGTGCCTCAAGTCCCTAACTCATAGTCCTTGACACACACACACTCTCTCTCTCTCTATGTGTCCAAGGCTTACTACAAGTGCCCGTGACCTTGACTAAAGTGCTCACACATACATCTACCACATGGCCTACATCATCGATGGCTCAGAGGTGATTTTACTCTGTTGGGGCAGGTTACATTGGGTTGTGGGGTTTCTCTCTCTTTGTCTCTCAGAAAAGATGATCTGACTCCACTTCCTTAGGAGTCTCCATGAAGTTTGCCGATGTCGTTCCTTCTTCATTGGGTTTGCTAGCAGTCTCTTGCCATGTGTCCTGGCTTCCCACAGTTGTGGGGTAAGTGAAGGTCCTTCCTCCTCCCCTACCTCTTCCTCATCCTCGTCCTCATCCTCGTGAGAATCCTCCTCGGGTAAAGAATGCTTTTTCCTCTCCAGCTATTGGGTCCACCTCTTTCTTCTCTTTGACCTTGGTCTCTTGCTCCTCTAGTAGAGCTCCTTCTATCTCATGCAGCTTCAATTCAGGTACATTCTTTAAGGTTGCTACGATATTTTCATATTCACCTTTGTCTACACTCTTCAGAAGCACTGCTAGTGCCTCATCATCCTCTACATTCTTATTACCAATGGCTACCAGTTGTTGCTTAATGCTTTTGTATTTGTTCAAGTGTGTGATTAAAGGTTCACTTTCCTTCATATCAAGTTTGTAGAATTGCATTAGCAGATTTATATTTGAATTTTTTGATTGAGTGCCAAATAATATATTGAGTTCATCCCATGTATCTTTTGCCCATTGTATCCCTGTGTGATGTGGTGAATGATTTCATCATTTAAACTAAGTGCAATGAGTCCTAATGCTTTCTCATTCCTGATCTTCCACTCATTCTTCCCAATCACCTCTGGGCATTCATCTCTTCCCTCAACTAGCCCCCACATATTTTTCCTCATGTCATTGAGCAAATACATGATTTTTGTTTGCCATGTATAAAACTGCTCCCCATTAAATTTAGCTATTTCTTGTGCCATGCTCATGATGATGTGAAGGGGGTCTTACCTCTTGATTCAATTCAAGATTCAAGGACAGAGTGTCTACCCTTTTACAACTCAAATTTAGTGTTTAAATGATAATTACAACAGATCTATCATCATAAATTTACCAAAAATTACATAAAGCCAAGGGTAACAAATCTGTACTGAATGGTTGGAGTATCAAACCATCTCCGAATTGTAATATGAAGTTATAAGGATCTGTATCAGATACCCAATGGTAAATTTAAACCCTCAACTGCACCAAAATACAGTGAGTAGTGCTGGTTAATCACTGATTAGCAAATAATCCCTTGTTTTGTGTGCGAAAAATAGAGTGTGCGGGGAGGCCATATCGGGGGCCTTAGAGTTCAAATGAGCTCAACTCCTTTCAAAGGAATCAATAGCAGTTAGTCTAGTATAGGATCAAGCCAAGAAATAAAAGATTTGACCAAACATTGAATGCTTAATCTCTGTTTTACCAAAGTCACTTGTAGATTTGATGCAGAGCTTGATTCCACTTTTCCTTGAAGAATTTCTAGATTCTAAGGCCACCAACATGCTTAGAGCATCCAAAAACCGTTTGGGATATCTCCATTGCTCCCAATTCCAAGTAGTGAAGCCACAATTGAAGTTTTCCTCAGAAAAAACAGCGCTGGCATTTTCGTGAAAATCGGTAGCTCCACCCGGCGGTTTGACGTGTTGAGGCGATGGGCTAGAGCATAGGGATTGTGGATAGCTATGGCTGGAGTCTTTTGAGCTAATGTTGAGACTAGAGGGAGAGGGATCTCCTCCACTAGCTGGGGGTGTAGAGGTTAGTTGAAAATAGATTTAAAAAAATGGTTTAATTTCTAATTATGATTAGCAAGATAATTAGGCTCAAAAATTGTATGAATCCTAAGCTTGGCTCTGATACCATGTTAAAATGCAAGCAGCGATGAGCTATGGTGGATCAAATGCAAGAATCAACATCATTAGCATGTAATTAAGATGAGATTAGTAGGCAATTAAGCTATTAGGATAATGTAGGCATGGATACTCAAAAACCAACAAATACTCATTAGGCAAATGCCTCAATTTATAATGTTTACATCCACAAGATGCCAAGCATCTAATCCCACTGACCTTTCCTTGATTCATTCCACCTCTTTTGCTTGATTCTCTCCACCTCTTCACTTTTCCCAGAATATCTCCACACATCCTAGAACTTCTCATGCTACCCTTTATTCTCTCCCAGTAGATACCTCTCACCTTTTCACTACTACTCACTCATTTACAGACTCTCTTTTACAGCCTCTTGCTAAGGGCTTGTTCCTACACACACCCATTCACTTGTATATTTCAACAATGAGGTGCTACCATGGGTCTTTAAGAGGTTGCCTTGGGTTAGTGATGTGATAAAGTCACAAATAGAGGGTGAGAAGCTGGATGTTGATGGTTTAGGGAGCTTTGATGTTGATTGGCATCTTGGTGGGGATCTAAAGACAATAAAGTGTATGCTGGGTTGCACTCAAGGTGCAAATACAACTTACCCATGCCCTTGGAGCATGCATGGATTGAAACAAAAAACCAAGAAGAAACACAGGGGGACGACCGATGGTGAAGAGGAATGCGAGAAAATAGGAAATTATGAGGGAGAGTGGGACAGTGGTGTCCTTTCATCACTTATGTTGGCACCTCCAAATAGGGATTTAAGGGATAATAGTAGCTAGAACCCCATAATTTATTTCCCTCTTAGGAATGTTTACTTTTGTACTTTGTATGCTTTCATGCGTATCTTTGACTTCCTCTTAAAGTGTCACATAGACTATGCATTCACTATGCCTAGTAAAACTCGATAGGATGAGGTGATTGCTAGAGTGGAGAAGATTTAAAATGAGATTGGTTGCCATGGGAAAAACATGGAGATAGGAGTTAACCAAAAGACCTCTGAAGTGTCACATATGGTTTCTCAAAAGATTTTAATGAGTGGAGGCAAGGCGATAAGGTTTCTCCAGAAGCCTTTTAACAAACGGGACAAGGTTCAGAGAAATGCAGACAAGCAACATGTCGAGGAAGGTGAAAATGTTCCTACAAAGAGATGGGAGCTATGGAAATACTCTTGTGCTTGTACTACTTCAGATTGCTTGGATGCAAACATTATTGTTTTGCGTGAGCAAGTGTGGACAAATTTCAATACAGTAGTGCAGTTGATGAGTCAAAGCAGAACAACAGAGGAAAACCGCAAACAATTTTAAGCATGGTTGCAAAGCTTCATTGAAGTTGTGGTATACGCACATGGGGTGAATTGAATATTGTGCATTACATGGTAATATAATTCTTTTAAAGGTTTTGCAAAATAGATTTCTTCTTCTAATGCACTTTTCCTGAATGGTGGTTTTGTTTTGTATCTGCAGCACATCTTGTATGCTCATGGTGCATATTTCATGAACGCTACGGCTTTCTTAACATGTGGAGAACCCAAGGAATGGAGAAAAGTCATTATCATGCAAGGGGAGTTTATTTCAAGAACACAAGACATGGAGGTGGCAGGACTCGATCAAACTATCTCAAAGAAATGTTTGATTAGTTCTTCCGTTATACCTTTGGGAAGAAACCTTTCAAGGGAGGGCTCAAATGTCCAAATTGGCCCAAATTGCCAAAATGAAAAGTAAGGGTCAGAAAACAACAAGGTGGAGGGCAGGGACATGACCTGCATGTCATGCGGCTCGGAGGGTTACACGTAGGAGAGCTAGTAAAGTATGGGTCCCTATAGACTTGAATGAGGCCTAGGGTTGACGTGTAGCTGATCTATAGGGATATTATCTATCGAATGTAATCAAGTGTTATAAATGATAATGTAAATAGTTCTTTTTTGCCTAATATGGAACCATGTTATTTTTTGTGTTTAAAACCCATTTTTATGGTGCATGACATTTCTCTAAAAACAAGGGTTTGGTGTAATGATTACGTTGGCCACTATAAATGAGCAACCTCTCTCTTTTTATCCATTTTGTATAAGCACTTTGAGAGCACACAAGCACTCAATTCCTCATGGGCACAATCACTCCTTCCAAACTTGTATGATACTTATTCTCTATCAAGGTCCCCATCTAGCCTGATGAGGATGGCCTCTTAGCCCAACAGCTAGAAGTCGGGGATTTGCACAACCTTGCCGCCCGGATTGACAATTTTGTTTTTGCATGTAGTATCAACAGGGCTCAGTTTTCCGTGCTTACGAGTGGGAGGGCACGTAATGACCCCTCCATACCACAAACAGACCCCACGAGGGCATTAGGGTTTGCTAGGAACATTGCAGAGCACTGGTAGTCTATGGTGCAAATTATGTTGCGGTTTTTAGAGCTCCCCTTGGTTTTTAGAACCCTGAAGTCATACGTCATTATTACCAATTTTGTTAGATTGATATACTTCCCTTGCTAGGTTTGATTGGTAGCAAGGAAGCTTTGTAATACCTTCAAATATAGTTTTTTTAATGACTTGAATTGTATCCCAAAGATTTAGGATGCTTTGTAATACTCGAAGAAGTCGAAAGATGTTGATTTTTGAATTATGACATGCTTTTTATTCCACATGTTCATGTGTTTTGATGATTTGTGATAAGTGTCCAGAAGAGTGCGAAAATACACTGTGCGAGGTGGCCAGATAGGCTATTTTCACACCCTTCCGGACCATTAAAAAATTTGCTTATTTTTTCAATATTGTCTCCAGTGAACGCTTATTTGAATATTGTCTCCAGTGAACGCTTATTTGAATGATGCTCCATGCAGCTCAACATGCATTTAGCATGCGTAGGATTTGTTCGCACGCGTGAGTGACCTTTTAAAATTAGGGTTTTTAAGGGTTATTGCACTGATGGCATTTTCTTGTATAAATAAAGGTCAACCTCTACTTTTGCCCATTCCTTACCAGCGAGAGAAATACACTAGAGCCTTCCCATCCTTACCCTCAGCTCTCCTCACCATGGCGCATACAAAGCAAACAATGTAGAAGATGATCAAAGAATGACTATAAATCTACACTCTATCTTGCTATTTTCTATTTTATTTAAGCGTGTATGTGCTTTCAATCATGTTTCAATAAAGGGCCAGAAGGGTGCGAAAAAGGCCCCTTCGAGCCACGTGCAATGGCCATTTTTGCACCTTTTTGGCCCACATGGTTTTTCTAATAAGATGTGTCAATTCTAGATAAACTCTCATCGTGTGAAGGGCTTGGGTTGGCTCAAATGGGGTTAAGATTAAGAAAGGTGATGGCCAGAGGGGTGCAAAAATTCTATGTACAGGGGCCTCATACATGCCATTTCCACACCCCTCTGGCCCTCCTTTCTTATGTGGCACATTGTCTTGTGGTGGTAGGTGGAGCTGGGGTGAACGCAGAAGACCACTTTTCCCAACAATTCAAAAAACCTTCAACCTCAATTTTTTGTAGATTTTTTCCTAAAATTTGAAGGTTTTTTTTATCAAAATTAAAACTCAAATCCCTTAAAATCTGACGTGGTATAACTAAAGCCAACAAAATGGCACATATTTCCTCACGATGGCTAGAAGGGTGCAAAAATGCCCTATATAGGGACCCCGGACAGCCCTTATTCGCACCCTTCTGGCCCTCGTCTTTTCTAGATTACAAATCAATCACATCAATGTACTCAAATTTGGTAGTTTTTTTCCTAAAATTTGAAGTTTTTTTATCAAAATTAAAACACAAATCCCTTAAAATTTACATGGTATAACTCAACCCAATAAAAATTAAATGGCACATATTTCTTCATGATGGCAGAAGGGTGCAAAAATGCCCTATGTGGGGCCCTGTGATAACCCTTATTCGCACCCTTCTGACCCTCTGATGTTGATAACCCTTATTCACACCCTTCTGGCCCTCCTCTTTTTTAGATTACAAAAAGCCACTTTCAGCATTGTATTGATATAAAAATTTACATGTGAGATTTGGGAAAATTTACATCGTCTCGCAAAGGGAGTGAGCAATGAAGATGTAAAATGTAGGATTGGGAATTGCTACCACATCAACGATACACTTTGCATTGCATCATGGGGAAAGAAGAAGACTGCATATGGTAATGTTTCATTTGAATTTAATGAGTTCAACAATATTTTTGTTGAACTGCGAAAGCTACAAAAGTTAATGATATTGTTGTATGGGTTGCCTTCTAGAACATTTCACACATTAGTTCTGTGCTCATTCATGGGGAACGACTTAACCTTTTGTTTGATTTTCGTGTTTTTAAGATTATCTCCACGAGTCACTTACAAAGACTACACACATTCTGTGGCCATGTCGTCAAGGGAAAACACATTTATTTCACTTAAAAACCAACAAAATTAAATGGCACTTATTTTTTCATAATGGCCAGAAGGGTGCAAAAATGCCCTATGTGGGGCCCTCCGGTAGCCCTTTCTCGTGCCCTTATGGTGGCCCTCCTCTTTTTTACATTACAAATCAATCACATGTACTTAAAAGCAACTTTCAGCATTGTATTGATATAAAAAATTACATGTGGTGAGGCTCTCCCTAGCAGGTAGAGTGGTGGTGGTGAACCAGGTACTTCTCACTACCATGTGGTACATGACTTCACATTGGGCCTTCTCTTGGGGGGATGTATTGTTGGGGTAAAGGCATTATGCCCACCCTTATAGTGTGTACTAGCCCATAAGTTTTATAGTACATAGTACACTTAGTACTTTTAATGTACTAAGTGCACTTTGTGTACTTGAGCAAATATACATGTGTGACACACTCATACTCTGAGTTGACTTATCCCCACATGTCTCTCTCTCTCCCTTCTTCTCTGTGTATGTCTCCCACATGAAACCCTAATTCTCTCCCTTCAACTGGTATCAGAGCCAAAGGAAATCAGTTTGGTCGTTGTGCAGCCAGGGTTTTATTCCACATCTTCACCTTGCTGCTGTTACGTTCCCATGTTGCTACACCTTTATCCTTCGAATCTCTCTGTGATCGCTTTACTTACAGGCAGTAGCTTCAGTTCTGGTACACGCAACCCCCTTTCGAAGGTCCTGCACTTGTGCAACCTGCCCTGGGAGTGCAGCGAGGAAGAGCTCATCGAGCTCTGCAAGCCCTTCGGTAAAGTGGTGCAGCTCGCAGTCCGAGCAAGGAGCACGTGCGAAGCGAAACGCTGTCGGGGCTGGAGCGCCTGGTTCTGGTGTGCGACTTCTACCCTCCATGTCTCGATTCTAGCAGTGTGTTCGGACACCCTCAAGCCCATCGCCTTCTTCCCGACTCGCTGGGGCAGCGCTCGCAGAGCAAGAGGGCGATGGAAAGCTCGGAGCTCTATCGCATGCTTGTGGCGTTGGCCCTGGGCAAGTTTGCTTCGCTCTCGTCACCTTCTCTGGCCTCACCTCCAGCATGCTCGCCCGCCAAGGGTAAAGTCGCGAGGTACCGCCCACCTGCATCCGTACCTGCACAGCAACAGCAAATTCGACACCCCCTCTTTTTGCAACAAAAATCAGAAATTGTCTAAGGTATTTGCTTCAATTTGGAAATACTCTTTACAAGAGAGGTTCGTCGCTTCTTACCTCGGGGAGCTCACCGGTTAGAATAGCACTGGCAATTTCTTGCGGGGTGAGTCATGGCTAAGTGACTTGGAAATTCCTAATTGGGTAAGTACCTTGCCTCTATAGCCACTCCCAAAAGTTGTCATGACTAACGACTTTTTAACTAGGATTACAAAATTGATCAACTGGCCAATAGTGGCCACGCAAAGTTGCTTTGAGAAGGTCTTTAATGCAAAAAGGGGGAAGCTGGCAAATTCTTTGTGAATAATCTCAAAGTCATTGGGTGGGAGGTGTCCGATGTAGTGGCCAAGAGCCGGATATGGTCCTATAGTATAATGCGTTCCCCCGCCCTGCATAGCATAACTATCCATCTCAAGCACGTTCTCTTGCTTATCATCTTTGTCTCGATCAGCCTTTTGCTCTCCAAGTCAATGTTGGACTTGGCCTCATTGATATTTTGTGTTGGAATTGGTGTCCAAGGCACGATTGCATGGGAGACACTTTGTTGTGCCGCTTGGAACTCCTCCTCGGTGACATTTGCCTGCGCTACATTCCTCTTCCACCGAGTCTGTGAGTGGGGGGAGGTTCTCCTCCATCTAACCTATGTTAGAGTCATTCAATGGGAACTCTGCCTTCACCTTAAGCATGCTCAATGTGAGATCCCCCTCCAAGGGCGTTGGCAGCGGAAGCAGCGTCAGCCTTCTGCACAAGGCAGGGATCCACACTCGGGGCGCCGCCCGCCGCTCGCCGCCCGCAGATGCCGGGATGAGAGACTAGCCCAGCGGTTCCTCCAAAACCGAGCCCAAAAAAACTTCCCTTGCCTGGAAGGCACGGGCGATTCTGCCATGGGAAATCTTCGAACGGGGGAATCAATCTTACGGGTCAAAGTCTTAACTATTCAAACTGATCCGATCGAACCTGAAGTCACATGGTCAGATCAAAGAAGAGACTTGCACTTGGTCCATAGAATCCCCACTTTTTTCCTCCTTTAACGAGGCACAGTCACTGATTCCCTCCCACTGAACAAAGGCCTTCTCAGGACTTAATCTAACTAACGTAACTAATTACATCTTAATTGTTTCGCAGGAATCCTCCGATCTAGCCTATGGGTTAGCCAACCACCCGACCCATGGGTTAGCCAACCAATTGGCCAATGGGTTAGCCAACCACCCGACCACTGTATTGGTGGGATTCCTTTATAAAGATTTAGTTGTGTTTTGCCTGGGTACCAAGGAAAAGAGTTCTCAGGCCCCCTAGCCGTGGTGTTTCATGCAAAAATTAAGGTAGGCATTCCACATACACACCCGATATGAAATTGTCATTTATAACAGATTCGGTTGTCTTTAAAACAATTCTTCAATAGAAATCATAATATTACTGATCATCATCCTCCAAAATTTTGAGTCCTTTGTGTGTTACAAAATATGTCAGCTGGACTCTCCGTCTAGATGACATATGTCAGCTGGACTCTCCGTCCAGCTGGCCAACCAACGAGATCCAATATCAAAATTTGATTCACAAAAATCTTTCTCTTTAGTCCATCCGAATCTTCATCAACGCACGCATGGGTGTCCTAGTAGCAACCGCGAGCCCATGCATCACCTGGTCAGAACCCTCTAGGATTATCCTTAGGTGTCCTAGCACTTCACTCAGGGACCGCTTCGTCAGTCCTCACCCATTGTACTAGATTGTACCAGAAGTGCACCATTTTAACTGTACCGAGGCTGGTCATGACCTCGGCAAGCTTTGCCGCCGCGAGCGACGTCCCTCGACGACTCCCCGACCCAGCTGTTGCAACAAACCTCCTCTTAGTAAAACACATGCCAAATGCTTCCTCCAACATTCTGGCGTAAAACAGTCCTTTAAATGAAAATAGAGGTTTTATGCAAGTAAAATTCCCAGTTTGAGATTGGTTCCACAAACCCCTTTTTCCTTAATTCCCAATTTTATAATGAGAATCCTTGATCTCTCATCAAGGTAATATACCCATCATTTGACTGATTGTCCAACTAGATTCTTGGTGATTTCGGTCAAAGGAAAACTAGTTTAGTTCAACGGTAGTCTATTCTTTGTATTTAGAAACTGGAATCGGTCATGAAGTTTTTGCTTGATTCAGATCGAGAGATGGATAAGTAGGTTTACTGTCCGTCCCTCACGTAGTCTAACCAAAATCATTCGGTTTAGTCCTAACAAGGATTTACTTCAGATAAACATCTATTTTTGGTTAAATACCAATTTAGAGATTTAACCAAATAAAATATCTAGAGATATTCTTTCTACCATTTAATTTCTCAACCTTAATTCCCTAGGTGGTATTATGGTAAAAATTCCTCTTTTGTCATTAAAAATTAATTCAAATCATTCTCTACTTAAATATGATAAAAATTCTTCTTTTAATTAAATACAATTATCCATTCTTTTAAATAAGCTTAAAATTACTCTTTTTCTCATTTAATGAGTGCAATCAAAATGTCATGGGAATTCCTTTTTTATCATAAAATAAATTTATTTAAAATTTCTCTTTAAATTAAATAAAAATATTAAGTATTCCAAATATACCAAGAATTCCTCTTTTTCCATTTAAATGATTGAATTCCAAATATGATGGGAATTCCTCTTTCATCATTTGAATTCATTCATGCATAAAATAATTTTAACTAAACTTTCTCTTAAAAATTAAGTAAAAATATCCATTAATCCTAATATGACAAGAATTTCACTTTTTCCATTTAAATGATTGAATTCCAAATATGATGGGAATTCCTCTTTTATCATTTAAATTTTTCTTATGCATAGAAATAAATTTAACTAAAATTTATCTTTAAATTAAATAAAAATATCCATTAATTCCATTATAGTAAGAATTCCACTTTTTTCATTTAAATAATTGAATTCCAAATATGATGGAAATTCCTCTTTTATCATTTAAATTTTTCTTATGCATAAAAATAAATTTAACTAAAAATTCTTTTAAAATTGAATAAATATGTCCGTTAATCCAAATATGACAAGAATTTCACTTTTTTCATTTAAATGATTGAATTCCAAATATGATGAAAATTTCTCTTTTATCATTTAAATTTATTCATGCATAAAATAATTTATCTAAAATTCTTCTTTATTTTTTAATAAAATATCTATTATTTTAATATTCCAAATTTTCTCTTTCTCCATTGGAATACATGGATCTCCATTATCATGGGAATTTCTCTTTTATCATAAAAATAAAATTACTAAAAATTCTTTTATGCATAAATATTAAAAATTAATTTTCTATGGATATGATGAGAATTATTCATTTAACATAGGATAACTAATCCTAGAATATGGTAGAAATTCCTTTTCACATTATGCATAAAAATGATTTATGTGTTCATTTTCAAAAATTTTACCATAGCTCCGCTCTGCTATTACTGATAATTTTTAATATTTTCTAAAAGAATAAGACTTAGTAATAGGATTATGATAGAGTAACTATCATTTGGACCAATATCCAATTTATGGACTTAATTCCTAAGTTTACCATAATTTATGTAATATTAAAGCATAAAAAATCCATCTCTTTGGCCTCTAGCTTGACTAGGATAGAGTTTGATTTTAGAATTAGGAATTGCTCCATGAGAAGCATCATTTGACTTGAGAATTGGTCATAGGAATGACCATTCTTTGGGGGAGAGAGAGATATACATTAAAAAATCCTAAATTAAGCATAAATGTAAACTTTATGTGATTAATCATTAAAATTCATTAGAGAGATTCATTTGCATTGAAAAACCATTCAATTGAATACTTCTCAAGCTTGAGAGGGGTTGAGAAGTGAAAAACATTTAGAAGATTAAAGAAAAACCATAAAGTCACATCTTACCTCTTATTTTGCTTACTTCTCTATTCTCTTAGGAGAGGCCCCCAACCAATCAATTGGTTAGTATGTTGAGAGGAAAGCTCCAAGGAAGGTTGAAGAGAGAGAGAAGCTCCAATCTCTCCAAATTATAGAGGATTTTTAGGGGATAATAGAAAATATACTTATTTTAAGGTAATAATAGCATGGTCTAGTTCACATATGAGAATACAAAAGAATGAGGGTCTATTTATAGGTGAGGGAGGCCACTAACTGAGTCCAACTAAGTTCTAGAATTTTCCAGCTTCAGTTTGAATTTGGACCAGTTTGGCTTCCTTTTTATTTGGTTTAATCTAGGAGAGATAAAAATATCTTAATATTTTTGAGTTAAAAACTCATTCACATGTGTGAAATAGAAGCCTCCTTGAAGGCTCCCCCTTTCCTTACCAAGGTGTCAAAATTGTATGATTACTCCAAAATATCTCTTTTTTTAGTAATATTTCATAATTTTTAACTAATAAATCTTGTACTCAGTCAACTCTTCATCTTATGTGAGCATTTACTCATTTTTGGGTATTTTCTTTGATTCATTGGATTTATCTCATCCCAACACTTGGATTAATCTTATTGGTCCATAGGAACCTTAATTGGACCATAATCCAAAAATTTCAGAAAATCTTGACCCTTAGGCTAAGGTCTTTTAAATCATTTTTAATTAATTCCTTATGCACCTTGAAAATTTTATTTTGATTTTCTATTTCAGGGAAACATAATTTTGATATTTGTAGAATTTATATATCCAAAAATATCTCAATATTGAATTACCACTCTCTAGAAATTTTCATCTCACTAGGCAAAAACAAGAAAAAATAATATTTTCTTGTATATTCAAAAACAAGGAATGATTATAGGGGATTGAAGTAAAGCTTATTCATTATTAAACTATTCTTTTCAGCTTTATTCCTCATTTCCAGATATTTTTCCTTCCAACATCATTGAGGAGCAGGCCATAAGGAGCCTAACAGGAACATTCTATGCCATACACATGCACACTGGGGATGGTGTATACTCTGACAGTGCCCCTTTCTTCTAGCCTTGCTAATCAAAAGATTTTCTTCTACACCCACAACTATGTAGTCTTCACACTAGTCAACGGGTTTTGTAAGCTTGAAGGAGTCCCCTCTCCTTTCCTCTCTAGTGTTGAATGGCCAATGCCTGATGTTTGGATTATTGTTGCTCTTAAAGCAAAGATAGCCAATGATATACATTCTTCTTTGAAGTACACAAAGGCCTCAAGATTGGTTGGTCTTAGCTTGGCATGCCATGTACATGTGTTTGCCCACATATTTCAGGCCATTACTTGCACACAAACTCCAACAATGTACATGTGCAAGGCGATAGACGTTGAAGATATTGTCAATTTGCTTGGCCAAGGGTGGGACATTGTGGAGGGGGCGCACAAAGGAGAGAATTTCAGGTGCAATGTAGTGCATTCTAGTGTCTCCTTTCAATTCTGCGAGCTCATACCACTTTGTGCACTCATTTATGTTATGAGCGGTGGATGAGGAAGAAGGGTGCGTGGATACCCTACAAGCTCAAGAGGAGGTTGTAGAGCCTATATATCTCTCTATAGGCCTACCTAATGTGGGGGTAGAGATTATCCAACCAAGTAAGCATTGGAGCATTTTGAATACAGTCCGTGATCACCTATGCATTTTGGGATTTGAGAGAATCAATAATGCTTGCTTCAATGTGCGAGGTAGGAAGGTAAAGATTGTTTGACATTTAAACCTCTGTATTTGCTCACACCTTTCTGGAGTCACTTATTGTGTTGGGTGTTTGGATAGGTTGGAAGGAGGATGGAAGCAAACACCAGGTGTCCTTGGATTGGGGGGCCAACTGATGTCACCTTGGTTCAAAGAATCTAAGCTATGTGGAGGAATTTGAAATATCCCTCCACCGGAGTTTTGTATAAAAAAATATTTTCTAAGATACTTTGGTGTTTAAAATATGTTGTCTGGTTTCTTGATGAAGAGGTGGTTTCATCTTTTAAAAAATCAACGTTTTTTCATATTTTTTGGTCCAGTGTGAAATGGCCGCTATCTTGTATAAATAGTACTTTGAAGGCTTGATGTGTCATTTTTCACTGAATCTCAAGAGCACAAGGCACCTCCACACTTGAGATTCAGAGCACATGGCTGCCTACAAACGCTTCATGGAATTCCTCTATGAGACCAAGTTTCCATACGCCACACACTTGCATGAAATGTTCACTCGCGAGATCGATTGGATCTCCACACTCCACCTCCAAGAAGAATTATTTGTGGACACATTATCATACATGGACACCCACATCAAGCCACACTCTGTTTCTCTAGCCAACGATGATAGATTGTGGGTGGCCTCCAACCTTCTAGAGTACATCAACCCATGTACACTAATGTACTAAAGTGAAAGCATACAGTTGCAAGGAAAACAAGGACTATGACGATGTGGGTGCAAATAAATTTTCGATGCCGAGTACACATGTTACACTAGGGCCACCAATCCATCACACCTTATTTCCTTGAATCCTAGTACATGCCCCTTCCAATGGTGCTCAACCACATCTCGACGTCAAACTCGATACGGTCTAGTGGCACTGGGTTGCAAATACACCCAATCTCCCTTTTGAAATTGTTTTTTAACCCAAGCACCGTGTTCATCCCTCATATTGTGCATGAACAAAGCCCCAACCTCATCCCTTGTCCTTCTCCTCAACAAAGATGCACTACCCTCCATGGTGTGTTTTGCTAGAAAGATTTTAGGGGAGAGAGAGAGAGAGAGAGAGAGAGAGAGAGAGAGAGAGAGAGAGAGAAGGTTGCACAATACAAATTTGAGGTTGTTGGGGAGAGGGAGGTAGATGTGGGTGTGAGGAGATTTGAATGTGTGCACACGCGCGTGATAGAGATAAAGAAGGCTACAAAAATGAGCAAAGTAGAGAGATAGGTTGAATATCTACTCACATTATATATATATATAGATAGAGAGAGAGAGTGTGTGTGTGTGTGTGAGTGAGAGAGAGAGAGAGAGAAGGTTGCACAATAATAGAGAGAGAGAGAGAGAGAGAGAGAGAGAGAGAGAGAGAAGATTGCACAGTAGAGAGAGAATGAGCTATGTAGATTTGAGCTTTGGGGTGAAGAGGATGATGTTGGAGAGAAGAATAATGTGTAGGGAGAGGAATCTGAGGTTAAAAAAGAAGTTTTTTTATATAATATGGTTTGGGTTTGGTTTTGAGAGGGAAAAATTCACTTTTAATTTTTTTGAAAAATCCTATTTTTTAGGGTTTTTTGATCCACGAGATTGATGGGGCTGAAATTGGTGGAGCCCTCTACTTTTTGGAAGCTACTCCCTTGCTTTATGGCACCCTCCTACTTTTACACTCCACCTCCCTAATTTATGAAGGCCACTCCCTACTTTTTGAACCTCACAAACGCAGTAATGAGGGAGACAATCCTAGTTTCCCCGTACTTTTGGAAGAGACCAAATGTGGACTCTCCTCTCTTCCTATTGGTCCATTGCTATGAAGGTCATTAGCCAAAATATGTCCAAAGGTTTCCTAATGCACACATGGGGACGATACTTCACATGTTGATGAGCACATCATAGACCATGAGGAGCATAGACCCAAGGTTCTAGTATTAAATGTGTTGGGCTACCCCTCTAGAGTTGTCAAATGTGGAGAGATTTCAGATACGACCACTACTCCTAGTTTTCATAGCATTCCTGGAAGCTTCATGTGAATTGAGTTGTTGTGATTAAGCAGTCATGGATAATGCATGAGAGTAGTGATGAGTTCGTGGAGGTGAGTTCGTGGAGTTGTTGTGATTAAGCAGTCATGGATAATGCATGAGAGTAGTAATGAGTTCGTGGAGGTGATGTTAGGGTATTAAAAATATGTACTTTGGGGATGCCAAGAGGTGTGTGTGTGTGTGGCACTAAGGGGTGCAATGCTTCTTTATATTGATGTAACTTCTCAATGATGAACGGGAATCGGTGAATCAGTTCTCTCTCTCCTTGTTTGTACATATAATTTGCTGTTTTGAGAGTCTCTCGTGTATGTTATTCTCCTTGTTGGGGTTGAGGCCCCAACACATGGCGACCACTATCATGCGAATCTCCTTCCTTTGATGAGAAGAGAACAGCGGAGTGAAGCTACCTTGTGGGGGGGACCGCAAGCAACAGCACTTCGCAACTACGATTACAATGGAAGGGTGAGGAAGTCTCAGACAAGCGGTTGATTTTCGTGATGCAGGCGGACCTCCATTTGACAGTGCAGTTTCCGGTCTTGACCATGCATGGGATGGAGAACAACTGGTCCACGTGGCTAGCACAAGATTGACAGGCGTTCTAGCAAAGAGCTTGAGAAGGAGCCACGAATGGTGATCGCTGGAGCGTAGGAGAGATTCGGTAGTGTGGAGAATCCAGATTCCAAGTCTAGAGGAATCGATCCAGATCCGGATTTCGACGCTTCCAATATCCAACGACAAGCTGACGTTATCCGCTGGGTGATGTCATCCGGACTGCAGCGCATGCACCAATCCTGACGATCCAGATCTAGATCCGGCTCCAGATCCAACAAACGGGGTCGTGACCATGCGGTCGAAATCCGGATTCTCACGTCATCCGGCACGCTGTAACGGGCGATCCAACACCACAATCCGGGTGGATGAAGGCTGGCGTGTTGCAAGCAAAAAGGTGGTGGGTCGGGTCATGTAGATGTTATCTGCGATGCAGCATTTGAGCGAGCCCGTTGAGTAGACATCGGAGTGGGTACCACCGTAAGGCGATCAATGCCTATACCAACCGGGAGCAGACTGCAGTGCGGACGTCTCAACGTGCGATCGTGATCTCCCGAATCAAGCCCAAAATTACTACAGAGAGCCATCCGTCATTCTGGCTTCGGGTAATGATTGCGGGTCTGCTAATCGGACTGCATACTAGTTTTTCCTCTCTATTCCAACTAATATGTATGCGGTCATTTTTGGCATTGATCTTGTGCGGTGAACGTGGAAGTGCCATGATGCATACACAGTTTTTCAATTTTGGGTGCAGCTTCCAGCAATTAACAACAATGCTAAGTTCTTCTTGAAGTGTACTAAGGAGCTGTGGTGCCCAAGAGATGGAAACAGATGCGGTAATAGGGACATACCGGCAAAAGATCGGATGTTGCGCCTAGATCCGACCTCTGATTCATGGAGGGGCGCTTTGCAGCTTGTTGCGGTGATGCGGCAAAGAAGAACATGATGGGTTATGTATCGGTTGCTGGAGCTTCATCAACTGCTTCATACCTTACCCTACCTATTCATGCACTTGAGGTCCTTTGCCTCGACTATGCTTAAAATGAGATGCCAACACTTTTGTAAAAGCACACTCGCACATAAGGCACTTGACTTCTTGAACACTGTGGGTTCGCACAATCCACCGTGTGGGCCAAGTGTTAGGGCATTAAAAATATGTACCTCGGGGATGCCAAGAGGTGTGTGTGTGTGGCACGAAGGGGTGCAATGCTTCTTTATATTGATGTAACTTCTCAGTGATGAACGGGAATCAGTGAATCAGTTATCTCTCTCCTTGTTTGTACATATAATTTGCTGTTTTGAAAATTGAGAGTCTCTCGTGTATGTTATTCTCCCTGTTGGGGCTGAGGCCCCAACAGGTGAGACATCATAGGAGTATGCATATTGATTATATTTTTAGCATACATTTGATCTAGGTATTTTCTTAGATCTAGTGTTGTTGGAGATTAATTTATCATGGGATTTTTACGTCATATAGGGACACCATTGATAGAGATTGTCCATACCTTTGAGGATGACCTTAGTGGCCTTGGAGATTCCATTGATAGTGAGTTGGTTGATACCACTTATCTCTCTTATGTAGACACTTTGTTAGTGCTTAGTGATGGTGATCTTTATGGTGATCCATATTTTGTCTTAGAGGAACACACACATATAGAGTGTCTTGCACATGGAGATATTATGCATGGGTCAGATAATACTCATACATACATTGATATGGTTGATCATGCCTTCGATTTTTGAGTGGTGCTACATGGGATGATGGCATGGGTTCACGTTTGACTCTACATGAGGCCGACCTTGAGGTATGTTCATTTGGCTCCCATGGGTGTCGACACGATCCTATTTTCTTTGGAGCCAAGACATTTACTTTTGGATGAAATATATGTCATTTGGGATGCATGGTATCTGATTATGTGGCGTATTATGTTACATGCATCACATCCAGATTCTCACCTAAGCAATTATTTGGACCGTGGATTTCATGATATTTCTGGTGGCCATTTTAGTTTGGACGAGGAGCTTGGATACTTCCTTTTTGATCCAAGTGGTGACACATTTATTCCATGGTTAGATTGTCTACAGTTTGGCTATCCATTTAACCTAGGCGGAGTTATAGCAAGTTATGTCATCGACATGGGTGTCTATCCAGTTGATCCAAGAGGACTTGTCAGCTACGATAGACATTGGATCTCTACATTTTCCATTCAATCAGGTGGTTTGAGAGCCATTGCTTTGGAACCTACATGGTTTGGATGTACAGTCCATCTATGTGGTCACACTTGTGTGGATTACCTCATCTTTAGGGGGCACTAGTGTCTTTTCCATTTGATCCTAGAGGATACTCGACTAGATTTGTCATCGACAGTAGTTCCTTATCCTTTCCACTTTCACCAAATTATCGTGGGACCATTGCCTTGGATTTTGCATGCCTCATATTTATTTTCAATCCATTGGGTTGCATAGATAGCCTCGTCTCGACGGGAGTCCTTCATCCTTTCCATTTGACCCTGGGGGTCATATGATTCATGCATGGTTCTACCACTACATTGACATTCTGTCATGGATGTGATTTTTGGCTTTTGTACATAGCCACTTGTATATGTCTTTTTTGGGCATGACCACCCTTTGATTTTGAGAAAGAAATCATTATAAGAGGGGATGGTTTGTAATAAAGCAATACCTTTAGTTTAGGTCTAGGACCTTGGTCATGGGCTCAAGTATAAAAGGGGGTTCAAGGACTATCACTATACCTTTTTGAACCTTTTTGACCTTTTTACATATTGGCTTCTTTCTTGAAGATAGCCACTCATAGTCTAGGGATCATGACAAGCTTGATAGTCATCCTCGTGGTGGTGAGAGGTTAAATCACTTAGGCATTATGTGGGATTCTAGCTAATTGCATGCTAATCCACATGATGATTTGTCCCTAATCTGAGCTTCATGATCACTCCATTTCAAAACATAGGATCATATTATCATCTCCTCTCCATCATTCTCATACAAGATACAATGGGGTGGGGTACTTTATATAGTAATGCGCATGAGTGGCTCTTGGGCTACCCCACTAGCCCAGTCTCTAGTGTAGCCCCCCAAGCATGTGGGTGTTCCCCACTCTCCTATGTAATCTCCAACCACTCCTCATTCTTGTAACCCCCCCTTTTCTTGAATGGACAATTATCCCTCATGAAGTCATCCCACTATATCTTAGTGCTAATGTAAGTGGATGTTACCATCCTACTAAGGGTGTGTGCACATGGAGTGCATGCACACACGGGCTAGCAGTGAACATATGTGAGGTAAAGTTAGCCATGTTTATGCATGGAACAGGTGTCATTGCATATATTGACAAATGGTATAAGCGCATTGGTCATGTGAATATACATCGATTGAAGTCTATGCATGCACAAAATTCAAGTTTGCCGAAGTTTAAGGTTGATAGTATGCATAAAGTATGTGAAGTATGCCAGCTTGGTAAGCATGCCAAACATGATTTCCCACATGAAAATCATGTCGGTGTAAGGCCATTAGATGTTATACATTTAAATGTATGGGAATCGACCAAGACTCACAACAACAATTGCAGGTTGCAAGTATTATGTTACATTCATTGTTGATAAGCACACGAGGAAAGTGTGGGTTTACTTCATGAAGGAAAAAAGTGAGGTGTTTTCTCACTTTCAGAGATTTAAAGCCTGGGCATTCCTTAAGGGGGTGGGGGTGGGGGTGGAGTTTTTTGTGAATGATTGCATATTTGTTTGAGCATGTTTTTTGGCCTTTTTGCTCACTTTGTTTTTTGGCAATCATAAGCAATGCTACGTGATTTGTGTTAATGGAAATGCTAAGGGATGTTAATAATGGGAGAGAAGAGAGGGAAGGATCTCGAGGAATGTAGATGTAATCATCAGAACGAGATGGTGATTCTCAGTTCCTCATTTGATTCATTACAAAGCAACATTTATCATTTAAAGAAATTGGCCTTTGATGATGTGGCAGGATTCTTGTAAAATATTGTTGAGTAGGACCTGTTCCTGCTTTCTTCTACCCATGTGCTTTTTATGTTTTTATGTATATTTAAGTGCTCTTATCAAGCAGATATACATGAAGTACAAGAATTAAGTCATATAGACTCTTATTGAACTGCTTTGTGTTAAAGAAGCCACTTGTTGGTGAGGATTGAAAGAATTATGTCGACTTGCGAGGCTAATATAAATATCTTCACTAAGAATTGAAGATCATTGATTTGTGAAGATGGTTTTGTTGTTTGGAGAGGTTTGGAATTGAAGGAATATTCCAAGCGATGGGTTGTACCATTAACCAAGCTTTCACCCACCATGGCCCCCCCATCCAGAGATGTACCTAGAAGTTGTCGATGGTGAGGCTCTGGTACAAATGTTCTCGAGTGCATGAGTATGGATATGTACTCATGAAGAAGCTGCTACATTAATTTAGCCAAATAACGGTAAGCAATAAGCTTAACAAATATATTATAGCTATTGAAGATCGTTGGGAAAGTGTTAATGCGTGAGATGGCTTAATCCGTGATGTGGCTTAAATTGTGAAAGTGCAGGTTCTTAAGCCGTGAAACTGTTAACTCGTGTGAGACCTGAACTCATGAGATTACAAGTTTTTTGGTTGTGAAGGGATATTTCGTAAAATGGCCTAATCACGTGAGATTGTAGGTTTTTTGTCCGTGAAGGGATATTCCATGAACTGGCCTAATCCCATGAGATTGCAGGTTTTTTGGTCGTGTAGGGATATTCCATGAAATGGCCTAAACCCGTGAAAGTTAATCCCATGAAATGGTGTTTCCGTGAAAGTGCAGGCCATGAAATGGTAATTTCGTGAAATTACAAGCTGTGAAATGGAATTCCGTGAAGGGTAATTTAGTGAACTAGAATTCCAGGAGATGGAATTCCGTGAAGTGTAATTCCATGAGATGGAATTCCGTGAAATATAATTCCGTGAGATGGAATTTCGTGAAATTGCAGGTTTTGACCCCGTGAAGTCGCAAGTTTTGACCTCGATGGTTTTTTATTTTAATTGATTTTATGGGTCAGCGGGCATAACTTGCGAGTAACAGGTTCTTGTGCATTTATTTTTTCACATCTAGAGGGGTGACCAGAGCATTGTTATTTTGTCCTTGATGCGCTCATAAGTCTCCATTGCAAACGTGGGTATTCATTCTTGACTTTGTTACTCAAATGTTATCAAGGCAATTGGTAAGACTGCTGGTTGTTTGCTTGAACACACAAGCTCTTGTGTAGGTGTTGAATGCACGAGAGTGGTTGAGTGATTTGCTTATTGTTGCTTGGGCCTCAATTATTGTCGAGATTTAGGTGAAGCTATTGGGGTTGAAGTCGGCAGTGAGGCTTTCTTCACATTGTTCGATTTTGGCAACCATATGATGGGATTATTATCATAGTATCCTTGTTGTTGAAGCACATGCATAGGCACCCATCTTTGATGAACATTATAAATAGGGGGCGGATGTGCTTGGTGCTGAGGCTTCCTTCTTTGTGCAAGATTAGGGGACTCTGTGATATGCTTGGGGATCCAAGCTTTGGTATTTATTTGGTAGTACCCTTGTGCTAGTAGTAGTGTTTTTGGTACCCACACTTGTTGACTTGGTGGAGTTCTTTGAGGAACTCGTATAGGCTTTTGTGGACGGTGTTGTGGAGTACTTTTCTTTTTCCTTGGCCTCTAAGTTCTGTGTTGAGGAAGAGGCTTTGACTGTCGAGGCACCCAAATTTGATTGGCACCTTCATAGTAGCCTTGAGCTACAAGTAGCTACTTCTCCACCCATATCTTGATACTTTTAAGATACCTTGATTGTGGTTGTCTTTGTGGAAGGTTTGGGGCCCTCCTTGACTTTGGTTGGCATTGAGGTTATAGGTTGTTTGAGATTATATACAGTAAAAATTATATATAATTTTTATATATACTATACTATACTTTATATATATACTATACTTTTTACATATATATTCTACACTTTATATATACTATACTTTATATATATATAGTATAGTATATATATAATATAGTATATATAGTATATACTATACTATATTATATATATACTATAATATAGTACAGTGCTATAAAAAACCCGAGGTTTAGTGTAATCCCAACTTCAAAATTTAAAAATTACCTTTTGAAATTTGAGTTGAAGGTATGAATACCTTCAAATTTTCAAGGATTATAGTAGTAATACTTTTTAATTTTCAAAATTCTCTACATGTTCTTACATAAATTTCAGAATGTCCTTGGGCACAATCTCTTGAGAGACTAGGCCTAGGGCCATTCTATCATGCAATATTAAAAGAATGGCCCTAGGAAACAAAAGAGAATCTAGAGTGACCCTTGCAAGAGAAACTAGCTTCGCCCTAGGGCCAAGCTACCATGAACAAATCTTTATTATCTTTGCTGGTAGAGATTGGTCACATAGGGCTAAGCTACCATCAATAAGCAACACTATCTTTGTTTGGTAGATTGGTTCTAGGGCTAAGCTACCAGCAGCAAATATGATGTAGATTAGTTCTTGGTGGCTTGGCCCTAAGACCAAGCTTGATTCTTTTATGTGTGGTAGCTTGGCCCTAGGGCCATTCTCTCAAGATTGCATGGTAGAATGGTTGTAGGGCCATTCTTGTAAGAAAAATGTACTTTATAATGGCCCCCTAGGGCCATTCTATTTATACAATGTGCTTGAGAATGGCCCTAGTTCCATTCTCCACTCCCTTATATCAAATGTTAGTGAATTTTAGAATTCTCCTTACAAGCACAATGTAGTTTAGAATGGCCCTACGGCCAAACTACAATGAACAAATCTATATCATCTTTGCTAGTAGATTGTTCATGTAAGATTCCTCCCTCTGGCTTTTGAGGTGTGCAAGTGTAAGAACCTCCCCTTATGATCTTATAATTATTCCCCTCTCTGAAATAAAAGAAAGATCTTGTTTTACCCTGTTTTGGCCTAGAGAGAGAAAATATCTAGAGAGAGATAATTCAAAATTGAGATATTTTTGGATATAAAAATCCTCCTAGTTTCTAAAATGGTTTTCCCTGAAACAAAAATTCAAAAAGAACTTTCCAGTGTGCAATTGGAATTAATTAAAAATAGGTATAAAGGACCTTAGCCTAAGGGTCCAGATTTTCAGAAATTTTTGAATTATGCTCCAATTAAGGTTCCTATGGACCAATAAGATTAATCCAAATGTAGGGAGGAGATAAATTGAAGAATAAAAGAAAATCCCCCAAAAATGAGTAAATGCTCGCATAAGATGAAGAATTGACTAAGGACAAGGTTTATTAGTTAAAAAAGAAGAGATATTTAGAGGAAATGATGCATTTTTGACACCTCAGTGTGGGGATCTCCCCTAATGAAGGAGGCACCTATTTCACATGTGTGGAGGAGTTTTAAACTCATAAATAATGAGATATTTTCATCTCTCCTCTCTCGTGTTTCAACTAGATCCAAAAAGTAAGTTAAACTGACCCAAAAATGGTCAAAAATTGACCAAACTGATCTAGAAAATTCTAGAATCAGTTTGCTTGGTTAGAGGCTCATTTTTTCCTATAAATAGAAGCCTCCCCCTTTGTAAAAGGTTCATAGTGTTTATGCACTGTTACTCTACTCCTTCCTTGAGCCAAATACATTGAATTCACTTGATAATTCAATTGTTTTTTACTAAATCCTCTTCAAAAGAATTGGTGGCCACTCTTGATCCAAACAAGAGTAGAACCCTCAATCCCTCAAGCCAAAGGAAAGCTCACAAAACTCCATGTAAGTTAAAAACTCTACTTTTTAATTTCTAATCTATGGTTTTTTTGAATTCTTTGCTTTTTTAGTGAATCTTGATGATAATGCCTTGATGAAAAGGCTACCCCCTTCTCTTAAGAATTCAGCCCTTCTTTATCCTAATATGTGTAACAAATAAATTGATTTTATGAGTGGATGATATGTGATGAAAATGGATGTAAATGTATAAGTGAAGAATGGATGTGAATGTATATGTGAAAGAATTGATGTGAATGAGTACGTGAAAGAATGGATATAGATGTGTATGTGAAAGAATGTGATGTGATGGAATAAGATGTGATGTGTCATAAATATATGTGGATGTGAATGTGATGAATATGAATGAATGTGAATGTGATGGATATGAATGAATGTGATGTGATGGGATGTGAATCGGGATAGATGTGAACGAATGAGATGTAAGGTAAAATGAATGAGATGTGATGTGAGTGAATGTGATGTGGTATGAATGGATGAGATGTGAATGAATGTGATGTGATGAGATGTGGATGTGGGTAGATGTGAGTGGATGAGATGTGAATGAATGTGATGTGATGAGATGTGGATGTGGGTAGATGCGAGTGGATGAGATCTAATGTGTGTAGATGCGAGTGGATGAGATCTGATGTGGGTAGATGCGAGTGGATGAGATCTAATGTGTGTAGATGCGAGTGGATGAGATCTGATGTGGGTAGATGCGAGTGGATGAGATCTGATGTGGGTAGATGCGAGTGGATGAGATCTGATGTGGGTAGATGCGAGTGGATGAGATCTGATGTGGGTAGATGCGAGTGGATGAGATCTGATGTGGGTAGATGCGAGTGGATAAGATCTGATGATGCGGATAAATGAGAAAAGATGTGATGAAATGGAAAATGATGTGATGAGAATGGGAATACATATGAAATAAATGAGAATTGATGTGGAACAATGTGGACAGACGAGAGTTTCTTATAGAAACTATATTTATGACCTATTTTTAAATGATTGTTTTATGTCAAGAATGCTGGCGAAGCATTTTGAGTGTCTTGTGAATGAGGTCGTGGAGACCTAGTCTGTTGAAGTTGCAACAGCTGACGGAGAGTCAATGGAGGATGTCTACGGTGGATGAGGGACCAAGGAAGCGGCCTATGAGTGAAGCGCTAGGTCACTCTATGAAGCATCCTAGAGGGTGTTGACCATACGGTGCTCGGTGGACTCTGGGTCACCGAAGATACCCACACGTGTGTCGAGGAAGAAATTGGAACAAGGAGTAAGAGTTGTTTTCTGAATTCGGGCATGGATCTGGTTGATTGACCTTGCTAGTCCTCAACAGATGAGTCCATGGCTCTTTTATATGGATCCATTGGTTGACCTTGCTGATCTTTAATGGAGATTCCATTTTGATATGTGAATATAATGCCGGTTACTATGAGGTTGGAACTATCAAAAAGGCCCCCTAAGTGGACACGTGGTGAGCGTTCTAGTTGCCAATGATGCCATAGGTACATCGATGAAGGAATGATTGGAATTAAGGATTCAACTCGAGATTTTGAGGATTATGATCAGTGACTCTATGATTTCATTAAATGATTATTTTACAGACAGTTGATTCTGTAAAAAAGGCAATTTCATATTGGGTGTGTAAGTGGTGTGACTAATTTTATGTTTTCATGAATACCTGGCTAGGGGACCTAGGAACTCTTTTCCCTGGTACCCGGGACAAAACTTAACCAAATTCTTAATTGGATCCCATCACTAGAGTTGGCTAACCCACAGGATTGGATGGGGTTAGGCTGGACTGATGGATCCCTAAATTGAGACTCAATTCTGTTATGGTACGATAGTTTTGATGAAGTAAATCCTGGACAAAAATTGTTCTATGGAAAAGAATCAACAGCTGTGCCTCTCAATGAGGAAAAAAGCGTTGATCTCTATGATCCAAGTGCAATCTTTTCCCTGATCTAACTATGGGACTTATGGGTTCGATCAGATTAGTTCAGTTAGTTGGAGGAATCGCCCGTGCTTTCTGGGCAAGGGAAGTTTTTTCGGGTTCGGTTTTGGAAGAATTGATGGATTAGTCTCTTATCCAAATATCCGTGGGGCGAGGCCCCGAGTGAGGGACCCTGCCCCGCGCAAGAAGTGCTACTTCCGCTACTAGCACCCCTGAATTGATTGCACGGTGGAGACAGGGATCTCACAGTTCATAGGGCCAATCTACTAGAAAACATGCCACATCATCACCAATTTGGGGACTTCTTGAATATTCAAAATTGCTTATCATGCTGCTATATATCATTGGAAAGGTCTCGAAGAGTAGATTCCAAATGTCCAAACTCCACTCACTTTTGAGTTGATTTGCAAAAATTTTACCATGAGTCCATTTTTCTAGAGAGAGGAGGTGTGGAAATCCTTAAGGGGCAAAAATGAGAGAGTCCATACTTTGCCTAATGACCTGTTTTTCTATTTTTTAATTTTAATTTTTAGTTTATGGGAAATGCAATGGCCCTTAGGCAGCCAGGTTCTCTCTTGTTTGAAAAGCTTACATCGAAAAATCCTTTTTAAAAATTTTCCTAAGTTAAAAAATAAAAAATTGACAAGGGAAAATGCTCTCTCTCTCTCTCTCTCTCTCTCTCTCTCTCTCTCTCTCTCTCTCTCTCTCTCTCTCTCTCTCAGAGCATACGTACAAAAAGAAAGTACACATGTGTGAAAAAGAAAATTTTGTTAGTTTTAGTGATTTTTTATATAGATTTATGACATTGTTTGGTGATTTAAGATTGATTTATGGATAGTTTTAATAATTATTTTTTTGATAGTAAAATAATAAGGTTTTTCAATAAAAAGAAAAACTTTGCAATAAAATAGTGTTATTGAAGATTTTATTATTTTATTATTTTAATTTTTGTTGGAATAGAAAAGAAAGAACAATAAATAAAATAAGTGTGCTTTTTTACCATTTATTTATTTCAATTTTGGTTGGAATAGAAAAGAAAGAATGAGATATAAAATAAGTGCGCTTTTGTGCTTTTTGGTTACACCATGAAAGCGTTATGTTATGGTTAAAGTAAAATTAACCACATTATATTATGGTTAACGTAAGCATTAACCATAATATAATGGTTAATGTAACCATTATATAATGGTCAATATAATCATTACATTAAACATTATATTATGGTTAAGCTTACATTAACCATAATATAATGGTTAATGTAAGCAACCCTAGCTTTTTACTTACACCATGAAAGCGGACAGGCACAACCGAGAAGAGGAGGCATGCAAGCGAGAAGACAGGCAGAGGAGCGCAAGTGAGAAGACGCGGGGCTATGCTCTTTGAGCAAGGGGATAGGTTGAGGGACCTTCAAAAGTACATAGCTCCAGCGTATGCTAGCATGTAGAATCCTAGCATGCAAGAAAACCCTAGCATCTCAATGTCTGGAACAACCTAGCATCTCACCATTTTGCAAAAAATCCTAGCAAGAGGTGGTTGTAGGCCGCGCAAGCGAGAAGAGGGCCAAGCTTGAAGTGCAACCTATGGTTAAGTTTGAAGCTTCTTCAATGGCAGCAAGTTTGAAGCTATTTCTTAGTTGCGCTTCTTCAACGGTAGCAGCAAGTTTGAAGCACATCCATGACATAGGGCAAGCTCTCTCTACTCTCAACTTCTCTCTCTCAAACACCCACAACCCCCCCTCCCCCCCTCTCACACACAATTAATCTCTCTCTTTCTAATTAGTTTAATTTAAAATCTAATTAATCTCTCACATACAATTCTCTCTCTCTAATTAAAATCTAATTAATCTCTCACACACAATTCTCTCCCTTTTTCTATAAGGAGTTTATTTTGTTTAAAATCTAATTAATGTTTAGATTCTAATTTGTGTCTAACGAGTGTTAATTTAGTTAGTGTTTGCTTATTTTAGTTTAATTATTACTTAATTAGTTTATTTTAGAGTTATTTAGTTTAAAATTAGCATATGCATACTAATTAATCCTACTTTAATGGAATTTCACATGCATAAGAAAATCAAACTAGAAGGAAGTGCACCTTTTGTTTTTTTTGGTTGGATGTTGACGATGCCGATGCATGAGAGGCTTGGGAGGGAAAACTTTTGAGCCCAAGCTGGGGCAAATTTTAAAAAATTGTGAATTTGAAACTGGGTGGGAAACTTTGGGAGAGATGCGCTAAAGAGTCTAAATTGAGAGTGGAAATTTGAAATTGGGTCTAAACTTTGGGAGAGATGCGCTAAAGAGTCTAAATTGAGAGTGGAAATTTGAAATTGGGTCTAAACTTTGGGAGAGATGAGCACAATTGGCTTAGAGAGTAGATTGGCCCTAGAGCCAATCTCCATTTACATTGGCCCTAGTGTACACAAAAGAATCTAGAGTGGCCTTAGGACCAAGCTACCACACACAAAAGAATCTAGCTTGGTACTAGGGACAAGCTACCATGAACAAAGTTACATCCCCAAATTTGAAATTCACATTTTCCCCTAAAATTTGAAATTTAAATTTTTTCCCAAACTTTGAAATTCAAATTTTCCCCTAAAGTTGAATTTATTATGCCCTTGTGTCAACAACGATCGGAGTTTAGAATGGTCCTATGGCCAATATCTCCATGTGCATGGCAAGAGTGACCCTTGCAAGAGAATCTAGCTTGGCCCTAGGGCCAAGCTACCATGAACAAATCTACATCATCTTTGCTGGTAGATTGGTCATAGGGCCAAGCTTGCACCCAAGAATGGCCATAGGGCCATTATTTTCATGCACATCATGTGGAAGAATAGCCATAGTGCCATTCTTGCATGACCCCAAGGCCTCAAGGTTATTTTGGAATGGACGTGGGGCATCCAAGAATGGCCATAGGGCCATTCTTGCATGACCCCAAGGTCTCAAGATCATTTTGAAATGGACATGGGGCATCCAAGAATGGCCATAGGGCCATTCTTTTCATGCACAAAACAGGTGGAAGAATGGCTAGGGCCATTCTTGCACATGACCCCAAGGCCTCAAGGTTATTTTGGAATGGCCATGGGATGGACATGGGGCATCCTAGAATGGCCCTAGGGCCATTCTTTTCATGCACAACATGTGGAAGAATGGTTGGAACAATGGCCCAAGGGCCATTCTTGCATGATCCCCGGGGCTCAAGGTCATTTTGGGATGGACATGGGGCATCCAAGAATGGTCCTAGGGCCATTCTTTTCATGCACAACATGTGGAAGAATGGCTGGAACAATGGCCCAAGGGCCATTCTTGCATGACCCCAAGGCCTCAAGGTCATTTTGGGATGGACATGGGGCATCCAAGAATGGCCCTAGGGCCATTCAAAATTTCCAATATGCATCTTTCTATGCATAGAAATTAATTTCAATAATTAATATCAATGATATCCATACATATTCATAGATGAATATGTACATGGAGTAAATAAAAATATTTCTTTTAGAATGCACAAACGGTGGAAATTACTCTTTTAGAATAACATAAAGATAAACTTTATTTTTCACAAAATTTAAGAAAATTTTACCATAACCTCCTTTGTATGGCCGACCATTTCTCAATTTTTACATTCTAATAGCAATTTAAAATTAATCCCAATTTGAAGTAAAGTACTCTAATCTATTCAATTTTCACTTTCTAAAGAGTAAACAATAAGAAAAGTTTAAATCAATTTATTTGTTACTCATATTAGGATAAAGAAGGGCTAAATTCATAAGGAAGAGAAGGGGGTAGCCTTTTCATCAAGGCATTATCATCAAGATTCACTTAAAAAGTAAAGAAATAAAAAAACCATAGATTAGAAATTAAAAAGTAGAGCTTTTAACTTACATGGAGTTTTGTGAGCTTTCCTTTGGCTTGAGGGATGGCTTGAGGGATGGCTTGAGGGATTGAGGGTTCTACTCTTGTTTGGATCAAGAGTGGCCACCAATTCTTTTGAAGAGGATTTAGTCAAAAACAATTGAATTATCAAGTGAATTCAATGTATTTGGCTCTGAGGAGGAGTAGAGTAACAGTGCATAAACACTATTAAGCTTTTACAAAGGGGGAGGCTTTTATTTACAGGAAAAAGTGAGCCTCAAACCAAGCAAACTAATTCTAAAATTTTTCAGATCGGTTTGGTCAATTTTTAACCATTTTTGGGTCAGTTCAGCTTACTTTTTGGAACTAGACTTGAAATAGGAGAGAGGAGAGATGAAATATCTCATTTTATTGATTTAAAATGAAAAGCAATGATGAGAAAAAAGGCACCTCCTTCATGAGGGGGAATCCCCACTTTGAGGTGTCAAAAATTCATTTTTTTAATATTTCCTTTGGTCCTTAGTCCATTCTTCATCTTATGTGAGTATTTACTCATTTTTGGGGGGGTTTTCCTTATTTCTTCAATTTATCTCCTCCCTACATTTGGATTAATCTTACTGGCCCCTCAAAATCTTAATCCAAAATTTTCAAAAAATCTAGACCCTTAGGCTAAGGTCTTTTGAGCAGATTATAATTTATTTCTAATGCACCTTAGGAAATTCTTTTTAAACTTCTGTTTCAGGAGAATTTATTTTGATAAGAAATCCATCTAAAGATATCTAAAAACTGAGTTACTTCTCTCTAGAACATTTTCTCTCTTTAGGCCAAAACAAGTAGAAACAATACCTTTTATTATTCTAAAAAGGGGATTGATTAGAGGGGAAGAAACTGGACATCTTGAGGATCTGGGGAGGAATCTTACATTCCCTCCCACTTGAAAAACTTAAGATGTCCTCATCTCACAAACTGGGAGTAATCCCACAACAGTTCGGCTTCTTTCTCCCAGGTGGCATCTTCAAAAGGATAGAACTTCCATTTGACTAATAATTCTCTTAGAATTCTGTTCCTAAGAACCTTCTCTCGAACATCAAGGATTTCTTCAGGTTGGAGTTCCATCAGCCCTTGGGTTGAAGAAGTTAAGAGTTCATCATTAAGCACATGGTTCGGGCTTGGTACATACTTTTTAAGAAGGCTGACATGAAATACATTATGTACTTTGAGATGAGGAGGCAGAAGAAGTTCATAGGCTAAGTCACCTACTTTCTTTGTAATGAGATATGGCCCACAGTATCTGGGGGATAACTTCTTGTACTTCCCAAGAGATAGAGAACTTCTTTTGGGGCGTACTCAAATGAAGACCATATCTGCTTCTTCTAATTTTCTATCTGACCTCTTCTTATCTGCATACTGCTTCTGTCTATTCTGGGTAGCTCTTAAGTCTTTGCGGATTGACTGCATCTACTGCTCCATGTCATCAAGCATCTTTCTGGACATCTCGACCCTAATCAATGGGTCGCGGACCAAGTTAATGGTGTTAGGCAGTCTTGTCCATACATAGCTTTGAAAGGGCTCATCCCGATGCTTCAGTGATAAGAGGCATTGTAGGCGAACTCGACTAGGTGCAGATAGCTTAGCCACTTCTTGGGTTCCCTGCCACAACATGACCAAAGTATATCTACGATTACTTGGTTCACCCTTTCAGTTTGACCAGCAGTCTCGGGGTGATAAGCTGTACTGAGATCCAAAAAAATTCCTAATGTGTAAGATTCCTCCCTCCGGCTTTTGAGGTGTGCAGGTGTAAGAACCTCCCCTTCTTATCTTATAATTATTCCCCTCTCTGAAATAAAAGAAAGATCCTATTTTACCCTATTTTAGTCTAGAGAGAGAAAATATTCTAGAGAGAGGTTATTCAATTTTTAGATATTTTTGGATAGAAAAATATCTCTTCTTATTAAAATAAATTTTCCCAAAATAGAAGTTCAAAAAGATTTTCAGAAGGTGCATTAGAAATCAATTATAATCCGTTCAAAAGGCCTTATCCTAAGAGTCCAGATTTTCAAAAAAATTTAGATTAAGGTTCTGAGGGGCCAATTAGATTAATCCAAATGTAGGGAGGAGATAAATTGAAAAAATAAAGAAAATCCCCCAAAAATGAATAAATACTCACATAAGTTGAAGAGTTGACTAAGGACAAGGATATAAGTTAAAAAAGAAGAGATTTTTAGAGAAATGATGCATTTTTGACACCTCTATGTGGGGGAATTCTCCTCATGAAGGAGGCGCCTATTTCACATGTGTGGTTGAGTTTTAAACTCACAAATAATGAGATATTTTCATCTCTCCTCTCTCCTGCTTCAACTAGATCCAAAAAGTAAGCTAAATTGACCTAAAAATGATCAAAAATTGACCAAACTGATCTGGAAAATTCTAGAATCAGTTTGCTTGGTTAGAGGCTCACTTTTTCCTATAAATGAAGCCTCCCCCTTTGTAAATGGTTAATAGTGTTTTATGAACTGTTACTCTACTTCTTTCCAGAGTCAAAAACTATGAATTTATTAATAACTCATTAGTTTTTGACCATTCCCTCTTCTAAAGAATTAGTGGCCACTCTTGTTTGCAAACAAGAGTAGATCCTCAAACCATCCAGCCAAAGAAAAGCTCCCAGAAATTCATGTAAGTTAGAAATCCTACTTTTTCTTATTTCTTTTAATGGTTTTCTAATTTTTGTTTTGTTTTAAATTGTAAAATGATGCTATGCCTTGCTGGAAAGGCTTTCCCCCTCTCTTCTTCTCAAATTGAGCCTTTCTTTATCCTAGATAAGTAATCTAATTATTGGAATTAAACTTTCATATTGTTTCTCTTTTAATAATGGAATTTGATTAGTTTAGAATACTTTAAACCATTTGGGGATAATTTTAAAGTAACTTAAGAATAGGAAACATTGAAAAATGGTCAGCCATACAAAGGAGGTTGTGGCAAAATTTTCTTAAATTTTGTGAAATAAGTTTTATCTTTTATTATTCAAAAAGAGTAATCCCCATCGTTTGTGTATTGTAAAAGTGTTATTTTCATTCTATGCATAGAAAAATGCATAGTAGAAATATTTTTATTATAAAAGTGTTATTTCTATTAAAATTAAATTCTATGCATAGAAAGATGCATATTGAATTTTCTTTTATAAAAGCATTACTTTCATCAATTTTGATTTTATGCATAGAAAGATGCAAAAAAAAATTTATTTTTATTTCAAAGGAGTTATTCTCATCAATTTTGATTTTATGCATAGAAAGATGCATAAAGAAATTTATTTTTATTTTATTTTAAAAGTGTTATTTTTCTTAAAATTGAATTTATGCATAAATAGATGTATAAAGGAATTTTTATAAAAGTGTTATTCCCACTGAAGTTGATTTTTATAAAAGAAAGAATGGATGGATAGATGTGATGTGAATCAGATAAATGTGAATGAATAGATGGATAGATGTGATGTGAATCAGATAAATGTGAATGAATGGATAGATAGATGTGATGTGAATCAGATAAATGTGAATGAATGGATGGATGGATGTGATGTGAATCAGATAAATGTGAATAAATGGATGGATGGATGTGGATGTATGTGAAGAATAGAAGTGGATGTATGTGAAAGAATGGATAAGGGTGTGTGTATGTGAAAGGATGGATGTGGATGTATGTGAAGAATAGAAGTGCATGTCTGTGTGACGAATAGAAGTGGATGTATGTGAAGAGTAAAAGTGGATGTATGTGAAAGAATGGATGTGGATGAATGTGAAAGGATAGATGTGGATGTGTATGTGATAAGTATGGATGTGGATGTATGTGAAAGGATAGATGTGGATGTGTATGTGATAAGTATGGATGTGGATGTATGTGGGAGAATACATGTGGGTGTAAATGTGATGGATATGAACGAGAATTGAGGCGATGAGATGTGATGTAAATTGGATAGATATGAATGATAAGGGATGTGAATGAATGTGATAGCATGTGAATCAGGATGTAAGCATGTGAATCGCGATGTGAATGAATGATAAGGGATGTGAATGAATGTGATAGCATGTGAATCGAAATGTAAACATGTGAATCAGGATGTGAATGAATGATAAGGGATGTGAATGAATGTGATAGCATGTGAATCAGGATGTAAACATGTGAATCGGGATGTGAATGAATGATAAGGGATGTGAATGAATGTGATAACATGTGAATCAGGATGTAAACATGTGAATTGGGATGTGAATGAATGATAAGAGATGTGAATGAATGTGATGTGAATCAGGATGTAAACATGTGAATCAAGATGTGAATGAATGTGTTAGCATGTGAATCGAGATGTGAATAAATGATATAGGATGTGAATGAATGTGTTAGTATGTGAATCGGGATGTGAATAAATGATAAGGGATGTGAATGGATGTGATGTGATGTGAATCAGGATGTGAATGAACAATAAGTGGTGAAGTGATAAGATGTATGGGTAGATGCAAGTGGATGAGACCTGATGAGGATAAATGAGGAAGTAAGTGATAAGATGTATGGGTAGATGCAAGTGGATGAGACCTAATGAGGATAAATGAGGAAGTAAGTGATGAGATAGAAAAAGATGTGATTAGATGAGAATGGGAATACTTATGAAATGAATGTGGATTGATGTGGATGGATGTTTGGATGTTTGGATGATGTGGATTGATGTGGATGGATGTATGGAAGATGTGGATGGATGTTTGGATAATGTGGATTGATGTGGATGGGATGTATAAATGATGTGGATTGATGTATGGATGATATGGATTGATGAGTGGATGATATGAATTGATGTGGATTGATGTGGATGGATGTTTGGATGAGGTGGATTGACGTGTGGATGGATGTATGGAAGATGTGGATGGATGTTTGGATAATGTGGATTGATGTGGATGGATGTATGGATGATGTGGATTGATGTGGATTGATGTGGATAATATGGATGGATGTATGGATGATGTGGATTGATGTGTGGATGATGCGATTGGATGTGATTTGATGTGGGATTGATGTGATGTGATAGGGATCGATGAAGAAAATAAAATTGTGGTAACATGAGAAAAGATGGGGTCTAATGTGAAAGGATGCGGAGTAATGAGAAAAAATGAAAATATTGTTAGAACTGTATTTGTATGTGAAATCTGTTTTTAAATGACTGTTTTTAAAAGATGGGGTCTAATGTGAAAGAATGCGGAGTAATAAGAAAAAATGGAAAATTGTTGGAACTGTATTTGTATGTGAAATCTATTTTTCAATGACTGTTTTATGTCAAGAATGCTGGGAAAGCATTTTGACCGTCTTGTGAATGAGGTCGTGTGGAGACCTATCTGTTAAAGTTGCAACTGCTGATACGGAGAGTCATCGGAGGACGTCTCGCATAGCAAGGTCGGTGACCAGCCTCGGTTTATTTTAAATGGTGAGCTTTCGGTACTGTGGATGAGGAACCAAGGAAGCGGCCTATGAGTGAAGCACTAGGTGACCTGCAAAGGATCCTAGAGGGTGCTGACCATATGGTGCTCGGGCTCTGGGTTGCCAAAGATACCCACAAGTAAGTCGGGGAAGATATTGGAACAAGGAGTAAGAGTTGTTCCATGAATTCG
The DNA here is from genome assembly GCF_041138505.1 of Cibotium barometz. Classification (NCBI taxonomy): domain Eukaryota; kingdom Viridiplantae; phylum Streptophyta; class Polypodiopsida; order Cyatheales; family Cibotiaceae; genus Cibotium; species Cibotium barometz. Next base: position 8,699,354 of record NC_141079.1, read on the forward strand.
GGCATGGATCTGGTTGATTGACCTTGTTGGTCCTCAACAACGGATGAGTCCATGGCTCTTTTATATGGATCTGTTGGTTGATCTTGTTGATCTTCAACGGAGATTCCATATTGATATTTTTATGTGATTATATTATCGGGTACTATGAGCTAGGAACTATTGAAAAGGCCCCTAAGTGAACAGGTGGTGAGCGTTCTGGTTGCCAATGATGCCGTAGGTACACTGATGAAGGAATAAATTGGAAATTAGGATTCAACTGGATAATTAGAGGATTATGATCAGTAACACTATGGTTTCATTAAATGATTATTTTAAAGATTGATGAATCTGTGAAAAAGGCAAGTTCATATTGGGTGTGTAAGTGGTGTGACTAGTTTTATGTTTGCATGAATATCCGGCTAGGGGACCTAAGATCTCTTTTCCCTGGTACCCGGGACAAAACCTAACCAAATTCCTAATTGGATCCCATCACTACAGTGGTTGGGCTAACCCATGGGACTAGATGGGGTTAGGTTGGACTGATGGATCCGTAAATCGAGACTCAATTTCTGTATAGTACGATAGATGAGGTAAATCCTAGATAAAAATTGTTCTATGGAAAAGAATCAACAACTGTGCCTCTCAATGAGGAAAAAAGTGTTGGTCTCTATGATCCAAGTACAATCTTTTCCCTAGTCTGACTATGGGACTTACGGGTTTGGTCAAATGAGTTCAGTTAGTTCAGGCTTTTGACTACGTTAGAGAAAAGTTATCTTGGAGGAATCGCCCGTGCTTTCCGGGCAAGGGAAGTTTTTTCGAGTTCGGTTTTGGAAGAACTGATGGATTAGTCTCTTGTCTGGATATCCGTGGGCGAGGCCCCGAGTGTGGGACCCTACCCCATGCAAGAAGTACTACTTCCGCTGCTAGCACCCCCGAATTCGTTGCGTAGTGGGGTCAGGGATCTGGCAGCTGGTATCAGAGCAATTTGGCTAATGAGGATCAATCGAGAAGCCAAAAATGTCAAAAATTATGAAGAAGCAGTAAAGGGTTGTAATTGTGTGATAAAATTCATACAAATTGATATTCAAACTGAAATTCATAAATTGGTAATTGGGTCTCAGATGGAAGTACCACAATTGTATAGAATCCCTGACTTGCTTGAGGCCTAGACATGATGATATTTACCTTATAGTTCGAAGGACCGTGACTACCCGTATATATACCGAGGGTATAACTGCAGCTCTTTACTGGCAGTATATACCGAGGGTATAACTGCAGCTCTTTACTGGCAGTATATACGAGTAAATCTAAGATCTTGAAATTATAAGCTCAAAAGCTATCCAGATGATGAATTCGAATGTGGTTGATATAATTTTAAAATTCTGGTTGAGAACTGATGAGTTGAATTGGATTCTAATTGAAAAATAATGATTCCTAAATTTTGATTGAAATATATTAAACTGAGCAAAACCACAATGAAGATGAAGGGAACGAGTCCGTGTGTGATGATGTTCATAGCTGGAATGACGTTAATGACTTCAGCAAATCACTATGAGATTAGTGGATTGTGCTGGCAGATTGCTGCTATTAACACTTAACCCAGTGGATCAAGTTAGGGGGTGTCAAATTCAAAATCTATAAAACTGAAAATGTCCATGGACTGTTCAGATAGAAATTTTGGTCTAATGGACCATTACTGTGATAAGGGTTTGAATATTATTATGTCCATGGACTGTTCAAATAGAAATTTTGGTCTAATGGACCATTATTGTGATAAGGGTTTGAATATTATGATCTAAGTGAATTGTTATCTAATGATGAGTTTTATATAAGGGATCTTTATCCCAGGATTCTGTTGGGTTCTCCAGACTATAAGGAACCCCAGAATCAGTTGGATCTTAAGGAAATGAATTGTCCTCTAATGTTGCAAGATGAGGACATCTCGCGTTTTTTAAGTGGAGTAGGATGTAAGATTCCTCCCTCCGGCTTTTGAGGTGTGCAGGTGTAAGAACCTCCCCTTCTGATCTTATAATTATTCCTCTCTCTGAAATAAAAGAAAGATCCTGTTTTACCATGTTTTGGCCTAGAGAGAGAAAATATTCTAGAGAGAGATTATTTAATTTTATGATATTTTTGGATGGAAAAATATCTCTTCTTATTAAAATAAATTCCCCCAAAATAGAAGTTCAAAAAGATTTTCAGAAGGTGCATTAGAAATCAATTATAATCCGTTCAAAAGGCCTTATCCTAAGAGTCCAGATTTTCAAAAAAATTTAGATTAAGGTTCTAAGGGGCCAATTAGATTAATCCAAATGTAGGGAGGAGATAAATTGAAAAAATAAAGAAAATCCTCCCAAAAATGAATAAATACTCACATAAGATGAAGAATTGACTAAGGACAAGGATATAAGTTAAAAAAGAAGAGATTTTTAGAGAAATGATGCATTTTTGACACCTCTATGTGGGGGAATTCTCCTCATGAAGAAGGCGCCTATTTCACATGTGTGGTTGAGTTTTAAACTCACAAATAATGAGATATTTTCATCTCTCCTCTCTCCTACTTCAACTATCCAAAAAGTAAGCTAAACTGACCTAAAAATGGTCAAAAATTGACCAAACTGATCTGGAAAATTCTAGAATCAGTTTGCTAGGTTAGAGGCTCACTTTTTCCTATAAATGAAGCCTCCCCCTTTGTAAATGGTTAATAGTGTTTTATGAACTGTTACTCTACTTCTCTCCAAAGTCAAAAACTATGAATTTATTAATAACTCATTAGTTTTTGACCATTCCCTCTTCTAAAGAATTAGTGGCCACTCTTGTTGCAAACAAGAGTAGATCCTCAAACCATCCAGCCAAAGGAAAGCTCCCAGAAATTCATGTAAGTTAGAAATCCTACTTTTTCTTATTCCTTTTAATGGTTTTCTAATTTTTGTTTTGTTTTAAATTGTAAAATGATGCTATGCCTTGCTGGAAAGGCTTTCCCCCTCTCTTCTTCTTAAATTGACCCTTTCTTTATCCTAGATAAGTAATCTAATTGTTGGAATTAAACTTTCATATTGTTTCTCTTTTAATAATGGAATTTGATTAGTTTAGAATACTTTAAACCATTTGGGGATAATTTTAAAGTAACTTAAGAATAGGAAAAATTGAAAAATGGTCAGCCATACAAAGGAGATTGTGGCAAAATTTTCTTAAATTTTGTGAAATAAGTTTTATCTTTTATTAATCAAAAAGAGTAATCCCCATCGTTTGTGTATTGTAAAAGAGTTATTTTCATTCTATGCATAGAAAAATGCATAGTAGAAATATTTTCATTATAAAAGTGTTATTTCTATTAAAATTAAATTCTATGCATAGAAAGATGCATATTGAATTTTCTTTTATAAAAGCATTACTTTCATCAATTTTGATTTTATGCATAGAAAGATGCAAAAAGAAATTTATTTTTATTTCAAAGGAGTTATTCTCATCAATTTTGATTTTATGCATAGAAAGATGCATAAAGAAATTTATTTTTATTTCAACAGAGTTATTCTCATCAATTTTAATTTTTTGCATAGAAAGATGCATAAAGAAATTTATTTTTATTTCAAAAGAGTTATTCTCATCAATTTTGATTTTTTGCATAGAAAGAGATGCATAGAAAAATTTATTTTTATTTCAAAAGAGTTATTCTCATCAATTTTGATTTTTTGCATAGAAAGATGCATAAAGAAATTTATTTTTATTTCAAAAGAGTTATTCTCATCAATTTTGATTTTTTTCATAAAGAATTTTTTTTTATTTCAAAAGAGTTATTCTCATCAATTTTGATTTTTTGCATAGAAAGATGCATAAAGAAATTTATTTTATTTTATTTTGAAAGTGTTATTTTCCTTAAAATTGAATTTGTGCATAAAAAGATGAATAAAGGGATTTTTATAAAAGTGTTATTCTCATTGAAGTTGATTTTTATAAAAGAAAGAATGGATGGATAGATGTGATGTGAATCAGGTAAATGTGAATGAATAGATGGATAGATGTGATGTGAATCAGGTAAATGTGAATGAATAGATGGATAGATGTGATGTGAATCAGGTAAATGTGAATGAATAGATGGATAGATGTGATGTGAATCAGATAAATGTGAATGAATGGATGGATGAATGTGATGTGAATCAGATAAATGTGAATGAATGGATGGATAGATGTGATGTGAATCAGATAAATGTGAATGAATAGATGGATAGATTGTTGGAATTAGGGTTGCAGGAAAGCACACAAAGCTTGGAGAAGAAGAAGCAAGAATGCACACAACACAAAGTGTATTAGATTGTGTCAATGTACAAAGATAAGTTAGCCCTAGAAGGATGGGCGTATATACAAGCCGGGGGAAAAAACCTCCTAAAGAGGAAAAAAGTGCCCCGGCGGTCCTAAGTGTGTTCACACACATCACTGCCTATATATATATGGCAACAAATCCCCCCTGGGAGTGATGGTGTGAACGAGAGCTGGCACTCATGTATAGGGGAGTGCCATGCCCGAAGTAGATCAGTCCACAAAGGGAAGCAAGCCCAAAGCTTTGCGGAAAGCTTCGAACTTCTCACGAGGAAGCGCCTTTGTGAAAAGATCGGCGAGGTTGTCCTGTGTTGGCACATAGGCCAAGCTGATCTCTCCTGCTGAGAGTCTCTCCCTGACATAGTGATAATGCACCTCAATGTGCTTTGTGCGAGCATGAAAAACTGGGTTTCTCGCAACTGCCAATGCACTCTGACTGTCAGTGAAGATAGAGGTGGCAGACTCCTGTCCAACACCCAAGTCAGCCATAAGCCGTCTGAGCCACACACACTCAACCGTAGCTGTGAAAGCTGCCCTATACTCAGCTTCACAACTAGAAGTGGCCACAGTAGGTTGCTTCTTGCTCAACCAAGATATGCATGAGCTACCGAGCATGAAACAAAAACCACTTGTGGACACTCTTGTGTCATAGCAACCAGCCCAATCTGAGTCCGAAAAAGTATGTAAATCTGGCGGCAACGATCCCCCCTTGGGATAAAACAACCCAAGATGTATGGTGCCACTCAAGTAGCGAAAGATGCGTTTAACTGCCTTCCAATGCTGAGACCCTGGGCTATGCATAAACCTGCTCACCTGTGAGACTGCAAACTGAATGTCCGGCCTCGTAATGCATACATAAATGAGGCAACCAACAGCTGTCTGATAGAGTGTGACATCAAAGTGATCTCCAGCATCATGAAGACTCAACTTCAAACCTGTCTCCATTGGAGTAGCAATAGGCTTGCAGTCTTCAAGGCCAAATCTCCGCAACAATGTCTCAATATACTTTGTCTGACACAAAGCAATACCTCCATCACACTGCTTAAATTGTATCCCCAAATAATGATGCAAATGCCCCAAATCTGACATCTCAAAAGAGGCATTCAAATCAGCCTTAAAATCAGTAATATGACTCTCATTTGGTCCTGTGAGCAGCATGTCATCGACATAGAGAGCAATGATTAGATGTACACCATCCACACGTTTAACATACAAAGTGCTTTCTGTTGGACTATTCTGAAACCCATGTGCAGTCAAATATGCATGTATTTTTTCATACCAAGCTCGTGGAGCTTGCTTTAAACCATATAAAGCCTTTTTTAACCTGCACACTTTGTTTTCCTGCCCTCTTTGAACAAAACCACGAGGCTGCGATACATACACCTCCTCATGCAAATCTCCATTTAAGAACGCAGTCTTTATGTCCAGCTGATGTACATTCCAACCATTATGAGCTGCCAATGCACAAATGCTACGAATGGTAGTCATACGACAAGTGGGAGCAAAGGTCTCATCAAAATCAATGCCCTTTTCTTGAGCATAACCCTTTGCAACAAGTCTAGCCTTATAGCGATCAACACTGCCATCTGGCTTTCGTTTCAACTTAAAAACCCACTTACATCCAATGGCCTTTTTACCAATAGGCAAATCACACAAAGACCATGTACCATTCTTCATTATAGCATCATATTCACTTTGCATTGCAGCCAACCAATTTTCTGAATTTTGTGCCTCATCAAATGAAAGAGGTTCTTCCTCTTCACACATACTAGACACAGCCAAAGTATAACAATCTGATGCATAAGAGGCATGCTGAAAACCTGAACGAGTACGACTAGGCATAGGTGCATCAATCTTACTATCACGCAAGGTTTGCACCAGCCATTTAGGCATACCTCTAGCCTGCTCATTTTCAGCCCTATCCTCATGAATTACATCCTGTAAATCAGCATCAGAAATAGGCTGATCTATGATGTCGTTTGAAATCTGCATAGGCTGAATATTTGCCTCATTAGGACTTACATTTGAATTCCCACCTGTAAACAGAGGCAACAATGTATCAAATACATCCCGTGAGCTCACACCTGTCTCTTTGGTACATGATAACAAAGGCTGCACAGCATCTTCTACAAAAACAACATCTCGACTAATCAAGATACGCTTTGACTGTGGATGATACAATCTGTAACCTTTGCTTTCAGCACTGTAACCAACAAAAATGCATTTGACAGCCTTATCATCCAATTTTCTGCGTTGTTGCACAGGCACTAAAGCATAGGCCAAGCAACCAAAGACACGCAAGTGACCAATAGAAGGCTTCCTGCCATGCCAAGCTTCATATGGAGTAATAGACTGCAAGGCCTTAGTGGGACACCTGTTGAGTACATATGCAGCACACATGACAGCCTCAAGCCAAAACGCATGTGGCAAAGCTTGGCTCTTGACCATACATCGTGCCATCTCCATAAGTGACCTGTTTTTCCTCTCAGCAACACCATTTTGCTGAGGGGTATATGGCACTGTACATTGGTGTTTTATCCCACGACTAGCCAGAAATGCATCAAACTCTTTAGACATGTACTCCCCCCCTCGATCAGTACGGAGGGTGCCCACAGTACAATTGGATACATTTTCAACCATAAGAAAAAACTGTTTGAAGCACAATAACACTTCGGACTTTGCCTTCAGTGGATATACCCATGCATGCCTTGAGTAATCATCAATGAAAGTCACGAAGTACAAGTGTTTACCAAATGACGGAGTTTGCATAGGCCCACATACATCACTATGTACAAGCTGCAATTTGCGAGTGGCCCGCACAGAACCATCCTTTGGAAACGCAGAACGCTGCATTTTGCCCAAAATACAGCCTTCACAAACATGTTTCAATGGTGCCTCAAGAGGGGGCAATGAAGCAACCATATCAAATTTCTGCAAACGCAGCAAACTAGCAAAGTTCAGATGACCAAAACGAGCATGCCATAGTTTTGCATCTGAAACTGCCTTTTCATCAGAACTGCATTTGCTGAATCTTCCACACACTTGTCATAAGAATTGAGCCTATACAGCCCACGAAACAAGGTTCCAGATGCAATAATCGTATCACCAAAAGTCAAATCATGAACAGTACATCTGTCATCCACAAATTTGACTACAAATCCAAGTCTAGCAAGCGCAGAGACAGACAATAGATTCTTCTTTATCCCTGGCACATACAAAGCATCTGAAAGTGTGAAAGCGCTGCCATTTGCAGCAGTAAGCATAATTTTACCAACGCCCTTCACTGGGTAAGAAGCATTATTGGCACATGTGACAGTATTCCCATTAGGGACAGCCTCAAGAGAAGTGAACATATCACGATGCGAGGTAATGTGCTTTGTAGCACCACTGTCAAAATACCAAACATGAGAGTCAACAGAAACTGCCAAACATGCATCATGTACAGATGGGTCATACTGGCAATACACGCTAAACGCCCATTCTGTATCCTGCACAACATTTGCAGAATCTGCATTTGTAGAAGCATCCGCTATTGTGGCTGCATTTGACTCTTTCTTCTTTGCCTCTTTAGCCTTTAGCTTAGGGCAATTCTTAATGACATGATCATTTGCCTTACAATAGTTGCACCTGGTCTTTTTCTTGCCTTTATCAAGAGCCTTCTCAGACTTATTGTTACTACCTGTGGAAGGAGAAGAAGTTGCAGACCTACTAATAGGAGAAGAAACAGTGGAAGGGGCTGCCTTACCACTGCTTCTCTGCTGCTGGGCAGCAATAAATGCTTGATCAACTGCACGCTGCCTGGCCCTGTTTTGCCTGGACTGCGCTTCTTGCAAGAGCTTGTTGACTAAAGTATCATACTTGACAGCATCAGGTCTGTCCTCATTAAGAAGTCTCCATGTGGAAGCAAAAGTCTGATATGTCTCAGGTAAAGCATCAAGAACAGTCTGCACAAGAGAATGATCAGGAATAATCTCACCTGCAGAAATCAACTGTTCTTTGAGATCTTTAATCTCAGCAAGAAAAACATTCATGTCATCATCTTCTTGCATAATCTTCAATTCTAGCTCTTTACGCAGGTAAGCGATTTTTGCCTCGTTACGACCTGCATACAAACCAGCTAGAATATCCCAAGCCTGTTTTGCTGTTTTAGCTGAACGAATATGTGGGGTGATGTTACGTTTGACAGAAAGTGCAATCAAGGCATGAGCCTGCGCATCTTTACCATCCCAACGAGCTTGTTCAGCAGTGGGTAAAACAGCACCAACAGTAGAGCTGCTAGAACCTGCAACATCCTCAACAGATCCTACATCCACAGAACCTGGACGTACATCTATACCCTGCACAATGTTCCACACTCCTTTTGCAACTAAAACATGTTGCATCATGTATGCCCAAAGTGGGTAGTTGCTATCTCCATCCAGTTTGTCTTCAGCAGACAACATGCGAAATACATCATTGCTGTTATCAGCCATGGCCACTGACTGAAACTGATGCAAAAGCTGCCTGTAATGAAGCAAAGATTGAACAGAAAACAACTCGTGCTATGTAGCACGGTCCACAATAGAGTACGTATGCCTGTTTTGCAGAAAACTGCACTGTCAAAATTTCTGCAGAAAATGACGAAAACACCTGTGCAGAACTTGAAATGCAAAAACCGAGCCCGAAACGACCTCAGCTTGCAGAGTATAGGGACCTGCAAGCGCTCGTGAAAACTCACCTCAATCGGAGAACGTGAGTCGGAGGGTGCTGACGGTATAGCCCTGGGAGCCGATGCCTGCTCTGATACCAATTGTTGGAATTAGGGTTGCAGGAAAGCACACAAAGCTTGGAGAAGAAGAAGCAAGAATGCACACAACACAAAGTGTATTAGATTGTGTCAATGTACAAAGATAAGTTAGCCCTAGAAGGATGGGCGTATATACAAGCCGGGGGAAAAAACCTCCTAAAGAGGAAAAAAGTGCCCCGGCGGTCCTAAGTGTGTTCACACACATCACTGCCTATATATATATGGCAACATAGATGTGATGTGAATCAGATAAATGTGAATGAGTGGATGGATGGATGTGGATGTATGTGAAAGAATGGATGAGGATGTGTGTATGTGAAAGGATGGATGTGGATGTATGTGAAGAATAGAAGTGGATGTATGTGGAGAATAGAAGTGGATGTATGTGAAGAATGGATGTGGATGAATGTGAAAGGATAGATGTGGATGTGTATGTGATAAGTATGGATGTGGATATATGTGAAAGGATAGATGTGGATGTGTATGTGATAAGTATGGATGTGGATGTATGTGGGAGAATACATGTGGATGTAAATGTGATGGATATGAACGAGAATTGAGGCGATGAGATGTGATGTAAATTGGATAGATATGAATGATAAGAGATGTGAATGAATGTGATAGCATGTGAATCAGGATGTAAACATGTGAGTCGGGATGTGAATGAATGATAAGGGATGTGAATGAATGTGATAGCATGTGAATCAGGATGTAAACATGTGAATCGAGATGTGAATGAATAATAAGGGATGTCAATGAATGTGATAGCATGTGAATCAGGATGTAAACATGTGAATCGGGATGTGAATGAATGATAAGGGATGTGAATGAATGTGATAGCATGTGAATCAGGATGTAAACATGTGAATCAGGATGTGAATGAATGATAAGGGATGTGAATGAATGTGATAGCATGTGAATCAGGATGTAAACATGTGAATCGGGATGTGAATGAATGATATAGGATGTGAATGAATGTGTTAGCATGTGAGTCGGGATGTGAATGAATGATATAGGATGTGAATAAATGTGTTAGTATGTGAATCGGGATGTGAATGAATGATAAGGGATGTGAATGGATGTGATGTGATGTGAATCGGGATGTGAATGAACGATAAGTGGTGAATGATAAGATGTATGGGTAGATGCAAGTGGATGAGACTTGATGAGGATAAATGAGGAAGTAAGTGTTAGAATTTCATGGTGCTCATGCTAGATCATTATGTGGAGGAGAGAGACTCACAAAATACAAGAAAATATCTTGCTTATTAAGTTGCTCAAAATACAACTAGGCTTCTTTCTCCATACAAAATGCCTCCTAGCTTCACCTTTAAATAAGTGAGCTAGTAGACCTTAAGTCCCTTCACACACTCACCCTTGTTCTCCCCTTTTACATAACCTTAGTGTCTTAATACCCCCCTCAATACCAACTATGAAAGAAATTGGAATAGGTGGTATTGGACATAGGATGCCTTTATAACATTAGGCGTACAAGGTTAGGAATATAGGTGTGGTTACATTGAGATTTAAAACAATTTCTCAGTGGAGTTAGAGGCTGATACAAAGTTAGCCTCCTCTGACTCTTTGTTAGGACATTTAGAAGTGATATGTCCCGTTTGTTTACACTTGTTACATTTCATTTTGGTAGGATATTTGATCCAACAATTATTTGCCAAATGACCCACCTTTTTGCAATGGACACATCTTACTTTGATCACTTGATGTGACAAAGCTTGTTCAATATTCGATGAAGTTGTTGCATTTGAAGATTGAGCTCCTCCCTTTGGCCTCTTTTCTTCATCAAGACAAGATTGAATGACTCTTTCAAGGGTGGGATTAGGTATGTTCTTCAGGGTGGTGACTAAGCTGGGGTACACCTTCTTGACTGCTTTTAGCAAAACAGTCCCACTGCATCATCTTCATCCATTCTCACATTCACTGATGCAAGTTGAGCCATAAGGCCCTTCAAGTGAGAGATGAAGTCTCCAATGTCGTCTCCCTTTTTGAGTTCCAAGCTGAAAAATTCAATTTTAAGTGAGATCTTGGAATTCTTACCACCCACGAGCTCCATAGAGCTTATCAAGCTCATCCCATTTCTCCTTTGCAGTCAGAAGTTGGTCCACATGGTGAATGAGAGCCTCATCAAGATGAAGCATGATGATGGCTTGTGCCCTCTCATCATCTTCAATATCTTCAGCCTTAGTTCGATCAATAACCTTAGTGCCGGAGATGAATGGCCAAAAACCTTTGGACATCATCTTGTACTTGACAAGGACTTGCCAAGTGTGGAAGCCCTCTCCTGAGAACTTCTTAATTTGGGTGTTGTCCTTTGACATTGGGTATTGAAGGGGATTACTAGAGAGTAATGGGTTGATTTATGAAGAGGAAAAAACCAGAAATTTTTGATATTTTGGCTTAAGTAGAAAGAGAAAGGCTTATGAGAGTGTAACAACCCTTAATGAAGCCAAGGATGTTGCATAAAAAAGGAGATTAAGATGGTTAAGCTTATGGTTTAGCACTTAGGGTTTGTGCCCAGCCATTAATTCTGATGGGGAGAGCTTCATTAGTGTTAATGAACACTTTGTTTGGTGATTAAGATCACCATTAGTGTTTAAAAAACATGATTAGTGCTTAAGAGCACATTTCTAGCATCTAATGACACTTGCATTGGTGATTAGATTCACCATTAGTGATTAAGAACACTCTTAGTGTTTAAAAACACTTTGGAATGACTCCCCTTTGCTGGATTAGAAGCCTCATTAGTGTTAATCAATACTATTAGTGTTTATAAACACTATTACCAAAAAGCTTGAGCAAGCTTCTATGAAAAAAACCAGTAGGCGCCTGGTCTTTTGCTTCCCACGAGAGTTTTACGCCTCCATTTCAGCTGAGATTTGAGCTGTGGATAGTGGAGACTATGGGCTTCAAAAGACCTAAACTTTCATACCTTATAGATGCCTGCAGACGGCGAATCTGCGTACGGCATCAGCTGCGCAACACCGGTTTGCTCAAGCGGCAATGCCGCGGCAACGAGAGGAGTAATCCGCCAATTGCTTGTACGAAGCTGAGTGCCCAGACCTCCTCTGCATTTTCTTAGATGAAACACATTGAGATCTTGCCTCCACGAGATGCTGGAAGGCCTCCATTGGCAGGAGGTTCAGCTCCACAAAAGAAAAAGAGATAAAATTGACCTATTCTACACCACAAAAGGGACTTAATCTTGCCAAGCTCTAGATACCATGTTAGAATTTCATGATGCTCATGCTAGATCATTATGTGGAGGAGAGAGACTCACAAAATACAAGAAAATATCTTGCATATTAAGTTGCTCAAAATACAACTAGGCTTCTTGCTCCATACAAAATGCCTCCTAGCTTCACCTTTAAATAAGTGAGCTAGTGGACCTTAAGTCCCTTCACACACACACCCTTCTCCTCCCCTTTTACATAACCTTAGTCTCTTAATAGTAAGTGATACGATAGAAAAAGATGTGATTAGATGAGAATGGGAATACTTATGAAATGAATGTGGATTGATGTGGATGGACGTGTGGATGATGTGGATTGACGTGTGGATTGATGTGGATGGATGTATGGAAGATGTGGATGGATGTTTGGATAATGTGGATTGATGTGGATGGATGTATGAATGATGTGGATTGATATATGGATGGGATTGATGTGGATTGATGAGGATTGATGAGTGGATGATATAAATTGATGTGGATTGATGTGGATGGATGTTTGGATGATGTGGATTGACGTGTGGATTGATGTGGATGGATGTATGGAAGAGATGTGGATGAATGTTTGGATAATGTGGATTGATGTGGATGGATGTATGGATGATGTGGATTGATGTGAATGATGTGAATGATGTGAATAGATGTATGGATGATGTGGATTGATGTGTGGATGATGCGATTGGATGTGATTTGATGTGGGACTAATGTGATGTGATAGGGATCGATGAAGAAAATAAAATTGTGGTAAGATGAGAAAAGATGGGGTCTAATGTGAAAGGATGGGGTCTAATGTGAAAGGATGCGGAGTAATGAGAAAAGATGGAAATATTGTTGGAACTATATTTGTATGTGAAATCTATTTTTAAATGACTGTTTTATGTCAAGAATGTTGGGAAAGCATTTTGATCGTCTTGTGAATGAGGTCGTGGAGACCTATCTGTTAAAGTTGCAACTGTTAAAACGGAGAGTCATCGGAGGTAGCAAGGTCAGCCGAGGTCGACCAGCCTCAGTTTGATTTAAATGGTGAGCTTCCTGTACTGTGGATGAGGAACCAAGGAAGCGGCCTATGAGTGAAGCGCTAGGTGACCTGCGAAGGATCCTAGAGGGTACTAACCATATGGTGCTCGGGCTCTGGGTTGCCGAAGATACCCACAAGTACGTCGGGGAAGATATTGGAACAAGGAGTAAGAGTTGTTTTCTGAATTTGGGCATGGATCTAGTTGATTGACCTTGCTGGTCAACGGATGAGTCCATGGCTCTTTTATATGGATCTGTTGGTTGATATTGCTGATCTTAACCGGAGATTCCATCTGGATATTTTTATGTGATTATATTGTCGGGTACTATGAGCTAGGAACTATTGAAAAGGCCCCTAAGTGAACACGTGGTGAGCGTTCTGGTTGCCATAGGTACACCGATGAAGGAATAAATTGGAAATTAGGATTCAACTAGATAATTAGAGTATTATGATCTGTAACACTATGGTTTCATTAAATGATTATTTTAAAGATTGCTGAATCTGTGAAAAAGGCAAGTTCATATTGGGTGTGTAAGTGGTGTGACTAGTTTTATGTTTACATGAATATCCAGCTAGGGGACCTCGAAACTCTTTGCCCTGGTACCCGGGACAAAACCTAACCAAATTCCTGATTGGATCCCATCACTACAGTGGTTGGGTGTTAACCTATGACGGACATTGAGACATACTATGTTTTACGTCATTAATTTAAATATTCTGAGTCATGGGCCGGGCTTGTCGGCACCATATGTTAAGGATGAAGGGATTGGGTGATCACCGATGAGAGGCACACCTTGAATATCAGTAGGATAAGGGTTAGGGTCGACCGGCCATGTATGGGTGCCCAAGTGTGAACAGCCAAGTCACCTATAAGAGTCAATGTAACCCTAAAATCCTCATTCTCATGTGTTGTGAATACAAGAGTGCTCTTGCCTTATCTCCTTGGTTTCCTTCTCCTGCGTGTGTGTGTGTGTGAGAGAGAGAGAGAGAGAGTGAGAGAGCGATCGAGCACTGTGTAGCGACACGGCAGCAGCGGAGAGGCGGTAGAGCGGCGAGACGGCGGCTCCTTCTTCACTGCGACGCGGGAATCCTTCAAGGCGGCGGTTGAGCGGTGAGTGACACACCTTTTGCATTCTGTTTGAGCTTGCTTTCCTGGTTGTATGCTTGCAGCCATTCGTGGCTCACATACGGTGTTCGGCAAGTCCCCAGCTACGACCTGTGCGACAAAAGCGCACATTTTTGGCGCCGCTGACTGCCGGGGAGTTGCCCTACACCAAGCTCCAATGTGCAGCTCGGGCTGCTGCGTGAAGTTTAATTTACACTATAGGAAAGGCGTCTGTGTGTTTATTGTTGAGGCGTTTCTGTGTTTCGCAATGTGTTTCTACAATTTGTCTTCTGTATTTCTGTTTCTTTTGTTATTTTTTCGCTCCGCGCATGTGGGCGTGCGTTCTGTTATCTGGTTTTCTGCGTGTGAGGGGGGATTTCTGAATCCCCAGACCTGTGCTGTGTGCGAACTGCGCCGCGACCAAGGCTAAACCCTAGAAAGAAACCCTAGAAAACTTATCTCAAAAAAAAACTAATTGTGAAAAAAAATAAAAAAATAAAAAATAAAAAATTTAATTTCAAAGAAAAAAACCAAACGTGTAGAGAGGAAAGATTTTTTAATTGGAGAAAAAAAAATTTGAAAAGAAAAACCCCCAATTGACCCCGGTCTCGGTCTCGGTCTCGGTCTTTTGATATATATATATAGGAGAGTGAGCCTCCATAGCTTTCTTTCAAGTGAGAGCTTATGGGAAGTTGTGCCCTATATGTAGCCCACCCCCCAAGGAGTAAAGTGAGCATGTGGGATAAAGCCCTCACCCTTTCCTCCACAAGCAAATAGGCTGACTGTTTTGAGGACTACAAGAGCTCTGGAAAGGCGAACTCGGTGTTGTAAAGCACACTAGGATCCTTTGAACGATACGCTCGTTTCGAGCTATCACACGCCCTAGTCCAGGTTTTATCATAAGTAAGGGGATCAAAAACGGGTTAAAAACAATCTAAAAACAAATAAAAACGGGGTGCGAAATACCCAAGAAACCACTTGTGTGGGCTTCAAGGGTAGTTACCAGCACACGTAGGGTACCCACGTCACATGCATCTATACTCTGGTCGGGTGCTGGAGTCTGAGCCACTAGAAAGCGTTTCGGTTTACGCAGGCTCACACCATCCCTCCACGTTAGCATCTTGGCCTTCCGTTGGGACCCAAGGAAGTGCAACCCAGGATCCACGAATAGTGTTGGATAGTGACTTGTCCTCTGACTCAGAAGCCATGGAAGGGCACTCTACCAAGAACCCTGAGGAAACAAGCCAAAACATGCCAGTTTGGGCCCCACAACCCGGATCTAGCATGTTTAGTCGTTTAATAGAGACCTTTAGTAGAGCTACATGCTCTGAACATGCGACAAGCGAAGTAAATGAAGAAGGAGGGGTAGTGGATTCGCCATTCACATCTCATGTAGACCCTACCCTCCCAAAGAGTGTCCATGTGGATATTCTACCCACTTCGTTTAATGAGGGCCCTACTGAGCTACCACATTCCGATGCTCTTCCTAAAGTAGAGGTCCCTAGAAGCCAATCCATAAGAAGTGACATTGCATCCACTTCAAGAGAACCGTTTGGCACACCAAGTCTGGATGGGATATTTCTCAATGAAAATTGGGAATATGATCTACACATAGAGACTCTAACTGACCTATACACAGGCTACACATACCATGTAGGTTGATTAGAAGTCCTACGATCTACCTCTAACGCCACTAATCTAGAGGAGCAACAACAAATGATATGTGAGGTTATTCATAGAATTATCCAAATTGAGAGGCAAAATAGGGGAGTGAACTTAGGTTCCACTGGCCCTATGAGATTTTTGGATACAGGCAAGGCCAAACAACCAACCCTATCACAATTGGTGGAGACTCCCTCGGTGAGTCCCATAGACCCTTCATATGTTGTTTCGCCTGGAGTCTCAATGCAGGTTGAGCCCACGAGCAGTAACTTTAGCTTTCCAACCTTGGCTCAACTTTCCATTAAGGAATCCATAATGCCTACCCC
This sequence comes from Cibotium barometz, assembly GCF_041138505.1. Lineage (NCBI taxonomy): Eukaryota > Viridiplantae > Streptophyta > Polypodiopsida > Cyatheales > Cibotiaceae > Cibotium > Cibotium barometz. The sequence goes on from NC_141079.1 coordinate 8,715,791, forward strand.
AATGATGAGCATAACGGAAAGTGCGCCTGTTACCACTGTAGTTAGTACGACACCGCTACCTAGTGGAACAGTACCTACAACAGTGCGTGCCAGTGCCTATCGACCATATGTACCCATCGCTACTCATGCTCATGTAGCTCCTACGCCTCTTAGTATGCCAATGGCATATGCTCCACGACCACCTTATCATAACCATTATCCAAGAGGAGCTAGGCCTAGTCACATATCATATCCTACGTCATTTGCCAACATACCCAGACCAACGCCAATGCCTATCAGCCAAGCTATCCCAGAAGTGCCTCCACCAGCTATGCCTGCTCACCTAGGTGATCTCGTAGCATTTGCTCAGACGATCAGACGATCTATTGCACAAAACATGCGGGGTATGCCTGAGAGAGAACCTAGAAGCAAGGCAGTACAAGTGGCTAAGCTCACTCAATACTTCAGTGGGTAACGAGGATGCTAGGAAGCACATTGAAGTCTTTGAACACGTGTGTGATTCCTTGGAAGAGCACAATGAGCTGCATAAGTGTAAAGCCTTAGGCTTAACCTTGAGTGGGAAGGCCGGAGATTGGTATCGAACCTTAAGGGTTGAAGAGCGCACTCACTACCCCACTCTCAAGAGATTATTCTTGAAAGAATACATACGTGAGGGTGTGCTTTGGGGAGTAGCATCTCAACTCCAAAAAGCTGTGAACGCGAGGAAGGGGAGTCAGTGAGAGACTTTATAAGTCGATTGAAGCATCTAAATTCTCACTGCACTCTCGATGAGCGCTTCAATAATAACCAACTGCTCGATAGATTCATCCGAGGATTGCGCCACGAGGACATATACACAATGGCCTAGTCATTAGAGGTCTTACAACGTGGGAGCCAATGCAATCCAGTTAGAAGACAACTTGATGATTGCAGGTAAAAAGGTGTCTTCGGAGACAAAATCCTTTAGTTCGCAAGTATCTGGGCACGAGCCAATGACAGTAAAACCTATTGCCAAGGAGCCCAAGATATCTGAAATGTCTATGACCGACCTTACTAAGGCTCTCCAAGAATACTTTAGGGGCTCCTCAGAATAGCCATATGTGCCCAAGGAAAGAGCAACAATGGTGTTCGGTGTGCTTAGGACCACATAGCACGAGTGAATGTCCCACATTGAGAGTCAAATTCAATGGGAATTGCAATGCATGTGGTAAGTATGGCCATCAATCTAAAGATTGCCTAGTACTTAAGCGAATGTTGGCAAATCAGGCACCACTAGCCTGGTCAAACACACCTCAAGTACCCGCGCTGATGCCTGCACAACCTGTCGAGCAACCGTCTCACAGCACATAGTTCCAAGGAATCCGAATGTAGTCCAGTCTGTGCCGTCACCACCGCCAGTGCTAGGACCACAACCTCCACAAGGATAACCCCAATAAACCAGATGGGTTGTGAGTCACCTAGTGCGTGTGGGGATTATGAAGAGGAGATAGACTCCACTGCTCCATATGGGATTGATACGTTTGAAATGATTCCCCAGTACTACATGGAGGATCATTTCGGGCAAGTCAAGCCTGTATATCAAGCGGCTGCTCTCGCCACAAGAGGGAAAAACCTTAATACCTTGGCGAGGAGACCACCTCTTCAATGCTACGATTGTGGTGGACCGCATCGTGTAGCGGAGTGCCCTAATAGGCTACAGAAGATCGCTACTCAAATGCAACCAAATCAAGGGAGCACATCGGGAATGCCGGTACTTACATGTAATCGTTGTGGCATAGATCATTTGATTGCTCAATGTCCACATAATCCTAATGCACCCAAGATTATGCCATTGAATTTGGTTGAGGTCACCAACCAAGCACGAGGAACCACACCCGTTGTACCCGCGAATGTAGTTACACGGTCAATGCTTCAAAATCAAAACTACATTCTTAAAGAGAGGGATACCGCATCAATCGCTCAGGCAAAGAAAAAGAAAACACGGCGGAAGAGATCGCTTAATGCCACGAGCTCCAAGCCTAGTTCAAAGACTAACATAGGGATGGGAGACAACCCCGTGTATATGAATGATCCTGAAGATGATTCTGATTCAATAGAAACCATGGGGACCAAAGCCACTACCTTAAGGGAGGAACCCACTCGGGAGCTCAACGAGGGAGAATCAAGTGAGTACATAAATAAGGGGAAACAGAAAGAAACTTCCTCGGCCCCACAACCAAGTCAGTTAATGCCCTCTCGACCACCCAAACTGACTGAGATTCCCCAAGACAAGCCACGTGGGCCAAAGACCCTCAAGAAAAAGATTGGAACTTATCCAAACCCAGTTGAGGAGATTGAACAAGTCCAACACTTAAGGGGTTTGGTGGAAGAAACACAAAGAGAACTGGAGCCAAACCCGAGAAAAATCAAAATTCTAGACACAGTGTTTCCTACGCAAGTAGCCTCACAGGAACCATAAACCGTTAGCTATACCTAGTATCATTCGGGAAGAAAGTGAGGATAGGACATCAAGAAGTGGGCAAACACCCTTTTTGCTTGACAGAATGTTTAGTGAGGGAATGCCTGACCCTATCGAAGAGGAAGTGATTCCATCTTCACCAGTCCCTAGTCAAGGGGCGATGTCTCGAAAAGTACCGTTGAATGTGTCTAAGCTAATGGATTTCATGTCCTCTGAAATCAGAACCACGATCATATCCAAATTATACAGAGATCCTGAGCTATTCTTAGCTCTTCGGGCAGTTCTCAATGGAGAACTAAAGGCGGGGCTACCACAATTTGCAAATATGGATAGACCCGACACGCTTCAAGATGAAGGGGGACATTGGGATCTACAACCCAACCTAGATGAAGACACGGTTGTTGAAATACCTGTTAACAAGTTGGGACAGTACTTTGAAGGTGACGAATCGAATGCAACCCTCCCCATTACTACCAAGGGATTAACTCTAAAGGGAATCCTTGATGGTGGTGCTGGAGCGAGCATTGTGACTAAAAACTGTTGGAAATCTATGGGGAGACCTCACCTCGAAGTCACAAACATAGTGGTTAAGATGGCAAATGGAACTATTGCTAAACCTATTGGAATGTTAAGGGACCTTAAGATCAAGGTTCTGGGATACAAGGTACGACATACCTTCATTGTAATGGATTTCTCCAAGCATCCTATGTCATATCAAATGATCTTAGGACGTCCATTCATGAGGGAAGCACAAATGGTGAATGACTGGTCGAAAAACCATGTCTACCTACAATTCCAGGACTCTGTCATTCGAGTTGATCTTGTTGAGAATGGTCGTGTGCATCCTTTAGGAAGTAAGGTTATCATCGATAATCGATCGGATACCACTGTTCACTCCGCCCCATTAAGGTATTGCTATACATGCAAAAAAGAGACTGATGATGGGAAAGATTCTCCTTATATGGATGTCCTACCAGGTATGACTGAGTCAGATAATGTGGATTGGGTACACCTAGCGGCAACCATAGACACATGGGGAAATAGAGGCACAAGTTGGGTAACACCTGAGGGGCAAGATATGCCACCGTTAGTGCCAATAAACATGATAGGTGTTATGCACTTGACTCCTGATGGCAAGAAAGTGGCAAACTCAACTGACAGTAGCGAAGACTCTGACCAATGCAACTCTGAGTATGAATCTCAAGAAGAAACTAACTCTGAGCCTGATGGGGGGGATGAATCAAATATTCACCCAAATGTGGAAGCAAGGTGCTCAAGGCCTAGGACAGTGACCTCTTGCAGTTCATCCGAAAGTGAGGGGGACACAAGTGAAGATCAACCAAGTGAGTCCGAATCTGATAGAAACAAAAATCAAAAACTTGGTAAGAAGAAAACGAGACATAAGCGCCAACGCTATCGAGCTAATGTACGCACTGCAATAAACAAGGAAAGATCCACTACAAAATGGCTTAGTTATGTAGGAGCCATTGATGCTCATCGAAAGTTAGCGGATAATTGGGGACAATACCTCCAAAGTGTCATGTGGTGTATTCCGCAACCTCATGACGTCGCCCAATTAGAAATCGAAGAGAAGCCGAAACTAAGTCGTACTGCAAGAAGGCGGCAAAACCAAGAGTTGGCTCAGCAACAAAAGGAAGCAGAATTGAAAGAAAAAATCTTGGCACAACAAGAACCAGTAGACTTACACCCCGCACTCGAGCATTTCAAATCATTTACCACAGGGGAACGTAAAGTGGTCTACACAAAAGCCCAACAAACGCCTACCAATGGGAGTAGTGGTGTCTACGATGGCCCTGGGAGTAGTGGCGTCTACGATGGCCCTGCGGTAGTAAAGGAGATAGACTTAGCAGATCCGGGTGAGGAGTCTAAACCAGTTTTTATTGCTCAAGACCTCACCCAGTCAGAGGAAGCTGCACTTAAGAAGCTTCTTAGAGAATTCAAGGACATGTTTGCTTGGACATATCATGATATGAAGGGTGTTCCACCCTCGGTGGTGCAACACACGATTCCAATGATTAGCACTGCTAAACCAGTCCAGCAACGTCCCTACCCAATGAATCCTAAGTACGCAAAGATTGTACAAGAGGAAATTGAAAAGCTTGTAAAATGTGGATTCATATACCCTATTGAGCACTCAGAATGGGTTTCTCCGATAGTCATCATACCAAAGAAGAATGGGAAACTCAGAGTGTGCGTTGATCTCAAAAAGGTTAATGCAGCCACCAGAAGGGATCATTACCCCTTGCCATATTCGGAACATGTGCTTGAAAGAGTGGCAGGCAAGGAGGCATATAGCTTTTTAGATGGGTACTCGGGTTACAATTAGATCACAATTGCAGTCGAGGACCAAGCTAAAACAGCATTTATCACGGAGTTTGGAGTGTTTGCCTTTCGCATCATGGCTTTTGGCTTGACCAATGCACCTGCAACATTCCAACGATTGATAAACACAGCCTTTAAGGAATATCTAAGGGACTTCTGTGAAGCTTTCTTAGATGATCTTTGTGTTCATTCCTCTTGGGATGAGCACCTGATGTGTTTACGAAAAATATTTGAAAGGTGTAGATTATATCGCATCTCATTGAATCCTTTCAAATGCCAATTTTGGGTTAAACACGGAGTTATCTTAGGGCATATAGTGTCCAAAAATGGGATTTCCACTGACGAGAGTAAAATCAAGGTCATTCTGGAATTGCTCCCACCCACCAACTATAAGGGAGTCCAACGCTTTATGGGCCACATTGGTTATTATCGAAGGTTTATTCTATTCTTCGCCGAGATAGCTCGACCATTGTATAAGCTTCTCATCGAGTTTATTTGGACCGAAGAATGTGACCGTGCCTATGAGCTATTAAAGAAGGCCTTGGCGAGTGCTCCAATCTTGAGGATGCCTAACTGGGATTTACTCTTCCATGTGCATATTGATGCATCAAACTTTGCTATTGGTGGGTGTGTGTTAACTCAACCTGGAGAACACAAGCTAGACTACCCCATTAGCTTTGCCAGTCATCGCCAGTTGAACGATGCAGAGATGAACTACACCACTACGGAGCGAGAGGGGTTAGTAATGATATATGCAGTAAGGAAATTTCGTTATTACCTCCTTGCCACCAAGTTTGTTTTCTATGTGGATCATCAAGCATTGTTGTATCTGGTAAACAAACCATGCTCCACAGGAAGAATCACACGATGGTTATTGATTCTTCTTGAGTTTGATTTCACTGTTGTTGTGAGACCTAGCAAAAAACATGTTATGGCTGATCATTTGTCTCGCATACCTCATGGTGAGGCTCCTACGGGGGTTGATGATGACTTACCTGACACTTCCCTATTCATGGTGGAGATAATGCCTGAATGGAGTGAGAAGATTGTTAACTTTTTGGTTAATGGCTTTCCACCCAAGGAGCTTCGTAAAGATCTAGCTCGAAAGCTAATCAAAGAATGCGAACCCTATTGCCTGATAGCCGGGACTCTTTATAAAAGAGGAAAGGATGACGTTCTTAGGCGTTGTGCCCGAGAGGATGAGTATCAAGAAACCCCAGCGGAAAGATCAGATGCCCCTACATCCGATCAAAGTAAACCAACCATTTGAAAAGTGGGGTTTAGACTTTGTAGGTCCAATTAGCCCAGCGGCCCGAAACACACAATCTCACTATATTATTGTGGCCACTAACTATATGACCAAATGGGCTGAAGCGAAGGCGACACGTAAGGCAGATGCAAGGACAACAGCCAAGTTCCTCTTTGAAAATATAATCACACGCTTCGGTTGTCCTTTTGAACTTGTGAGCGACAATGGTACGCATTTTATAAATGAAGTGATTAAGGAGCTCACAACAAATTTCATGATATCCCATCATAAATCTACTCCTTACTATCCGCAAGCGAATGACCAAGCCAAGAGTACCAACAAGACCTTAATCTCTGTTTTGACAAAGATTTATGATATCCCATCATAAATCTACTCCTTACTATCCGCAAGCGAATGACCAAGCCGAGAGTACCAACAAGACCTTAATCTCTGTTTTGACAAAGACAGTTGAAGCTCATCGCACGGATTGGGATCTAAAGCTTACAACAGCTTTATGGGCCTATCGTACTACGTACAAAGTGGCTATTAATTGCACACCATTCAAAATGGTATATGGCCAAGAAGCAGTCATGCCGTGGGAATTTGTTATTCCTAGTCTTCGTGTTGCTACTCAAGAGGGTTGGGATGGTAATCCCTTAGTAGAGCATCTATATATCCTTGAGTGGCTAAACGAAGAAAGACAATTGGCTGTATACAATGCCCTTGTGGAGAAGGATAGAAGGAAAAAATGGTTTGACCTAAAGGACAAGGACATCAAGGTTGGGGATAAAGTCCTCATGTATGGAGTGCGAAACGAAAAGAAGAAGCTCAAATATGCTGGTAAGGGACCGTATAGAGTATGTGAAATTACCCCGCAAGGTACCATTAGAGTGGAGACTCTTGACGGAGTTGAAACCATTGGATTCCTTAATGGGAGTAAATTCAAAAGATACTATGACCCCCTGAGCCAAGAGGAGTTACATGCAATCCATCAAAAGAAGGCAGCTAAAGAACAAGCTGAGCTTAAAAAGATACAAGCGAGAGTCAAAGCCAAAGAACGTCAACAGCGTGCTAGGCGACAACGAGAAGCCAACTTGCGAATTATGCAAGTATTTTTCGAGGAAGCAGAGGAGGATGCACTGGAATCTGACCCACCTCTAAGATACCCAATTGAGTTACAAAGTCCTGACGGGGAGGTGCTATATAATGCATTATTGGATATAGGAGCTCAACACAATTTGCTATCATATGGCATGTGGTGTCAACTTGGAAAACCACCTTTATCTAAGAGCGCTATCCAAGTTTAAGGTATCAACAAGAAGAAAACCCATGTCTCCGGAATTCTGCACACTCCGGTTGCCTATGACAAGGGGACCGTAATTCAAAGCTTTTTGGTTATGCCTGCTGGTGCCATGGAAGGCACTGTAAACTTAGGGTGCAAATGGATGTTGGCCACCAAGTGCAATATCGATTGGGCAACCAGATGAGTCACAACACAAGAACCAACACTCAGTATGACCGCTCAAAATCCCGCTCCTAAGCCATCGACTCTGGACAAAATGCTGGATAACAAAAAATCACAAAGTCCAGTGGCAAAACCATCTTTGATTGTTTGCCACCCCTCTAACGCTTCAATGCCAAGAGTGGAAACATGCAGGGTGGTCTCTAAAGCTCTACTTACTATGCCAAAGAGTACATACAAATGGGTCCCAAAAGCTTCGTTAACAGCTACTTCCCCTGCTCAATCTCGTTCAGACAAGAAGCCTCGTAGGAAGAAAACAGCTACCCACCCGAGAAAGGGAAATGTAACATCATGATGGATCCCTAAAAAATTATTAGTAGCCCAAGGGTACTATAAGGAGAATGACCAGATTTGGGTCCCTAAACATAAGATGAATCCCTCTACATCACTTGTAAAACCTTGCAAACCCAATGTTGCACCCCAACGATAATTCAAGACCGTGGGTAAGGGAAAGGTAACAGAGTGCTCCGCACCACTTCTTCCAAAGTTAGTTTGGATTCCCAAACGATATCGATCATTACCACCTAGCTCAGGAAGGGGGGAGCCACATGAAGCTTCTAGCTCCTCATGCCAGGCACACGCTGATATAGAAGTTTCTACATGCTCTACACCTACTCTTGTCAACACCCAACAAAAGACCGATGAGTCTACGTCTCCCCTTGTAATAGTATCGTCGGAAACCATTTCCTCCATTCATCAATGGGAGCGTACACTAACATCTCTGCAATTGGATGTGGCCACAAGGGTCATAAAAAGCTATCTGCCCACATCACAACCTATGACCCACTGGACAAATTGGTTCCAAGAGGCTGCAACATCATTGCAGAAAATGTCATCTACCCAAGGAAAGGGGGAGCATGTACTCACGCTCGACATTCTATTGCTTCCTCCCTAACCTTCTCCCCTGACCATGTAATTGCCAAATTCAAGGGGATGTATATATACAGCTTCATACACAAAAAAGAAAAGAAAAGCAAAAAAAAGTAAAAAGAGCAAGAGCACGTTAAGAACAGAAATATCCGTATACAATCAGGAACTAGATTGACCTGTCATAAACCTACTGATGCTATATCTGTGTTTGCAGATATGGCAAATGCAAGAGCATCGCACACTTCATCCACCTTTGGTGAGAGGTATCATCTGTACCTTTCTCAGATATTCCACATGTGCTATCCTGTAATTAAAACTGAATGGGATCATATAGATGTACTAGCCAGAGAGGAAAATGTTGAGGAATTAGATGGCTAATTCACCTATTGACCATGACTGACCCCTACTCCGTAGAGAACATATCCCCATTAGCCCAATGCTTTCCTTTTCCACAAGATGACTATCCTTGCATGGTTACATTCTTGATGAGTTTATGTGGATGGGAAAATGAAAAGGAAATATCTGACAATGATGAATGGACGGATGAAACTCATGGCACTACTGAGGTTGACTTTATTTATTTGGATGATGCGGATAGAGGCTTAGCCTTAGGGTTAGAGCCAGGACTCTACAACATCCTCTTACCGTATCCTCAGTAGTAGTGTGGTTTGACTGGTAGGTAGGTTAGTGTTTTCTAGTTTTTTCTAGTTTGGATTCCTTAAACGAGTCTTTAATTTTTCACACTGATGTGCCTCTCGAGGTATAGTGCGTGTTAGTTGGTTGTACAGGTGGAAAAGTTTGAGGTGGGTTCGCTTTCAAGTCTTGAGATAGCCGCAACGCTCATACATAAATATCTCATCAAATTGCAGGCATTTTTCTCATCGAATCAAGGAGATCTCCAAAATACAGGTGTAATTCTTCCATACCCACTCTCTTTCGTTTTTACTGTTCAATTAATTGCATGAACTATAATGCATGACCACATGGAAATTGTCAATGTACTACTTAGTTTTTGAAGTTGCCTGATGTGCTAGTGTGAATCATTAATGAGTTTAACCTTATTGGATATATTCTTGAGAATGCATGCAGTCTTTAGTTAACCTTGGAATACAATTGTCTTAGGTCTAGGGTCAAACCATCTTAATGTTTGACACCTGGCCATGTGTGTGTTGACCTCTAGGACATAGCTTTTACCCCTTTGTCGAAAGGATGCAAGATAAATTATAGTTCAGGAGCGAAGATCAAAAGAAATAAATTTAAAAAAAAATCCTACAATAAATGGCAATACAAGTCTATGATGTGCTTTAATGTTGGCCTATCGCCTTATTGATACTTGGTAGGCGAGGAGTATTCTACTCCATACCAATGCCTTGGTTGGTAGGGGGTAGCCTTGCCTAAGGTGAACTAATAGATTCCTGGATAATGCCTTGTGTTAAACATGGTACCAGGATCGATGTTAGTTTTGCCTTAGGAAGGTCGCCATTGTGTGTAAAAATTGTCACGTGCATAAAAAAAATAAGGCAAAAGGCTCTTGTAAATCTAATGTTTCTTGTGTCCCTAGACTCGTGGTATTAACTTGTTCTTAGAGTAGACACAGTGTGGTCATCTTAGAGTAGACACAGTGTGGTCATCTGTTTATTTATTAAGCTTGGTTATTTTCCTTGACTTAGGCCAGTTATAAACCTTGATTAACCTTTGACACCTTGCTAACTCTTGATTTACTTTCAATAATTATTAAACTCCTGTTAATTTGCTACACTAGCTCATTCATGTGACCCCTTAAACTAAGTTCTCATAGCAATATCCATTGTGGTCTAACATGCTTGAATTTATACACTTTATATCTTTTGAATTCCAGCATACTTTCACCCTACTTCCCTGTTTTGCAGACGGTCTACCACAACAACCCTATCGAGCTTACCATACCATAGCTTCCGAGGACGGAATCTACATCAGGAAGGGGGGCATGTTAACCTATGTGACAGACATTGAGACGTACTATGTTTTACGTCATTAATTTAAATATTCTCAGTCATGGGTCGGGCTTGTCGGCACCATATGTTAAGGATGAAGGGATTGGGTGATCGCTGATGAGAGGCGCACCTTGAATATCAGTAGGATAAGGGTTAGGGTCGGCCGGCCATGTATGGGTGCCCAAGTGTGAACAGCCCAAGTGTGAACGGCCGTCACCTATAAGAGTCAAATGTAATCCTAAAATCCTCATTCTCATGTGTTGTGAATTCAAGAGTGCTCTTGCCTTATCTCCTTGGTTTCCTTCTCCTGTGTGTGTGTGAGAGAGAGAGAGAGTGAGAGAGAGCGATCGAGCACTGTGTAGCGGCACGGCGGCGAAGAGGCGGTAGAGCGACGACGGCAGCTCCTTCTTCACTGCTATGCAGGAATCCTTCAAGGCGGCGGTTGAGCGGTGAGTGACACACCTTTTGCATTCTGTTTGAGCTTGCTTTCTTGGTTGTATGCTTGCAGCCATTCGTGGCTCGCATACGGTGTTCGGCAAGTCCCCAGCTACGACCTGTGCGGCAAAAGCACACATTGGGCGGTTGGCTAACCCATGGGACTGGATGGGGTTAGGCTCGACTGATGGATCCGTAAATCGAGACTCAATTTTTGTCACTTGTAGATGCAAACTAGTGGGGGGTCACACACTCAAAATATAACTCTGTTATGAAAAATTCACTTGGGATCTTATGGATCATGTAGAGAAACATAAGGTTATCAACATCAAGTGGGTTTACAAGGCCAAGTATAAATTTCATGGTTCAATGCAAAAGTATTTAAGGCACGTCTCATGATAAAGGGTTTTGCACAAGTTGAGGGATTTAATTCTCAGAAGGAATTTACCCTTGTAGCTAGATTGACCAACATTTATACGATACTAGCTTTAGCTGCTCATGAGAAGTGGCTAGTTATAGTACGATAGATGAGGTAATCCATGTAGTCCAGTTGTAGAATCTCTGGCAAAGATATGTCGGCGCCTACCAAACCCGCCCAGTGATATAAATGTCAAACGCTCATGTAGGCACCTTGTGAGTGTTAACTCATGTTGAGCTTGACATCTCAACACTCCCCCTCAAGCTCAACTCCAGCTCATGAACTCCAAGCATATCTCGAAACCTACAGTGCTTCTCAGCTCCCCAGGCTTTCGTGAAGATGTCAGCGACCTAATCCTATGTGCTGACATAGGCCAAGTCGATGTACCTCAATGTGTTTCGTCTACGTATGAAAAACTGGGTTCCTGGCCAACTATATACTGCTAAGATTTTCACAATATATGACAACCTTTCTCTCCACATACAACCCTAAATCAGCAAGTAGCTTGCGTAGTCAAGCTACCTTAAATGCTGCCACCACAACTCCTCTGTACTCTGCCACCTCAATACTCGACAAGGCAATTGTGGGCTTCTTCTTGTTGCTCCATGTTACAAGAGCACTCCCCAATGAAAACATAAATCCACCAATAGATCTCCTGTCTGAGATGCTACCTACCCAATCTACATCTGTGTACCCATATAGCTCCAATGGTACACCTGCTACATAAAATAATGCATAATCAACAGTGGCCCTCAAATACCGAAGTGTGTGTCGCACACTATCAAGATGTGGTTTGTACGGAACCTGCATAAACTGGCTCTCTAAGCCAACTATGTAACTCAAATCTGGCAACAGTTGATCGTGACATAGATCAAACTCCCCACGATCTTCTTGTACATAGTGGGATCTTCCAACACATAACCTCCATCTGAACTAAGCTTGCTATTTTGATCTAATGGCACCAATATTGGCTTACTATCAACCATCCCATACTTGGACAACATGTCCAATGCATACTATCTTTGGGTGACAACCGAATACCCTCAAGTGTGCAAATAACCTCAATTCCCAAAAAATAGCATAGATCTCCAAAATCCTTCATCTCAAACTTCCTTTTGAGGAGGCTTTTCAAATGCTCAATCTCATCCAAGTTGTCACCCCCAACAATAAGATCATCTACATAAATGGTGATGATCACAATACCCTTATCACTCTTGCACACATACAAAGAGAGATCTACATCAACCATATATGAAAACCAATAGTGACAAGATACTTAGCAATCTTGTCATGCCATGCTCATGGAGCTTGCTTCAGCCCATACAAGGCCTTACGAAGCTTACATACATACTCTAGGTGACCTGTATCCTCAAAACCTGGTGGCTGATCCATATACACCTCTTCTTGTAAGTCACCCATGCAAGAACACATTTTTTACATCCATCTAATGTAAAAACCAGCCTCTAGCTGTAGCCACCATAATCATAACTCTCACAGTTGCCATCTTTGCAAGTGGGAAAAATATCTCCTCATAATCAATCCCATGTTTCTGCGCATATCCTTTGGCTTCCAATCTAGCCTTTTACCTACTTATGCTACCATCACTGTTATGTTTCACCTTATACACCCACTTACAACCAAAAGCTTTCTTGCCTTCAGGCAATGGCACCAAATCCTAAGTCTAATTTTCATACAATTCATCCATCTCCTCATCCATAACTTTCTCCCAACACACATTTTCAATAGCCTCATCAAAACATGTGGGTTCTATAACCTGCACAACTTTAGTCTTATAAGCATAGTGATATGCCACATAACCATCATAAGTCAACATTTACATATGGTTTTTGCTCTTCCAAATCTTCATAACTTTGCATTCATGGCTTCCATAGCCTTCTTCACACCAGGTGTCCTCATTGCTAAAATCCCAAGCTTCTCATCAAGGCTCATCTCTGACCCACTAGAATCTCCATCAACAAGAGAATGCCCTATAGAAATATCAGGCATACCAAGGCGCTCAACCAAGAGCTCCAACCCGTTGGCTAAACAATATTTATCAGTGTACCGAAATCATCATTGTTTCCCAGCAAGAGTGATAGCAAATAGACACTACTCCTTACGTGCATATTGCCTGAAGCTCATTAGTGTCCAACACATTGATGGCCAGCCCCTTTGCACGCTCACACATGTACTCAGCTGAGTGACATGTCAACCAACGTGGTTTGAAGTCTGTGAATAACACTGAGGTTCAATAAATAAGTAGTTGCATGTTTCAACGAACGACTCACACAACTGCCATCGTTCCCGTAGTAGCATGCAGAGAAGCGCATAGTAAAGAGAAGCCACGGATATCCAGACAAGAGACTAATCCATCAGCTCTTCCAAAACCAAACTTGGAAAAACTTCCCTTGCCCAAAAAGCACGAGCGATTCCTCCAGGATAACTTTTCTCTAACGTAGTCAAAAGCCTAAACTAACGGAACTGATCTGACCAAACCCGTAAGTCCCATAGTCAGACCAGGGAAAAGATTGTACTTGGATCATAGAGACCAATGCTTTTTTCCTCATTGAGAGGCACAGCCGTTGATTCTTTTCCATAGAACAATTTTAGTCCACATCTACCCACTCCTCTTTGCGTGTTCACATTATGGATTGCTTGTATATACTCTATTATGGATTGCTTGTATATACTCTATTATGTGTGTTAATCACTTTATCTTTGTTGTAGACCTCTTTTGTTATGTGAAGAAGAAGAAGAATTTTCAGCCTCTCACCTTGTGTGCGCTCTTCTAGGGTTTGTGTGAGTGCGTGTGTGCTTGTTGCAAGAGCTAAATCTCTCTTCTCCCCTGCATCTTTCAAACCAATCCCTATGTGCATAATTTTTGAAGTCTTACGAGTGATAAAAATACCAAAAGGAAAATGATCACAAAGCCGAATAGCTCCACAACATAGGTACACATCTTCAAAGGAATGATACAAGAGGCGCTTCAACTACCACCATCCATTCCCTCACATATTCATCACATCGATCAGATGATGTTGATGGAAGATATGTTAAAGAAGGTTGCCTACAACTCAAATGGTGCTGAATATGAGAATATCAGGGAAGAGGTAGATGAAAGAGCCTATAGGGCCATGTCCATGATCATGCTGGTAAAGCTGGTGGACAAGTATAACATGATACCTCTTCACAGAATCGCAAAGGTGCATGAAGAGAAGGAAGAGGATTGGGCTTGGTGTATACATAAATAAATGGAGCACTACCTCAAGTCCCACTAGTCAAAGATGTGCAACCCTTACCTTCTCATAAAAATACTAGGCCATGCAGGTGACATCCCACTACCCCAAGGAACTCAAGAATAGGAAGTATCAAAAGCCCAAACACAACAAGAGGTCATGGCGGATCTATAACACCTCACAATAGATTTATAGCAAGGAAAAACTATCCTTAAATATACTAAAGAGATCCTAAAGGAAAATCAAAGGAGTCAAGGAGGAGGGTAAGAAGCTGCACAAACCCAAAAAGATGAGAGACAATATGCAATAAGTGGAAGTTGAGACCAAGCGCTTGGAAGAGGAGATGTTAAGGATAACATGCTACCTTGCACACAAGAGAGAAAGAAGAAGAAAAGGATGCATGCAAGAGGCTATATGCAATGAGACCAAGCGCATGGAAGAGGAGATGTTAAGGATAACATGCTACCTTGCACACAAGAGAGAAAGAAGAAGAGAAGGATGCATGCAAGAGGCAAATCCAGAGAATAGCACTTGGCCAACCTTATGAGGGTTAACTCCCCGGAGCCGCTAGGGGCTCACTCCACACTCTCCTTGTGTCACCTAAGAAGAGATCCAATGCTAGGTAGAGAGCAAGAGGGAAGGAGCTATGTAGAGCTCAACCTCTACCTCATGCCACTAGTATGCAAAAAGGACATGGTAGATAGCAAAGAGAAGGCAGAGAAGGAGAGAAAGGAGAGCATCACCATTCCTACTCACATACACCGACAATCAAATATGCAAGCAAGAAAGAACACAAGCAAGCATGAAACCACAAGCTCACAAAATGAGAGAGAGAGAGAGAGAGAGAGAGAGAGAGAGAGAGAAGGCAAAACTCAAGTGAGACAAATGGGATTTTCCCTTTTCATATTCCATAAAATGTCTTATATACATGAGCTCATATTTACAATGTCCGGTCGCCCATTTATAAGTGGGGGCCCAAAACTAGTCTTCCTAGTTTTACTAGCCTCTATGTACATCTATTCCTCATGACCAGCATTACACAAGCCATAAGCTTGGTGGAAGACCTTATAACTAGTCTAAAAATTGGTCTCCATCATGTCTTTGAAAGTTTGAAGGTGCCAAGCGGGCATCCACATGACACGCTCGTAATAGCCAAAGATGTGCTTGAGAGTGGGCCCTTTGTTGATGTTGAAAGTAAGACCTTACGCACCTTCAAATTAATGGTCCCAGTTCGGGAAGGACTCTAGCAGCGTGATGATGAGATTGAAGAAGCAAATGGTGGTAATCACAGTAGTTGGGTCGGGGACCTCGTCAAAGCAGGCGAATGAACTTGTGGAAGCACCGGACCATACTCTCTTCTGTGCATGGATTCTGTGCAGACAAGGGTGCAAACCATGAAAAGTTGAATTTGAGTTTCTAGTTCTTCTACTTCTCTTCATGAAATATGTTCCAGGCCCACCGTCATCGAATTGGGAGGTAGTCTAGGGAGCTGATCCTCTATCCGAGTGGTGTATTACAGTAGGTCTCCCAGATGAAGGGTTTGGCAAGGAATGGTTGGCTCCAGGCTGGCTGCTCGCCCCATGAGATCAAACTTTATGGGGCGAGCAATGGGCAGGTAGCCAGTGTCCCGTGGGTTTGGGGTGGGTGGTTGCATCGCCATTGGTGAGATGCTTCTCCTTGAGGTATGGGTGCATGAAGTAGATGTCGAGGTGGTCGGTGATGCGGGTGAGGGGCTCAGCTTGGAGTTCTCGATCGAGCAGGATGGCTATAGCCTGCTCGAACTCCGTGTGGTCAAGGGGATTGCGCCAATTTAGAGGGTCGACATCCTCACGCTTCGAAGGTGGTGGCATCCCCTTGTTTTAAGGTTCTGTGTGAGGGGCTGTTTGTAAGATTCCTCCTCAGCCTGAATAATGAATAAGCTTTTACCTCAATCCCCTGTAATCATTCTTTATTTCTGAATACAAGAAAATATTATTTTTTCTTATTTTTACCTAGAGAGAAGAAAAATTCTAGAGAGAGGTAATTCAATATTATTTTTTCTTATTTTTACCTAGAGAGAAGAAAAATTCTAGAGAGAGGTAATTCAATATTGAGATATTTTTAGATATAAAAATTCTCCTAATATCTAAATATATTTTCGTGAGATAGAAGTTCAAAATAAATTCTCCAATGTACATTAGGAATCAATTAAAAATGATATAAGGAACCTTAGCCTAAGGGTCTAGATTTTTTGAAATTTTTGGATTATGGTCCAATTAAGGTTCCTATGGGCCAATAGGATTAATCCAAGTGTTGGGATGAGATAGATCCAATGAATAAAAGAAAATACCCAAAAATGAGTAAATGCTCACATAAGATGAAGAGTTGACTGAGTACAAGGTTTATTAGTTAAAAATTAAGAGATATTACTAAAAAAATGAGATATTTTAGAGAAATGATGAATTTTTAACACCTTGGTAAGGAGAGGTGGGACATTTGAGGTAGACGCCTCCTTCACATGTGTGGAAGGGTTTTTAATTCAAAAAAATTGTGATATTTTTATCTTTTCTCTCTCCTAGATCAAACTGGATCAAAAGGAGACCAAACTGGTCCAAATCTTGTCCAAATTCAGTCAAACTGAAGCTGGAAAATTCTAAAACCCAGTTGGACTCAGTTAGTGGCCTCTCGCACTTATAAATAGACCCTCATTCTTTTGTATTCTCATCTGTGAGCTATACCATGCCAGTATTACATTAAAATAATCATATTTTCTATTATCCCTTAAAAATCCTCTACTTTTGGGGAGCTTGGAGCTTCTCTCTCTCTTCAACAACTCTTGGAGCTCTCTTCTCCACTTGCTAAACCAATTGATTGGTTGGGGGCTTCACTTCTAGAAAAAGAAGCAAGCTAATCCTTGAGGTAAGAATGAATTTTATGGCTTTTTGCTAAATTTTCTCAAATGACTTCTCTTCTCAACCCCTCTCAAGCTTGAGAAGTTTCTAATTGGTTGTTTTAAATTCAAATCAAGCTTTCCCTAAGAATTTTAATGTGTAATCAAGAAAAAGTTAATCTTTATGCTTATTTAGAATGCTTTCTTATGTATATCTCTCTCTCCAAAAAGAATAGTCATTCCTATGGTGGCTAATTCTTAAGCAAAAGAATGCTTCTCATTGATAAATTCTTAATTCAAAATCAAACTCTAAGCTTGTTAAGCTAGAGAATAAGAAAATTATATTTTTATACTTTTATGTTAACAAAATAATGGTTAATTATTTTAAATTATTTATAAGTAGTTAAAAACTACTTTAATTGATTCTAAACAAGAAAGAGATAATCCTATCAATTTGTTAAAAGAGGAATAATGGAAATAGCTTAATCTAGTAGAATAATCATAATTAAGTTTATGATTATGATTAAAATTATGACTTAATTTCATCGTTTAGATTTAAGTTTAAGAATAGATCTTCTATCATATTTGCATTACAATGTTTTATTCTTTTAAGAAAAAAAGTAAAAATTATCAATAATAGCAGCAAATCTATGGTAAATTTTTCAGAAAATAATACATATCTTATTTTATGCATAGTGCTAAAAGAGGACTTCCTACCATATTCTAGGATTGGACATCCTATGCAAAAAGAATGATTTTTCATCATATTCATGGGAAATAAATTTTTAGTATTTATGTATAAATATTTAATTAAAAGAAAAGATAAATTTTTGGTAAATTTATTTTTATGCAAAAAGAGGAATTTCCATGATAATTGAGATCCAAGTAATTAAATGGTAAAAGAGGAATTTTTGGTATATTTAAAATAATATATATTTTTATTTAATTTTAAAAAGAAAAATTTTAGATAAATTTATTTTATGTATAAGAATTTTTAAATGATAAAAGAGGGATTCCCATGACATTTGGAATTCAATCATTTAAATGCAAAAAGAGAAATTTTAAGCATATTCAAAAAAAAATAGATATTTATATTTAATTAAAAGGAAGAATTTTTATGGTATTTTAAGTAGAGAAAGGTTTAAATTAAATTTTGGTGACAAAAGAGGAATTTTCACCATAATTCCACCTAGAAAATTAGGGTTAATAATTAAATTAGTAGAAAGAATATTCTTAGATATTTTATGTGGATAAATCACTGAATTGATATTTAATTTTGGTATATTTAAAATAATGTATATTTTTATTTAATTTTAAAAAGAGAAATTTTAGATAAATTTATTTTATGTATAAGAATTTTTAAATGATAAAAGAGGTATTCTCATGACATTTGGAATTCAATCATTTAAATGCAAAAAGAGAAATTTTAAGCATATTCAAAAAATAGATATTTGTATTTAATTAAAAGGAAGAATTTTTATGGTATTTTAAGTAGAGAAAGGTTTAAATTAAATTTTGGTGACAAAAGAGGAATTTTCACCATAATTCCACCTAGAAAATTAGGGTTGATAATTAAATTAGTTGAAAGAATATTCTTAGATATTTTATGTGGATAAATCACCGAATTGATATTTAATCAAAATTAGATTAATGGAAGAAGAGTATTTTTATAAAAATGATGAGAGATCAATGATTCTCATTAAGAAAATCTGGATTAAGGGAAAAGGGTTTTGTGGAACCAATCTCGAACCAGGAGTTCTACTTGTATAAAACCTCTGTTTTCTTTTAAATGATTAATTTACGCCAGAATGCTGAAGGAAGCATTTGGTATGTGTTTAACTAAGGAGAGACTCGTTGCAATAGTTGGCGGGACGTCGCTCACGGCAAAACCTGCCGAGGTCTTGACTAGCCTTGGTATGGTTAAAATGGTGCGCTTTCGGTACGATGGGCAAGGACCGAGGAAGCGGTCCCTGAGTGAAGTGCTAGGACACCTAAGTAGGATCCTATAGGGTTCTGACCAATTGATGCACGGGCTTGCAGTTGCTAGGACACCCATGCGTACGTCGAGGAAGATACAGATGAACCAAAAGAATGACTTTTGTGAATGGAATTTTGATATTAGATCTCATTTGGTTGATCAGCTGGTCTTCAGAGAGTCTGGATGATATATTTTGTAAAACAATGGACTCAATATTTTGGAGGATTATGATCAGTTATACTATGATTTCATTGAAAGATTGTTTTAAAGACAACCGAATCTGTTAAAATGGTATTTTGGAGGATTATGATCAGTAATACTATGATTTCATTGAAAGATTGTTTTAAAGATAACCGAATCTATTAAAATGGCAATTTCATATTAGGTGTGTAAGTGGTATGACTACCTTGAATTTTGCTTGAAACGTCGGCTAGGGGCTTCGGGACTCTTTTCCTCAGTACCCGAGCAAAACAGAACAAAATTTTTATAAAGAAATCCCACTAATATAGTGTTTGGGTGGTTGGCTAACCCATGGGCCAGGGGATTCTTGTGATACAAATACTTACGATTAAGTTACGTTAGTTAGAATAAGTCCTAGGAAAGCCCTTGTTATGTGGGAGGGAATCAGTGGTTGTGCCTCACTACTAAAGGAGGAAAAAAGCAATGATTCTTTGGACCAAGTGTGCAAAAATCAATAAAATGAGATATTTTATCTCTCCTCTCTCCTATTTCAAGTCTAGTTTCAAAAAGTAAGCTGAACTGACCCAAAAAGTAAGCTAAACTGACCCAAAAATGGTCAAAAATTGACCAAACTTATCTGGAAAATTCTAGAATTAATTTGCTTGGTTTGAGGCTCACTTTTTCCTATAAATAAAAGCCTCCCCCTTTGTAAAAGCTTAATAGTGTTTATGCATTGTTACTCTACTCCTCCTCCCCAGAGCCAAATACATTGAATTCACTTGATAATTCAATTATTTTTAACCAAATCCTCTTCAAAATAATTAGTGGCCACTGTTGATCCAAACAAGACTAGAACCCTCAATCCCTCAAGCCAAAGGAAAGCTCACAAAACTCCATGTAAATTAAAAGCTTTACTTTTTAATTTTTAATCTATGGTTTTCTGATTTCTTTACTTTTTTAGTGAATCTTGATGATAATGCCTTGATGAAAAGGCTACCCCCTTCTCTTCCTGAATTCAGCCTATCTTTATCCTAATATGAGTAACAAATAAATTGATTTAAACTTTTTTTATTATTTACTCTCTAGAAAGTGAAAATTGAATAGATTAGAGTACGTTACTTCAAATTGGGATTAATTTTAAATTGCTATTAGAATATAAAAATTGAGAAATGGTTAGCCATACAAAGGAGATTATGGCAAAATTTTATGGAAAATAAAGTTTATCTTTATGTTATTCTAAAAGAGTAATTCCCACCGTTTGTGCATTCTAAAAGAAATATTTTTATTTACTCCATGTACATATTCATCTATGAATATACATGGATATCATTGATATTAATTATTGAAATTAATTTCTATGCAAAGAAAGATGCATATTGGAAATTTTTTTATTATAAAAGTGTTATTTTCATTAGATTTAAATTCTATGCATAGAAAGATGCATATTGGAAATTTTTATTATAAAAATGTTATTTTCATTAGATTTAATTTCTATGCATGGAAAGATGCATAGTAGATTTTTTATTATAAAAGTGTTATTTTCATTAGATTTAATTTCTATGCATAGAAAGATGCATATTGGAAAAAAATTTTATAAAAGTGTTATTTTCATTAGATTTAATTTCTATGCATGGAAAGATGCATAATAGAAAATTTTTTATTATTTTAAAAGTGTTATTTGTTAGAATTAGGGTTGCAAGAAAGCACACAAAGCTTGGAGAAGAACAAGCAAGAATGCACACAACATACAGTGTATTAGATTGTGTCAATGTACAAAGATAAGTTATCCCTAGAATGATGGGTGTATATACAAGCCGGGAAAAAAACCTCCTAAAGAGGGAAAAAGTGCCCTGGCAGTCCTAAGTGTGTTCACACACATCACTCCCTATATATATGGCAACAAATTCCCCCTGGGAGTGATGGTGTGAACGAGAGCTGGCACTCATGTATAGGGAAGTGTCATGCCCGAAGTAGATCAGTCCACAAAGGGGAGCAAGCCCCCAAAGCTCTGTGGAAAGCTTCAAACTTCTCACGAGGAAGTGCCTTTGTGTGAAAAGATCGGCGAGGTTTCCTGTGTTGGCACATATGCTAAGCTGATCTCTCCTGAGAGTTTCTCCCCCTGACATAGTGATAATGCACCTCAATGTGCTTTGTGCGAGCATGAAAAACTGGGTTTCTCGCAACTGTCAATGCGCTCTAACTGTCAGTGTAGATAGAGGTGGCAGACTCCTGTCCAACACCCAAGTCAGCCATAAGCCATCTGAGCCACACACACTCAACCGTAGCTAAGAAAGCTACCCTGTACTCAGCTTCACAACTAGGGCCACAGTAGGTTGCTTCTTGCTCAACCAAGATATGCATGAGCTACTGAGCATGAAACAAAAACCACTTGTGGACACTCTTGTATCATAGCAACCAACCCAATCTGAGTCCGAAAAAGCATGTAAATCTCACGGCAACGATAACGATCCCCCCTTGGGATAAAACAGCCCAAGATGTATGGTGCCACTCAAGTAGCGAAAGATGCATTTACCAATGCTGAGACCCTGGGCTATGCATAAACCTGCTCACCTGTGAGACTGCAAATTGAATGTCCGGCCTCATAATGCATACATAAATGAGGCAACCAACAGCTGTCTGATAGAGTGTGACATCAAAGTGATCTCCAGCATCATGAAGACTCAACTTCAAACCTATCTCCATTGGAGTAGCAATAGGCTTGCAGTCTTCAAGGCCAAATCTCTGCAACAATATCTCAATATACTTTGTCTGACACAAAGCAATACCTCCATCACAGTGCTTAAATTCTATCCCCAAATAATGATGCAAATGCCCCAAATCTGACATCTCAAAAGAGGCATTCAAATCAGCCTTAAAATCAGCAATATTACTCTCATTTGGTCCTGTGAGCAGCATGTCATCGACATAGAGAGCAATGATTAGATGTACATCATCCACACGTTTAACATACAAAGTGCTTTCTGTTGGACTATTCTGAAAACCATGTGCAGTCAAATATGCATGTATCTTTTCATACAAGCTTGTGGAGCTTGCTTTAAACCATACAAAGCCTTTTTTAACTTGCACACTTTTTATTTTCCTACCCTCTTTGAACAAAACCACGAGGTTGTGATACATACACCTCCTCATGCAAATCTCCATTCAAGAACGCAGTCTTTATGTCCAATTGATGTACATTCCAACCATTATGAGCTGCCAATGCACAAATGCTACGAATGGTAGTCATACGACAAGTGGGAGCAAAGGTCTCATCAAAATCAATGCCCTTTTCTTGAGCATAACCCTTTGCAACAAGTCTAGCCTTATAGCGATCAACATTGCCATCTGGCTTTTGTTTCAACTTAAAAACCCACTTACATCCAATGACCTTTTTACCAATAGGCAAATCACACAAAGACCATGTACCATTCTTCATTATAGCATCATATTCACTTTGCATTGCAGCCAACCAATTTTCTGATTTTTGTGCCTCATCAAATGAAAGAGGTTCTTCCTCTTCACACATACTAGACATAGCCAAAGCATAACAATCTGATGCATAAGAGGCATGCTAAAAACCTGAACGAGTACGACTAGAAATAGGTGCATCAATTTTACTATCACGCAAGGTTTGCACCAGCCATTTAGGCATACCTCTAGCCTGCTCATTTTCAGCCCTATCCTCATAAATTTCATCCTGTAAATCTGCATCAGAAATAAGCTGATCTATGATGTCGTTTGAAATCTTCATAAGCTAAATATTTGCCTCATTAGGACTTACATTTGAATTCCCACCTGTAAACAGAGGCAACAACGTATCAAATACATCCCGTGAGCTCACACCTGTCTCTTTAGTACATGATAACAAAGGCTGCACATTAGGACCAGCCATTTAGGCATACCTCTAGCCTGCTCATTTTCAGCCCTATCCTCATAAATTTCATCCTGTAAATCTGCATCAGAAATAGACTGATCTATGATGTCGTTTAAAATCTTCATAAGCTGAATATTTGCCTCATTAGGACTTACATTTGAATTCCCACCTATAAACAGAGGCAACAATGTATCAAATACATCCCGTGAGCTCACACCTGTCTCTTTAGTACATGATAACAAAGGCTGCACAGCATCTTCCACAAAAACAACATCTCGACTAATCAAGATACGCTTTGACTGTGGATGATACAATCTTTAACCCTTGCTCTCTGCACTGTAACCAACAAAAATGCATTTGACAGCCTTATCATCCAATTTTCTACGTTGTTGCACAGGCACTAAAGCATAGGCCAAGCAACCAAAGACATGCAAGTGACCAATAGAAGGCTTCCTGCCATGACAAGCTTCATCTGGAGTAACAGACTACAAGGCCTTAGTGGGACACTTGTTGAGTACATATGCAGCACACATGACAGCCTCAAGCGAAAACGCATGTGGCAAAGCTTGGCTCTTGACCATAAATCGTGCCATCTCCATAAGTGACATGTTTTTCCTCTCAGCAACACCATTTTGCTAAGGGGTATACGGCACTGTACATTGGTGTTTTATCCCACGACTAGCCAGAAATGCATCAAACTCTTTAGACATGTACTCCCCCCCTCAATCAGAACGGAGGGTGCCCAAAGTACAATTGGATACATTTTCAACCATAAGCAAAAACTGTTTGAAGCACAAAAATTGTTTGAAGCACAAAAACACTTCGGACTTTACCTTCAGTGGATATACCCATGCATGCCTTGAGTAGTCATCAATGAAAGTCACGAAGTACAAGTGTTTACCAAATGACAGAGTTTGCATAGGCCCACATACATCACTATGTACAAGTTGTAATTTGCGAGTGGCCCGCACAGAACCATCCTTTGAAAACGCAGAACGCTGCATTTTGCCCAAAATACAGCCTTCACAAACATGTTTTAATGGTGCCTTAAGAGGGGGCAATGAAGCAACCATATCAAATTTCTGCAAACGTAGAAAACTAGCAAAGTTCAGATGACCAAAACGAGCATGCCATAGTTTTGCATCTGAAACTACCTTTTCATCAGAAACTGCATTTGCTGAATCTTCCACACACTTGTCATAAGAATTGAGCCTATACAGCCCACGAAACAAGGTACCAGATGCAATAATCGTATCACCAGAAGTCAAATCATGAATAGTACATCTGTCATCCACAAATTTGACTGCAAGTCCAAGTCTAGCAAGCGCAGAGACAGACAATAGATTCTTCTTTATCCCTGGCACATACAAAGCATCTGAAAGTGTGAAAGCGCTGCCATTTGCAACAGTAAGCATAATTTTACCAACGCCCTTCACTAGGTAAGAAGCATTATTAGCACATGTGATAGTATTCCCATTAGAGAAAGCCTCAAGACAAGTGAACATATCACGATGCGAGGTAATGTGCTTTGTAGCACCACTGTCAAAATACCATACATCAGAGTCAACAAAAACTGCCAAACATGCATCATGTACAGATGGGTCATACTGGTGATACACGCTAAATGCCCATTCTGTATCCTGCACAACATTTGCAGAATCTGCATTTGTAGAAGGATCCGCTATTGTGGCTGCATTTGACTCTTTCTTCTTTGCCTCTTTAGCCTTTAGCTTAGGCCAATTCTTAATGACATGATCAGTTGCCTTATAATAGTTGCACGTGATCTTTTTCTTGCCTTTATCAAGAGCCTTCTCAGACCTATTGTTGCTACCTGTGGAAGGAGAAGAAGTTGCAGACCTACTAATAGGAGAAGAAATAGTCGAAGGGGGGACTGCCTTACCACTTCTTCTCTGCTGGGCAATAACAAATGCCTGATCAACTGCACGCTGCCTAGCCCTATTTTGCCTGGACTGCGCTTCTTGCAAGAGCTTGTTGACTAAATTATCATACTTGACAACATCAGGTCTGTCCTCGCAGTAACAAGTCTCCACATGGAAGCAAAAGTCTGATATGACTCAGGTAAAGCATCAAGAACAGTCTGCACAAGAGAATGATCAGGAATAATCTCACCTGCAGAAATTAACTATTCCTTGAGATCTTTAATCTCAGCAAGAAAAACATTCATTTCATCATCTTCCTGCATAATCTTTGATTCTATCTCTTTACGCAGGTAAGAGATTTTTGCCTCGTTTACGACCTGCATACAAACCAGCTAGAATATCCCAAGCCTGTTTTGTTGTTTTAGCTGAACGAATATGTGGAGTGATGTTACGTTTGATAGAAAGTGCAATCAAGGCATGAGCCTGCGCATCTTTACCATCCCAATGAGCTTGTTCAGCAGTGGGTAAAACAACAGCAATAGTAGAGCTGCTAGAACCTGCAACATCCTCAACAGATCCTACATCCACAGAACTTGGACATACATCCATACCCTGCACAATGTTCCACACTCCTTTTCCAACCAAAACATGCTGCATCATGTATGCCCAAAGTGGGTAGTTGCTGTCTCCATCCAATTTGTCATCATCAGAGCAGACAACATGCGAAATACATCATTGCTGTTATCAGCCATGGCCACTGACTGAAATTGGTGCAAAAGCTACCTGTAATGAAGCAAAGACTGAACAGAAAACAACTCGTGCTATGTAGCACGGTCCAAAATAGAATACGTATGCTTGTTTTGCAGAAAACTGCACTGTCAAAACTTTTGCACACACAAAATGAGGAAAACACTAGTACAGAACTTGTAATGCAAAAACGGAGCCCGAAACGATCTCAGATGTAATTTCTGAGAACGCAAAGCCCTATGAGCATATCTGTAAAGTATAGGGACC
The DNA here is from genome assembly GCF_041138505.1 of Cibotium barometz. Lineage (NCBI taxonomy): Eukaryota > Viridiplantae > Streptophyta > Polypodiopsida > Cyatheales > Cibotiaceae > Cibotium > Cibotium barometz. The sequence continues at coordinate 8,742,069 of NC_141079.1, forward strand.
TGCAAGAGCTCGTGAAAGCTCACCTCAATCGGAGAATGTGAGTCGGAGGGTACCAGCGATGTAGCCCTAGGAGCCGATGCCTACTCTGATACCAATTGTTGGAATTAGGGTTGCAGGAAAGCACACAAAGCTTGGAGAAGAACAAGCAAGAATGCACACAACACACATTGTATAAGATTGTGTCAATGTACAAAGATAAGTTAGCCCTAGAATGATGGGTGTATATACAAGCTGGGGGGAAAAAACCTCCTAAGGGAAAAAGTACCCCGGCGGTCCTAAGTGTGTTCACACACATCACTGCCTATATATATGGCAATATTATTTTCATTAGATTTAATTTCTATGCATGGAAAGATGCATAATAGAAATTCTTTTATTATAAAAGTACTATTTTCATTAGATTTAATTTCTATGCATAGAAAGATGCATATTGGAAATTTTTATTATAAAAGTATTATTTTCATTAGATTTAATTTCTATGGATGGAAAGATGCATAATAGAAAATTTTTTAATTATAAAAGTGTTATTTTCATTAGATTTAATTTCTATGCATGGAAAGATACATAATAGAAATTCTTTTTATTTTAAAAGTATTATTCCTATTAAATTTATTTTATGCATAAATAGATGCATAAAAGGATTTTCTTTTATATAAAAGTTTTATTTCCATTGAAGATGGATTTTATGCATAAAGAAATTTTTATATCAAAATTAGATTCTCTTTAATTCTACGTTTAATTCCCATGAATATTTGATAAATGAATAAGAAAATGCTCTGAGAGGGAAATTTCTATCGTTTCATATTCACTCGGATTGTAAAGAGAAAATTCAAAAAATCTATCATAGTCAAAATTTCAGATAAATGATTAATCCCTCATCGAAATTCTTGATTAATTTAGAAATCAGTTAAGTGAATATTCAATAAATGAAGTTCTGTAAAATAATAATTGAAATATCACCCCCTTTTTTAGAAAGATAGTTCAGGATAAACCTTATCAGACTCAAACCCAGAATTAGACTATGACCAAGACCAAACTTCTTCGTCAGTTGGAGGAAAGAAGATGTGACGAGTTCAGAGAAAAATACACTCCAATCTCTTGCCAAACCTAAAACTAAGTTTGAGACCCTTTGAATTGATCTGTGGATCAAGTTACAGAATTCGAGGAATTCTATTATGGAATTCAAAATTATGATCAGAAGTTTTGGGAATACTGATTTAATATATACTCATTGTATTCAAAAGAAAATCAAACTGAAAACTTGCATAGAAACCCTATTTTCTTAAAGGACTGTCTTACACTAGAATGCTGGAGGGATCATTTGGTATATGTGTTTTTCTAAGGGAAGTTCGGTTGCAATAGCTGGTGGGGGAGTGTTCAAAGGACAGCTCACGCGGCAAAGCCTGCCTAGGTCTTGACCAGCCTCGGTACAGTTAAAATGGTGCGCTTCTGGTACGATGGACGAGGGCCCGACGAAGCGGTCTCTGAGTGAAGTGCCAGGACACCTAAGGAGGATCTTAGAGGGTTCTGACCAGGCGATGCACGGGCTCGTGGTGCTAAGGACACCCATGCGTATGTCGAAGATATTGTATAATGGACCAATGATTATTGTAAACTGTTACTGGATCTTGTTGCACTGATCAGCTAGTCCCAATGGAGAGTCCACAGTGATACTGTTTTTTTGAGAAACAAGGATTGGATGGAAATTTTGAGTTGTCATCTGTAATCAATAACTTTTTGTCAATGGATTGTTTTATAAGTTAAAGTTTAAAGAGGAGTGTGTGCGTATTTGTATTTGAAAGCAAAAGTTAAGAAAGGCATTCAATTATGGGTGGGTGAGTAATTGTCTCGTTCTACCAATTCCAGTGGTTGGGCTGGTTGGCTAACCCATGGGCCGGATGGGCAGTGGCTAACCCATGGGCCGCTGGTTGGGCAGTGGCTAACCCATAGGCTGGAATCAGCAGAGTTTTAATAATGAAATTGAATAATAGGAATATGCTTAGGACTTGAATAGTTAAATAATAACCTGAAGACTTCTCAAATGAATAGATCAACGGCTGTACCTGATTTCAGTTAGGAAAAAAGCGTTGATTTCTTCAAGTTAAGTCTGAATTAGTTTTTTCTTTTATCTGGTTTAATTAGGTGAAGGTTAGTTTAGTCTTTTGACCCCATTAGATAATTCGTTAAGAAATCAAAAAGGTGGAATCGTCCCCGCTTTTTGGGCAAGGGAAATGTTCCCGGTTTCGGTTTCGGAATGACCATCAGATTATTCTCGTGTTCAAACATTCGAGGGCAAGGCCCCGAGTGGGAAACCCTGCCCCGCGCATGAAGAAGCTACTTCCGCTGCTAGCAACTGGGAATCCGGTGCGCGGAGGGGGTAGTGGGATCTCACAGCTGGTGTCATAGCAATGTTGTAAACTTATGAAACAACAGCAGAAATTGCCTAAAATTCTTAAGTAAATCTGTGAAAAAATATTTTCACTTGCTAAGAATATGTTTGAAATGAATTCATAAACTGAAAACTCATAAATTGAATTGGATTTTTAGATGGATACCCCAAATCTATCTAGCATTCATGGACTTTCCTAGAGTTAGGATATGATCGCCTTTTCCTTCGAACATCTCATCAACTCTGCTACAACCCGAGAGAGCAGAGTGAGGCTCGCTTGTCACTTTGAGAATCTATACTTCCCTGATCAAGTAGAGCGACGTCAGCACATGTGGTTCTCTGAAAGGCAATGTATTAACGTCAATACCAATCAGCTTCAAAGACTCAGGCAGAATATCTCTCTAGCCATGATCTTGATAAGGCTAGGAGTTGTTCATTATGTCCAACTCTTTAATCATTTGCCCCGGAATTTTAGAAATTCTTGCCGAATTTTTAGACTTCTGAGTTACTTTATTCCTAGAAGTAGAATTACAGCACCCTTATTAGTGATGGATCGTGTATATCATAGCATGTCTCCATCGCAGTATCACCTTTTTATGCGTACGCGATTGAGGCAGTGACTTTTGGAGCCGAGATGCTCTATGTATATATCAAAAACTTTTGATAATAAATGACGTTTTGCAAAAGATTCCAAATTGTTTTCGTGATTGTGAATATTGGTTAATAAAATTATCAGAGTGAATCTTGTTTTCAAGAATTATGATGGAATATTTAATTGTCTAAGAGATAAATCTCAAAAAAATTAAATAGACATAAATCTGATGATAAAGTTAAGTTGACAAAAATCTTGTTTTGTTAGAATCATGAGGCGTGCGGCCCGTGCTAAGGCAGCCAGATCCTCTTACCGATGATGAAGAGTAAGATCCGGACGTTCGTAAAGCCTTGCACTAATCCCAACCTGGTCCATTCAAAGGAGAAGGGGAACAGTTAGGAGAAACAATGGAAAAATGGATTGAGACAATGGAAGAGTACTTTGATGTAACGAGATATAATGAGAGGAGCAAGATGGCTCTCACTAGATTTAAAATTATGGAAATAGCCAGGGTCGCATGGAGGAACCATTGCGAGACAAACCGTCTCGACCAAAATACCCAGACCTGGTCAGATCTTAAAGCTTACCTCAGAAAGAGATTCTGTCCTCCGGGCTTCCTGGAAACCAAAATGAATGAGTTCTTGGAATTGAAGCAAGATAGCCGATGTAGAGTACCATCAGGCATTTGCCCTTCTCCTCAAATATTCTCCACTTTTGGATGAAGAGCATTTGATGGCCAGATTCATTCAAGGGATGAACGAGCCATTGGACACTTTAGTGAAAAATGCCAAACCAGTCTCAATGGGCGGAAGCTGTCAGAAGAATGGCAAAGGACTTTGCCAAGGCATTTGTATGCAAGGTCCCGCCAAAGCCTGCACCCTCAAACTTTAAAAGGTTCTAAACCCCGGGAAGTGCTTCAAACTTTCCTCCCCCAAAGAGGCAGCAAGGCCCCATTTAGAATCAAGATGCTGGTAGATTCAGAAGTGAAGGAAGACCCTTCCCTCATAACACTTTCTCAAGAGCCCCACCTTTTTCAAGGACTGAGAGGGATGAGCTTAGAAGTGAGAACGGATGTTTTGGATGTCAGGGTTTCGGTCACCAGCTTAAAGACTGCCCAACTCCTACCATGTCAAGAGAACAGGGAAGTCAAGGACCTAGAATGCAGAGACTAGCCCCTTCCTATCAATCAGGGTCCGTCTCGTCAAAATTAGGGCAATCCCAAGAGGAATCCAGCTCAGCCATCTACCTCTGTTCATAGTAATCTCAGAAATCTCTCCCAAAACTGGGGTAAACAAAGAGAAACGGTTTCGCCCCAATCTATAGCAGCCAGAGTAGTTACAATAGCAAAAGTAGTAGAAGAGGAAAGAGGCCAGATTTATGCCACAATTGAGAACCAAGGGCCAAATCGTCAATTCTCTGTCATCCATACTCTAGCTAAGTATAAGGGTGTCATTCAAACTTTTGATTGATTCAGGCAGTACTCGTTCATTTATTTCCCCCGGGGATGCTTGCGTAAGCTAGTCTTAGAACAAAAATCAGAAAAACCTTAGCAAGTTGAATTGGCCAAGTGGGAAGATCCTTTTCACTCACCATGAGACAGATCGTATTCAGTTTAATCTAGATGGGAATATAATTGACTGTCAGTTTCAGAGTCCTATCTTTGGGAGTTTTCAACGGGATCCTTGGAATGGATTGGCTCCACAAAAATCAAGCCGACATTCACTGTCATAATGGAACCATCTCCTTCCATGACCTTCACGAAAACAAAGTTCCAGGAACCGGAATTTCAGGATCCCTAGGTCTGCAATTAGTAAAAGATTCTAAGTTACTGAAAGGACTTCGAAAGAAATAGCTCATTTACGTTGTCAAAATGAATCCGGTAAAGACACCAAGTTAAAGGCTAAAGAACCAGAATGGTTAAGTGAGTATGATGATTTATTCCGAGCAGAGCTAACAGAGATGCCTCCAATTTGGGAAGTAGATCATGTGATAGAATTGACCCCCAGAGCTCAGCCAATAGCCCAACGCACATACAGAATGCCAGTCCCTAAAGCCATTGAACTCAAGGAACAACTTAGGCAGCTGTTAGAACAAGGGTTTATAAGACCCAGTGTTTCACCTTGAGGAGCGCCAGTTCTCTTTCAGAAAAAGAAAGATGGAATGCTAAGACTCTGTGTGAATTACAGAGGTCTCAATTAGCTGATGACAGTTAAGAATAAGTATCCTATCCCCAGAATTGATGAGCTTCTGAACACAGGCTAAGTGGAGCTCAGATCGTCACAAAGATAGATGTCAAATCAGGGTATTACGAGATCAAGATTAATGAGAGCAAGATATCCCGAAGATAGCTATCAATACTCGATATGGGCACTATGAATTTACAGTCATGCCATTTGGATCGACAAATGCCCCAGCTACATTCAATCGCCTAATGCAGGACATTCTCAGAGAATACTTGGATGATTTTGTTCTTGTTTTCTTTGATGATATTCTGATTTACTCAAAGAATGCAGCTGACCATGAAGCTCACGTCCGAAAAGTTATTGAGATTCTAAGGAAGCACCAACTCTTTGCAAAAAAGAGCAAATGCACTTTCTCTGTCGACCATGTTGAACAGAGAATTTCTCCTAGACTAAAAAAGGATGTGCTTAATCATGTACGTCAATGCCTGATTTGTTAGAAAGTCAAAGCAGAGAGAGTAAAAATGCCTGGGAAGTTACACCCATTAGACATTCCCCAGATGAAGTGGGAATGTATTATTATGGATTTTATTACTGCACTACCTTCAATGTAATCAGGTTACAACTCCATCTTTGTGGTAGTAGTTGATAGACTAACCAAAGTTGCTCATCTCATTCCAGTAAAAGAAACCTATACTGCAGTGGATGTGGCCAGAGTGTTCCTCAAGGAAATCTTCAGATTGCGTGGCCTACCTAGGAGAATAGTAAGTGATCGAGATCCCAAGTTCACGTCAAGATTCTGGACTGCATTTTTCGAAGCAGTAGGAATCTTGGATCTCAGCACAGCTTACCACCCCAAGACCGATGGTCAAACTGAAAGGGTGAACCAAGTAATCAAAGATATACTTTGGTCATGCTGTGGTGGCAGCGAACCCAAGAAGTGGCTAAGCTATCTGCACCTAGTCGAGTTCACCTACAATGCCTCTTATCACCGAAGCATCGGGATGAGCCCTTTCAAAGCTCTGTATGGACGAGACTGCCTAACACCATTAACTTGGTCCGACCCATTGATTAGGGCCCCGATATGTCCAAACAGATGCTTGACGACATGGAGCAGTAGATGCAATCAATCCGTAAAGATTTAAGAGCTTCCCAAGATAGACAGAAGCAGTATGCAAATAAGAAGAGGTCAGACAGAAAATTTGAAGAAGCAGATATGGTCTTCATTCGAGTACGCCCCAAAAGAAGCTCTCTATCTCTTGGAAAGTACATGAAGTTATCCCCCAGATTGTAAGATTCCTCCTCAGCCGCTTGAATATCAAATAAGCCTTTACTTCAATCCCTTGTAATCATTCTATGTTTCTGAATACAAGAAAAATTTATTTTTCCTTGTTTTGCCTAGTGAGATAAAAAAATTCTAGAGAGTGGTAAATCAAAATTGGGATATTTTTGGATAAATAAATTCTTCAAATATCAAAAAAAATGTTTCCCTAAAACAGAAAATCAAAATAGTTTTTCATGTAATTGGAATTAAAATTGATTCAGAAGACCTTAGCCTAAGGGTCTAGATTTTCAAAAAAAATTTGATTATGGTCCAATTAAGGTTCCTATGGACCAATAAGATTAATCCAAGTGTTGGGACAAGATAAATCCAAAGAATAAAAGAAAATACGCAAAAATGAGTAAATGCCCACATAAGATGAAGAGTTGACCAAGTACTAGGTTTATTAGTTAAAAATTATGAAGTATTAATAAAAAAATGAGATATTTTGGAGTAATCATTCATTTTTGACACGTGTAAGGAAAAAGGAGACCTTCAAGGAGGCACCTATTTCATATGCTTGGATGAGTTTAAAACTCAAAAATAATAGGATACTTTTATCTCTCCTCTCTCCTAGATCAAACCAAATAAAAAAGGGAGCCAAATTGGTCCAAATCTTGTCCAAATTCAGCCAAACTGAAGCTGAAAAATTCTAGAACTCAGTTGGACTCAGTTATGGTCTCTCTCTCCTATAAATAGACCCTTTGTATTATTATCTCTAAATTAAACTATGCTGGTATTACTCTAAACTAAGCTTAAATTCTATTATCCTCTAAAAACCTCTACAAAATTGAAGAGATTGGAGTTTCTCTCTCTCTTCAATCTTCCTTGGTGACTCCTACAACATACCAAACCAATTGATTGGTTGGGGGCCTCTACTGTGATCAAAGAATCAATTAAATTAGAAGGTAAAGTGTGGATTATTATCTTTTTCTTATTAAAACTCCAAATGCTTCTCTTCTCAACCCCTCTCAAGCTTGAGAAACTTTAATTTAAATGGCTTTTGATTACTATTGAAGTTCTTTTATGAATTGTAATAAAGAAACACATAAATTTCCATTTATGCTTAAATTTTAATAGTTTTTAAGCATTTCTATTTCTCCCCCCAAAGAAAGGTCATTCCTATGACCTATTCTCAATCCAAATGAAGCTTCTCATGAAGCAAAGAAATGTCATTCCTATGACCTATTCTCAATCCAAATAAAGCTTCTCATGAAGCATTTCTCTAATCCAAAAGTAATTTCTATGCTTGTCTAATTGGAGGCCAAAATAATGGCTTTTTAATGCTTTTATGATATTTATTTCATAGAGAAATTATGAATCAATCCATAATTGAATAATGATCCAATTAGTGGTCATTCGAATCATATCAATAATATTAAACTTCTTTCTTTCAATTAAATTGAGAATTATCAATAATAGTAGCGGAGCTATGGCAAAATTTCTATAAAATAAACACATAAAATATTTTCATTCATAATATAAAAAGAGGACTTCCTACCATATTCTAGAAATTATCATCCTAGATTAATTGAATGATTCTCATTTTGTAATGATGGAGAAATTGATTTTTATGTTTATGCATAATTATTAAATTAGAAAAAAGAGGAATTTCTAGTAATTTATTTTTATGTTAAAAGAGTAATCCCCATGACATTGGAAATTCATGTATTCCAATGATTTAGAGAAAAAAATTGGAATGCTAAAATAATATATATTTTATGAAAGATTTTAGTTAAATTTATCTTTTTATATAGATAAATTTTTATGATGAAAGAGGAATTCCCACCATATTGAAATTCAAATATTTAAATAAGGAAAGTATAATTCCTAGTGCAAAAGGAATTAATGAAGACTTTTATTTAATTTTTAAGAGAAAATATAGTTAAATTTATCTTTTTGTATAGATAAATTTTTTTGATGAAAGAGGAATTCCCACCATATTGGAATCCAATTAATTAAATGAAGAAAGTGTAATTCCTAGTGCAAAGGACTTAATGGAGATTTTTATTTAAATTTTAAGAGAAAAAATTAGTTAAATTTATCTTTTTGCATAGATAAGTTTAAATGATAAAAGAGGAATTTCCACTATATTGGAATTCAAATGTTTAGATGAGAAAAGTGGAATTTTTAGCTTAAAGGAATTAATGAATATTTTTATGTAATTTTAAGAAGAATTTGAATAGATTTAATTTATGGAAAAGAGGAATTCCCATGATAATTGGATTGCCCTCATTGAAATGAGAAAAAGAAGGGTTTCAAGTTTATTCAAAAAAATAGGTATTGATATTTTAGTTAAAAGATGAATTTTCATGATATTTGAGAAAAGATGGATTTGAATTAAATTCTAATGTCAAAAGATGAATTTCCATCATAATTCTACCTAATGAATTAAGGTTGAGAATTTATGTGGGAAAAAGAATATCTTGGATATTTGAATTGGTGAAATCACTAAATGGATATTTACCCAAAAACTAGATGTTTAGTTGAAAGACCCAAAAACTAGATGTTTAGTTGAAAGGAATCCTGGTAGAACTAAACTGAATGAATTTAGTTAGAATATGTGAGGTCGGATAGTAAACCTAATTGTCCTTCTCTCGAACTGAATCAGACAAAAACTTCGTGACCAATTCTAGTTACTAAATCCAAAGAATAGACTACCGGAACTAATCTAGTTTTTCCCTGACCAATCTCACCAAGAATCTAGTTAGATAAATGGATAAAATGATGGGTAGATTACCCTCATGAAAGATCAAGGATCCTCATTATGAAACTGGAAATTATTGGAAAAAGGGTCTTTGGAACCGATCTCAAACTGGAATCTAACTTGCATTAGAAACTTTGTTTTTCATTCAAAGGATTGTTTTACGCCATAATGCTGGGAAAGCATTTGGCTTATGTTTTTCTAAAAGAAGGTTCGTTGGAACAGCTGGCGGGGAGTCGTCAAGGGATGTAATCGTCAAGGGATGTCGCTCGACAAAGCCTGCCGAGGTCTTGACCAGCCTTGGTACGGTTAAAATGGTGCGCTTCCAGTCTACGATGGGTGAGGATCAACGAAGCGGTCCCTGAGTGAAGTGCTAGGACACCTAGGAGGATCCTAGAGGGTTCTGACTAGGCGATGCAGGGGCTCACGGTTGCTAGGACACCCAGGCGTACGTCGAGGAAGATATCTGATAAACAAAAAGGAAAGGTTTTTTGGAACAAAATTTTGATACTGGATCTTGTTGGTTGACTAGTTGGTCTTCAACGGAGAGTTCAGAGGACTTGGAATTTTGGAAAATGATGATCGAAAATATTATGATTTTATTCAAGGATTGTCTTAAAGCCAATCTAATCTATTATAAATGGCAATTTTATATTGGGTGTGTATGTGGTATGCCTATTTGATTTTTGCATGAATCACCGGCTAGGGGGCCTGGGAACTCTTTTCCTCCTCGGTACCCGAGCAAAAACCCAATCAAATCTTTATAAAGGAGTCCCACCAATTCAGTGGTCGGGTGGTTGGCTAATCCATGGGTTGGATGGGGTTAGGCTAGATCAGAGGATTCCTAAGAAACAACTAGATACGATTAGTTACGTTAATCTCAGTTTAAATCCTGAGAAGACCTTGTTATGTGGGAAGGGATCATCGACTGTACCTCGAAAATGAGAAAAAAAGCGGTGATTCCATGGACCAAGTGCAAGTCTCTTCTTGATCTGACCATGTGACTTCAGGTTTGGTCAGATCAGTTTAATTTAGTCAAGACTTGACTCGTTCAACTAGATACGATTAGTTACGTTAATCAGTTTAATTTAGTCAAGACTTGACTCGTTCAACTAGATACGATTAGTTACGTTAATCAGTTTAAATCCTGAGAAGACCTTGTTATGTGGGAAGGGATCATCGACTGTACCTCAAAAATGAGAAAAAAAGCGGTGATTCCATGGACCAAGTGCAAGTCTCTTCTTGATCTGACCATGTGACTTCAGGTTTGGTCAGATCAGTTTAATTTAGTCAAGACTTGACTCGTTCAACTAGATACGATTAGTTACGTTAATCAGTTTAAATCCTGAGAAGACCTTGTTATGTGGGAAGGGATCATCGACTGTATCTCGAAAATGAGGAAAAAAGCGGTGATTCCATGGACCAAGTGCAAGTCTCTTCTTGATCTGACCATGTGACTTCAGGTTTGGTCAGATCAGTTTAATTTAGTCAAGACTTGACTCGTTAGAGTAATCTCCTAGTTAAAAGATTTTTCACCTTCCTAGAGGAATTGCCCGTGCCTTCCGGGGGCAAGGGGAGTCTTTTGGGCCCGATCTCGAAGGGACCGCCCCCCGGGCTAGCCTCTCATCCCGGACATCCGCAGGCAAGGCCCCGAGTGTGAAGGACCCCCGCCTTGCGCGGGAGGCCGACGCCGCTTCTAACGGCCGGCAAGAGCCTCGGAGCGGGCGGGGACCTCAGATCCTGTGGGTTGTGGGCCATATCTGATTACAAAGAAAGTAGGTGACTTAGCCTATGAACTTCTTCTACCTCCTCATCTCAAAGTACATAATGTAATTCATGGCAGCCTTCTTAAAAAGTATGTACCAAGCCCAAACCATGTGCTTAATGATGAACTATTAACTTCTTCAACCCAAGGGCTGATGGAACTCCAACCTGAAGAAATCCTTGATGTTCGAGAGAAGGTTCTCATGAACAGAATTCTAAGAGAATTATTAGTCAAATGGAAGATCTATCCTTTTGAAGATGCCACCTGGGAGAAAGAAGCCGAACTGTTGCGGGATTACCCCCAGTTTGCGAGATGAGGACATCTCGTGTTTTTCAAGTGGGAGAGAATGTAAGATTCCTCCCCAGCTCCTCAAGATGTCCAGTTTCTTCCCCTGTAATCAATCCCTTTTTCAGAATAATAAAAGGTCTTGTTTCTACCTATTTTGGCCTAGAGAGAGAAAATGTTCTAGAGAGAGATAACTCAGTTTTTAGATATCTTTGGATGGATTTCTTATTTTAAAAAAATCCCCCGAAACAGAAGTTTGAAAAGAATTTCCTAAGGTGCATTAGAAATAAATTATAATCTGCTCAAAAGACCTTAGCCTAAGGGTCCAGATTTTCTGAAAATTTTGGATTAAGGTTCTGAGGGGCTAATAAGATTAATCCAAATGTAGGGAGGAGATAAATTAAAGAAATAAAGAAAAACCCCCCAAAAAAATGAGTAAATACTCACATAAGATGAAGAGTGGACTAAGGACCAAAGGAAATATTAAAAAAATAAAATTTTCACACCTCAGAGTGGGGATTCCCCCTCATGAAGGAGGCATCTTTTTCTCATCATTTCTTTCCATTTTAAATCAATAAAATGAGATATTTCATCTCTCCTCTCTCCTATTTCAAGTCTAGTTCCAAAAAGTAAGCTGAACTGATCCAAAAATGGTCAAAAGCCAACCAAACTGATCTAGAAAATTCTAGAATCAGTTTGCTTGGTTTGAGGCTCACTTTCTCCTATAAATAAAAGCCTCTCCCTTTGTAAAAGCTTAATAGTGTTTATGCATTGTTACTCTACTCCTCCTCCCCAGAGCCAAATACATTGAACTCACTTGATAATTCAATTGTTTTTGACTAAATCCTCTTCAAAAGAATTGGTGGCCACTCTTGATCCAAACAAGAGTAGAACCCTCAATCCCTCAAGCCAAAAGCCAAAGGAAAGCTCACAAAACTCCATGTAAGTTAAAAGCTCTCCTTTTTAATTTCTAATCTATGGTTTTCTGATTTCTTTACTTTTTTAGTGAATCTTGATGATAATGCCTTGATGAAAAGGCTACCCCCTTCTCCTTCTTATGAATTCAGCCCTTCTTTATCCTAATATGAGTAACAAATAAATTGATTTAAACTTTTTTTATTGTTTACTCTTTAGAAAGTGAGAGTACTTTACTTCGAATTGGCATTATTTTTAAACTGCTATTAGAATGTAAAAATTGAGAGTACTTTACTTCAAGTTGGGATTATTTTTAAACTTCTATTAGAATGTAAAAATTGAGAAATGGTCGGCCATATAAAGGAGGTTATGGGAAAATTTTCTTAAATTTTGTGGAAAATAAAGTTTATCTTTATGTTATTCTAAAAGAGTAATTCCCACCATTTGTGCATTCTAAAAGAAATATTTTTATTTACTCCATGTACATATTCATCTATGAATATGCATGGATATCATTGATATTAATTATTGAAATTAGTTTCTATGCATAGAAAGATGCATATTGAAAATTTTTTTATTATAAAAGTGTTGTTTTTATTGAATTTAAATTCTATGCATAGATAGATGCATATTGGAAATTTTTATTATAAAAGTGTTATTTTCATTAGATTTAATTTCTATGCATGGAAAGATGCATAATAGAAATTTTTTTATTATAAAAAAGTTATTTTCTTTAGATTTAATTTTTATGCATAGAAAGATGCATATTGGAAATTTTTATTATAAAAGTGTTATTTTCATTAGATTTAATTTCTATGCATGGAAAGATGCATAATAATAAAAAATTATTATTATAAAAGTGTTATTTTCATTAGATTTAATTTCTATGCATGGAAAGATGCATAATATAAATTTTTTTATTATAAAAGTGCTATTTTCATTAGATTTATTTTCTATGCATAAAAAGATGCATATTGGAAATTTTTATTATAAAAGTGTTATTTTCATTAGATTTAATTTCTATGCATGGAAAGATGCATAATAGAAATTTTTTTAATTATAAAAGTGTTATTTTCATTAGATTTAATTTCTATGTGTGGAAAGATGCACAATAGAAATTGTTTTATTATAAAAGTGTTATTTTCATTGAATTCAATTTCTATGCATGGAAAGATGCATGATAGAAATTCTTTTTATTTTAAAAGTGTTATTCCTATTAAATTGATTTTACGCATAAATAGATGCATAGAAGGACTTTCTTTTATATAAAAGTATTATTTCCATTGAAGATGGATTTTATGCATAAAGAAATTTTTATATCAAAATTAGATTCTCTTTAATTCTACGTTTGATTCCCATGAATATTTGATAAATGAATAAGAAAATACTGTGAGAGGGAAATTTCTTTCGTTTCATATTTACTCGGATTGTAAAGAGAAAATTCAGAAAATCTATCATAGTCGGAATTTCATATAAATGATTAATCCCTCATCGGAATTCTTGATTAATTTAGAAATGAGTTAAGTGAATATTCAATTAATGAAGTTTAGTAAAATAATAACTGAAATATCACCCCCTTTTTAAGAAAAATAGTTCAGGACAAACCTTATCAGACTCGAACCTAGAATCAGACTATGACCAAGACCAAACTTCTTCATAAGTTTGAGGAAAGAAGATGTGACCAATTCAAGAAAATACACTCCAATCTCTCGCACCAAACCTAAAACTAAGTTTAAGAGCATTTGAATTGATCTGTGGATCAAGTTACAAAATTCGAGGAATTTTGTTATGGAATTCAGAATTATGATCAGAAGTTTTGGGAATACTGATTTAAGATATACTCATTGTATTCAAAAGAAAATCAAACTGAAAACTTGCATAGAAACCCTATTTTCTTAAAGGACTATCTTACGCCAGAATGCTGGAGGGAGCATTTGGTATATAGCATGTCTCCAATCGGAGTACGCGATTGAGGCAGTGACTTTTGGAGCCAAGATGGTCTTATGTATATATCAGAAACTTTTGATTATAAATGACGTTTTGCAAAAGATTCCAAATTGTTTTTGTGATTGTGAATATTGGTTATTTTAATAAAATTATCAGAGTGAATCTTGTTTTCAAGAATTATGATGGAATATTTAATTGTCTAAGAGATAAATCTCAAAAAAAATAAATAGACATAAATCTGATGATAAAGTTAAGTTGACAAAAATCTCGTTTTGTCAGAATCATGAGACACATGGCCCGTGCTAGGTCCATTCACCAATCCCAACCTGGTCCATTCAAGGGAGAAGGGGAACACTTAGGAGAAAGAGTGGAAAAATGGATTGAGGCAATGGAAGAGTACTTTGATATAACCAGATATAATGAGAGGAGCAAGATGGCTCTTACCAGATTAAGAATTGTGGAAACAGCCAGGGTCACACGGAGGAACCATTGCGAGACAAACCATCTCGACTGAATTCAATATTCAGACCTGGTCAAATCTTAAAGCTTACCTCAAAAAGAGGTTCTGTCCTCCGGGCTTCTTGGAAACCCAAATAAATGAGTTCTTTGAATTGAAGCAGGATAGCTAGTACCATCAGGCATTTGCTCTTCTCCTCAAATATTCTCTCCACTTTTGGATGAAGAGCAACTGATGGCCAGATTCATTCGAGGGATGAATGAGCCATTGGACACTTTAGTGAAAAAAGCCAAACCAGCCTCAATGGCGAAAGCTGTTAGAATGGGAAAGGACTTTGCCAAGGCATTTGTAGTCAAGGTCCCGCCAAAGCCTGCACCCTCAAACTTTAAAAGGTTCTAAACCCCGGGAAGTGCTTCAAACTTTCCTCCCCCAAAGAGGCAGCAAGGCCCCATTCAGAATCAAGATGCTGGTAGATTCAAAATTAAAGGAAGACCCTTCCCTCAGAACACTTTCTCAAGAGCCCCACCTTTTTCAAGGACTCAGAGGGATGATCTTAGAAGTGAGAACAGATGTTTTGGATGTCAGGGTTTCGATCACCAGCTTAAAGACTACCTGACTCCTACCATGTCAAGAGGACAGGAAAGTCAAGGACCTAGAATGCAGAGACCAGCCCCTTCCTATCAGTCAAATCAGGGCCTGTCTCGTCAAAATTAGAGCAATCCCAAGAGGAATCCAGCTCAGCCATCTGCCTCTGTTCAGAGTAATCTCAGAAATCCCTCCTAAAACTGGGGTAACCAAAGAGAAAGAGTTCTACCCCAATCCACAGCATCCAGAGTAGTTACAATAGTAGAAGTAGTAAAAGAGGAAAGAGGCCAGATTTATGCCGCAATTGAGAACCAAGGGCCAAATTGTCAATTCTCTGTTATCCATACTCTAGCTAAGTATAAGGGTAAGTCATTCAAACTTTTGATTGATTCAGGCAGTACTCATTCATTTATTTCCCCTGGATGCTTGCATAAGCTAGTCTTAGAACAGAAATCAGGGAAACCTATGCAAGTTGAATTGGCCAGTGGGAAGATCCTTTTCACTCACCATGAGACAGATCGTATTCAGTTTAATCTAGATGGGAATATAACTGACTGTTAGTTCAGAGTCCTACCTTTGGGAGTTTTTGATGGGATCCTTGGAATGGATTGGTGTCGGAAATTCCGAACACGGAATCACCTGCCTCTATAGCTGTCCATCCAACAGCCTTGGAAAACACCACGAACCTGGGGCACCACCAGCACACTGGCTGGAACACTTCTCACACAATTCACCACACCACCCACACCAAAAAGACAGCACAAAACAGGGGCACTTTAGACGAGTAATCACCAGCAACACATACACTTCCACCGTGTGCATGACGAGGTAATCGAAGGCTGGCACAAAGTGCTGTGAGAGTGTAAACCCGTGGACTACACCACCAAACACGTCAATCATGCCTTCTCCTGCAAATCAACACACACAGGATACCAACACACAACCATCACCTGTATCATTCATCCTTGAATTTCCAACCAACACTTCCATACAAGCTTCTTCCGACACATGATCTACTTCGCGAGACGGAGGCATCTCAATCAGCTCTTCAGGGAATACATCTACATGATCACTTAACCACTCTAGTTCTTTAGCCTTGCATTTTATGTCTACCGGATTCATCTTAACAACATAAATATCTTGCCTCTTTCTGAGCCCTTTTAACAATTTAGAAGCCTTGACTAATTACAGCACTAGTGATCCGAAAATTCTAGTTCCTTGAACTTTATCCCCATGAAGGTCAAGGAAAGAGATGGTTCCATTGTGACAATGAATGTCAGCTTGATTCTTGTGGAGCTAATCCATTCCAAGGATTCCATCATAGACTCCCAAGGGTAGGACTCTGAACTGGCACTCTGTTACGTTCCCATCTAGACTAAACTAAATAAGGTCTATCTCAAGGTGTGTGAAAAGAATCTTTCGACTGGCCAATTCCACTTGCATAGGTTTCCTTGATTTTTTATTTAGGACTAACTTACACAGACATCCTGGGAAAATAAAAGAATGAGTACTACCTGAATCAATCAAAAGCTTGAATTGCTTACCTCGGTACTCTGCTAGAGCCTGGAGGACTAAAAATTGACGGTTATTCCCCTGATGCTCTATTGCAGCATAGATCTATCCTTTTTCTTCCTCGGTGACTTTTGGAGCCGAGACACTCTATGTATATATCAAAAACTTTTGATAATAAATGATGTTTTGTAAAAGATTCCAAATTGTTTTCATGGTTGTGAATATTGGTTAATAAAATTATCAGAGTGAATCTTGTTTTCAAGAATTATGATGGAATATTTATTTGTTTAACCTCAAAAATTATATAATCATAAATTTGATGACAAAGTTAAGCTGACAAAAATATTGTTTTTTCAAAATCATGAGGCACGCGGGCCGTGGTAGGCAACCAGATCCTCTTACCGATGATGAAGAGTTAGATCCGAACGTTCGTAAAGCCCTGCCCGATCCCAACCTCGTCCCTTCAAGGGTGAAGGGGAACAGTTAGGAAAAGTAGTGGAAAAATGGATCGAGGCAATGGAAGAGTATTTTGATGTAACCGGTTATAACGAGAAGAGCAAGATGGCTCTCACCGCCAGATTGAAAATTGTGGAAATGACGAGGGTCGCATGGAGGAACCATTGCAAGATAAACCGACTTGACCAAAATACCCATACCTGGTCACATCTTAAAGCTTACCTCGGGAAGTGGTTTTGTCCTCCGGGATTCGTAAAAACCAAAATGAATGAGTTCTTAGAACTGAAGTAAGATAGCCGGACGATTGAAGAATACCATCAGTCATTTGCCCTTCTCCTCAAATATTATCCACTTTTGGATGAAGAGCAGCTGATGGCCGGATTCATTCGAGGGATGAACGAGCCATTGGACACTTTAGTGAAAAATGCCAAACCAGTCTCAATGGGGCAGATGCTGTCAGAATGGCAAAGGACTTTGCCAAAGCATTTGTTGTTAAGGTCCGGCCGAAGCCTGCACCCTCAATCTTTAAAAGGTTCCAAACCTCTAGAAATGCTTCAAACTTTCCACCACCAAAGAGGCAGCAAGGCCCTAATTAGAATCAAGATGCTGGGAAATTCAGAAGTGAAGGAAGACCCTTCCCTCAGAACACTTGCTCAGGAGTCCCACCTCTTTCAAGGATTCAGAGGGATGAGCTTAGAAGTGAGAACAGGTGTTTTGGGTGTCAGGGTTTCGGTCACCAGCTTAAAGACTGCCCGACTCCTGCCATGTCAAGAGGACAGGGAAGTCAAGGACCCAGAGTGTTGAGACCCACCCTTCGTATCAGTCAAATCAGGATCCGTCTCGCCAAAATCAGGGTAATCCCAAGAGGACTCCAGCTCAACCACCTGCCTCTGTTCAGAGTAATCTCAGAACTCCCTCCCAAAACTGGGGTAACCAAAGAGAAAGAGTTCCGTCCCAATCTGCAGCAACCACCAGCGCAGTTATGATAGCAGAAGTAGTGGAAGAGGAAAGAGGTCAAATTTATGCCGCGATTGAGAACCAAGGGCCAAATCGTCAATTCTATGTCATCCATACTCCAGCTGAGTATGGATGACATCTAGAGTATAAGGGTAAGCCATTTAAGCTGTTGATTGATTCAGGTGGTACTCATTCATTTATTTCCCCAGGATGCTTGCGTAGGCTAGTCTTAGAATTGAAATCAGGGAAACCTATGCAAGTTGAATTGGCCAGTGGGAAGATTATTTTCACTCACCATGAGACAGATCGTATTCAATTTAATCTAGATGGGAATGTAACTGACTGCCAGTTTAGAGTCTTACCTTTGGGAGTTTTCGACGAAATCCTTGGAATGGATTGACTCCACAAAAATCAAGCTGCCATTCACTGTCATAATGGAACCATTTCCTTCCATGACCTTCACGGGAACAAAGTTTAAGGAACTGAAATTTTTGAATCCCCAAATCTACAATTAGTAAAAGCTTCTAGGTTACTGAAAGGACTTAGAAAGCAGTAGCTCATTTATGTTGTCAAAATGAATCCAGTAGACACAAAGTTAAAGGCTAAAGAACCAGAATGGTTGAGTGAGTATGATGATTTATTCCCAGCTGAGCTAACTGAGATGCCTCCGATTCGGGAAGTAGATCATGAGATAGAATTGACCCCCGGAGCTCAGCCAATAGCCCAGCACACGTACAAAATGCCAGTCCCTGAAGCCATTGAACTCAAGGAATAGCTTAGGTAGCTATTAGAACAAGGGTTTGTAAGACCCAGTGTTTCACCTTGGGGAGCGCCAGTTCTCTTTCAGAAAAAGAAGGATGGAATGTTAAGACTCTATGTAGATTACAGAGGTCTCAATCAGCTGATAGTTAAGAATAAGTATCCTATCCCCAGAATTGATGAGCTTCTGGACAGGCTAAATAGAGCCCAGACCTTCACAAAGATAGATCTCAAATTAGGGTATTACTAGATCAGGATTAATGATCAAGATATCCCAAAGACAGCCATCAATACTCGCTATGGGCACTATGAATTTACTGTCATGCCGTTTGGATTAATAAATGCCCCTGCTGCATTCAATCGCCTAATGCAGGACATTCTCAGAGAATACTTGGATGATTTTGTTTTTGTTTTCTTTGATGATATTCTGATTTACTCAAAGAATGCAGCTGACCATGAAGCTCACGTCCGTAAAGCTCTTGAGATTCTAAGGAACCACCAACTCTTTGCAAAAAAGAGCAAATACACTTTCTCTGTCAACCATGTTGAATACTTGGGCTTTCTGGTATCCAAAGACGGAATTTCTCCAGATTCCGCAAAAGTCCAAGTTGTCATAGATTGGCCTGAACCAAAGACAGTGAAAGAAGTTAGGGGATTCTTGGGATTAACTGGTTGGTGTAGAATTTTTATACCTAAGTATGCTCTCATAGCTTCCCCCCTGACTAATCTTCTCAAGAAGAATACCCCATTTCAATGGTCTGCTAGGTGTCAGAGCACTTTTGATAAGCTGAAGACTACCTTGGTAACCAATCCCGTTCTGAAGTTGCCAAATTTCTCTCTACCCTTTGAGGTAGTAACTGATGCCAGTGGTTTTGCCCTGGGAGGTGCGCTCATGCAAGAAGGTCATGTAGTGGCCTATGAATCCTGAAAACTAAAACACATGAGAGAAATTATGCTGTCCACGACCTAGAGCTACTTTCAGTAGTCTATGCCCTGAAGTTGTGGAGATATTACCTACTGGGTCAAAGATTCACTGTGATGATGACAGATCATCAGATCTTAAAGTGGATCTTAACATGTGCCAAAGAAGGTGGATGCAGACCCTGCAGGAATTTGATTTTGAAATCAAGTACCGCCCAGGCAAAGAAAATGTGGTAGCAAGTGCCCTCAGCAAAAAAACCTCCTTGCTTGCAATCACAGTGGTGTCAAATCCATTGATTAATGAAGCTAGAGAAGATCATACAAGATAGATTCTTTGGCCCTATTACTACCCTACTTATGCAAGAAAGCAAAACTCCTCAGGAGTTGAACCGAGTTCAAGGGTACAGCTTGGATGAAGGAATTATGTATTATAATAGCAAGCTATGCATTCCCAATGATGAGGGAACTAAGGGTCAAATTCTGAATGAAGATTCTGAATGAAGCCCATGATAGCCTTATAGCAGGACATCTAGGTTTCATCAAGACCTACATGTCTATGGTAAAGAAAAACTTCTTTTGGCCTGGACTAAAAAAGGATGTACTTAATCATGTACGTCAATGCCTGATACGTTAGAAAGTCAAAGTCGAGAGAGTAAAAATGCCTGGGAGGAAGTTACATCCATTAGACATCCCCCAGATGAAGTGGGAATGTATCAATATGGATTTTATTACTGGACTACCTTCAGTGCAATCTAGTTACAACTCCATCTTCGTGGTAGTTGAAAGTAACCAAAGTTGCCCATCTGATTCCAATAAAAGAAACCTACACTACAGTGGATGTGGCCAGAGTGTTCCTCAAGGAAATCTTCAGATTGCATGGCCTACCCACAGGAGAATAGTAAGTGATTGAGATCCCAAATTCATGTCAAGATTCTGGACTGCATTCTTCAAAGCAATAGGAACTTTCTTGGATCTCAGCGTAGCGGGATATAAAAATCCTCCTAGTGTCTAAAATGGTTTTCCCTGAAACAGAAATTCAAAAAGAACTTTCCAATAGGCAATTGGAATTAATTGAAAATAGGTAAAAAGAACTTTCCAATAGGCAATTGGAATTAATTGAAAATAGGTAAAAAGAACTTTCCAATAGGCAATTGGAATCAATTGAAAATAGGTAAAAAGGACCTTCAAAGTCTGAATTTTTAAAAAAATTTAGATTATGGTCCAATTAAGGTTCCTATGGACCAATAAGGTTAATCCAAATGTACGGAGGAGATAAAATGAAGAATAAATGTGAATGAATGGATGGATGGATGTGATGTGAATAGAGGTGATAAGATGTGAGGTGAATAAATGTAATGAGAATCAGATAGGTGTGAATGAATGGATGGATGGATGTGATGTGAATAGAGGTGATCAGATGTGAGGTGAATAGATGTAATGACATGTCTATCACCCCAAGACCTATGGTGAAACAGAAATGGTAAACCAAGTAATCAAAGATATACTTCGATCATGCTGTGTGGCAGGGAACCCAGGAAGTGGCTAAGCTATTTGCACCTAGCCAAATTCGCCTACAATGCTTCTTATCACCGAAGTATCAAGATCAGCCATTTCAAAGCTCTGTATGGACAAGATTGCCTAACACCATTAACTTGGTCTGACCCATTGATTAGGGTCGAGATGTCTAAACAGATGCTTGATGACATGGAGCAGTAGATGTAGTCAATCCGCAAGGATATAAAAGCTACCCAGGATAGACAGAAGCAGTATGCAGATAAAAAGAGGTCAGGCAAAAAATTTGAAGAAGCAGATATGGTCTTCATTCGAGTATGCCCCAAAAGAAGTTCTCTACCTCTTGGGAAGTACAAGAAGTTATCCCCCAGATACTATGGGCCATATCTGATTACAAAGAAAGTAGGTGACTTAGCCTATGAACTTCTTCTGCCTCCTCATCTCAATGTATAATGTATTTCATGTCAGCCTACTTAAGAAGTATGTACCGAGCCCGAATCATGTGCTTAATGATGAACTCTTAACTTCTTCAACCCAAGGGCAAATGGAAATCCAACCTGAAGAAATTTGAGAAGGTTCTCAGGAACAAAATTCTAAGAGAATTATTAGTCAAATGGAAGTTCTATCCTTTTGAAGATGCCACCTAAGAGAAAGAAGCCGAACTGATGTGCCCCCAGTTTGCGAGAAAAGGACATCTCGCGTTTCTCAAGTGGGACAGGATGTAAGATTCCTCCCCAACCCCTCAAGATGTCTAGTTTTTTCCCCTATAATCAATCCCCTTTTCAGAATAACAAAAGATCTTGTTTCTACCTGTTTTGGCCTAGAGAGAGAAAATATTCTAGAGAGAGGTAATTCAATTTTTAGATATCTTTAGATGGAAAAATATCCCTTCTTATTAAAATAAACTCTCCCAAAATAGAAGTTTAAAAAGAAATTCCTAAGGTGCATTAGAAATAAATTATAATGTGCACAAAAGACCTTAGCCTAAGGGCCCCTGTTTTTAGAAAATTTTGGATTAAGGTCCAAACAAAGGTTTGACAGGTCAATGAGATTAATACAAATTTAGAGAGGAGATAAATTGAAGAATAAAAGAAAAACCCCCCAAAAATGAGTAAATGCTCACATAAGATGAAGAGTGGACAAAGGACCAAAGAAAAGAATTAAAAAATTGAATTTTGACACCTCATTGTGGGGATCTCCCCTCATGAAGTAGGCACTTTTTTTCTCATCGTTACCCCCAATTTTTAATCAAAAAATGAGATATTTTCATCTCTCCTCTCTCCTATTTCAAAACTAGATCCAAAAAGTAAGCTGAACTGACCCAAAAATGGTCAAAAATTGACCAAGCTGATCTAGAAAATTCTTAGAGGCACACTTTTTCCTATAAATAGAAGCCTCTTCTTTTTGTAAAATCTTAATGGTATTTATGCACTATTACTCTACTCCTGTCATCCTGAGCCATCTACATTGAATTTTTTTTAATAATTCAATTATTTTTGGCCTAATTCTCTCCAAAGTGAATTGGTAGCCACTATTGCTTCAAACAATAGTAGAACCCTCAATCCCTCAAGCCAAAGGAGAGCTTACAAGCTCCATGTAAGCTAATGTTCTTACTTTGTTTACGAATTTTAATGAAAAATCTATGGTTTTCTTGATTTTTATGATTTGCAAATGATTGAATTAAATTCAAATGAAAAGGCCACCCCCTTCTCTTCTTTACATTCCAACCTTTCTTAATCCTAGAAAGATTAACTAAGTGATTAATTAAACTCTTCTTATTGTTTGGATGAGAATGGATGAAGGACGATGGGATTATATATGATTGAACTTGGATTAAGTAATGTGGATTGATGTGGAACAATGAGGAAAGACGAGAGTTCGTTATAGAAACTGTATTTATGACCTGTTTTTAAATGATTGTTTTATGTCAAGAATGTTGGGGAAGCATTTTGATCGTCTTGTGAATGAGGTCGTGGAGACCTAAGTGATAAAGTTGCAACAACTTACAGAGAGTCAAGGGAGGACATCTCGTGTAGCATGGTCAGCCGAGGTCTTGACCAGCCTTGGTTCGAGTTAAACGGTGAGCTTCCGGTACGGTGGATGAGGGACCAAGGAAGCGGCCTATGAGTGAAGCACTACGTGACCTGGAAGGATCCTAGAGGGTGCTGACCATACGGTGCTCGGGCTCTAGGTCACTGAAGATACCCACGCATGCGTCGAGGAAGATATTGAAACAAGGAGTAAGAGTTGTTTTCTGAATTTGGGCATGGATCTGGTTGATGTGAAGCTAAATTGGTTCAAGAAGAAAGCTAGCCACTCTTCAAGATGCAATTTAGATTGCTGAGGAGAAAGAGAAAAAGATGCGGTCGGCTTTGTAACCTCCACCATCTTTGGAATTGGCTCCTACACAAACATCAGTTATTGCTCCTCAAGGTGAGAGTTACATGGCTCATCTGATGGTTAATGATTTTGCTAACCTTTGAGTTCATTTATTGTAGTAACAACGACCTAGAAATACCCAACCTCAAGAAAGGGGGGAGGGAAGCTCAAATGGAGTGCTTTTATTTGCCACAAACATTTTCATGATCGTAGTTTTCCAAGGCTCTCAGAGGCTAATCTATCTCCTATGCCAAGAGCTAATGTCTTTGGCATGTCTATTGAGGAGATAGCTTTGAGAAGCATTGGAACAAGCTGAGGGAAGAGGTTCTTGAGGGTAAAACAACTCATGCTTGAGTGGAGGCGAGGCTGAGATTTATGATGCAACATGAAAACCTAAGAAGAAGAGCTCAAGGAGGAAGATCCTATTAGGTGATTTTGAGCTTGGTCGTGGTGTCAAGGCCTATGACTTAATGGAGGATCTACGAACACTCAAGGTGGACATGGCTCTTCCACAACTTTTGGCTATTAGTCCAAGCACGAGGAATCCAAGTGACATTCGAAGGGAGTTCACAAAGAGGCAAGTGATATTACAATCCATTTGCATGATGATTTGACAATGATTGATGTGATTATTCAAGGCTTAACTATTCGTGTAGAGCCTACATTGATGGAGGGCTGGCCTTGAACGTCATGAGCTTCATTTCCATGAAACTTCTCCCTTTCATATCAAGTTGGCTCTCATATCAGAGCTCGTGGGGTGATTAAGAAGGTTAACATTAATATATGTGATATACAAGTGCCTTCAGATTTTCAAGTTATTCCCACTAAGGTGGATCGCGAGTGGCCTACACTCTTATACTAGGAAGGCCTTGGATGAAGCAAGTGAACATGACCCAAAAGTGAAGACATGAGATTTTCTTATGCAATATGGTGGCCATCAAATAAGGTACAACACTCATCGAAGTGGGAAAGCTCATGAGTTGGAGGAGGAGACCTCATATGATAACGAAGATTACTAGCTCTTCTTATGATGTTGAGGAAGAGGATTCACCACTCAACAAGATTTTCGATGGATGTGTTCATCTTGATGTTTTGGATAGGGATACCATGCCGGCACATGAGAGGAGGGCTAACAATGCAAAGATGCTTGGATCTTCTTTGACAGAGGAAGAGAAGAAGGATTACCTTGATATGCTTCATGGTTTTCCCCAACTTTTGCTACAAAGTACATGGATCTTGGACAAGTGACTATGATTGAGCACAAGATATATTTGAAGCCCACGAACGTACAATGACTTCGAAGATTGGGGACTGTGCAACATGATGCCTTGAATATAGAGATCGATCGACTTTTGAGAGCATGCTTTATCTTTCCCGGAGAATTCGAAATGGGTTTCACCCATGGTGGTGGTGTCTCCAAAGAAGGGAGGCATTGACACAATGGAGGATGATCGAGACCATGCTTTGGAACGGTTTGAGAAGCGAGCTGCACATTAAAGAGCTTTTTTGATGACAAATTTAAGAAAAAGGAGGCTATTGCGCAAGGTAACTTGGTCTTGAGGTATGACAACCGTTTGGATAATCGCAAGGATAATAAATTTCTTATTCATCATTTATGGTAAGTTTTTGAATGGTTCTTATCTTCTTAAAGATTTGGATGGAACTCTTCATTCTAGTCGCATGAATGCATATCAGTTGTCGTTGTCGACATAAAGGCACTAAAGGCACTATGGAGGACACTCTTGCACACCTCAATTTGGGGAGGTAAAATGTGATGGGAATTTCTTGCTTGGGTTTTCGACACGTTTAGCGAGAAATGTGTGTGCACACCCATGTTCATCTACATTGGCTTTGCTCTTTTCAGTTTGGAATTGTCTCGTCTCGTGGCATTAGGTTCGGTGTCTAGTTTTTTTGGATCTCGGTGGACTCCCATCGGGTGAGCTTTTTTCATGGTTCCACACTAGATGTCGTCATGTTTTCTTTGCAAATATTTGGGATTTAGTTTGTAGGGGGGTAAGGTTTAATTCTTTTAGAAAGCCATGCTTGGGGAGAAAGCTTGGAAGTGTTTTTTATTATTAGCATTTAGAAAGCTAAAGCTAGATCCTAAGGCTATTAAAAGCTTGAGCTTCTATTTGTAAAAGGAGGAAGAATTGGGCTTGTTAATATTGGAAAAAGTGAGGATATTGAGAATATAAAGAAAGCTTTTGTTTTTTTCACAAGCCTTAAGAAAAGTTTTTCTTCTTTAGTTGTGTGTGCGCCTATGTGCGAGAGAGAGAGAGAGAGAGAGAGAGAGAGAGAGAGAGAGAGAGAGAGACAGAGAGAGAGACAGAGAGAGTTGAATCAAGTACATGTTCACTCAAGAGAGTGTTTTAGGTTGTTGCTCATAACAAAATCAAGGACATCATCATCATCAACATCACATCGATTGTCGAGAGCAGGTTGCAAAGAGAAGAAGGTGCATATAGATGCTACGATGGGCCTCATCAGTACACAAGCCACGTGTAGTGCTTTGGCTAGTTGGAGAGCTTAAAGCTCTTGCTTTGTGCCTTCGCCCGAGTTTGAATCGATTTTGTGCGATGCAACGATTGTGGTGTGGTGTTCACACTATGGTGGTTGTAATTGGTGCCCATCATAGTGTGGTTTAGCTTGGTTGCTTTGGTTGGAGCTGTGTGTTGGTGTTTGGCTTCTTGTGATTGTTTTTGGATGTAGTTTTGGCAAAATGAGACTATGGGCTTCTTGGGCTTGGCTGGGCCACATCTACATGACTGTTTTAATTTGTAAATCCATACTAAAAAACTATATTTTTCCAACAAGCAAAAAAACCGAAAGCCCTACCTATTTTCAAAATGTATAAAATCCTCTCGAGAGGGGAGAGTTTTTTTCCCCGAGAAGGTAAGATGACAATGACATATTCTTCTTAAAGTGTGTTCCAACATGCTTGATATTCTTGGATACAGGCTTTTTGACATCACTTTTGTGGGACCATTAAAGGACGACATTATTAATGATGGTGTGCGTGCAGACTAGTTAGGTCAATACCCTCTTGATGTTTACATAAATCGATGTTTACATAAATCGATGCATTCTTGATGTTTACATAAATCGATGCATTCACATAGATCTTCAGACACGTCATAGTGCCTGAGAAAACCAAAATAACCAATCATGCCTAGTTTAGACACAAAGGTTGTCCATAGGTGGGGTTGGATGGTTTTAAGAGATGGCTTATGTAGGTTCGACACCATGCCAAATAGGCTACATACAAGTGTGGACTAGAAGACCGCACTCAAGGGCCAAAGAAGCCTCAAGACATAGGTTGTGGGGCACCCAAATGATCTCAGATTGATATAGAAAATGCACTGTAATCTTGGGTCTCACGTTTAATTTTATGTTACCCAAGTCCAGTGATAGGGTAGTTCAATCCAACTAGACAGTAGTCTGACTAGATGAGAGTCATAGGGGCTGAACATAGGCCGATTTGTGATACGACCACCTCTAAGTAGATAAGTTTGCCAACTCGCCTCTATCATGAGATCTATCTTCACTACATTATACACCCTTGTTAGTACATGACATCCTTCACCATAGAGTCTACCGAGATCACCATCAAAGCTCTCCCTATTGGAGCACATGGCCATTGGTTTATAACAATATTTCAATATAATTTTTGTTAAAACCCTAAGACCTCTACATAATTGTTATGCATAAACATGCATAAATCAGGCATAAACTCAATCACCCAACCACCCCCGAGCCCAAGGGATGCACACATGAATTATAAATGAAATACATCATACCTCTACCTTGATATCCCATACCATCAAGAGGTATAACTCCAATCCAACAGCATGTAGCTATAGTGTGAAATGGTAGATGTGAAATGGTAGATGAGTAGATATGGACCTCTACACAAGAGACCATAGCATAAGCCTCCAAGCCCCCAGTGAGTGTGCCCCATGCCCCTATTATATAGGAGGGCCCTTAAGTGACTCTTAACTTTCCATTTCCCATGTGTGACCCTTGGATGCCTGACCCTAATCTTAACCCTTAAGGTTAGTCCTAACCCATGCTCCACTAGAGCTTGTTCCCATGCTCCCATGCTCACAAGCTTAATGTGGGTTAGCTTCCTAGTATATGCACACATAATGTGCATATAACATAGCACACATAATGTACATATAACATACTTCCCCTCTCTCAAAACATTGCACTCTTGCAATGAAAAGAAGGAGAACTGCGCTGAACAATCTCAATCGACTCCCAAGTTGAATCCTCTTTTTCCCTATCTTTCTACCTAATTTTAACCTCAAGGATAAGTCAACTACAAAGTTTCCTTTCCCTGAATTCATGTACCTTATCAGGTTCATGTGGAACATAGGATAAATCTTCAACTTCAACAAGTTCTTGAGGAGTAACTGTGTTATCCTCACCTCCCAGTTTCCCTTTCAATATATTGATATGAATGGCTGGATGAACTCTAACATGTGGAGGTAGTTTTAAGTTCAAACGCAACCGTGCCAATCCGATGTATAACTCAAAAATGGACCACAATATAAATTCGAGCATTTTTCTATTAACAAAGTCTGAGAATCTTTAGGAACATTAAAATAAACCAACGCTCCTGGTTCAAAAGACCGAGATGAGCGTCCCATATCAGCATAAAATCGTGCCCTACCTTGAGCACTCCTCCTGATAGAATCCTGAGCTTCGGTCAGCATTTCCTACATATCACGCAAGAAATCCCTCGATACATCAAGCTCGATGTCCTTATTAAGACCGACATCAATAGGTGCCCTGGGTTGACACCCATACATAAGTATGCACGGACTAAAAACCAATAGCCGTATATTTAAAATTGTTATAGGCAAATTCCATCATTGAAAGATATTTTTTCCAATATGATGATTTTCTAGAGACATATGCATGAAGCATATACACTATAATTTGATTCATACGCTCTGTTTTGCCCATCAGACTACGGATGATCAGAGCAATTCACATTCAAAGTAACTTCCTCGTTGTAAACCATTCGGAATAAAGTAGGAAAAACATGGCATTATAACAGCAGAAACCAGGGATTCATCAGCGTCCCGACATACCCACATCTGCATATGGAATAATCGATGTCCCAAGTTACCCATATCAACATAGAGAGTCATCAGCGTCTCAATGAGACATATGTCCATCCGTAAATAATCAGGTTAACTATATAAATCACCTAAAGTATGGAACTAGAGAAAGAAATGCCAACAAAGGAAGAATCCAAATTTCCTTATCCAAACACAACAAGATAAACTTGTTTAAACTCTAAAGAAAGAGATTTCAACAAGTGAAAACACCGATAAGATTACCCTCATCAAAACATGCAGGCTATAGATAAAAGAAATTTATCTAGAGAATGCCCACAATATAACATGCAGACTATAGATAAAAGAAATTTATCTAGAGAATGCCCACAATATAACTTCTAGTGAATTTAGAAAATAAGATTGTCTTTGAATGTTGAGGTCAACATGCTAAGTGATGTAAGCAAAGCAACAATCTTGAGCCCAAATTATCCCATAAGATAATATATGTGAGGGATCACTATCGTCCCATACCACCATGATACCACCCATACATACCTTAACAATTTGAAACTCCTTAGTATGCCGTCTAGGAAATATGAATAAAATCCTGTATAAAAGGAATAAGATGGCCTTATCCAAACTTTCACATACTAAACCTGTCTCTATATACTTGAGACTACATCAAGGAATAACTCCTTCTGAGTACATCATTAGAAAAGAAATTGAATTATTGGCGCCTTTCTAATGATAACTACCCAAAACACAATAAAGTTAGGGTAGAAAAATAACTCACCTAGATATATAAGCAACTAGATGTCCAAGTTGGAATATGTACAAGAGTATAAGAAATATACTCTAAAATTACGTGCAAAAAAGGAAGGCAAATGCTACCTTCAAAGCACATGTAATTATTCAAAAGATCAAAAGATCCTTATAAAACCATGGATAAAAGCATAGAAGCTCCTCGAATCCATAAAGACCATAGTTGATCGTAAAAATCAATGCATGCCATCTAATGGTCATTAATCATGCTAAAAGAAGCATTAAAATTGGTGGCCAATTCATCAATCTGGAGTATATGAACATTGTGCTGTTTAAACAAAACTCCAAAGTGAGCAAGTGAAACACGTGTGTAGCACTCAATTAAAAAACCCCTAGACACAAGTGATCTAGGCAGAACCTGATGAGGAAAACATCCAATAAAAATCCACCAAAATAAACCAATCAACTAACCCATGATAAAATTTATCTTAGGCTTAAGAAATTAAGCACAAACCACACTTAAACAAGTGCAAAATAAGTTATCGTGGAAAAGTATCAAAGGTGAAACACACTTTGAACACAAATTATAGACATCAAAATAAATTAAGGAACATGTCCAAAAAGAATGGCTAAACAATGGTAAAAAATCATGAATACATCGTTTAGAATTAATCCAAACATAAATATCCATTAATACGAGATATAATCGTATTAATAATATGCGAATAACCCATATCTATCTAATGTCAGCATGAGAAAACGTACTTCAACATTAAATAACCCTCGAAAATATTAAATTCTTGAGAAAAAGAATTATCATTATTTTTTTCTAATTTTCTAGGGCCTCAAAATATGATAATTTTGAATTCCACCAAACCTATCTTATGGCATTCCAAACCTATATTTTTTCAAAAAAAAATTAGCAATTAAATTTACCAAATTTAATATCTAAAATATTCCTAATTTTTCCTGAGAATCCCATCATTCACGAAATTTCCAATTCCGCCCGACAATTCTCAAATCCAATGAAAATTTACAATTTTTAATGGATTTTTCTAATTTTTTGGGTCAAAAATATATATTTTTAAAGGAATTTGAATGGTCACGGGCACCCGAATGGACACACCACATGCCAAACACCAACCCCACATTTTTTCAAAATTTAAAATAACCTTTGTCTAATTTTCCACTAATTTTCAAGAATTTTTCAAAATTTTTAAATTACCCCGAACGCATTTAGAATACGAACGGTCAAAAAAATTTGGAATTCCAACTGTTTTCTCGGAATACGACAGAAAGCCGAAAGTTTCTTGGGAAAATACAAAGACAAAAAAAAAATCGGAATGTGAAAGGTCAAAAGTTTCTGGAATACGGAAGGTCAAAAGTTTTTCTGGAATTCGGAAAGCCAAAAGGTTTCGGGAAACGAAAAGCCAAAAGTTTTCCGGAAGATGAAAAGCCAAAAAGTTTCAAGAAGAAATTTTCAGAGAATTTTATCTCAAATCCCATAATTTCTTACTATTTTTCAGGCTTTTTTCAAGCTTTTTTTTTTGAAATATTATCAAAAGCTTTTTTTAATAATAAAAAACTTATTTTTTTAAAATAAAAAAATAAATTAATAAGCTTTTAGCTTATTATGGGTTTTATTTTTTTAATGGGGGCGATTTTTTCGCCAACTGGCTGCAGCGCAGCCCCCCCCGAACTACGCAGAGGGAGAGGCAGAGGGAGAGAGTAAGAAATTCCCTCTCTCCTCCCTTCTTTCCTCTCCATCTTCTCCCTTCCATTTCTCTCTCTCCTCCCCTCTCTGTTCACAGAGGGGTTAACTTTAATCATTTGATTAAATTTTTTAATTAAATATTTTTTAATTATAATTAACATTAATTATGATTAATGTTTAAAAAATCCTTTTTAAGAGAATTTCTCACAGAAAAAAGAAGGAAAAATCAGATTTGACAAGCAGAGAGGACCCCACGCATACGGGAGAGCATTCATGCATCGTTAAAACCCTAAGATCTCTTTAGATAATTGTTATGCATAAACATGCATAAATCAGGCATAAACTCAACCACCCAACCACCCCCAAGCCCAAGGGATGCACACATGAATTATAAATGAAATACATCATACCTCTACCTTGATGTCCCATACCATCAAGAGGTATAACTCCAATCCAATAGCATGTAGCTATAGTGTGAAATGGTAGATGAGTAGATATGGACCTCTACACAAGAGACCATAGCATAAGCCTCCAAGCCCCCAAGTCTCCCTTGAGTGTGCCCCATGTCCCTATTATATAGGAGGACCCTCAAATGACTCTTGACTTTCCATTTCCCATGTGTGACCCTTGGATGCCTGACCCTAATCTTAACCCTTAAGGTTAGTCCTAACCCATCCTCCATTAGAGCTTGTTTCCATGCTCCCATGCTCACAAGCCTAATGTGGGTTAGCCTCCTAGTATATGCACACATAATGTGCATATAACGTAGCACACATAATGTACATATAGCATACTTCCCCTCTCTCAAAACATTGCACTCTTGCAATGAAAAGAAGGAGAACTGCACTGAACAATCTCAGCCAACTCCCAAGTCGAATCCCCTATTTCCCTATCTTTCCACCTAGTTTTAACCTCAGGGATAAGTCAACTACAAAGTTTCCTTTCCCTGAATTCATGTATCTTATCAGGTTCATGTGGAACATAGGATAAATCTTCAACTGCAACGAGTTTTTGAGGAGTAACTGTGTTATCCTCACCTCCCAGTTTCCCTTCCAATCTATTGATATGAAAGACTCGATGAACTCTAACATGTGGAGGTAGTTTTAAGTTCAAACGCAACCGTGCCAATCCGATATATAACTCGAAAATGGACCACAATATCTAGGAGATAAATTCGAGCATTTTTCTATTGACAAATTCTGAGAATCTTTAGGAACATTAAAATAAACCAACGCTCCTGGTTCAAAAGACCAAGATGAGCGTCCCATATCAGCATAAAACCGTGCCCTATCTTGAGCACTCCTCCTGATAGAATCCCGAGCTTCGGTCAGCATTTCCTACATATCACGTAAGAAATCCCTCGATGCATCAAGCTCGATGTCCTTATTAAGACCGACATCAATAGGTGCCCTGGGTTGATACCCATACATAAGTATGCACGGACTAAAAACTAATAGCCGTATATTTAAAACAGTTATAGGCAAATTCCATCATTGAAAGATATTTTTTTCAATATGATAATTTTCTAGAGACATATGCATGAAGCATATACACTATAATTTGATTCATACGCTCTGTTTTTTCCATCAGACTACGGATAATCAGAGGAATTCACATTCAAAGTAACTTCCTCGTTGTAAACCATTTGGAATAAAGTAGGAAAAACATGGCATTATAACAGTAGAAACCAAGGATTCGTCGGCGCCCCGACATACCCACATCTGCATATGGAATAATCGATGTCCCAAGTTACCTATATCAACATAGAGAGTCATCAGCGTCTCGATGAGTCACATTGTAAACAATCAGGTTGACTATACAAATCACATAAAGTACGGAACTAGAGAAAGAAATGCCAACAAAGGAAGAATCCAAATTTCCTTATCCGAACACAACAAGATAAACTTGTTTAAACTCTAAAGAAAGAGATTTCAACAAGTGAAAATGCCAATGAGATTACCCTCATCAAAACATGCAAGCTATGGATAAAAGAAATTTATCTAGAGAATGCCCACAATATAACTTCTAGTGAATTTAGAAAATAAGATTGTCCTTGAATGTTGAGGTCAACATGCTAAGTGATGTAACCAAACAACAATCTTGAGTCCAAATTATCCCATAAGATAATATATGTGAGGGATCACTAGCGTCCCATACCACCATGATACCACCCATACGTACCTTAACAATTTGAAAACTCCCTAGTATGCTGTCTAGGAAATATGAATAAAATCCTGTATAAAAGGAATAAGATGGCCTTATCCAAACTTTCACATACTAAACCTGTCTCTATATACTTGAGACTACATCAAGGAATAACTCCTTCTGAGTACATCATTAGAAAAAAAATTTAATTATTGGCGCCTTTCTAATGATAACTACCCAAAACACAATAAAGTTAGGGTAGAAAAATAACTCACCTAGATATATAAGCAACCAGGTATTTGAGTTGCAATATGTACAAGAGTACAAGAAATATACTCCAAAATTACGTGCAAAAAACGAAGGCAAATGCTACCTTCAAAGCACATGTAATTATTCAAAAGATCAAAAGATCCTTATAAAACCATGGATAAAAGCATAGAAGCTCCTCGAATCCATAAAGACCATAGTTGATCATAAAAATCAATGCATACCATCTAATGGACATTAATCATGCCAAAAGAAGCATTAAAATTAGTGGCCAACTCATCAATCCCCGAAGTATATGAACATTGTGTTGTTCAAACAAAACTTCAAAGTAAACAAGTGAAACATATGTATGTAGCACTCAATAAAAAACCCCTAGACACAAGTGAAACATATGTATGTAGCACTCAATAAAAAACCCCTAGACACAAGTGATCTAGGCAACACCTGATGAGTCCATATAAAACTTGAAAAACATCCAATAAAATCCACCAAAACAAACCGATCCACTAACCCACGATAGAATTTGTCAGGCTTAAGAAATTAAGCACAAACCACACTTAAACAAGTGCAAAATGAGTTATCATGGAAAAGTGTCAAAGGTGAAGAAACACACTTTGAACGCAAATTATAGCCATCAAAAGAAATTAAGGAACATGTCCAAAAAGAATGGCTAAACAATGGTAAAGAATCATGAATACATCGTTTAGAATTAATCCAAACATAAATATCCATTAATACGAGATATAATCGTATTAATAATATACGAATAACCCGCATCTATCTAATGCCAGCACGAGAAAACATACTTCAACATTAAATAACCCTTGAAAATATTAAATTCTCGAGAAAAAGAATTATCATGATTTTTTCCTAATTTTCTAGGGCCTCAATATATAATAATTTTGAATTTCACCAAACTTATCGTATGGCATTCCAAACCTATATTTTTTCACAATATTTTTAGCAATTTAATTTACCAAAATACCATTGATATTTTAAAAATATTAATTTTTTAGGATTTCTAAAAATAATATCTAGAATATTCCTAATTTCTCCTGAGAATCCCATCGTTCTCACGAAATTTCTAAAGAAAAAAGCCCGGGAAGGTAAAACAAGATTAAGAATTCAAAAAATAAATAAATAAGACCAAAAATCTATCAGCATAATGCATGGATATGTACTATATAGAGAGCTATTGTTGGGGGTGTGTTTTGAAATATATGAAACATGGCTTTTTTCCCTCATCTGCTTGTGTGTGTGTGTGGGAGCCTCCTCTTCCTCTTGGCCTTCGTTTCCACCGTTGATGACTACCGCCGCAAAGACCTATCCCACCACCTTACTATTCCTTTCTCTTATGCCCACCTTTCCTCTTCAGGAAACTGCTTCCCTTCCCTCTTTAGCTTCGGAGACTCCAAAACAGACACCGGTAACGCCCAAGCCAATTCCGCCCGACAATTCTCAAATCCAATGAAAATTTACAATTTTAATGGATTTTCTAATCTTTTGGGTCAAAAAATATATTTTTAATGGAATTTGAATGGTCACGGGTGCCCGAATGGACACACCACATGCCAAACACCAACCCCACATTTTTTCAAAATTTAAAATAACCTTTGTCTAATTTTCACTAATTTTCATGAATTTTTTGAAATTTTTAAATTACCCCGAACGATTTTGAATACGAATGGTCAAAAAATTTCGAAATTCCAATAGTTTTCCCGGAATACGGAAAGCCAAAAGTTTGTTGGGAAAATGAAAAGACAAAAAAAATTGGAATATGAAAGATCAAAAGTTTCCAGAATATGGAAGGTCAAAAGTTTTTCCGGAATTCGGAAAGCCAAAAGGTTTCGGGAAAACGGAAAGCCAAAAAATTTCCAGAAGATGAAAAGCCAAAAAGTTTCAAGAATAAATTTTCAGAAAATTTTCAGAGAATTTTATCTCAAATCCGATAATTTCTTACTATTTTTCAGGCTTTTTTCAAGCTTTTTTTTTGAAATATTATCAAAAGTTTTTTTTAAAATAATAAAAACTTATTTTTAAAAAAATAATAATTAAAAAAAGCTTTAATAAGCTTTGGGTTTTGATTTTTTAAAGGGGGGGCATTTTTTTCGCCAGCTGGCTGCAGCGCACCCCCCCGGTCTGCGCGCGAGAGTAAGAAATTCCCTCTCTTCTCCCTTCTTTCCTCTCCATCTTCTCCCTTCCATTTCTCTCTCTCCTCCCCTTGCTGTTAACAGAGGGGTTAACTTTAATCATTTGATTAAAGTTTTTAATTAAACATTTCTTAATCATAATTAACATTAATTATGATTAATGTTTTTTAAATCTCTTTTAAGAGAAGTTCTCACACGGAAAAAAGAAGAAAAAATCAAGATTGAGAGGCGAAGAGGATCCCACGCACACGGGAGAGCATTTCATGCATCAACATGCTGTCCCCTACTGCATTTCAGCAGAAAGTCGATAGAAATTTGATCGCAAATCCGCGGAAAAAACTCGCAAAAATGTATTAAAAATACATTTTTTATCATAAAAATGCTCAAAAAATTCCTAAATTTTTTTAAAAATTCCAAGAATTTAGGGAATCCATTCTACCAAAAATATCTACCATAAAATATGTGGTATTTTTGTAAAAATTTTTATTAATGCTTATTTTAAACCATAAAAATAGGAAAAAATAGCATTAAACTCATGAAATTCCCCCGCAACGTCGATTCGTCCATTGAATTGAAGTAACACACATTCCAATCGCCATATCGACGATCCACGTGCAATTCATCAACACAAATCAATAAAATTTAGTAAATATTAAAATTTACTTTAAAAAAAATCAACAACACTGTTAAAACCCTAAGATCTCTCTACATAATTGTTATGCATAAACATGCATAAATCAGGCATAAACTCAACCACCCAACCACACCCAAGCCCAAGGGATGCACACATGAATTATAAATGAAATACATCATACCTCTACCTTGATGTCCCATACCATCAAGAGTAACTCCAATCCAATAGCATGTAGCTATAGTGTGAAATGGTAGATGAGTAGATATGGACCTCTACACAAGAGACCATAGCATAAGCCTCCAAGCCCCCAAGCCTCCCTTGAGTGTGCCCCATGCCCCTATTATATAGGAGGGCCCTCAAGTAACTCTTGACTTTCCATTTCCCATGTGTGACCCTTGGATGCCTAACCCTAACCTTAACCCTTAAGGTTAGTCCTAACCCATGCTCCACTAGAGCTTGTTCCCATGCTCCCATGCTCACAAGCCTAATGTGGGTTAGCCTCCTAGTATATGCACACATAATGTGCATATAACATAGCACACATAATGTGCATATAACATAGCACACATAATGTACATATAACAATTTTCCATCTCTCTTGCCTTAAGTTATTTATCTTTTGAAAAGCTACAAGTTGTATCTTCTTACAATATTGGCTTTAGTGAATGTCATACCCATGTGACGACTGATGGAAGAAAAGAAGAAGAAAGGTAGCTTCATCAACAATTTCACAGCAGCTAATGTTCTTCCATATAGTTGGTCATTACATTGATTTTGAGGGTTCAATCTGAGACACACTATGATGCATATACGGGTTAATTACGATGATTGTTCAATTGGGACACATTATGATAAATATGTGGGTTAATCATGTTGCTTTTTAGTGTTCGATTGAGACACACTAACACTATGATTCATATGTGGTTGCTTTATCTTGACATGTTATCTTAAACTCTTGACCTTATGGAGTTAAAAAACTCTCGACCTTGTGGAGTTAAAAAACTTGTTGGGTGTCCATGTGCGGCATATGTTATTTTGGTTAGTTGCTCAACCTTGGTTAACATCTTACTAGGTTTAGTGGTAGGGAGTTTGCATTGTATGCTCTGAGGCACTTGGATCATATGGCATGAGAGTCCACTTGGCATAACTTGAGGTACTCTTTGAGTCTCAATGGTTGTAACTTGAGGGAGGCTTGGGTCAAAGTTTGATGATTAAGCACAAGTTGCTTCTAGATGTTTTGATGAAGGGAGGGTGTTAAAATATGTGATCTCATATTTTTGTGAGTTTATAGTTGATGTAATTGTGTCAGAACTGTAGGTGATACTTCAAAGTACTTCAAAGGTAGAAGGGTGTGTGAAACCTTAAAGTTATAAGTAGCTGGAATAATTAGTTATTGATAGGAGTCGTGTGAGTGGCTAGGATGAGTAGGAGAAATTAATAAAGGGGTTGGAGAGATTTTAGGACATGATTGTAGACAAAATTTGAGGAAATTATTTTGAATCTAGATGCCTTCTCTAAGGTAACAAATATGTAATCGTTTATGAAAAAAAATAAGCAAGTAGGGGGGGTTGGAAAACAACCCTTTTACGAGAGACCCTATTTTGTGAACCATGTGTTGTATGAACACATTCTTTGGCTCTACGAATATTTTTTGGAGATCTTTGATTCATGTCTCCACAATTAGAGTCCAAAATCTACCATTTTAGATCAAATTCATGTCTTCACGATATTAGAGTCCAATTTCCACCATGTTAACCTTCAAATTCAGCTTGAAAACACAAAACATAAAAATCTAAGTAGCACAAATTATATGACAACTTTGGGAACTCTTTTGGGACTAAGCAATAAAAAATATGTCAAACTTAAGTTGTTCTAGTTCTGCTACAACTTTGGGACTTTTTTGGGACTAAGGAGGAAAAAATACATCAAACATTAGTTGTTCTCCTCTAGAAATTCTACAACTCTCTCATACGAAGAATTATGTCAAACATAGTTGTTCCACTCTAGAAATGCTACAGCTCTCTCATATAACTCTTCTCCAAATTCAGTTCTCTAACATGCAAAAAAAAAAAGCTCTCAAAAATATGAGAAATTTTATTTCAACACTATGACCAAAAATTCAAGTGAAACAAATTTCTAGATCTACACATTATTCCAAGTAAAAGTTTCGCGAAACCCCTTGATTTTGGAACGATATGTAGTAGAGCCGAGATGGACTCGATGTCTTTGGCAAAATAAGTTTTGAAAAATAATCAAAATTTTATGTCTTTCTAGAATGGTCATCTATATAATAATGCACATTTTCAAGTTGGTTTACTAGGTTGTCCACTCATTTTGGGCCAAAGGATATAAGAAGAAAAATGTTAATATTGGGAATTTGTCTCAAGTAAAATAAAGACATTGGTAAAATTTTAAATAATAGAAGAAAAAGGAACCAAAATTTAGTTTACATCTATTTTTATTTGTTCTTTCATATACTTGCTCCTCTTCTTTTTACTAGAGGCAATATGCCACTTCCGAAGACATTTATTTTATATTTGTTCTTTCATATATTCGCTCCTCTTTTTTACTAGAGGCAAGGTGCCACTTACGATCACATCCATTGTTGCTAGAGGCTCTTTCCCTCTTAAGCTCTTCGAACTAGACATTGTACGCACAACAACTATGCCATCCATCGTATATAACTGTAGCCTGCAAGGCATGTACCCTTTATAAAAGCATCATGTGAACTCCCCTTTCAAATTTTTGTACACTAAGCATTGAGAGAAATACCACTGATCTAAAGCACTGAGAGACATATCACGAGAAGTAGGTGCATCATCCATTCAAAGGTTAAGATACAAGAAGCTCTTGAATCTCAAGGTCTTGAGATAGATTGCCTTTGTTTTCTCCCAAACCCGTCATGGGTATCAGGGAGTTTTTCTTCTATGATCTACCCTCTACCGATGGATCCTACCACCTTGTTTGCATACCCTCTCCATAGTTCTTCTTCAAAGTCTTTGGCACTGTCCCTGCATTTCTTCCTCCAAGGCTTTCGCATTATAAACCCTAGCAAGGCTTGGGAACTATTGGATCCATGATCTACCCTCTACCGATGGATCCTACCACGTTGTTTGCATACCCTCCCCATAGTTCTTCTTCGAAGGCTTTAGTATACCGTCCCTACATTTCTTCTTCCAAGGCTTTCGCATTATAAACCCTAGCGAGAGGACACCCTTAGGTCATTACTTGGAGACATGACTCCTTACATGGCCAAACGGAAATGGAGCAACTCACATTGGATGTTTAACATGGAAAGCTGATGTGTGAAGGACACTCGGTCTCACAACTTACGGCCACACTTCCAAGCTTCTTTCAAACTAAGGCATTTTAACACGCAGAGCATCTTGATCATAAGAAAAAGCAGAATCAAGTGCAGCTATTTTTGAAGCACAAGATATCTCTTCTTTTTAATGGTACCACCCCTAACCAACATATTTTGCTTTCTCTCTCTTTCTTGAGCTTGAGCTTAATCCTAATCCTTATCCTAATCTTAATCTTTTTTACTGTTTTGATTACACGTGTACAATTAAGCCTATATAAGGCATCCTCGTTTCAAAACCTTTCGTTTAGTTTCCCATACAGCGCTAGAACACCCGAAAGATGGCCAGTACGACCTTTTCCCCTCCGGAGATTCTCGACTTCAACATCGGCTTCGCCGACCCTACAGCAGGTCTTTTCGGGTTCCCAGAAAAAATTTTGGGTTTTCCACCTCGCATATTAGAGTTTTAGCCAGAAACTAGGGTTTGCAAATCACCCCTAAACTCAGAAATTAGGGTTTCCTAGTCCACTTGAACTCAGAAATCACGATCTGTTAAGAGTTTTCCACCAAGATTTGAGCAATTATGCTTTGCTTACTTTTAATGTTATTTTATTTTATTTTTTTCCAGTTGTTGCAGCCAAGCTGGCCAAGAAGGTGAAGAAACAACGCCTTCCGGTGAGTCCAATTTTCCTTTCCGATTCCTTTCGATGGATTAAAATGCAGTTTTTTAATTGAAAAAAACATTTTTAAGGGGTTTTTTTGAATGATAAAATTTACATTTGTCGTATGTACGATTCGCACTCGTGTTTGTTTAAACAAAATCTATGTTCCTTTCTATTTGTTGTTGTTTTCTCCTGCGTTTTTTCTTCACTCAGGCTTTCTGTCTCTTCAAAATGAAATGAATTTCAATCATATCTCTTTATTTTTTAGATTTATTTTTCCTTCCCCCCCCCTTTTCTGTTGTTGCTGCATGATTTAAGTTTTCCCGATTTTTGTTTTTCCTCTCTCTTGTCCAGATCAAGAGCTCTTTCTGGAAGTCCTTGGGGCAGGCCGCAAAAGCTGCATCCCGTAGATCTGTTCTCATCCGATCTTCGGCCCTCCGGCAGGTAGAAAACCATTACATACTATGAAGCTGTCGCTACCATGTGGTTGGTGTGCAAGTTTGGCAGGTCCTCGCTACCATGTGGTTACATACTATGAAGCTGTCGATGTTGGTGGCTAGGTCCTCGCTACCATGTGGTTGGTGGCTAGGTCCTCGCTACCATGTGGTTGGTGTGCAAGTTTGGCAGGCCCTTTGGCACTCTTGGTCATACGTGAGCTCCCTGCTCTTCGGCCATATGCTAGAATGTGGGCTGCAGCTGATGTGCCGTTTAAAGGTTGCCCATTCAGTCATTCAATTCTAGAGATGTGATTGGTAGTCACTGAGGTGTGTCAGACCAGATGCTTGTTGAAATGTTGCTAGAGTGACTGGCCTTTTTCAGTTTAAAATTCCTGCTGTTTGGAAAGTCTGGGAATGAATGGTCCAGATTCAATGATCTGCAGGAATTTCATGGGCCTGCGCACGACAGTTATCACAGTTGCTGTAGTTTGGTGTACAGTGTATGCAACCACACTGAATGGAAAAATTTGTTTTTTTTTGGGGGGGGGGGGCGGGGTGGGGTGTGCTGTATTTCCTACCCGCATCTTGTTGTTCATTAGCTCTTAGGATGGGTGTTAATGAAAAAATATGTGCGAGTTGGTTAAAGCATGCAGTTTGCGTCTCACCTTCAAAAACTATGTGCCCCAGGAATTTGATGTCCAGCTAGTGACCAGCCAAACGACATTTCATCAAAACTGTCTGTGACATGGCAAGTAGTGTAGGGCTGCAACCTTCCTGCTGCCGGAAGGTGAAAAGCTACCTTCCATTGGCACTTTCCATGTCTGTGGGGGATTAACTGGTTTTATTGTGTGTTTTGACAGGGGAAGTTTGCTGAAGCAAGGTCTCGTAATGGAGGTGGAGCCCTCTCTGCTGAGAGCAGGTAAGCCTGTGTTCTCCTTGTGTAAAAACTGATGCTCATGTGCATGCATAGGCATTAAATAAATAGATATATATATATATGTATGTAAAACCAACTAAGGTCATGGCTTCATCATGGCCGATTCTGCCTTTCATGGCCGATTCTGCCCTTCACCTCTGGAGAATTATTAAACTCAGTTTGGTAGTTTATCAACGAAGATTTGTCTACTAATCTGCACCTACTCTTGGGCACTCATGATGTGAGTTGGGATGTCAGCATGTAGTTTGTGCTATGCTTGATGGAGTTGATGATTTGAAGCTTTGTGCGTATACTCTTGTGGTGTCAAGGCCACACTTTGGTTTTGTTAAGTTTGGGAAATAACTTGAACTTTCTATTGTTATATCTTTTGGCTGTTGGATATGCTGACATCTTTCGAAGTCTTCGTCCAAATTGTGGTGAGTTTGTTCTTTTTATCAATTGCGGTGCAATTACCCAACCAGCTATCGTGTTCCTACATCATGGCTTAGTCTGCCTTCACCTCACAGTTTGATGGTTTATCTATGAAGATTTGTCTACTAGGTGATATATCTCTATGCATGAACATGCACCTACTGTTGGGTGCTGATGATGTGAGTGAGGATATCATAACACGTAGTCTATGCTTTGCATGATGGAGTTGATGATTGTTACAATTTGGCCTCAATTTTAGTGGCATCGACGTGATATTGCAAAAATCCATTTTTTGAAATGTCACTTTTATGAAAGCACTAAATGTTTTAAAAAAATAAAATTGATATTAGAGAAACGTATTGGTTTGAAGCACAACTTTTCTAGCAAACCCTAGAATGTTGGCATTATCATCTCCAGATTGGGCTTATATGTGCATATTTCATGCTATATTTGGCTAGATTTATGAGGCCATGCATTCATCTTATTTTAGATATTTTTTTGCTATTTTTGTCTATTTTTTAGACATTATTCTAGTATTTTTTGCATAGTCGGCCAGCCCACTATTTTTATGCTGGCCGACCAGCTCTTGTCCAACCTATAAATAGGTGGCTTGGGTTAGCATCATTAGCACATCATTACTCAGCTATTGGTGTTGGTTGTATGCAACTACGGGTAGCCCTTGTGCTCTACTTCAGCAGATAACAAGTTTTCTACTTCAGTTCTTTTGCACATGTGCTTCTTTGCAAGATCTATTTGCTGTTTTTTCTGTTTTACAGCCATTCTTTCATGGTATTAGAGCCCAGTGTTACAAAGGGACCTGCGTTTTCTACATCTACTGCTACACGCAAAGATCCACCGCATCTACATCTACAAAGGAGCTGCGTTTTCTGCTGTGGACCTGCGTTTTCCATCGAGGAGCTGCGTTTTCCACTGAGGACCTGCGTTTCCTATTGAGGACCTGCGTTTTCCACAGAGGTGCTGCATTTTCAGCTCGAGATCTGCGTTTTCAGATCTCAACCCCGTATTTTGGTGCTACAACAGGGTTTTAACCAAGGGAGTCATTTCTTACCTCTCTTTTGGGTTTCCCACCCTCCCATCCCTTCTTCTCTTTCCTTTCTCTTGGCTGCACCCAGCTTTCGAGGAGGAGTTTGCTGATTTTCTGATCAGCTTTGTCGAAGAGGAGGATTCTGCTGCGTTATCGGAGGATATGACTTCTGGTCATAGTCACTCTTCTTTCTCGGGGATTCTCTTTTCTTCTCCCCGATCCCAAGCCCTAACTTCACAGGCTTCTTCTTCCCAACTTCCTGTTTCTCTACCTTATTCCCAGATTCCTGCTTCTTTTCCTTCCATATTCCCCACCACCACCACTTCTCTTGTTTTTCCCCTCCCACAAATCCTCGTCCCAACCCCTTCCCATGTGCCATGCTATTCACCCCCTCAAGTGAGTGATTCCATGAAGCTGACTGCTACCAACTACCATACTTGGTCGTTTTATACGCAATTGCTTCTTGAAGGAGCAGGTGTGTGGTCCTCTGTCACCACTCCTCACTTGGTGGATTCCGCGTTTCGTGGAGTTCTAGATGCACGGGCCCGTCTCATCATAATCCATTGTATGACACCATCTATCCAGGTACAATTTATATTTCCTGGAGTGATGCCAGTCAGATGTGGAATGAGATTCAGAGGAGGTTCGAGACAGTATCTTCCGTGAAGATTGCTAAGTTGGAGGCGGATCTTGAGAAGATTACCATCAATGACTCAGATAATATCATTGATAAGATTGGGAAACTCACAAGGATCAAAAGGCAGCTTGAGGAGTATGGGAGCTCAATCAACAACCCGATCCATAAACTGCTTGGTAAGCTGCCATCATCCTTTGACTCTTTCAAAGATCACATCTACTTCCGTGAGTCTCTCCCTCCTTTTGAGGAAGTCGTGAGTTATCTCCACGACAAGTGCATGCTTCGCGGAAAAGGCAAGTCAGAGTTTGCTTTTGTTGCCTCCAACAAGGGCAAGGACAAAGGCAAAGGCGGAAAAGGGAACTCCAACAACAAGAAGCAAAAAGTCACCACAAAGTCATCTTCTGACGACGACGATTCTGACAGCAACAAGGGTTCCAGGATGAAGGAATCTTGTGAGTTTTGTGGCCGACTTGGTCATTCTGAGGCCAAATGTTTTGCTAGACAAGCTCAAAGCTAAAGCAAAACAGGAGTTCTCCTCCAATGGCTCAGTCACCCACGACAGATGGTTCAGATACTTTGCCAACGATAGAGGAGGATACGAAGTCTCATGCTAAGATGGCTTTTCTTGCTGTCTATGATCCCCCTGTTCTTTCATCTTCACAGGAGCAGGATGAGTCCATCCTGATTCAGAAGTCAATGCCCTATCCGCAACAGAGGATTATTTACAAGAGTTTCTGATAGAGACCTTATCAGTTCCTCTAATCCCTTTGGATATGAGTATCTCCCTTCCCTTGTGTTGTTTCATGTTGATGCTATTATTGCAGATTTTCTCTCGTCTCTTTCAAAGGAGGATAGTGGTTCTTCTATTGGGCAGGTGGATGATTTTGCCGAGATATCCTCACATATGCTCGAGCTTCCTAC
The DNA here is from genome assembly GCF_041138505.1 of Cibotium barometz. Classification (NCBI taxonomy): domain Eukaryota; kingdom Viridiplantae; phylum Streptophyta; class Polypodiopsida; order Cyatheales; family Cibotiaceae; genus Cibotium; species Cibotium barometz. Next base: position 8,786,797 of record NC_141079.1, read on the forward strand.
TTTGGCAGTTGCTTCTCCTTCTTATGTTTCAGAGGAGGCATCTTCCACTATCTTGGAGCCTGTCCCTACTTTGAACTTGACAACTTCTACTATCACTGATGATCAGTTTGTTCCAATGGTTGTTTCATTTCCTTCTTCTTTAAAGGAGAAGTCTACTTCGGTCCCGATACTTGTTGCACACGTAGAGAAGGTACCATCTATGGTTCCATCTCCTGAGGGCTTCTCTCTTCAGATTGATCCTATTGTTTCGTCTTCTCGATCTTCTCGATCTTCTCGTGGCTTTTGCCGAAGACCTTCTCGGTATTCAGATGTACCATATCTTCGCGAGCTTTGTGCCTTTTATGAGGAGGTTGTTCCATCAGACTCTTTGGAGGTCTTTCTTTAGCGTGCTGGAGTTTTTCCCGCTTATTTGGCGCTGAAGAGGAGGTGTTGGCATTATCATCTCCAGATTGGGCTTATATGTGCATATTTCATGCTATATCTGGCCAGATTTATGAGGCCATGCATTCATCTTATTTTAGATATTTTTTTGCTATTTTTGTCTATTTTTTAGACATTATTCTAGTATTTTTGCATAGTTGGCCAGCCCAGTGTTTTTATGCTGGCCGACCAGCTCTTGTCCAACCTATAAATAGGTGGCTTGGGTTAGCATCATTAGTCAGCTATTGGTGTTGGTTGTATGCACCTCGGGCAGCCCTCGTGCTCTACTTCAGCAGATAACAAGTTTTCTACTTCAGTTCTTTTGCGCATGTGCTTCTTTGCAAGATCTATTTGCTGTTTTTTCTGTTTTACAGCCATTCTTTCATAGAAAACCTCGAAACAAAATCAACGCTTCTTGTGTATTGCTAAGTCTTGTGCTTGTCACCTCCAGAGAAGTGATAGAAATTTAGTTAAATGGTTTATCTATGAAGATTTGTCTACTACTTTATGCATTACCCTTCACTTACTCTCAGGCGTCGATGACGTGAGTGGGGATGTCATAGCACATACCTCTGGGAATGGAGCTGCGTCTGCTGCCCCTTCAAATTATGAAAGGATGTGTCAATGTTTGTTACCTAACTCTGTGTGTGCAGGATAAGTTTTGATGTTATTGGTTGTAATGTGCTGGCACGTGCACGCATGCTTGTGTGCAGGCATCATAAGTTTTGTTGATATTGGAATTAACTTCCTGCATGCTTCATAGTAATTAAAGAGATTTTCTCTCTGTGAACCAGGAACTGAAGAAGATACGGAGTCTGCAATAAACACTGATAAAAGTGTGGGTGCAAAGCAGCACTCTCTACTAACTACTGAACCTTCTGAAGTTGTTGATAGCTGACACAGACACTGACAATGGAAAAGCCATTCCTCTTTTGAAGCTCATAAGAGATGGCTCAAGCCGAATGTACTTAAAACTGTGATGTATTTACTGATATGGAGTGCTTTTGTATATTTTTCTCTTAACAAATCTCATGATCTGCTGTTTTGCTTTGACATGCTTTGGGCTTTTGTTGAGTAGTGAACTTGGTATGCCACATGTGACTCCCATTCCAGGAACCCACTTTAGTGGGTGGGTGTTACATACCTAGTACTAACCTTCAGGAATAGTGGTATAACTAGCAAGGTTAGGGGAGAGAAAGTAGGCTGATATAGGTGGCTAAGGCTCATGGTTAGTAATACCAAGTATACTGGCTATTTATGACCGAACAGTTATTTATAGTAGCCACTTTATAAGTGAGACTTGGGTTATTATTGTTTAGAGAGAGTTATTCACTTTGTGGTCCTAATGGATCAGGATTACTGTCGAGAACATGATTGGATTCGATGGATCTCGGACAGTCATGTTGAAGGCCTCAATAGGCAGGCGTTGGTGGTATACCAATGGTGACTGGCATGGTTCGTGGGATTGGAGCCTTAGCTTGTGCCTCAGGGGAGGCTTGGTGATGCGAACCTATGGTTTGCACCCCTTTTAGGGGGCCTGTACTAATCATTGATGTTTTGTGTTTAGATCCGTGGGATTGTAACATTTGGTATTAGAGCAGCCTAAAGGTACAATGCACGGTTGAAGGTCTCAATAAGATTTGCTTTTGATGTCTAGAGACTCGATGACTCTTTTCCCTCTGCCAGACGGTTTCGTGGATTCCACATTGTTGGAAACATGGATCCTCCGACTTTGAGGGAGGTCACCCATCCCAATTGTGTTCCTGCGCAAGCGCGCTTTAACTGAGGTGTTCCACAAATTGGTCTAGCCATCCAGACCCCAAAACCTTAAGGTGTTAGGTGAGCTCCCGGAATCCAATTTGTAGAAACCTCAACTTGCCAAGATTCAAACCGAGTCTCATCACGTGAGCTGCTTCTCTCTATAGAAGTGTGGGTTGCATCTCCAACACCTTCCCTCAAGCCACACTTTGGTTGAGGTCTTAGCTTCCAACATCACAACCTGGGCTCTGATACCATGTTGAAAACATGGATCCTCCCACTTCCCGAGAGGTCGTCCATCCCAATTGTGTTCGTGCGCAAGCGTGCTTAATTGAGGTGTTCTACAAATTGGTCTAGCCATCCAGACCCCAAAACCTTAAGGTGTTAGTGACCTCCGGTAATCCAATTTGTAGAAACCTCAACTTGCCAAGATTCAAACCCAGTCTCACCACGTGAGCTAGTTCTCTCTAGAAGTGTGGATTGCATCTCCAACGCACACCTACAAGGAGCAGACATAGGTGGAGGGAGTTTAGTACTCTTAAATATAGAGAAGCATATATTTGATAGCTTCTTGAGTTGTACTTAGTTGATTAACTTGGACTAGAATTCTCCTTAATTACTCGCACTCGATTTAGTAAATAGATCTAAAGATCGAGATTTGGACCATGTAGAAGTGATCTCAGAGAGGAACCCAAGAGTAGTTGATCTCTTGGGAGATTCAGATGGAGATACACACCTTGAAGAGATATACCTTAGTGTCCCATTGGTACGCAATATCTAACATATTATTGTTTTGGATATTTGAGTGGGTCCAGTCTGTAGAAGGGTGATTTCCTTCTAGGAACAACCTCGACCTGTAGAGAAGAATTTGTTGTAGTGACCATTGACTTGAGAGACCATAGAGCCTTTTTCGATTGGTCTTGCCAAGGTAACGTTGAGTTTTAGATGAACTTTTGGATGGGATGTACTTTGGTGTTTATTTCGTGACCCTTGTGCCACCAAAGTGGGAAAACCCCCATAAACCATTGACGTCATGTAGTCCATAATCAAGTACAGAAGCTATCACCCAGGCGGATCATTAATGTCTACAGCACTAGTTGAGCTTGATATCTTAACACACCTCCTTCAGCTCAACTCCACACATTGCACTCAGTAGGCTCCTAAACGTGCGGAGATTCTTTGTACCCAATGCCTTCATGAATATTTTCGCCTCCTTCCCCCTCATAAAATGATAGTGCATCTTAATATGCTTTGTCCAGCATGCTAGACTGGGTTATTGGCTAACTATATGCTACTCATGTTGTAACAATAAATGACAATAGACCTATTCATGAGCTTACCCATATCACAAAGTAGCTTTTGAAACCAAGCTACCTCACAAAGTTGCCATAGCAACTTGGCTTCTCTAACTCACAGTAGCAACACTTCCAAAAGAAAACATAAAGCTGTTGGTAGATTTCTTGTCCGAGACACTACCAATTCAAATAGTTGTATCTTTGCCAGTCTCATAAAAAGGTCCATAATTAAGAGTGGACTTATGTATATGAGAATTTGCCTAGCCACATCCAAGTGCGGCTCACAAGACTCACATCATAGCTCAAATCTGGTCTAGTAATGGTCATGTAGATCAAGCTACCGAATATATGTCTGTACATAGTGGGGTCCTTACTTATATCTGTGGAAAGCTTAGTGTTATGCTACAATGGCATTGAAATAGGCTTACAACCTATCTTACCATACTTGGACAACATGTCCAAGCGATACTCCCTCTATAAGTAGTAAAGTGTCATATGGTATCTCACCATCTCTATACCAAGAAAATACCACAGCTCACCGAAATCTTTCATCTTGAACTTCTACTTCAAAAGCATCCTGATATCACATGTATGTCAGCATCACGATCAACAGGGATAATCAAGTCCTCCACATAAATGACTGACAATACGATTCCTCTGTGTCTTTTTCACACAAAGTGAAAAAACTACATTGGATATTTGAAATCCAATGGTAACAAGATACTCTCGGATCTTGTTTGACTGTGCTTGTTGGGACCTTCAGCATGACCATCCGTGATCCTTCAAATCCAATCATGTTTTGGATAGTAATCTTGGTCTATACTAACCACAAAATGAATAAATCTCTATGAACAATAATAACCTAAGTCTCACTTATACAGGGGCTATAAATAACTGTTCGGTCATAAATAGCTAGTATACTTGGTATTAGTAATCATGAGCCTTAACTGCATGTATCAGCTTGCTTCCTCTAATCCCAAGGCTTCCCTAACCTTGTTGGATTATACCACTATTCCTAAATATTAGTATTAGGTACGTAACATTCTTTCTCTTCTTAGACGTTTCCACTCTTGGAAAAAAATTATATCCAAGAAAGAAAACTGGGAAACCTATGTCATAATCTAGCAACTGGCTCCCAAGTCCAAGACATTTCTAGGCTTGGAAATAATAAAGTGAAACTCAAACTACATTTGACAAAGAGTCCATAATTTGGTTCACAAATCATGCACTTTCCACTTATGACTGCCATAGAAACCGACTAAATCTACAACCACTATTCCTACAACTAACTCAGTGGAACTAAAAACAGACCAACTCGAACCAAAGTCGTGAGGAACAAAACAATCCCTCAATCCAACTCGACAGGAATTAGAGAATTTGACGGATAATCTGACATCATAGAGACAATGATTGTAACTAATCAAATTACCTATCCTATCACGATTAGGTGTTTCCTCATACCCAGGGGATAGAAAAATACCTTCCCTCTCTGAGAACAACATAACTATTAGATATCTGAACACTCTTGTCATAAGTGACCTCTAAGACATTGTTCAAGCCAAAACATCCATGATATAACTCTTCTATTGTATCATATTCTCTCCCAAATGCACAATTGTGGAATTGGTTGTACATAGCAGGTTGATTCTTTCTAAAACTACACCTAGACCTACATCTTCAATTTCTAATTCTCAAGGAAAACTCGGGTTGAACCCATACCAAACATAACTTGTTCAATATTATCATAGGCAGATCCTGACCATCAAATGATCTCTTAGTGGTGAACATGTGCAATGTTCCACCAGAACTGATGTATACTCTTTGCTACCTGACACATTGAGAACAATCATCATGAGGAGGAACCTCTCAATCCACTCTAACTGCTTGAAGTATCTAGAAACTTGAAGTCCCAACTTAGCGTACTATGTCAAGATAATCAAGATGCAAGTGAAATCTATCAACATGAGTAGGAACCGATCTTAGTCGACTTTGATTGCCTGAAGCATCTAGAAACTTCAAGTCCCAACTCTGCCTACTATGTCAAGATGCAAGCAAAATTTGTTAACTTAACACTCTACTGGAAGTGGGCCAAACTAATATAATCCCACGAGTTAAACTCGCTACACAGCTCTAGATAACAATTGTAAAAGTTAATAACTTGGATATCTTCCTCGTCAGAGGCATGGCCCAAACTAGACATGAGCCACGTCAAAGGTGTGGCTAATGAACTAGATATCTGCCATATTAGAGACTAGTGCACTCACCCCATGAACTAGCAATCTTGAGTTCTGGATAACTATCCCATCAGAAGCTAAAACATCTACCTCAAGACGGAACCCTATAGACCCACACATGTGATACATCCTAGCGTCCCATGCCACCAGAACATACCCCATATACGTCTTACAATCCATCTCTCTTGAGCTTGTAAGTCTTCCAAAACATTTCTTAAGGTTGTTAGCAATCTCTTTCGGTATACAAACTAATATCTTGAGAGGATAAATCTATATGAGAACCCTATTGATCTCAATATCAATGAGATCTCATTTGAATCTGGATTTTAAAAAATATATATGCATGTATGCCAAGATTCTGAGAACTATCCGAGTAAAGAAGCTTTACTTAGCATCTAGCAAAGCATAACCACTTTACCCAAACACATATGCAAAGCAAAGAAGCTTCACACCTAGCAAAGCATAATCGCTTTACCTAAAACATAGACCCTATCATAGTCGCAAATACCATGCAACTACATAACACTCTGATCATTTGCAATCCTCAATCTTGTTCTTCCTTCCTTCATGTTATTGATTTCTCAAATCAATTGCCGCTACCTCTTAGTCCAAAAATCCACCAAATAGGAATATAGATGTATCCAGAAACCTTGCATGTAGTGGATCTTAGCATCTCATACCACCAAGATACACTGTGTAAAAGACTCACTTTAGACATAAGATTAAGTCAAGAGTGATTAATTCCTTCCCAATCTTGCCTCGACACTCGACACAGCCAGGCTCCTACTTGAAGGACACTGACTTTTAGGTTAGCCCATACCATCCCATACACTGTGTAGTGGATCTTAGCATCCCATACCATCCCATACACTGTGTACAAGACTCGCTTTAGACATAAGATTAAGTCAAGAGTGATTAATTCCTTCCCAATCTTGCCTCGACACTCGACACAGCCAGGCTCCTACTTGAAGGACACTGACTTTCAGGTTAGCCCACCACATCAATCTGCCCTTTATGATATACCCTCCTACTTCCTCCCATAATTATGGGGAAATCAAATATAGGTCATGCCATCACTGCTGTGTATATTACACATCTGCATATCATGTCTCCCTTGGGTAATATCTCTAGTACTAAAACCTAGTACCAATCAAACTCCATAAGATAAATTTGAATCTAGGTCTATAAAGGGATCTCTACTTTATAGAACCCAAATCTCCACATTCCCAAAAGTATCACAAGTGAACCTAGTGCACCTCAAGGAAAATATGACACAACAGCCCATCATCTCACCATGGTGACAAGAATAAGTTATCCATGGTCATAGAGAAACCTCATCAATGTCATCTTCTCGACAAAAGTCAAGACATACTTCCCACGTGAGTCGAATTTATCAGAAAATAACTACCCACATGAAGTTACATTGAATCCCTAGCTTAAATCCAATGACCGTCCTTGAGATCTTGTGCACCACGGAAATGAATACAATTGTTGTCGGATTCATGTCCATATCCCCCTAGGTTAGCTATCATTTGATGTTGGATAAATGTGATGCCCATAGTAAAATATATAGGTGACATGCATGGGCAATGTGCGAAGGTGTGTCCCTATGTGTACAACTTGAAGATTTCACCGACTCAACTGTTTTCTTCGACTCTCTTTGCTGCTTTTATCCATATATTCTCACCATCTCAGGACTCAAGATCTTTAGATCGTTGGTGCATGGCAGGTAGCTTTTCCCATAGCTGCAATGGAGATAGGTGGCCTCTTGTGGCTCGAGGGATTTGGCATTAGCGAGCACTAGGGATAGAGGTAATGTGAATCAATGAGTGGTGGGGCCAAAGAAGATGCCACAGAAGGTTCCTATTGATTTGAGGAAAGTGAAGACGACGGGTCGCATGTAAGATCCCTCCTGCCCTCTTGTAGTGTTTATGTGTAATAAATTCCAAGCTAGTAAATTGTGAGGAGAGAGGAAGTGATAAAAGTATTCTCTTTTGCATAAAACCTCACAAATTAAAAATTAGACGGCCTAGAAAGTTTTTGAGACATATTTTGTTGGAACATTAAGAATTTAGCCTTGACCTTAATGTTGACTCTAGGAGTACACGTGTAAGATTAGACTATGTGCATGTATGCACATGTAAATATCTGTGCACCATAATTAGTAAATTTTATGGATAGATTGAATTGGAAAAAACAAACAAAATAATATGAAACTGAGTTTAAATCAATTGGTCAAGGATCCCTGGAAGGAGAATTTAGCACTTCTAAATGGTTAAACCCAGTGCACACGTGGTATACATGGATTGGAACACCTAGTAAACAACAAAAATTGTGGAAACTGACATTTCTATTGAATTTGGAAGGTAGGATTTTCCCTAGGCATTAGCTTGGATGTTGGGGAAAATATCATAAAAATAAGTTTAAATGCACCTACTAGCTAAGGTTTGTGCATTATTAAAGGGCAAGGGTCAAAAATTAAATGGGTTGTGAGCTAAGGTCAAAGAGTTGAGAGAAAACTGTGGGTTGCTATAATACCACGTGCCACATATAATGCCATGCATTATATGCATTACACATGCCATGTTGTGGCATTACATGCGGCAATGACATGGCAAGCCACGTGTATTTCCCATGCTTGAGCAAACACATGGCATGCCATAAGTATAGTATGGCATGTCACGACCTTGAGCAATACACATGGTGCTTGCCATGTTGGCAAGCATTGTTTTAAACGGCTACCTCTCCCTCTCTCTCTCTCTCTTCCCAATTATTGCCCTCGTAGTGCCCAACCTCGATTAATACACATGGTGCCTACTACCATGCTAGCAAGTGCCATTGTAAACGGTTACCTCTCCCTCTCTCTCCCCCATTTTTGCCCTCGAGTTGCCCTCGTGTGCCCTCTCCTCTCCCCTCTCACCCTCTCAAACCCAATCGCCCCCCTCTCACCTTCTCCCTCTCCCACTAGAGCCCTAATATCCATATCCTCTCACCCTCTCTCTCAAACTCTTCCCACTCTCTCCCTCTCTCCTTCTCACTCTCTCTCCCTCAAACTCTTCCCACTCTCTCCCTCTCACCCTCTCAAATACTCTACACCCCCTCAATCTCTTCATCTCAAACAACCCTCTCCTCCCCCCTTCTAGCACATACTCTCAATCCCTCTCCTGTACATATTTTTTTTCACTCACAACCTCTCGTAGCATAGCAAGAAAGTAACATAATGCCTCCCCAAACTCATTTACAATCCAAGGACTTCATCTCAAACAACCCTCTCCTCCCCCCTTCTAGCACATACTCTCAATCCCTCTCCTGTACATATTTTTTTTCACTCACAACCTCTCGTAGCATAGCAAGAAAGTAACATAATGCCTCCCCAAACTCATTTACAATCCAAGGACTTCACCAAAAATCCAGACGTGATTGCACTATCTCAAGATGTGGGCATGTCGCAAGTCGCCACATCAAGCGACATGACCAATACATTTGGATTACAGGTTCCAGCGAGGTCTGCTCCTACAACACCCGACAATAATCGTGTTGCAAGTAGTGGTGCCACAATTGCAAAAGAAGAGAAGCCCATAAGGAGAGTTTTGGCCAAGTGGTTGATCGACACATGTCCATGAATTGGGTGGAGGATCACTTGGTCGATGATCAACACTGCCTTCCTAGGGTGGGTGTCTCTATGTCGTCTCCTCGCAAACCTACAATCTACACAAATGAGGATTGCATCGAAGGGTTGATTAAAAGCATGGAAGAGAGCACCTATCGGATGACAATGGCGGTGTTCATTATGTTGGAGAGTTTCTCAGGCCAAGAGCCCATTCTATTCGATCGTCGAAGTGCACTTGGCTTCGACTTATCATTGTCTATAGAGTTTGACATGGTACTAGAGTAGGCAGAAGGATGGCAACACATGGTCGAGATGATGTTTGTTGTCTAGGATGGCAACCATCGTCTTAAAGCTTGGCAAGAATGGGCAAGAACCACATGAGTTGATAGAGACAAGGTTCCAAAGGTGAAGTGTAGGGTGGTTTGATTCATGCAGGAGGAGGAGGCCGAGTTCCTGATGGTGCTACGCATGATAAACAAGTAAGTGGACTTGTATCTTGTTATTTTTGTGATTACAACGAATAAACATCTTATATGTGATTATTTACTAATTTTAATTTATTATGCATGCAAAATTGCTAGGGTGACTAGCATTCATATGCCAAACACAACAACACATGACATATTCATGATACAGTGCGTGAGTCTTGTCAATCCATAGTCGTTTGTTATCAAAGTTTAGCAATGAGGATTGCGCATGGGCAGTAGAGAAAGCTCTTACGCATCAGGGGCCTAACAGATCTAAGTGGTTGAAGCTCCCCATGGCACTTCTCTCAATTAGTGTTCAAGGTATGTGCGTGCCTCATAAAACACACAACAATAAAGTCATATTTTGATTTCCATAGATGTTTTTTCTAAAATAGAAATGCATTAAAGTCTGAGTTTGATGCCACATACCAAAAGAAGGTCAATGGATTGCCTCATTGAGGAAGTAGAGAGTACAATTAGAATGCAGACATGTTCGATAAAAATTACAAAGACACCTTCAAGGAGACGGAGGCGCTATTTACAAAGAGAGGACATGAGCTAGCACAAATAGCCAACCCCGACAGCGGTAAAGAGTTCTTCAAGAAGGTGATCTCTTACTAGGGTTGAGGTGAAAAGGTGAGCCGATTCACTACTCCCAAGCTAGCAGAGATTATTCGTGCACATATTCCAAATGCAGAGTAAGATCACACGTTTTCTCTCGACGTATTAAACTTTTTTGATATGTAGCAAGACAATAAAGTTGGTTCACTCTACAAGAAATGTAGGCTCGTGGACATATTGGAGAGTGGTGAGTTCCCAATGAGAGATGCCCAGATTTCTTCTTCGGACAGAGCACTCTTTGGGTGGATACATCACCATGTGTATTGGTTCCAATTGACAAAGTACACGCTACAACTGAGCTACAACTCTATGCTAAGTTAGAGGAGAACTCACCCGCCATAGTAGACATGCATGAGAGAGCCACACATGACTCTAGGGTGGGTATCATGGATGCCCTGAAAGCTTTTAGGAAGACACACTTTGAAAAGGCATTCCTAAGGTGGAAAGGGAAAATACGTGCCACCTATGACCCTAACCAACAACTGCACTTGTCGCGTGCATATCATGACGCCTGTTGTACAGGTATGTAGTAGCATAACCGAAAGTTTATTATTTGAATATTGGAAAATAACATGTGATTTTTCTTATCAAAATGAAGACTTCAATTCAAAAGTGGTGAACCCTCTCCACTCGGGTCTTAACTCCAACATTGATCACCTCCTTTTTATGCTTTTGGGAAAGTGAAAACACACATATGATCTCTCCCCTGTGCCAATTGCTCTCTCCATTCTTCGCGATTATACAGTTTGCAAAGAACTCATATGTAGTGGTGTTCTAGGAATCTTACACCATTGCAACGATTCATGGGATCATTGATGAGGATGGGAACCATGTATGCTTATGATAGTCTTGGAGGCCTATGCTTGGTGTGGGTATATTTTCCTACAAATCTTGCTCTCTCCAAGGCCAAGCGATGTCAAAGTTGATGTAGGCTGAATCCATGTAGAGCTATAGCTTCATGGATCGTGCCAGTTGCTACAAGCAATGGACTATCAGAAGGAGAGAATTTTCTCAAGATGCACCGTGCTTAAATTACCTCTTAGAACCTTAGAGTAGGGAACCTTAGCTCTTGTTTTTTTTTTTAACAAGCTTTTGTAAAAGGAAATGTGGCCCTTTTATTTTCTCTCTCTCCCTCTCTGTGTTGAGAATCAACAGGGCTGACGATGATGGCATGGCTTGGCTGAGCAGTAAAGTCGAGAGAGAGAGAGAGAGTAAAAGAAGACCCGGGTGGCTGTGCAAGAAAAAAGAAGCACCACACCTTGGTGCTTATGGCTTAGCCACCACCTCTAGGCGACAGCTCGTTAACAACAACAATGGTAGCAACAATAGTATAACAGACGAAATGGCAACCCGACGATGGAAATCCGATGTCAAGATGGATGGAAACGACATCGATGGGAAAAAAACAAACAGATGGCTGCATAGCAAATGAACGAGATTGCAAACTATTGATCTCCACACTGAAGCTTGAAATATGCCTTCCCCCATAGCCAAGAACAAATCACGTAGCTCTAATACCAAATGTTAAGCCTCCATGTAAGTAGCCCTGGCTTTGTGAATCCACCTTAATGTAAAAACGTGAGAGAGAAGAACAAGAATTCAAAAATAGCTAAACGAAATCTAGCTTGGCATACCATGTCTAACCACCCAACCATTATATATACCAGTGACCTTGGGCGTCTAATGTGCACCTTACCGGCCACACACTGTACTCATGCGCTCCGTTTGTCCCCGCGCCGCTGGTACCCCATGCTACATATCACTAGTTCTTTGGCCTATAACCGTCACCCACAAATGTTCACACTTATTGATATAAGCGGTGATGTGCAATAGTTTGCCGCCATTGGTTTTCCCATGCAACGCTTGCGTGTTACACACATTACTAGCATATAAATCCCACGTGTATCAGTGTGTATGTGTCCCACGTGTTGCCATATGTAAGGGTCGTAATAGCCCTTGTGTGTACCATAGCCATAAGTATTTACAAGAAATGATTGAGAAACTTCAAAAATGATTCAAGAAAGTAAGAAATGCTTGTAAGACCTTTACTTCCCCTCTAACTTCAAACACGGCACAACATTTTTTTAACAGTAGGCTACTAGCCTGGCTCTACTGGGCTAGGCTAATGACCCAGCAAATAGTCGGGTGGGGCTCACCTGGCTATCATCCTATCTTTGTTACTCTGCTAACCCTTTGTTGTATTGTAGTGACTTGGTTACCCAAAGTTAACCCTAAACTATTAAGCTTGACCATTTTCTATCTTAACCGAGATCTTAGTTTTGAGTTTTAGTTTATTGTTGTTTTTTCTTATTTCATCCATGACGAGATTTCATGGACACTATGTACATATCATTTTAGTCTCATAGACCCTTTGGGTCTTTTGAAGACGTTAATATAACTCTCTCTCTCTCTCTCTCTCTCTCTCTCTCTCTCTCTCTCTCTCTCTCTCTCTCTCTCTCTCTCTCTCTCTCGCTCTCTCTCTCTCTCTCTCTCATGTACAGTTTGGTTAAGGTAATACCTGCCATGCCAATCACATCATAATGACAGGCTTTTTTGTGTCCAAAGAGAGTTCTTTTTCAAAGTCGTGAAGAGATCACACTAGGCTTTACCATGAACCCCCTTGGTGTTATTTGAATAGCCCACTGGGGTGCAAATGGCACGGACAGTCATGTTGGGTGTTGACTTAACTCAGGACAAGATGCAAAGTTAGACAGTCTTGTGGTGATGGTCATACTATGGGATGCCTAGGCTAAGGTTTCCAAATGGCTTATGGGTGGTGGATAGCCAATGAAGTTAATTGTAAGAGCGCAAGACATGGATTGGGGTGTGAGCATGGTGGTATATGCAAGTAGAAGCCTCTCTATGTGGTAGAAACATGAAGCCCATTGGCAATTCTTGATTATTTGCACAAGACCTTGATGATTTTATAAAAGCCCCTTCCTAATGGTTACATAAACATTCCATAGCTAGGGTTTGTGCAAGAAAGATGACGATGGCAAGCAAGAAAGGTGAATCTTGGCCAAACTTTCAAGAATCAAATGGATCTATCTCCCAAGCTTACAAGAGACTCCCATGGCAAGGGTTTGCACGATGGAGAAGAAAACTTCAAGAGAATGACCAAGAATGCCTCCAAATCATTCATCAAGAAGCTAATTCAAGCCTTATGGGAACTCTTTCACACACCAGTCCATGGAGAAAAAATGGCAAAATGACTCAAAATTTTCTCATCTCCTTCTTGAAATTTTTCCACTTGCTCTTCTTAATGGAGATGGTGCCAACCAAGTCTAAGAAGCTCCTATAAGACTCAAGTAATGCTCGCTAAAGCACTACGCTTGAATATGCTTAAATCTGATTTGAGCTTCAAAATTTCCTAAACTTAGTCCATTTCTTATTCATGAGTCCGCTAAATAGTTTGAGACTTTTTTAACGGGTGTATTTTTTTGGTGAGCGCTTTTTGGTTTTAAGGCGTGTGGTTTCTCTCTCTACACTCTCTTTCTCTCTCTCTCTTCTCTCAATTTACTCCAATTTTATAGCATGATTTTTTAAAAGGACACCATACAAATATGAAATTTCTAATATATTCCAAGACTTTTGCATATTATGTTCACCACCTACAAGATGTTGAGCACAAGCAAGCATTTGAAACCTTGTAATACTATTGGGACTCAGCTATCATCTTTCCCTCTCTCTCTTCCCTCAATTTACTACAATTTCATTGCTACTTTTTTATAAAGACAACATATAAAGATGAAACTTCCATTATATTCCAAAGCAAAATTACAAGACTCTAGTATATTATGACAAACGCCTATGAGATGTTGAACACAAGCAACAATGCATGAAAGCATGTGGGACCTTATAATACTATTGGGTCTCAACTATCACATCTTGGACTACTTCGACTACCCCAAATTTGCAATGAAGTTGGCAACTTCTCCTCAAAGACGAGCCTATTTTGCCTCTTCAATAATGCCAAAGGCTATCCACATCCTAATGGTTATTGCCGCTTTCACCTCTAACATGTTCTTGTCTTCTGCAAGGTCTACCACCACCTCTATTGTGAGCTTCTGTAGAGCTCCTGCACTTCGGATGTTGTTGTCCATGCCTCTAAAAGGGCATCCGATCTTGGTTCTTTTGCTTTGAGGTGCATGAAAGATGCAGAGCTTATTAGAAGGATTGGTGGATGAACCCAAGAAAATAGAGTTTATGGCCAACCTATTACAATATAAAGAAATAAGAGGTGGGTGGGTGGGGTGGGGTGGGGTGGGATGGGATGTATCCCTCAAATACGAGTAGTGGAACATGATAATCTCTATTTTATTTATAAGGTTTCAAAAATATAATATAAAAATAATATTTGAAAGTATATAAAAATATCGAATGTCTATGCACATGACTTACGACATACAAAGACAACACAGTCTCCCTCTCACTCAAACTTTCTCTATTTCACTCAATTTTTCTCTCTCCCTCTCTATCTCTCTCCATCTTGCTCCATCTCTCTCTATTGTTAAGTTAATTCTCTAAAATGTTATAGCAATAGCAAAAAGCAATGTCATAGCACCAAGTTAAGTGTACAAAATTGCATTAAATAATGTGAAAAATCAATAATTTATTGTCATTACAAGAGATGGATTACATCAAAGAGGGCACCGCGGGTTGATGATGGAAGTAAGGTGGTTACATATGGGGAGCTCTACCAAACGGTGCAGGTGGGAATATTGACCTTGCAAGTTTGGACGTGCCCATAATGAGGGCATCATATGAGGAATCACGGGGAACATATGTGGCATAACAGGTCAATATGGGGTCTACAAATGGAACACTAGGTGGCCATGACGAGGCACTCGACCTTGTTGGGCTCATGGGTAATGGGATGGGTGGAGGAGGGTGGCGTTGAACATGTGGAGAAGAGGTCCCCATGTCCCTCTACTGCTCATGTCAAGCATAATCACTGATGTCTCCCTTGAAATACTATTGTCCTAAAACATCGAGAACGTGTAAAAGAGGTCGTAGATAGACAAGAACTAAAGCACACCTCGTCCCACTCCACGCTGATGCAATGCCAATGTAGTCCCTTGCATGCTCTAGCAAGGGTCCTAGTTCCGGAAAAGCAATCTGGACCTACATCCCCTCAATCAGTGAATGTCCCGATGAGGAACCACTTGTTATACACACTTCTTTTATGTACATATATATATGAATGAACAACAATACAAAAGACAATGAATATAGAATGATTACACTACTTGAAACGAATTGCAATGAAGTGATGAGTGCCACAAACAAAGCTCTACTTGAAATGATTACACTACTTGAAACGAATGGCAATGAAGTGAGTGCCACAAAGAAAGCTCTACTTGAAATGATTACACTTCTTGAAACGAATTGCAATGAAGTGAGTGCCACAAAGAAAGCTCTAGTCTTACCTTGTAAAAGATTCACTACGCTCATCAACATATCGAATGGGATTCCCGTCCACATCCAACATGTATGGGTGGGTTTCCTCTCGTGGTTTAGGCTCTATGAATACATCATTATCCACCTCAAAAGTTGGATGATCAATGACTACCTCGCCTATCATACTTCGGTTAACTAGACGTAGTGTGATTGGGGTGCGTAAAGATGGCGATGACCAAAACAGAGACCTACGTACACACACATGTAACTACGTTAGGGAATCATGGTGGTTCACTTAAAATATAAAATGAGTAGACATGTAGAAACTCTGCAGTAGCGAGTATAAAGACTGACTCCATAAGCAACCCCCTAAATACATTCCATTGAGGAACTACATGCAATCCCCAAGTGCTATGTATTGTAGAGTACAAACCATGTCCCTCTTTGCCAAAAAATGCATGATTTACAGGAGCAAATAAACTCATTCATGAATGATATGTACACTATATTAACACCTACAGCAGTACCTCAGCAGACTTTGGATACCCATCACTTGGATAGTCGTGAGAGTACATCGAAAAAGGGATTGAAGCCATGGAGACTAGAATCGTGGAGAGAGAATAGTGGAGTGTGGAGAGATTCAAGGAGAAATATGAGGGAGATCGATTGTGTCAGATAGAGATCTATAGTTTATAGGTAACTTTGGGCAGCATGTTTTTAGTAGACTTGACACGCAGTTCTCTGAATGAGTAGTCGTGATCATCCATTGACTGATGGTTAGACCAAGCAAGTCAACCAAGTCCTCGATGACATTTTGAGATCTTACGTCGGGGAATGATATAGCGATTGGGAAAAGTAATTACCTTTTTTAGAGTTTGCGTATAATTCACGCAAGCATTCCTCTACAAACTTTTCTCCATTTGAATTGAATTATATGTATAATCCATGGATGCTAGGTACAATTGGATTACCTCTGAAGACACCTAGTGCAGCTGAATTTCTATCTCTAGATGCAGTTAGCTAGAGTTTGCAATTATATCCATCGGGTTACGGATTGAGCATTTAAGTATTCTAATCCCAAGTGAATAGCTTGTTCTTTTAAAGAGGGGGAGGAAGTGTTTCTACTTGTTTCTCAAAGAACTGAGACGCTTCGTGCGGGGGCAAATCTACTAACGTGTTGCCTAGATATTGTGGGCCATGGATGATTTTGAAACAAGCCAAAGATGTGGCTTATAAATTGGACTTATCACAAGACTGTTGTGTCCACCTAGTATTTCATATGAGTCGATTGAAGTATTATCTTCATGATTGGCGATAATTTTGTTGATGGTTTACAGAAACCTAATCAAGAAGATCATGGACTAGAACATATCGTGGAACGAAGAGGAAGACAATTGTGAAATTGTACTCTTCGAGAGTCCTTGTGAAATGGAAAAGACATCCCTTGACACATGCAACTTGGGAAACAGAGTTTCAGTTTTGTAAGCATTATTCTAAGTTTCTCATCAAGGACGATAATTCCTAAAAGGGGGAAAGAATGTTACAACCCTTACATGTGACAACACGTGGGACTTACAAGTGACAACATGTGGGATGCGTACATACCGATATGTGGGATTTACACGTTGATAATGCGTGGGACACACGGGCATTGCGTGGGAAAACCAATGGCGGCATACTATTCCACATCACCGCTTATATTAATAAGTGTGAACCGGTAATGTTTGTGGGTGGCAGTTATAGGCCAAAGACCCATTGATGTGTAGCATGGGGGTACCAGCACAGGGACACAGGGTGCATGAGTATGGTGTGTGGCAGGTAAGGTACACCGGACGCTAGGATCACTGGAATATATAATGGTTGGGTGGTTAAACATGGTATGCCAAGCTAGGTTTTGTTTAGCTATTTTTGAGTTCTTCTTCTTCTCTCTCGCATTTTTTGCATGAAGGTGGATTCACAAAGCCAGGGCTACCCGAAGGGAGGCTTGACAAGGGCAAACCCCAACTCTAAGGTTACATAAACAAAGGGCTTTTGTAATTAGTGATGATTACATGCATGGCATGTTGTCTAATTGCAATAATTTTGTAAAGAACGGTGGCAATTGCATGAGAAGCTAGTGATCTCATGCTATGATTGGAATCTCAATGCATTCTTGTAAAATTGATGGCGTTGGCATTGACATTCTTCTTGCAAACATTAGAAGAAGAATCATGTGATTTTTATACATTTGGAGGTATCTTTGCTTTCTTGGAAGCCTTGGTAAAGAGGCACATGAGATTTTCTTGGTGAAAGTGGCAAAGATTTGGAGCTAATTGAACGATTGCTGATGCAATGGTGATTGGAATGATATAACATGAGTCCATGCTAAGCGAGAATGTATGAGAATCTATAAGTGGCTTCAATGTCATTATTTTACAACCTTTTATCAATTACATTTCAAGTTCTTGGAATCTAGCTTATTGTGAGGAGTACCCTTGGAAAGTGAAAGATCCCTGTCCCCACCACGCAAACGAATTCTGGGATGCTAGCAGCAGAAGTAGCAGTTCTTGCGTGGGGCAAGGTCCCTCACTCAGGGCCTCGCCCACGGCGGATATCCGGACAAGAGACTAATCCTTCGGTTCTTCCAAAACCGAACCCGGAAAAACTTCCCTCGCTCGGAAAGCACGAACGATTCCTCCACGATAATTTTACTCTAACGTAGTCAAAAGCCTTAACTAACTGAATTGATTTGACCGAACCCATAAGTCCCATAGTCAGATCAAGGAAAAGATTGCACTTGGATCATAGAGACCAACGCTTTTTTCCTCATTGAGAGGCATAGCCGTTGATTCTTTTCCATAGAACAATTTTTATCTGGGATTTACTTCATCTATCATACTATAACAAAATTGAGTCTCATTTTAGGGATCCATCAATCCAGCCTAACCCCATCCAATCCTGTGGGTTAGCCAACCGCCCAACCACTGTAGTGATGGGATCCATTTAAGAATTTGCTTAGGTTTTGTCCCGGCGGGTATCATGGAAAAGAGTTCCCAGGCCCCCTAGCTGGATATTCATGCAAACTTAAAACTAGTCACACCACTTACACACCCAATATGAAATTGCCTTTTTCATAGATTCAACTGTCTTTAAAACAATCTTTTAATGAAACTTTAGTATCACTAATCATAAACCTCCAAAATATCCGGTTGAATCCTAATTTCTAATTTTTCCTTATCTGTGTACATGTGGCATCATTGGCAATCAGAACGCTTCACCACCTGTCCACTCAAGGGCCTTTTCGATAGTTCCTAGCTCATACTAACCGATAATATTATCAGTTAAAAAAATCAAAATGGAATCTCCGTTGAAGATCAGCAAGATCAACCAACAGATCCATATAAAAGAACCATGGACTCATCCATTGAGGACCAGCAAGGTCAATCAACCAGATCCATGCCCGAATTCAAAAAACAACTCTTACTCCTTCCTTGTTCCAATATCTTCCCCGACGCACGTGCGGGTATCTTCGGCGACCCAGAGCGCGAGCATCGTATGGTTAGCACCCTCTAGGATCCTTCGCAGGTCACCTAGCGTTTCACTCATAGGCCACTTCCTTGGTCCCTCATCCACCATACCGGAAGCTCACCATTTAAATCGAACCGAGGCTAGTCAAGACCTTGGCCCAACCTTGCTATGCGAGACGTCCTCCATTGACTCTCCATCAGCTGTTGCAACTTTATCAGATTCGGTCTCCACGACCTCATTCACAAGACGGTCAAAATGCTTCCCCAGCATTCTTAACATAAAACAATCATTTAAAAACAGGTCATAAATACAGTTTCTATAATGAACTCTCGTCTTTCCACATTGTTCCACATCAATCCATATTATTTAATTCACATCCATTTCATATGTATTCCCATTCTCATCCAATCACATCCTTTTCATCTCATCACATCTTTCCTCATTTATCCTCATCAGATCTCATCCATTTCATATGTATTCCCATTCTCATCCAATCACATCCTTTTTATCTCATCACATCTTTCCTCATTTATCCTCATCAGATCTCATCCACTCGCATCTAATCATAACTACCCCGATCCACATAATATCATATTACATCCATTTCACCTCACGTCTCATTTATCCTCATCAGATCTCATCCACTCGCATCTAATCATAACTACCCCGATCCACATAATATCATATTACATCCATTTCACCTCACGTCTCATCATTCACATCTATCTCGATTCACATGACATCACATCTCTTTTATTCACATCCATCCAATCGTTCACCTGTACGACTATCCACATCTATTCATACATTCATATCTATCACTTCACATTCACACATCACATCACATTCTTTCACATACACATCCACATCACATTCTTTCACATATACATCCACATCCATTCCTTCACATACTCATCCACATCCATTCTTAACATACACATCCACATCCATTCTTTCACATACATATCCACATCCATTCTTTCACATACACCCACATCCATTCTTTCACATACATCCATATCCATTCTTCACATACATAACCATATCCATTCTTTCACATACACATTCACATCCATTCTTCACATATACATTCACATCCATTCTTCACTTATACATTCACATCCATTTTCATCACATATCCACTCATATCCCATATCATTCATTTACATCTTGATTTACATGACATCACATCTCATCCATTCATTCACATCTATCTGATTCACATCACATCTCATCACATCTATTCATCTCACATCTCATCACCTCTATTCACATCACATCCATCCATCCATTCATTCACACCTATCTGATTCTCATCACCTCTCATTATATCTATTCACCTCACATCTCATCACCTCTATTCACATCACATCCATCCATCCATTCATTCATTCACACCTATCTGATTCTCATCACATCTCATTACATCTATTCACCTCACATCTCATCACCTCTATTCACATCACATTCATCCATCCATTCATTCACACCTATCTGATTCTCATCACATCTCATTACATCTATTCACCTCACATCTCATCACTTCTATTCACATCATATCTATCCATCCATTCATTTACACCTATCTGATTCTCATCACATCTCATTACATCTATTCATCTCCCATCTAATCACCTCTATTCACATCACATCCATTCATTCATTCACACCTATCTGATTCTCATCACATCTCATTACATCTATTCACCTCACATCTCATCACCTCTATTCACATCACATCCATCCATTCATTCATTCACACCTATCTGATTCTCATCACATCTCATCACATCTATTCACCTCACATCTCATCACCTCTATTCACATCACATCACCTCTATTCACCTCACATCTCATCACCTCTATTCACATCCATCCATCCATGTATTCACACCTATCTGATTCTCATTACATCTCATTATATCTATTTATCTCACATCTCATCACCTCTATTCACATCACATCCATCCATCCATTCATTCACACCTATCTGATTCTCATCACACCTATCTGATTCTCATCACATCTCATTACATCTATTCACCTCACATCCCATCACCTCTATTCACATCACATCCATCCATTCATTCATTCACACCTATCTGATTCTCATCACATCTCATTACATCTATTCACCTCACATCTCATCATCTCTATTCACATCACATCCATCCATCCATTCATTCACACCTATCTGATTCTCATCACATCTCATTACATCTATTCATAGAATTTAAACATAGAATTTAAGAGAATTATAATTTTGATATAAAGATTATGCACCTATTTATGCATAAAAATCAACTTCAATGGGAATAACACTTTTATAAAAATCATTTTATGCATCTATTTATGCATAAAAATCAACTTTAATGAGAATAATAGTTTTAAAATAAAAATAAATCCTTTATGCATCTTTATATGCATAAAAATTAATTTTAATAAGAATAACACTTCTGCAATAAAAATAAATCCTTTATGCATCTTTTTGTGCATAAAATCAATTTTAATAAGTAACACTTTTGAAATAAAAATAAATCCTTTATGTATCTTTCTATGCATAAAATCAATTTTAATGAGAATAATACTTTTGAAATAAAAATAAATCCTTTATGCATCTTTCTATGCTTAAAATCAATTTTAATGAGAATAACACTTTTGAAATAAAAATAAATCCTTTATGCATCTTTCTATGCATAAAATTAATTTTAATAAAAATAACACTTTTATAACAAAACAATTTTCATTATGCATCTTTCTATGCATAGAAATTAAGTTTAATGAAAATAACACTTTTATAACAAAATAATTTTTACTATGCATCTTTCTATGCATAGAAATCAATTTTAATAATTAATATCAGTGATATCCATGCATATTCATATGTGAATATGTACATGGAGTAATTAGAATATTTCTTTTAGAATGCACAAACGATGGGAATTACTCTTTTGGAATAACATAAAAACAAACTTTCTTTTTCACAAAATTTTAGAAAATTTTGCTATAACCTTCTTTGTATGGCTGATCATTTCTCATTTTTCTCATTCTAATTTCAACTTAAATTAACCCAATCTAGATGTATATAACTCTAATCTACTCAATTTTTAAAAATCAAGAGTAATAATAAGAAAATTTTAATTAATCATTTAACTAATCTTTCTAGGATTAAGAAAGGCTGAATTGTAAGCAAGAGAAGGGGGTGGCCTTTTCATCAAGGCATAGCATTAAAATTTACTTCAAAGGAAAGCTTACAACTCCACGTAAGCTAAATTTTCTTAATTTTTAATTTTAAATCTATTGGTTTCTTGATTTTCTTGTTTTTACTTTTGTTTGAAGCAAGAGTGGCCACCAATTACTTTGGAGAGGATTAAGCCAAAAACAATTGAATTATCAAGAAATTCAATGTAAATGGCTCAAGATAGGAGCAAAGTAACAATGCATAAACATCATTAAGCTTTTACAAAGGAGAAGGCTTCTATTTATAGGAAAAAGTGACCCTCTAACCAAGCAAACTGATTCTAGAATTTTCCAGATCAGTTTGGTCAATTTTTGATCATTTTTGGGTCAGTTTAGCTTACTTTTTGGATCTAGTTGAAACAGGAGAGAGGAGAGATAAAAATATCTCATTATTTTTGAGTTTAAAACTCCTCCACACATGTGAAATAGGCACCTCCTTCATGAGGGAAGATCCCCACACTGAGGTGTTAAAAATGCATCATTTCCTCTAAATATCTCTTCTTTTTTAAGTAATAAACCTTGTACTCAGTCAACTCTTCATCTTATGTGAGCATTCACTCAATTTTGGGGGTTTTTCTTTTTCAATTTATCTCCTTCATATATTTGGATTAATCTTATTGGTCCATAGGAACCTTAATTGGATCATAATCTAAAAATTTCTAAAAATCTGGATCCTTAGGCTAAGGTCCTTTTTATCTATTTTCAATTAATTCCAATTGCACATAGGAAAGTTCTTTTTGAATTTCTGTTTCAGGGGAAACCATTTTAGACACTAGGAGGATTTTTATATCCAAAAATATCTCAATTTTAAATTACCTCCCTCTAGACATTTTCTCTCTCCAGGCTAAAATAGGGTAAAACAGGATCTTTCTTTTATTTCAGAGGGGGGAATAATTATAAGATCAGAAGGGGAGGTTCTTAAACTTGCACACCTCAAAAGCTGGAGGAAGGGATCTTACATCCTACCCGACTTAAAAAATGCGAGATGTTCTCATCTCACAAAATTAGAGGACAACTCTTTCCCTTAAGATCCAAGTGATTCTAAGGTTCCTTATAGTATGGTGAACCTAACAGAATCCTGGGAAAAAGATCCCTTATATAGAACTCATCATCAGATAACAATTCACTCAGATCATATCATTCAAATCCTTATCACAATAATGGTCCATTAGACCGAAATTTCCATCTTAACAGTCCTTCATGGAAATTCTCAATTATACAGATTTTTAATTTGACATCTCTTAACTTGATCCATTGTGTCAAGTATTAACAGTAGCAATCTATCAGCACAATCCACTAATCTCATAGTGATTTGCTGAAGTCATTATCGTCATTCCAGTTACGAACATCATCACAGGAACTCGTCCCATTCATCCTCATTGTGGTTTTGCTCAGCTTATCGCTTTTTAACAAAACTCAGGAATCGTCATTTTTCAATCAGAATCCAAATCAACTCATCAGTTCTCACCCAGAGTTTTTAAAATCATATCAACCACATTCGAATTCATCATCTGGATAGCATTTTTGCTTATAATTTCAAGTCTTAGATTTACTCGTATATACTGCCAGTAAAGAGCTGCAATTATATCCTCGGTATATACAGGTAGTCACGATCCTTGAAATTATAAGGTAAATACCATCATGACTAGGCCTCAAGCAAGTCAGGGATTCCATGCAATTGCGGTACTTCCATCTGAAGACCCAATTACTAATTTATGAATTTCAGTCTGAATATCAATTTGTATGAATTTCATCACATAATTACAAGCTTTTACTGCTACTTCATAAATTTTTGACATTTTTGGCTTCTCGGTTGATCCACATTAGCCAATTTGCTTTGATACCAACTAAAA
Organism: Cibotium barometz; assembly: GCF_041138505.1. Taxonomy (NCBI): domain Eukaryota; kingdom Viridiplantae; phylum Streptophyta; class Polypodiopsida; order Cyatheales; family Cibotiaceae; genus Cibotium; species Cibotium barometz. The sequence goes on from NC_141079.1 coordinate 8,811,202, forward strand.
GATCCCTGTCTCCACCGCGCAACCAATTCTGCGGTGCTAGCAGCAGAAGTAGCACTTGTTGCGCGGGGCAGGGTTCCTCACTCGGGGACTCGCCCCACGGATATCCAGACAAGAGAGTCATCCATCGGTTCTTCCAAAACTGAACCTGGAAAAACTTCCCACGCTGGGAAAGCACGGGCGATTCCTCCGAGATAAATTTACTCTAACGTAGTCAAAAGCCTTATCTAACTGAACTGATGTGACCAAACCCGTAAGTCCCAAGTCAGATCAAGGAAAAGATTGCACTTGGAGGATTTTTGTATCTAAAAATATCTCAATTTAGGATTATCTCTCTCTAGATATTTTCTCTCTCCAGGTCAAAACAGGGTAAAATAAAATCTTTCTTTTATTTCAAAGAGGGGAATAATTACAAGATCAAAAGGGGAGGTTCTTACACCTGTACGCCTCAAAAGCTGGAGGGAGGAATCTTACATACTACTCCACTTAAAAAACACGAGATGTCCTCATCTCGTAGGTGGAGTATGATCTCTTTCATCATCATCTTCTTCTTCTTCTTCAATAACTTCCAGCGTTACTGCCTTGGAAGAGTACAGAGGCCGAGTATAGAGGTGCTATTATGGCAGCATGTGAGGTAGCTTGGTTGAGAAAGCTACTTGCAGATTTGGGTCTAACAGTGGATAGATAAGTTGTTATTTTCTGTGACAACATTGGCAGTATACAGTTGGCCAGGAACCGAGTTTTTCATGCTCGCATGAAGCATATAGAGGTCTACTACCATTTTGTCAGAGAGAAGGTTTTGGTGTGGGAGACGTTGACCTTGTTTATGTCAGCACAGAGGATCAGGTTGCTGATATCTTCACCAAAGCATTGGGTACAGAGAAGCTCCACAGATTCACGGCTTCGCTTGGTGTACATGAGATGGAGTTGAGCTCGAGGGGGAGTGTTGAGATATTGAGCTCATCTAGTGAGGCGATGGACACTGATGACCCGCTTGGGGGATAGGCCCCACACTTACATCATTGGCATGGTTGGTGAGATCATGGGTGATATGCTGCCAGTGGGATGGCAGGCTGTGTGACAGCCATTCTAGAGACTGGCATAGTTATAGCGCCAGCTCATTTAGTTGGGTTCACACTATAAAGAACGCTAGTATGTATTTGGTTGAGTACCTTTTCATATTGTGTGTACTCTTATCTTTGTATATGGTGTGTTGAGTGTTGTATGAAGAAGAAGAAGATTTTCAGTCTCTCACCTTGTGTGTTCTCTTTTAGGGTTTTGTGAGTGTGTGTGCGCTTGCAAGAGCTCAAGCTCTCTTCTCCCCTGCATCTTTTCATTCACCTCACATCCCATCACCTCTATTCACATCACATCCATCCATCCATCCATTCATTCACACCTATCTGATTCTCATCACATCTCATTACATCTATTCACCTCACATCTCATCACCTCTATTCACATCACATCCATCCATCCATTCATTCACACCTATCTGATTCTCACCACATCTCATTACATCTATTCACCTCACATCTCATCACCTCTAACCTCACATCTCATCACCTCTATTCACATCACATCCATCCATCCATTCATTCATATCTATCTGATTTTCATCACATCTCATTACATCTCTTCACATCTCATCACCTCTATTCACATCACATCCATCCATCCATTCATTCACATCTATCTGATTCTCATCACATCTCATTACATCTATTCACCTCACATCTCATCACCTCTATTCACATTATATCCATTCGTCCATTCATTCACACCGATCTGATTCTCATCACATCTCATTACATCTATTCACCTCACATCTCATCACCTCTATTCACATCACATCCATCCATTCATTCATTCACACTTATCTGATTCTCATCACATCTCATTACATCTATTCATAGAATTTAAACGTAGAATTTAAGAGAATTCTAATTTTGATATAAAGATTCTTTATGTATCTATTTATGCATAAAAATCAACTTCAATGGGAATAACACTTTTATAAAAATCCTTTTATGCATAAAAATGAACTTTAATGAGAATAACACTTTTGAAATAAAAAAAAATCCTTTATGCATCTTTCTATGCATAAAAATCAATTTTAATGAGAATAACACTTTTGAAATAAAAATAAATCCTTTATGCATCTTTCTATGCATAAAATCAATTTTAATGAGAATAACACTTGAAATAAAAATAAATCCTTTATGCATCTTTCTATGCATAAAATCAATTTTAATGAGAATAACACTTTTGAAATAAAAATAAATCCTTTATGCATCTTTCTATGCATAAAATCAATTTTAATGAAAATAACATCTTTATAACAAAACAATTTCTATTATACATCTTTCTATGCATAGAAATTAAATTTAATGAAAATAACGCTTTTATAACAAAACAATTTTCATTATGCATCTTTCTATGCATAGAAATCAATTTAATAATTAATATCAGTGATATCCATCTATATTCATAGGTGAATATGTACATGGAGTAATTAGAATATTTCTTTTAGAATGCACAAACGGTGGGAATTACTCTTTTGAAATAACATAAAAATAAACTTTCTTTTTCACAAAATTCTGAAAAATTTTGCCATAACCTCCTTTGTATGGCTAACCATTTCTCATTTTTCTCATTCTAATTCAACTTAAATTAACCCAATCTAGATGTATATGACTCTAATCTACTCAATTTTCAGAAATCAAGAGAGTAAATAATAAGAAAAGTTTAATTAATCATTTAACTAATCTTTCTAGAATCAAGAAAGGCTGAATTGTAAGGAAGAGAAGGGGTGGCCTTTTCATCAATGTATAGCATTAAAATTTACTTCAATCAACTATAAAATAAGAAAATCAAGAAAACCATAGATTTAAAATTAAAAAGTAAGAAAATTTAGCTTACATGGAGTTATAAGCTTCCTTTGGCTTGAGGGATTGAGGGTTCTACTGTTGTGTGAAGTAAGAGTGGCCACTAATTACTTTGGAGAGGATTAAGCCAAAAACAATTGAACTATCAAGAAATTCAATGTAAATAGCTCACGACAGGAGCAAAGTAACAGTGCATAAACATCATTAAGCTTTTACAAAGGAGGAGGTTTCTATTTATAGGAAAAAGTAAGCCTCTAACTAAGCAAACTGATTCTAGAATTTTCCAGATCAGTTTGGTCAATTTTTGACCATTTTTGGGTCAGTTTAGCTTACTTTTTGGATCTAGTTGAAACAGGAGAGAGGAGAGATGAAAATATCTCATTATTTTTTAGTTTAAAACTCCTCCACACATGTGAAATAGGTGCCTCCTTCATGAGGGGAGATCGCCACACTGAGGTGTCAAAAATGCACCATTTCCTCTAAATATCTCTTCTTTTGTAACTAATAAACCTTGTACTCAGTCAACTCTTCATCTTATGTGAGCATTTACTCATTTTTGGGGGTTTTTCTTTTATTCTTCAATTTATCTCCTCCCTATATTTAGATTAACCTTATTGGTCCATAGGAACCTTAATTGGACCATAATCTAAATTTTTTTGAAAATCTGGACTCTTAGGCTAAGGTCCTTTTTACCTATTTTCAATTAATTCTAATTGCACATTGGAAAGTTCTTTTTGAATTTTTGTTTCAGGGGAAACCATTTTAGACACTAGGAGGATTGTTATATCCAAAAATATCTCAATTTTGAATTACCTCCCTCTAGACATTTTCTCTCTCCAAGTCAGATTAGGGTAAAACAAGATCTTTCTTTTATTTCAGAGAGGGGAATAATTATAAGATTAGAAGGGGAGGTTCAAAAGCTGGAGGGAGGAATCTTACAAAAAGAGAAGGAAAAGGGGCTAAGGGAGAGAGTCTTCATTAATTCCACTATCTCATGGCTTTCGTTAAAATCGAAGAGTGGAAGGATTAGGTACCACACAGTGTGTGGATTGGAGAAGGATTACTCTCAATGTCATACTCATGAGATGGACGGGGAAGAGCATGGCAAAGAAATGGGTGGGGAAAAGCATAGCAAAGAAATGAATGCTTTAACATTATCACCCTCTCACTAGTTAACACCCTCTCACATGAAAAGTGTACAGGCTTTTCCTACCTTGGCTTTAACATTACCACCCTCTCACATAAATAGACATGGTTTTTAGTGAGTGGGTTTATTTGAGAAGAGCAATAAGATTAACTTGTGAAAAAGTGGTAACATTGACTAGTTCCCAACACTTGAATCTCAACTCGACGAAAGACTCCTTTATTTTAGCAAATACCCTTGCATTGGGTTCACAACTCTGACTTCATCTAATGATAAAACCCCTAAATAAGAACCATTGTGTGTTGAAAATGGGAAAAGACTTGGCTTCTAATTGGCATTTGTTTTCTTGTGATTTGAAAAAGATGGATGGGTATCATTTCATGTTTTTATAAGGTCCGCTTAACTCTAATCAAGTCTTAAAGAAAGCAACCATAAACCATTAATAAAAGACATGTAAAGTGTCATGGCAATAATACAAGTATAGTCATTCATGTGAGAAGCTCTCTTTCATGCTGGTCACGATAGAGCTACCAACATGGAGAAAAATATTGACCCTTTAAACTTGTCTGCTGTTTGTTGTGAATAAGGTTGAGGTGTTAAAAATTGTGTAATACGGAAAAAACATATGAGTGGAAAAGAAAGGGGTAGGATATAAAGTTCTACATGTTTAGCAAACTAGAAATATAGTTAGCTTTAATGGGCCTGATGTGATTGAAATCTTATCAAGGTCAGGATGCGGACAATTTGTTTAAGCTGGGAGAAAATGTTCAAAAAAGGTATTCGTGAAGGAGTCAACATCGTGGCGATCTCCAAGTGATCAAAGAGTGGAGGTTTATTTTTAATTTTTTTAAAGTATAGAATTATGTTTTAATTAGCATTTATTGTTTATGTAAGTATTACATTTATTGTTTATAGAATTTGATGTAGATATGTTTTAATTAGCTTTTATTGTTTGTGTAAGTACTGTAGTCATTATTTATGATAAAAAGTCAATCAACCAATCTAAGGGTTTTTTGGTAAATTTATATTAAAGTTTTGGATTTGGTGTAGATTTATTTTAATTAGCATTCATTGGGCTTTCCTTATGTCAGACATTGTGAGGAATCGGGAGAAGTTGTTTAGTCAAATATCTTGAAATCAACTATCAAGAGATCCGAGCATAGTTGCTTTTTGACAGGTGTCACGCCTATTTTTGAGTATTTCGGTCATAAAATACTTGCAAAATTTTAAAATACGCATAAAAAGTTACACTAAAATATAAAAAAACTTGCTATATTTCATCAAACCTATCAATTTTGAAGGGCAAGGGTGCTCGTGAATCAAGGGCAAGGGTCAATCAAGACTAGATCCAAGGGTAGAGGTTTATTCACAATTTTTATTTTTACAATTTGTTGGATTTGATGTAGATATTATGATTATCATTTATTACGTATATAAGTATATAATAAACAATCATCACGTGATCCAAGAGTGCATGTTTGTTTTTGCAATTTCATTCTTGAAAATTTCAAATTTGGTGTAGACATGTTTTGATTAGCATTAATGTAAGTGTAAGTGTAGTTATTGTTTAGCATTTATTGTTTGTGTAAGTGTAGTTATTGTTTATAAATAAAAACACTACTATACACTATATAGTTTTGAGTTTATTGTAGATATGTTTTGATTAGCATTAATGTTTGTGTAAGTGTAGTTATTGTTTAAACATTAAATTCATTGTTACAAGCTGCAAACGACAAGACACCCTTTTACGAAGGGGTATTTGCGACCTTGTTGATTGAGTAAGTATAGTTATTGTTTATAAACACTACATACCCTTTTGCAAAGATGTGTCCGTCAGATGTGTGTGAAAGGGGCCAGCCTCTTTGCAGAGTGTAAAGCATCCCTTTTGTTTATAACCCTTTTGCAAAGGGCCTTTTGTTCAACTTAATTGTTTTGTTGAGGAATGCACTTTAGGGCCTTTAGAATCGTGTAAAAGGAAGCGTGCCCGTCCTTTACACGCTTCCCCTTGTGTAAAAGGAAGCGTGTCCGTCGGATGCGTGTGAAAGGGGCCAGCCTCGTAAAGCATCCCTGCCGCCTTACTTCCCTTCCCTTCCCTTCCCTTCCCTTCCCTAGTTCGTGTAAACGTGCATAAACCGGCACGAACCGGCACTATATACCCGGCACGATACACTCCGTTACACAGGAAACAGGATCTGCCTGTGGTAGCTAGCGTTTCTTTCTTCTGATAGATGGCTCCGCCCGCTGTCGCCTCCCCCAACCTCAAGATCACCATGGGCGACATCGAGCGAAAGGTCGATATGTCTCTAGGTACGATCTTCTCTCCACTCCCTCGTTATGGTTCTGCTTGCCTTTTAGGTTTAGGGCTATGTGGATCTATGGTGAAGGCTGCGATAGGAGAGAGACAATTTTCGTGTCAGAGTTAGGGTTAGGTTATGGCTTGGCTGTTCTCAAGGAAGATTCATAATTTTGCTCCTCTTTCTTCATCGCAGTTTTTGTTTTCAGGGTTAATTCAAGGTCTTCTATTTGGGGGTCTGGAGATAGATTTTAGAAGGGATTTCTTTGGTTAGGTTTTGTTTTTGATTAGGGCTTAGAGCTGAGCTTAAGCATGGAAGTTACACCCTCAGCATAAGTATTTATGCAGTATGGTTATATGTGTGGTGTATGGTGTAAGTGTGTGTATATGTATGATGCATGTGTGTTTATATGTGTGCATGCGTGTGTGTGTGTGTGTGTGTGTGTGTATATATATATATATATATATATATATATGCATATATGTATATATGCATATATATGTACATATATGTATATATATATATATATATATATGTATGTATATATACATATATGTACATATATGTATGTATATATATGTACATATATGTATGTATACATATATGTACATATATGTATGTATATATATGTACATATATGTATGTATACATATATGTACATACATATATGTATATATACGTACATACATATATGTATGTACATATATATACATATATGTATGTATATATATGTATACATATATATACATACACATATATGTATATATATATACATATATATACATGTGTGTGCGTGTGTACATACACATAAATATGAATACATATATATGTATATATACATAAATGTGAATACATGTATATGTATTTATATACATGGTTCTAAACCATGTATACATACATGCATGCATATGTATATGTATAATTTTCTGACCTGCAGGTTAAAATACGTACAGTGACTCACCCAAACATACTGAAAATATAACCTATTAATAGATCTTGTCAATATGCATATAGCAAATCTCCATGCTTGTCATACGCATATAGCTTGCGTCTTGAGAGAACAAATCCTCAGCCTTTATTTTTCTCATATCAGTAAAGAATATGTTATTTGCATTCTTTGTGTGTGGGGGGGGGGGGGTGGGGAGATCTGGGTGCATATTTACTTACCTATGTATTGTATGCACAATTGGATGTATTCATGCATATGCGTGCATGTGTCTGTTAATACATGTAAGTGTATGCATGCATTTGCCCATGTAAATTGTCTGCATGTTTGTATGCACACACAAATGCAAATACGTACATGTGTGTGTGTGTGTGTATATAGTAATCTGATGTTCATCTGTACATGTCAGATGTACCCCCATCCCCAAGCTCAAATGTATCGAGAGTGGATTGATGAGACTATTAGTACAAGAGATGTGCCACACACTTCTCTGTTGTCTAAATGGAGTAGATTGAGCTTGACCTGAAGGGCAATATGTAGATGGACGGACCAGGTTACCTAGGCAGGATTTCTTTCTTTCAATAGGAAGATGTGGATTGATAGGCGTTTTTTCTGGTCTTGTACTGCAGATGATATAATTAAGCAGTCCAAGAGGAAGGATAGGAAACAACATCGTTCCAAGGTGATTCTGTCTTTGTCATATCCTCCATATGATTCTTTCTGACAAGTCAGGGCACAATCCGTTTGGAAGTGCCTGACATTGAGGCACCATGCCTAATTGGAACACGCTATATATCTCTATGGGCAGGTTAAAAATCAGAACAGGATATTATCTGGGCCACAAATGCAACAATCACAAGTGGAACAGCCACAGGTGCAACAGAGGAGAGAAGTGCAGCAGAGAAGAGAATTGCAACAGAGAAGAGGTCCGCAGCAGAGAAGAGATCTGTTGCAAAGATTTGTAGCACTACGCTCCTCAGCCATTCGACAGGTGTAGCCAGTTACCTATGAGCATTGCCTTCTTTATTGTGATGGTGCATCAAAGCTGTTCCCTGACCTGTGGTCGAAATGAACAGGGGAAATTGGCGGAGTCTAGAGCTCACAATGGAAATTTTAAGTTTGTGGAAACCAAGAAAGCTGCAAGACAAGCCTTGTCTAGCAATGTCAATACCCCATTAAATTGGTGGAGCAGGTATCTACAGAAGTCTTCCATATCATTGGGAGTGGCCTTGTTTTTACTAGAAGGGTTATCTTCTTGAACTGTCAATGGATTTATTTTCAGGAAACGAGTACAAGGAGCCATTCGTCCAGTTGGAGTTGCAGCCCGAAACCCAAAGATATTGGGTTCTAGTCAGTTGAGCAAGTGAGTGGTCATACATAGTATACTCTGCAAGCAAAGGTGTGGATGCTGGATGCACTGATTTGGTTTGCAAAGTAGAGGACCTACACATTCTACCTTGGGACTAAGGTCCGTGTGCCAAGAAAGTTCTCAAAAGTGAGGTCTTGTAAGGAACATTGCACCTGCCAATGGCATTCATGTTCAGACGAGCCCTCAAGAGCATCTCAGCTGCAGAGTCAAGCCACAGGGACATGATATTTGCTGCTGGTCCTCATAGTATTCCTTCAATTGTGGATGTGACTTCAGTTTATCTGTGTGCTACAGTGTTTGACCATCTTCATAAGCACTCAGTGGCTCGCACCACCTTTCTCATTATCAGGAGGTGATTTAATGGGGAAAAGGGAACCGTGATTTATTTTGAGTTTATGAAGCTCAAAGGTTTCCTTAACTTGTCATACTTGATTTGATTTGTTTTCCAGACTGCTTGCCTTAGCTGGGAGTTCCTGATTAGCATGCTGCTCCTTGAAATCTGGCTCTTGAAAAGTCGCAAACGGGATGTTGCACCTGTTAGACAGCAAACTTTCAAAAGTTGAGATATTTTAAGGAGGTTGCACATGAAAGCTACCGGATCATTTTGTGATACTCATTACCCCAGACATGGATGGCCCCAAAGTTTGTGCTGACCATGCATTATGTGGTAAATGGAATGGAGTTGATGAGATGGCTCTTGTCCTTCAAGAATAATGAGCTCTCTTTAAAGGATGCCAAAATGCACATGACATGCATGTGTATGTGCTGGCCAGTGAGAGAGATGCATACAGGATGTTAGCATGCCTATGCAAAGCAATACATAGAGAAGACTGTTGTTTCCAGAAACTGTGAGCTGCATTTCACCTTAGTAAAAAAAATTCTTGGTTGTGCAAATACCATGGAGACCTATCGATGATGCATCTGCAAAGTTGAATGGAAGAGGAGTTCATTTTGGAGTCAGCAAACATTGGTGGCATGGCATGCGCTACATGGCATGGTGCTATTTATGCATTTTGTCCAAAAACTTGTGCAAACGGATAACACCACTTTCTTCGATTGTGTGCACGTTTTGTATTTGTAGGTTCTGTTGAGGATGAATGGTATGGTTTTTGTTGTTTTTTAGACTTGGATGTGTCAAAGCAGGTTTGCTGTCAGTGCACATTAAACTATAGAGCATCTTCTTTCAACTGTTGGCAGAGATGTGTCATGTTTTGTTCTTGAGGGTTTGCAACATTTTACCCAGGACTGGAGCAAGTAGAAGGCCTGCAGCACGGTGGACAGCTCCCTTAGGAAAGGGAGTGGCAGCTCAGCCTCGAAGACAATTTTGGGGCTCAAACAAGGTAACTTTATTCCTTGACAAGACTGTCACAATTAGCACGAGAGTAGATGGAAGATTTGTGTACGGCACTCCTTGTCAGTGTACAATCATTGAGATGATGTTTTTTTATTGGTGTCTATGTGCTTTTGTCAGATGTTGGCCAATGGATCTGGGAGAAAGCCTCAAACTCTGGACTCTCGCTTTGCCAGCTTGCGAGAGGAACGCCAGCTTCAGTCTCAACTTGGCCCTCGTGTAGGATGGAGGAGATAAGTGGTTACTTTTACTGGATGCTGACAAAAATTGTAAGCTAATCCAGGATGCATATCTGGTTGGGGGCCTTCTAGAGTGACCTGTACTACAGAGGTTGAATGTTTTTCTGGCTATCGTGGGGTCACAGGAGGATCCATTCAGTAGTCAGGATTTCTTTAGAAGGTTTATTCTGTATCTTTGTTGCTGCTGGATTTTGGGACACATTTTAGGGGATGAATTTTCTGTTCTTTGCTCATTTTCAAATCATGGCTTATAGTGGAGACTGTATATTGAGTCACATATCACTTATCAAGACAGATTGTATGCCTTACTCAAAACATTGGGGCATTTGGTGCATGTGAGGCATGTTGTAAATGGAGACTGTCAAAGATCAGTGAGACTGCTATCCCTCTTGACAAAGACAGATCTGTGAGCATTCAGTATTTGTGCAGGTTACTTGTCGTCAGTCACTGCACTTTGGTGTAAGTGGGTATCTGTTTGTGCCAGGAGTACGCTACTTACTAATTTTGTGGATAAGTGGTGATGTTACCATTGCTAGTACGATTGTGGATCTCTCTCTCTCTCTTTCTCTCTCTCTCTCTCTCTCGTGTGCATCTTCTGCCATATTCTCTACTTATGTAGGTGTGCCCAAAGCATCACAAGAACTTTTGGGTGTTGAAAAACATTTTATGTTGGCAGAGAAAGAGGATCAAACATTAAGAGTGAGTTTTTGGACCTTGTGGGAATGTTGGAACGTGCCTGCGGCTGTTAGCTGTGGATGGAATGTTTTGGGAAGATTATAGTAGTGATTACAGCCAGGGTCACTAGTTCTATTTTGCAAGGAAAGTTGTATCAGGTCTTGGTGATGTCCACGGTACCGTAACTCGAGATATGTGCAAGATGGACTTTTGAACAGATTAGATCAGACCATGAAGATGGGCTGCTGTGGCACTGGAGATTTTTAAAGGTTGAATGAAGCATGGTTGCACTGATGACAGTCAAAGCAGAGTAGACAGTACGGCAGCAGGTACTGATCAGCATAGGAGGGCAGTTTTTGTGGCCCAGGTCTGCTGAACACAGAGAGAGCTGTGAATTGGGGCTGAGCCGTGCTGGATACAGCTGTCTTTTACTGCTAGGTGATATGGCTCCCTAAGCAGTGGATGGCTTTGTTTACATTGTGTGGATCTGGATTAGATTTGAGTTCAGAGCTCAGCACAGTGCCGGTTGTGGTATGGACCTCTACTTGCTTGGTGGTCAGAAGGCACATGTCTGAGTCTTTACACTTGGTGCCATGTGCAAGTGGAGGAGCATGTATGTTGGGCATGGAAAGTGGAAGGAAGCAGGGGACTGGCTGTGCTGTACCCCCAGTGCTGCATCTGTGAAAGTAAATCTTTTATTTCTGCATCTGTGGATGTGATCATTTTCACTGTGATTGTTCATTAGCTTATACTTAGTTAATCGTTTGAGTCACAGTACCTGTTGAGAAGTTGGCAGTAATCACTTGAAATGGAGTGCTATTTTTGAGTAAATACATACTGGTGGGGATTATATCAAGGCTCTTACCTCTTAAATATTTAAAACAATTTTTCTTCCGATTAAATTTTTGTAAGTAATCATGCAAGTGATCAACTCCTAGTAGGATATGCTCAGTTCCTCACGGCCTTGATTTTTCGGCTAACCATGCAAAGGCCATTCTACAACCTCAGGATGGCTGGCGTTTAAAGAATTCATTAATAACTCATAATTATTAAACAAAACATTCATTGTGTGCTGCATGAGCAGCAGTTTTTTTCTATTTGTGTGCGTGTATGTCGATGGTTAAATATATAAATTCTAAATGTGCCATCATGTAGGTGTTGGTGACTTTTACCAAAACATTGAACATTTTTCATTTCGGTTCCACTGAATTATTCGCTTTGGCTTTGCAAGCGAGTGGAAAATAGAGGTCTACTCTGCTTTCATTGCAGTGTGGCCTGAGGGTCTGGATTGTGAGTCCACATTAAACGCATGCTCTTGTGATTTTCATGCTCAATATATGACGCAGTTCTGACAAATTGGAGCAAAAGTCGTCGAAATATCTATAGTGGATGTGGGAAATCATATGCGTAAATTACTACTTATGCTACAAGATTTATGCAGTATCATTGTAACTAATTTTGAAATATGGGCCTATATTCATACATATGTACGTGTATGGGCCCACTAGTGGTGCCCCACATTTAGGGGCATTTCACACCAACTATAGCTATTAAGTCGCTTTTAGACCATCCATAATGAGTCCATGCATGGACCTAGCCTCATCATAATGCCAGCTTTTTTATGACCTAGGGTCATAATACACACTCTTTATTCTAGTGGCCATCAGATAGTTATGTAAAATATGAGAAATGCTGAATCAACATATACCGTGCCAGTTTTAGGTCACTTTAACAACATTTTGAAGTTAAGATTTTTTGACCAATGGACTTGGTAAAAAAAAAAAGAGCACTTTTGGGAGAATTGCACCTTACAGCAATTGCCACTAGATGTGTAGGAAGGCCATTGAAACTGTGCGAGGCAGAAAAGCGCTAATCAAGGTGGCATATTGAGGTACTAGGCGCTTGCTCTTATACCATGTTGAAACGTGGGTGAGCTATAGTGGTGTCACAAATCTGGGCATGTTCTTGTGTTGACACTTCAACATAGGACAGTTTATCAATATTGCTTATCCTTGTTGTGTGGCTTGGATAAGGTAACACTTGTTGTTTGTCATTGTTTTCATACTGGTGTTGGAAATTTGGTGCACAGCACCCTCATGCTTGTACGAAAGAAATACTATGTGGAATGAAGTTTTTCCTAAGGGGGGTTGGCCTGATTCGGCCCTAGTGATGTGTTGAGCGAGGCTATATTATCTTCAGTGTGATTTTCCATTCATTTGCACGTGTGTTCAATCTAGGATTGATCCTTTTGGGTGCTTGCGCCGTTACAAGTGGCTTGAAGGTGAAGGTAGCCATGGCTATGGAGTAGATAGAGATAGAGAGTTTAGAGACAAAAGACAATGCTAGAGAGTGTGAAGTACACAACTCAATGATGTGACCTATGATTGATTTCTTCAATGAAGTACATGCACCTTTATAGGTTACAAAGGTTGCCCCAATGAATATCACTACAAATATACTTTCTTGACGCAAAATGGTAGAAGTAGTCTTTCTCTAGGGGAGCTCAAGGTAGATATCCATACACAAACATAGAATGACGTTGTGTTATATGTAAATTTTGTAGGAAGCAGGTAATTGTTGCCTTATTTAGAGTTTAATTGACCCTATTATCAAGACCATCCAAACTCATCTTTAACTATGCATTTAACTCCTTAAATACTAGACATGTTATTGTCAATATTATCAATCATCAAGGGGCTCAAATGCTTCCAGAGGAGCCTTTTAGGGGGGATTTGTCTTATTATTTTCTCTGTGTTGTTTTCATGTTTGTGAGCATTAGCCTACTATTAGTAAGCCTCTCAAGGTCCCTTGATGTGTCGATGTTTGCAAGCATTAGCCTATTAGAAATTTATCTTATTTTTTGATGGAAAAAGATGAATGTGCAACTTTAAGCTACATGTATGTTGAGGACATCTTTAGTGTTACTCTCTTGATTTTTGGCTTGTCATGGCAGGCCTTTGCATTAGTTTGAACTTCCAAAATTAAGGTTGCCTAGAAGAAAAAATCATTTCCAAGATTGGATAATTGATTGTTTGAAAGTCTTCATTGTTTTATTCTAGTTTCTGACGAGACTGAATTCTATTCTTCAAGGTTTTCTCTACACAGTTCTCTCCACAAGCCATCTATTTCATGAGTGCATCCATCATCACTCGTGGATTTCAAGAATATATCTCCTCATATGTGCATTTCATGATTATTTTCTTTTAATATTTATCTTCGAGAACCTTCATTCAACTAAGGTTCTAAGATTTTTAACCTCATTTGTGGTACTTTAAATGTTATGTTTCTTATTAATTAGAATAAAAAGGTATAGGCATGCATTTCATGTTACTAAATCCATAGACATCTTATTATCTATTGTAAGATGTCACTGGAACATATAAAGCAACCTTACCATGCACTTAATGTCGAATAGAGAAAGTCTTAGTGAATATAGTTGCTTAAGACTAGTAATAGAGGTTTGGCCATGTTTAAGTTTGGTCGGCCTAGTCTAAAAGCTAGTCATTTGTATATAAGCCATTTTTGACAACAAGCAAGACATAATCATTCCCTTATAATAGTCTCTCCTTCTCTCTTCTTGCTTGCTTGTATGTTTTTGAATCTTGCTTGCTTTATGGATGCATGCTAGAAAGGTTTGATTCTAGATTTTCTTCTTGCAATAGCTTCTTCTTCTTCTTCCCCCTCCTTTGTGAGAGAGAACCATCGCAAAGGACCATCTTTTTGTTCCTCCATCTAGGTATTGAGAGCTCTCCCTTCACCCCTTTGGCAAAGAGCATTCGAGTGGGACAACAGAGTGAGTATGCGACGAATGAGCTAGCACACCCACATGGGAAGTTACATTTGTTTATGGCTCTAAGGTAAAACCCAAACGACACATGCTTGGGAAAGGCCAAGGTAAGCTCTTGACTTATTTTGGGCATCGATGCTAGAGACTAGCCTAAAGCTTAGCTCTGTTTTTTTGTCCATTTTAAGCTATTAGGATACCCAATATTTATCAGTGTTGATTAAAAGGTTACACTCCAAAATTTATGTGTTTGGTTGTTGATTTTGATTTCCTTTTGTACTTTTTTTTCAGGAATGTTCATCTATTGGGTAAGGCAAAACCCTCTTTTTTTGGTGATTTACATGAAATTGGAGCCCAAGAGTTATAGATTTCATTGCTTTGATCCAAGAATTAGCTTAGGAATTGTGATTAGGAGTGGAATCCACTTTGAAAACATAAACATTGAGCTCCATTAGATTGGATTAGAGTGAAATTATCAATTTTTGTTCATGCATTTCACAATTTGATTTGTTCATGCATTGCTGAATCAGTAAAGTAAAAGTATACAAAATCATCTAAAAAAAATACTTAATTAGTCTCGTCACAACCATTAATTAAGATTATGAACACTAAACACGTCCCATCAAGTCTAAAAATCACAAAAACCAAACCAAATCAGCTCATGGGTGGGGGACTTGAGCTTCATGCCAAAAAGACATAAATTTGGACACATGAGTATGTAGACATGAGCCTAGAGATGTGAGCTGTGAGCCTGGACATGTGAACCTGTAGATGTGGGCCTGGAGGTAGGTAAACCTATATAGTATGGAATAATTATTACAGCCATAAATACTCGTACGGACATATCTACGTATGTCCTTGGAAGATATTCTTATCATACAATTTGTAACAACAATGTCCAAGGAAAATCCTTGTCCTTCACAATTATTGGGAAATTAAGTACACTTATTACCCAATAAGTGTACACCAACCCTATCATAGGCCCAGTTCCTAGATTTGTGTGTGTCGGCGGGGATAGACCTATTTCATACTAGGGAAGTATGTGAGTCAAGTTCATATAAGAAAGGTGTGAGCCTGCAGATCTAAACCTAGACACGTGAACTTACATACGTGAGCCAAGAGACGTGAGCTCAGGCATGTGAGCCTACATACATGAGCCAAGAGATGTGAGTCTAGAGAGGCACGAATCTGGACATGTGAGCCTAGAGACGTGAACCTACCTACATACATGAGCATAGACACACAAACCTGGAGATGTGAGTCTAGAGGCATGAACCTGGACATAGTAGTTTAAAAAAAATCAACTTTACAAAATAAACTTCGTCATAAACAATTCTTAGATCTAATCCAAAAACACCACCTTTGATGCAAACCCGATCTAGACTATTTAATTGAAATGATAATACAATGAATTGTAGTAGATTAAACCAGACCTCCTCAAACCCAATAAACCTTTGATCCTAGAGCGAAACGACAAGCACTCACATCAGTAGAGTGCTCCCTAGTTAAGAAGGCTAGACTTCTTCGGATCCACCTCAACCGAGGAGGAGCTTTGGAAAGAAATGATCCAATGAAACACAGACGTGAGTGGAGGAGCAATGGAACACCTGGAAATAGGAGCCATGATCCTCCAAACTCCGGGTTCACCAATTGGCTTTGTAAAAAACACCTTAAATTTTAGAAAAAAAAGCATCTAACTAGCCTATCTTTCGGTGGAGTTCCAATGATAGAGCAAGAGCAGTAGGACCAGGACCAGGAACTTCAAGGTTCACTCCCATAGGAAGTGGGGGCGAACCTATCTTTTAGTGTAGCTCCAATGAAGGAGAAAAAGCAGGATCAGGAACCTCAAGGTTCGCTCCCACAGGAAGTGGTCAGATGCCACAATGTTTCAAACATTTAGAGACAGCCATGAGCTAAGTTTATCCTAAGTAGACCATGACTATCAAAACAACCCAACAACAACTGTAGATTATAACAAACGAGACATGTGCCATCATAGACAAATGTTCGACAATACACACAATAACAAGTGTACATAGCACGAGAAGTAGGAGTCCTTCTCTCCATAGGAGCACAATATTTTGACCATAGAACTGTTAAGATATTGAGCTCAACTAGTGCCGCGGGGGCGGACATTGTCGACCCACCTGGGTGATAGCTTATGCACTTATACCATTGGTATGGTTGGTGAGATTATGGTTGATATGCCACCAGTGGGATGACAGGCTGTGTGACAGCCACTTTGGAGTACTAGAGTTATGGCATGGTTATAGTGCTATCTCATATAGTTGAGTTCACACTATGGACTGATCATTGTATGTTATTGTAGGAGAGTACTTTTCCTTTATATATGTACTCTTATCGTTTACTTATATGGTTGTAGAAAAGAGAAAAAGATAGAAGAAAAATTAGCCATCCATCTCTCTCTCTTATGTCTTGCACTCCTTGTGTGTGTGTGTGTGTGCTTGTTGTAAGGAACTCAAGCTCTCCCTCTCCCCTGCATTCTCTTTATGGTATCAGAGCTCCGGTTTGTGTGAGAGATAAGGAGGCAAGCAAGAGAGGCAAGAACAAGTAAGGAAGGAAGCGGTACATGGGTAAGAGCATCATCATCTCTTTCCCTTTTTATTTAGGTACAACACCCCTCGGTAGCTCCGGCGGGAGCTACACATGTCTTTGCAAGCTTGGAGGTGCCTGTGTGATACGTAGTACTTTGTACTAAAGTTTGTGGTCAGAATCATGTTCTAGCCATGTTTCGATCTACGTTCGGTCACTGCAAAGGTATTTTCAGTAATTTTGAGAAGTTCTGGTAGAGAACTATCCCTGGTCAAAATCTGATTATTGTAGTGTAGCAATGTATTTTGGGAGTGCAGATAGTGTTTGCACTTGTATTGTTGATATTGGGTGTATGTACATGTACTTTGGTTAGATCTAGTGACATACAAGTTATGCTGAAGTACCACTACTGCTGCAACAGTTACAAAAGATACTGTTGTGTTACAGGTTGCATACAAAAATTGTATGTTTGCACGTTTCTGATTGTTGGAGTCAAACAGGTCACGGACTCAACTAGATTTTCAGTGAGAAGCTAGACAAAAAAACTTCCATTCATGTAAGTTCAAAATGACTAATTTCCTAATGGATAAAGGATTTTAGGACTATGTCAAAGGAGACAATGAGGAGCCTCCAAAGTTGTGTGAAGGCATTCAAGGATTGGAATCATGGTGCAAGAAAAGTCATGTATTGACTTTTGATTAGTGTTACATACACAATGATAGGACACATATAGGATGCCAACAATCCAGTAGTTGCATGGCAGAACTTGGTACAGATATTCTAAACCAATATAAAGGCAAGAAAATTGTAGCTAAAACAAAAGCTACATATTGTGGAAAAGAAAAGCATGTCTATCAATGAGTATACTTTAAAGATCAAGGACATTGTTGAATCCCTCGGGTCTATCAATGTATTGATGGAAGATGATGATTTTGTGAGTGTATGTTTGAATGGGCTTGGCAAAGAGTACAAGCCATTCAAGACGTCCATTATAGTCAGAGAGAATGTTCCTAACTTTTCAGACTTGGTGTCTATGCTGATCATAGAAGAAAAGTCTCTAGGTGAGGACTTTTCTTCACAAAGCAAGAACACATCAGAACATGCCTTCTACTCTAATTCAGGTAGAGGTAGAGATTGTGTGGTCGAGGCCAAGGTGGTGGCCGATAAGGAAACCATAATTCTAGATAATAATAGTTCAATGATTCATAGTAGCAGTAATCATGTTGAAAATCATGGATCAAGCTCTCCTAATGATGACAAATGAAATTCTAATCCTACTCTAATGACAACACAATTAACATGACTAATCTAAGATAGGTGATATCTAAGTGAACTCATAATGAGTGAGTAGTGCTAATGAACTCAAGTACAATTAGGTTACAAGATTGAAACTTGTACTCATAGAGAGACTTGAGATTTGTGCAAGTGATATGATTCATTACTTGAAATGGTCCCCTTTTATATGAGGAGGTACACCCTTGGGCTTTTTCTCATGTGGCTTCATGCTAGACTTTGATCTTGTTTGGCTTCCTTAACTCACTCCCTATCTCTTCCTTATGCTCTTTGGCACCAAATTTCTCAACAACCCCCCTTGGTGCCGAATCTTTGGGCTACTGTAAGGTGGTCAGATGCAAGTTTTACAACATATTTTTAACACCCCTCATTTCTAACTTGGCTAGGTAACTTAGAGGCTCTTTGGCTTAGTTACTCTCTAGCTCAGAGGTTACTTTAGAGATGGTTGGGTAGATTTTCTCTTCCCTAGGATGCTATTTGGACTACTCTCTGGTGGCTTGTGCTTTGGAGGTGCCTGAGATGCCTACCATGCTGCAATAACCTACGGTGCTCAAGTCGCCTACTACTCGAGTGTATATCAATTTGTAATGTGGTTGCCTAGTTTTGCTGTGGCTTGTGCTTTGGAGGTGCCTGAGATGCCTACCATGCTGCAATAACCTACGGTGCTCAAGTCGCCTACTATGGGTTGGAAATGATGACGACGTTGTGTTCCAGTCACGCCAACTCCTGTATCCGTTATGGTAATGATCCCATTATCAGAATGTTTGATTCTTATTTCCAAATCTATGAAGTCACTCAGTATGCTGTTATCTCTGCCATTGTAGCCTCACATCTGAATGGTGTGTAAGCGTAGGGCAAAGCCGCCGTTGTCATGTATCTAGTGCCATAATTTCCAACACAAGTAGCATTTTCTTCTTAGGCATGCATTACTCTTTCTCCTAAGTTCTTGCCCTTCTATCTCTACATAGCTATGGTTGAGCTGTTACTTGACACTTTCTTCTCTTATGTGAGCTTATAGAACCCAAGGTTTTTTTCTTGCTCAAATGCTCAAACTAATCCTCTATCATAAGGATGTTAACAAAAGGAACCACTATAACTGAATGCTCCACAAGTGCTTGAGTAATAGGTTAATGAAATAAGGATTAATGCAAAAAAGAAGGAATGAGAATAGAAACCAAGCTAATGACAAGCCTAAACACTTGCTAATGATCCAAGCCCTAATGTAAGGTAGGAGAGCTAGACCTAAGCTTTGATACCATGTTGAGAATCATGGATCAAGCTCTCATTAACGATAAATAAGATCCTAATCCTACTCTAATGATAACACAATTAACATGACTAATCTAAGGTGGGTTATACCTAAGTGTACTCATTCATGAGTGAGCAGTGCTAATGAACTTAAATACAATTAGGTTACAATATTGAAACTTGTACTCATAGAGAGACTTGAGATTTGTGAAAGTGATATGATTCATTTCTTGAAATGGCCCCCTTTTATATGAGAAGGTGTTGAGATATCAAGCTCAACTAGTGCTACAAGGGACATTGATGACCCGCTTGGGTGATAGCTTCAGTACTTATGATACTGGCTTGGTTAGTGAGATTATAGTTGATATGTTGCAGTGGATGATAGACTGTGTGACAACCACTTTGGAGTACTAGAGTTATGGCATAGCTACAACGCCAGTTCATATAGTCGGGTTCACACTATATAAACTGACCATTTTGTATGTTGTTGTAGGAGAGTACTTTTCCTTTATGTATGTACTCATATCCTTTAGTTATATGGTTGTAGAGAAGATATGGTTGTACTCATATCCTTTAGTTATATGGTTGTAGAGAAGATATGGTTGTACTCATATCTTTCCCTTTATGTATGTACTCATATCTTTTAGTTATATGTACTCATAGTTTTTGTTATATGGTTGTAGGGAAGAGAAAAAGATAGAAGAAAATTGTGTGTGTGTGTGTGTGTGTGTGTGTGTGTGTGTGTGTGTGTGTGTGTGTGTTTGCTTTGTAAGGAACTCAAGCTCTCCCTCTCCCCCGCATTCTCTTTATGGTATCAGAGATCCAATTTGTGTGAGAGCTAAGGAGGCAAGAACAAGCAAGCAAGGAAGCCAACGATACATGGGTAAGAGCATGATCATCTCTTTCCCTTCTTGGTTTAGGTACAAAACCCCTCGGTAGCTCAAAGCTACACATCTTCAATTGAGGAGCTGTCTTTGCAGGCTTAGAGGTGCATGTGTGGTAGAAGTACTTTTTATTACTATTTTGTGGACCAGAATTGCATTTCGAGCGTGTCTTGGTCTCCGTTCTATCACTGCAAGGTATTTCCGACAGTTTTGGAATGTTATGGTGGAGAATTGTCTCTGGTTGAAATGTGGTTATTGTAGTGCAACATTGCATCTTGGGACTGCGGACAGTGTTTGTATATGTATTATTGATATTCGGTGTATGTACATGTACTATGGTCAGATTTGGTGACCTACAGGTTGTATTAAAGTATTGCTGTAGTCATAGAAGATACTACTGTGTTATAGATTGTATATAGAAATTTGTTGTTTGTAGGTTTCTGATTGTTGTAGGAAAACGTCTGACGGACTCAATTAGATTGTCAGTGAGAAGTTGGACAAGAAGAACTTTCATGCGTGGAAGTTCAGAATGACCAATTTCCTGATGGTGGGTAAAGGGTTTTGGGACTATGTCCAAGGAGACAATGAGCAGCCTTGAGAGTGGTCTAAAGAGAATGCCACTCCAGTAGATATAAAGGCATTCAAGGATTAAAATCAGGGTGTAAAGATAGTCAGGTATTGGCTTCGATCAGTGTCATAGACACAATGATAGGACACATACAAGATGCCAACACTCCAGCGTTGCAAGGTAGAACTTGGTGCACATATTCTAAACTAATATAAAGGCAAGAAAACTACAGTTAAAACAAGATCTACATACAGTGGAAAAGAAAAACATGTTTATTAATGAGAGTAAGCTTTAAAGATCAAGGGCATTGCTGAATCCCTTGGGTCTATCAATGTATCGGTGTGGCGGATGATGATTTAGTGAGTGTCTGTTGGAATGGACTTGGTAAAGCGTACAAGCCATTCAAGACCTCCATTATAGTCAAAGAGAATATTCCCAACTTTTGGGACTTGGTGTCTATGCTGATCATAGAAAAAAGTCTCTAGGTGAGGACTCTTCTTCACAAAGCAAGAATACGTCAGAGCAGACCCCTTACTCCAATTTGGGTAGAGGTAGAGGTAGAGGTAGAGGTAGAGGTAGAGGTAGAGGTAGAGGTTGTGGTTGAGTTCAAGAGGTGGTGGCCGACAAGGAAATGAAAATTTTGGACAACAGTCCAATGATTCGCAACAACAACTATCATACATAGGTGGAAGAGGTAGTCTAGAGACAGGGGGAGCCAAAGAGGCCAAGGTTGTTGGCAGAGAAATCAGAGTGCAAATAGCATAGAGTGCTATTATTATGGCAAACTAGGGTACATGGCAAAGGACTACTACAAAAAGCAGAATGACATTAAAAGTGGAAAGTTACAGTAAGGCAACTATGCATCCTCTAGTAAATAGGGTGGTGATGATAAAAGTAAGCAGTTATTTGTGATGCAACACATTCTCAATTCCATAATAGGGGATGTGTTAGGATCTCAAGATATATGGTATGTGGATTATGGCACCTCTAACCACATGACCAATCATGCAGAGTGGTTTAGAGACGTGCAGAAAATGAAAAAACTAGGTTATATAGAAAAAGGTGATGACACTGTGCATCCGATTGCACTTGTTGATAACGTGCCATTGTCTATGCAGGATGGCAAAATGAAGGACTTGGCAGATATACTTCATGTTCTAAATATTACAAAGAACTTGTTTTTTTTTACAGATGGTTGAGCAGGGTTTGCAAGTGAGGTTTAATCCTCAAGGATGTTTTGTGGAAGACTTCAAAAATTAGTGTCGCTTGGTTGCAAAGGGTAACATAAATGGCAGGATGTTTACTTTGGATGTGAACATGCATGAGGTAAAGGTAGCCACGTTTGTGCATGAAACACGTGTCATTGCATATATGGACATATGGCACAAGCGCATTGGTCATGTGAATATACAACCGACTGAAGTCTATGGAGGCCTGAAATATTGTTGTTATAGGTTTGCTAAAGTTTAAGGTTAATGGTATGCATAAATTATGTGAAGCATGCTAGCTTCGTAAGCAGGCCAAACATGCTTTCCCATATGGAAAGCATGTCAGTGCAAGGCCACTAGATTGTATACATTTAGATGTATAGGGAGGACCCGACCTAGAGTGCACAATTGCAGGTTGTAGGCATTATGTTACATTCATTGATGACCACACTAGGAAACTATGGGTTTACTTGATGAAGGAGAAAACTGAGGTGTTTTTCACACTTTCAGAGATTTAAAGCCTTGGTTGAGAAGGAAAAAGGCATGCAAATAAAATGCCTGAGATCAGATGGTGGGGGAGAATATTTCTCCAATAAGTTCAGTGATTTCCTAAGAAAGTAGGGAATCAAGAGACATTTTACATGCAGGTATACTCTGCAACAACAGAATGGTGTTGTAGAAAGAAAAAACAGGCATATTGCAGAATTGGCACGTGCCTTGATGGCTGAAAAGAATATGCCACATTATTTTTGGATAGAAGCAGTAGCAACTGCTATTTGAGAAGTGTGGTGCCATAGAGCACATGTAGAGGCAAGGAGAGTAGGTGAGGATGAAGCCATATGGCAAAAGTGGATTATCCCACATGCATGAAACAAGCAAAGATATACTCTCTACCTATATAAAAGGGGTCATTTTCAAGCAATGGAAGTACATGCATATCTCAAGCTTCACCTACTTACGAGTGCTCAGGCATCATCCACCGGAGGTTTAAGTTAATCATCTATCATTAGACTAATCAGCTTCTTGTAGGAGGTGCCATAAATCTTAACAAGTGCTATGTACATTATGAATAAGACACTCACTGCAGTTCATGGTAGGATGCCTGAACATAATTTTACAGGCATAAGACCAGATGTGTCTCACTTGAAAGTGTTTGGGTGTAAAGCATATGTGCATTTTCTTGATGAAGCAAGAAAAAAGTTGGATCCAAAGGTAGTGAAATGCATATTTATTGGTTATGCTATGGAGAAGAAAGGTTATAGATGTTATAACCCTACCACTTGTGAGATGCGAGTAAGCAGAGATGTTTTCTTTGATGAGATGAGTAGCTAGTATATAGCTGCACCACATATATAGTAGCAATCATAGGTGTGCTTAGTGAACCTGGAGTCCTCTAGCAATGGATCCAATGTTAGCCTATGGTCAAGTAGGTTGAGGACAGATTTAGGTACACATGTATCATGCAAAGGGAAGGAAAAGGTAGATCAACCTTTTGTGCATGATTTGTCATCAGGTTACTCCTATGTGGATGGTGACTCTAGCAGCTCTGGGCAAAGCCTTAATAAGGAGCTTGGCATTTCGTCTCTAGTTACTTCTGGTGTAAGAGGACTAGGGCTGTTTTGAGGACACATGACAGTGATCCAAGTGTACGCAGTACGAGGTTTAGGTACCCTGATAGGTTGAGATATGATGGATATACATCCCATCATTATACTTACATGGTTAAAGTAATACAAGAAATGGAGCCCACTTGTTTTGAGTAGGCACTTGGAAATAAGAAATGGGAAGATGCCATGAATGACGAGATGCTGCAAATGCAACATGTGAGTTAGTGCTTTTGCCTAAGGAAAAAAAGGCAATTGGATGTAAGTGGGTGTATAAAGTCAAGCATAACGCTGATGGTTCAGTGAGTAGGTATAAGGAAAGATTGGTTGCCAAAGGCTATGCACAGACTTATGGCATTGACTATGAAGATATATTCAACCCAGTTGCAAGAATGGCAACCGTGAGAGTTGTCATTGCTATGGTTGCAGTAAAGGGTTGGCCTTTACATCAAATGGATGTAAAGAATGCCTTCTTGCATGGTGATTTGCAAGAAGAAATTATACATGATGCAGCCACATGGTTATGAGAGATGCGCACCCATATTTTGTATGCAGGTTATGCAAAGCCTTGTATGCCTTAAAACAAGCATCTAGAGCATGGTCAAACAAGATCGAGGAGTATCTTGTTACCATTGGATTTCAGATATTCAATGTAGATTTTTTACTTTATGTAAAAAAGATAGATAGATGGATCATGCTATTAGTCATCTATATGGATGAATTGATTATCACTGGTGATAGTGATGATGACATACATGATGTCAGGAGGCTTTTGAAGCAGAAGTTTGAGATGAAGAATTTGGGTGAGTTATGGTATTTCTTAGGCATAGATGTGGTGAGATCACCTCATGGCATTTGGTTATTGTGCAAAGAAAGTATGGCTTTGGACATGTTGTCCAAGTATGGTATGACATGTTATAAGCCTATTTTAGTGCCATTGGAGCAGAACACAAAGCTTTCCACAGATACTACAGGTGAGCTTTTGGAGGATCCCACTACGTACATACGTGTAGTGGGTAGCTTGATCTACATAATCATTACTAGGCCAAACTTGAGCTATATGCTATTTGACTTGTGAGTCAGTTTATGCAGGATCCTAGGAAGACAAACTTGGATGTGGCTAGACGGATTCCTAGGTACATAAAGTCCACAATTGATTATAGACTTTTCTATGAGACTAGTATAAAGATACAGCTACATGGGTACACAGATGCTGATTGGGTTGGTAGAGTTACAGACAAGGGATCTACCCTAGTGGTTTAATGCTCTCATTTGGGAGTGCTACTGTGAGTTGGAGCCATAAGAAGTAGCCAACCAGTTCCTTATCACTATAGAGGCAGAGTACAGGGGTGCTGCTATGACAGCTTGTGAGGTAGCTTGATTTCAGATCTACTTGGTGATATGAGTGAGCCCATGGATAGGGAAGTTGTAATTTATTATGATAACATGAGAAGCATACAGTTGGCCAGTAACCTAGTATACCATACTAGGACAAAGCACATTGAGGTGCAATATCACTTTGTGGAGAGAGAAGGTTTTAGCACAGGTGATGTAGATCTAGTATATGTCATCATAGAGGATCATGTGGTTGACATCTTCCCAAAGGCATTGGGCACAAGGAAGCTCCACAGGATTACGAACTTACTTGGAGTGTAGTTTGTGGAGTTCAGCTCGAGGGGGAGTGTTGAGATATCTAGCTCAGCTAATGATACGCAGACATTGATGACCCACCTCAGTGATAGCTATTAAAAAAAATTCCCTTGAAACACAAGTTCAAAAAGATTTTCAGAAGGTGCATTAGAAATCAATTATATTCTGTTCAAAAAAGACCTTATCCTAAGGGTCCAGATTTTCAAAAAAATTTAGATTAGGGTTATGAGGGGGCCAATTAGATTAATCCAAATGTAGGGAGGAGATAAATTGAAGAAATAAAGAAAATCCCCCAAAAATGAGTAAATACTCACATAAGATGAAGAGTTGACTAAGGACAAGGATATTAGTTAAAAAAGAAGAGATATTTAGAGAAATGATGCATTTTTGACACCTCAGTGTGGAGGAATTTCCCTCATGAAGGAGGCGCCTATTTCACATTTGTGGTTGAGTTTTAAACTCAAAAATAATGAGATATTTTCATCTCTCCTGCTTCAACTAGATCTAAAAAGTAAGCTAAACTGACTTAAAAACAGTCAAAAATTGACCAAACTGATCTGGAATATTCTAGAATCAGTTTGCTTGGTTAGAGGCTCACTTTTTCCTATAAATGAAGCCTCCCTCTTTGTAAATGGATAATAGTGTTTTATGCACTTTACTCTACTTCTCCCCAGAGTCAAAAACCGTGAATTTATTAATAATTCATTAGTTTTTGACCATTCCCTCTTCTAAAGAATTGGTGGCCACTCTTGTTGCAAACAAGAGTAGATCCCTCAAACCATCAAGCCAAAGGAAAGCTCCCAAAAATTCATGTAAGTTAGAAATCTTACTTTTTCTTATTCCTTTTAATGGTTTTCTAATTTTTGTTTTGTTTTAAAATGTAAAATGATGCTATGCCTTGCTGGAAAGGCTTTCCCCCTCTCTTCTTCTTAAATTCAGCCTTTCTTTATCCTAGATAAGTAACCTAATTATTGAAATTAAACTTTTCATATTGTTTCTCTTTTAAAAGTGGAATTTGATTAGTTTAGAATGCTTTAAACCATTTGGGGATAATTTTTAAGTAACTTAAGAATAGGAAAATTTAAAAAATGGTCAGCCATACAAAGGAGGTTATGGCCAAATTTTCTAAAATTTTGTGAAATAAGTTTTATCTTTTATTATTCAAAAAGAGTAATCCCCATCGTTTGTGTATTGTAAAAGTGTTATTTTCATTCTATGCATAGAAAAATGCATAGTAGAAATATTTTTATTATAAAAGTGTTATTTCTATTAAAATTAAATTCTATGCATAGAAAGATGCATATTGAATTTTTTTAATTATAAAAGCGTTACTTTCATCAAATTTTAATTTTATGCATAGAAAGATGCATAAAGAAATTTATTTTTTATTTCAAAAGAGTTATTCTCTCAATTTTGATTTTATGCATAGAAAGATGCATGAAAAAATTTTATTTTTATTTCAAAAGAGTTATTCTCATCAATTTTGATTTTATGCATAGAAAGATGCAAAAAGAGATTTATTTTTATTTCAAAAGAGTTATTCTCATCAATTTTGATTTTATGCATAGAAAGATGCATAAAGAGATTTATTTTTTATTTCAAAAGAGTTATTCTCATCAATTTTGATTTTATGCATAGAAAGATGCATAAAGAGATTTATTTTTTTATTTCAAAAGAGTTATTCTCATCAATTTTGATTTTATGCATAGAAAGATGCATAAAGAGATTTATTTTTATTTCAAAAGAGTTATTCTCATCAATTTTGATTTTATGCATAGAAAGAGGCATAAAGAAATTTATTTTTTATTTCAAAAGAGTTATTCTCATCAATTTTGATTTTATGCATAGAAAGAGGCATAAAGAAATTTATTTTTATTTCAAAAGAGTTATTCTCATCAATTTTGATTTTATGCATAGAAAGATGCATAAAGAAATTTATTTTTTATTTCAAAAGAGTTATTCTCATCAATTTTGATTTTATTCATAGAAAGAGGCATAAAGAAATTTATTTTTATTTCAAAAGAGTTATTCTCATCAATTTTGATTTTATGCATAGAAAGAGGCATAAAGAAATTTATTTTTGTGATAAGTATGAATGTGGATGTATGTGAAAGGATAGATGTGGATGTGTATGTGATAAGTATGGATGTGGATGTATGTGGGAGAATACATGTGGATGTAAATGTGATGGATATGAACGAGAATTGAGACATGAGATATGATGTAAATTGGATAGACATGAATGATAAGGGATGTGAATGAATGTGATAGCATGTGAATCAGGATGTAAACATGTGAATCGAGATGTGAATGAATGATAAGGGATGTGAATCGGGATGTGAATGAATGATATAGGATGTGAATGAATGTGTTAGCATGTGAATCAAGATGTGAATAAATGATATAAGATGTGAATGAATGTGTTAGCATGTGAATCAGGATGTGAACGAATGATAAGGGATGTGAATGAATGTGATGTGATGTGAATCGAGATGTGAATGAACGATAAGTGGTGAAGTGATGAGATGTATGGGTAGATGCAAGTGGATGAGACCTGATGAGGATAAATGAGGAAGTAAGCAATGAGATAGAAAAAGATGTGATAAGGTGAGGATGGGAATACTTATGAAATGAATGTGGATTGATGTGTGGGTAATGTGGATTGATGTGGATGGATGTATGGATGATGTGGATGATGTGAATGGGGATGTGTGGATAATGTGGATTGATGTGGATAGATGTATAGGTAATGTGGATTGATGTGTGGATTGATGTGAATGGATGTATGAAAGATGTGGATGGATGTGTGGATAATGTGGATTGATGTGTATGGATGTATGGATGATGTGGATTGATGTGGATGATGTGAATGGATGATGTGGATGATGTGAATGGATGTGTGGATAATGTGGATGGATGTGGATGGATGTATGGATAATGTGGATTGACGTATGGATTGATGTGGATGGATGTATGGAAGATGTGGATGGATGTGTGAATAATGTGGATTGAAGTGGATGGATGTATGGATGATGTGGATTGATGTGGATGGATGTATGGATGATGTGGATTGATGTGGATGGATGTATGGATGATGTGGATTGATGTGTGGATGATGTGATTGGATGATGTGTGGATTGATGTGTGGATGATGTGATTGGATGCGATTGGATGTGATTTGATGTGGAAATGATGTGATGTGATAGAGATCGATGAAGAAAATAAAATTGTGGTAAGATGAGAAAAGATGGGGACTACTGTGAAAGGATGCAGAGTAATGAGAAAAGATGAAAATATTGTTGGAACTGTATTTGTATGTGAAATCTGTTTTTAAATGACTGTTTAATGTCAAGAATGTTGGGGAAGCATTTTGACCGTCTTGTGAATGAGGTCGTGGAGACCTATCTGTTAAAGTTGCAACTGCTGATGGAGAGTCATTGGAGGACGTCTCGTGTAGCAAGGTCGGCCGAGGTCTTGACCAGCCTCGGTTTGATTTAAATGGTGAGCTTCCGGTACAGTGGATGAGGGACCAAGGAAGCGGCCTATGAGTGAAGCGCTAAGGTGACCTCTGCGAAGGATCCTAGAGGATGGTGACCACACGGTGCTCGGGCTCTGGGTCGCCGAAGATACCCACACATACGTCGAGGAAGATTTTGGAACAAGGAGTAAGAGTTGTTTTCTGAATTCGGGCATAGATCTGGTTGATTGACCTTGCTAGTCCTCAACGGATGAGTCCATGGCTCTTTTATATGGATCTGTTGGTTGATCTTGTTGATCTTCAACGGAGATTCTATTTGGATATTTTTGTGATGATATTGTCGGGTACTATGAGCTAGAAACTATTGAAAAGGCCCCTAAGTGAACAGGTGGTGAGCGTTCTGGTTGCCAATGATGCCATGTTCAAATATACAAGTGAATAGGATGTGTGCGGGAACAAGCCCTTGGTTAGAGGCTATAAAAGAGAATGTGTAAATGTGAAAGAACCTGTGAAAAGGTGCGAAGAATCTATTGGGAGAGAATAAAGGGTAGCATGAGAAGATTTAGGAAGTGTGGAGATATTTTGGGAGATATTCTGGGAAAAGTGAAGAGGTGGAGAGAATCAAGCAAAAGAGGTGGAGATATTCTGGGAGAGGTGGAGAGAATCAAGGAGAAATCAGTGGGATTAGATGCTTGGATGTAAACTCTATAAATTGAGGCATTGGCCTAATGAGAATTTGTTGGTTTTTGAATATCCGTGCCTACATTAAGCTATTTATTAATTACTCACTAATCACATCTTAATTATTTGCTAATCACTTTGTTAATGATGTTGATTCTAGTATTTGATCCACCATAGCTCATCACATTGCTCTAATTTCAACATGGTATCAGAGCCATGCCTAGAATCCATCAATTTGTGTGCTCATTATCTTGTTAATCATTTTGCTAATTAGCATTAGTAGAAAATTATAAATTTTCTCTCTTTTTTCAACTAGTCTCTGCACCCCCAGCCAGTGGAGGAGCTCCCTCTCCTTGCACACTCAACCATTGCCCAAACCCTTCCAGCCCAAGATAGCCAACCCATAGGAGCTCCAGCCAGTCACGAAACAGAATCGCAAACCGCCGCCGGATGAAGGAGAAATTGCAATTTTAGCCAGCGCAATTTTTTTTGAGAAATCTGCAGATCTTGTCTTCATCCAATCAAATTGGTCTAATTCCTCATAGCTCCAGGGGTTTTCAAGCATGCTCTACAAGCTGGTGAAGTTAGAATTCAATTTGATCAAGTCTACAGTGAGATCCAAGCTCTTCATCAAATCTGCAGAGCACGTGACTTTGGTAAAACAGAGATTAAGCATTCAATATTTGGTCAAATCTTGTGTTTATTGGCTTAATCCTCTACTAGACTCATTGCTATTGATGGCCTTGAAAGCATTTGAGCTCATTTGAAGTCTAAGGTCCCAGATCTGGACTCCCCGCATACTCTGTTTTTTGCACACAAAACAGAGGATTAATTTGCTAATCAATGATTAATCAATGCTAATAACTATATTTTGGTACAATTGAGGGTTCAAATTAACCATTAGGTATCTGATACAAATTCCTATAACTTCATATTGCAATTCGGAGTTGGTTTGATACTCCAACCATTCCGTACAAATTGGTTACCCTTGATTTAATGTAATTTCTGGTAAAATTGTGCTGATAAATTTGTGATAATCATCATTTTGCATTTAACCCTTGGTTAATGCCTGTAAATCTCACTCAAATTCAAGATTATTCACAGCCAAAGTTGCATTTGGGAATGTGCATAAGAATGAATACTATACGCATTATGTATTGGGCACATTACATCAGTGTAAAAATGGGATCAGACACTGCCCTTGTCCAGAATAAGGCAAGAGGTAAGACCTCCCGCAAAGATTTGGGTTTGCATTGCATAATGATGCAAGATAAACATCAAAAACCCAAAGGAACTGTCACAGCAAAACATTTAAACATGCTGCTCACATGGAGCAAGAAGACCTGACGGACAAGCTCATGGCCCCAGCCATGAAAGAAGAAGAACATCTCTTTCTAAGAAGAGGATCCACACTGAGAAGAAGATCTAAAGGAAGCATTGAAGGAAGACATGGATGCGTGAAGAGAAGCTGCCACAAGAAGACTGAAAGAAGAGAAAGACACGGATGCATGAAGAGAAGCTGCCACGAGAAGAAGACTAAAGACAAGAGAAGATGTGAGGCTTCAAAGAGTGAGGAGCCATGTGAAAATCTCTGAGAGAGAGAGAGAGAGAGAGAGAGAGAGACCCCACAACCCATGTAACCTGCCCCAACAAAGTAAAACCACCTCTGAGCCACCGATGATGTAGGCCACATGGTAGATGTATGTGTGAGCACTTTAGTCAAGGTCGCGGGCACTTGTAGTAAGCCTTGGACACGTAGAGAGAGAGTGTGTCAAGGACTATGAGTTTAGGGACTTGAGGCACTGGTCGCAGGCTATCAAGTAAGAGAGAAACTTGGTACAGGATCCAGGTGTGCTAAGTTAACTTGAGGGGAGGTGTGCTAGACACTGGTCGCGGGCTATCAAGTAAGAGAGAAACTTGGTATAGGGTCTAGGTGTTCTAGGAGTATTCACTTGAGGAGAGGTGTTGAAATATACAAGTGAATAGGGTGTGTGCGGGAACAAGCCCTTGGTTAGAGGTTGTAAAAGAGAATGTGTAAATGTGAAAGAACCTGTGAAAAGGTGAGAAGAATCTACTGGGAGAGAATAAAGGGTAGCATGAGAAGATTTAGGAAGTGTGGAGATATTTTGGGAGATATTCTGGGAAAAGTGAAGAGGTGGAGAGAATCAAGCAAAAGAGATGAAGATATTCTGGGAGAGGTGGAGAGAATCAAGGAGAAATCAGTGGGATTAGATGTTTGGATGTAAACTCTATAAATTGAGGCATTGGCCTAATGAGAATTTGCTGGTTTTTGAATATCCGTGCCTACATTAAGCTATTTGTTAATTACTCATTAATCACGTCTTAATTATTTACTAATCACTTTGTTAATGATGTTGATTCTAGTATTTGATCCACCATAGCTCATCACATTGCTCTAATTTCAACATGCCATAGGTACACTGATGAAGGAATGAATTGGAAATTAGGATTCAACTGGATAATTAGAGGATTATGATCAGTAACACTATGGTTTCATTAAATGATTGTTTTAAAGATTGTTGAATCTGTGAAAAAGGCAAGTTCATATTGGGTGTGTAAGTGGTGTGACTAGTTTTATGTTTGCATGAATATCCGGTTAGGGGGCCTGGGAACTCTTTCCCCTGGTACTACCCGGGACAAAACCTAACCAAATTCCTAATTGTATCCCATCACTACAGTGGTTGGGCGGTTGGCTAACCCATGGGACTGGATGGGGTTAGGCTGGACTGATAGTACGATAGATGAGGTAAATCCTGGATAAAAATTGTTTTATGGAAAAGAATCAACGGCTGTGCCTCTTAATGAGGAAAAAAGCATTGGTCTCTATAATCCAAGTACAATCTTTTCCCTGATCTGACTATGGGACTTACGGGTTCGGTCAGATCAGTTCAGTTAGTTCAGGCTTTTGACTATGTTAGAGAAAAGTTATCCTGGAGGAATCACCCGTGCTTTCCGGGCAAGGGAAGTTTTTTCGAGTTCGATTTTGGAAGAACCGATGGATTAGTCTCTTGTCTGGATATCCGTGGGCGAGGCCCCGAGTGTGGGACCCTGCTCCACGCAAGAAGTGCTACTTCCGCTGCTAGCACCCCCAAATTTGTTGCGCAGTGAGGTCAGGGATCTTACAGATGTGGATGAATGAGATGGGATGTGTATGAATGAGATAAGATGTAAAGTGGATGGAATGAATGAGATATGATTTGGATGTGATGTAAAGTGGATGGAATGAATGAGATATGATTTGGATGTGATGTAAAGTGGATGGAATGAATGAGATATGATGTGGATGGGTGTGGATGTGATGTAAGGTGGATAGAATATATGTGATGGAATGGGGATACAATGAATGTGATGAATGTGAATGGATGTGATGTGATGTGAGTCGGGCTGAGTGTGAATGGGTGAGATGTGATGTGAAATGGATGTGATGTGATATGATGTAAATTGAGATATATGTGAATGGATGATATGTGATGTGAATGTATGTGATGTGAATCGGGATAGATGTGAATGAATGAGATGTGATCTGAATGGATAAGATGTGACGGGATGTGAATCAGGATAGATGTGAATGAATGAGATGTGAGGTGAAATGGATGTGATGTGATGTGGATCAGGGTAGATATAATCGATAAGATATGAATGAATGTGATGTGGATATGGGTAGATGCAAGTGGATGAGATGTGATGAGTATAAATGTGAAAAGACGTGATGAGATGAAAAATGATGTGATTAGATGAAGGACGATGGGAATACATATGATTGGACTTGGATTAAGTAATGTGGATTGATGTGGAACAATGTGGAAAGACGAGAGTTCCTTATAGAAACTGTATTTATGACCTATTTTTAAATGACTGTTTTATGTCAAGAATATTGGGGAAGCATTTTGACCGTCTTGTGAATGAGGTCGTGGTGGAGACCTAAGTGATAAAGTTGCAACAACTGACGGAGAGTCAACGGAGGACGTCTCGCATAGCACGATTGACCGAGGTCTTGATGACCAGCCTCGGTTCGATTTAAATGGTGAGCTTCCAGTACGGTGGATGAGGGACCAAGGAAGCAGCCTATGAGTGAATTGGATTCTAATTGAAAGATAATGATTCTTGAATTCTAGTTGAAAGAAGATAAGTTTAACAAAGCCACAATGAGGATGAATGGGACGAATCCCAGTGACGATGATAATAACTGGAATGATGATTGTGACTTCAAAAAATCACTATGAGATTATTGGATTGTGCTGACAGATTGCTACGGTTGACCTTGATCCAATGACTCTAGTTAAGGGATGACAAATTGAAAACTTGCATAACTGAAATTCCCATGGAGGAATGTTGAGATGAAATTTTCGGTCTGATGGACCATTACTGTGTTAAGAATATGAATGAATTATTCTGTGATAATGAGTTATGTTTGTTCTTCTGTTAGAAGGGATCTTTATCCCAGGATTCTGTGAGGGACTGACCAATCTAAAGAACCCTAGAATCAGTTGGATCTAAAGTCAGATTTGAATTATAAATAAAGGGACTTAACAAGAATTTTCGTATTGATAGGGTCATGGATCGAGGTCGTCATGGTAGGAATGATAACCCCCAATTTGATGAGGAAGAGCTCGACTTAGATGTTCGTAAAACTCTTCACAGATCACAGCCTGGACCTTTCAAGGGTGAAGGAAAAAACTTGGGTGAGGTTGTGGAGAAGCGGATCTCGAAGCAATGGAAGAGTACTTCGATGTCATTGGGTACAATGAGAAGAGCAAAATGGCTCTTGCAAGGCTAAAGATAGTAGAAACAGCCAGAGTGGCATGGAGAAACCACTGCGAGACAAACCATCTGGATCGAAACACTCAGACATGGAATGATCTCAAAATTTACCTAAGGAAGAGATCCTGTCCTCCCGGCTTTTTGGAAACCAAGATGAATGAGTTCTTAGAGTTAACCCACGGGAGCAGAACTATTGAAGTGTATCACCAAGCGTTCGCTCTCCTCCTCAAATACTCGCCACCGCTAGATGAAGAACAGTTGATGGCCACGTTCATTCGAGGACTGAACAAACCTTTGAATATCCTAGTGAAGAATGCCAAGCCAGTTTCCATGGCCGAAGCAGTGCGGATGGTGACGGATTTTAGGCCTTTGATGTCAAGGTCCCGCCGAAGCCAGCACCATCATCTTTCAAAAGATTTCTAGCTCCAGAAGGTGATTCCAACCTTCCACTGCCTAAGAGACAACAAGGTCAAGCTTAGAATATGGAAGTTCTAGAATGGAAGAAAGGTCCCTTTCCCGGAACTAAATCCCCTGGAATTCAACTTCAGAAGTTCCACCCTTGAACAAGGAAGTGAAATGCTATAACTGTCAAGGATTTGGACATCGTAGTATGCATTGCCCAACTCCTTTTGAATCAAGGTCTTCGGGGCGGGGAAATCAAGGACCAAGATTCCAAACTCCAGCTCCTTCCTTCTAGAGTAATTAGGCTCCTTTCTACCAAAATTAGGGAAATCCGAGAGGTAGACCCTCTAGCCAACCCGCAGTTTCAATCCAAAGTAATGCAAGACCTCCACCTCAGAAAAGGGGAAGTCGAAGAGAGATGTTCCCAAATCAGCCATCCACTTCCAAGGCAGTAACACTGGAAGCAATTGAAGAAGAAGAAGAAGATGAAAGAGATCATACTCCACCTGTGAGATGAGGACG
This sequence comes from Cibotium barometz, assembly GCF_041138505.1. Taxonomy (NCBI): domain Eukaryota; kingdom Viridiplantae; phylum Streptophyta; class Polypodiopsida; order Cyatheales; family Cibotiaceae; genus Cibotium; species Cibotium barometz. The sequence continues at coordinate 8,846,762 of NC_141079.1, forward strand.
TCTCGCATTTTTCAAGTAGGAGAGGATGTAAGATTCCTCCTCAACCTGAATAATGAATAAGCCTTTACTTCAATCTCCTGTAATCATTCCCTATTTCTGAATACAAGAAAATATTATTTTTCCTTGTTTTTACCTAGAGAGATAAAAAATTCTAGAGAGTGGTAATTCAATATTGAAATATTTTTGGATAAACAAATTCTCCTAATATCAAAAATATGTTTCCCTGAAATAGAAAATCAAAATAATTTTTCCAAGGTGCATTAGGAATCAATTAAAAATGATTTAAAAGACCTTAGCCTAAGGGTCAAGATTTTCTAAAATTTTTGGATTATGGTCCAATTAAGGTTCCTATGGGCCAATAAGATTAATCCAAATGTTGGAATGAGATAAATCCAAAGAATAAAATAAAATACCCAAAAATAAGTAAATGCGCACATAAGATGAAGAGTTAACTGAGTACAAGATTTATTAGTTAAAAATTATGAAATATTACTAAAAAAATGAGATATTTTGAAGTAATCATACAATTTTGACACCTTGGTAAGGAAAGGGGGAGCCTTCAAAGAGGTGCCTATTTCACACATGTGAATGAGTTTTAAACTCAAAAATATTAAGATATTTTTATCTCTCCTCTCTCTTAGATCAAACCAAATAAAAAAATGAGCCAAACTGGTCCAAATCTTGTCCAAATTCAGTCAAACTGAAGCTGGAAAATTCTAGAACTTAGTTGGACTCAGTTAGTGGCCTCCCTCACCTATAAATAGATCCTCATTCTTTTGTATTCTTATATGTGAACTAGACCATGCTAGTATTACCTTAAAATAAGTATATTTTCTATTATCCCCTAAAAAAATCCTGTACAATTTGGAGAGATTGGAGCTTCTCTCTCTCTCTTCAACTTTCCTTGGAGCTTTCCTCAACATACTAACCAATTGATTGGTTGGGGGCCTCTCCTAAGAATAGAGAATCAAGTAATACAAGAGGTAAGGTGTGACTTTATGGTTTTTTCTTAATCTTCTAAATGTTTTTCACTTTTCAATCCCTCTCAAGCTTGAGAAGTATTCAATTGAATGGTTTTTCAATGCAAATGAAGCTCTCTAATGAATTTTAATGATTAATAACGTAAAGTTTACATTTATGCTTAATTTAGGATGTTTTTTTATGTATATCTCTCTCTCCCCCAAAGAATGGTCATTCCTATGACCAATTATCAATTCAAATGATGCTTCTCATAGAGCAATTCCTAATTCTAAAATCAAACTCTATACTAGTAGCTAGAGGCCAAAGAAATGACTTTTTTATGCTTTAATATTACATAAATTATGGTAAACTTGGGAAATAAGTTGACAAAAACACGAATTCCACATCGACAGCTCGACTCAACGTTATTGAAGAAGATGACAAAGATTCTTTCAAGCAAGATCCCGACTATTCAGATTCAAGTAAGCCTTCAATTCATGCTTTATTAAAAATTCAAGGGAGAATAAAAGGAAAATCAATTTCTATATTGCATGATGATGGTAGTTCCCATGATTTCATTTCTCAGAAAGCATTGAAAGCACTTAACTTAGATGCATCGTACTCTAGTTACAAAGTAAAGGTTGCATTTCAAGGCACTAAGTGTACAATTACACCAGGGAGGTTAGAGATTTAGAATTATAAATGGGTTCACTAAAAGAAAAGAGAGCATTCCTAGTGGCACCTTTACAAGGTGTGGATGTCATCTTAGGTATGCCATGGAGACATAAGCATAACCCCCATATTGACTATGACACCCATACCATGTGGTTAATAAAAGATGACCAAGAAATTTGTCTTTAAAAGGTGTATTAGGCCCATTTTTTACTTATACTCAAGCAAAAAGAGCTGTACGGAAAAGAGAGAAGACATTTTTTATTTTTGTCAACCAGTTTATTGCCAAGGATGACTCCAAATCAAATATGTCTCATGACCCTTTCATCTCTAAATTCTCTAATTACTTCATAGACGACTTACCACCTGGCTTACCCAGACCTCGCCCAGAAGACCATAAGATTGAAATAATTCCTAGTAGCTCACTGCCATGTAAAGCTCCTTACAGAGTTAACATGCTAGAACAAAAGGAAATTCAAAGACAAGTCGAAGAAATATTAGAAAAGGAATTGATTCAACCTAGTAGTTCTCCATTTGGTGCTCCTGCTCTTCTCGTTAAAAAGAAGAATGGTACATAGCGTGCACTAAACAAAATTACTATTAAGAATCGATATCCAATACCCTGAGTAGATGACTTGCTAGACAAACTTAAAGGAGCTCGAGTCTTTAGCAAGATTAACCTAAAGTCTGGTTATCTCGTCAAATTTGAATGGACGAAGGAGATATCTACAAAACTGCCTTCAAGACACAAACTGGCCATTATGAGTTTTTAGTCATGCCATTCGGTTTGACTAATGCTCAAGCTACTTTTAAGAGAATGATGAATAGGATATTCTTGAAATAATAAAACTTTTTTGTAGTGTTTTTTGATGATATCTTAGTTTTCAATAAGAATCATCAAGAACATGAACAACATCTAGAAAAAGTATTCTCACTTCTTCAAGAGAATCAACTCTATGCTAATCCTGAAAAGAGCAAATTCTTCCAAGAAGAAATTGAATATATAGGACACATTGTCTCTACTGATGGTATTCGAGTAAATCCCAAAAAGATCGAAAGCATTACTAATTAGCCTAGACCACGTGATATTCACGAACTTCGATCTTTTCTTGGATTATGTAGTTACTACAGGAAGTTCGTTAGAAATTTTGCATATATTGCACATCCTTTGCCTAACTTCTTAAGAAAGCTAGACATTTTGATTAGACTAGTCGACATGATCATTTTTTTGCTGAACTTAGGAAAGCATTCACCCATGCACTGGTTCTTACATTACCAGATTTTCAACGACCATTCTTTGTTGTAGTTACTGATGCTAGTGGACAAAGCTTTGGTGTTGTTCTTATGCAAGATGGACATCCAATTGCTTATGAAAGTCGCAAGCTAAAAGCAGTAAAAAGAAATTGCAGTACATATGACAAAGAATTAGCTACAGCTGTCCATGCTTTAACACTTTGGAAACATTATTTAATGGGATCTGAATTCTTAATTAAGACATACCAACAAAGCATTCATCATTTGTTAGCTCAACCATTGATTTCTGATCGACATATCAAATGGGCTTCATTTACCCAAAGTTTCCAACCCATGATTTAATATCAACCATGCAAAGAAAATGTTGTGGCCAATGCTTTAAGTAGACGTCCCAATATTCACAAAATTTCTGTTATTCAAAGTTAACCATTTAGTCCTATGAGAGAAACCTATGATACAGACCCAAATTTTTCTAAAATTTGGACTAAGCTTAGAAATAATAATTGGAACCCTATTGTGATTACTCATGCTATGATGGTTATCTTTTCTTCCAAAAGAGATTGTGTATTACACAACCTTTCAGACAATTCATACTGGAGGAAATGCATCAACCACCATACATGGGTCATCGAGGTGTTTCAGCTACCTTACAACTAGTATCTAGGGAATTCTTTTGGCCTCATCTCAAACAAGATATAGCAAAATTTGTGGTTGAATATTCTGTTTGTCAAAAGATTAAAAGCTACAAAGATAAAACCCAAGGACTCTCCTTACCCCTCTACCAATTCCTAATGATACTTGGGAACAAATATCCATGGACCTCATCACAGGTTTGCCTACTACATCAAGTCATAACGATATGATTTGGACAATAGTTGACCGTTTGAGTAAGCAAGCATACTTCTTACCTTGTAAGAAAACTTTGACTTCTCAACAAGCCGCAAATATATTTATTAAATAAATATTTGTGCATCAAGGCTTACCCAAAGTCATTGTTTTTTATAGAGATTCAAGATTTTGTAGTAATTTTTGGATCACATTATTCTCCAACTTAGGCACTAAAGTAGATTTCTCACCAGCTTTCCATCCGAAAACAAATGGACAAACTGAGGTTACTAACAACACTATCTTAGATCTACTCAGAGCCTATGTTGCCCAACAACCTAACTCCTAGGATAAGTACATTCATCTTCTCCAATTTGCTTACAATAATACTCCTACTGATCGAGCACCTTTCGAAATTGTATATGGAAAACCTTTGCCTATTTTTTGGCAAGTAGACTTTCTCGTAAAATCAAAGCTGTTGATCGATTCACCATTGATTTTACGACCATTCTGAATGACGTAAAACATTCCATTGCTCATGCTCAAGAAAAGTATGTTAAACAAGCAAATCGTAAACGTAAAGCTATATCCTTTGAACTTGGAGACTATGTACTTCTGAAAATTGAAAAACATTGACTCAAAAGTATTGAAAATTTCCCAGCTGTTAAGCTTACACCAAGATTTTATGGACCTTTTAAAGTGATCCACAAAATTAATAATATTACATACAAACTTGAATTACCTTCTCATTGGAACATTCACAATTCATTTCATGCTAGCTTATTAAAACCTTTCAAAGGACAACTTCCCACTCATCCAGTATATGAAGAACCACCTCTTATTGAAGGAGACCAAGAAATCTTACTGCCAGATACTATTATTGACCATCAAATTACACCAACTCGTATAGGAAACCAATATAGCAAATTTTTAATAACTTTCAAAAATCATCCTCGATCGTGAAGATGCAAGATGGGTGCCTAATAAATATTTTCATGCTTTCCCTGAGATCCTCCGTTCTTTTTAACAAACTGGCAGTTGAAGGCAATTGCAAACTCAAGCAAGAGGGAATGTTATGGGAATATATTTTAAGCCCTTAAAAATATTATTCTACCCTCTTTGATAATTCAGGAACACCTGGATTATCTTTGCATCATGGCAAATTATGTTAATATCATGGGTGATACCATTATAAATATTAATACATTTGGTGGATATTGGCATATGCTTGGGGTCTCTAATGTTTGTTTCAATTTTGGTTCGTATGTAGGGGTGATTCTCGGGTTACTTACGCGTGGCAAACATGTGTGTGATGATGGTTTGTATGCTTATGGAATATTTATTTCACCAATTTATTGTTGGTTATTTTATAGGTGAAGATGATTCTGAGGATTAAGGAGAAGTCGTACCAATTTATTACTTGGCACACCATTTTTGAAAACAAGCTTGTAAATACATGTGCTAGCTTGTGTACATTTTGATTTATTTTGTAAAAGCTATAGTTTATCAAGCATAGACTTGATCTTTAATATTTGGTAAAGCGTGATATGCTTTAAACCCAAGCCTCAATTTATGGGCACTCTATTTTTGAAGATAAGAGAGTGTCATGCAAGAAAAGCACCCCTTTTGTATTTTTGTAGGCTATGGTCTAATTTGGAATATCTCGTAAATACTCATGTGTGGGGAAAAATAGGCCATACACACATGAGGGGGGATGATTGCACCCAATCTTGGAGCCAAATCTTTGTGAGCTAAGTATTTTCATTTGTTTGTGAATATTTTAATCATGGTCATGTGATGTTTGATGAATTGTTGAATTTAAATCAATTTCTTGCAATTTATTTGATTTCTATCTCCCTAGAAATTTAGATCCTGTGACACTAATTAATCTCTTGTTTTAGATTAATTTACACATTTGTTAATGCACAAAGATTAGCATTACCTTGCTCTATCCAATGATGTGCTCAATTGTGTGAATTAATTAGGGATTAGGGATTAATTAGAGTCTGTAATTAGTGTAAAAGAGAGAAAGATTAATAAAAAGATTAATCTTGGATTAATTCTTAAACACTTTTTTACATAACTCATTAAGGCTAATGAGCATTCAATGAGTAGATGCTCATGAGTTGTCAAATTGTCCATTTTGGGGGTCATTTATGAAGAGTGTAAGGGGTGTCATAAAAAGGTTGACTTTTTTGATTCGCACTTACCTTTTGGGAAAATGCCCATATTTCTTTAATTTTAAATTTAAAAAATATCCCTCCCAAAAAAAATCTGTATTTCCCACTAGACTCCAAAAAAAAAGTTTAAAAAATCAAAAAATCAAAAACTTCGATCCTACTAAGCTTTGGTCCCTTACCTAACATCTCCACAAATCATATAGGTATCAACCCTTTTTTGGATGCCCACACCTTGGACATACTGACTAGTATAGGAAGGGGGGTTTCCCAAGGACTCACTAAGTCTCTCCCAACAAGAGCACTTACATACAGCCTCAGTGAGTCATACAAAAATACAGCCATACAAATTTTCAAAATCATGGGCAAATACAATTTAACAACAGACCTTGTTCAATTCATTCAAATATTTGAACAGAGATGTGAAGCCTTTGGAAATCCCAACTGTCTCACCAAGATACATGCATTGAACCTATGCTTAGAGGGAAAAGCTAGTCGATGGTTTAATGCATGCAATCAAGACCAACTTCAAAACCTTGAAATCAGCCTTTATACATGGTTTTTCCAAACAAGGTGATCGGTGGAGTGCAGCAACAGAACTCTATTCAATCAAGCATCAACCAAATGAATCCATTAGAGATTTTATCCTTTGGATAAAACTCTTGGACTCACGATGTGAGTCATGGAAAAAATTAAACGATATTCAATTGAAGAGATGTTTCATGATGGGCTTGAAGAATAACAGCTTACACAACTTGATCATTGTATCTAATCAGGAAACATTCGATCAATGTTGTAAAGAAGTAGTATGTTTAGATGATAACATGCTGGAAGATTTTCATGCTACGAGATGTTCCTCATCTAAACCAAGTGAAGCAATGGCAAAAGAAAGATCGATCTCGAAATTGACATTCCCCGAATTCTATGCAGCCTTGCTTAAAAGCTTTAAATCGACATCTTTAAGAGGGAATGAACTCCTCCAAAACCAAACATCCTTAATGCCTCTACAAGTGAGGAACGAAATGCCTTGTGTTGAGTGCAATCACTACGACCATCCCAATCCTCATTATGCACACAAGGCACCTGTTTTTCTATACTGCATATATTGTAAAACCTTTGATCATAATACCAAAAAGTGTCCCACTTCATCCACAATTGACTCAAAACCTCCATTTCCTGTGCACCAAATAGAAACAATCCAAAGGGTAGAAATTGCTTAAGAAGCAGTTAATCAAACACTTTAGTGTTTCTATTGTCGTAGACCTCACAAGGTGGCAGACTGCACAGTTTAGAATACTTCCATGTGTTGAAATATACAAGTGAATAGGGTATGTGCGGGAATAAGCCCTTAGCAAGAGGCTATAAAAGAGAATTTGTAAATGTGAGAGAATCTGTAAATGTGAGAGAAGCTGTGAAAAGGTGATAAGTATCTTGTTATATGTACATTATGTGTGCTATGTTATATACACATTATGTGTGCATATACTAGGAGGCTAACCCACATTAGGCTTGTGAGCATAGGAGCATGGGAACAAGCTCTAGTGGAGCATGGGTTAGGACTAACCTTAAGGGTTAAGGTTAGGGTCAGGCATCCAAGGGTCACACATGAGAAATGGAAAGTCAAGAGTCACTTGTTGAGGGCCCTCCTATATAATAGGGGCATGGGGCACACTCAAGGGGGCTTGGGGGCTTGGAGGCTTATGCTATGGTCTCTTGTGTAGAGGTCCATATCTACCATTTCACACTATAGCTACATGCTATTGGATTGGAGTTATACCTCTTGATGGTATGGGACATCAAGGTAGAGGTATGATGTATTTCATTTATAATTCATGTGTGCATCTCTTGGGCTTGGGGGTGGTTGGGTGGTTGAGTTTATGCCTGATTTATGCATGTTTATGCATAACAATTATCTAGAGAGATCTTAGGGTTTTAACAGTGGTATCAGAGCAATCTCTAGTTAATTGTTGTTGATTTTTTTAGTAAATTTTAATATTTACTAATAAAATATTATTTTTTATTGATTTATGTTGATGAATTACACGTGGATCATCGATTTGGTGATTGGAACGTGTGTAACTACAATTCAATGGACGAATCGACGTTGCGGGGAAATTTCGTGAGTTAATGTTATTTTTCTCTATTTTTTATGGTTAAAATCAAGCATTCATAAATTTTTTTATAAAAATACCATAAAGTTTATGGTGGATATTTTTGTTAGAATGGATTCCCTGAATTTCTAGAATTTTCAGAAATTTTTCCCTAATTTTTTAGGAATTTTTTGAGCATTTTTTTGATTTAAAATGTATTTTTATACATTTTTTGCGGGTTTTTTCCACGGGAATGCGATCAAATTTCTGTCAATTTCTACTAAAATTCAGTAGGGGACAGCGTGTTGATGCATGAGATGCTCTCCCGTGTGCGTGGGACTCTCTCCGCCTCTCAAATCTGATTTTTCCTTCTTTTTTCTGTGAGAAAATCTCTTAAAGATGATTTTTTTTAAACATTAATCATAATTAATGTTAATTATGATTTAAAAAGTTTAATTAACAACTTAATCATAGATTAAGTTAATCTCTCTGATTAACAAAGAGAGAGAGAGAGAGAAGAGATGGGAGGAGAATGAATTGGAGAGGGTGGAGAGGGACTCATCTCTCTCTCTCTCTCTCTCTCACACTTCTACGTGCAGGCGACGGGAGGGGGGGCTGCGCACAGCAGCCAGCGGAAAAAAACACCCCCCTCCTAAAAAATCAAAATCAAGTATAAGCTAATAAAAGCTTATTTATTTTTTTTCATTTTTAAAAAATGAGTTTTTTATTTTAAAAAACTTTTTGAAAATATTTCAAAAAAAAGCTTGAAAAAAGCCTAGAAAATACTAAAAATATGGGATTTGAGGAAAAAAATCTCCGAAAATTTTCTGAAAATTTCTTCTTGAAATTTTTTGGCTTTTCATCTTCCGAAAAACCTTTGGCTTTCCTTTTTTTCGAAACCTTTTGGCTTTCCGAATTCCAGAAAAACTTTTGACCTTCCGTATTCCGGAAACTTTTGACCTTTCACATTCCGATTTTTTTTTGTCTTTTCATTTTCCCAAAACTTTTGGCTTTCCGTATTTCGGGAAAACCGTTGGAATTCTGAAATTTTTTGACCGTTCGTATTCTAAATGCGTTTGGGATAATTTAAAATTTTTAAAAAAAAAATTAAAAATTAGTGAAAAAATAGACAAAGGTTATTTTAAATTTTGGGAAAATGTGGGATTAGTGTTTGGCATGTGGTGTGTCCATTTGGGCACTCGTGACCATTCAAATTCTTTTAAAAATATATTTTTTGACCCAGAAGATTAGAAAAATCCATTAAAATTGTAAATTTTCATTGGATTTGAGAATTGTCGGGCGGAATTGGAAATTTCATGAACGATGGGATTCTCGAGAAAAATTAGGAATATTCTAGATATTATTTTTAGAAATCCTAAAAATTGGTATTTTTTAAAATATCAATGATATTTTGGCAAAATTAATTGCTAAAATTTTTCTGAAAAAATATAGGTTTGGAATGCCATAAGATAGGTTTGGTGGAATTCAAAATTATTATATTTTGAGGCCCTATAAAATTAGAAAAAATTAGAAAATGATAATTCTTTTTCTCGAGAATTTAATATTTTCGAGGATTATTTAATATTGAAGTACGTTTTCTCGTGCTGACATTAGATAGATGCGGGTTATTCGCATATTATTAATACGATTATACCTCGTATTAATGGATATTTATGTTTGGATTAATTCTAAACGATGTATTCATGATTTTTTACCATTTTTTAGCCATTCTTTTTGGACATGTTCCTTAATTTCTTTTGATGGCTATAATTTACGTTCAAAGTGTGTTTCACCTTTGACAGTTTTTCATGATAATTTATTTTGCACTTATTTAAGTGTGGTTTGTGCTTAATTTCTTAAGCCTCTATCATGGGTTAGTTGATCGGTTTGTTTTGGTGGATTTTTATATTGGATGTTTTCCAAGTTTTATATGGACTCATCAAGTTCTGCCTAGATCACTTGTGTCTAGGGGTTTTTTATTGAGTGCTACACACATGTGTTTCACTTACTTACTTTGGAGTTTTGCTTGAACGACAACGTTCATATACTCCGGGGATTGATGAGTTGGCCACCAATTTTAAAAATTCACTTACTTACTTTGGAGTTTTGCTTGAACGACAACGTTCATATAATTCGGGGATTGATGAGTTGGCCACCAATTTTAATACTTCTTTTATCATGATTTATGTCCACCAGATGGTATGCATTAATTTTTATGATCAACTATGGTCTTTATGGATTCGAGGAGCTTCTATGCTTTTATCCATGGTTTTATAAGGATCTTTTGATCTTTTGAATAATTACATGTGCTTTGAAGGTAGCATTTGCCTTCGTTTTTTGCACGTAATTTTGGAGTATATTTCTTATACTCTTGTACATATTCCAACTCGGATACCTAGTTACTTATATATCTAGGTGAGTTATTTTTCTACCCTAACTTTATTGTGTTTTGGGTAGTTATCATTAGAAAGCGCCAATAATTCAATTTCTTTTCTAATGATGTACTCAGAAGGAGTTATTCCTTGATGTAGTCTCAAGTATATAGAGACAGGTTTAGTATGTGAAAGTCTGGATAAGGCCATCTTATTCCTTTTATACAGGATTTTATTCATATTTCCTAGACGGCATACTAGGGAGTTTCAAATTGTTAATGATTTATATAGTCAACCTGATTGTTTACGGATGGACATATGTAACTCATCGAGACGTTGATGACTCTCTATGTTGATATGGGTAACTCGAGACGTCAATTATTCCATATGCAGATGTGGATATGTCGGGGCGCCGATGAATCCCTAGTTTCTGCTGTTATAATGCCATGTTTTCCTACTTTATTCCGAATGGTTTACAATGAGGAAGTTACTTTGAATGTGAATTATTCTGATCATCCGCAGTAATCTGATGGTGGGCAAACAGAGTGTATGAATCAGATTGTAGAGTATATGCTTTATACATATGTCTCTAGAAAATCATCATATTGGAAAATATTTCAATAGTGAAATTTGCCTATAACAGTTTTAAATATACGGCTATTGGTTTTAGTCCATGCATACTTAAGTATGGGTATTAACTCAAGGCACCTATTGATGTCGGTCTTAAGGACATCGAGCTTGATGCATCGAGGGATTTCTTGCGACATATGCAGGAAATGCTGACCGAAGCTCGGGATTCTATCAGGAGTGCTCATGATAGGGCATGGTTTTATGCTGATAGGGGACGCTCATCTCGGTCTTTTGAACCAAGAGCTTTGGTTTATTTTAATGTTCCTAAAGATTCTCAGACTTGTTTAATGGAAAAATGCTCGAATTTATCTCCTAGATATTGTGGTCCATTTCGAGTTATACATTGGATTGGCACGGTTGCGTATGAACTGAAACTACCTCCAATTGTTAGAGTTCATCCAGTCTTTCATATCAATAGATTGAAAGGGAAACTGGGAGGTGAGGATAACAGAGTTACTCCTCAAGAACTCGTTGAAGTCAAAGATTTATCCTATGTTCCACATGAACCTGATATGGTACATGAATTCAGGGAAAGGAAACTTTGTAGTTGACTTATCCTTGAGGTTAAAATTAGGTGGAAAGATAGGAAAATTGAGGATTCGACTTGGGAGTCGGTTGAGATTGTTCAGCGCAGTTCTCCTTCTTTTCATTGTTGCAAGGGTGCAATGTTTTGAGAGAGGGGAAGTATGTTATATGTACATTATGTGTGCTATGTTATATACACATTATGTGTGCATATACTAGGAGGCTAACCCACATTAGGCTTGTGAGCATGGGAGCATGGGAACAAGCTCTAGTGGAGCATGGGTTAGGACTAACCTTAAGGGTTAAGGTTAGGTTCAGGCATCCAAGGGTCACACATGAGAAATGGAAAGTCAAGAGTCACTTGAGGGCCCTCCTATATAATAGGGGCATGGGACACACTCAAGGGGGCTTGGGGGTTTGGAGGCTTAGAGGCTTATGCTATGGTCTCTTGTGTAGAGGTCCATATCTACTCATCTACCATTTCACACTATAGCTACATGTTATTGGATTAGAGTTATACCTCTTGATGGTATGGGACATCAAGGTAGAGGTATGATGTATTTCATTTATAATTTATGTGTGCATCCCTTGGGCTCGGGGGTGGTTGGGGGTGGTTGAGTTTATGCCTGATTTATGCATAACAATTATCTAGAGAGATCTTATGATGTATTTCATTTATAATTCATGTGTGCATCCCTTGGGCTCGGGGTGGTTGGGTGGTTGAGTTTATGCCTGATTTATGCACGTTTATGCAGAACAATTATCTAGAGAGATCTTAGGGTTTTAACATATCTACTGGGAGAGAATAAAGGGTAGCATGAGAAGATTTAGGAGGTGTGGAGATATTCCGGGAAGAGGTGGAGAGAATCAAGCAAAAGAGGTGGAGTGAATTAAGGAGAAATCAGTGGGATTAGATGCTTGGATGTAAAGTCTATAAATTGAGGCATTGGCCTAATGCGAATTTGTCGGTTTTTTATTATCCATCCTACATTAAGCTATCAGTTAATTGCTCACTAATCACATCTTAATTATTATCTAATCTCTTTTCTGATGATGTTGATTCTAGCATTTGATCCACCATAGCTTATCACATTGCTGTAAATTTAACATGGTATCAGAGCCTAGCCTAGAATCCATCAAATTTATGAGCCCATTATCTTGCTAATCACTTAACTAATTAGGATTAGTATATAATTAAGATTTTTACCTCTTTTTCAACAAGCTCTCTGCACCCCTAGCTAGTGGAGGGGCTTGATCTCCCTCTAAGATCAACATTAGGGTAAATGCTTCTAGGCAAACATAGCCACCTTGCCCACCATTCAGCCCATCAAATCGGTGTGCCAAACCACCTACTGTAGCTGTCGAAATTCGTGAATCTGTAGGCACCTTTTTTTCTGAAGAAAATTGAGATCTTGTCTACAGCAGGTACAATGGCTCTAATTCCTCTTGGCCCTAGGGGTTTTCAAGGGTGCTCTACAAGCTTGTGAAGACAGTTTTTGATTTGATCAAGTCTATAGTGAGATCCAAGCTCTTCATCAAATCTGCAGGTGACTTTGGTAAAACAGAGATTAAGCATTCAATGTTTGGTCAAATCTTGTGTTTCTTAGCTTAATCCTCTACTAGAATAATTTCTATTGATGGCCTTGAAAGGATTTGAGCTCATTTGAACTCTAAGGCCCTAGATCTGGACTCCCTGCATACTCTGTTTTCTGCACACAAAATAGAGGATTAATTTGCTAATCAATGATTAATCAACACTAATCACTATATTTTGGTGCAATTGAGGGTTCAAATTAACCATTGGGTATCTGATACAGATCCCTATAACTTCATATTGCAATTCAGAGATGGTTTGATACTCCAACCATTCAGTACAGATTTATTACCCTTAGTTTAATGTAATTTCTGGTGAATTTATGCTGATAAATCTATTGTAATCATCACCTAAACACCAGATTGAGTTGTGAAAGGGTAGACATTGCCCTTGAATCTTGAAATTGGATTAAGAGGTAAGACCCCCTTCACATCATCATGAGTACGGGCACAAGAGATAGCCAAATTTAATGGGAAGCAATTTTACACATGGCAGACAAAAACCATGTATCTGCTCATAAGGAAAAATCTGTGGGAGCTAGTCAAGGGAAGAGATGAATGCCCATAGGTAAGAGGGGAAAATGAGTGGAAGAGCAGGAATGAGAGCATTAGGACTTATCGCACTTAGTTTAAATGATGAAATCATTCATAGGAATACAATGGGCAAAAGATGCATGGGATAAACTCAATAAATTATTTGGCACTCAAGCAAAAAAAATCAAAGATAAATCTATTAATGCAATTCTACAAACTGGATATGAAGGAAAGTGAACCTTTAATCACACACTTGAACAAATATAAAAGCATTAAGCAACAACTGTCAGCCATTGGCAAAAAGGTAGAAGATGATGAGGCACTAGCAGTGCTTCTGAAGAGTGTGGACAAAGGTAAATATGAAAACATTGTAGCAACATTAAAGAATGTACCTGAATTGAAGCTGCAAGAGATAGAAGGAGCTCTACTAGAGCAAGAGACTAGAGTCAAAGAGAAGAAATGGCTGGACTCAACAGCAGGAGAAGAAAAAGCATTCTTCACCCGAGGAGGATTCTCTCGAGGACGAGGACGAGGAAGAGGCAGAGTAGGAGGAAGGACCTTCACTTGCCACAACTGTGGAAAGCCTGGACACATGGCAAGAGACTATTACAACAAACCCAATGAAGAAGGAATGACATCAGCAAACTTCATAGAGGCTCCTAAGGAAGTGGAGTCAGATCATCTTTTCAGAGAGAGAGAGAGAGAGAGAGAGACCCCACAACCCAATGTAACCTGCCCCAACAGAGTAAAACCACCTATGAGCCGGTGGATGATGTAGGCCATGTGGTAGATGTATATGTGAGCACTTTAGTCAAGGTCACGGGCACTTGTAGTAGCCTTGGACACATAGAGAGAGAGAGAGAGAGAGAGAGAGAGAGAGTGTCAAGGACTGTGACTTTAGGGACTTGAGGCACTGGGTTGCGGACTATCAAGTAAGAGGGAAACTTGGTATAGGGTCCAGGTGTGCTAGGAGTATTCACTTGAGGGGAGGTGTTGAAATATACAACTTAATAGGATGTGTGTGGGAACAAGCCCTTAGCAAGAGACTGTAAAAGAGAATCTGTAAAAAATGAGAGAGAAGTTGTGAAAAGGTGAGAAGTATCTATTGGGAGAGAATAAAGGGTAGCATGAGAAGATTTAGGAGGTGTGGAGATATTCTGGGAAGAGATGGAGAGAATCAAGCAAAAGAGGTGGAGTGAATCAAGGAGAAATCAGTGGGATTAGATGCTTGGATGTAAACTCTATAAATTGAGGCATTAGCCTAATGAGAATTTGCTAGTTTTTTATTATCCATGCCTACATTAAGCTATCAGTTAATTGCTCACTAATCACATCTTAATTATTATCTAATCTCTTTTTCTAATGATGTTGATTCTAGCATTTGATCCACCACCCATAGCTCATCACATTGCTGCAAATTTAACACCATGCCCATAGTCACTAACACTTTGTAATCCATGTGTGAACGATGTGGCATTGATAACATGTTCCAAGATTGCCCAAGACGAGTTGCTTCAATGCAACTTATCTCACAGAATACAACTCTTAACATCTTAAGTGTACAAAACGGGTAATTGTCCACAGTACCCTTGAATGTGCTTACACGCTTATAAGCCAAGGCACGAGAAATGGTCAAAAAGAACATAAAAGACAATACCTCAACATAGGTAGAAGAACATGCTTTAAAGCAGAACCCAAAAGAGAAAACAAAACCTTCCAAAACCAAGAAAGACAAGGGACTACAAACTATCGAAACCAAGGTTGAATTAAAGGACAGTGAAAAGGAGCCTATAGAGGACATAAACCCAAAAAAAGCAAAAAGCTATACATGATGCAGAAGCATCCACCTCAAAGACTACCACACAAACTTCAAAACCCATCCGTAGGACACATGGTACAAAAGCCCAAAAGAAAATTCGATCTTGTCGCATGGGCAAACATAATGAAAAACTGACAATCGGATTCCAAAGAAAGTCAGAAAATGAAACAAGTTTTGACTCTTCACTCAATGCACCACATAGAACAATCAACCCACCCAACCACCCCAAATGAATAATAATGATCACTTGATATATGCGAAACGCAAAAAGCATGCTCATGAGAGCATCTTAGCTTGGTTGAGTGTCTTACAGGATCACCAGTTGTGATTGAGCCTCATAATGCCAATCCTAAAAAAGCAACCAAAATATAAAGCCCACAGGAGTACCGCTTCCCCTTTCAAGAGTATGTGTTGCCCTTTCAAGAGGAACACATACTCTCTACAGAAGAGTCATTTGAGATAGATTGCACAAATTATACGCTTGAGAAAGCACGTAAGAATTCGAGTATTCCCTTACAAAATCAGTCTCTCAAAACCTCATTTGGAGGAATGCTCTTCTCTCATGATAAAGCGAGCATAACAACAACACTTGCACCTTTAAGGGCTCAACATGAGTTATACTAAGACATAAAGAATTCCATAAAATAGGATGTGAGAATTCACAAGTTTCCAAACAGACCTCATTAAGAATTATCAGAGGGCCAAGTGTGCTAGTGTACGCATTGGGTACTCTTGAAAAAGCTGAGAGCCAAACAGGGGATGAAAGTGAATGGGAATATGAAACATAAATGGGATCTAAAGTTGAAACATCCATGGTTCCTTTAGAAGATTCTATCATGGTATGGTTGGATTTCCCTATAAGCCTAGAGTTTGATTTGTGAATTGAGAATTTCTCCATGAGAAGCATCATTTGAATAGAGAATTGGTCATATGAATGACCATTCTTTGGCGGTGGGAGAGATTAACTTAAAAAGCATCCTATTTAAGCATAAATGTAAACTTTTGTTAATTATTCATTACAACACTTAAGAAAAGTTTAACTTGCATCACACTTAATTTAGAAACTTCTCAAGCTTGAGAGGAGTTGAGAAGTGAAATCATTGAGAATAGAGAAGAAAATCATAAAATTACACCTTACCACTTGATTTTGCTTGCTTCTCTATCTTAGAAGAAGCCCCCAACCAATCAATTGGTTAGTATGTTGAGAGGAGAGCTCCAAGGAAGGTTGAGAGAGAGAGAGAGAAACTCCAAACAGTCACCTTGCACACTCCTGTATGCAATCTACAATTGCTATTACGAGGAAGAGACCTTGGAGGAGCTGGAACTTCCAACATATCTTACTAAAAAGATCCTTAAGATTTTGGTTGGATTGGAAATTTCAAATAAAATCACCACAGCTCAACCATAGCTTTATCCAACACGAGAACACAATCTCATGACCCTCAAGCTATGGGATTTGTTAGGTCAACCAACACTCACGGCACATCCTGAAAGAATTCCCTTTACACAAGACTTGAACATGCCATGTTTGGGGTACTTTTTGAACATACAATGTATATTGAAACTAACCCCCTTACTTGCAAGTTTTTTGTGGTTGAGTATGTGGTGGAAGTGGATTTAATCTTGGGGCATAAATGGACTATTGCTACCTAAGCACCATGGCGCTTTGATAGCGATAGAGTCATCACTCAATCATGATGGGTCAACAACAAAAAGTTGACAATAGCATATTTGTTAAAACCCTAAGATCTCTCTAGATAATTGTTATGCATAAACATGCATAAATTAGGCATAAACTCAACCACCCAACCACCCCCGAGCCCATGGGCACACATGAATCATAAATGAAATACATCATACCTCTACCTTGATGTCCCATACCATCAAGAGGTATAACTCCAATCCAACAGCATGTAGCTAAAGTGTGAAATGGTAGAAGAGTAGATATGAACCTCTACACAAGAGAGCATAACATAGCCTTGGCCTCATGGAGCCCAAACCTCCCAAGCCCCCTTGAGTGTGCCCCATAACCCTATTATATAGGAGGGCCCTCAAGTGACTCTTGACTTTCCATTCCTCATGTGTGACCCTTGGATGCCTGACCCTAACCTTAAACCTTAAGGTTAGTCCTAACCCATGCTCCACTAGAGCTTGTTCCCATGCTCCCATGCTCACAAGCCTAATGTGGGTTAGCCTCCTAGTATATGCACACATAATGTGCATAGCACACATAATGTACATATAACATACTTCCCCTCTCTCAAAACATTGCACTCTTGCAATGAAAAGAAGGAGAACTGCGCTGAACAATCTCAACCAACTCCCAAGTCAAATCCTCAATTTCCCTATCTTTCCACCTTATTTTAACCTCAGGGATTAGTCAACTACAAAGGACCATAATATCTAGGAGATAAATTCGAGCATTTTTCCATTGACAAAGTCTGAGAATCTTTAGGAACATTAAAATAAACCAACGCTCCTAGTTCAAAAGACCGAGATGAGCGTCCCCTATCAGCATAAAACCGTACCCTATCATGAGCACTCCTGATAGAATCCCGAGCTTCGGTCAGAATTTCCTGCATATCTCGCAAGAAATCCCTCGATGCATCAAGCTCGATGTCCTTAAGACTGACATCAATAGGTGCCCTGGGTTAATACCCATACATAAGTATGCATGGACTAAAAAATAATAGCCGTGAATTTAGAACTGTTATAGACAAATTCCATCATTGGAAGATATTTCCCAATATGATGATTTTCTAGAGACATGCACGAAGCATATACTCTACAATCTGATTCATACACTCTGTTTGCCCATCAAACTGCTGATGATCAGAGTAATTCACATTCAAAGTAACTTCCCTTTTGTAAACCTTTCGAAATAAAGTAGGAAAACATGGCATTATAACAGCAGAAACCAGGGATTCATCGGTGCCCCGACATACCCACATCTGCATATGGAATAATCGATGTCTCGAGTTACCCATATCAACATACAGAGTCATCAACGTCTCAATGAGTCACATATATCCATCCGTAAACCTATCAGGTTGATTGTGTAAATCACCTAAAGTACGGAACTAGAGAAAGAAATGCCAACAAAGGAAGAATCCAAATTTCCTTATCCGAATACAACAAGATAAACTTGTTTGAACTGTAAAGAAAGAGATTTCAACAAGTGAAAATGCCGATGAGATTGCCCTCATCACAACATGTAGGTTATAGATAAAAGAAGTTTATCTAGAGAATGCCCACACTATAACTTCTAGTGAATTTAGAAAATAAGATTGTCTTTGAATGTTGAGGTCAACAAGATAAACTTGTTTGAACTATAAAGAAAGAGATTTCAACAAGTGAAAATGCCAATGAGATTGCCCTCATCACAACATGTAGGTTATAGATAAAAGAAGTTTATCTAGAGAATGCCCACACTATAACTTCTAGTGAATTTAGAAAATAAGATTGTCTTTGAATGTTGAGGTCAACATGCTAAGTGATGTAAGCAAAGCAACAATCTTGAGCCCAAATTATCCCATAAGATAATATATGTGAGGGATCCCTAGCGTCCCATTCCACCATGATACCACCCATACATACCTTAACAATTTGAAACTCCCTAGTATGCCGTCTAGGAAAATATGAATAAAATCCTGTATAAAAGGAATAAAATGGCCTTATCCAGACTTTCACATACTAAACCTGTCTCTATATACTTGAGACTACATCAAGGATAACTCTTTCTGAGTACATCATTTAGAAAAGAAATTGTATTATTGGCGCCTTTCTAATGATAACTACCCAAAACACAATAAAGTTAGGGTAGAAAAATAACTCACCTAGATATATAAACAACTAGGTATCTAAGTTGGAATATAAACAAGAGTATAAGAAATATACTCCAAAATTATGTGTAAAGAACAAAGGCAAATGCTACCTTCAAAGCACATGTAATTTTCAAAAGATCAAAAGATCCTTATAAAACCATGGATAAAAGCATAGAAGCTTCTTCAATCCACAAAAACCATAGTTGATTATAAAAATCAATGCATACCATCTAATGGACATAAATCATGCCAAAAGAAGCATTAAAATTGGTGGTGGCCAACTCATCAATCCGGAGTATATGAACATTGCGTTGTTCAAATAAAACTCCAAAGTAAGAAAGTGAAACACATGTGTGTAACACTCAATAAGAAAACCCTAGACATAAGTGATCTAGGCAAAACCTGATGAGTCCATATAAAACTTGGAAAACATCCAATAAAAATCCACCAAAACAAACCGATCAACTAACCCATGATAGAATTTGTCTTAGGCTTAAGAAATTAAGCACAATCCACACTTTAACAAGTGCAAAATAAGTTATCATGGAAAAGTGTCAAAGGTGAAACACACTTTGAACGTAAATTATAGCCATCAAAAGAAATTAAGGAACATGTCCAAAAAGAATGGCTAAACAATGGTAAAAAATCATGAATATATTGTTTAGAATTAATCCAAATATAAATATCCATTAATACAAGGTATAATCGTATTAATAAAATATGCGAATAATCCACATCTATCTAATGTCAGCACGAGAAAACGTACTTCAACATTAAATAACCCTCAAAAATATTAAATTCTTGAGAAAAAAATTATCATGATTTTTTTCTAATTTTTTCTAATTTTATAAAGCCTCAAAATATAATAATTTTGAATTTCACCAAACCTATCTCTTGGTATTCCAAACCTATATTTTTCCAAAAAAAATTTAGCAATTTAATTTGCCAAAATACCATTGATATTTTAAAAATACCAATTTTTAAGATTTTTAAAAATAATTTCAAAATATTCCTAATTTTTCTTGAGAATCCCATCGTTTACGAAATTTTTAATTTCGCCCGACAATTCTCAAATCCAATGAAAATTTTTAATTTTAATGGATTTTTCTAATTTTTTGGGTCAAAAAATATAATTTAAAAGGAATTTGAATGGTCACGGGCGCCCGAATGGACACACCACATGCCAAACACCAATCCCACATTTTCCAAAATTTAAAATTACCTTTGTCTAATTTTTCACTAATTTTTAGGATTTTTTTAAAATTTTTAAATTACCCCAAACGCATTTAGAATACGAACGGTCAAAAAATTTCGGAATTCCAACGGTTTTCCTGGAATACAGAAAGCCAAAAGTTTTAGGAAAATGAAAGACAAAAAAAAATCGGAATGTGAAAGGTCAAAGGTTTCCGAAATTCGGAAGGTCAAAAGTTTTCCGGAATTCGGAAAGCCAAAAGGTTTCGGGAAAACGGAAAGCCAAAGGTTTTCCGGAAGATGAAAAGCCAAAAATTTTCAAGAAGAAATTTCCAGGAATTTTTAGAGATTTTTTTCATCAAATCCCGTAATTTTCAGTAATTTCCAGGCTTTTTCCAAGCTTTTTTTGAAATAAATTCAAAAGCTTTTTTGAAATAAAAAACTCATTTTAAAAAAATAAAAAATAAGCTTTTTTAGCTTATTAGCCAATTTGATTTTTTAAGGGGGGCGTTTTTTTCCGTCGGCTGCTGTGTGCAGCCCCCCCCTCCCGTCGCCTGCGCATGGAGAATGAGAGAGATGGATTCTCTCTTCTCCCCTCTCTCCTTCCTTTCCTCTCCATTTCCATCTCTCCTCCAATCTCTTCTCTCTCTCTCTCTCTCTGTGAATCAGAGAGAGATTAGCTTAATCTTTAATTAAGCTTTTTAATTAAACTTTTTTAATTAACATATCTTAATCATAATTAATTATGATTAATGTTAAAAAAAATCATTTTAAAGAGATTTTCTCCCGGAAAAGAGAAAGAAAAATCAGATTTGAGAGACAGAGAGAACCCCACGCACACGGGAGAGAAATTCATGCATCAACACGCTGTCCCCTATTGAATTTCAGTAGAAATTGACAGAAATTTGATCACATTCCCGCGGAAAAAACCAATAAAAATGTATAAAAATATATTTTTAATCATAAAAATGCTCAAAAAATTCCTAAAAATTTAGAAAAATTTTCTAAAATTTTTAGAAATTCAGGGAATCCATTCTAAAAAAATATCCACCATAAACTTTATGGTATTTTTATAAAAAATTCCATTACTGCTCGATTTTAACCATAAAAAATAGAGAAAAATAGCATTAACTCACGGAATTTTCTCGCAATGTCGATTCGTCCATTGAATTGTAGTTACACACGTTCCAATCACCATGTCGATGATCCACGTGCAATTCATCAACACAAATCAACAAAAAATAATATTTTATTAGTAAATATTAAAATTTACTTAAAAAAATCAACAATTAAATAGAGATTACTCTGATACCACTGTTAAAACCCTAAGATCTCTCTAGATAATTGTTATGCATAAACATGCATAAATCAGGCATAAACTCAACCACCCAACCACCCCCAAGCCCAAGGGATGCACACATGAATCATAAATGAAATACATCATACCTCTACCTTGATGTCCCATACCATCAAGAGGTATAACTCCAATCCAACAGCATGTAGCTAAAGTGTGAAATGGTAGAAGAGTAGAT
Organism: Cibotium barometz; assembly: GCF_041138505.1. NCBI lineage: Eukaryota > Viridiplantae > Streptophyta > Polypodiopsida > Cyatheales > Cibotiaceae > Cibotium > Cibotium barometz. Next base: position 8,868,760 of record NC_141079.1, read on the forward strand.
ATGAACCTCTACACAAGAGAGCATAACATAGCCTTGGCCTCATGGAGCCCAAACCTCCAAGCCCCCTTGAGTGTGCCCCATGCCCCTATTATATAGGAGGGCCCTCAAGTGACACTTGACTTTCCATTCCTCATGTGTGACCCTTGGATGCCTGACCCTAACCTTAAACCTTAAGGTTAGTCCTAACCCATGCTCCACTAGAGCTTGTTCCCATGCTCCCATGCTCACAAGCCTAATGTGGGTTAGCCTCCTAGTATATGCACACATAATGTGCATAGTACACATAATGTACATATACCAATATTGCAAGGCAGAGGATCCAACTTTAATGGATTTCTATGATGCTGAATGCAAAAAGTTACAAGCGTCTTCCAGAGAAGCCCCTCTACACAATGACCCCCCATCTGCATCAACGACCGACCCCAATAAAGCATCTAGTTCTTCAATCCCATCCTTACCAATGAAGTTCAATGCCAAAACCTTGCAATCAACAGCCATTCTCGAAGAAGTTCCCCCACGTAACCATCTATCTCTAATAAGGAACTTAAAGGAAAAGCCCTGGCCGGAGCCTATGCCTCTTCATCGACAAACCTCACCAAAGGAGACAACCACATGCTCAAAGGCCTCGTCTCATTGACAGCCACTCCACAAAAGACTCTAGCCTCATCATCATCAACAATGCCCATGAGTCTTAAACCTGTAGCCTCCGTGCCAACCAAAGTAAAGGAGAGCCCCAAACCTTCCACATCAACCCAAAAGAAAACTCTACCAAGACAACCACAATCAAGGTATCTTAATAGTATCAAGATGTGGGTGGAGAAGCAGCTACTTGTAGCTCAAGGCTACTATGAAGGTGCTAATCAAATTTGGATACCTCGACAGTCAAAGCCTCTTCCTCAACGCAGTACTCAGAGGCCAAAGAAAAAGAAAAGTACTCCACAACACCGTTTAAAAAAGCCTATGCGAGTTCCTCAAAGAACTCCACCAAGTCAACAAGTGTAGGTACCAAAAACACTATTGCATGCACAAGGGTATTATCGAAGAAATATCAAAGCTTGGATTCCCAAGCGTATCATGAAGTCCCTAAGCTTGCACACAAAGAAGGAAGCCTCGGCACCAAGCACATCCGCCACCTGTTTATAATGTTCATCAAAGATGGGTGCCTATGCATGAGATTCAACAAGGATACTATGATGGTAATCCCATCATATGGTTGCCAAAATCGAACAATGTGAAGAAAGCCTCACCACCGACTTCAACCTCAATAGCTTTACCTAAGGTTCGATAAGAATGGAGGCCCAAACAACAAGAAGTAAATCACTCAACCACTCTCATGCATTCATCACCTACACAAGAGCTTGTGTGTTTAAATAAATAACCAACAGTCTTACCTACTACCTCGACAACATTTGACCAACAAATTCAAGAATCAACACCCACGTCTGCAAATGGAGACTTATGAGCACATCAAGGACAAAATAACAATGCTCTTGTCACCCCTCTAGATGTGAGAAATAAGAACCTTTTGCTCGCAAGTCATGACCTAGTTGACCCATAAAATCAATTAAAATCAACAAACCATCGAGGTTAAAACCTAGAACTTCATGGGATCAAAATCTGCAATTTCAAGGAATTCCATCTCACGGAATTCCTTTTCATGGAATTACCTCACGGAATTCATTTTCATGGAATTACCTCTCACGGAATTCCATTTCACGGAATTCCAGTTCACGGCCTGCACTTTCACGAAATTCCATTTCACAGAATTAGCTCTCATGGAATTCCTTGTCTCACGGTATTGCCTCTCACAGAATTCCAGTTCGCAGCCTGCACTTTCACGGAAACACCATTTCACGGGATTAACTTCACGGGTTTAGGCCATTTCATGAAATATCCCTTCACGGCCAAAAACCTGCAGTCTCACAGGATTAGACCATTTCAAGGAATATCCCTTCATGGCCAATCTCACAGGATTAGACCATTTCACGGATTATCCCTTCACGGCCAAAAAACCTGCAATCACACGAGTTCAGGTTTCTCACAAATTACAATCTCATGGCTTAAGAACCTACACTTTCATGATTTAATCCACATCACGTATTAAGCCATCTCACGCACTGACACTTTTCCAACGATCTTCAAATGCCATTATATATCTGTTAAGCTTATTGCTTACTATTCTTATGGCTAAATTAATGTAGCAGCTGCTCCATAAGTACATATTCATACTCATGCACTGAAGAACATTTGCACCAAAGCCTCACCATCGACAACTTTCAAGTACATCTCTAGATGGGGGGCCATGGTGGGAAAAAGCTTGGTCAATGGTACGACCCATCGCCTGGAATTTTCCTTCAAATTATAAACCTCTCCAAACAACACTACCATTTTCACAAATCAATGCTCTTCAATCCTAGAGGAGTAACAACATTTGCAACATCATCATTTAAAGAGATCTCAAAAAAATTACCATGTTCAGGAATAAAAGTCTATATGACTCAATTCTTGTACTCCATGTATATCTGCTTCATAAGAGCACTTAAATATACGTTAAAAAATAAAAAGCACATGGGAACAAGAAAGCAGGAACATGTCTTACTCGACAATATTTGACAAGAATCCTGCAACACAAAGGGACATCATCGAATACCAATTTCTTCAAATAATGAATGTCGCTGCAATGAATTAAATGAGGAACTGAGAATCACCATCTCGTTCTAATGATTAAGTCTACGTTCCTCCGTATCCTTCCCTCTCTTCTCTCCCATTATTAACATCTCTTAGCATCCCCACCAACACAAATCACATGTAACATTGCTTATGATTGCCAAAAACAAAGTGAATAAAAAGCCAAAAAAAATAACATGCTCACACAAATATGCAATCGTTCGCAAAAAACCCCACCCTTGCCCTGTTAGGAATTCCCAATAAACCACTAACCTTTTCATTCACTAACTAGCTTTTCTTATTCCTTCCGGAGGGACAAAGACCATTAAGCATCAATCAACTTCAAAGCCCATCGACAAAGCTTGTTCATTCTCCCCACACAAAGGTCTTCAACGTGATCATCACGAGGACACGATCACCATCAGGAAGGGGGGGATGTTAACCTAATTCCAGGGTTAACAAGATCTATCGCCATTATCTTACATCAAGGAGTCACGATAGATACACCAAAGGGTCGTACATTCAAGATATGAAGCAATATTATCCAAAGCTACAACTTGGACGGGCGCCCGTAATGGTGTGACAGAGTATTTATGGGCAAGTCCCTTCAAGAGCGTGTGGTAGCAAGTTAGGATGATGTCTAAGTGATGTACTTCATGGAGTCATTGTACTAGCATTAGGCCTCTTATGAGCCTAAAGTGCCCGGTCGGCCACAGTTTAAGTGAGTGTGAACACTTATGGCCATGTATATAAGTGAATTTCCTCATAATACAACATACTCTGCCATTGTGCAATTGAGTCTTGCTCTTGCTAATCTCTCTCCCTAATGCATGCTAGTGAGTGTGTGTGAGTGAAGTCAGGTGAGAGGAGGGATGAGTACCCGTAGTGCAATGCGGCGGTGTGACAACGCTTGCAGGAGGCGTTGTGGAATTGCTTCTCAAGGAGTTGTGGAGCTTGGAGACCTCAAGGGTTATGAGCTCGGCCATTGGAAAGATCCTCACAAAAGTTGCGGCTCACCAGGTAATCTCTTTTGGATGTGTTTCAAGGAGGGTTAGGGTAAGCCATAACAATGGCTTCTGACTAAGAAGAGGGTTAAGGGATTGAAAAGTGGTTTTTTCTTGCAAGATGGCTTTTCACTTCCCTTTTCCCTTTAGTTATTGCCCAAAACACCTCTAGCTTTCAACCTTCGCCTTTAGTCTTTAATTTCTTCAATCCTGTTCAATCTCCTCCATAAATTGACCTAGCCTGTGCTCTGATACCATTGACACAAGGAAGTACTTTAGTCCTGTCATACAAACCAACAGCAACAAACATAGGAAGCTTTAAGCATACACCAATGCAATGTGTACCAAATGTTTTAATATTTATAATGGCATCACCCACAATATTAACAAAATTTGGCATAATGCAAAGACAATCCAGGCATCCCCAAATTACCTAAGAGGGTAGAATAATATTTTAAAGAGAGCTTAAAATACATCATCATAATGTGAAGTGGGGAAAAAAAGATCGCCCAATGGGAGTTCACCTAGATCCCAAAAAACCCAACACCCAAGCCAATGCCCACGAGATAATTCCAAATGAAAAAGAGCAAAGCCGATGTAGACGATCATGGATGCGCACACACGTTTCTATAGCGGAACATGTGTCAAATACCTGAGCAAAAAATTCTCATCACAACACAAAGTGGCTTCTCCTCATATAGGGGGGGTTACATAATAGAGCAACTCATTATCCATGTAGTCATATAGAGCCAATCATTACCCATATAGTCATAATCATGAGAACGGCATGCTGATTTCCAACATGTATATGTGGGAAATATAAACAAACTTTCTCATGAATTAAGTGCTTCCTATAACTTTCATCTTTTAAAATATTCTTACAAAAGCAAGATTTGACAAATCCATGATAAAATAAATATAAGATATCTATTTATGCTCCAACAATCACGTAAATCTCATCCAAATAATTTACTTAAACTATGCTTGACTAATTACTTCTTTGTAAGCTATAGAACTACACCTTCTTACATAGCTGATTTCTCCCACTTCCAAGCTCCAATCAAGCTTAAAATTATGAAAACATAAAATAAATTTCCCTCTTGAACTCTATATTAAAGAAGTGAGAGTCAACTTGTGAAATGTTTTAGAGTAGCAAACCCCTCATGCATGTTTATTTGCTACCCATTTTCATACACCCCAAGCACTAACCTATACTTTGATACCATGTTGAAATTCTTGGTGGGTGGAGGTGTGAGAGATCTTGAATTAAAATAAAAGCAATTAAGAACACTTTAAAATAATATAATGAAACAAGATAGAAAGATACTATGTGAAGACTCAAAATTACTTGCTTGCTTGATTTTGTTACGGTTTGTCCGTCCATCCTTCTGTGGTTGATTGGGGATGCCTAATTACCACTATGTTCAAAGCATGGCACTTGGGTGATTCCAAATATTCCATGTGTAGGACATATGAAATTAGGGATAGCTGGAACTAAGTGTGGATTTATTACTTATGTGTTGTCGTAGACTTGTGGCATGTGTTGCTAACTCTGTTTGAATGGACAACCTTGTAGGTTGGTGAGATTGATGTGATGGTGGCGAAATGGTGCGAGCTATTACCAAGATGGTTCTCATTTTGATATTTTTGCCGTAGTGTTTACTACGAGATTTTGTATTTGGCTGCCCATTTTGATGTATTCGAGCATGGACCTATTGAGCCGCTCACTTTTGTTATATTGGGCGTGGACCTATTTATTTGCACATGAATTAGCCCTTGGGGTTCTTTTGTAAATATCCTTTAGTGTTTAGATAGGACCACTTTAGCTAAGCTTGTGTTAAAAGCAACCCCCATTTTTATAATTGCTGTAATTTTTTGAGCCGAACCAGAATAAGAAACTAAAAATATCCCAATGATTCTCTCTTGTATTTTTATGCTATGTTATATTTTTATGATATTTATTAATTTTTCAGTTATGGTAATTTCATTGAAGTGATAAACCAGTTGGTATTTGTTTGGACGGTGTCCCCTCCCATGATCCTAGTGGTTTCAGTGGTATCGGAGCAAAGGGGGAGAGAGAAGGTGAAAAATATTGAGAAAAAACAAAGTGAGAAAGGCTTGCAAAAGAAAGAGTAAAGGTACGTGCAATTCTGTGGTTTCTCAGGCAGAAGAAAAATTCAAAAAATTGCAAGAGAATTGAAGGCTTAGTTGAGCTCTCTTTTTCAAGTTACATCAAAGAAATATCCAATGGACAAAAGCTTTTGACAAAGCTTAAGTAAAAGCTTAAGCTCTAAGCTTTAACTACAAGCATAACTAATTCCCGCCCGTCAGGCTAGCACGCGACGCATCCTTTGCTTGGGAAAAATTCAGCTCTAAATTCAGCAACCAGATCAAACATATGTTCCATCAGATGCGTCCGGCATGATCTTTTGCACAAATCCTATACCCTGTCTAAGAGGTTTCGTGGAAGATCCAAGCATGTGAATTTGCAACGGTTGAGAAAGCTCTGTAGAAATCAAGGGTGAAGAAAAATTACATATTTGCTTTACTAAAAAAAGGTCTAAAAAGATAAGAGGAGATTCATACGCAAAGCTTCTTCAAGCCAAAACTTTATCCAAATCAGCCTGAATTTGTTCGAATCAGCCCGAATTTGTTCGAATTTGGCCTGGCTTCGAGCTTTCAAAGTTGTGGGATTTTCAAATTTAGTCATTTTACGCCTTCCCAAAGCTTAAATTCACTCTCGATTCTCAATAATTTTTTCTACCGGACGACCACTTCGAGACTACGTCAAGAACTTTGGTGATTATGTTGGATGGCCACACCGCTCTTCTAATCGCCACGGGATTCAAGACCTTCAAAATCATTACCTCCACGAGTGAAAAATCATATAAGTATTTCTAACTTTTTCCTATCTTTATTTCTTTTTAGCATTCATGGCTGATCTACCTGCACTTCCGTCTATTCAAGAGCAACTCACAGCTTTACAAGCACAATTAGTCAATGAACGAACTCATAGACTTACATTAGAAGATCAACTGAAATCATGTAAGAGGCATAAGCATGACACTGAAGGTGATAGTGATGAAGATTCTATTCTTTGAACCGTGAAAGCAACTTTAGATGCTCAAACAGCTCAAAAAGAATCTTGCATTAGTCGCAAAGCTTTTCCTTTTCAGAATTTTGATGGAAAGAAGGACGCACGCACTCTTTTGGCTTAGATTAGCCAATTCGACGACTATTTTTCGAAAGAGAAATTTTTCGAGAAAGATAAGGTCAAATGTGCTGTCACTTGATTCAGAATGCTGCTTTATGGTGGAATGCTACCAAGAATGGTCAGCATAAACCTTGCACTCGAGAGGATTTTCAGCACGAAATTAAGAAACATTTTCTACCTCCTCAGTACAAGGCTAAAGCCCGATAGCATTGGGATACTCTTAGGCAATTGAAAGGAGAGGATGTCCAAACCTATATTGAAAAATTTTGGAATGTTCTCATTCAAATGCAATCTATAGAAAAAGTGCATAAAAAGCATCTTAAAAGGAAGTTCATCTCAGGATTGGATCCAAAGATTAGAGAGCGGACGTTAATATGTTTCGTCCTCACACTCTTTCCTCTGTTAAATCTCTTGCTCTAAATTGTGAAAAGAAAAATGGTGTGCCTAGGTTCCAACAAGAGAATCATATTTCTAAATTCTCCAAAGATTCAACATCTTCTAGTGGTTTTGACAAGCGTTCTTCATTCAAGTGACCTTTTAACAAGGGTCAAGATCAAAGAAGTCAGCAATTCAACAACAACAACAACAAAGCAAAGATTGGCAACAATAGTAATGGAGCGAGTGGAGAACCAAAGAAGACAGATGTTCCAGATTCATTGACTCGAGACGAAAAAGCAAGCAATGTTCAATGTTGCACTTGCCATCAAAGGGGACACTATGCTAATAAGTGCCCAAATGACACCACCAACAAGAAGAAGAAGAAGAAGAAGCCAATGGCATGGCTTAACATGGTGGATGGAGATGAAGACACTGGCAATGGAGATGACGATGATGCTTATGAGACGACGACTACAAGCTAGAGTCTGATGGTAACGAGTTCAATGGTAAATCTCATCAAGAAGGTACTTCTAACCTTGATTCTCATTCTTTTTCACCACATACTTTACTTAAAATGAAGAAAAAATTTCAAGATAAGGAAATCACAGTCTTGCATGATGATGGTAGTACGATTTTATTTCTGAATGTCTTGCACATGCTCTTCATCTTGACATGATTCCTTCTTGTTTTAAAGTAAAGGCTGCTTTTCAAAATCCAAAGTATAACTGTACTAAGAAAGTAAAGAATCTTGCTTTATCTATTGCATAATTTTTTGATCAATGTACTGTCTTAGTAGCACCTTTGCATGGTATTGACATGATTTTTGGAATGCCTCTTCGACATGAGTACACACCACAAATTGATATGCCTTTTCGACATTTAGCACACAATGTCTTTTATGCATCATGGAAAGAATTTTTGTTTACAAGGAATTTCTGAGAGTAAGGATCAACCACTTTTGAGGGTAAGGATCAACCACTTTTGAGTCATACTCAGGCAAGAGGGAGAAAACTTTTTTAATTTTGGTTAACTAGCTTAGTGCTCAAGAACCACCTCCTAGGGATACATCCCATGTGAGCAAAGAGAACTTCAGATTCAAATCGAGGAATTACTTTCTCGAGGACTTATTAGACCAAGTAGTCACCACATGGAGCACCAGTTCTTCTTGTAAAAAAGAAAAATGGTACTTATCATATGTGTGTAAACTACAGGGCTCTCAACAAGAATACTATCAAGAATAGATTTCCAATTCCTAGAGTTGATGATTTACTTGATAAATTAAGAGGAGCCAACGTCTTTAGCAAAATTAACCTAAAATCTGGATATCATCAAGTAAGAATGGCCAAGCAAATAAAACTTCTTTTAGAAATTAGACTGGTCACTTTGAGTTTTTAGTAATGCTATTCGGTCTTACTAATGCTCATGCCACTTTTAGTCGTATGATGAATATAATCTTTCTCGAGCATCAAAACTTTGTGGTTGTCTTTTTCGATGATATCTTAGTTTTTAATAAATCTGAAGAAGAGCACGAACAACACTTGGAAATTGTATTTAATTTGCTTAAGGAAAATGAACTTTACATTAATCCCAAAAAGAGTAGTTTCTTTGAGAGCGAGATTGAGTATTTGGGGCATATAGTTTCTCCTAAGGGCATACATATTGATCCTAAGAAAATAGAAACTATTGCGACATGGCCATGTTCCAAGAAGCTTCATGAATTACGATCTTTTCTAAGGTTGTGTAGCTAGTATCACAAATTTGTCCGTAATTTTGCATATAAGGCACACTATCTCACTTCTCAAGAAAACCAAACCTTATGAGTGGACCGAACTTCAAGAGAAATCTTTTCTTGCATTAAAATATGCAGTTACTCATGCACCTATGTTACAATTACCTGATTTTTCACGTCCTTTCTTTGTGGTTGTAACCGATGCTAGTGTATTAATGCAAGATGGTCATCCTATTGCTTTCGAGAGTAGGAAATTTTGTCCTACTGAAAGTAAGTATAACACCTATGACAAGGAGTTGTCTAATGTAGACCATGCATTGAAAATTTGGAAACATTATTTGATGGGCTCGTAATTTCTTATAAAGACTGATCTCAACAGAGTATGAAACATTTGCTTTCTCAACCACTTATTTTGGATAGACATATTAAATGAGTAGCTTTTATTCAAAGTTTTCAACCTATTATTCAATACCAACCTGGTAAAGAAAATGTAGTTGCTGACGATTTGAGTAGAAGACCTTCCATTCAAAATATTTCTATGATTAAGAATACATCTTTTAACTCTATGCATGAGACTTATGACCAAGACCCTGACTTTAGTGATATTTGGTCTAGATTGAGAGACAATCATTGGACTCCTTTTGTTGAGTATTCCTATGATGATGGATATCTTTTATTCCATAAAAGATTATGCATTACTCAACCTTTTAGACATTCTATTTTAGAGGAATTACATCAGCCATCTTATGCGGAGCATCGAGGTGTTTCATCTACATTCTAGACTATTTCTAATGATTTTTATTGGCCTAAAATGAAAAATGATGTAGCTAAATTTGTGTCTGAATGTGATGTTTGTCAAAAAGTGAAAAGTTACAAATGTGCAGCTTGATGTACAGTGAGAGTCTTTTTACAAGGAAGAAAATATGCTTGTTTGCTAAACCTATCAATAATGGTCCAAATCTTATCATTATGGTTCGTAGTCAATGGAAACACACCGCATTCATCCACTGGAAAGGCACCTTTTGCAATTGTGTATGGAAAAGCTTTACCTACTCCTATCACTCGTTTGTCACACACTGTTGAGCCTGCAGATCAATTCACCATTGATTTTCACTTCCATTCATGATTGATCATGTTCGTAAAGCTATTTCTAATGCACAAGAGAAATACACTAAACAAGCTAATAAGAAAAGGAAGCACATGGTTTTTCAAGAAGGTCAATATGTTTTGCTTCGTATTGAAAAGAGATGTCTTAAAAGTGTTGAGACTAACCCTATTGTTAAGTTAGCTCCTTGTTTTTATGGTCCTTTTAAAATTACTCATAAGATTAATGACCCAGCATATAGGCTCTCACTTCCTTCTTGTTGGAGAATTCATAATTCTTTTCATATTAGTCTTTTGAGGCCTTATAGGGGACCAATTCCTACACATCCTGTATATGAGGAAGCACCTAGTCTTGTTGACCAAGTAGAAGAAATTCAACTTGAGGCTATTATTGACCATGAGACTACTACAACTCGCATAGGTATTGTTTATAATAGATATCTTTTGACCTTTAAAAATCATTCTCGGGAAAATGCTAAATGGATGCCTGAGCAAGTTTTTTGGCGCCTATCCCGACATCATCTAATCTTACTTTCAAACACGGCCCAGTTGATATGATGCAACTGAGGACAGTTGCTATCCCGGACTAGAGGGATGTCACAGTTTGTTTGTCCATCCTTTTGTGGTTAATTGGGGACGCCTAATTACCACTATGTTCAAAGCATGGCACTTGGGTGATTTCAAATATTCCATGTGTAGGACATATGAAATTAGGGATAGCTGGAACTAAGTGCGTAGGACATATGAAATTAGGGATAGCTGGAACTAAGTGCGTAGGACATATGAAATTAGGGATAGCTGGAACTAAGTGTGGATTTATTACTTATGTGCTGTCATGGACGTGTGGCATGTGTTGCTAACTCGTAGTGTGTTTGAATGGACAACCTTGTAGGTTGGTGAGATTGATGTGATGGCGGCGATATGGTGTGAGCTATTATTGGGATGGTTCTCATTTTGATATTTTTGCCGTAGTGTTTACTACGAGATTTTGTATTTAGTCGCCCATTTTGATGTATTCGGGCGTGGACCTATTGAGCCGCCCACTTTTGTTATATTGGGCATGGATTTATTTATTTGCATGTGAATTAGCCCTTGGGGTTCTTTTGTAAATATCCTTTAGCTAAGCTTGTGTTAAAAGCAACCCCCATTTTTGTAAAGGGCAAGCCCATGCATAAGCGTGCATCTATTTTTGGCTTATGGGCTATTTTTTATTAATAAAGAATAAATACTCAAGAAGTGGAAGGAAGCCGCCGACAGTTCTTGAGGGGGGATAGATTACACCCAATGATTCTCTCGTGTTTTTATGCTATGCTATATTTGTATGATATTTATTAATTTTTCAGTTATGGTAATTTGATTGAAGTGATGAACCAGTTGGTATTTGGTTGGACGGTGTGTCTCCTCATGATCCTAGTGGTTTCAGATCTCTTCATAGCCGTAGAGAAGGCATCTACTTAAAGGCATCTACTTAAAGGTATTTGGTTGGACGGTGTGTCTCCTCATGATCCTAGTGGTTTCAGATCTCTTCATAGCCGTAGAGAAGGCTATGCAGAGAAGGCATCTACTTAAAGGCTCAAATTACTTGCTTGTTCGATTTTTTATATAGCCTTAGAGTAGGCATCTAGATCCAAAATAATCTCCTTAAATTTTTACTTACAATAATCAAGCTCTAAAATCTCTCCAGTCCCACTAACTTCTCCTATTCACACCAACCACTCACATGACTTCTACCAACTAATTATTCTAATTACTTTTAACTCTTAAGGTTTCACACACTCACACACACCCTTTCTACCTTTGACCATCACCTAAGGCTCCAACACAATTACTTACACAAATGCGAGATCATGTTTTTTAACATTATTTCAATCAAGGCATCTTCAACAACCTTGTGGTAACTTTATTGCCTATCCATTAGCCAAATAAAATTTATCTTCCTTAGAATTTCATCAAATTTATGTTGATGCTAATCTTTGAGTTCATTATTTGTAAGAGATGGAAGCACATTTACCTCGTGAGAACATAAGCCATGCACCCTTCTCACATTTTGTAGGGCCTTCTTATGGTAATTAACTCGTCTATTCAACTACTACAACCTCATGGCACTTTGTATGTGCACGATTACTTTTCAACTCTAGTGGGAGAAATCTTTTGATGGAATTAACATCAATATAGTCCTCGTATCATTTCAATGATACATCACGGAGCTCGTGTCCCACACAAGTAGAAGACTTGCATGCTCTCTCTTGAGAATACTCAACTACATTGACATTGTTGGCTTCATGTCGTTGTTAGATCTCTTTGTGATTAACCTAGTAACTTTGTGGTCATAAATTTTTGCAATATTTATAAACACTCTATACAACCACTAGTTATCATTGTCTATACTTTATTGAGTTATAGTTCAAGTACATCTTACATGCTATAGGTGATTGATTTAGAGAGTGTGTAAAATTATATGTGATCAAACATCCATAGGACAAGTTACATTACACCATCAAAAAGAAAAAGCTAATGTTCAAAGCTTTAAGCCAAGCAATAATTACCAAAATAAGATAAAGTTCAGGTTAGGTTGTTGTGGAGTGCTAGCTAGGTGCACACATACACTTTGTGAGGTTGCAAATTAATATACTTCTTTGTGATAATTGAGAATCTTTGTGCATTTCTTAGTGGAAAAACTCTTGAGGCTTTCTTTGTTTCTCCAAGTTTACACCAAACTGCTTCATTGTTTTTTTCATTACTTTCATCAATTCATACCTTTTGTATCATTCAGTCTTGCAGCTTACTATTTGTCACTTTTTCTCTTCAAGCTTTTTGTTCACAATTTGTTATGTGAATGATTTGCTCTAAACTCATTGAGAGAGCTTGTAGTTTGAAACTTTTGTCATAGACCTAAAATTGCAATATCCTCTTTAGACGGAAATGTAGTGTGCATTTTGAAAAGGTTTGCTAAGTTGTATCCTTGAAGCATTAAATCATGTCTCCAAATCATGCATAATTTTGGTGAAAAGAAAAAAGCAAAGTCGTCACATTGGCTCGATCCTCAACCAACCCCCTCCAAGCTCACGCTAGGCTTGAAAGTTGTTTGTGGGTCATTTAGTGTGTCAATCATCAGCAGACATTCATATTGTAACATGAAAAAAGGTACATATCTCAAAGTCTATAGAAGAGAATTTGTGTAAGAAGCACATTTGCACTGTGTGCGTGACAATCTTGTGTTCGAGCTTCACAGAGCGGGCATGAGTTCAATACTGACCCCCTCCCTCTCACCCCCTAAGTATTTAAAGAAAGGAAGGAAGAGAGAGAAAAATACCAAGTGAAGGTGTGGATTGAAAGCTTATGAATAAGCACCCAAAACGTTTTTTTTGAATGGTTATTAATTAAATAAACTTTTGAATCTTTAGAATAATTATTTTAAGCTTGTAAATTGTAAGGTTCAAAAATAGTATGTTTTAATTATAGTATATTTTAAGAAAAGAAAAGATACCAAACTTAAAAACATACTAGATTAAAATTTCTAAAAATTTCCTGTACCTTCGAAAAAAATAAAAACATACTAAATTAAAAACATACTGTAATTACCTAACATACTATAATTACCTAGTTCTTGGTGCTTATAAATTCAAGGGGGTAGAAGGGCGATCTTTGTTGCTGGGCAAGTGGGAAAGAACAGAGAATTTGACGAAGGAGGCTCTTCGAGGGAGGTGGACGAGAGCCAAGAGAATTTGACGAAGGAGGCTCTCCGAGGGAGGTGGACGAGAGCCAAGAGTGTAGGAGGGTAGCACGCATTAATTAATACACCATAAAAAAAGCCTGAATATATATATATATATATATACACCATCAAAAAGCCTACGATTATGATTAACTAAATAAAATGAATGGTGGGTATCAAATAATTGGTGGTCTTGACAGTGGTTTTGGTTCTCAAAGCGACGCGGAGGCGACGGTTTCGAAGAGGGCCGGCTGTGCTGGACACGCGGTTTTGGAAATGGCGCCAAAAAAGCCGCTGCACCGTCGCAGGTCCTACGTGGCACACGTAGTGGTTGCAGGGCCTTAACGGCGCCGTTAAATGGAAGTCGGTGCCGGGAAGCTCAAGCGGCAGCCTTGACGGCGGCGTTAAAGACACAAAGGCGTGTGTGGCTTTGTCACCATCTCTCTCACCCCTAAAGGACGGTGGCTATGGCGGTTCTGATCTGATTCGAAACCCTAGAAAATCCATCACTGCGTATCCTTTCCATTCAGGCCCTCTCCGCCTCTCTGTGTGTTTCTCGATGAGCATATCTTCTTAACGGTGCCTTTCCCACCCTTCGTGAACCCTGATATCTGTATCTAACCATCATCTTTCGTTGGTCTAGATCGCTCCATTTCGCCTTAATTTCCCATAGCCTGATATCACTCTGTTTAATCTAAGTTATTATCTGGTCTAAATCACTGCATCCAACGCTAAGCGTAACTTTCAATGGCCACCCTTACCCCCTAATTGGCGTTTCTAATCAACCCTAAATATAGGGATTTACTGCATCTTACCCCAAGTTTAGCTTTCATTAGGTACCCTTAACCTCTATTTGGCCTGGGGTATTACTGTGGGTGTAATCTTTAATCCTTTGCCTTAGTGTATCCTTAAGCTTCCTTACCTGGTTAGTTGTCTTTTCTCTTCTTTTTCTGAAGAATCCCTCTGATTACAGGCTTCTGTGATATCTACCTTCCCCAGGGGAACAAATCAAGAGTCAGAGGATGCAGAGAATGCAACAACACAAGCATCTCTTCCCAAGTCCTCCTGTAGGATTGGGTTTGCCTGAAGTGGCAGCGACTGCGGCATTTGCGACTGAACAGCGCTTTCGTGGCGTTCGGAAGAGGCCATGGGGCAGATTCGCAGCGGAGATCCGAGATCCGGTGAAGAAATCGAGGGTTTGGCTCGGCACATACGACACTGCTGAAGATGCAGCCCGGGCATATGATGCTGCGGCCAGGGCTCTCCGAGGTAACAAAGCAAAGACCAATTTTCCTTTTCCTTTCGATGAGCAAAGTACCAGCCATAGTAGCACTGTTGAGTCGTCTAGCACTCCCAAGAGTGGCCGTACACGATCTCAGGGAGTCTTAGATGGAAAACCTCAAAGCAATGGTGTAACGTCTGTTCGGCGAGATGAAGCAAACCCTGTTGCAGGGCATGTCTTACTCGCGCATCGCAAGAGACGGCAGGAGGATGCCAATCATGGTAGCAGCTGGAAGAGGAAGAGGCAGAGGGGTAAAAATGGGGCTACTATACCAATCCCTCTATGTCTTGGTATGCAGGGTTTTTATGGAAATGTAAATAACACAACTGCTGAGCCTTTGGGTTATCAAAGCGATTGTGATTCTTCCTCTTCTGTCATTTTAGACACAGATGAGGTGTGTCTGCCTGAAGCTCAGCCGGGCCCTTCATGTCATAGACCATATTTAGACCTCAACCTGCCCCCTCCTGATGAGGATGATGACTGCTTCAATTTAGCTCTATTTTTCTAAAGCCGAGTTACAGATGATAAAGTCGCCCTAGAATGTGTTACTATTCTCTACGCATCCAGCCGTGTAGTGGAATCTAGAAGTACATCATCTCGAAACTTGATTGAGTTTTGAAAGGTTATTCTATAGCTCCCATGCAAGTCTGTAACAGAGGCATATATTCTCAATGAAATACATGTCTTTGATTATGATCGTGGATTGTTGATAAATCTATTTTGTGAGTTTGATTTGCCTTTATCTCCACAGTGGTTCAAATGTCTCGCTATTTACTATTTTTATGACACGAACGGAATTTTTTTAATGAATTAGGACTCATGCCTTACATTTACAGCGTGCTCTTAATCTTTTATTTCTGATCTGAGTTATTATTGCACTTCTTCCCTTGTGTGCACATCTGAAGTGTAATTGGAAGCTTCTCTCTAGTTTCAACTTTGTGGACTGCTGTCTCAAGTGCATGTGTCATGACACAGTTGATGACACTTATATAGGGTAGTTAGTGCAGAAGAGCACATCAGTGGTGATTTCATCAGGGTCCAAAACTCAGTAGGAGGGAGTATCCTAAATGGATGGAGAATTTCAGGAGTAGACGTTGCTTGGGAGTTTGGACCAGTTAATACTAAGGGAAAGTGCTACTTTCTCAGTCTGAACAGTGAGAACCAGTTTAGTATTTATAGGCAGTGGCAACACCAAGAACAGGCTCCCAGTTCATTGCAGTGGTCGATGAGGAGACGAACAATTTCTAAGTTGCAGCAGATGTTGAAGTTTTACCCAGTGGCGTTTCACTGTTTTTGGACTTTGTGAATGAATGACTTGAGGGCCAAAATACATGGGCTAAGAACGGATGTGAATGAATGAAGTACGGTGTTTTTATTATTATCAAAGTTGGAACTGAATGAGGATGTATCCTAAAAAGATTGTCAGGTGAATGGGGCTTGATGCTTTTTAGTAGGTGCTCCGATTACAAGAACGGCCTTGCATACGACGAACATGCCCAAGATTTGTGTTCACCTTGGTGGGCTCTCTATTTTAGGTCTGATTTTTCACTTTCTTGTAGACCTCTGGATGATTGGATGCAAATGCGGCAATTTTTACAAAAGAAACGTGATCTGAAATTAATAATGTTTCACATGTTTTTTTCCTCTCAAACGATGTCTCTTGAGAAAGTACAGGGGTTGCACTTCACTTCGTAACCAAGCCATCGCTCACTAAAGGAAAAGCATATCTCAAGATAACAGCTACTCCAACTAGCAATCCACTAATCTTGTCACTGATTTGCATGTAACTTCTCATTGGTGCCATTTGTTTTCAATCTGGGAGTGTTCAATGGTGGTGGTGTAGTTTTTCGCTGCACAATGTTGTGTGCTGAAGGGTCTCAAAGTGCATTCTCTATTGGTCTTCGTGAAGTGGGATGCTTTATTTGTTTTAGCACAACTTGTAGGCTAGTGGTATGAGTGGGGTCCTGATTCAAGCCAACCCATTCCAGATGGGCAGCCAGCTTCAATATTCTGCACATCGGAAGCTAGCTGCTTATTGGGTGTCAAAGGTGGCAGCATACAAGCTAGTTGGAAGTGTCAAAAGGGGAAAAGTGACAACTTGATCTCATCAGTGATTGAGCTTTGCATTGTAGCAGGTTGTGCTTATTGGTTATCTTTGAAGAGGGTTGACTCACGAGCCTTTTACACCAGAGAAAGGCACTTTTATTCCTCAGTATACTGTTTTTTTTTTGCGGTAATTACTTGTTTTTTTAATGTAAAAAGCATACTAATGTGGTACTTTTTGGAGATTGCAAATGATTCTTTTGTGATGCTTATACCCTTTGGACAGAAGCATTGGAGATGAGCTTTCACTCTGAGCTTGAAATGCTAGGTCTGGAAAAAAGTCCAAAGAGTGTTTCGAAGGTAAAAACACTCTTGAAATGAGTTTTCCAATTTTATGAGTGTTTCAAAGGTAAAACACTCTTGAAATGAGTTTTCCAATTTTGTAGCAGAGTACAGTAAATTTCCTTTCCAGAAAAACCCCTTTTTTTTCTCCCCAAAAGCTATTTAGTGAACCACATTAAATATGTCCCATTTAATGGCATTGCAACTTACCGTCTTGTAGCTCTCTTGTTGCAACATGGGATAAGTAGAGCAGAAATGTCTCCATACAATCTAGACTCCGGGCTTTTACTTAGGCAATTAATTGTCACATGCGATTACTAGTCCCCTTGTGGGACTCATGATTGAGGGCTTAGTACCCTTGGCACTTGCACTACTAGAGGCGCTTTGAAACTTGCAGGCAGTTGATACCAATGGAAAGGAAGTGCAACTCTCAACTGGAGGTAAATAATTTTGTTGTGGTTCTCGCCTTCTTGACACACTCTATGTGCACTCTTGACGTACATCTATTTGCTGCTTTTTAACGCCTGGATGCTAAGTTTGCTTGTATGAGCAGAAGTGATTTCTCCACACAAGAGAGGCTAAGTTTGAGGCAGTTGATACCAGTGGAGAGGAAAGGCAGCTCTCAACTGGACCTTTTCTCACACTCGACCTACAACAATTTGCTGCTGTTTAATATATAGGCTAACTATCATGTAGATTGTTGTAAATGATTGTGGCCTTTTTTCCAAGGATGAGAACTCCAGCCATGCTTGCCGGACTGCGACAAATATGGGCTACACCAGTGAACTGGCTGGTAAGCACTGACTATCCCTGAGAATTGGGCTGAGCTGTTTGCTGAAGTGAAAAAAACCAAGCTCAAATGGTGAAGGGGCTGGACTGGTTGGGAGGACACCCCGGGTTGGGAGTTAGTCACCCTTGTGAGACGGCAGCTGCTGCTTAGGGGGGGGGGTGGAGGGGACTCGAGAACGAGAGTGCCCAATTACTGGTAGACGAGCACAGTACTCCCTTGGGAGGCAGGCAAACTATGACCGGGAAACCTATAGCTCATGCCAGTGGGTTTGAACTGGGAGAGAACCCATGCTTCCATTCGGCGAAGTATTCCTAGGAGCCTCGTACGACAAGGTCTTTGTTGCCAGCATTGCGTAGGCAAAGTCAATCAGGGTTTCTTCTTTTGCCAAAGACTGGCGTGGTCATCTATGCTACGCTCCCATCTGCCTACCAAGAACATCTTTTGTTGGCAGCTTCTCAAAGGCCAAATATACTGAAGAAAGGAGTGGTGGTAGTTAAAGTCGATAAGAATGCTGCAGTTGAAGACCAGAAGGAAGGGATAGAGTTAGAGGTGCAATTATCCAAGTCTACAAAGCCCACACGAGTTCCAGAACGAGTGGCTGAGATCCAACTATTCTTAGAAATGGTGGCGACATCAATAGCTCTATGAATCTAGAACGAGGGGGATGCAAAAGTTTCCTTGTAGCAAAGGAGTTTCCTATGTCATTAGATCAAGAAGAGCAATCAAATCAGCCCATTGGTTTTGTAGTTCTTGGTGAGGAACATAAAGTATGCAGGTAACACAAAGCATTGTATGGGTTAAAGCAATCTCCAAGAGCTTGGTATGATAAAATACATGCTTATCTAACCAGCTAGGGTTATGTGAAAAGTGATATTATTCACACCATTATGGCTACTTGGGCTAGAATCCAAGAATCTTCGAGGGTTGCGGAGAGGAAGCGCGGCCAATTTATGAGAGAGTGGGACATTGGTATCTTTTTCACATGCTCTTAGCAGCACAGGGCTCCTGATTGGTTGAGATCTCCACCTTGCTTGGTGTGATATCTCCATTTTGTAAAAAATTTTCATACTTAATAGAAGTCTCCTTTCTGAAAAAAAAAGTCCAGCTGAAAGCACATTGTATGTGAAGAAAACTAGTGCCGATATTCTCCTAGTCATCTTGTATGTAGATGACATGCTCATAATAGGGGCTAGCAAAGAACAAATTTTAGATTTCAAGGCTGATTTGAAAGCTGAATTTGATATGTTAGATTTGGGGTCTTTACACTAGTGTCTTGGCATACAGTTTATGCATAGAGATGATGGCATTGTTATGCAGTAAACTAAGTACATAAAAAGTTTGCTAAACATGGAAGAATGTAAGCCAATTTCTACTCCCGTAGAACCAGGTGTACACTTTATGCATGATATTGGTGAGCCTTTTGAGGCCATGGCATTTATAGCTAGGTAGTGGGATGCCTCATTTACTTATGTAACATGAGGCCTGACATATCTGTTGGGGTGTCTCTGTTGTGCAAATTCATGCACAGCCCAGGCAAAGCATTGGCAAGCAGTCAAACACATTTTCCGTTATCTTCAGGGATGTTTTCCACACTTTATTAGCAAAGGGGTGGACATTTTTTATTATGGACAGGTATTTGTGGACAAAAAAGGGGGCTGCTATTTCTGGAGGACAAAGCCACTTATGGCAAAAAGGGGGAAAAGCAAGGCAAATTTGGCCCATCGATTTTATTAAGGTGGGGGCTGGTTCTCTTTTTTAGGGGGAGGCGCCTCTTTCATAAGGAACGGGCAATCATCTCTCTCCTCTCCCTCTTATGGATACGCGCCCACATCCCTAGGAGGCGACCAACTCAATCTCTCTCTCTCTCTCTCTCTCTCTCTCTCTCTCTGTGACAACCTGTCCGTACAGCAGCCGCCTCTAGGGGAAAAAGTTGTCCAGGTGACAGATCTGCTCCCTTTCCTTCTTCGCTGGCCGTATGCTGCAGGCAAGGGGCTGTCGAGTGTTGTTATCCCTGGCCACACAGCTTGGGAAGCCAATTGGGTTCTTGTGTTCTCCCACTCTCTCCATACTCTGTCCATACAGAAGGGCTGCAGGCAGAACAACGTGCTCTCTCATCTTCCTTCTCTTTACACCAACTGAATGGAGAGGGGGTACAGTCGCCGAATGAACCTGTTCGTACAGATCTACGGGTTCGATACCTGTTCACACGTGTGAAGCTTAAAGCAGGTCAGATTAAGGACAATTTTGAGGGCTGTTTTTGGGACTGTCCTGGACAGTTTTTGGGAAGTTCTCGCTGAACATGGGTTTGAGTTGACTTGCTAGAGTCTCTGTGGGAAAGATCCGGTGAAAAGAACGCGCACCTTGGTGTTCTTTGTACTGAAAAGCTTCTTTCTGAATAAAAGCAATACCTAGGGGGGGCCGGCTGTTCCGGTTAAGTGTAGTGTCTATTTAAAGTGTTTGTGCCATCTTTTGCTGTGTATTTTGCTCTGCTTGAAGGATAGAGGTTTTTTGTCATCTTACTCGTTGTCTTCACATATTTGTGACAGTGGTATCAGAGCATAGGCTTTCCCAGATTGATCGGGAAAGAGTAAAGATCCTTGCGGAGAGACTCGGAGAACTCTTCTTTACACTATGGACAAGACGGCACTATTAGGGTATGACATTAAAATATTGTTCGAAAATATGACTGCGGAGTTTCAGAAGATTCTGGATGCACAGAAATAGTTCTATTCAGAGTAGCTAGACAAGCTTCTTGGGAAGTTGGCTACATGAAAGGCCTTATTTAGTAAATATCGACAATATCCTTGTGTGGAGACACTCTTATCTGGAAAGGTAAATCAGGATCGGTCAGTCATGGACATTTTTGGGGATTTAGCCCAAATGTATGCTGATGATCCTGTAGATTTGGCTTTTTGATACCTTTGGGAAGACGACAAAATTCAGTTACAACGAAACGGAGATCTTCTCATCCTCAAATATCCCGAGCAATACCGAAAATGCACACCGGAAGATTTGGATGAGCAGTCATGTTGTGAGAAGAAGAAACCTCGCCCAGCATCCCCTGAGGAGCAGCAGGAGCCTGGAGATCCTCATCCCGCATCTCCTAAGTCTAGGAAAGGAATGGCATGTTGAATGAAGCCTCAGGCATCAGTGAAACTGCGTGCATGGCAACCTACATGTACTGATTGTGGAGCTGAAGGACATATGACAGTCTTCCGTCCCCAGCCAAAGAGCACACACCATGACGATGCTGAAGTCTCTTCAGAACTATAGACTAGCAAATCTCATGCCTCACATCAAGGCATAAAATTTTGTATAAAGATGCTAATTTTGTTTACACTACAACAGTGTACTTTTGCTAGTATGCTTTTGTCAGTTAAGTATTTTTGGAAACAAATATAGGTTTAGTTTTCGTTGAAATACATTTATTTCTCACTCTTGCATGTTTGTGCAAGAAGAATCCTCTGTCTAGTGCTGTGTGTTGTAGGATAGATACTTTGAGACATTCTGGATATCTATCTTCTTTGGCTGCAAAGCCAAAGAACTAGCTTATGATTATGATATTCTTTGTGATACGGAGGCATTCATCAGCCATGAGGAGATACTGGATGCTAATGACGCCTTTGTTGTTATCACTATTTATTCCTTGCTTTTCGAGATAAACTATGTTATTGGCTCCCTTCATTTGGGATACGGAATTTATGGATATGGATCGAGGATTTTTCTATGGATTTCTTTTATTGGCCGAAATGCCTGTAAAACTATTGGCAACTGAAATGCTTGCAAAACTATTGGTGGCCGAAATGCTTGTAGAACTATTTGTTTCGCTAACATGTTTATGGAGAATCAGGATATTTATGCCTGTGACTTATTCTCCTCTTATCTTCTACACTTGAACGCATTCCAGGTTTGTGATCAGGATACCACCGCGGAGTGCACGTGGTAGAGTGAACTTATAAGGTGTGTGGTCAGAGTACCAACACGGAGTGCATGTGGTAGAGTGAACTTGAGCCCATCTCTCCTCCAAAGTGTATGTTATGAGTACTGACATGGAGTGCGTGTGGTAGAGTGGACATGACGCCTTGTTGGTTGGGGACTAATGTCTATGCCAAGGGTCATGCGATGTGGATTCACTCATGGAAGGGTGGTAGCCCTGGTGATGATGACGTGAACTCATGGAATGGCAGTTGCCTTGGTGAGTGAAGCCTCGTGGAAGGGGAAACCCTGGCGAGTCTCGTGGAAGGGGAAACCCTGGTGAGCATGTTAATTCATGGAAGGGTGGTAACCCTGGTGAGTGAATTCTTTCTGTGAACTCATGGAAGGGTTGTAACCCTGGTGAGTGTCGCATAAACTCATGTGTTGTTGTGTCATCTGCAAACTCTCAGTCCAACAGCTCCTCTTGAGTACAGAGAGGAAGACGCAATCTTTGTAGTCCCGTCTCCTGAGCGGAGAGGAAACTGCTCATGGCCTTAGCGACGAATAGGAAAAGGCAAGGTGCCAGTGGACAACCCTACCAGACTGAGCGAGAAAGGGGGAATCTGTCGCCTCGGGCTCCCTAAATGGGAACTTGACTGTGAGAAGCTAAGTAAAGCCTTGAAACACCACGGATCCACTCCATTGGGAACCCCATCCGGTGCATCGTACCCTCCAGAAAGCTCCAATCAACCCTATCATAAGCTTCCTCAAAGTCTAGGAGGAGCACTATGAGGTCCTACTGCCGCAACCTCGCCGAAGTTGTTGCCTCCCAGAAAGTTAAGATGATGTCCAGAATGCTTCGATCCTGAACAAAACCTGTCTGAGTGTCATGAATCAACTCGGGAGGAAAGGCTGAAGTCTCCGGTTGATGGCCTTGGCCAAAATCTTGTAGGCGGTCCCAAGGAGGGTGATGGGTCTCCACTGCCAGATCTCCAATCTGTCACCACCCTCCTTAGGAATCAAATGAATCAAACCCTCTAAGAGCCTCTCTCGCATGGCATCTGTAATCATAATCTCATTGAAGGCTGCTCAAAGGCCGCCTTCCATGAGATCCCAGTGGCGAAGAAAGTAGGAAACTGGAAGACTTTCTGCCCCTGGGCATTTTCCCCTGGGAAGAGCCGACAAGAACTCTGCCAACTCCTTTTCTAAAAGGAGTCAATAAGGTCTTGAGAGCGGGAGGAACCACCTCTCTCGTGTGCCGCCAGACTCACTGGTGCGCGTCCACCACCTGAGGGGATAATGGGGCACCTATGAGGAGGGATCTAAAAAAGTCCAATGGCGATGGATCTCACGGGGGGGGGGGACCCAATCTGCAAATACCATCGCTCCACCTGTGAGGGCCTACAATCTCAAAGAAGTCCCAGTGATTCTATCTCCAGCCTGGATCCAAAAGGAGGCTCTAGCATGGTATCTTTACTCCACCCTCCTCTCCTTGATGGATCTGAGCTCTATACGGGCGGCAACAAGCTAACCCTCAATCCATGGGCTATCGGGGGAACTCCCCTGAAGATGATGGAGAGAAGCTAGACCCCTCCGAATACTCCTCTCCTGCTCGCAAAATCCCACCAATCTGCTCTGTGCTGCCTTCTACAAAAAAACTGCTATCACCCCAAGGCCATCATCCAAGGTACCCACGGCAGAGCGTGAGATAAAATCCAGTCTTCTCTATCTTGCTGCAAATCTCTGGGTCCTGAATATGAGGCTGTCTGGGATTCTAGTGCTTACATGTCTGTCTTGCCTCCAAGGGTCCTCAAAGGACAAAATAACCGGAGCATGATCAAAGAAGGCGGTGCCCACCAAGATACCAACCATACCTCCGCGACCGCAAGCCCACTCATCTACATGGAATCTATCAAGCTAAGATAGGTTGGGGCTGGTGCTTCTCCTATCAGAACGCGAGAAGCACAGGCTCCCAGGGCTACGCCCAAACTCTGACGAGTGCCAAGGGTCTTGTTCCCCAGAGTGTCAGGATCAACTCCTCCCAAGCAGAGTACTCTACACCTAAGACTGTAGTCGTGCCTCCTTCGAGTTTGTCCTCTGCTGACTCAATCATGTTGAAGTCTCCACCCATGCACTAGAAGTAATCCTGAGGAAGGAACTGACAGATCGTACTCCAGAAGGTGACTCTACCTGCTGCGGCATTCGGGGCATGAACATTGAGGAAGCCCATGCAATCCTCTTCGATCCCAATGGTGACCTATTGCGCTTACCCAAAGACTATGATACCTAAACTTGTCACTGCCGGCAAGAGCCGCTCGATGACAGAAATGCAAACTACTCCTTGCGTCCTCGAGGGGCCAAAAGAGGGAGACCAAAAAGTGTGGCTCTTGCCTCGTAAAATCTTCCCACAACGGTGGTTACGGCCCTCAGAGAGATGGTGCTCCTAGAGGAAAAGAATGTTGATGGGTCCCCCAACTGTAGCTCTGTGAAGCTCTCCTCTGAGGACGCATCGCCTCTGAAAGCACCAAGGATCCCCTAAACCCTGAATGTTCCATGAGACTATCTCCATATCAATCTCTGTGGGAGGCAGAACTACCCTCCACTAGAAGAGTCTTGGGCGTGGGTTTTGAAGGGGAATAATCGCAATCAATCGTGGGGCAATGTCGCGCCAAGTGGGCATGGATCTTGTCCTCCATGTGTTGTCACTCTGTCCGAATGCAAGAGTAGGCATACTCTGAGCTGCATCAATCACAGTGGAGGTATATGTAAGAGGGGGGAGGGGTACTGCAACTGAGATATGAAGGAATACAAAGAGCAGCACCTCTAGACTCGAGGACACCACCTACCCGTCCTGATCTCTATGGCCTGAGCCTCCCAACTCCATCCTAGCCAGGGGCCAAAGGTTGGTGAGCACGTCAATGATGCATAGCTCATGAAGATGGTGTGAGATCTCTACTGCCCGCCCGTTGGATGGTGGCAGTCACCGACTCCAAATCCCACTTCGTCCTCGTGGCTAAGAACTGAAGACGCTGCCAAAAGAAGACGAAAGGGATGACAGAGAGCCGAAGGAACGGGATAAAGGGTGAGGCTACAGAGGAGAGCGAGGAAAGGGGTGGGGGGGGGGGGAGGGAGCAAGGAGAGAACCGAAGAGGAGAGAGGAGGGGGAGGGGCGAGAAGTAGGGTGTAGGTAGGGGGGAGGGGGAGCGAAGGGGCGGGAGGGAAACGTAGGAGAGGGAGGGAGGGGAGGAAAAAGCGGCGAACAGAGAGGGGGATGGCTGAGCGCAGGTGGAAGAAGGGGGGGGGGAGGGCGCAGGCAAAAAGAGCAGCGGGGGGGAGAGAGGGGGCCCTATGGGGACAGGGGCGCATGCGGGGCAAGGGGGTAGTTGGGGCGAAAGAGCAACGAGGGGGGGGTGCTGGCAAGGACAATGTGGGGAGGGGGAGCAGCGGAGGTGGGGGGGAAGTGCTCTCAGATCCATGCGACGACTTCCATCGCTATGTTCTTTCAAACAAGTTTTGCCCTCATAAGATATGAGCAAAAACTCTCAAAACCATTTTTCTTAGCCGAGAAAAAAAGAAAATACAATTTTTTTCCTTTTTTTTCTAGAGAGGAGAGAGACTATGAAGTGGTGGTAGCACGGGGTGATCTGGTGTGGGAAGCAATGCCATGTGTCCCTTGAGTTGGCCCCCTGAGCCATAAGGTGGTTTCCTATGCGCAAAGCCGAAATTTTGGGGCTTTCAAGTTTTGTCCACGTAGGAGGGTGGACATTTGGTGTCTGCCCGGACAAACCTTTGTCCATCCAAAAATTTAGTGGTGTGAACCGGCAACCATTCAATATGAATTGAGGTTTTAAACTAAATACTTCCCACCTACAAAACCCATCAAATGTCCCGTTAGCCAAACAAGTGATGCAACACACTTGTCCATCAGGACGTTCCCATCATCTAGACATCACATGCTTTTTAACCAAGCATTGCCTAGGCATTCAAAATCAAACATACAAATCAAAATCAAATTCACAAGCACTTATGCTTTCAATTTGAGCTCATCAAGAAAAGAAGCCCTATCTACTAATGGCACTTGGAAATACGTGCTACCATGTCAATGGGCTCCCCAGGATCCATCCATAGTACATGTCAACATAACACCTTGCATGCCACGTAAACATGTCAAATGGTGACCCCCATCCATGGCCATGTACATGCACAAGGTTTAATCTTAAGCCCGGGAAATTAGGGATTCTTGACAGTATTCCACCTTATTAGAAATGTATGCGAGCACCATGTAGAAACATGTTTCAATGCTAGGGAGCTCCCAAATCCTAGGGAGCTCGCCATACATGCTTTCCACTTGACACTTGAGTTTCACTGCCCATTTTTTCGTCAAAGAAACCATCTCGGGCACCTAAAACAAGCTTCGGGCGCTTGATCTTTTGTAGTGGATAATCTCCCATTCTCAAAGCATTATACAATAATGCATATTTGGGTGTACCGAAATCCATCGGACCCCTTTTCACCTTGGAAATGTCCAAGTTGGTGATATAACTATTTGCGACCACTAGCTCTATTCACAAAATGGAACCCATGCCCGGACATTAGATAGGTAGATGAAGGCATGGGAGCACGGATCATGAAGTTTGTACATGGAAAAGCGCCAGTATTGGTGAAAAAGCAAAGAAAAGCAAAAAGTCAAACTAGATTGACCGCGAGCCCGGAGCACCATTGGCAAGAGGAGACTGAGCCAGGCCACTTTTTCAAAAAGTAGCTCTAGGGCCAAAAAACAAGGCCCTAAAGTTATAAAAGCAAAGCACAAGAACTTTAATGAAAGCCGGCCATATTTGAGTAATATTTTATTAAAAGTTAAAAGAGGAAAAGCAAAGTGAAAAAGAGAAAAGCAAAAGCTTGGCTAGCTTTTGGCAAAAAGGAAGACTTCCGTAAGTATAAAAGAAACATGAACCTCTCCAAGAGGATTATGGTTCTTCATCATCATCAAGGCTTAAAGCTCTTCCTCGCCTTCATCATCAAGAACGTAGAGAAGTGAAGACCATCATCCTCATCAACATCATCAACATCTAGGTGCTGCAGTTTGTGCACCTACACCTGCTAAGAAGCATCATCCTCCTGCTGTACTGAATCAATGCCGTACTGTTGTTGTCCGTACTACGATACCACCCAGCCACTGCTGCCGCCATCTGAGCGCTGCTGAACAGAACCACCACCAAGCTGCACCTGTTGAACGCAGCTATCTATGCTGCCAAAACCTCCCTTGCTGTCTTCTGGTCACCGTCTTCTGTTGCTGCCGCCAACCCGACTACTGCTTGCACTATACCACCTGAGCTGCCAGCGCCTGTGAGCTGCTGTAGCCGCCTGCCTACTTTACTGGCCACCATTTGTATTACTGCACCAGCCAGCTCTATTGCTGCCTCCTAGCCGTACACTTGCACAGCCAGCGATCTTCGCCATCAACGCCAGCTGCCACCTGAATCGCCGCCTGGCTACACCAGTTGAAGCGTTTCCTTCTATACAACACTACTAGCCATCCGAGCGCCTGGTTGCTCACCGAATACTGACTAGCCAACACCATCGACTACTGGCTAGCACCGCCTACCTGTGAGGCCTTCTTGTGGGTTGTCACCTTCTTCGGTTTGGGCAGCAAACTTACAGTTGAGCACCATAAGCTTCATCATCTACACACACTACCTGTATACCTTGTTTACAAACTCGAAGTTCATTGGACTTGGATCGGGGCTTGGATTTGGACTTGGATCCGGACTTGGACTTGGATCTAGACTTGGATTTGGATTTGGATTTGGATTTGGATCTGGTACTGGATCGGTGAGAGATTCTTGTGGGTCATCTCCGTGGTGTGCTTGGCATCAGGATCTCATGTCTCAACATCGATTTCGACTTTAGATATTCTACATCGGCATATTTGTTTGCTTTTGTATTCATTGTTGTATTGATCCTGGTTTGTCAGTATAATCAAGAATATGCATTCTCCCTGGCTTCTAATCAGTTTTCCGCAAATGAAAAGTGGCCAAATAAACCTGTAGAAGATCCGGATAATCCTTGAAGTAGTCTTCATCTACCCACTTCGCATCGAGAGCAGGATAGTTTTTAAACTTCACAAGAAACCTATGGATAAGCTTGCCAGCAGTAGCTCTCTGTTCCTTATGAAACACAATCTGTTCTGGTTAAAGCACTTCTTCAAGCTCATCAATTTCAGGTTGATTCTCAATAACCGGATCAAGTGGCTCAAGACCCACATATTTCTTGAGGAGGCTAACATGAAAAGCATTATGTATGCGCAAGTGCTCAGGCAAAGCAAGCCTGAAAGTCACCTCATTAAACATTGGAATGGCCCATAGTACCTGGGAGACAACTTTGGGCACTTGCCTTCCTTGCCGGGCTGCTTCCGAAGGCGTGCCTTCTCAAACTTGAGAAGCACCCAATCACCCTTTGTGAAATCCACATTTCTGCGATGTCTATCGGCAGCTTTCTTATGTTTTTCTTGAGTCCTTTGTATGACTGTCCGTACTTGTGAGAAAGCTGTATCCAAATCTCTAACATACTCATCGGCAACAAAGATTTCATCCTTCGTGCGAAGAATAGGTGGAAGCACCACCTTGCCATAAATAATGTCAAAAGGTAATTTCCCAATGAAAGTGCGTACCGTATTGTTATAAGCAAAATCCACAAGAGGCAAGTACTTCTCTCAATCTGATTTCCGCTCAGCCACATAATATTTGAGCAAATCAAGTACTTCTGAATTTGCAATTTCGCTGTGCCCATCTGTCTGAGGATGATAAGCTGATGAAAAATTCAGCTTTGTGCCCATATTATCAAATAAAGTCCACCAAAACAAACTTGTGGTTCTCGGATCCCGATCACCCAAAATAGTCTTCGGCATACCATGATGCTTGAAAATCTAGGCCAAGAATATTCTCGCCATGTGCTCAGCTAAACTTGTCGATGATGGCCCATATGGCATCATTCCTCTGCTGCGTTTTAGGCAAATCCATGATAAAATCATGGCTATGGACTCCCATGACTGATCCGGAATAGGCAACGCTTTAAGCAAACAAAGTGCCTTATGCCTGTCAAACTTCACTTTCTAGCAAACCATACATTCACGCACATAAACATCTATGTCTTTGCCAATGAGGTGATAGCTCAAGTGGTGAAGGTATTTGCCTACGACCAAGAGTTCCTAGGTTCAAAACCCCCTTGGTGCTTCCTCGGTGACATCACCTATAGGTGGATAAATAAGCGCACGGGCGGCTGTCTACGGATGGAAAATTTGGTAACTGTTGGAGAATCTTGGGCAAAAGGCTAGTTGGGGGAAAAAAAAACATGTGTGTCTTTACGCATGTTTGGCCAAAAAAAGTACCTCTCCAAAGCCTACGTAGTGGCAAGAATTCTTGTATGTCCTGCATACAGCGGTGCATGGCATTCATCCATCACCTTAAGCCGTAAATCCTTATGCACACATAAGTGGTTTTGCATCATCAAATAACCACCTCGTATGCAATAGTTCGAGGGTGAAATGCCCTGTTGTAAATCAGCCCATATAAGCTAAAAATCATCATCAATATCATACGAATTCCGATCCTAATGATAGGCAACAATGATAGCATGCGCCTGAGGCCTTCTAGAAAGAGCATCTTCCACTACATTCTTCTTACCAGGTGTGTGCAAAATCTAAAAATAATACATAGAGAGAAAATTTTCCCATCTCATATGTTTGTCTACTTAGTTTATGTCAAAAAGTACCGCAAACTCTGATGATCCGTTTTGACAACAAATTCAGTCCCAAGAAGATAATGCTTCCATACAATAAGGGCATTACTCACTGCCAATAACTCTTTCTCATAAACCTGCAAGTGTAACTATGCATGTTGAAGATGCTAAGCTAGAGCGTGACCCACTTGATTCAAAACAGCTCTGATGTTGTCTCCACATGTATCAAACTCAACCAAAAAGGGTTTATGTAAATCCGGAATAATCAATACCGGCCCCGATACGATACAAGCTTTCAACTTATGGAAAGTTTCTTTTTCTTCATCATTCCACTTAAAGACAACTTTCTTCTTAGTGAGATCATGCAAAGGTGAGGCAATCTCAAAAAAATGTTTGATAAACCTCCTGTAATATGCACATAACCCAAGAAAGCTTCTGGCTTTATGAACGGACTTCAACTTTGGCCAATCCTAGATAGCATGTATCTTGTTCGAATCCATGCGTACCCCATCCTTGGATACGATCTGACCAAGATAATGAATCTCAGATAAGAAGAATTCACTCTTCTTACCAGTTATGTAGAGCTTATGCTGCCTAAGCTCTTCAAAAAGTGTCGCCAAATGTCGTCTATGCTCTTCCTCAATTCTTTGAGAAGACAATGATGTCATCAAAGAATGTGCCAGTAAACTTCTTGTGTTTCATGAATATGCGGTTCATCATTCGATTAAAAGTGACAGGAGCATTGGTAAGGCCAAAAGGCACTACCAAGAACTCATGGAGTCCAAAAGCGATTCGAAAAGCCGTTTTATGGACATCCTGAGGTGCACTCTGATCTGGTGATAGCCACTTTTAAGATCAGTGCAACTAAAATAAGCAGCTCCTCCCAGTTTATCCAAAATATCATCGATGCGTGGAATAGGAAACCTATTCTTAATGGTGATCTTATTCAAGGCACGATAATCCACACACATGCGATACGAACCATCCTTCTTCTGTACCAATAAAATTGGCGAAAATAGGGAGAAGAGCTGTAACTCGCGGCGCCCGGGGGACTAGGGCCTTTGGCACACTTGTTGATACCATCAATGTATATTAAAACATTTAAACATGGCCACAGCCTTAACACATATCCATCATCACTTTGCATAAAACATAAAAGCTGGACAAAACATCCACAAATGCTGAAAATGGAGCTTGCACATGTGACACCACATTGAGGCCGGAATGGGCCGACCCCCCCCCTTGGAGTATTTTATTACCCAAGGAGAATAATATCATGTACAAGCTTTGAGGGCCTTACTCTCCCCACGGGAGATGCCGGATTATCCATATACAAATGCCAAAACACAACCCAACACGAGACTACCAAGCCGGAACACATGCTATAGAAATGCCGAGCCAATAATATAATCCATATACCTCCGTGTGGATACTGATTCTTCCCCAAAAACCATGGGTCTTCATGCAATAGAGCTGATACAACAGGTTCAGCTCTCCATTCAGCCGGTACAGTAGGTATAGTGGCTGGTACAGTAGGTACAGTGGTTGGTACAGTCGGAACAGTGGCTGGTACTGCAGGAACAGTGGCTGGTGCAACAGGTACAATGGCTGGTATAACAAGTACAAGGGTTGGTACAACCAATATAGTGGCTGGTACAGTAGGTACAAGGACTTGTACACCCAGTATAGTGGTTGGTACAGCAAGTGCTGACACAATAAGTACAAGGGCTAGAAATCATAATAAATGATTAAATACCCTTGCCTTCAATATTTCTTCATGATGGAAGCCTCCAAAACAGTCCCCAACAGCCAGTATTCTTCATGGGCAGCCTTCAAGAGAGAGAGAGAGAGTAGCCATCATTAGGGCAGCCTGTAACGGTGGTAGAGGCCAGTGTGCAGCAAGAGAGCCTCCATTAATGAAGAGAGAGGGCTCCAATTTATAGATTTGGGGCTCCCATGAGTGAAAATGGAAAGAGAAGGCTATGATGACAAGTGGAGAGCCACACAATAGCTGGAGTGACAAGTGTGAGGCCACTTGTCTCACTTTGATCCACTTTTTGACAAGTGTGAGGCCACTTGTCTCACTTTGATCCGCTTTCTTGCCACATGTCCCAATCTAAGAGATGGGTCCTTCCATAAACTTTATCTCTAAAAATATCCCAACTGGTAAGGCACTTTGACAACTCTTGGTATCTGCTCAATTCCAGATGTAATGACGCGAACAGAATTTCCATCGGTGTTGGGCCAAAAATAGCAACTCTCTGAAATTTTAGGAGTGTGGTCCATTGTATTCTAGGATAATCTCCCATTCCTAAAGCTTGTACTTTCCAAATATTTAGACATCGTGGAGTCCACCAGACCCCTTTCATACTGGGAAATGTCCAGGCTGGTGACATCCTCCCGAGCTTCTTAAAAGTTGTCCGTAACTTTAAGCTTCAAGCCATATATTCAAGATATAATCATGTCCCATCAAGTAGGCGAGACAAGACAGTCTCAAAAATCCAATATAACTGAAGAATCCATGTCCCAAAGAAATGGGCGAGACTAAATAAGTCTCCATAATACCAATATCAAAATTATGTCCCAAAATAAATGGGCGAGAATTCCTTGGAAGATATGCTAGACACAGGCACAAGAGCCAATTGTGTCTCAATCACCAATATCAATGAGATAATCATATGCCAATGAAAATCACCAACCAGGTGCTAAGACACTTAAATAAGTGCCATGCACAAGAAACTAGTGCCTCGCACAAAAACATGTGCTATGCACACAAACTACAAACTGGTGTCATTCAAGAGCACAAACCATGGTGACAGAAAAGCTGATTCTCCATAGTTTTGGCAATCCTTTCTCCCAATCCCAACAGTTCTCATGTTCTCCCATACGATTCCAACTCTGATCAACAAGCATGGTGTGGAAACAATGAAACACTCACTCCACAATCGCAACACGAATCAACGTGTATGGTGGAGTGTTCATTGAATTGCCCTCTCACAATCCCAACATGAATCCACATGCATGGTGAGATTAACAATGAACCTCTTGGCCTCTGTATGGGGAGATAATGATTCTAATATGGCTTTAAAAAAATAAAAATCCATGTCCCAAATAAATGGGCGAGACAAAACAGTCCAATAAGTCCGGATATCATAATCATGTCCCAGGTAAATGGGTGAGACAAATCAGTCCCATAAGTCCAGATATCATAATCCATGTCCCAAGTAAATGGGCAAGACAAAATAAGTCTCCTACCAACAAAGGCATCGGTCCACATGTCCCAAGTAAATGGGCAAGACAAAATAAGTCTCCTACCAACAAAGGCATCGGTCCACATGACCCTTGGCATAGACATAAGTCTCGTGCCAACTAGGCATCATGTCCACTTTACCACTTGCACTCCGTGTTGGTACTCTGACCACACCCTTGGATGAGAGGTGCGCTCAAG
Source organism: Cibotium barometz (assembly GCF_041138505.1). NCBI lineage: Eukaryota > Viridiplantae > Streptophyta > Polypodiopsida > Cyatheales > Cibotiaceae > Cibotium > Cibotium barometz. Next base: position 8,902,128 of record NC_141079.1, read on the forward strand.
TAACAAGATAAAACAATCACTCGCAGGCATAGATAGCCTGGTGTTCCATAAGCATTTCTGCTACACATAGTTTATAGGCATTTCGGCCACCAATAGTTTGTAGGCATTTCGGCCACCAACTCACACTACCCTCTCAAGTGTCCATGTTCCCTTCCATCTGCTCTCTATTGTTCCAGCCAGATATGGTAGAAACAATCTTCAAGAGAGCACGTAGGACAAGAGAACACTACACACAGTATGTTGTTCTTGACACTACCCTCTGAAGTGGCCATGTTCCCTTCCATTTGCTCTCTATTGTTCCACCCACACATGGTAGAAACAATCTTCAAGAGAGCACAGGAAAAGGATTGCAAAAGAGAAAAAGAAAGAAGCAGGCAATGCAGTGCACTCTTCAGATGACAAAGCAAAACAATCAGCTAATGTAATCCAGGAAGAGTACACTTTTTTGGTCACATGCACTAGTGACACACCAGGTGCTTCAGACACTGATATGTCTTGCATTGCATCTGACAGACAGAATGCATCATGGTATTTTGATAGTGGTGCTTCGAGCCACATCACTTCATGCAAAGATGTATTTCAGCACTTGGTTTATGCTTCAAATGGCCGCACTGTATCATGTGCAGATCATACCACATATCCAGTAAAGGGAATTGGTAATGTCATACTTATTGCAGCCAATGGTGCCAATATATGTATGAGAAATGTATTGTACGTTCCAGGAATAAAGAAAAATCTGCTCTCCGTCTCAGCCATAAACGACCAAGGTTTAAAGGTTGAATTTGAAGATGGGAAGTGTTTGGTAAAAGACCCATCAAAGGGTTATGAAATAGTCACTTCTGGAACACGATACAAAGGCTTGTATAAGCTGGACAGCTATGACAAGCGCACTTATGTTGCAAATACAGTGGCTGCCCACACTCCTGCTATGCATGATACAGAGCTATGCCATGCTCGTTTTGGGCATGTAAATTTTCAGAGTTTGATGCTTTTGCAGAAGCATCATATGGTTGATAATATGCCGCCTCTTGAGTCTCCGCCAAGACATGTATGTGAGGGGTGTATTTTGGGAAAGATGCATCGAAAACCATTCCCCAAAGATGGAGCTGTTAGAGCTGAAAGTAAATTACAGCTCATACATAGTGATGTATGTGGTCCAATGCGGACACCATCCATAGGGGGGCATCTTTACTTCGTCACATTCATTGATGACTACTCCAGGTTTGCTTGGGCTTACCCTTTGAAAGCAAAAGAAGATGTGTTTACATGCTTTCGACACTTTGTAGCAATGGCTGAAAATATGTGTGCATGTAAAGTCCAAACACTCCGGTCAGATAGAGGTGGAGAATACATGTCAAATGCATTCAAGGATTATATGCTTCAAAAGGGCATCAAACACCAATGTACTGTGCCTTATACACCGCAGCAGAATGGTGTAGCTGAAAGGAAAAATAGATCTCTCATGGAGATGGCAAGATGCATGGTGAAAGCACAAAAGTTGCCTCACAAATTTTGGATGGAAGCTATAATGTGTGCAACTCATGTGTTGAACAGGTGTCCAACAAAAGCTTTGAAAACCATAACACCATTTGAGGCTTGGTATAGCCGAAAGCCAACAGTGGATTATATGCGTACATTTGGGTGTTTGGCATATGCACATGTGCCTGAACAACTCCGAACAAAGCTTGATGACAAAGCAATTAAATGCATTTTTGTGGGCTACAGCAATGAAAGCAAAGGATACCGTCTTTATAATCCAACTACACGAAGGATTTTTGTGAGTAGAGATGTGGTATTTGCTGAAAATTCAGAACAGCCCATGGTCAGCTTGTATAAAAGCAATGATACAAACATACAGGACATGTTTGATGGACTTTTACCCATTGCAATTAGGGGGGATTCAGATCAGCCAGCCCCTACACAAGAAAATCCACATGTAGAACATGTGGACCAGCCAGCCATTCAGCCCCCTTCTGTGGAAGAAGTGGAAGATCTTGTCAGGGAAGAGCAAACAGCCATAGACACAGCCAAGTCAGTGCCAAGATGGTTGCTGAAAACTTTGCAAGAAAGCAAACTTGCAGCTCCACTCACAGGTAGAACAAGGGCTAGTTCCAGCCATGCTTTGAATGTACATCGTGGGGAGTTTGCATTCGCAATGGGTGGTCTCTTTGATTCAGAAGAGCCTTCTTCTTATGAAGAAGCACATGAGAATGAGCATTGGTTGCAAGCTATGCAAGATGAAATTTCTTCTATCATGAAGAATAATACATGGGAACTTGTGGAATTGCCTAAAGGCAAGCATGTAATTGGCACAAAGTGGGTGTACAAAGTCAAAAGAAACACTGATGGTACTATTGATAGGTACAAAGGAAGACTTGTGGCTAAAGGCTACTCCCAGAAAAAGGGAATAGATTATGAAGAGACTTTTGCTCCTACTTCGCGAATGACCACAATAAGATCAGTGATTGCATTGGCTGCCCATAAAGGATGGAAAGTGCATCAATTGGATATCAAAACTGCATTCTTAAATAGGGATTTACAGGAGGAAGTATATGTAAATCAGTCCATTGGTTTTGTAGTTCCTGGTGAGGAACATAAAGTATGCAGGTTGCACAAAGCATTGTATGGATTAAAACAAGCTCCAAGAGCTTGGTATGATAAGATACATGCTCATCTAACCAGCCAAGGTTATGAGAATAGTCCAGCTGAAAGCACATTGTATGTGAAGAAAACCGATGCCGATATTCTCATAGTCATCTTGTATGTAGATGACATGCTCATTACAGGTACAAGCAAAGCACAAATTTCAGATTTCAAAGCTGATTTGAAAGCTGAATTTGATATGTTAGATTTGGGGCCTTTACACTACTATCTCGGTATACAGTTTATGCATACAGATGATGGCATTGTTATGCAGCAAACTAAGTACATAAAAAGTTTGATAAAAAGGTTTCACATGGATGAATGTAAGCCCATTTCTACTTCGGTAGAACGAGGTGTACGGCTTACTATGCATGATATTGGAGAGCCTGTTGAGGCCGGCCTTTATAGCCAGGCAGTGGGATGCCTCATTTACGTGTGTAACACGAGGCAAGACATATCTTTTGGAGTGTCTTTGTTGAGCAAATTCATGCACAGCCCAGGCACAAAGCATTGGCAAGCAGTCAAACGCATTTTTCGATATCTTAAGGGTACCCTGGATCTTGGTTTGTTCCATCCCAGGGGGGCAGCTTGCAGCTTTATGCATACAGTGATTCAGATTGGACTGGTGATTATGATACCAGGCAATCCACCAGTGGGAATTGTTTTTTTCTTGGAAGCTCATGCATATCTTGGTTGAGTAAAAAGCAACCCACTGTTGCTACATCTACTTGTGAGGCTGAGTACAGGGCAGTCTTTACAGCTACAGTAGATTGTGTATGGTTGAGGAGACTATTGGCTGATCTTCGTGAGTGTCAGCAGACACCCACCACCATTCTCACTAATAGCCAGAGTGCTATGGCCGTGGCACGAAATCCAGTATTTCATGCACGTACCAAGCACATAGAGATTCATTATCACTATGTCAGAGAGAGGCTACATGCAGGGGAGATCAGTTTATCTTATTGCCCTACACAGGATAATGTTGCAGATCTATTCACAAAGGCTTTACCTCGAGAAAAGTTTGAAGCTTTTCGCAAAGCTTTGGGCTTACTCTCATACAGAGAGTGATCTGCTACCTTGTACAGGTTCACACTTCCACTACAGGGGGGATTTGTAGGCATGTGCTCACTTATGGTAGTGCTATGTGTGAACAGGGCTTAACCAAGGGCACTTTTTCCCATGTGGTTTTTCCCCTTGGACATCAAGTGTGAAAGGACACATATAATATAGTTCTATATTATATGGATGTGGCACACATGCAAGGGTTGACTTGCATTTTGTGGATACCACACTTTTGGCTCTCTCTCTCTCTCTCTCTCTCTCTCTCTCTCTCTCTCTCATTTCTGTGTGTGAGCTTCTCTACCCTGCACCTAACCCTAATGTGCAGGTTTATGTGTGTGAGTGTGTGAGTCCAACACCCAACAATCTCGTCTAGACTTATTTGCCTGTCTGATATAAGCTTCCTCCGCTTTGGTCAAGTGATCTTTAACTCACTCAATGATTTCGAAAAATGCTTCCGTCGTTTTGTTAGCCTAAAGAGACGGAGACACCATTCTTGTCAAAAGCAAAGCGAAACGGCGACCAAAGACTGCCTCATACGGAGTCCGTCCAACACTGGATAAATGAGTATCATTCAAGATGGCTTGGACGAATGGAAGATAATGTTCCCATTTGGAGTGTTGGTCATGACAATATGACTAGAGAACATCAAAGGCCAACTAGTTATAGATTTTTGTCTGGCCGTCTGTCTGTGGATGGAATGCACTAGACAACTGTAACTTGGTTCATAAGTTTTCAAATAATGCCCTCCAAAAATGCGAGGTAAACTTGGAATCCCTGTCTCAGGTAATGGTGCTAGGCAAACCACAAATGGGGTACCAATGCTTGAGAAAAAGGCACACTACGTCCTCAGTTGTGGTCGTATGCTTGCATGGGATGAGCATGCAGAACTTACTGAAGCGATCCACAATGGTAAAACAATGTGTTACGGGATCCGGTGGATGCTAGTAGAGGCTCTACAAAGTCTATAGAAATATCGATGAAAGGTTCGTCAGAAATAGGAAAAGATTGAACATGTGAATATACATCACGCCTCATTTTTTGCCAATAAAAGGATCGTTCTAATTTTTCGAGAGTATTGTTGATACCTCTATGTCCTCCAACTAAGGAGTCATAGGCATCATGAAGAAGAGCTGCTTGCTTTTCTCGAATGACACAGAGGCGGTTCTTGTAGAACAACCAATCGTTCTATACTGAATAATGGCCAAGCTCAAAGATGAGGACCAAATTGTGTCAAGTACCAAACTCAGGGGATTCGACATACTGGTCTTTCATGCTATCTAAGTCTTTCCCAGTGATTTCGATAATGATAGACTCTTGCATTGCCTGGATGCTGGCCTTTTGACTAAGAGCATCTGCGACTGGGTCATGCTTACCAAGGATGTACTCGATCATGCCTCCAAATTGTTGGAAGAGCTGACTCCATCTAGCTTGCCGATCACTCCACTGGACACTTGGCATGGTTTGAAGCCAGTTAAGTGCTTGGTGGTTTGTTTTGACTGTGAAAACCTGTCCATAAAGGAAAGGCTTCTAATGTTTGAGCACTGTGATCACACCCAAAAGCTCTGTCATAAACTAAAAAATTCTTTTCAACAACATCCAACTTTCTACTGTAGTAGGCCACGGGTCTATTGTCCTACTGGAGAACTACACCTATGGCTACATTGCTGGCATCGATAATGACCTCAAAAGGTTCATTCCAAGATGCTAACTTCAAAACAAGCGCTTCTGAGGCAACTTTCTGGAGTGCACCGAATGCATCAAGCTCCTTGCATGTGACTGTGACTTTTTGTCTACGAGTCTTCATCCCCTTAAGCAAGTCGGTGAGAGGTGCTGCAAGGTTCGAAAACTGGTGAACATAAGTGTTGTAGACTTGGCAAAGACCTACGAAAGAACGGATCTCTTCGGCGGTCTGACGGATGTCCCAATCGATCTCTTGAACCTTCGAGGGCTCGAATCGAATCCCATCGGAACCGATGATATAGCCCAAGTATTCTCGGTAACGCCGAACATAGAGTTTTTGGTGTTTATGTAGAGCCCATTATCTCGCAAAAGGTGCAAGACTTTCTCCACTACTCTGCAATGGTTGAGAAGACAAGTATGTCGTCAAGAAATATGAAAACACACTTACCAATGAGGACTGCAAAAATCATGGACATCATTTGAAGGTTGCGGGTGCATTGGTAAGCCCAAAAGGCATGACTACGAACTCATAGTGACCACGCTCTGTCCGCAAAGCTATTTTTGGAATGTCAGCTTCAAAAATGCCGACTTAATAGTAACCACTCTTGAGATTAATCTTCGTGAAAATTTTTACACCGTCTAAACGCTCCAAAATGTACTCAATTCTTGGCATAAGAAACTTATTCTTAATGGTGAGTTTGTTTAATGCTCTATAATCTACACAAAGGTGTGCAGCCTTGTCCTTCTTTTGGACAAATAGGATGGGTGCAGCAAACGGTGAGAAAGAAGGCCGAACGAATCCGGCTCGGAGGAGCTCAGCTAACTGCTTTTCTAGCTCGCCCTCTAAAGTCTTGGAAAGGCGATAGGGGTGTGTCAGAATATGCAACGGAAATGATAACCAAACTTGGGTAGACAAGAGCAAGTAGACTGCAGAAAATAAACAGCACAAGAAACACAGAGAGATAGGTGTGTAAACTCTTCTCTATACACAAGATCCCGAGAAAACTGAATGAATGAGTGGTGGGGGCAAGGGGCCTATATATACATCCCTGGGAGAGCAGTCAGCCAGCATAAAAGGTGCCCACGACTGCTGAAAATGGTCCCATGACTGCATAAATGCAGTCGGCCAGCAAATAAGTGCCCACGAGTGAGCAAGTGCAGTCGGCCAGCAATCCAGTAGCCCACGACTGAGAAACATGCAGTCGGCCACCACTGGAGTGCTCCTGGCATCCTCTGGCAACCCTCCCTACCACTAGGAAAAATGGGAAAAAATAGGAAAAAATACAGGGAGTGTGGAAAAATGATAAAACACCTTATACAGGGCGGGCTCACCCACAACAGAGACCCTGGTGTATAAATATAGACAGGAGATGACTTCTAACACCCTCTCTCAGCTCTTGGATGTGAAACCAACCCAAGGGAGCTGGAGTGCCGCCTGAGCGTAGCCTGAGGTAGAGACTTCGTGAAGAGGTCCGCCGCATTGTCCTCCGTCGAACAATAAAGTAGCAAGATGTCACCAGCCAAGATCTTCTCACGTACAAAGTGATACTGTATCTCTATATGCTTGGTCCGGGCATGGAAAACCGGGTTCCGAGCAATAGCTATACAACTCTGGTTATCGCACTGGATGACTGTGGGCTCCTTCTGTGGAAACCCAATCTCGCCTAGCAGCCTCCGCAGCCATACAACCTCACAAGCAGCACCACAAGCAACCCGATACTCTGCCTCTGTCGAAGAAAGGGCAATAGTTGGCTGCCTCTTGCTGCTCCAAGAAACTGCTCCTGAGCCGAGGGTAAAACTGTATCCTGAAGTAGATCTCCTCGTGTCTGGATCTCCTCCCCAATCTGAGTCACTCCAACCTTGGAGCTTGACTCCATTCCCTCCTGTGTAAAAGAGTCCCAGATCCTTCGTACTCTACAGATACCGCAAGATCCGCAATCCTGCGTCCCAATGAGACTTCAGTGGCGTCTGCATGAAAGAGCTCAACAGCCCCACGGAGAAGCTCAAGTCCAATCTGGTGTTCAGCAACCAGATCAATGAACCAACCAACTTCCGGTACTGCGAGGCATCAACTGGCTCACCAGGATCTGTAACGGTTAACTGTGTTTGGGTCCATCGGCGAAGTAATAGGCTTGCAGTTCTCCATCCCAAAGGCCTCAAGCAACTCATGAACATACCGCTGCTGAGAGACGAAAAAACCCCTCTGGGTCTGCCAGATCTCCAATCCCAAAAAGAAGTGGAGTAAGCCTAAATCGGTCATCTCAAACTCCTTTGATGAGGCAACCTTCATCACTCCAATGTGCTCCACATGATTGCCGGTGAGAATGAGATCATCCACATAAAGGATGATAAGTGTGACCATGCCGCGTTCCCGAAAGAGATACAAGTTCGGATCTGCAACCGATCTCTGAAATCCAGTCCGAATAAAGAAGGAATCAATCTTCTGATTCCAAGCTCTGGGAGCCTGCTTAAGACCATACAAGGCCTTATGTAACCTGTAAACCATCCCTTCCGATCGTGGAACAATAAAGCCTGGAGGCTGCTCAACGTACACCTCCTCCTGCAGGTCACCATTAAGGAACGCAGATTTTACATCCATCTGATACACGGGCCACCTCTGAGAAGAAGCAAGGACAAGAACGGTCCGAATCGTGGACATCCGCGCTGTCGGTGCAAAGGTATCCTCGTAGTCGATGCCTGGCCGCTGAGCATAACCTTTAGCCACGAGCCTGGCTTTGTGTTTGTCCACCGACCCATCAGACGTGTATTTGGTCTTAAAGACCCATTTGACACCAATGACTGACCGCTTCGACGGCCTCGGTACCAACTCCCAAGTGTTGTTCTTCTCGATGGCATCAAGTTCCACCTGCATGGCTTTCCTCCAAGTATCCTGTGAAAGGGTTTCCTTTACGGAAGTGGGCTCTTTATCCCGCATGATACGAGACATCAAAGCATAGTTCACCTGAAGAAGCTCTGCCGTGTTGCTTTTCTCTTTGACTCGATGTGATCTTCGAGGGCCGTCCTCTGTGGTCCACTCGGAGGGTAGCTCCGTGACACCTGACTCCCGAAGGGTGTCTAACAACCACCTAGGTACTCGAACAGATCGTGGAACCTCCTGTGGTGGCGGGGACTCTACTCCAGCTGCGGGCTCAACCTCCTGTGATGACTGAGGTGGATCAACTGAAATGATAGACTGGGAATCATCATCAGACTCATCTGGATCTCCAAGAAGTGGCGGCTCCTCGACAATGGATGCTGGAACATGCTCGTCAAAGACCACATCCCGACTGACAACAATCTCATTCCTATCTGGATCATACAACCTGTATCCCTTGGAAAGAGAGTTATAGCCCACAAATACCAGCTTGTGGGACTTGGAGTCAAGCTTCCCCCTCTGCTTCTTCGGAATATGTACATACGCATCACTCCCAAAGACACGGAAGTGCGAGACATCAGGTTTCCTGCCAAAGTATGCCTCAAATGGAGTCATATGGGGTACTGAAGTCGTCGGAGAGCGGTTGATGGTATGGACAGCCGTTGCCACAGCCTCACCCCAAAGTGAACGAGGAAGATCACGATGCTCCAGCATGGTCCTCGCCATCTCCACCACAGTCCTGTTCTTTCATTCAACAACTCCATTCTCCGAAGGCGATCCGGTATTGGCCAATTCCCTTTTGATGCCATGGTCTGCACAAAACCTGAAAAATACAGTCGAGGAGAATTCACCTCCTTTATCAGCCCTGAGAGTCTTAACCTGATATCCAGACTCTTTCTCCACCATCACGTGCCAATCCTTGAACCGAGCAAAAGCCTGGTCCTTCTGGGAAAGAAAGTAGACCCACGTGAATCTGGTACAATCATCAACAAGCAACATAAAGTAGAGAGATCCTCCCAAAGATGGTATCTGCTCAGGTCCACACAAATCAGTGTGAATCAACTCCAATGGTTTCGAAGCCCGCCTGGAAGCTTGCTTCGGAAAGGATTCCCTGTGCTGCTTACCACGTATGCAAGAGCTGCAACGCCCTTGCCTACTACCAACATCTGGCAAGCCAACCACCATCTGGTCCCGGAAAGCTCGCCTCAAAGCATCCACATTTAAGTGGCCAAAACGAAAGTGCCACAAATCTCCGACCTGAGAACATGTCAATGAGGAGAGTGTAGAGAGCTTGTAGATGCCATTCTCCACACCGCCTTCCCAAACAACTTTGCAAGTCTCACGGTCCCTTAGAGCAACTGAATGCTCCTCAAATTCCACCCGAAAGCCAGTCTTGCATACCTCATGCACTGACAGAAGATGAAAACCCAGAGCAAGGACATAAAGAACACGGGAAGCATGCTTGCCCCCCTTGCCGTCGGGAATAATCTCCATCCGGCCCTCACTATGTATCGGAATAGTGGAGTTATCGCCAATAAAGATGCGACCTGACTGCCGTTTCAGATCTAGAAAGAAGTCACGGGATGGAGTCATGTGCCTGGAAGCACCACTGTCGAGAATCCATTCCCGGGTATCCTTCGCGGTGAAGCCAACTGCCTCCTTGCTTGAAGATGATGAAGCATCGGAGTCCACCATCTCTAAGTGCACAAATGCACAAATGCCGGAGTCTTTGCAGCTGAGGCCGAGGAATCAGCACTCTTCCCTGTCCGCTTAGGGCACTTCCTCCAGTAGTGGCCTTTCTCGCCACAATCATTACAAGATCTTTCGGCCTTCAGCTTCTCTCGTTCTGGATCAGGCTTCTTCTCAAAAGACTTCTCCGGTGAAGCCTTCCCTTTGCCCTTGTTGTTATTCCGGCCTTTCGACCGTTGGCCAGTTAAGGCCTCCGAACCTCCGCCGTGAGGAGGGTTCGTGAAACGTTCCTCCTGGTCCAAGACCATTGGCAAAAGCTCCTCCCAAGTAATGGTGCTGAGCCTGCCACTCGTGATCAACGAGGAATAGAAAGCAGAATACTGACCAGGCAAGTGGGAAAGCACAGTGATGGCCATATCTTCAAATGATATCTCTTTCCCAGCTTGTAGGACTTCCTGCTGAAGGGCCTGCAGCTTGTTGATGTGTTCCCGCATCGTCGAAGACTTTGCAAGGTTCATAACCCGCATCTGCACTTCCAAGGAGATCCGTTTCATGGGGATACCCTGTTATATAAAGAAGCCAAGTGCTCCCATATGCCTCTCGCCAGCGTCATGTGCTTCACATGATTGATCACTTGTGGTGTGCAATTGAGGAAAATAAACGACCGGACCCTGGCGTTGACACGATCCCACATGTGTGCCTGTGCCTCTCGTCGATAGTAACTCCCCTTCCTCAGCTTCCGGCCATGGAACCCCGATGATAATAAAATCAGCAAGGTCATATGACTCCAGAACCGACTCCATCATGACCTTCCAGATGCCGTAATTGGACCCGTCTAACTGACGATCCACTGGGAACATGGGGAGAGTCGGAATCTTCACGTGCTTCTCAGCCATCTCTGAAAAAAAGAATTCTGAAAAACCTGCAAGTGGCTGTCCAACACCTTAGCCCGCCTTCCTCTTGCACCTTCTCTTCCCGTTCAACGCAAAACAGTCCACCAATCAGCAGCCTAACGCTCCCCCTCTTGCTCAGAAAAACACCCAAGATCTATCTTGAGCCTAGGGCTCTGATACCATGTCAGAATATGCAGCGGAAATGATAACCAAACTTGGGTAGACAAGAGCAAGTAGACTGCAGAAAATAAACAGCACAAGAAACACAGAGAGATAGGTGTGTAAACTCTTCTCTATACACAAGATCCCGAGAAAACTGAATGAATGAGTGGTGGGGGCAAGGGGCCTATATATACATCCCTCGGAGAGCAGTCGGCCAGCATAAAAGGTGCCCATGACTGCTGAAAATGGTCCCACGACTGCATAAATGCAGTCGGCCAGCAGATAAGTGCCCACGACTGAGCAAGTGCAGTCGGCCAGCAGTCCAGTAGCCCACGACTGAGAAACATGCAGTCGGCCACCACTGGAGTGCTCCTGGCATCCTCTGGCAACCCTCCCCACCACTAGGAAAAATGGAAAAAAATAGGAAAAAATACGAGGAGTGTGGAAAAATGATAAAACACCTTATACAGGGCGGGCACAACCACAACAGAGGCCCTGGTGTATAAATATAGACAGGAGATGACTTCTAACAAGGGAAACCTGCTAGGAGGTTATGATCCAGGGACCGAATCGATATGATGGTTCTCAGGACGGGATGGGTGGAGACTGGGCGAGAGATCGTCCCTAAGCATAATGTCCTGATGTCTAGCCATAAGGTCTACTAACTGTGCGACTAGGGATGAAGATGAGATAGTTGCCACCGATGAGTTAGAGACTATCTGAGCACGAACATAGCGCAATGCTCCTTCCGTTCCCTTGCGGATAGCTTGTTAGGATAGCTCGTCAAGGTCTGGAGATGAGAAATCAATGGGATGCCAAGAATACTTCTATCCCCACGAATCATGACGGGCTCAAAAAAACCTTTATAGATAGTAAAAGTATCATGCCCCCAATCGGGAATACGCTCATATTGACGAAACCACTAGATTCCTAAGATCATGAAGAGACCAGACAATGAAATCTCGTTGGAATGAGGCCTTTTGAACTACAAAGACAAATTGTTGTGCCTTCTGAGATATGTGGGTGTGAAGAGCAAGTGTGAACCCATCCACATACAAATGATATGGCAATAATGTGCAGCTCATTTTGTAAGCTAACTGGGGAGAGATGGCCTCCTCAAAACTGCCCATGTCAAATAGGACGACAAAATGTCGGCCCTTAGCAGAGCCATAAGCTCAGATGAGACTTTTCTGTACAACATCGCTCTCACCCTCCAGCTTAGCATCAAATACCACGGCTGGCATAGGATGCATAGAAGGTAAAAGCTAAACTGCATTTGTGGTAGTACGCGGGGCTAGAGGAGCAAAAGATGCTGTGGCAACTATGGAAGAAAGGGCTTTGGAGGCTTGCTCCGCTTGCCATTTCTGGCAATCCTTCTTGCCATGCCCAGTGGTATGACAAAAAAAACATCTGTTTTCTAACTGGTATTTCCTTTGCTCCTCTGGAGGAAGGTAACCTCCAGTGATGCTTGCTTTAGCCTTTTCCTCAAGGGTTTTCTTAGGCTTGGATTCCTTATCCTTCTTACCCCTTGAACTAGAGTTATTATTATTTTTTTTTTTCCGGAAAAAAGATCCTTCTATTAGTTAATGAGAAAACGCCATAAGGCTACAAAGCTCACCTCGCAAGGAGGGATAAAAACACTGAACTCCTGAGCTCCACCCCCGTGGCTGGCCGCTCTCTGGGGGGGGCTACCTAATAGTACATGTGGGAGGTGAGAAAAGCCAAACTCGAGGCCTGTAGTGCCAAGTGACATCCTCGCCCCTCGCGGTGAGGAAAGGGCCAGGCTGCCAAGTGCGGAGGAAAGCCTTGCGGCGCCCTCTCATGCGGTCCGAGTCGCCCTGGAGTTTCCCCCAGTGTCCTCTCAAGGTATGAATGATGTCCACCCAGAGGGCCTGTATGACCTCCGCCGGTGGAGTCGCCTGGCGGTCAATGGCCTCCCTGCATCGGGCTCTCCAAATGTGCCAAGCCGTCATGCTGCTGATCAACTCCCATCTGTGCCCGACCCCCTCCTGAGGGGCTGCCGAAGAGAAATCTGGCGTCGGAACCACCACCATCACCCTGTCAGAGACCTGGATGGTCGCACTGCCAGGGACGTCTTCATATCCAAGGGCCGGGCCGCTGTCCGTGGCCCAAGCCACCGCACCCCACGTCACCAGCATCTCACCTGGTGAGCCTGCAAAAACCATCCTGAGAGCGCGCTGCCAGACCTGCTGTGCCTGTGGGCAATCCCATAAGCAGTGCCGCTGCAACTCCTGTGCATGGCCGCACCGAGGGCAGGACCGTGGGTGACTGCCGAAAGCTAGCCAAGCCCCCACAGCCAGTCCTCTATGCGCTGTGAGCCAGAGAAACAGCGTCACCTTCCGGGGCCGGAAGCTGGCCCAAAGGCGTTGCCAGAAGTCCCTAAGAAAGGCAGGGGAGAGCCCCTGTCGCCGCCAATGCTCGGCCGCCGTCGGGGTGCTCGCTATCCTGTGTCTCTGAATCCTCCGCCCCAGCCTCGCTGTGTACTGAAAAAAGGGAATGCCTGGGCTGGTAGGGGCCAAGTAGGGATCTCGCCAAAACCACTCACCTGGATCCCACTGAAGGCGAATAAGAGGCCTGCTGTCCCAAGCCCATAATCTCCAAGAACAGTCCTCTCCTATCGAGGCCGGTGAGGGGTCTACATGCCACTGTCTCTGATGAAAGCCGACCACCCGCACCCTCTGAAGAATACATCCCTGGAACCCATCCAAATCTAGTCGTGTCCTCTGAAGCTGGCCACCCTCTCCCACCTCGAAAGTGAGTGGGGCGACTCTCTCTGCTGTGCCGCAGACCGCTAGAAGGATCTCATGCCGAGTAAAGACACCCATCCACTGTGGAGGTGGAGGGTCCTGTACTGGGGTCCGCCACTCCCGTTGGATGGCCGCCTCAATGTCCTGTCTCATCAACTCTCTGCCCCTCATCCCACTGAGTCTCCTCTCTTGAGCCTCTAGAGGCAGCTGCTGAAAACCTATCCAGTCGTCTTGGGACTGGGTTGGGCCAGAGCTCAGCGGGCCCCACGACACGTGAGACCGCGATCCAACCATATGGCCACTGGGGAGACGAATCAAGGGGTTCCAGATCAAAGGCTGCCTCAGGCGCTCCTCATCGGTGCCCGGGGGAGTCTGGAAGAGTGACGGCCTCAGATGCGACCAGGCCCTCAGAAGGCTAGCTGCAAAACGCTCCTCGAAGCCAAGGCCCACTCCTCTGGATCGCTGCTCTGTAAAGATCCACCTGATGCTGGGGGTCCAGGGGCCGCTAAGAGAAGGGGTGCGGCTGAGCATCCTGGAAACAAGAAACTCCTTCCACGGCTCAGCGCCTGGCAGGAGGCCACGAACTACCAGCTTGCCAAGCAATGCTCGGCTTTGGCAAATAGGATCAACAATGCCCAGGCCGCCTCTCTCCCTCGGCTGAGTGATCACCGCCCATGCCACCTTGGCCCTGGCGGGCCGCCCGTCGCCACCGGACCAAAGAAAGTTCCTGATGAGCCTCTGCACCTGGCCAATGCACGCCCGAGAGAAGGCCCAGCAAGAAGTGATGTACCACATAGTAGCAAGCAGAACCTGGTTGGCCACAACTACTCGGCCAGCCAGAGATAAACGAGCGGTACTCCAATACAGAAGCTTCTTCCGAATGCTCAGAAGAAGGGGGGCTATCTGCTGCTCCGGAGATATGTCAATGCCCACATAGCATCCCAAATAACGCACTGTAGTGCCGGGGGGCAGCCACTGAAAACTGTCAACTGGCCTCCAAGTCGGGGGGGGCATAGAGCTGACCCACAACCCACACGACTTGTGCCAGTTGATCAAAGCGCCCGAAGCTCTGCAAAACCTGTCCATGGCTAAGGCGAAGCGGCGGAGGTTCTCCTCACCCCCCTGAAGATAGACAGCAGTGTCATCCGCAAACTCCGAGTCTAGGAGCTCCTCCGAGGTGCGGATGGGAAGCTGGAGGCCCCGCAAACCTGTATCCTGTGCCGTCAAAAAAGTGCTCATGGCCTCCGCCACAAAAAGAAAAAGAAAGGGCGCCAAGGGGCACCCCTGCCGCACCGAGCGCGAGAGCTGGAACCTCTCTCCGCGCACGCCCTGTATCAGCACCTGGCTATGAGCCGATGTGTAGAGTGCAGAGACCCCACGGATCCACTGAGGGGGGAAGCCCATCCTCTCCATAGTGCCTTCCAAGAAGGCCCAGTCCACCCGATCATATGCCTTCTCGAAGTCGAGAAGGAGCACTGCCAGATCCTCCTGTCGAAATCTAGCCAAAGCCGTAGCCTCCCAGAAAGAGAAAATGTTATCCAGAATGCTCCTATCCTGGATGAAGCCTGTCTGCGTGGAGTGGATGATGTCCGGAAGGTGAGGCTGAAGCCGCCTGCTGATCGCCTTAGCTAGGACCTTGTAGGCCGTGCCTAGCAAGGTGATCGGTCGCCACTGTCTAATCTCCAGTCTGTCTCCTCCCTCTTTGGGGATCAAGTGGATCAACCCCTCTGCCATGCTGTCCGGCATGACTCCTGACTCCATAATCTCCTGGAATGCCACTCTGAAGCCCCTATGTAAGAGGCCCCAGTACCTCTGGAAGAAAGCCACCGAAAGACCGTCCTCTCCAGGGCATTTGCCCCGAGGTAATGCCTGAAGAGCCTCCTCCAGTTCCGTATCCGAGAAGGGGGAGAGAAGGGAGTGCTGCAAATGGGCCGGCACAACCGGTCTCGTGAAGCTCCAGACTGCCTCCCGAGCCTCTCTCACCCTGTCATCTGCTGGCTCAACAGAGAGAAGATCCCTGTAAAAATCTGTGGCTATAGCCCGAACCCTGGGGGGATCCACCACAACCTGGCCATCAGCCTGCCGAAGACGCCTGAGACCCTCTCGTCTGAAGCGAGGCCCTGTCGCCTCAAAGAAATCTCGAGTCACTCTGTCTCCAGCCTGTGTCCAAAAAGACGCCCGAGCATGGAATCGGAACTCCACCCTCCTCTCCTCGATGGATCTGATCTCAGTGCGAGCTGACTCCATCTGCTCTGAGATCCAAGGGCTCGTAGGATCCCTCTCCTGGAGTCTCTGGAGGGACGCTAGACTTCTCCGTAGGCTCCTCTCCTGCTCTCTGAAGGCCTCCAGCCGGTCCAAGGCAGCCTGTCTGAGCATCTGGCTGATCTCCTGCAAGCCACTGGCAAGATCGCTGGCTGCCGATCCTCTCCTGAACTGCAGCTCCTGCCAGACCTGCTCAACTCTGATCGCAATCTCAGGCTCCTCTATGAGACAATCTGGAATCCGGACGCTCTGGCCCTGCTCTCCTCTCGTGGGGTCCTCGATCTGGAGAAGCACTGGAAAGTGGTCTGAAAACGAGGAGCCTGCAAGTATGCCCACTGTGCCACCTCTATCACAGGCCCACTCATCAATGTAAAACCTGTCGATGCGGGAAAGGTTAACTCCTGTGGCCCGTCTATCCGAGCGCGAGAAAGATAGACTCCCCTGCAACCTGCCAAACTCCGGGAGAGTCCACGGATCCTGGCCTCTCACCTGTAGCACTAGTTCCTCCCAGGCAGCGAGCTCCGGCCCATGAATGGTCTCCTGGCTGCCCCCCATCCTGTCCTCTGCATCCTCCAGCATGTTGCAATCCCCTCCGAGGCACCAGTGGTCTGCCAAGGGGAGGGACTGCCTAATGGTGCTCCAGAACTCGGCTCTCCCGGTCGCCCCATTAGGGGCGTAGAAGTTGAGGAAGCCAATGCGGTCTTCCCCAACCCGAAGGATGATCCACTGCGCACGACCCTGGACCAGGATGCCAGAGTCCACAACCTCGGATAGAAGCTGCTCGCTGACTGAGATGCATACTCCACCCTGGTTCCCCTGGGAGCCATATGCCGGTGACCAAAAAGTGTGACTCCTGCCTGGCAAGATCTTCCCGCAGGTGCGGGTACGCTCGGCAGAAAGGTGGTGCTCCTGGATGAAAAGGATATCTATGGGTCCTCCAACGAGAGCCCTCTGGATCTCCTGACGAAGTCTGCCCCGACCAATGTAGCAGCGATGTCCACCAAGACCCTGGATGTTCCATGAGAGGATCCTCATGGATGAGCTATGGCAAGTGAAGCAGCCTCCACTGGCTCACCCCTCTCAGCCGGCCCGGATGATCTGCCCTCCACTCTGTGAGTCTTGGGCGCCGGCTTGGAGGGAAGCTTTAGGATACCATAAGGGTGGTATAGAGTGATCTCATGAAAGCTTAGGTACTTGTAGGTATCATAGGCCTCTATTCACCCCTAGGTTTGAAACCAAGCAAAGGAGTTAGTGAGAGTCACAAAATTAGCAAGGGTGGAGGGAAGGTTATGAGGCTTAAAGAGCTCGAGTATTTCTTCCCTATCATCTAAAATTATAGAATTCATCAAGATTCTTCACAATGACCTAAAGTTGAGTACTATAGTGTGTAAGAAATAGATATACATGGCCGTATAGTCTGTAAAATATATATCGTTATGAAAAATAACCATTATTATGGTAGCATGAGCATCCCTATCATATTTTTTTGGATTAAGGTAAGGTCCCCCCTATCACTAATGCTTATGTCATATTATAAAAAAAGAGAGGGGGCTTGGTAGTAAAGCCAACTATGAAGCATGTTCCATGAGGTGCTTCGATTGTGCATTCGATTGTGCATTTGTTGGCTCTTCAGCTTGTCGCTTAAGTTGTTAGGTAAATTGCTACTCTAATTGAGCTATTATTTGATCTTCATCTATTAATAGTGCTTTGATAGCCACTTCCCTTATGGCTCGTGCCTACAAAAGTTGTTCATACTTTACTATTAGTTTCGTATGTGCTACTTTGACTTATTCTTCTAGTTGTACTACTGTTTTTTTAAGTAATTAATCCTTTATTTTGAGTTCCACCTTTAATTCCTAGATAGAGGTTGTGAGGTACGTTGGTGGCTATTATTCTACTCTACAGTTATCATTTATAGGTGGTTATTGATGTCCTCTTTGATATACCCGTTTCTATACTTATATATCTTATTCCATTTTCATGCCTTATAACTTTCTCGAGCAATTCATCTTTAGCTTTATGGATCTCCTCTTCACATGTTGCTAACCTTTGTTTGTGCAGCATTTTCTTGTTGTTTTTTTTGAGTCAGATGATGTACTAGTTAGCATATGACATTTTGATACCAGTTTCTCATTATCTTCATCTTCCTATAGCTTACCCTTGTATGAGTGTACATTCTTGTATTCTTCCCCTAGGAAATGCTCTAAGGAAGACATGTAGTTAAGCAGTCTTGGCTTGGTGTGATGAGGGGATAACATCTACACATTTCTAAGACTCTCTAGGGCTGGTAGTTATATTGTTAGACCTTTTAGCTGCTAGAACCTTCTTTGTATCTTGCTCGGTCTTGTTTCCTCTTCACCTTTAGTTCTATCATGCTTCCTAGAAGGGCCAACTTCATCTATCTCCACAGTTGGGGCTGAGGCTTTGACCTCTTCTGGTAGGGGATAGCCTCTATTTTTTAGCTTGTGGTCCTTCTTGTGGTACCTCCTTTTCAGCTTTCTTCTCCACTCTCTGTTGTTTGTTCTTCCACAAATTGCTTTTGTGGTGGGGAAGGTACTCATTCCTCTACTTGCTCCCTTTCCTCTTGAATCTCCTCTAGCACATGCACCAACCCATTGCTTCTATCTGGCATAGTCTTTATCCTCTTTTGTTCATAGGAGTGGATGAATTTGGCATAGAATGGGGCATTATTGATTTTTGGTATAACTGTTCTACGTATTGGTCCAATCCAATAACCTGTAACTTCTAGTTTGGTGTCTCCAAGAAAAGTAGCCATTCCAAGGAGTGGTACTCGAAAGAGACTTTTCCCTTAGGCATAGGTGTAGAAGCTTCTAGGTTTGAGGATGTATAGTCAAAATCCTTGTACTCCTTTGTAGAGGGAGCCACATTAGAAACCAATCATGTCAGCCTACCATGGCTGGTAGGGGATCCTCCTTTCCTATATACCCTATTTTTCCTTTCTTTTTTTTTTCTTTTTTTTCTTTTTTTTTTGAAATTTAATATGTAAGTGCTATCCATAAATGCTAGTACATCTTTCTAGAAACCTTGAGATACTCTAGACTGGATTTGGTCAGGCATGAAAAACCAGTTTGGTTGAATATCTAAAGATATTCATGACAATAAAATGGTCACAATTTCTAGTAAAATCTTATGAAAATGGTTCAGAGGTATATTCAAGGTAAGGATTAAGTGTTAAAACCATTTATAAAAACTTTTGGTGACGTGAAAAACTAGTCTAGCTTTTCATCACGACCGTGAATATTGAAGGTATTCAACCTTTAAACCATTTATAAAAACTTTTGGTGATGTGAAAAACTAGTCTAGCTTTTCATCATGACCATGAATATTGAAGGTATTCAACCTTTAAAATGTTAGTGTTTATCATTGAGAATGCTTTAGGATGAATCAGATAGCTTTGAAAACATTAAATTAGTAGAAATTATGTTAGTTATGCATATTTTTTGACGTGAAAAACTAGCCTAGTTTTTCATGAACGTGAATATCATAAGATATTAATGTAGAGAAATGGTGGAGAATCACACCAAAAATTGTGTGATAAAATCATCATGATAATCCTTTGGGGAGTGCTAATGGTTCCATTTAGGGCATTTTCCCTCTCATATTAGATGGTTGATTTAGTGTGAAAAACCAAACTAGTTTTTCTTGCCCCAGACCTTTCACACACATATGATTGTGGTTAAGAAGGGGTGCACATAGTATATTTTAGGTATGTTTAAAATGATAAAATTGAGTTTTTGAGTGAGAGTGTGTGTACGGATGGTTTGAGAAATCATATACCATAGATATCAAAATTTATTCCAGATGCTTATAGATTTTATGATAAAGCTTAAGGATACCATAAGGGTGGTACAGAGTGCTCTCATATGGCTAAGGTACTTGTAGGCATCATACGCATCTATCTAGAAAATCATAAACCATAGATATCAAAATTTGTTTCAGATGCTTATAGGGAGAATAATCACTGTCTGTCCGGGTGCGGAGTCTCTCCAAAAAGAGGGTGACCTGTCTCTGTGTCCAGCCCCACTCCGCCTTCGCCCTGTCCAGGGCATAGGCGTGAGACCAATCCTCTGCATATATGTATCTAAATGTAGGCTGCACCCTCGGGGCGGCATGGAGGAGAATCAGAAGCACCGCCTCAACTGAGGTGTGGACCGGATCCGCCCGCCAGTCTCCTATACCAAACAAGCTCATGCGGGCTGAGTGTAATCGGGTCTGCAATAGGTCCGTGAGCCCCAAGTCACTGAAGTGGTGGGAAAACTCCAGTATCTGATCACGCAAAACTTCCTCTACAGAGTTGCAATCCCAAGCTGTGTCTGGGGCAACACTGAGAGGAAAGGAGAAAGCCACCATGCTGCTCACCACAGAGGGAGAACGAGAGGGATGGCACACCACGCAAACTCGCAAGGGCGCGACCAGTGTCTCGAAAGGGCCAGCATCCAGCTGGAGGCACCTGAAAAAACCGTAATCCACTGGTAGCCCCATCACTCGCGGGGGCCCCCCAGGGGAGGCTGGAGAGAACTCTGTGGCGGGCGAAGCAAGGATCGCCATCTCCACCGGCCCGGAGTGGCGGTGGAACAGCCGCTCGACTGAGCTCTGGCCTACCCAGCTGCGCTGCCCCGGGGCAGTGGGTGGTCTGGCGAAGTATCCTGGAGAGGCCGAGGGAGGGATGGGGGCTCGCGGCGAGGAGGGGGGAGAGCGAGGAGAGGATGGAGAGGCCTCTGCCAGAGGATAGGTGTCAGGGGGGGCCGCCGGGGGAGGAGGGAGGGGGGGGGCTGGGGGGGGAGAGGGGAGAGTGGAAGGAGTGCTCTCCGGGTGGGGGGAAGGGGAGCCGGGGGGCGAAGAGTGCGGCCCGGGATCCTCAGGAATGTGCTCCAAGGAGGGGGCGGGGCCCCCCGCGGGGGGAGGCGGGAGCGGAGTCTCCACGTGGGAGGCTCCACCAACGGCCTCAACGGGCACTGAGTCTGAATCCTCGTCCATCGGGGTGGGACCTGCTGGCCGCCTAACCCTGACAGGAGCATATGTGCGGGTAGGTGCCTGTACGCCACCCGGAGTCGCTTGTCCGCCAGCCTGTCCGCCAGCCTATGCTGCCTGCTGGCGTCTGCGACGGTCCCTGCGGGCCGGGCGTTTCCGCCGGCGAACCTCCTGCCATCCGCCAGCCTCCTGGGACTGCGCGGCATCCTCCGCCGGGGCCTGCTCGTCAGATGATGGCGCCTGCTGTGGCGAGCCAGGGATGTCCGGTCTCTGAAGTGGATGGCCACCCCTCGGGACTCCTGCAGGGGGTCCAGAGGCGGCATAGCGTGAAGGATGAGTCCCCTTGCGGGGACAGGCGCGTGCGAGATGGCCCATCTCCCGACATGTGTAACACTGGCCGGGGAGGCCCGAATACTCCACGCGCTGTATCATATGACCTCCAGAAAGACAAGGGAGAAGGATCGTCTTCGGGAGGGACTCCGGTGACGGAACCACAACCCGAATGGCCGGGAGTCCTGCTGCCCGAGCAATCACTGAAGCCGCTGTCTGAGGCGTCTCCACCACTTGCCCGAACGCCTTGCCAATGGATGACAAGAGGGGCAAGTACTCCCTACGGAGTCCAGGAAAGCAGATAGTGACGGGGAAACCTGTCGCGCCTGCTAGCGGGTCAGAAGCGGGGTCGAAACCATGAGTCCATCGCGCCAGGAACGCCCGGGATGAGCGGAGGGCAATGGGGCTCCGAGCCAGCACCATCTGAGCTGCCTGTGGGGACTCGAAATCCACCCGGTAGTAGCCACGTCCCAAAAAATCTACGCTGACGATCTTGGCGGGCACGCCAACAAGGCTGCCTTGCAGAAGGTCGCGAAGCTCTCTCCGCATCGGACGGCTACCCACTATCTTGCAGACCAAGGAGGAGGCCTCAAGAGCGGAAACTGTGGAAACAAACAACTGAAGATCTTCAGCTGTGAACTCCAGACGGAGACCGGAATCGGCAGGGTTAGTCGGAGCGGCTTCCATGGAGTCCTCCAAAGGGAAAAAGCCAGAAACCGGGGTCACCAACGGGAGGGACACAACCCTGCGAGGAAAAAAGAGGCGGAGGGCTACAGGATAGCGGGAGCGGGGCGCGGGGGGGGGGGGGGGGGCTATGGCGGGGAGAGAAGAGAGGCGGAAGGGAGGAGAGAGACGGCAGAGGGGCGAGAGGAGGGGGAGAAGGAAGGGAGGAGAGAGAAGGCGGAGGGGGGAGAGGAGGCGGGGGAGAGAAGAGAGGCGGGGAAGAAGGAGGCGAAGGGGGTTAGAGAAGCGGAGGAAAAGAGGACGGGGGAAGGAAGCAAGCGGCGGGGGGAATGGTGGGGGCGGCAGCGTGGAAGGTGGCGAAGGAAGAGAAGGCGGGGGGAAAGAAGGCGAAAGCGAGGAGGGAGGCGGGGGAGTGAAGGCGGGGGAGGACGTGAGGCAGAAGGCGGGGGAGAGAAGGCGCAATGTAGGCGGACTGGCGGGGGGGAGAGGGGGGCGCGATGGCGAGAAGCAGCGGGGGGGGGGGGGGGGGAGAGAAGCGGAGCTCGCAGGCGATTCACAGCAGTCTTGAACTAGAGTTATTACTATCGTCCTTCTTAGCATCTTTAGAAGATGCATTACCTTTCCTTGGCTGTGGAGCAGATTGCTAATGTTGGGGTGTGATACTAGACCTCGATGTCTGCTTAGTCAAAGCCCGGTCTTATGTACTGGATTCAAAGTTACGGACTATGAACCGGATGTTAGAATCTAATCCATGAATGAATTGATCCATCTTGGCTTGCTCAGATAACCCTAATTGTTGTGCTAAAGTTATAACCTTGCCGGAAAATTGAAGCACGAGTGACCCGTTCTGTTTGAGTCCATACCAGGTTGGTCAAATACTGGGGAGGGAGAAATCTGGTCTTTAGGTCATGGACAAATGTATCCCAGCTGAAAGCTATGACACCTGTGGTCTGGTTTGTATGAAGACTAGACCAATGCTGCCACCAAGGGACTGCCTCACCCGTAAGGTGGGGAGCCACTACGTGCACTCTATTGTGGGAGTCTGTGATCCCAGCTAAAGGAAAATGAGCATTAAATTGATGAATGAATTGATTAACTGCTAAATGATCACACTTAACATCATACTAAAATTTGGTTGAGTTCGGATGACGGTAGTTGATGTCACGGGTTGCTAGCTAGTGGCACCTATGGTTGGGAAAACTGAAGAGAGGTGTTGATATCTCAGATGTATGGCCTCATTTTCCCTTTGGTGTTCGAGTAACATGCGCTCTCGATCGAGCTCTCGTTGGTGCTCTCGATTGGCGAGTTCAACCTAACGCCGGTCTTTGTCGATCTTGCATTGGGCTTCCTCGTAGTCCCGTCTATCTGCATTTTCTTCCTGTCATCTGGCCTCATCCTCTCATCGTTGTTGTTCTATGTGGAAGAAGAGAGTGACGAAGTTGGGGGTAACTGGAGGTGTGGGTTTTGTTGCTGCTGTTGCCTCCAAAAGTTGGAGACGCTCCATGAGAATCTAGTTCTGAGCTTGGAGTAGAGCTATGGTATCTGGAGTAGGTGGAAGAGCAAGGTCTCCTTCGGGGGAGATGTCTTCCTGCTGATGTGTACTCTCCTCTCTAGACACGATGCTGAAGTCAAGGGTCGTGCCGAAACACAATCTAACCATCCAAGGATGCCCTCACGCTAGGACGCGGTATGTGTGGACAGGCTGAATCTGATACCAATGTAACATGCAGCAGAAGTATTCGTAATTAAGGATCCTGTCACACAAGTCTCACACCGCCTTTTGTATCCTGAGTTTCGCAAGTTTAGCAATCCACTTTTATGACTTCAAACTTGAGATTTAGAGAGAGAGAGAGAGAGAGAGAGAGAGAGAGAGAGAGAGAGAGCAACTCTACACCAGATTGGGTCTCGAATTACCCACTCAAGGGTCCCCTATCCGGTTACCCCAATAGTATTTGCTTTTATTACTTTGAAGAGAATTGACTTTGGACTGACGATAAGCCAAACACAAGATCTCAGAGGACCAAGAGTCGGGCTGAACTGTACACGGCTGTAGAAGCACCAATAATGACCGATCTCGAGCCTATGCACTCTTCCCAATGGAATGTAGGAAGGCTGCAAATCTGAGGCTGAGATATGGACTGTTTGGGACTGGTTCTAGGCTATGAATGAATGCTGAAAATGAATGTATGAATGCGTTTTGCCCTGGTAAGATTCTTTGCGTTGCATCGAATTAAACCACATGCTCCACCGCTTGTGCGGGCCCCCGTCAATTCCTTTGAGTTTCATTCTTGCGAACGTACTCCCCAGTGTATGAATGCGTTTTACCTTCACCATAAAGGCTGTAGCAAAACGATGAGTGTAGGAATGCACTAGATATGAGGTGATAAATGCTGAAATAATGATAATAAAATGCTAGAAAATATGCTAAAAATGTAGAATATTGCTGAATAATATTATGATGCTTCTGCCATGGTCTTCTATGTGGTCTCATGTGCCTACGGGATGGATGATATGCAAAATGCAACCATGAACTGATGCAAACCCTAAGGCTTCTATGACTTCTATATGCATGAATGATCTCTCCAAGTGGGCTAAGGGACTTCGACTGACTGGCTGGCTATCTAAGGCTGAAGAATGACTTACGTAGCTCGTGCCTGACATATCTTGGATTGAGGATTACAATGGGGTCACGTCGTACGACAAATATTATCCTAAAGGGTTCTAATATTGTACAATGTTGCACTGATGATGATGAGCCATCTTGTCACCATGCACTACAGTGCAAAGTGACATACCCAGCCTCAAACTGACAAAGGATGTCTGCCAACCATGTCAAATGGGTAAGCAACATCGTTCACCGTTCCCACATCATGCTACTCATCGTGCTCGGGGTATCCTCAAGTTGATTCATTTTGACTTGAGTGGGAAATCCCCAACCCCCTCCTTCAATGGGTCTCTCTACTACATGCTAATTGTTGTTGATTATTCGAGGTACATGTGGGTGTATTTCCTAAAGCATAAATTAGATGCCTTTCTATACTTTTCCACGTGGGTTTGGTTAGTCACTAATAAAATGGGCATCTCGATTGGGATTGCTCGCACTGACAATGGTGGTGAGTTTATCTCCCATCAATTTACTGAGTTCTTGCAAGAACAAGGCATTCAACGCCAACTCACCTCCACCAACTCCCCCTCACAAAATGGAGTGGTAAATTGCAAGAACCGAACTGTGATGGATATGGCACGCTCCATGCTTTTTGTGAAGGAGATAGCACAAGCGGAAGCATAAACAGTAAACATATGAGAGAGTGCAAAGGAGATTGAGAGAGTTAGACAAGATCACCTTTTATACCAACAGTAAAGCTTTACAATGGCAATGGCCAGCACCCAACGCCTCAAGAGATGGCGTAAACAAAAGAGGTATATCGCTCGATGAAATGCCCTATTACAAAGTAAACTCACAGATGCACAGTGGCTGAGATATCTCAAGGTCTTCTAAGAACTCGGGCGAAGAGTTGAATAGATAACCTTAGAAGGCTGGAGTGAATGTGGTCACAGAAAAGAAACCGCATTAGGTTTAGGCCTCAAGTGGGATCTCATTCAGTTCAACATAAGAATGGTTGACAAACAGAATAGTGGTGCCAAAGGGAATTATTAAATGAGTAAATAATTGAGAACTCCTTATATAGTGCAATAGGGACCTGGCCGACTAAACCTGGACAAAATAAATAGGAGAAAATAGATAAAATACCAAATAAATAGTAGATCCCCAAAACATTGAGATGCACAAATTCTAACACTCCCTCTGCAGCTCATAGTGTACAAGAGTCAGAAGAAGATAAGTTGATGAAGCTGCAACCATGACCCTCCAGTATCGCGAATACTAGAATCACCTCGGAGAGAGCATCCACCAACCTGTTTGCTCGAAACAAGATGCCACGACGAACAGCAAGGAAATTTGCTTGGCCACAAATTCCTACACAAGTGTGCAGTGAACTGCAAGAATAGATGATGAGCTACTAGACACACCGCGCTCATAATCCCCAACAGTGGACAGAACACATCACGTCCCAAAAGCCTCGAGCAATGAACTTGGAACAAATCCAATTCATAATCTCTGTTGTACCAAAGATAACCATGTCCTGCCAGATGTCTAATGCTTGGAACTCCGAATCACGGTCCCCATGCACCGGTAGGTGGAGCTGTAGTTAGCCACCTCTCCCGCCCACAAGCCTCTTCTGGCTGCAAGCACATGGGGGAAAACTGCATGTGTACTGGAGAAGCACACCATCTAGGGTCTCCTAAGCCGAAAGAGCCCTGGTAGTCCTAGAAGAGGTACTAGAATCTGTATCACTATCTTGTGTCATGTCTTTGCCTTTTCTCTGAGATGAAGCCTTGCCCTTGGTCTTGTCCTTCTTCTTGGACAAACAATCTTTGGACAAATGGCCTCTTTTTCCACAAGTAAAGCAACGACTCCGACCTTTCTTCTGAACTGAGGAAAGTGCCTAGTCAGAACTGTTGATTGACACCTTCAATTTACCCTGTGAGATGAGAACGGACTCCTCCTCCAAAAGTAGGGAGCTAAGATCATCAAAATCCAGCTGAGTGGATGTGACCTAGCACCGCAAAGATCGAGAAATCACATCATAGTCCAGAGAAAGCTTGGTGAGGACAAGAGCAAATAGCTGGAAAGAGGACAAAGCAGCACCCATAGCCAGTAACTGGTCATGAAGGACCTTGGCCTTCATGAGAAAAGACTGCATCGAACTGTTTTCACTTTGTACGTGAGAAGATCTTGGCTGGTGACATCTTGCTACTTTATTGTTCGACGGAGGACAATGCGGCGGACCTCTTCACGAAGTCTCTACCTCAGGCTACACTCAGGCGGCACTCCAGCTCCCTTGGGATGATTTCATAGCCAGGAGCTGAGAGGGGATGTTAGAAGTCATCTCCTGTCTATTTTTATACACCAGGGCCTCTGTTGTGGGTGTGCCCGCCCTATATAGGTGTTTTATCATTTTTCCTCACTCCCCGTATTTTTTTTCTATTTTTCTCCATTTTTCGGTGGTGTGGATGGATGCCAGATGTTGGCAGGAGCTTCTGGTGGTTGGCGGACTGTCCATTCAGCAGTCGTTGTGAGGATTATGTTGTTAATCCTGCATATTGTATACTAATTACTACTTAAGTAATTAACTTAGAACAAGAACCTTCAAGAGAACACTTGAGACAAGATTGAATTGACTTCTTGTTATTAAACTGAGTACAATAGGTCTCTTATATAGGAGATGAAGAGACACATTTGAAGAGGCATGTCCTTTAACGAAAGGACATGACCTTAGACGAAAGGGTACAACTTTTAGCCTAAGGGATGTGTCTAGTCGATGTAGAGGCACAACCATTCATTAAGGGATACAACCATTCGTCGAAGAGATGTGGCTATTCATTAAGGGATACAACCATTCGTCGAAGAGATGTGGCTATTCGATGAAGAGGTACATCCTTTGACGAAGAGTTGCAACCAGTCGAGGGTAGGGATTCCCTTTGGCTGGTTACTCTTTGCATCTGCAACAGTAATCAGCAATGAAGAGAGAATCTGATACATAAACACGTCACAATCATGACATTCCCTCCCATTTAAAATAAAACCCATGTGTCAAATGATAGACATCCGTTTGTCAAAGAACTCCTGAAGAAGGTTAGGGTACTGCTGCATTTCTTCATCTGTTTGCCAAGTGGAATCAGACTCATCCAAATCCATCCACTTCACAAGAAATTCTGTAGTCAACTTTCTTCTTGTTTCCTTCTGTCTTACGTCAAGTATTACTTCTGGAACAAGGATAATATGGTCATCTTCAATTTCTGGTACATATGAAGATAAGTCTGGAACAGGCGAATCTCCTTGAATATACTGTTTGAGCCAAGAAATGTGAAAAGTCGGATGAATCTTTTCCCATGACGGTGGAAGTTCCAACTTGTAACTGACAACTGAATTTTTCTTAAGAATCTTGAAAGGCCCATAGAAGCGAGGTCATAACTTTGGAAAAATTGACTTCACTGTTTTGTAACGGTGAGGTGCCACATATAATAAGACCAAATCTCCTCCTTGAAATTCAGCATGTCGACGAGGCTTGTTGGCCTGTTTTTGATATTTTTGTTGCACATGGATCAATTTATCTCGAACTTGCACAAGTACATCTTGCATCTCTTGAACCAACTGATCTGCCAATACCACTTTGTGTTGTAAAACAAAGTTTGTAGGCACAAGAGGAGTATGCCCATATGCTGCTTGAAATGGAGTTAATCCAATTGCTGAATGGTGGGAATTATTATAAGCAAATTCAACGAGTGGTAAATAATCTTCCCATGATGCCAGACGGAATTGAATGTAATGTCGAATCATTTCTTCCAAAATCTGATTGACTCTTTCAGTCTGTCCATTTGTTTGAGGATGATAGGCTGAACTGAATAACAAATTTGTGCCAAGAGATTTGAACAAAGACGTCCAAAAATGTCCAGTGAACTTTGGATCTCTGTCAGAGATGATGGTCTTTGGCAAACCATGCAATTTGAGTGAAGACATGTTGCACGAATAATGACGCCACATCTGGGGCTGAAGCAGCTTTCTTGCAAGGAATGAAATGTGCCATTTTGGAAAATCGATCAACCACCACAAGAATATGAGCATTGCCTTTGGATGAACGAGGCAAGGTGGTGATAAAATCCATACTGATACTTTCCCATCTCTCATTGGGAACTGGCAACGGTTGAAGTAACCCTTGAGGAAGTTGTCGAGAGGCTTTCATTGTTTGACATGAATGACAAGCTTTGACAAATTTGATAACATCTTGCTGCATCTGAGGCCAGAAGTAAGTAGCAGACAAAAGTCGATATGTCTTGTTGATACCAGGGTGAGCAGCATAAGGGACTTCATGATGTTCTTGAATAAGAATCTTCCGCAATGAAGTATTGTGAGGCACACAAATGCGATCAGAGAAGAACAGCAACTCATCCATGATAACATAGGCTGCAAACATGTTCATTTCTGCACGACTGGGATTAGAAGATTTGAGAGCACGGAACGCATCTCCAAAATCTCTACCCGTCAAATATTCATTTTTGAAACAAGCAGGGATTTCCATTTGCACATCTGTGATGGCAAAATTAATGGCTCGAGGCATGCGGCTTAAGGCATCTGCAACCACATTCTGAAGACCAGGAACATACTGAATAATCATGTGGAAATTAGCCAAGAATTCAACCCATCTGCCTTGTCGAGAGTTCATAACAGGCTGAGTGAAAATGAATGTCAGAGATTGATGAACTGTACGTACAACTGAATCTGCTCCAAGAAGATAATGTCTCCATGTTCGATAAGCATGCACGATTGCCAAAAACTCCTTATCATACACAGGATACCTGCTTTGAATGGCTGAAAACTTTCTGTTGTCAAAAGCAATGACACGATCATTCTGCATCAAAACTCCACCAGAAGCACGATCTGAGGCATCTGTCATTACATCAAAGGGCTGAGTGGGATCTGCAATGGCCAAGACCGGGGTTGTCGTCAAGGCATGCTTGAGATCATTGACGGATTGCTCAGCTTCCGAAGACCATTGAAGTTTGTCCAGCTTTGTCAGTTCTGTCAAAGGGGCAACAATCTCCGAAAATCTATGCACCTTGTTGTGATAAAAGTTAGCAAGTCCCAAGAAAGATCGAACATATGAAATGGTGAGAGGCAAAGGCCAGTCCACAATCGCCTGAATCTTCTTAGGATCTACTGCAATCCCATTAGCAGAAATGATGTGACCAAGATATTCCACATGGTTTTTGAAAAATTCGCTCTTCTTTTTGTTGATGTACAGCACATTGTTGCGTAGTACTTCAAAGACTATCTGTAAATGCTCTTTGTGATCGACCATAGATCGGCTAAAAACCAGAATATCATCAAGATAAACGATCACAAACTTGTCCAAGTATGGCCCAAAAATTTCATTCATCAGGGTCATGAAAGTGGCCGGGGCATTGGTTAACCCAAAAGGTATGACCAAGAATTCATAATGGCCATATTTTGTCCGAAAGGCTGTCTTGTATTCATCACCATTACGGATACGAATTTGATGATAGCCGGACTTTAAATCAATCTTGGAAAACACCTTAGCACCAAGCAGTTGGTCGAACAATTCATCGATGCGAGGCAAAGGAAATTTGTTCTTGATTGTCAGCTTGTTGAGAGCACGATAATCAATGCAAAGCCGCATTGATCCATCCTTCTTCTTGACAAGTAAAACCGGGGCTCCGAAGGGACTTTTGCTGGGACGGATGTGACCTTTGTCCAGCAACTCCTGTAATTGCTTTTGTATCTCCTGAGATTCAGAGTAAGAAACACGGTATGAAGCTCAGGTTGGAGGAGGTTGACCTGGGATAAGATCAATCGCGTGATCCACAGGACGACGAGGAGGCAACGTCGTTGGAAGATCATTCGGAAGCAAATCCTGAAAAGGCCTGAAGAAGGGTTGCTCCAAGTAAGCAGTTGTTGATAACGAGGCTTGAGATTGCTCACTGGTTTCTGCTTCAATCTCCTGTGACATGACCAAGGATGTTGTACTGTCACGTTTGCGAACGAGGCGTTTGACTTGCAAGGCAGAAACAACGGTGATGGGTTTGGCACTGAAAAGGCCATGAAGTTCCAGCTCTCGACCATCATGATATAATTGGATTGAATGGGAACGAAAGCTGATCACCGGATCATAACGATACAGCCAAGATTGTCCCAGTATCATGTCATAATGTGACAACGGCATTACTGAAAAATTAAGGTGATCCTGGTAATCCTGAATTTGGAACTGGAGCTGTTGCACCTTCTGGTTACAATTAAGGAAGGAACCATCAGCAAGCTCGACTTGAAAAACATCCACAAAATGTCGGGTCTGTAGGCGAAGCTTGTGAACCAAAGAAGTGCCCACAAAATTAGTGGAACAGCCACTGTCCACCAGCACATTGATGGGATGGTCGCCAATGAAGCCAAGAAGACTAAGGACCTGTTTGGAAAGATTCACCGGAACAGGGTTGGTACTTTGGCCATTAAGCATCAGGGTACTGACAAACTCCGAAACGCGAACAGAACAAGCCATCTGTTTGTTCTTGTCTTTCACAGGAGGCGGGTCATGATCAGCATGGTGACAACTGTCCACCTGAGAATTGCGCCGAGTGTTGGAGGGTTTAGGACGCTGAGGGCATTCATACCACCGGTGATCGCCAGAACAAATTGTGCAGAGGCCTAGGCGACTAGGTTGGGATGAAGGGGCAGTTGATGAAGAGGTTTGCTGTCCTGAAGAGTTTTCTCGCTTGAAGTTGCGCCAATCATTGTTGCGACGGTCCTGTCAAGACCGATCTCGGTTTTTGCTGCTGCCAGAAGATTCGGTCTGAGAGGATCCTGCATTTGACGCGGAAGTTTGCCCGGAAAAGCGCGGCCGAAAGGACTGTTGTCCAGAATATGGTCGCCGAAAGTTGGGTTGTCCAGAATTAGGACGCTGGGGTCCAGAATATGGTCGCCGAAAGTTGGGTTGTCCAGAATTAGGACGCTGGGGTTGGCTAGTCCCATTGGATCGATTCCGCTGAGAGGAACGGGCACCAAAGGAAAAGTTCCTGGGAGGACGCTGGTAATCACTAACGTGCTCGACATACGAGATTGCTTCATCCAGGGTGGCAGGATTATACTTATGGACTTCGTCTTGGATTGTGGGTTCAAGCCCGTCAATGAAGCTGTGAAGCTGATCAGAGGGGCTGAGTGTCTCTATCTCCAGAGCCAGTTTTTGAAACTCTGAGATGTACGCAACCACAGAGCCAGTTTGACTCAGGCGACGGAGAGAAGACCTGGCATGAAAATTCGCATTTGCAAGCTCAAAAGCCTTGCGAAGAGCACGCCGAAATTTATCCCACGCTGGAGTAGACTTGCCATCTGCAATCCTGCGTCGCCACCAGAGGAAGGCGGTATCCTTCAAGAGGGTACTGGCCAATGCCACCTTTTTGTTCTCGAGCAATTTGATATTTGAGAAATAGACCTCCATTTTGTAGAGCCAGTGATCGATTAACCGCTTATCGCGGCGGCCATTGTAGGGCTTAGGTAACTTGATGTCCATCTTTCGTGTTTGTGCTGTGGTCATTAATTTATATAAAAGTTTAAGTTCAACATTGTCTACCTCGGCAGTCGGATTGGGAGGAGTTAAGGGATCGTCCTGCTGGCCCACCGAGGATGATGATGATGACTGTGGAGAATGCGAACGATGCGCTCGCTGTGACTTCCTGGATCCCTCGTGCTGATGTTGGTGCCGCTGCTGCATGTCTTCCATTTGGGATCTCATGGATGCCACACCGTCGAAAAAGACCTTTTGCAAGTCCTCCATCTGTTGTTGGAGAGTAGTCATCTGCAAGGCCTCCATCTGAGGATCGGCGGGTGGCACGTTGTCGTGCGAAGTCGACATATGGAGCACTCAGAGAGAGTACTGTGGTGAAGCCGGAAAGGTCCACCCGAAATGTAGAATGGAAGGAACAGCTGCTGTAGAGGCAGTAATAGGATCCTCGTACGCGAAGTCGGGGTCTTCCACTTCTTCGGGATCGTCCTCCGAAGTTACTGCATCGGCTTCCGCCAAAGAACTGGGCACCGGAGATAATGGAGTATAGTCGGGGACGAAGATCTCGCAGTAAAATGTCACAGGAGGACGCGTGGAGAAGATATTGCGTAAGCCATCCACACTGCACTCTGGAAGAAAGTGTGCCAACTGCGGGTACCGTGCCTGAGAGGCCGGGGATGCTGGGATAGGAGAGGCCTGAAGACTTGGAATCCACCCAACATCGGCGGGTAGTGGCACTGATTCCGGAGTGAGGGCACGAGGAGGGCTGTGTTCGGGAAGAACAGCCTCGGGGATCTCGTCGATGTAACTCGGGTAAGAGATGTGCATGTCGGGTTCCTCCGGAAAGTTGTCCATGAAGCATGCACGTAGAGGGTGAGAGCACACAAAGTACGTGGTGTGGGCAAAGCCAAGAAAACCCACGAACAGCCAGGAAGAAGGGCGCCTATTCGCTGGAGGGAAGGAGGCGAGGAAGAAGTAGGCGGCATCCTGACAGCCCGGGGGGGGGGGGGGGGGGGGTGCGGGTGGTGGTTTCCGAGTCGCCCACGGTGGCTGTTCACACCAACAAATCCCAAACGGACGGCCAGCGCACGTCCAGCGGGTTACGCACGCCTATTGGATTTGTTTGGGTTTTTTTTTTTTGATCCACGTGGCATGCCCGTAATAATGTTGTGTATTGCTTTTTTTTTTTTTTGAAGGTTGACGCTTCGCGGACTGGAAGGATGCGCCGCTTCGAAGACTGGATCACGTCGCCGACTGGAGGGTGCGCCGCTTCGAACAGCGCCTCTTCGAACAGTGTGCCACCAGCAGTCGCTGCATGTATTAAGGAGGCTCACAACCGGCAGCCACTCTCAGCAAACAAGAGCACACGTTGGCAACAACCAAGGCGAAGAGAGGGGGGGGCTCCATATTCAGCAGCGAAAGGGGCAGTTCCTGCCATGCTGCGAATGCCGAACACCACCGGTCAGCAAGGAGGGAGGGTATTCAGGAAATACAGCAAGGGTCCCTCTCTGCTATACACACAATACGTGTATATGGGTGTGAGACCTTGTGTGCTTGTTTACATTACTGCGAGCAAGGATTCATGCCAAGTCCACCATCGCTCTGCTTCTTCCATACAACACCGAGAGGAGAGGAGAGGTGGATGAGGGAGTACCGTGGAGAGGGTGAGGGCTTCACAACCCACGGGTAGGAAAAAATTTGCTCTGATACCACTGTGAGGATTATGTTGTTAATCCTGCATATTGTATACTAATTACTACTTAAGTAATTAACTTAGAACAAGAACCTTCAGGAGAACACTTGAGACAAGATTGAATTGACTTCTTGTTATTAAACTGAGTACAATAGGTCTCTTATATAGGAGATGAAGAGACACATTTGAAGAGGCATGTCCTTTAACGAAAGGACATGACCTTAGACGAAAGGGTACATCTTTTAGGCTAAGGGATGTGTCTAGTCGATGTAGAGGCACAACCATTCATTAAGGGATACAACCATTCGTCGAAGAGATGTGGCTATTCGATGAAGAGGTACATCCTTTGACGAAGAGTCGCAACCAGTCGAGGATAGGGGTTCCCTTTGGCTGGTTACTCTTTGCATCTGCAACAGTAATCAGCAATGAAGAGAGAATCTGATACATAAACACGTCACAATCGTGACAGTCGTGTGGCTGGCCGATTGCCTATTCAGCAAGCGTGGAGTTTTTCCTACTGGCCGACTTGCTTTATGCAGTCGTGGAGCTATTTACTGCTGGCCGACTGCTTCATGCAATCATGGAGAGCCACTAGCGCTGGCCGACTGCATGCATGGGGCATATAAATAGGCCCCATGCCCCCCACCACTTTATCATTCAGTTATTTGCGGGATCTTGTGTATAAAGAAGAGTTTACACACCTATTTCTTTGTGTTTCTTGTGCTATCTATTTTCTGCACTCTACTTGCTCTTGTCAACCCAAGTTTGGTTATCATTTCCGCTGCATATTTTGACAAGATTGTGTGCGTGCCGCAGCCCAGCCTGACGACTTTGTTGCCAAGAGGGAGCCCACGTGGTGCAGCCCGACTCCTAGTAAGATGGAGAAAGAGAAAGCCTGCTCTTCAGCCCTGTGCACTGCCTGCAGTCTGCTTGCCTCCTTCCAAAAGAGAAAGAAAGCACATGTGCTGCCCCACTCGAATTCTGCTGTGCGCCTCCTGCTGACTCACACCCCCTTCCAAAAGAGAGAGAAAACCCTGCAGTCCTGCACCACCAGCTTTTAGCAAAGAGAGAGCAGGTGTTTCAGCCCTGTGCGCCTGCAGTCCAGCCAACCAGCGTGCCGAGAGAGAGAGAGAGAGAGAGAGAGAGAGAGAGAGAGAGAGAAAGAGAGCAAGCCCTGCGCTGCAACTCTGTGCGCCGCCCGTGCTCCCGTGCTCCCTGGTTACCAGCCGTCCAAGGGGAAGCACCCTTACATGGAGGTGCAGTCGACTTCTTCCAAAAGAAGCCTCCTCCCAAAAAATAGCATAACTCTCCCCCCAAAAGGGCCACGACCTTACAAAAGGGTGTTCTTTTATATTTTTAAAGGTTTTAAACCTTTGTCCCCTCCAACCTTTGTCTCGATGGGTTATGAGAAGGGACTTTAATCAATTTGACCCCAAGTGTGAAATGACAACTCCTGCACACTGGCCACCATGTTCTCGTGCACACTTGCATAATGTCTCAAGAAAAACACGGGGTCGTAACAAAGTGAGTTGCTCATTCTTGTGGACTACTCTCCTGAATCAAAGGCTTACAAAGTTTTTGATCCAAGATCGAACAAAGTCTTCGTTCATCGAGACATTGTCTTTGATGAGCTAGAGGCTCACTCCTCGTGCCTCATTTGCCTTTGTTTTCTTTGTGGACTATGTAGCACATGATGAGCCAACATCATGGAAAGATACTATCCACAACAGTCAGCCTGGAAACACACTATGGAACAAGAACTCGAAAGCATTGATCGTAATGGCACGTGGTCCCTTGTGGATCGCCCTCATCATAAGGAGGTCATTGGGACCAAGTGGATCTTTCGCACCAAATTTAAAGTCGATGGTACCTTGGACAAATACAAAGCCCAACTTGTGGTGCAAGGTTTTCGTCAAAAAGAAGCCATTGACTTCGACGAGACCTTCACACCTACTGCTCGAATGACGACAATACTCAATCTGGCCGCACACCACACATGGCCAGTCTATCAAATGGATGTCAAGAGTGCCTTCCTCAATGGCATTCTCGAGGAAGAGCTATATATGTTGACCAACCTCCGGGTTTCCTGCCCCAGGACAAAGTCTTCCGCCTACATAAAGCTCTTTATGGGCTTAAGCAAGCCCCCCAAGCGTGGTATCATCGCATCGACAAATTTTTTCACAGCCAAGGTTTTCAACCATCTCACTGTGATCCCAATACCTATATCCACACAAATCAGGGGATGGTTTGCTACCTAGTGCTGTATGTCGATGACCTCATCATTTCTGGTTCAGATCAAGTAAAATTAGCTGATATCATGGCACAGCTGAGACGAACTTTTGAGATGACTGATCTCGGCCTTCTCTCATATTTTCTTGGCATGGAGGTGGTCCAACATCCTGTTGGTATTTTTGTGTCCCAACAAAATTATTGTCTTCAACTCATTACTTCCTACTTTCTTGATTGTGCTATCCCTGTGGCTGCCCCATTGGATCCCACCATCAAACTATCAAAGAAAGAGGACTCACCTCTCATGGTCCCCTTTTTGACCTGAGAGGGGATGTGTGAAAACATGCCATTTTATCCAGCCCAAAAGGCATGGGGCATATACAAGCATGCAGGGAGTCCATCTGATGATGAACAATATTTCCAACAGTCTGGACCTTCCTACAATCAACGAGATTCTTTAGTGCCTCATCTTTGACCACCCTACTCATTCTTGATACACCCTACCTCCAGCCCCCACACTCGTAAAAGGCTCACAAAATACAAGATCTTTAAACACATCTTAAAAACAATATACAAAAAAATAGAGGAAATAAAAATACAAGGATGGCTATGAGGCGGCTTCTTCAGAAACGGATAAGTAGTCCGCGGGGGGGGGGGGGGGGGGGGGGGGGGCGCTCTCTTCAAAATGGAAGGATGAGCGTGAAGGAGATGCATGTGTGCGCGTCTTAGCTTTTTTCATTTCTCGGATCAAGCACACACCCAAGGGGCTTCATTGTGTGAAGCAACAAATACGAACAGAGGAAGTTTTCAACTAGGTCTATGAGAGAGAGTCTTCGCAATTGCCATCACTTCAGTGAAGAATCTTTGGCTCCAATGGTGGTTGCTTCACTTTTTGGGGTCGTTCAAGAGAACTCTTCTTACATACCATTTGCATTGGATGGAGTATCTTCAATGTCGGTGTCTGATGTCATGGAGGCACCACAAGAGGACATCACCAGATTTGTCATCTTGGGAGAACAGGCTAGCTGGTGTATCTTCACAGTACACAAATTTCTTGCAACAACAACTGGGGTTTTAACGTCGACGTATGAACGGATGTATTACTTGGAGTATGTTCCAAAGGACATTGGTGGTGGTTTAGACATACGGATGCCAAGCAAGACTGATGGATACAAATTTGGTGCAACGTTTCTCAAGAGTATCGTTCTTGATTCTGCTTTCTTCTTTCTTGTGCTCCATTTAAGCCAATGCATTTGTGGTTGGAGTTTGGATAGCGGAGTTTTGCCCGGCTATTCTCTAGTGCTCTTCTCGTAAGCCACTGGAAGATACTCAAAAGTTTGCAGTGTTTTTTCTCGGACGGTTGGACAAACAAGGAGTGCTCGGTTAGATGGAAGTTGGTCATCCGCACATTTCTCTGCAAGTCTTCGTGTTGATGCGGTGAGGATGGAACGTGGTCCTTCGCAGTGGACGCAAAGTGGTCTCACAATATTCAAGATCTTGGGTATCTTGGATGAACTTTGCTTGGATCTTTTCCTTTTCTGGAACAGCACTTTATATGGACACTGTGCAGCTGAGGACAGTTGCAATGCAAGTAGGGGAGAATGTGACACACCTACAAGTATGCAAGACACAAGACAGACATCGGATAACAACCGACGAGTAGGGTCAAACAGTGTAGGTGACACATAGCAGTGATAACATGGCGGTGGTGATGTAGTAGTCAGTACAATTGACCGACAGTATTACTATTGGCCGACTCTGTGTGTGTGTGTGTGTGTGTGTGTGTGTGACCAAATCACCATATAAACATCTGCTCTCCTAAATGTTGGACTTCATAGAGCATTTCTCTATAGGCAAAGTGCTAGCCAGGAGTGCTTAGTAGGTCATAGTGTTAGCAATCATCTCTTGTCTGTACAAGGGTATCACCCATGAAGAGAATCTCCTTGGAAGTTCAGATGTGGGTGATGAATCCTGCAAAGTCGTCGACGATGCGGGAGCACATCAACAAGCAGCAGGCTCTTCAGCAGAAAGTTCTCCAAGCAGGGAAAGAGATGTCATCAGAAGATATGGCCATAACGTTGCTGACACATTTGCCCTCTCAGTACTCAGCCTTTTACTCTTCGTTGATCACCAGTGGTGGCAGGCTCAGAACCATCACATGGGAGGAGCTTGTGCCCATGGTCTTGGACAAAGAAGAGCGATTCACGAACCCTCCACAGGGCCGAGATTCTGAGGCCTTAACTGGCCAACGGTCGAAATGAAACTCGCGGCGGGTGCCCGGGGGACTAGGGCCTTTGACACACTTGTTGATACCATCAATGCATATTAAAACATTTAAACATGGCCACAGCCTTAACACATATCCATCATCACTTTGCATAAAACATAAAGCTGGACAAAACATCCACAAATGCTGAAAATGGAGCTTGCACGTGTGACACCGCATAGAGGCCGGAATGGGCCGACCCCCCCCTTGGAGTATTTTATTACCCAAGGAGAATAATATCATGTACAAGCTTTGAGGTCCTTACTCTTCCCACGGGAGATGCCGGATTATCCATATACAAATGCCATAACACAACCCAACACGAGGCAACCAAGCCGGAAGATAGGCTGTAGAAATGCCAAGCCAACAATATAATCCATATACCTCCGTGTGGGTACTGATTCTTCCCCAAAAACCACGGGTCTTCATGCAATAGAGCTGGTACAACAAGTACAACTCTCCATTCAGCCGATACAACAGGTACAATGGCTAGTACAGCAAGTACAATGGCTGGTACATCATGTACAGTGGCTGGTACAGCCGGTACGATGGCTGGTACAATAGGTACAAATGCTGATGCAACAAGTACAATGGCTAGAAATCATAATAAATGATTAAATACCCTTGCCTTCAGTATTTCTTTGCGATGGAAGCCTCCAAAACAATCCCCAACAGCCGGTATTCTTCATGGGCAGTCTTCAAGTGAGAGAGAAAGAGAGTAGCCATCATTAGGGCAGCCTTCAACGGTGGTAGAGGCTAGTGTGCAGCAAGAGAGCCTCTATTAATAAAGAGAGAGGGCTCCAATTTATAGATTTCGGCCTCCCATGAGCTAAAATGGCAAGAGAAGGTTACGATGACGAGTGGAGAGCCACACAATAGCTGAAATGACAAGTGTGAGGTCACTTGTCTCACTTTGATCCTTTTTCTAACAAGTGTCAGGCCACTTGTCTCACTTTGGTCCACTTTCTTGCCACATGTCCCAATCTAAGAGATGGGTCCTTCCATAATCTTTACCTCTAAAAATATCCCAACTAGTAGACATTCTGTCCTAGGCACTTTGCCAACTCTTGGTATCTGCTCAATTCCAGATGTAATGACGCGAACAAAATTTCCATCGGAGTCGGGCCAAAAATAGCATCTCTTCTAAATTTTAGGAGTGTGGTTCTTTGTATTCTAGGATAATCTCCCATTCCCAAAGCTTGTACTTTCCAAATATTTGAACATCCTGGAGTCCACCAGACCCCTTTCAGACTGGGAAATGTCCAGGTTGGTGACATCCTCCCCAGCTTCTTAAAAGTTGTCCGCAACTTAAAGCTTCAAGCCATATATTCAAGATATAATCATGTCCCATCGATCGGGCGAGACGAGACAGTCTCAAAAATCCAATATAACTGAAGAATCCATGTCCCAAAGAAATGGGCGAGACTAAATAAGTCTCCATAATACCAATATCAAAATCATGTCCCAAGATAAATGGGCGAGACAAAAATAGTCCTATAAGTCCAGATATCATAATCATGTCCCAAGATAAATGGGCGAGACAAAACAGTCCCATAAGTCCAGATATCAAAATCCATGTCCCAAGTAAATGGGCGAGACAAAATAAGTCTCTTGCCAACAAGACATTGGTCCACATGACCCTTGGCATAGACATAAGTCCCGTCATGTCCACTTTACCACTTGCACTCCGTGTTGGTACTCTGACCACACACCTTGGATGAGAGGTGGGCTCAAGTAATAAGATAAAACAATCACTCGCAGGCATAGATAACCTGGTGTTCCATAAGCATTTCTGCTCTACATAGTTTATAGGCATTTCGGCCACCAACTCACACTACCCTCTCAAGTGCCCATGTTCCCTTCCATCTGCTCTCTATTGTTCCACCCACACATGGTAGAAACAATCTTCAAGAGAGCACGTAGGACAAGAGAACACTACACAGGGTATGTTGTGCTTGTCACTACCCTCTCAAGTGCCCATGTTCCCTTCCTATTGTTCCACCCACACATGGTAGAAACAATCTTCAAGAGAGCACGTAGGACAAGAGAACACTACACAGGGTATGTTGTGCTTGTCACTACCCTTTGAAGTGCCCATGTTCCCTTCCATCTGCTCTCTATTGTTCCACCCACACATGGTAGAAACAATCTTCAAGAGAGCACGTAGGACAAGAGAACACTACACAAGGTAAGTGAACCATGAGTTCCATAAGTCCAATGCATGCCAAATAAAGGGAGCCAAAAAGAATAATCCATCCCAGTAAAAGGGAGCCATAAACATAATCCATAAACCTAAGGATGGATCCAAATTCCTAGAAAAGAAGTCCAGGAATCCATAGACCTGTATACCATAATCCTTGTATACCATAACTCTTACCACATACTCCGTGCTAACCACACACCTTGGAGTAGAGGTGGACTTTATTCATAAAAGCATCATATCCATGAGAGAACCAAAGATTTCTTCTCTATACCAGAGAAATTGCTTGTGAAGCCCAATATCCATATAAATGTCGTCCAAGAAAGAAATCTCCATAGATATAATCCATCCCAATAAAAGGAGCCATGAAAAGAATTCATCCCATTAAAGGGAACCATAAACAGTGTTTCCCTGAAACCATCTCAAGGCAAACAACACCACCTTTCTCCTTGCATAGCTATACAAGGGTTAGTGAACATCAAAAACACTTCATAGTAAATAGCCAAAGCACCAACTTTGCAAACTCAAAGTATACTTAGCTGTTCTTTGCCAGGTTGGTCATGAAGCCAAAAGAAATATCTCCTCACCATATCCTTAAGATATCTCGAGGGCCGAGATATTTCTCCAGATAGCTTGCCTGTAAGCTTGATAATATAATCCACAATATCCATATGGAAAGAGTGCTAAACGTGTGCACATAAAGCCAACTTCACACTTCCACGATAAAATTCTGTGAATTCATAAATCCTTAGATCAACAAGCTGTCTATTGCTCATGCTCTTGCTTCATAAGCTATGAAGCGACTCGCCATGCTTAACAGCAATGATGGTAAGTGTGGTTCCCACTTGAGATCTTTTCTCTTCCTTATTGATAGAAGGAAGCCTCCGCTTCCAAGGAAGCCTATGCTCTGATACCAATGAAACTCGCGGCGGGTGCCCGGGGAACTAGGACCTTTGACACACTTGTTGATACCATCAATGCATATTAAAACATTTAAACATGGCCAAAGCCTTAACACATATCCATCATCACTTTGCATAAAACATAAAGCTGGACAAAACATCCACAAATGCTGAAAATGGAGCTTGCACGTGTGACACCGCATAGAGGCCGGAATGGGCCGACCCCCCCTTGGAGTATTTTATTACCCAAGGAGAATAATATCATGTACAAGCTTTGAGGGCCTTACTCCCCCCACGGGAGATGCCGGATTATCCATATACAAATGCCATAACACAACCCAACATGAGGCAACCAAGCCGGAAGATAGGCTGTAGAAATGCCAAGCCAACAATATAATCCATATACCTCCGTGTGGGTACTGATTCTTCCCCAAAAACCACGGGTCTTCATGCAATAGAGCTGGTACAGCAAGTACAACTCTCCATTTAGCCGGTCAACAGGTACAATGGTTGGTACAGTAGGTACGATGGTTGGTACA
Organism: Cibotium barometz; assembly: GCF_041138505.1. NCBI lineage: Eukaryota > Viridiplantae > Streptophyta > Polypodiopsida > Cyatheales > Cibotiaceae > Cibotium > Cibotium barometz. Next base: position 8,944,127 of record NC_141079.1, read on the forward strand.
ATCAGTACAATGGTTGTACAGCAAGTACAAATGCTGGTACAACAAGTACAATGACTAGTACAACAGGTACAATGGCTGGTGCAGCCAGTACGATGGCTGGTGCAGCCGGTACGATGGCTGGTACAGCAAGTACAAATGTTGGTGCAACAAGTACAATGGCTAGAAATCATAATAAATGATTAAATACTCTTGCCTTCAGTATTTCTTCGTGATGGAAGCCTCCAAAACAGTCCCCAACAGCCGGTATTCTTCATGGGCAGCCTTCAAGTGAGAGAAAAAGAGAGTAGCCATCATTAGGGCAGCCTTCAACGGTGGTAGAGGCTAGTGTGCAACAAGAGAGCCTCTATTAATGAAGAGAGAGGGCTCCAATTTATAGATTTCGGCCTCCCATGAGCTAAAATGGCAAGAGAAGGTTACGATGACGTGTGGAGAGCCACACAATAGCTGAAATGACAAGTGTGAGGCCACTTGTCTCACTTTGATCCTTTTTCTAACAAGTGTCAGGCCACTTGTCTCACTTTGGTCCACTTTCTTGCCATTTGTTCCAATCTAAGAGATGGGTCCTTCCATAATCTTTACCTCTAAAAATATCCCAACTGGTAGACATTCTGTCATAGGCACTTTGCCAACTCTTGGTATCTGCTTAATTCCAGATGTAATGACGCGAACAGAATTTTCATCGGAGTCGGGCCAAAAATAGCATCTCTCCTAAATTTTAGGAGTGTGGTCCTTTGTATTCTAGGATAATCCCCCATTCCCAAAGCTTGTACTTTCCAAATATTTGAACATCCTGGAGTCCACCAGACCCCTTTCAGACTGGGAAATGTCCAGGCTGGTGACATGAAAGGCTGTAATAACAAGGGCGAAGGAAAGGCTTCATCGGAGAAGTCTTCTGAGAAGAAGTCCAATTCAGACCGAGAGAAACTAAAGGCCGAGAGGACCTGTAATGACTGTGGCGAGAAAGGCCACTATTGGAGGAAGTGTCCTAAGCACACTGGGAAGAGTGCTAATTCTTCAGCTTCAACGCCAAAGACTCTCGCCTTTGTGCACTTGGAGATGTTGGACACCGATGCTTCATCTTCTTCGAGCGAGGAGGCAGTTGGCTTCACCGCCAAGGATACTCAAGAGTCAATTCTTGATAGTGGTGCTTCCAGGTACACGACTCCTTCCCGTGACTTTTTTCAAGATCTGAAACGACAGTCAAGTCGCATTTTCATTGGTGACAATTCCACCATACCGATACACAGTGAGGGCGGGATGGAGATCATTCCCGATGGTAGAGGGAGGAACCATTCCTCTCGTGTTCTTTACGTCCCCACACTTGGTTTTCATCTGTTGTCAGTGTATGAGGTGTGCAAGACTAGCTTCCGAGAGTTTGAGGAGCATTCTGTTGCTCTACAAGACCGCGAGACTGGCCAGGTTGTTTGGGAAGGCGGCGTGGAGAATGGTATATACAAACTCTCCGCACTCTCCTCTTTGACAAGTTCTCAGATTGGTGATTTGTGGCATTTTCAATTTGGCCACTTGAATGTGGATGCGCTGCGGCGAGCTTTCCAGAACCAGATGGTGGTTGGCTTGCCAGATGTTCGTAACAGGCAAGGAGGCTGTAGTTCTTGCATTCATGGGAAGCAGCACAGGGAATCTTTTTCAAAAAAAGTAGGCTTCCAGGGCGGGCTTCGAAAACTTTGGAGTTGGTACACACTGATTTGTGTGGACCTGTGCAAACAACATCCTTGGCGGTTCTTTGTACTTTATGCTACTTGTTGATGATTGTTCCAGATTCACATTGGATTTATTTCCTTTCACAGAAGGACCAAGCTTTTGCTCGGTTCAAGGAGTGGCATGTGATGGTGGAGAAAGAGTCTGGCTTGCAGATTAAGACTCTTCGGGTTGACAAAGGAAGAGAATTTTCTTCCAATGCTCTCGTGAGATTTTTTGCGGAACATGGCATCAAGCGGGAGCTAGCCAATTCAGGTTCCACAAAGAATGGAGTAGTTGAACGTAAGAACAGGACTGTGGTGGAGATGGTGAGAACGATGCTGGAGCATCGTGATCTTCCTCGTCCACTTTGGGGAGAGGTTGTGGCTACGGCTGTCCATATCCTCAACCGTTCTCCGACGACATTAGTACCGAACATGACTCCCTTTGAGGCATATTTTGGCAAGAAACCTAACATCTTCCATTTCCATGTGTTTGGGAGCGATGCATATGTTCACATTCCGAAGAAGCAGAGGGGAAAGCTCGACTCAAAATCCCAAAAGCTTATATTTGTGGGATATAACCCTCTTTCCAAGGTATATAGGTTGTATCAGTATGATCTAGAGAGGAACGAGGTTGTTGTCAACAAGGATGTGGTCTTTGATGAGCATGTTCCGATTTCAACTACTGTTGATGAGCCGCCACTTCTTGGAGACCCAGGAGATTTTGATGATAATTCCCAATCGATTGTTCCACCTGGACAGCCTCACTCAGTTGAGGAGGTTGAGCCCACAGCTGGAGATGAGCCCCCACAACAGGAGGCTCCACGTTCTGTTCGAGTACACAAGTGGTTGGTAGACACCCTTCAAACGGAGCTTCCCTCCAAATGGACTACAAAGGACGAACCTCGAAGACCGCACAAAGTTCGTGATAAAAGTCATTCAGCGGAGCTTTTACAGGAGGTAAACTATGCTTTGATGTCTCGTATCATGCGGGACAAAGAGCCCAGTTCCGTCAAGGAAGCCCTTGCACAGGATACCTGGAGGAAAGCCATGTAGGTGGAACTCGATGCCATTGAGAAGAATAACACTTGGGAGTTGGTACCGAGGCCATCGAAACGGTCTGTCATTGGTGTCAAGTGGGTCTTTAAGACCAAGTATACGTCAGATGGGTCGATGGACAAACACAAAGCCAGACTTGTGGCTAAGGGTTATGCTCAGCAACCTGGCATCGACTCTGAGGATACCTTTGCACCGACAACGAGGATGACCACGATTTGGACCGTTCTTGCCCTTGCTTCTTCTCAGCGGTGGCCCGTATATCATATGGATGTTAAATCTACGTTCCTTAATGGTGACCTACAGGAGGAGATGTATGTTGAGCAACCTCCAGGCTTTGAGGTTCCAAGATCAAAGGGGATGGTTTACAGGTTGCGGAAGGCCTTGTATGGTCTTAAACAGACTCCCAAGGCTTGGAATCAAAAGATTGATTCCTTCTTTCAAGGGACTGGATTTCAGAGATTGGTTGCAGATCCCAAGCTATATCTCTTTCGAGAACGCAGCATGGTCACGTTGATCATCCTTTATGTGGATGACCTCATTCTCACCAGCAGTCATATGGAGCACATTGCAGTGACGAAGGCTGCCTTGTCAAAGGAGTTTGAGATGACCGATTTAGGCTTACTCCACTTCTTCTTGGGATTGGAGATCTCGAAGACACAAAGGGGATTTTTTGTCTCAGCAGCGGTATGTTCATGAGTTGCTTGAGGCCTTTGGGATGGAGAACTGCAAGCCTATCACGTCGTCAATGGACCTGAACACGAAGCTTACAGTGAATGGATCCTTGTGAGCCAATTGATGCCTCGCTGTACCGGAAGCTGATTGGTTCATTGATCTGGTTACTGAACACCAGATTAGACTTGAGCTTTCTTGTGGGGCTGTTGAGCTCATTCATGCAGACGCCGTTGAAGTCTCATTGGGACACAGGATTGCGGATCTTGCGGAAGGGTACGAAGGATCTTGGACTCTTCTACACCGCTAGAAGTGACACGAAGGAACAAGTTCAACTCCAAGGTTGGAGTGACTCAGATTGGGGAGGAGATCCACATCACGCTACAGTTTTTCCCTCGGCTCAAGAGCGGTTTCATGGAGCAGCAAGAGGCAGCCAACTATTGCCTTATCGTCGACAGAGACAGAGTACCGGACTGCTTGTGGTGCTGCTTGCGAGGTTGTGTAGCTGCGGAGGTTGCTTGGCGAGATTGGGTTTCCACAAAAGGAGCCCACGATCATCCAGTGCGATAACCATGGCTGTATCGCTATTGCTCGGAACCCGGTCTTTCATGCCCAGACCAAGCATATAGAGATACAATATCACTTTGTTCATGAGAAAATTTTGGCTGGTGACATCTTGCTTCTTTATTGTTCGACGACGGACAATGCGGCAGACCTCTTCATGAAGTCTCTACCTCATGCTATGCTCCGAGCTCACTAGGATTGGTTCCACATCTAGGAGCTGAGAGGGGGTGTTCGCAGTCATCTCCTGTCTGTACACCATGTCAGGGCCTCTGTTGTGGGTGTGCCCACCCAGTTTTGGTGTTTCCCCATTTTTCCTCACTTCCATGTATTTTTCCCACTTTTTGCTATGTGTGGGAGGCTGTCTTCTTCCTGTCGGCTGTTCCATTTGCTGGCCGACTGATGGTTGCATACCCGACCTGTTGCTCTGCCCTGGCCGACTGCCCATATTCTGGCTGACTGAGCTTGATCAGGTCGTGGGCTGCTGTCGGCTGTTTTAATGCTGGCCGACCAGCAGCTTGGGGCCATATGAAATGGCCCCTTGCCCCCCACACTTGTTATTCAGCATTCCGGGATTTATTGGTGTATATATAGCAGAGTTACACTATCTTCTCTCTCTTGCATCTGTGTATTGCTCTCTACAGCAGTTGTCTTCATTTCCACTGTGCATTGTGACACAGCTATGATTTGACATCTTCATTCTAAGCGACGTCTTGTACTTGAATTTCAGTCAGATTACTTCTTTCTTGTATAGAATACAAAGCAGTAGTTTAGGACTCCTGTGTGTGTTGCATGTGCGATTTTGCTGCACTCCTCTTTCTATCTCTGGAAAACTCTAGCACGGACGTGCAAGTGTTCTGCATCTTGCAAAAAGGGTTACATAGACTTGTACAAAAGGCATGACAGGACAAAACCCTACTTACCTAGATGGTGAACTTGTCACTTGGACAAGAAGAGCTCACAACATGCTCAAGTCCCATTAGAAAAGGGATCCTCTGTCCTAGATGAAGGAGACTGTCCACGTAGCACCCTAGAACAGATGGTGCACATGACAGATGGTTTCTTGCAATGGTTTCATCCTCGAAGTATGAGCAAAAGTCTCCTCATAATCTATTCCCTTTTTTTGAGAATAGCCTTTAGCCACAAGTCTTGCTTTGTACCTGTCAACGGTACCATCACACTTCCTTTTGACTTTGTACACCCACTTTGTTCCAATGACATTCTTGCCTTTCGACACAAGATCCCAAGTATTGTTCTTCATGATAGAAGAGATTTCATCCTGCACGGCTTGCACCCAGTGCTCATTCTCCTGTGCTTCTTCATAAGAAGAAGGCTATTCTGAATCAAAGAGACCACCCATGGCTAATGCAGACTCCCCATGATGCATATTCGATGCATGGCTAGAACTAGCCCTTGTTCTACCTGTTAGTGGAGCTATAAGTTTGCTATCTTGCAAAGTTTTCAGCAACCATCTTGGCACCGACTTGGCTGTGTCTATGGCTGTTTGCTCTTCCCTGACAAGATCTTCAACTTTTTCCATAGAAGGGGACTGAATTGCTAGCTATTGAACGACGTTATAGCTGAGACGAAGAGCAGATTTTTCTTTATCCCTGGAACATACAAGACGTTTATCATACATATATTTCAACCATTGGTTGCAACAACTACGACATTGCCAATTCCCTTTGTTGGATAAGTGGTATGATCTGCAAATGATACAATGCGGCCATTAGAAGCATAAACCAAGTTCTGAAATACATCTTTGCACCAAGTGATGTGGCTCGAAGCACCACTATCAAAATACCATGATACATCCTGTCTATCGGATGCAAGACATATAATTCCCTGAAGCACTTGGTGTGTCACTAGTACATGTGACCAAAAAAGTTTACTCTTCCTGAATTACATTAGCCAATTGCTCTGATTTGTCATCAAAAGAGTCTCCTATTGCATTGCCTACATCTTTCTTCTTCTCTTTTGCAATCCGCTTTCTACATTCATTGATGTAGTGGCCAGGCTTATGGAAGTAGTGACATTTGCCCTTCTTTTAAGGCTTGTTTGCATACACTTTGTCAGACTTTTCACCACCAGAAGAGGGTTGTCCATGACCAGCCTTACTAGACTAGTGTCCCCCGTGCTTAAAGCTCTTTGCTTTACCCTTATCCTTGGCTGTAAATGCCTTGTCTCCACCATGGCTGCTAGATAGGTTTTCTCTTGTTTGCTCTTCTTGCAAGAGTAAACCCACGAGCTCTTCAAAAGTGACGGGATTAGCACCTCCTCTCATAGAGAGGTTGAGAGAGGTGTGTGAGCCAAAATAGGAGGGTGGTAAAGAATTTAGAGTGTTGGTGACCAACTATGTGTCTGGGATAACCTCATCAATGTTGAGCAATTTTTCCTGCAAATCTTTCACTTTGGTGAGGTGATCTGACATGGAGTCACCCTCATCCATAGAAAGAAGATCCAATTGCCTCTTCAAGTAGGCAACTCTTGCCTCCTTGCGTACCTTATACATTGCTTTCAAAGTGTCCCATGCAAGCTTCAATGTCTTGCAGGACCGAATGTGTGAAATAATAGACCTTTTCACTGAAAGGGCACATGGCATGTGCATCCATGGAGCCCCATCTCTTCTACTCGTGTGGGAGCGGGTTCTACTTCAGGTGCTCTTTGAGCACCTCCCCTTTGAGGTGTTGCTCGTTGTATGATAAGTGAAAGTGTGTCATCACCACACACGATGCCCCAAAGCCCTTTGGCTACCGGCAAGTTACGGATCATGAAACTCCATAGGGAGTAGTTTGATCCATCCAAATTGTTCTCCTAGGTGAGCACACCAAATACATTTGTTGCATTTTGAGCCATGTAGACAAAATAGACACCAATGTGCACTGCCAGGCAACCAAATGTCCTATGCAAACTTTTGCCTGCAACCTCAAGCAAGTATAAACCTGCACCAAATTGTCCAAGTACACTCGATGTGTATACATTTGTGACAAATCACTACTGTAATCCCATGTTACATACTCCAAACTAAAAAGCCACAATTTTAATGCACTGCAATAGTTCAATGTGCAATTAATTGCCTAGTTTTCACAAAAGCCCCAAATTTTTGCAACTAAAAGAGGCTCAATCGATTGATTTTGGCCTCAATTTGAAAAACCCCCAAATTCCAAGCAAAGCAACATGTTCAATTTTACCTATTTTGCATCAAATTGAGAAATCCCACAAATTCCATAGGGCAGCTCATAGAAACCCCAAATTCTTGCACCTGCAAGTGTCTAAATTTGATGTGTGTAAAATCAAAAGATTGTTTTACCTACAAGTGACCTGGAGAGCTGCAAGTGACTTGGTGGTGGAGCTGGACTGCTATAAGGAGCAGAGGGAAAGCTACAGGCGGCGACAGGCTAAAGACGGTGGCACTCTGGAGATGACAATGATGAGCAGATGGCTAGCACGTCAAAGCTGCAAGGCAAGCAGACGGTCAGCGCGAGCTGCAGACTGGGAAGACTAACCAGCGAGACGGCGCAACCAGGACGGTAGCTATCTTCATTGGGGACGGATGCACTGGCGATGCGAAGTCGCTGCCAGAGGTATGGAGCCCAAAAAAAACACAATTCCGAAGGTAGCACCCAAGCCACAAGTGTGGCTAAGCTCCGCCAGGGCCGCTTGCTGTGGTGATAGCACCGCCGGTTAGCCAGGAGGAGGCGGAGCACTCGACCCTAGTGCCGCCGCCTGTGGAGGTGGAACCAGGCTGAGCTGGCTGGCCGGCGGTGCATAGAAGCGACGGAGCAACCCCACGGATGGATCGCCGCCGAAAGGAGTAGTCGCAGAGGACATAGACAAAGCGCCGGACGAGACTGGCACAACGGAGGCCTACTGCTGGAAGGACCAGCAGCCGTGCAGGAGCAGGAAGGCTCTAATACCAAATGTTGGGACTCACACTCTCACACACAAGTATTAGGGTTTCCTGCAAATTAGGGTTAGTTGCAGGAAGACACAAAGAGAGAGAGCAAGAAGATGTGTGGTAGATCACAAATGCAAGTCAACCCTTGCATGTGAGTCACATCCATATAATATCCAAGTACGAAAGTTATATGGATAAAGTGTCCTTTCACACTTGATATCCAAGGGGGAAAACCACATGGGAAAAAGTGCCCTTGGTTAAGCCCTATTCACACGTAGCACTACTATAAGTGAGCATATGCCTACAATGCTTAGCACTGCACTCTCTCTTACAAAAACCAAGTAAAAACAAGTTGATTTCTTTATTACTTTATTGACCTGTACATGACTAACAATAGGTATGATACTTCTTGGAGTACCAACATCTATAACAATTTCTCTACCTCTATGCATAAAACTGATCTTCTTGGCTTTGTATGATTTCTTTGGCTCCATGAGAGCATGCCAAGGCATTCCCAATAAAACATCAGCTTGCAACCATAAACTCATGATCGAGATACCCCTGTTTGTGAATGCGGAGCTTGCAATAATTGGCGTTTTAACTCCTTTACCCTTGAAAGTTGCATTTGCATCCATTTGTGCGCCATAGTCCGATATATCCAACTCTATGGCAATAGCCATCTGCACATAAAAGAAATTGTCCATGAATGCATCATCAAAGAGAAATAATGCAGGTTGATCTTTCAACTGTCCCCATGCTTTACATATGAATCTCTCAGTACAACTGTGTCCTGTATTTCCCTGTACATCTGGCACGGCATTTACATGAGGCTTTTCTATACCACTACCTGCATTCTTTGGATTTGTGGGCACTTGGAATAGATGTGATCTTTACTACCACATCCAAAACATTTTCCATCATGTATGTAACCAATCCTTTGCTATTTTCACAACCCATGGTCATTACGTTTGTCTTCCAGCTTCTTAGATGAGCCTTTCTTTGCATTCTGGGCGTAGCCGAATGTGTTAGTTGTTGAAGAGTGTGATTTGGATATACCAACTTTCTTTTCTTCTCTTGAATGATTAGAAAGTGTCATGAAAGAGGTAACTTCCAGCAATACCTTCCAATATTCAGCAATGTAAGTCTGCACCAATTCCCCATAATCCTACTTCAACCAATCCCATTCTTTGCGCACATTTTTAGCAAAGCTTGGTAGTAAGGAACTGATTCTTATATTTAACCCATGTGCAGGCAGCACTGTGATCCAAAAGTTTGGCCATCTACCAATCACTAGCTGTCTTTTAGATGCATATCCACATGCCTAAGTTTACTTTTCCAAGACGTCTTCGTTGCAAAAGGCAATCTCAAATTGCTGAATAAAAGCAAGAGGTTTCTATCTTCCCAAAGAAGTTTTAAAATTTAATGTTCTTATCTCTTGACTTGAACTCTCAGGCTCTCTTCTCTGGATGAGATCTTCCAGGCACATCAGTGTTACAGAGTTAGGGGATTCATCCCTAACCCTCTTTCCACGATCCCGAGTTGTATTCGTAGATTGAGTAGAATCAGCATGACAGGAACACTCTCGCCATGAAACGGTATGGTGAGAATGAGATGTGGCCTCTTTCGAATCACCTGAATCTGCATGTGCTTCCAGGCAAAAGAAGCCCTTCTTCCACTAAGGTCTTTTGATGCATCCTTTCTTCCTTTTAAATAGGAAATGGCCAATTCACGAGGATCTTTGTTATCCCATCTCTGTTGCCATAGCCTCAAAGGCTACATCATCTACTGAAATTTTCCTCTTTGTCCTCAAAAAACCTTTTGCACATCAAGATCTTTTCTCAAAAACCACCATTCCACTGTCTCATCACAATAGCATCTAACTATCTTTTCTTAAAGACCACCATCTTGCTGTGGCATCACGATAGTGTCTAACTTGACACCTAAGGGCTTCCAGCTGAGACCTTACATCATTGGGATCTATATGAGCAATACCAACAGACCCTTCTACATGTGCCCTCTCCTGCTCAAGAGACTCAATGTGCGTGCTCATGTTAGATGTTTTGTATGCTTAGCCAAATTTTCCTGTATGCCCAAAATTGTCCTTTCTCAGGTATAGAAAGAAACCGAAGCTCTAATATCAATGTCACAACTGGGCAGGTGAATACCTAAACTATTTTGCCAAGGCACAACATACATTTAGCATCCATCACATCATAACCACGTTCCAATACATCTGTCACAAATATCAAGAACATATACATCGAGTAAACACAAAAGACAACCTTGCACATGACAAAAGTACTAGGGGATGAAGTTGAGCGCCCCCCCCCCCCCCCCCCCCCCCCCCGCCCCCCCCGAAGTATCTTTATTACCAATAGAGAATTCTCTTGTACAAGATGTGAGTGCCCGGGAGTTCTTGTACAAGCCCGAGAGTTCATACTCTACCGGCAGCACCAGATTTATCCAAATCAATGTAATACAAAATAAGAAAAACAAACCCTTCGTCACCAACCAGTCAACAACCGATCTCTTAATTACCTCGGGGCACCTGTCAAGCCCACCCGAGTGCTTGTTCGTGATCACACTCTTAATGCTGTCCACACAGCTGTTCGCACAACCAGCTATGTTTCAAGCTTTCTGGCCACCCATAGGTTCCACCAGATCATAGATACCACTACCATGCTTGCCCGGAACGATAGGACTCAACAATAGGCGCAACAAAAAGGCAAAGACAAGTGTAGCCAATCCAAGGCAAGGATGGTAAGGACAAGACAAGTGTGGGAGCGGGAGCCTTGGTGACTCGCCTCACCCCTGGAGAGCGTCAAACCAAGATGGCTACTAGACAATGCTTTTATTGTGACTCCACCGAGCACATCGTCAAGGATTGTCCGAAGACCTTGGAGGAGCAATTTGAGGAGGCGGCTTCCTCATAACCGAAGAAGCAGTTCACCTGATTAAGCTTCTATACGGGCCCACCTTTTACCCAACGCCCATGCACATCACCTGCAATATCCACGAGCTCTATATGTAATAGACACATAGGCACTGTTCTTTCACGAGCCTCCATTGAGCCTTATCACCGATAGCCGTCTAGGTACATTTATGGATAGAGGGACCATAGCGCAGGCGCAAGACAAACCATGGTATGACCTATCACCTAAGTGAGAAATATGTGCTACTGCTGTAAGTCTGAAAACAAAAAATAAAACAACATATATGTATAGACAATAGACTGCAGATGATCAAGAACCTAAATATGAATGAAGGTACGACACGAGGGAGGCCCGTGAGTGCCGGTATGTACAAGTCAGGGCTGAAATCAAAGATGGAAATGATGTGGGAATGAGGCACCTATTATATAGAGGTCCTCATGAGCTAGTCAGCCACGTCCTACAGGCCGACCTGGACAAAAATCCATAAAATGCTGAAAACTGCTAGCGGATAATATATTTAATGCAAGGTGTCATCATTTGGTCCCTTCACCAATCTTGAACAGTGTTTCACAGACTGAGCGGAACCAAGGTGTGAACAGGGATTTTCCACAAAAGAAAGTTATAGCATTTACAGCCATGGTTTGGCCTGAAAGATGGCCATACAGCATGAGCGACATGGGATTTTATTCATCGAAGTGACTTATAATATTTATAAGTTTATCATTAATGATGGGCTGGACATACTATTGTTTTTGGACTTGGACAGGTGGACAAAAGGAGACGCATAGATAAAACTTGGACATCAAGCCAAGAAAAGCATAAAAGCTAATATATTTGGACGAGTTCAGTTATTTTTGGGCTAAAACTTGGAGTACAAGCCAAGGAAAGCATAAAGTTGATATTTTTGGGCTAAAACTTGGAGTACAAGCCAAGAAAAGCTAAAAAGTTGATATTTTTGGGCAAGCTCAGCTATTTTGGGCAAAAAGGGAAAAGTGCTACAAATATAGCAACTTGACTCTATAAAAGGAAGGCTTTGGGGCAGTTTTGAGGCAGGCGCATCTCCCTCTCGAGTTCTCTCTCTGTCTCCTCACCTGGGCGACTGCAGATTTTCTCCTCTGTTGGCCAAATGTAGATTTTCTCTCTCCTCTTTCTAGCGTTGGCCGTACAGCAGATTTTTAACTGGTTGACTCCTCCTAGGGCAGCCATAGAGCCGGTCGACTTCGTCCAAGGCAGCCAGATGGTTGGTCGATTTCTCCCAGAGCCTGTCAGGGCTGGTTGACCTATTTTTGGAGCTGTTTATGGACTGCTTGAGGGGCTTGATCTGAGAGCTCCTCTGAGGCTGGTTTACAGCTCAGTTTTGGGGCTGATTTGGCACGGAATTCGAGGCTGTTTTATGGACGGTTTATGGGCTGATTTTTGGGACTATTTTGAGATAGTTTTTGGATGGCCTTTGGTGTTGTGTTTTGTCTTGGCTTTGGATAGATATCCGGGCAAGAGATTTGTGCTGATGCTTTGTAGAAAACCCGGTGCTGTATGCACCCGCACCTTCGTATCTTGTAAAAGCTTCTGTGTGAATAAAGAAGTTCCTACGGGAGGCTAGCCATTCCGGCTCAGTGCGGTGTTAGTGTATTATTTATGGTTCTTCCGCCATGTTTTCCATGCTCTGTGTCTAATATTTGAAGTGTTGGTCTATTCTATTGTTCAAGGTAGTTCCCCACACTATTTGTGACACAAGGCCTTATAAATGAGCTAGATACAAGCATGCAAGGAGTCCATCTGGGGAGGAACAATATTTCCAACACCTCTTCAGCGCCAGGTGGGGAGACCAATGCCGACACGCTGAAGTAAGACCTCCAAATGGCACGAGGGAGCAATTTGTCTACAAGGTTGTCCTTGGTAGAACAATACACCAGGCGAAGAAGACCAAGTTCAATCCAGTCTCAAATAAAATGATAAGGCACTTTGATATGTTTGGATTGACCGCGAGTCACCGGGTTCTGTGCCAAAGCAATAGCACTCTGGGAGTCCGAGAAATTGTGACAGGAGAATCCTGTGCACAGCATAAATGTTCGAGAATCTAATGAATCAATGAAGGTAGGACTTATACTCAGCCTCAGTAGATGTGGCAACAATCCTTTGTTTCTGAGACTTCCAAGAAACCATTCCAAATCCAAGCAGAAAACAATATCCAGAAGTAGATTGCCGAGAATCAACACAACCAGCCCAATCAGCATACGTGAATCCCACCAAATCAAAACCACTGTATAAGTGATACCATAACTGGATGTGCCACGAAGACACCGGAGAACTCGCAAAACAGCTTGCCACTGAGACTGCCGAGCCGTAGAGGAGAACTGACCGAGAATACTCAAGGGATAAGAGATATCTAGACGAGTGTTGTTGAGGTAGAGCAATGAACCAACCAACTGCCGGTACTTAGTACAATCAACCAAAGGAGAATCATCTTCCTTTGAAAGCTTGGAACTAGGATCCATGGAACAAGAGAGCGGAGTACAATCTGTCAAACCGTAAAGAGAAAGCAATTTGTGCACATACTTCTGCTGAGAAATAAAAATACAATCACCACGCTGCCATACTTCAAGACCAAGAAAGTAATGAAGTAATCCCAGATCAGTCATCTCAAACTGTTGTGAAAGCTAAGACTGAACATAAATGACCAACTGAGAAGCAAATCCTATAAGGATGAGATCATCCATATAGCACAATGATACAAATATCACCATGAGAGAGAAAGACATTAAGGTTTGAATCTCGATAAGCTCTCTCAAAGCCAAGTGAAATCAAGAAGGCATCAATCTTGTGATACCAAGCACGAGATAGAGCCTTCCTCAAATAAATAAACATAATCTGTGTGTCCCTGAATCTCAAATCTTGGAGGTTGATCAACATATATCTCCTCCTCCGTTCAGAAAGCCAGATTTAACATCCATCTGAAAGACAAGCCATCCAAAATGAGCAGCCAAGGCTAAAACAATCCGAATGGTGGTATACCAGGCTATAGGTGCAAACTTCTCATCAAAGTCCTCACCAGCTTTCTGAGCATAACCACAAGCAACAAGGCAAGCTTTGTACTTATTCAAAGTACCATCAGAATGAAACTTGACTTCGAAAATCCATCTGACAACCATGATCTTCCGATGTAATGGGCATGGAACCTAACTCCCAAGTTTTGTTCCACTCGATACAAGACATCTCTGCGTCCATAGCCGGACGCCACTGCGGCTAAGCAAGGACCTCCTCGAGAAATCTTGGGCTCAACAATATCTTGTAAAGTACTCATAAGAGCATAATTTATGGTATGACCGGAAGAAGCAAGACAAGAAGATCTTTGAGGTCCAAAGGACAGAGCAGATGCTTGAGAATGCAACTGGCCATCAAAAAGGCCAGACTCCTGTAGCTAAACATAAGATTAGCATTAATCTTCTTTACTTAGCGTTAATCATGAACACACTTCCCCAATGCATGTTACATTGGTATCAGAGCTTAGGCCAATCTTGCATGAGCTTATGCATGATAAAAATTAGCGTTTTTGAAATTAGGGTTTGCATGCCAAATGCATGAGTTCAACCCTAGGAACATTGTTTTCAATCCTAGATTCAATGTGGAAAGTGGAAAAACCAAATTAGGGTTTTCGCTTTCAGGGTTTCAACCCATTTTTGCATGTAGCATAGGTTGCATGTAGGGTAGAATCTGCACAAGACTTAGCCTAGGTATATAACCTAGGTAGGAAAAATACAATAGATTAGTTCTCTCTCTCCTTCTCTTCTCTGTTTTTTCTAAGCATAGGATCAATGTTAATCTTCTTTGCTTAGCATTAATCATGAACACACTTCTGTAACGCATGTTGCACCTCCTCTAGAAAAGCATCTCTGTGATGTTTGCCCACCATGCAAGACGAGCATATATATTGTAGTTGATGGAGCTTAGGTAAACCAAGAACCAACTGCTGGGATGAAATTTTTTGCAAAGCAGAAACAGGTAGATGACCCAAGTGTGAATGCCACAAAGACGTCTCATCAATGGAGACTAAAGCATGATGAATGCCACAAAGAGGTCTCATCAATGGAGATTAAGGCATGAGAAGGAAAGAATAATCGATGGATATGAGAATCGGATGAGGACATCTATGAGGAGAAAGTGGTGATTTGTAGAGGCCTCGATCATGAACTTCATTTGCCACAACCGAGAGTGTCTTTCTGTCAATGACCTCAACCACCTCATCATCAAAATAAACTCCCAAGTCCCTTGCAAGCAGCCATGTGAACTGAAAACAAGTTCTTTGAAAGCCGAGGCACATGTAAAACTTCATGGAGAGTAGTAGAGAAACCAAGAGAAACATTACCAATACCAAGAACAGGTAAGGAAGAGTCATCTCAAAGGCGAACCAAAGGAAGAGAGCGGCTGGTAATGCTCCAAAATATGTGAATGTTTGGTCATATTGACAGAAGCACCGCTGTCATTGACCCACTCAACCTCTGTTGGTGTGTCACTAACCTCTGTGGACGAAGTTATATCTGTGATCACGAGGAAAGCATCCTATGGAGAGGTAGGGGGAGAATCTGTAACTGCCATGAATGCCACTTTGGCATTTCCCTCGTCCTTCACCTTTTCCTTGCCTTTGTTCTTATCAAAATCCTTGTCAGAATCTTGAGAGTTATGTTTGGCTTTGGCTACCTGAGAACTGTCATGTCGAGCAAAGCATCGTTCCTCCGTATGGCCTGATCTGCCACAAAAAGAATACTCCAAGGTTTTGTTGCCTTTGTTGCTGGCCTCTCTTCATCCTTCTTGCCTTTCCTTGGGCAGCTTTGTTCTTGTTGTTGTTGTGGTTGTTGCCGCCTCATCCTCCTTTGTTCTTTCCCTTATCTTCGGCAATGAAAGCAGATTTCGACTTTCCATTGCCTCTCATCAAACACTTATCATGTAGATTACTCACAACTTCTTCAAAAGATGGAAGAGACTTGTGAAAGTAAATGTGATCTTTGAAGAAGAAATCAAAAGAGGGAGGCAATTTACCAAGCAGCTTGTGGATTGGGTTGTTGATTGCGCTCCCATGTTCTTCAAGTTGCCACTTGATGCGAGTCAAGTCCCCAATCCTATCAATGATATTGTTAGATTCACTAATGGAAATCTTCTCAAGTTCCGCCTCCAGATTGGCAATCTTCACGGAAGAAACAGCACCAAGCCTCCTCTGAATCTTAAGCAACATCTGTCAGGCATTACTCAGTGTAGAAATAAATTGTGCCTATATGGCAAGAGTCATGCAATGAATGATGATGAGGCATGCACGACATAGTCACATGGGACGCGAAATGGGGATGGGGAATGGGGACGGAAAAGATTGAGAATGGCCATTTCCAGTGACTATAGAGTGACATGGGACGAGAATGGGAACGAGAAGATGCTGCCATCCCCAACATTCCCAAGTCTAAAAATACCCATTCCCTGTGACTACAATGCACGAGCATCCAAAACTCCCCGTAAAGCTGGATCCACCAAGGCAGGTGTCATAAGTAGCAACTAGGTATAAAAAGGCCAAGTATGATAATTGGTGATTGTAAGCTTCATGGAATCACTGATTTTGGGAGGAGTGTAGGATGGAACATAAGAGAAAGAAGGGGAGAGGTTCCGTGGGAGGCAAGAAACAAAAGAAGAAGTGGTTGCAGGAAAGGATGAGGGAACCACCAAAAGGGTCGAAGGAGAGAGTACCAATGAAGTGGTAGCCTGAGAAGTAGGGGATAGGATTCCTTGGGAAGAAAAAAGAGGTCTAGAGAAGTTATAATATTGATCTCCTCAAGCCATATCCTCCAAATGCAGAATCCTCCTCTTCAAATAGAGCTAGAAGCAGCTAGAAGGAGAAAAGAAATGGCTCTCCAAGGTTTAATGGCACCACAGATGCTAGATGCTGAAAACACAATTATGTGAAGAGAAACACAGCCTGAATGAAGAAAACGGAGCACCACTAAGAAAAGCAACTTTCTGATGAAAAACACAGCTCCCAGATCTGAAAACGCAAGTCTTTATGTGCTGAAATCTGTAAACAACAGGTTCATGAAGGAAAACGCAAGTCCTAGAGCAGTTCTAGGCTCAGATACCATGTGAGAAATATGTGCTACTGCTGCTGTAAATCTGAAAACAATGAATAAAACAGCATATATGTGTAGACAGTAGTAGACTGCAGATGATCAAGAACCTGAATATGAATGAAGGTACAACACAAGGGAGGCCTGTGAGTGCTGGTATGTACAAGTCAGCGGTGAAATCAGAGATGAAAATGATGTGGGAATGAGGCACCTATTATATAGGTCCTCATGAGTGTGAGGGCAATAGGACGAAAGGACCAAATGTACAAGAGATCAGAGCAAAAACAACACAGCATGAAATGGATGAGTGAGGTTATATATGATGGTGAGTGAAAATATGTACAAGAGGCCCTCTGATGTGAGGAGACTCTGAGTAGAAGACCAGTGCAAAAGCAAAGACGATGTCAAAGCTGAAGCACGGTCGGTGACGAAGGCTCGCGTCAAAGTGAGGTAAAGGCACTCCGTGATGTGGTCAGTGTCGAATGCTCGCGTCGGTGGATGCAGAGGCACTCCGAGGTGGTAGTGGGCAGTGGAAGGTGAAATGATGATGATGATGATGATGATGCAGACTCTGGTGACAAGGGTGTGTGAAAACAACTTTTTGTCCAGCCCTAAAAAGGGAATTTTCTAGGCATTTATTGGTTTTATTTAGTATTTCTTTGTCTTTTCTGCTGGCTGACCAGCAGTCCCACATAGTATATATAGCTTTGCCTCATCATTCACCACAATGTACCACTTCTTGACCATATCCGGTACCATCTGCTGGTGCTGCTACTTCTATCACACTCTACACCACATTGCTTCATCATCATCGCCTGACAGGACAGCACCTCGGTCCTCAGCATTTTATCATCTGGCCACATCTCGTGACAGCAGCCCTCTCTCTGCTACAGGCCACACCGTGGGACAGCAGCCCTCTCTGCTACATTCAGTACATCAACACTAACATCAGCAGATCATCGGCGTTTACATCAGTGGTGTAAGGCTTATTCATCAAATACAACTATGCTTATTAATGGTCGCGAGATGAAGAAAACAAATTTGGTAGAGCCATCAGCGCTTATATCAACACATCATCAGTGTTTACATCAGCATATCATCAGCATTTTACCACAGTTTATGGGACAGTAGCCCTCTTTGCTACAGTAGAGCATATCAGTGTTTTATCTTCAGCTCATGGGACAGCAGCCCTCTCTGCTACATAGAGCACTCCAGCATTTTTCCTCAGCTCTCAGCATCAGGACAACAGCCCACTCTCTGCTACATCACACCATCGAGACGGCAGCCCAAACAACGTGAAGGGGGTGCAAGCCTGACTCACCACCCAACCATGACAGCTGTGGGCAAAACCCACAAATCTTGGTTGTCCCCACCGAGCCACGTGCTGAGCTAACTAGCAAGATTGTCATGTTACGCTAGGGGCAACAGATTGACGGGCTAGAGTGTAATATATTGTGGGCAGACGTGTGCTTTTTGCCTATTGATAGCGTGTGCTTTTTGGGCGTTCCTTCCCTATTTATTGGGGGGAGGGGTACCAGTTGGGCACACACCGATAGATGGAGCACAGGAGTGCAAAGCGCGTGGAGCAGGAGCACCATCGCGCAGGAGGCAGTCGTCCTTGGGGGACAACCTGGGGTCATAGAGTACACCGGATGAGGATGATGGCAGGGCACTCATGAGAGCATGACGCTCTAGCTCGTGGCTCGGGGGGGATGGCCAACATTGTGAGCCTCGGTCATGGCTGTCACGGTTGGGTGGCGAGTATGCCTGCACCCAGATATGTTTCTTCCGCTTTTACTTCAGGGGTTAGGGTTTGTTGCTTTGTCTTGCTTTTCATGGCTGTTTTGCAGATTTCCCTCTCGGAGAGATCTCGAGACTTGACAATGGTATCAAAGCCTCTCCAGGAGGAAGATGCGAGCGGGACACCTTCGGGTGAGTTCTTTCTATGTTTCTTGCAACGTACATAGGTTTATTGCAAGATGGAGAGAGAGAGAGAGAGAGAGCTAGCGGGTGTGCAAGAAAAAGCACCATGGATTCACGTGGTTTTTATGCCATGATTGCTATGAAAAAAAATTACCATGTTTGTTGTATGCCCGTGATGGCTGCATGTAGAGCTCCTCGGGATTCGTGTGATTTGGACTGTCTTCAATTTGCTGCTGCATTGCCTTTGCTCGCGGGTTTGGTGGCATGGTGGACGGCCTAGATGTGGCCAGCCAGCCTTGTGTGGCCGCCACAGTTGCATAGGAACGCGTTTCATACAGGTTCGAAACGTACGAAACGTTTCGAACCTGTATGAAACGCTCATACATCATGCATATTTTAGAAACCTTAAAAAAAGTTTCCTTTCGTGAATCGTACGGCGCACTTCATTCACGCTTCCCAGTGGCGGCCGCCTGTGAGTTTGCCGATTTGTGTGCCATCCTTCGATTTCTCCCATCGCTTGTGTCGGCCCGCCTGCTCCTTGGTGTCCTTGGGCCTTGTGGAGGTCTTCCAAAGGGGTAATGTCATGTTTTGCTTTAAGTTGGTTTTCTCTGCACAACTCACAAAGCAGCACACTTTTTTCTCTTCCATCAATATTTATGGCATATCTTCCACGGTCCACCCTTGCTCTATTGAGATTAGTTTATGTTCTCTGTCGCACTTGCAGGGCCAACAATCTGCATTTATCCCCCCCTTGTAGGATGCCTCAAACAGGTGATTCTCTTTGGAACAATGTCACCTTCAAGTCTAGATATGGTGGCTCGGGCTCCGGAAAGTGGAAATGCAACTTTTGTGCAGATAAGCACCATGGCAGTGTCACCAGGCTGAAGGCACATTTGTCACAAACAAAGGGTTTCGGCATTGGACCATGTAAGCATGTGCCACAAGAAATCTATGATAGTCTCAAGTCTTGGAAGGCCATGCAGCTAGGTATCCCCCTTGAGGATATCCCCAATCTGGGAGAGCCTGAAGCACGTCAAAGTGTTTCCAAGAGGACTCGCAGTATCAGAGAGCAAGATACCAGTGGTGAGGTTGCAGGTGGTGTTGCAAGTGGTTCTAGCTCGGCACCTCGAGCCAAAAGAACTAGTCTTCCAGTGTTCAAGAAAGGACATGTACAGGCAGGGATGCAAAAGGCTACCATGAAAGAGGCAACGAGGGAGTTGATGAAGTTGTTTATTCAATGTGGATTATCCTTCCACATTGTCAGGACTCCTCGATGGAAGAAGGCAATGAGAGCTATCTTCCGCATTGGGTGTGAGTGGGATGGCCCCTCCTACGAGACATTGCGCACTACTGAGCTTCGCAAGGAGCAACTTGCTGTGGAGATGGAGATGGAGCCTCTCAAGGCCACTTGGGCAAAGTATGGTTGTACTTTGCTTTGTGATGGATGGACAGATGTGCGGAAGAGAAATGTGTACAACATTCTTGTGTCCTCCTGCAAAGGCACAATGTTCATTCGTGCCATAGATGCATCGTTGCCAGGGATAGTGATTACAGGGGAGTTCATTATGTCCCACATGCGCCAGGCAATCAATGAAATTGGGCCTGATAACATTGTGCAGGTGATCACGGACAATGGGTCCAATTGTGTATCCATGGGCAGGATGTTAGAGGAGGAGTTCCCCAAGATTGTGTGGACACCTTGTGCAGCACACAGCCTTGACTTGATGATTGAGGATGTGGGGAAGCTTGATTGGGTGAGCCATGTATTTTCAGCTGTATCCACCATGGTGAACTTTGTCACAAAGAGGCCAAAGGTTTTGAGCATGTACAGGGCCAATAGTGATCTTGAGCTTCTAAAGCCCTCCAAAACTTGGTTTGCATATATGTTTATTGTGGTGGAGAGACTAGTGAGAGTGCGACATGGCTTATTACGCACTATTGTGTGTCGTGAATGGACAGCATGGGAGGACAAGGATGAGCCCAAGTCTATAGCATTCTCTCGTATGGTCATGAGAGATACCTGGTGGCAGGATGCAGAGGGACTTGTGAAGGCACTTCAGTCCATGTATAGTGTCCTTCGGCTCACAGACATGGAGGGGAGTACCATTAGGCTGCTTTATGAGTTCATGGACAGAATTGGTGAAGCTCTCAATGATTTCACTACCTTGTCGCGTGACAGGTGCTCACCCTTGGGCTTTAACTTTAGTCTTTGAGTCTTTCTCTTCAGTCTTCCTATAAGTTATTTTATAAATCTTGATCTCTTATGTATGTCACATGTTACATGTAGAGTTCAAGATATTAAGGAGATCTGGAATCGGCGTTGGGATTGGTTTCATAGGCCAATCCATGCTGTTGCTCACATTTTGCATCCCCTTTGGAGGAATGAGGAGCAATACCTCAATGAGGAGCTAGAGTCAGGATGGGTCGAGTACATTACCAAGTTGGTGGGAGTGGGAGGTGATATACAGCTTATGAGAAAGCTTGAGGATGAGCTTCTCATTTACCGCAACGGTAGCCATATGTTTGGGCGAGCTACCGCATTGCTCAGGGAGACACAGTTGGAGCCAGTGTCTTGGTGGGAGAAATACGGTATTGGGACACCCAACTTGGTAAGGTTTCTTGATTCTTGAATCTTGTATCTTTGTCTCCTGAGTCCTACTCTTTCAAAATCTACATTCAAATGCTACTCTCTTTTTGACTCTAACTTAACATTCTTTTTTGTACAATGTAGAGACGGATTGCATTGAGAGTTCTCTCCCAGGATTGCAGTTCAGGGCCTTGTGAGAGAAACTGGAGTACATGGGCTCTTTTTCACACGAAAAAGAGAAATAGACTCTCCTCAGCACAATTGGAGAGGCTTGTCTTTTGTCATTGCAATCTCCGATTGCTAGAACAATAGGGTCATCCCATTGAGCCTCGCCAAGTGAATCCAGATAAGATTGATATCATGAAGTGCAAGGAGATTCCCGACATTCCTCAGGAGGAGAGAGACGTCTATTCTATGCTCTATGAGGAGATCATGGCTCCGGCTCGCACTACACGATCTTCTCGAGAGGCTAGTACTAGTGGTGCACCTGGACCTCTAGACGATGAGGCATTTGAGGACTCGGCTACCAGCAGTGACCTTGAGAGTGAGGCTGCAGAGGCAGAAGATGCAGATGAGGATGAGCATGAGGATGCAGATGAGGATGCAGATAGTAGCTAGCAGCTACCAGTATCATTTTATTTGGACATGTTATTTAGTTTGAACTTTGGACATGTTATTTATTTTGATCTTGGATTTTGAGTCATGACTCATCACCCACGTGGTGATCCTTTTGATTTCTGTTCAGTCATCAGTGATCACCCACATGATTTGTGATATCATCATATCTTACATGTATTTTGTTTTTATTGAAATGAATTCAATGTGGTCTCTTATAAGTTATGTCAACAGTTTTTTCTTTTGTATATTTCAAGTAAAAAATATACATGTTTTTTCTATTTTGTATGAAACCTTTTTGTACCCGTTTCTTACCTTTAATGAAACGTTTCAAAACGTATGAAACCCGTTTCATACCTGTCGTTTCTGAAACGCCTGGCAACTATAGTGGCCGCCCACAGCTATGTGGCCGGGCTGCAAGGCGGCCATGTTCAGGCCAGCCCAAGGTGCACAGGGCAGCCAGGAGTGCGGGCAGATCTGGGAACAGTGGCGGCAAAGATGGCAACCAACTTGGGGGGCGCGAACAGGCTGAGGTGACATGCAAAAGCCCAGCTTTGATTGCAGGCAGCCTCCGGGTAGGGAAGAAGGTTCCGCTTGGGCCCGACTAGGCCAGGTTGACCCGTGGCAAGTGGGTAGCCCAAGAGCGTGACCATAGCTGGCAGGTCTTAGAACCCTGCAGGCAGGCTAGGACAAAGCATGGTGGACAGCCCAGATGGGCGCAGCCAGATCTGGAGGGGATTCCCCTCTCTCTATGGTGCAGGTAGGCAGCCGGGAAAGCAGGCCGAGTTGCTTTCTTAGGCAGCTAGTTTCTTATTTTATTTTATTTTAAAGCAAAGTTAAAAACTTACCTGGCCATTAAGAAAAAGGATAAAAAAAAGCAGGGGTTTTTTCCTGAGCAGTCTAGCAGCAAGTGGGTTCCCACGAACCCTTTCTTCTCTTGAACTTTTTCTTTCCTTTTTCTCGCAAAAGTTTGGACTGTTCTTCACAGATTTCGGGTAAGTTTTGACTCTCATCTCAAGGTGAAGTAGGACAAGCTCGTGTACGGAATCAAATGTACTGTATCTTGTTTTGCTCGTATGCGAAGTTGTTCTTGGTACAGACAGGAATTTCTACTCCAAGAATTTTTTGGACATACACACAAGAGTTAGTCATGGGCTTGTACTATGCAAGACATAGACCTAATACCCTACAGATATTGGAATGACCATTGCTTTCATTGTTGGGTTTTGATAGGCAAGACTTATCTACATATGTAGGATTGAGGAATCGTTGACCACACATTGCCACTGTGGCTACACGGATATTGGAATGACCATTGTTTTCATTGTTGGGTTTTGATAGGCAAGACTTATCTACATATGTAGGATTGAGGAATCGTTGACCACACATTGACACTGTGGCTACACGGATATTTGATAGAGGGCATCTAGATTAAGTTTACATGTTGGGTTTCATTGTCATATTGCATGACAATACGGTTATGCGACAATACTCAATATGTACGTTTTCAGCCTTACAGTCCTTAAGGTTTTGATGGTCCTCTAGTTTTATGTCCATTGCAGGAGTGTGTACAGATAGATATTCACACTATTCCAAGTATACCCGTCTATTCTTATACCAAGACTATTGAATCATGGTTAGTCAAGAATTTGCGCTATGCGCACAAGTTTTTGGAAGCAAGTTTTGGTTTCCAAGATTTTTTGGGTTTAGACAAATGCTTTGACTGGGACGCTGGTCAAGGTTGTTCTTCTTTGTGTACACAGATGTTGTCTAATCCCTGGACCAAATTATGACCATTAGTCTTGTTTGGAGTTCTTCCTTTCGAGAACTTGTTTCAGTTTGTGGCACATGGTCAGCCATTGGCATTTATTGTTTCCGATAGATCGCGACGACCGACCCACAAACTAGCGTTTTGTAGTAATCGTAGCACGTGTATGGGGTGTATCATGGTGGTATGGGACGCCATGATCCATCGCATGTTACGGGGCTACGCCAGATTGTCAAGGCCTCATTCAAACTCTGCGCCTACAAACACAAGGCTATCTCAATATTTTTGAGGGATAGATACTTTACTTTTGATACAGACAGTTATGATAGATGCTAGCTTGCGTCATAACTAGGTCTGTTGGAACAGTTGTTCCTTTCATGTCCAAGGTACTCATAGACTTTCCGAGGTTTGTTTGGGAAGTTAGACTTCCGAGGTGACAAAGTACAGATTGATGATCTTTTCTAGAAGATCGGTTCTTCTCTTGTTTGGGAAGAGACTACTGTTGTGTTCCACTTGGCTCGGGCTTTAGTAGTAGGTTCTGGGTTTTCCCAGTTTTGTGGTTTTTTTGAGACCAGATTTATAGTGGACATCAAGATGAAAGCATGGTAGTCAAATGGAAGATACTTTTGGTTTCAGGATAACTCTTTAGGACAGTGGTTGCTTACCTCTAGTACTGGTAGCATTGTCAGCTTCGAGTTACCCAGATGATCCATTTGCTTCGGATTCAGCTTTTGTGACTAGGAATTGACGCTCATGTCATGTTACTTGAGCAGGTCGACCTTTTAGTCGGATTGTCCTTGAGACTATTGGTTTCGACCTATAGAGGGTGTTTCTTTAGTGTTGCGAGTGTGGCAACTTCTCTTTGAGTTCTTTTTCTTGAGCTCAAGAGTGAGCTCTTTTGAGGAAGGGGAGTATGTCATGTGCACGCTAGGGGCAGGCAGATTGACAAGCTAGAGTGTGATATATTGTGGTCGGACATGTGCTTTTTGGTCCGCTATTGATAGCATGTGCTTTTTGGGCGTTCCTTCCCTATGGGAGGGGTACCAGTTGGGCACTCACCGACAGATGGAGCACATGAGTGCAAAGCGCGTGGAGCAAGAGCACCATCGCACAAGAGGCCGTCGTCTTTGGGGGACAACCCCGGGTTGTAGAGCACACCGGATGAGGATGATGGCAGAGCACCTCATGAGAGCATGACGCTCTAGCTCGTGGCTCGGTGGGGACGGCCAAGATTGTGAGCCTCGCTCATGGCTGTCACGGTTGGGTGGCGAGTATGCCTGCACCCAGATATGTTTCTTCCGCTTTTACTTCAGGGGTTAGGGTTTGTTGCTTTGTCTTGCTTTTCATGGCTGTTTTGCAGATTTCCCTCTCGGAGAGACGTGGGATTTGAGAAAGATGCACCACTACATGACGTCCCATACCGCCACGGAGGTACCCTCGCAGGCCTCGAGATTGTTGCCGGCCTCGGCTGCATGAAGTAGGTGCACGTCTGCACTAGATCCAGGCTCTTGCCGCAAAGCTCTCTCAAAGACTCACGACACTCTAACCAACTGATTGACCTTGGCCACCCTTTTATAGGCTCTTGGCCGGCCACCAAGCAGCCACACTTGGGTGCCCGACCATCAAGGCGTCCTCACTTGGACGCCTGCCCGTCAATCTATCCCTAGCCCAGCTCGCCAATCAGCCTGCCTAGCTCCAAGCTTCCCCAAGCCTCGAAGCTAGTCTTGTGTGCATGCTGCACACGGTAGATACACTCTGTGCACATGACAAGGGAGCTGCAATAACTGAGTGGTGGTGAGGAGCAGAGAGTGTGTGAAAACATGCCATTTCAGTAGCACATCATCTCCTACTGCGTTTTACGTCAGTACATCATCAATGCTTACATCAGCATTTACATCAGCCTATTAGCGTTTTCTCCACAGCTCATGGAACAACAACCCCTCTCTGCTCCTTGACCTCGACATCAGGATAGAAGCCCTCTCTGCTCATTTCTTCAGGACAGCAACATACCATCTGCCTTGGATTGTGGCCTTCTCCACCCTCTGTATTATGACGGGACAGTAGCCCTCTCTACTCCTTCGAAGTCTCACATTGAGCTCTTGTAAAGGATTTTATCATATATACACTCACTCATTGCATATGCTGTGTTGATTTGCTGTGATCTCTCATATATTTGGTCCTTTCGTCACGTCTCTATGTCCAGAAATGCTTTCACAGAAAAGACTCATTTCAATGGGTCTAATTACACCACCTAGGCTAATCTTATGGAACAAGTTTTCACTTCCCAAGGTCCCTAGAATCTAGTGAAGAGACTTGAACCAAAACCCCACCCCTCACTAGCACCTCCTGACGTCAACCGCCGCTATTGGGAGGCTAGGAATGCCACTGCCATAGTGGAGTTCATGCAAGGCCTTCTGCAGAAGTTTCATTCACAACTCCAGCAATTCCCCTATGTCTCTGACAGATGGGCACACCTTGCAAAGAGATATGCAGCACGTGATCGCATGCGTCGCATTGATCTCGAAGATCAAATCCAACTTTTCTCTATAAAAGAGAGTGATGACCTAACCGTGAAGGTTGTTGAATACCGATGCCTTAACACGGAGTACGCCACCACTAGCTTTGCCAAGTCTCAAGAAGGCCAAGTGATCACTTTACTGAACAAGTTGCCTCCTAGTTTCTTTACTTTTGTCACATAGACCATTAGTCTAGAACCTATGCCTAGCCTACATGAGTGTGAGTGCCAACTCTGGCGCTTCGCTCGGCTACATGCCCATTTCATCCAAGGAAATCTTACTCCTCTACTCAAGAGGGGGTCCTTGTGTCGAATGCCATCTCTAATCAAAAAGGGCAACAAGGGAAGGGGAATAGCAACTCAGGTAATCAAGGAAAACCTCAAGGCAACAATATTAATTCAAAAAACCCTGCCTCAACACCTACTCCCTACTAGCAAAATATTCGCAAAAGGAATAGATTCTACACTCATTGCCAATTGCCTAGTCATGTTGATGATAAGTGTGGCATTAAAGCCAAGGAAAATAGAGGTAACAACCCCACTAACTCGAATCACCAAAACAACCAAGGTGGTAGTAATGCTCCTAATTGGCGGTCAAGAGGGGGTAATAATCTAGCACCTACTCTGCAGGGTCGCCCCTGAGGAACCCGCAACAAGGCAATGGTACAAATTAGCCTAGATTGTCTCCGTGGCGAATCACTTGTCATGTTGCTCAAGGCCCCCCCACCCAGTCAGTTTCTTCCCTAGAAGAGATGTCTAATTGGTCATCTCTTACACCACATGTAACTATTTGGCCCTCCTA
Organism: Cibotium barometz; assembly: GCF_041138505.1. Lineage (NCBI taxonomy): Eukaryota > Viridiplantae > Streptophyta > Polypodiopsida > Cyatheales > Cibotiaceae > Cibotium > Cibotium barometz. The sequence goes on from NC_141079.1 coordinate 8,971,258, forward strand.
GCTCGATTTCACATGATAAAACCCATGCCCGAACACCAGACAATGGAAGAAGACATGGGAACAAGGTCCATAAGGTTTGATTACAAAAAAGCACCATTCTTGGTCAAAAAGTTTAAAAAAAAAACAAAAAGTCAAACAGGGTTGACCGCGAGCCAAAGGCACCATTGGAAAGAGGAGACTGAGCCAGACCAAAAAGCTAAAAGTCGCTTTTTCAAAAAGCAAGGCCCTAAAGCTAGAAAAAAAAAACAAGAACTTTTGACTAAAGTTAAATAATATTTTACTATTAAAAAGACCAAAAGCAAAGTAAAAGGCAAAAGCATCACTTTTTGGCAAAAAGCAAGGCTTCCCCAAGTATAAAAGAAGCATGAGCCTCTCTTTTGAGCATCAAGTTGAAGAAGAACCTATTCATTATGTTGCCATCTTCGTTGAAGCGTGGAGATCCTCTTCTCCATCATCATCTATCTGATCATGAACCAAATCATGGAGTTTTTCTTGGCTGCCCTTGATTTGGAGTGCCTCCATCAACCGCAACGCCACATCATCAACCGTCCCTACAAATGTAGGGATCCGTACAGCCATACGGAACTGTACGAGCTGAAATCCCAGAAACCGTAAAGCTGCTAAAAAAAACCCTAAAACTGCTTTTTGGAGGTTTTTATCGCCCGAAAACCATTAAAACGGGTTTTATATCAGTTTTCTTGCCAAAAAGAGCTTTTCTAAGGTTTTCATCATCGACAAGGCTATAGGAATTGTGAAGATTGAACATAGAGCTTAGATATGGAACATAGAGCTTAGACATGGAGAACTTGGACATAGAGCTTGGGCATGGAACTTGGACATGAACATGGAACTTAGACATATAGCTTGGACGTGGATCTGGACTTGGACTTACTTGGTTTTGGATTTGATTTGGAATTGGAACTTGGATTTGGATTCATTGGATTTGGATATTGGATTTGGTACTAGCCCGGTGAGAGATACTTGTGGGTCATCCCCGTGGTATGCACGGCATCAGAGATCTTGTGCCTCAATGGGGTCACGGTATACGACAAATATCATCCTAAAGGGTTCTAATAATGTACAATGTTGCACAAATGATGATAAGCCATCTTGTCACCATGCACTACAGTGCAGAGTGCATGTGACATTCCCTCCTGGCTAGCTTGGCGGCAGGTTCATGGCTTCCAAGTCGTCTGCCAACAACTGCGGGTACTCTTTTGAAAGAACTCCTCGTCTAGCCAAACGGCTTCGTGGGGTACCTCGATCTCGGAACTTCGTGTAGAACTGACGTATTCTTCGACCGGAACCATGCTTCCAACAATGAAGAAGGATATGCTCAAGCTCAATTACTTCTACTTCGTCTACCGCTGTTCATCTGAAACGTCAAACACTTATGGTCCAACATATGGTTTTAGCCAAGAAACATGGAAAACATCATGCATTGTCCAACTGGTAGGCAACTTTAACTTCATGGAGACATCACTTATCTTTTTGACTATAGGAAAGGGTCCAAAACTATGAAAAAAAAGCTTGGGACAATGTTTGCCCACTTGTTTCGATCTCTATTTCATGATGTGCAAATAGACCCAATCCCCTTCCTTGAAGTGGACATCTCTGTAGGCATATGCTCACTTATGGTAGTGCTATGTGTGAACAGGGCTTAACCAAGGGTACTTTTTCCCATGTGGTTTTTCCCCTTGGACATCAATTGTGAAAGGACACATATAATATAGTTCTATATTATATGGATGTGGCACACATGCAAGGGTTGACTTGCATTTTGTGGATACCACACTTTTGGCTCTCTCTCTCTCTCTCTCTCTCTCTCTCTCTCTCTCATTTCTGTGTGTGAGCTTCTCTACCCTGCACCTAACCCTAATGTGCAGGTTTGTGTGTGTGAGTGTGTTAGTCCAACACCCAACATTTGGTATCAGAGCTGGGAGCTTGCCCTGGAGCAGTGCTTGTGTGAATCTGCAAAAAAAAACTGTGGAATTCCGTCGACGTTGTGTTTTTTCCGTCGACTGCGAATTTCCGTCGACGTGTTTTTTGCGTCGACTGCGAATTTCCATCGACGCTGTGTTTTTCCGTCGACGTCCGTCCGTCTGTGGCTTCCGTCCGCCAGTTCCGTCCAACTGCTCCACCGTCCGGCCACCGAATTCGGGCGGCACTAGTGGGGAGCCCACCACCACCGCTCAGCTCGCGGGCGGCACCGCCGTTCCCAGCCGGCGGCCACAGCAACTTACGTGGCTCCGTTCATCCGGCAGCCAGTGCCCGTCGGTTCCGTTCCTCCGTCAGAGCCCCAAGGACTATTATTCCGCACATTCGTTCATGCAAGACATCGAAGCTTGCATGGGACACATTGGAAGCAATGTATCAGGTACGCAACGAGGCAAGAGTTGCCTACTTGAAGAGGCAATTGGATCTTCTTTCTATGGATGAGGGTGACTCCATGGCAGATCATCTCACCAAAGTGAAAGATTTGCAGGAACAATTGCTTAACATTGATGAGGTTATCCCAGACAGACAGATGGTCACCAACACTCTTCATTCTTTACCGCCTTCCTACTTGGGTTTTCACACCTCTCTCAACCTCTCAATGAGAGGAGGTGGTGATCCCGTCACTTTTCAAGAGCTCGTGGGTTTACTCTTGCAGGAAGAGCAAACAAGAGCAAACATATCGAGCAACCGTGGTGGAGAAAAGGCATTTACAGCCAAGGATAAGGGTAAAGCAAAGAGCTTTAAGCATGGGGGACAACAGTCTAGCAAGGCTGGTCATGGACAGCCCTCTTCTAGTGGTGAAAAGTCTGACAAAGGGGATGCAAACAAGCCCAATCCCAGTAAAAGGGAGTCATAAACATAATCCATAAACTTGAGGATGGATAGAAAAGAAGTCCAGGAATCCGTGGACCTGTATACTGTAATCCTTGTATACCATAGCTCTTACCACATGCTCCATGTTGACCACACACCTTGGAGTAGAGGTGGACTTTTATCCATAAAAGCATCATATCCATGAGATATCCAAAGATTTCTTCTATATAAACTCGGAAAGATTTGTCCATAGAAATTGCTTGTGAAGCCCAATATCTATATAAATCTCGTCCAAGAAAGAAATCTCCATAGATATAATCCATCCCAATAAAGGGAGCCATAAACAATGTTTCCCTGAAACCATCTCAAGGCAAACAACACCACCTTTCTTCTTGCATGGCTATACAAGGATTAGTAAACATCAAAAACACTTCATAGTAAATAGCAAAAGCACCAACTTTGCAAACTTAAAGTATACTTAGCTTTTCTTTACCAAGTTGGTCATGAAGCCAAAAGAAATATCTCATCACCATATCCTTAAGATATCCTGAGATATATCTCCATATAGCTTGCCTGTAAGCTTGATAATATAATCCACAATATCCATATGGAAAGCGTGCTAAATGTGTGCACATAAAGCCAACTCCATACTTTCAAGATAAATTTTGTGAATTCATAAATCCTTAGACCAAGCTGTCTATTGCTCATGCTCTTGCTTCATAGACTATGAAGCGGCTGGCCATGCTTAATAGCAATGATGGTAAGTGTGGTCCCCACTTGAGATCTTTTCTCTTCCTTATTGATAGAAGGAAGCCTCCGCTTCCAAGCTGTCTATTGCTCATGCTCTTGCTTCATAGACTATGAAGCGGCTGGCCATGCTTAATAGCAATGATGGTAAGTGTGGTCCCCACTTGAGATCTTTTCTCTTCCTTATTGATAGAAGGAAGCCTCCGCTTCCAAGAAAGCCTACGCTCTGATACCAATGTAACTCACGGCGCCCGAGGGACTAGGGCCTTTGGCACACTTGTTGATACCATCAATGCATATTAAAACATTGAAACATGGCCACAGCCTTAACACATATCCATCATCACTTTGCATTAAACATAAAAGCTGGACAAAACATCCACAAATGCTGAAAATGGAGCTTGCACATGTGACACCACATAGAGGCCGGAATGGGCCGACCCCCCCCCCCCTGGAGTATTTTATTACCCAAGGAGAATAATATCATGTACAAGCTTTGAGGGCCTTACTCTCCCCATGGAAGATGCCGGATTATCCATATACAAATGCCATAACACAGCCCAACACGAGGCTACCAAGCCGGAACACAGGCCGTAGAAATGCCGAGCCAACAATATAATCCATATACCTCCGTGTGGGTACTGATTCTTCCCCAAAAACTACGGGTCTTCATGCAATAGAGGTAGTACAACAGGTTCAGCTCTCCATTCAGCCGGTACAATAGGTACAGTGGCTGGTACAGCCAGAACAGTGGTTGGTACAACATGTGCAGGGGCTAGTACAGCTGGTACAGTAAGTACACGGACTGGTACAGCCAGTACAGTGGCTGGTATAGCAGGTACAAGGACTTGTACAGCCAGTACAGTGGCTAGTACAACAAGTACAAGGATTGGTACAACAAGTACAATGGCTAGAAATCATAATAAATGATTAAATACCCTTGCCTTCAGTATTTCTTCGTGATGGAAGCCTCCAAAACAGTCCCCAACAGCCGGTATTCTTCATGGGCAGCCTTCAAGAGAGAGAAAGAAAGAAAGAAAGATATATTAAGCGTCTACTAAAGACCGAATGGGCCTATGAGACCAAAGTGGTACAATAATGTCCATGGCATATCTCATCATGGAATGGAAATAAAAGAGAATGAAAACATAAATATAGCTATCTCACTGGGGTGATACAAAATTGTCCATGCAAACTCGTCATGGAATACTAAGAACATAAAAACATGGGAGCAACATCAGCTCCGAGTAGATGGTATACCACTCTCCAAAATGTCAAGCATGGGGTTGACGAGTATGGCCGAGAGGTCTCCCTCAGCTATGTCACGTGGAAAGGTAGCTCGATGGCGGTAGAGCATGTCCTCGATCTGGAGCGCTGATGAGGTGATCCTGGCCGATGGGGGGGTCGAGGGCGTCGGGTACGCTGGAGTGCAGAGGCTCAGTCCGAGGTAACTCCTCTCGGGCGGGGTAGGTCCAGAGCAGCTCGTGGAGGGTCCACAAGATCTACTATGTAAGTGTCCTCCACCTCCTGGGTCCGGAAGAAACTTGCGATGGTTGGCTGCCGAGGGAGGGGGCAGGGTGGCTGGGGCCTGTGTCTCAAGAAGGTGTCCCTGTGTCTGCGGAGCTCAAGCAGGAAGAGGCCCAGGCAACACTGGTCCTAGAAGTCAATGATCCTGGAGAGTGGACCGAATCCCTCACGAACTAGACAGTGAAACCTCCCGCGGATCTCATAGTATACTGGGCAGCGGCATATGTAATGCTCCTCCGTCTCAACCTCTGTGTAGGATAGTCAGCAGACCCTCTCCTCTCTGGGTGTCCGTACGAGCTTCCCGGCTCTGAAGATGCGCTCAGCTCTACTTGTCTCCACCCTGAGGCGGTGGGAAGAAACCCGTATCTGGCCAATCGCAATCCTCGTGAGACGGCCAAAAAAAAGGGGAGTCCAAACTGCACTGAAGGGAGGGTAGGTGGTCCATGCAGAGCCCATACACTGAGAACCAAGTGGAAACTAGTGCATACCATACTCCAGAGTGCCCCTCAAGTGCTAGCTATCTGGAGGACTCCAGGGCAAGCCTCGGGTACCTATGAGGATCCATGTGACTGATGCAATGAAGGTACGTGACTGTCTGGAGGAGTACCTCCACTACCATCGGGGCTGTAGCAAACTCTGCCTAGATAATCCGGTGTGGGACTGATGGTTTGCTGCGGATCATACTGGAGAACATCATGACCTGGGGCCTCTCAACTCGCTGCCAATCCTCATCGGATAAATCTGGCCCCTAGAAAGCTGCTCCGTACATCAAGGCTGGTCTGATGAGGGTGTCAAGAAGCCAACCCTTCGTCCTAGGCTCCTGGAAATGTACCTGGAAGCACTGCCGCTCAAGTAAGCTCAAAGCTGCATATCCCCGCGTCGCTCTAGCATGTTCTATGGGAAGCATGGTAAAGCGTGGGCCACTGAAAGTGACACCAAGGTAGACATAGGATGAGACAATCTCCACAGGATCCCCTCTATATGTGAAGCTCAATCTGGATGTGATGGGGCGAGAGGTATTGAAGACCATTACCTTGGTTTTACCAAGGTTAACAGAGAGGTCCCGCTAAGTGCAAAAGTCATGTAAGCATCCAACTGTCTCTGAAGCCCTTCGGCTGAGTCTGAGAGGACGACGATGTCATCTGCATAAAGTAGTATGGGGATCAATATGCCTGCCAGTGTGGGACCAGCCCCGCCTAATCCATCAATGAAGCTCGAGATCTCATCAATGTAGAGGCCGAAAAGAGTGGGTGATAGAGGGCAGCCCTGTTTCACCCCAATGGTGCTGGAAATCTCCTGTGACGTACCTCCTGGGGCTCTCACTCGTCCGGTGACGGACTCATAGAGGGCGATGATGCTCCAAACCATGTCAGATGGGACTCCGATCTCCTGTAGATCTCCTGTAGACGATGTAAGAGGCGGGCTCGGGGTACAGTATCAAAAGCTTTGCGGGAATCTACAAAGCAGCAGTAAATCCTCTAGTGTCGTGCTCTACCCTCCTCGATGATGGCACGGAGGGTGAAGATGTGGTCAAGGGTAGAGTAGCTCCTCCAAAAGCCAGCCTGTCTTGAGGCTCTGCATCCCTGGCTCTCTGCAAATGAACTGAGCTCCGCCTCTAGCACTGATCCATGGAGTTTGGCCAATGTGTGGCCAATCATGATCGTCCTGTAGTTATTAGGATCAAGTGGATCTCCGGCTTTGAGGATGGGGGTGATGGTGTTGGTGGACCAAGAGGGTGGAAATCCTTCACAAAGGGCTCTATTGAACATGTAGGCTAGTAGGGGTGCTCGGGTATCATGGGCATGCGAGATGTACTCGGCAGTGAGTCCCTCATGATCTTGGGCTCGCCCATTGCGTAGTCTATGAATGGCCTTGAGGACCATGCCCTTTGTGAAGAAGGTGGAGGTGGTGGGGCGGGGGTCTCGTGGTGGGGGTAGGGGTGGCTGATGGGGGATATGATAGAGTGAGCGTGCATAGGAGTGCCATGTGTTTGGGCAGGTGATAGGTGTGGGAGGGCGATGTTCTCGGAGTTTCCTCCATGCCTCTTTGCAGTTCGGCCCTAAGAAAAGTCGGTATAACTCATCCTCTTTCCGAGCATAGAACTCTCGTTTCTTGCGTCGGGTGAGCCGTTGAGAAATCTGTTGCGCTTGGCGCTTCCTCATGCTTAAGACGGGAGCGCGTAGCCCGACATTCGTCATCATACCAACAGTTCTGGGGTATGGAACCGCAAGGTGGCTTGGCGGTAGACCGCCGCGTGCAGATGAAAGAAGCTGTGGCGGATGTGTGGAGTATGGTGGTGAGTTGTGTTGTGAGGGTGGATAGGGGGACAGTAGGTTCCACATCCTGGAGTTGGCGGTAGATGTGGTTGGAGTAAACAAGGTCAAGCTCGTGATCAAAGAGGACTTGAGTGTAATGTGAGATGGTGGAAGGTGGTGGAGGGACGGGTGGTGTGCAGGTAAGAGTGAAAGAGAGGTAGGCATAGTTAGCTTCAAAAGGGGGTGGCGGAATGGAGAAGTCGGGGATAAGGTGTGCCAAAGCCGGAGATCCCATAAGGTAGTCCACAGTGCTAGTACCTCCTGAGCGAGGGAAGGAGGTGAGGGCGCCGGAGGCGGGCCATCGGGACATGCCGTTATAGATAACGAGACCATGTGCAGCTCCCAGCTCTACGAAATATCTCCCGGACACTGTGACCTCCTCACGGTCCTGTGATAATCGCTGCAGCCCTGTGTCAGTGATGTCCAGCTCTTGTAGTCTGATAGGGTCGTCTAGATCGAGTAGTGGGACCTGCTGACTTCCTGTCCTGGCATTGAAATCCCCAAGTAGGAGGACTTCCCCCAAGTGTGAGAACTCCATGATATCCTCATATAATGGTAAGTACGGTGACTAGCCATGCTGTGCGGCGTAAGGGGAGTGGCGTGGTGCAAAATAACACATAGCAATGTGGATGACTCTGTCACTGCTAAGCTGTAGCCGCACCCAAAGATATCGTGCATCCTCGTCCTTCCGGGCGATGCTAAGAATCTGTTGGAGATGGTATCTAAAAAGGACAGCTACCCCCCCCGAGCCACGTACTCCTCCTGATGTGCAGGTCTCACCTCGAAAAGCTGACTCCCACTCATACCCGGCTATGTATGGTAAGCCCCTCTCAGCCCTCTGATGAGTCTCTGTAAAAAAAAATGACATCCCTGCCTGTGAGAATCTCTCTCAAGCCTCCTGGATTCGACCACAGCATACCATTGCAGTTCCATGCTGCCAACCCCAGGTGTTTGGTCTCATAGACCCCGCGTCCCTATTTGGGACGGCGCTCAGTGATAATGACTCTACCATCTCTGTAGATAGCCCACTTGCCTGCTCTATGGGCCTCATGAACAGTCACCATCGCCTCACGCCAGTGTGTCACCTGTGCTGGAGTGAGATCATCTCCCACGTACACCTGTGTGCCCTTGAGAGCAGCTCGCCTATCTAAGAAGACGTGTCTGCTGGTGGCATCAAGGAATCTAATAATGAGGGGTCGCTCTCGTGTCATATCCTTTCCTGTCCTCCATGTCTCTGCAAAGGGGGGGGCGATCCCGTCCACTCCTAGCATCTGGCAAAGTGTCATGGCATCCTCCTTTGGGGAAGCCCCCGCTTGTAGCCCCTGTACTCACACATGGAGGGCCCTATCCTTCCGGCGTTTCTCCTCCCCGAGAGTCTCATGTATGATGCTCTGCAGGGGTTTGTGCTTCTTCACCACCTCCACCTTCTTCTCCCTAGGTCTTCTCTCATTACTAGAAGAGGCCATGGTGGTAAGAAAAGAGAAGAAGGGAAAGAGAATAAGGATCAACTCACTCTCCTTCGGTCAAACAATAAAAAATCCGCTCGAAATATGAGTCATGAGCATACTATTCTCGCATATCATCAAGTTCATGATGAGAGATAATAGAGACGGCGGCCACATGTGGTTTCCTAGACAAGGCATCCGCAGCCACATTCTTTTTGCCATCCACATGAACAATTTGAAAGTGAAACATGGACAAAAAGTTTGCCCATCTCATATGCTTCTCTGAGAGCTTCGTATGAGTAAGGAAGTATGGTAGAGTCTGATGATCACTCTGAACAATGAAATCAGCCCCAAGAAGGTAATGCTTCCAAGTAGAAAGAGCATGAATAATCGCAAGAAGCTCCTTCTCATATAGTTGTAGATTCCTTTCTGCTGGTGAGACAGAGTTCTACTCTCATAAGCAATAACATGTCCATCCTGCATAAGAACAGCTCCAATGCTATTCTCGCATGCATCACACTGTACCACAAAAGGTTTATGAAGATCCGGTAAAACCAAAACTGGACCACTGGTTAGCTTTTCCTTAAGCTTGTTGAAAGCTTCCACTTCCTTTTTCTGTCCATCGGAATTTTACATCCTTCTTGGTCAGGTGATGTAAAGGTGAAGCAATTTCTGCAAAGAATAGGATAAACCTCCTGTAATATGAACAAAGTCCTAAGAAACTTCTCACATCATGAATAGTCTGCAAATCCGGCCAATTTTTTATCACTTCAATTTTTGCTGGATCCATCCTGACGCCATCCTTAGACACTATGTGCCCAAGAAAGTGAATCTCCTACATGAAAAATTCACTCTTCTTTCCATTGACAACCAACCTATGCTTTCTGAGTTCCTCAAACGCTTTGGTCAAATGCTCCCGATGCTCCTTCTCTGAATGAGAAAACACAATTATATCATCAAAGAAGGTGCCCACAAAAGCACAGTTGGTCAAAAAATCCGATCCATCATCCTGTTGAAAGTCACTGGACCATTCGTAAGACCAAAAAGCATGACCAAAAACTCATAAAGTCCAAAAGTTTTCCTGAAAGCTGTCTTATGCACATCTTCTGGCCTAATGCAAATTTGATAGTATCCACTCTTCATATCAATGTGACTGAAGTAAGCTGCTCCCTGTAATCGATCCAAAATATCATCGATTCGAGGTATAGGGAATCTGTTCTTGATGGTAATCTTATTCAGTGCCCTGTAATCAATACACATCCATCTTTCTTTTGTACCAAAAGCACTGGTGAACAACAGGGTGAAGAGCTCGGCTGAATCAACCTTTTGTCCATCAGATCACGCACTTGGCTCATAATCTCTTCTTGTTGGGCTGCACTCACCCTATAGGGTGGCTTATTCGGAGGTGAACTTCCAAGAATCAAATCAATCCCATGATCCTCAGGCCTAGCAGGCGGCAACTCCCCTGGCAAAGCCTCTGAAAAACAATCTTGAAAACTTTTGAGAAAGTCCAATCTTTCCTTGTCCAACTCAGACAGGTTAGAATCTGTAGTATCCTGATTCTCTTTGACAACACTAAGTAAACAGAGAGATGTTTCTTTATTAAACGAGAAATGGCCGAGGCCGATACAACAGGAATAGATTCTCCTTTAAGCTTTACATCAAGAGTGTGTTCCTTATTCTTATTATGAGTGAGAGAGATTTTCCTGTTGAAAGTATCTTCTACCGCTTTAACCTTATGGCACCAAGGCATACCCAACAAAACATCACAACCCTCCAAAGGCATAATGTAGAAATCACTCTCTGTTCGTGTAAGTCTGCACACTGAGACGCAGTTTCCCAATGATCGGTGTAACCTCAACCGAATGTCCAGGACAAGCTAAAGTAGCCTCATGCAACACACCCATCTCCTCTGGTTTGATGCCCAACTTTGTTGCAAGTTCGGGGGTGATGAAGTTTGCACGAGCCCCAAGATCGAAAAAGATCAAAACCTCCTGATCTCGAAGTCTTCCCCATGGTCTGCATAACTCTGAAGATGCATCTCCTTGCTTCAACCCTATTAAGTCAGGTACTAGTCCAGCAGACGGTTTCTGTTTCTTTGCTTTAGGCTCTTCTTGTGAGTCATCTGCGTTTTTAAGTGCTCTCTTCGGACACCTATAGTACCGATGTCCCGCTTCTCCACAAGAGAAACATTTGTTGCCAGCTATAAGCTCTTTCTTTTCTTCTTCTGTCCTTTGAGTTAAGGGCTGAAATTTTCTCTTCTTGGATTGCCCCTTCTCTCGTGGTTTAGTGTTTTTGGTCTCCTTTTGACTCCTTTTCCTCTTTTGATGCTTTCTTGGAAAAGAGACGTTGATCCTTGAATCCTGACATCTGACCAGTAAGCATGGCATATCCAGTCTGAGCATTTTCTATCATCTGAGTCATATTAATGACCTTCGTTTTAATGCAATAGTTATGAAGCTCCTTGGGTAACCCACATCAATATGTCTCTACTTGCTCAACCAATGACACGGGCCTAAAGGATGTGACCGGTAGCAGAGCATCCCAAAATTTCTTATTATATTCTTCCAGATTACTACAATCTCTGGAATCTAATCGATGCCAAGCTGTCATAACATCCACCTCAAAAGTTGGTGCAACCATAAAGAAGAGAAGATTTGCTTGAACTCCACCCAAGTGCTAGGTGCTATTCCCTGATGAAGAAGTATCGACCACCATTGAAGAGCATTATCCTTTAGGAAAGAAGCTGCCTTTCATACCTTAGATGCCTCTGTGAAGTTACCACCAGAAAATGCCGCATCAAACTGTTGATGAAGGTGAGAGCCTTCAAACGATCCTTTGCACCACTAAAAGTATCAAATTTTACTGCAACACCACCCTCTTTATACTCTTTTGGCTTCTCACCCTGAACAAGATTATCATATGGATGTGGTTTGAGAAAAGAATTGCCTACAGCATTAGATCCCATGTCCATCATACCACCTCCCATGCCAGGCATAACAAAAGCACTACCACCACCACCACCACCAAAAGTTCCATACATACCTCCTGGCATACCTCCATACATACCTCCATTCATACCTGGTTGCATACCATAGCTCCCAGTCATGCCCATGTTGGGTACACCTGTCATGGAATGAAAGACAGAGCCTCCACCAAAGTAACCAGGATGGGAAGTATTAAAAGGGTTTCCATGGATAGGTGGGGGAAAAGAAGAAGAAGAATCGGGGTATGGCTGAAAATCTGGGTGGGGATGGGAGCCAAATGTTGAGGCTTAGCTTTCTTTTCAAACCCATGCTTCCGTGGTTTAGAATCAGCTTTGAAGTTTTGTGGAAATCGTGAGTCCTTCGCGAGTTCCATTAATCCCTCCATCAAGCTTTGCATCTTTGCTTCATAGGTGGCATCATCTTCGAGTTATGGCATATCGGAAGGTATTTCTTACTCGCTTTCCTCATCTTCATCGAAGTAGTCGTCCTCTTCCGAAGATAAATCCTTCATCTCCGCACTAGTTCCAGCCATAGAGATAATTGTGTCGACCACAGGCTCGTCCTCTTGAAAAAGTTGACGATGAATCCCGGCAATGGAACCTTGAAACCGGCCTTCAGAATTTTGATGGGCGATGAACACACTTAATCACACTTAAATCGCTTTACGAACTATCAGGATATATCTCATCCACACTAGCAAGCTACTCCTTAAAATCTTTGATCTTGGTCAAGAAGTTGTCCATTGAGTCTCCCTCATTCATGTGCTCAGACTCCAATTGTTTGCGCAGATATGCAACACGTGCGCACCTGATATAATGCAACAAGTGCATCCCATGCCTGTTTTGAAGTCTTACATGACCGAATATGAGGAATAATGCTTCGCTTCACAGAAAATGCAAGCAATGCATATGCCTATGTATCTCTTCCATCCCATCTCGTTTGAGCAGCAGTGGGAGGTATTGGTGGTGCATGTGGAGGAGCCACATCTGTATTAGATTCTACTTCAGATGTACCTGCAGCACCTGGTTGCACTGGTAGTTGTGAAACAGGACGAGTTTCACTACCACTGACCACATTCCAAAGGCCTTTAGCAACCAATACATGTCTCATCATATAGGACCACAATGGGTAGTTAGTCCCATCAAGTTTGTCCTCAACAGACAACATGTTAAATACGTCACTACTGCCAGCCATGACTTTCTACCGCCATTTCCCAGCCCTCCCTTCCTACAATGGAGGCAAAATGCAACCCTTTTTGTTTCCCTTACCCGAGACTAGTGGTAGCACCGTGCACTTGCTCCATTAGCCTCTCCCTCACTTACTTCATCACGCATCGGGTCGTCTCCCGTCTTCACTCATGTGCATTGATCTCCGGAAGGAGTACATTTCTTGATCTTCCTTTCACCTCACCTAGCGTCTAGGAAGGAGTGGGCTGCCCCTGGGTTCTTACTTGCAGCCTTTCCGCTAGAGATTCAAGAGGAGGATTCCATGGCTTCTGCACCGGCTATCACCTCTTCATCTATTTTCCAACTTCCCAAGGAATCCATCCTAGATGGGACCAACTATCTTGATTGGTCTTTGCAGATGAAGACTTTACTTCGGTATCATTGGCTATGGGGTATTATTACTGACGCTGAGCCAACTGCGACTTCTCCTCAGGCTAAGATTGATGCCTGGCTTGATAAGGATGCTTAGGCACATGTGTTCATTATCTTCAGCATTAAACCATTTGTTGCTCATCAATTTGATGACAATGATGATGGGACCATGGAAGAATTGTGGGATGCCATTCAAAGGTGGTATTATAGAGAGAAGATTGCCCTGGAGAATCAGCTTGCCAACTTGAAGATCCCTGATACTGCCAACATCATGCATTCCGTCACGGAGTTTGTTAACCATCCAGAAGCAGTTGGTCTCTTTGGGGTGCAAGGCTACTGATGAAGACTTTCTTCATCGGCTCCTCGCTAAATTACCCGAGACTTTCTCATCTTTTTGTGATACTATTTCACTTCTTTTCTCTACTCCCGATCTGCATACTATTGTTGGCATGCTTCAGGATAGAGCAACGAGGAAGAAAAAAAGCCAGGGTGCTTTTTAGACCCTTTTTCAGGTCAAGGCCAAAGGCAAATGGCAGTCTAAGGGTTCCTAGCAACAAAGTTGACTCTAAACCTGCTAACAATCCTACTCATAAGGATCTTACTTGCCATTATTGTGGTCACATTCAGCCTGTCCGTTGCAAGAAGAAGAGAGAAGGAAGCAGCCCACCAATCAAATCTCTCCGTCTACCAATCAATCCCGGAGATCCTCTTTCACCAAGGACACTGTCTTCATCGGCATTGAGGAGCTTCTTGCGGACTCACCTGTTCTTGCCACCTCACGTCTTATGGATTAGGTGGTTGACAGTGGGTGCACTACTCACATGACTCATGAGTCATGATATGTCCATTTTGCATGATATTTGGCCTAGCTCTTCGAAGGTGTCCATTGGCGGTGCTTCCAACCTTGAGGCCTCTTTTGTGGGCAACGTACTTAACCTTTCTCCTAGCCAGCCTTCTACCATCCGAGATGTGCTTTATGTTTCTAAGCTCTTTAGCAATCTGCTCTTAGTGTTTCGGATTGCATGTACTTTAACAGTTCAGTTCTTGAGGTCATTGACATTGGCACCTTGTAGATTGTTGCCATAGGTGTACAAGGAGGCAACCTTTGTAGGTTGAAGGACTTTGGTGGCTCTTTGAATGAGTCACAATTTCATTTGCTACAACTACTTCGAAGCTATCATGCCTTGGTAGCTCAGGTGGATACAACGTTTTGGCATGCTCGCTACGGTTACTTGAACTATGCTTCTCTTCAGCAGAGCTGTCTTCTCAGCAGATGGTTGAGGGTCTTCCGGAACTGAAACCCTCCTACTCCACTTGTGTGGCTTGTTTGCATGGCAAGCAACACAGATGGCATTTTCCTCACGAGGCTACTCATTGGGCTTCTCACATCCTGGAGCTTATACATATGGACTTCTGCGGTTCCATGCAAACGACTACCCAAGGTGGTGCTAGGTACTTCATGCTTATTATTGATGATTTCTCACATAAAGTATGGGTGTATCTCTTGGCAGAAAAATCTCAGGCTTTCTCCTGCTTTCAAGAGTGGGTGGCTTTGGTTGAGAATGCGACCACATAGAAGGTTCGACAAGTCCGTCCGGACAATGGAGGAGAATCAATCTCCAAAGCCTTCTAGAACTTTTGTTTCTAGAAAGGTATTGGCCCCGTCAGTTCTCCACACCTAGCACTCCACAACGGAATGGTGTGGTTGAATGCAAAAATAGGACTGTTCAGGAGATGGCCCGTACCATCTTCCGATCTTCCTTCCTCTTTCTGGGGAGAAGCGGTGACCACTGCTGTCTACATCATCAATGGTTCTCCCACAAAGACAGTTGCTAATATGACACCGGAGGAGGATTTTACAGGGTAGACTTTTAGTTTACACATCTTAGGGTTTTTGGTTTTGATGTCTTTGCTTATATCCTTGATTTCTTCCTAGTCCAAATTTGATCCCAAATCCAAGTGCAAATTCCTTGGTTATAGATCTCAATCCAAAGCTTACATATTATGGGATCCGGAGAAGAAATCCTTAGTAATATCCTGCGATGTTCACTTTGTTGAATCCATTGTCCCTAGGATTCCCGGATGGAAGCCATTGTTCGTGACTCTCATCTCTCAGATGTTGATCTTTATCAACTTGCTGACTCCTCAGCAACACCTTTGACATGGGCATGGAGATTACAACAGCTTTGACATTCGTGTAACCTTGTCTTGATGAGTAAAGTGGTGCAGTCATATGAGCCTACTACAGCTATAAGGAGGCTCTTGGTCTTCTTAAGCTGCAGGCAGCCATGGCGGCCAAGATTGATTCCATTGAAAGGAATGGTACATGGGAGCTTGTGGACTGGCCTTTGCATAGGAAGGTCATTGGGGTCAAGTGGGTCTTTAAGACCAAGTTTCATGCCGATGGTTCTTTGGACAAACACAAAGCCAGATTGGTTGCAAAGGGGTATTCTTAGATTGACGGTATTGACTACGAGGAAACTTCTGCCCCTACAACTAGTACATCACTATCTGGACAGTTCTTGCTCTCTTCACTGATCCTCACTGGTTGGTTTATAAGATGGATGTCAAGTTTGCCTTTCTCAATGGTGACTTGCGTGAGGACGTCTATGTTGAACAGCCTCTAGGATTTCAGGTTCTTGGACACGAGGGTAAGGTGTACAGATTGCACAAAGCCCTTTATGGTTTGAAACAGGCACCTGAGGCATGGTATGATAAGATTGATGCATTCTTTCTTTCCCTTGGCTTCTAGAGATGCTTTGCAAGCAACAATCTCTATGTCTTGGCCCAGGATGCTTTGATCTGTTTGATCGTCTTATATGTTGATGATTTGTTGATCATTGGCTCTCATCTTGCCAAGATTGAACAATCTCTATGTCTTGGCTCAGGATGTCTTGATCTGTTTGATCGTCTTATATGTTGATGATTTGTTGATCATTGGCTTTCATCTTGCCAAGATTGAACAATCTCTATGTCTTGCAGACAACAATCTCTATGTCTTGGCTCAGGATGCTTTGATCTGTTTGATCGTCTTATATGTTGATGATTTGTTGATCATTGGCTCTCATCTTGCCAAGATTGAACAAATTTAGCTCACACTTTTGAGATGACTGATTTAGGACTCGTCCACTACTTTCTTGGTATGGAGGTCTATAAGAATCTTGATGGAGTTTTCCTTAGCCAGTACATATATCTACAGCAGCTCCTGGAGACATTTGGGATGACAGAGTGCCATCCTCTTTCCTACCTGATGCATCCCGACTTTCATGAGAAGATTTTACTCTCATCTTTGAGGATAGTACACAGTACAGTCCACTCCTCGACATTCTCATGGGCAGGCTGCTCTCAGGATTCTTCGATACTTATTTGTTACCTTTGACTATGGTCTCTCTTTGAGAGGAGGCACTGAACTTGTTGGATACTTTGATGCTGATTGCGGAGGTGACCAGGATACCAAGTGGTCCACTTTTGTTTATTGCTTCACTTTAGGTTCTGCCCTCAGTGGCGATCCAAGGAGCAGGATATAGTCTCAATTTCTTCTACTGACGCTGAGTACCTGGCTTGTTTGGATACTTGCTGTGAGCTGTTATGGTTGAGGCAGGTGCTGAGTAATGTTGATGTTCTTTGGGACTCCTTTGTTCGCATTCTTATAGACTGTAAGCCCAACGGAGCATGGAGTGACAAATTCAACCACGTGTCCAAGAGATTTAGAGAGACAGAGAAGGGGGAAAGAGAGATGGGTATAGGGGTCCCACACAGTACACCACGCTGAGAGGGGAACAGGCCCCGCCCCCTTTTTAGGAATTTATTTCAAGAACAATCCACAGGCTCTTCCAAGCTAGGACCAATACAACCAATGAATACAATATCAAACAAGTGTGCCGATGTCAAGGTTGGGCTGAAGTCAGTGTCGAGGCACAAGATCTCTGATGCCGAGCTCACCACGAGGATGACCCGCAAGTGTCTCATACCGGGCTAGTACCAATATCCAATGTTTGAATCAAGTCTGATGCTCTCTTAGATACCCACAAGTTTCTCTACACTAAAACCGAACAAAGAGAATCCCGAAAGGTACCCACCAAGATGGTGGCAGACGGCAACGGAGTTTGGAAAGTGGCGATGCTCTGAGGTGGAGCAGGTGGCATTGTTGGGCGTGTTGGCGACGATTCTCCAGATGGCGGCGCAGGCGGTGCTGGAGACTTTGCGTAGGGGCGGCAGGCGGTGGTTGTGTTGGTGTGGCTAGCGTTACCAGCTGGTGCTGTGCCGCGGGTGGGCAGGCAGAATGAAGGCAACAACAGGTGGCCCAAAAGCAATAGGTAGAGTAGGGGCAGCGCAGTAGCGACGATGGCGGAGCACGCGCTGCTTAGGCTGCTTCCGGGCGGTGCAACCAGCGGCGCAGAGGAGGCACAAGGAGGCGTAGAGGCGGATTAGCGGTAGTGCTCAGCTGATGGCGGGGACACTGGTCATAGGGCGGCTGGAGGCGGAGAAGCAGCAAAGCTAGGCGTTTTAGGGCGGAGCAGCCGGCAGAGCAACGGTGGAGATGGGCGTTGCGGTTGCCCTGGTGAAGGTGGAGAAGCATAGCGCTGCTGCGCGTTGGAGTGAAAGATGATAATGATGAATCTCCAACATAGCTTTTCTCAAGATCTCCACAAGTTCTTCTCTAATCTTCAAGAGGGTACAAGCTTCTTATATAGTTGATGGGGGTCCTTGCTTTTTGCCATGCTTTGCTTTTGCTTTATCTTTATGCTTTTGCTTTTTCTCTTTTAAATATTATTAGTAATAGCTAAAGTTCTTGATTTATGCTTTTACAGTTTTAGGGCCTTGCTTTTTGGCTTTGGAGATGATTTTTGGAAAAGTGGCTTTTAGCTTTTTGATCCAATTCGATGTCCTCTTTCCAATGGTGCCCTCAGTTTTTTTTGGGTGAACATAGTTTGACTTTTGTTTTTTCTTGCTTTTTGACCAAGACTGGTGCTTTGTCCAATGCCAGCTTTAGGAACCTTGTTCCCAACCTGTTCATGTGTCCGGTCATGAGTTCTCCATCATGTGAAAAGAGCTTGAAGGGCCAAATATTTACATAGACGGCCAGAGTGCCTTGGCCTTGGCTCGAACTTCATCTTTTCATGCCAGGACCAAACACATTGAGGTCCATTTTCACTTTGTTCATGAGATGGTCACTGACGGCATCATTTCTCTGGAGTATTGTCCCTCTCAGGACAACCTAGCTGACGTGTCCACTAAACCTCTTCCTCAAGATTCTATTGATCAGCTCCTGACCCGTATGGGAGTCGGTCCACCGTGTTGGAGCTGAGAGGAGGTGTTGGACTGTGTTCATCTTTAGCATTTATCCCATTTATTGCACTATTTATGCAGCATATTTATTTGTTGTATTTTACTCAGTCGTGGGTATTTTTTCCCACATTTTTAGGCTATTTTCCCCAATCATAGGTATTCTCACCAGTCGTGTGTTTCTTCTACTGGCCGACTTGGCTATTTGTGCTGTATGTAAGAACATGCTTTTTTCCATTTAATTCATTCATCATTTTTCTCAAGTGTTGGATCATTGTTGGCTGCTCCAAGTCTCTCCTGCGCTTCAGCTTGCCGCCTTCAACCATTCTCCTAGTGTGCTTGCACATCTGTTAGGTGATATCTCTGCATGTTGTTGTATTAAAGTCAGTTCATTCCAGCACTGCTTTTAGCATGCATTTGTACTTCATTCACTTATTCACTTGCAAGAAATAAAGAAAATACACCTACAAGGCCGGGGCCCTTGAGAGGGTGGATTGGGACCCAATGTGGCGTTCATTGTGTACTTCTCTTAACCCTAAACTCTGCAATTCAGAGTTCAGCAAGTGTTAAGCATCATTATCTTATCATTAAAACACTTCCGCATCAAGTTCATGTTACAAAAGGTCACATGGCCAAGGATTGCCAGAAGAAGAAAAAGGCTAAGTAAAAGAAGTAGAAGTTGGGAGATTCCTCAGACATTGATGAAACCTCTTCTATGTTGTTGGCATGGCGGTGGTCAACAAGATCCTTTCCTACTCCAGATGGTGTCTCTGCTTCTATTTGGCCCAGAGGGGGAAGATGAAAATGAAGGGGGAGGGGGGGGGGGTTTTGAGAGCCTCCTTGGTTTTGATTAGGCTTCTTTTCAAGCATGTCGGGAGTGCATGCCCGAAGGTGGGAAGATGTGATAGGTGACACCTCTGGATTGGACATAGGGTAGCTCCCCACAAGATTGATCATTTTAGGTTTGTCAAAGTTTGCACGGCATCCGTGTCGCGGCCCATCATGACCTAGGGCCAGGTGGTTGGTTGGATGAGCACAACTCAAAGTTGGAGCTAGCATTGACGAAGTGTAACACTTATGGAGCATGTTAGGTTTGGCTTCATAACCATGGCGATGAGAGGGGGTGTTGAGAATGTGTGGTGGGGCATCTCCAATTTGTGAGCTTCTTTGCGAGAGATGGTATGAAGATCACCTGGGAGAGTGTTTGCACGGCTTGAGTGGTCTTGTACACCTTTGGATGGCGGGCAAGTTACTTGAGCTAGTTTTGGGTCAAGAATGTGACAACCGCTTGTCTTGTGTGTGTGTGAAAGGCACGTGATGTAGGCAGCATTTTTGGACACGTGTGTGGACACATTCTGTAACCATAGATTTATTTTGCTGCTGTTGGCCATTTTGAAGCTCACTATCAGAAGATCCGTGTAAATATCTCTCGAAGACGTGCTGAATAAATGTCACGATTTGTAAGAGTGCATCAACTACCGAGGGTGCTGCTCCAATCACTGCTAAGATGAGAGAGAGAGAGAGAGAGAGAGAGAGAGAGAGAGAGAGGGGTATGAAAGACCTGAAGGGTCCATGAGACCAAAAAGATGTTACATGTGATCCATGAGTAAGCTTGTTGTCAAGACAACATGAAAAAGTAAAAGACTAGCTGTCGGAAGGATATTCTGAATGTACTACACGTAGAACTTGTGTGTACAATAAAGTAGGCATTAAAAAAAACTCATGTGTCGGGACTCAGTGTGTGTCGTCTTCCTCATGAACCTTGTATGTGGCCTCAATATACACCACCTTTGGGGCTTCCTCTCTATGTTGCTGAAGCAAGTCCTGGATTTGGACCTGATGAATGGAGGGTATGGAGTCCGTCTCTCGAACGACTCCACGGGTGCGTGGTGTCAGCCTACTGCAGGTGTGAGGAGTGCTTACTCCATGGAGACGTCCCAACGGATCTCATATAACCTGTGTGTTAGTCGGGGCTCTCTGATGGGGGCCAAAGAAAGCAGTGAGAGATGTCTGTGTGGTATCTTACATTTATATCTCTAGGGTGCCTTGTTGGCTATTTTGGAATTAGTCTCAGTCTGTTCAAGTGTCTTAGTGGTGTGAACACCCTCTTATTTAGGGTCAAAAGATTACGTCCTTGGTGCCTGTAACAGCATGTATTTGGGTGGATTAATTATCATAGTGAATATCTTTTGAGTTGTGCAATCTTGCTCTCTTGGTTTGAGTATCTCTCCCTCTCTCTCTCCTTGCTTCATCTCTCTTCTACACTGTCACGTAGCCTGTAATGGTGGTGGGGAGCTTGACGGATGAGGAGCCTGTGTGTCGGAGTGCGGATGACGGGTACATTCGGGGTCTAGGGGTGAGGACGCCCAAGTTGGAGCACTTGGGTGGCTGGGCAGGCTTATGGGCGGGTAGAGGCCCTATAAGTGCCCGGGAGTGTGGATAACTCCACACTCCCCTCTATGGCTAGGTGGTGACTAGAGCTCAAGGCCCTTCTCGGCTATGGTAATGTTACATTGGTATCAGAGCATGATTGGATAACCTGCTCGCCTCTCCATGTGTGATCGGGCTTTGGAAGAGGCTGTGTGTGTGGTAGGTGTAATGGAAACTACAGTGAAGCCTTGACGGGAGGGGAGGGGGGTTGAGAAAGGAAACCTGCACCACCTACCCCTTCTACTACCACCACCACCACCACTACTGCCTTGGAAGAGGTGGTCGCGTGCAGCCTTCCATACCCATAGCAGTAGCAGTAGCACAGGTTTGATAGGAGTGAAAAGCGTAACGAGTAGCAACAGCATTTCCCAGAAATCATCCGGTTAAATAATAATGGAGGCTTGCACAAGGAAGGTGCTGGTGGAGTAGTGTGTGTGCCTGGAGGTGCAGGTTTGGCTATGCGAGAGGACCCCTTCGCAAGTAGAAGAATAAACTGTGGATATTTGGTAATTGCAGAGGAGAGCAGGAACGGTCGGTTTTGCGTTTCTTTTGGTCCTTCCCAGCCAGGCCTTGATTTGGAGAGTCAATTGCTCTGTCGTCCTCATTACTGCATCGAACTATTCGCTTGCAAGGTGACTCTACAGAGATCCTGCGTGGCCAGACATCTCAGCAGTGTAAACAGAGGGAATGGCAAGACCAATGGTGCCCTGGCTTCCTCTTTCCCAGCTCTTACTGAAAGAACTGTCTCAGTTCTGTTGTCAGGTGCTTGAAGCAGATACACACTTTCTGGCCGATGCTGTTGTCAAGAGCCTATGAGTCACGTGTCAAGAATTTGCCAAGAGAAGGTTTCAGCCAAGATGCTTTGATCTCTCGTCAAGAAATCCTCAGAGGAGCATGTGAAATGCTAGCTGATCCTGAGTTGTGTGGAGAATATAACAAGGGTCTTATAGATGATGGAGCCGGCCCATATCTGGCTGTCTCCACTCTCAACTAATGGGATGAGGTGTAGATCTATCCAATTGCACATCGCACCCCAAATGACAGATGTGTTTCCATGTATTGTGGGCGTATAATGAAACCGTCTTCTGTTAAGCGAAGAAGATGATCTCTATAGAAGGCAGTATTTGTCCCCAAGTTGAAAGCCCACCAGAGCGTGCAGTGACAGATGCAACCACGTGTACGAGAGATATAAGGATAGAGAGAGAGAAGGGGGGGAGAGAGATGGGAATAAGGGTTTCACACAGTGCACCACACTGAGCGGGGAACAGATCCCGCCCCCTCTTCAGGAATTTATTTCAGGAACAATCCACGGGCTTTCCAAGCCAGGACCAATACACAAATGAATACAATATCAAACAAAAGTGTCGAGGTCAAGATCGGGCCGAATCAATGTCGAGGCACAAGTTGACTGATGTCGAGCTCACCACGAGGATGATCCACAAGAGTCTTACACCGGGCTAGTACCAAAATCCAATGTCTGAATCAAACTGATGTTCCCAAATATCCACAAGGTTCTCTGCACTCAATCCAGACAAAGGCAATCTCAACAAGAGGCTCACACCAAGGTGATGTGTAAACGTCTCCACAAGGTAATCCCTTCCTTTTTAGGGGTTGAGAAGCTGGCGACGACTGAACTACTGAAATGGCACAGGCGCTATTGTAGGACAGGTGTTGTTGGCTGAATCAGACAGTGTAGATGGCTATGAGAGGGGCAAAGCAGTGCTGGAACACAGGGCGGCGCAAGCACTCAGAGAAAGCAGCCAAACAATGCGGCGCTGCTGCTGTATAGAGGCGGCGGCGATGTGCAGAGGTGTGCTGCAGGTGGCGTTGCTGTCAGGGTGGCAGCTAGCGCTGACTTCTGGACGACGCTGCTCTCAGGGTGGCACAGCTTCACAGGGCAAAGGTAGTAAAAGTGGCGCACAAGGTGGAGGCAGCACAGAGACAGTGGTGGCAAGGCGGCGCTCAGACAGAGGCGACACACAAGGCGCAGGCGGCGCATAGGTAGTGGCGGCGGTATGCGGAGCAGCGGCAGATGTGGCGCACGGAGGGCGAAGCAGTGGTGAAAGAGCTGCAAGGGCAGTTGCCGCCGGCGAAGGTGGAGAAGATGGGTGTGAGGAGGAAAACGTTAATGAAGGCTATGGTTCTTCACAAATCCTCTCTCAGGATTCTCCTCGAGTCTTTTATGCCTCATCAAGAGGATATATGCTTCTTATATACTGGAGGGGGTCCATGCTTTTGCCTTGCCTTGCTTTTGTTTTATTTTCTTGCTTTTGCTTTGCCTCCTTGCTTTTATTTTTATTAAATATTAATAATAATATTCAACGTTTACAATCTTCAAGGCCTTGCTTTTTGGCCCTGGAGCAACTTTTTGAAAAAGCGGCTTTTAGCTTTTTGATCCAGTTTGATGACCTCTTTCCAACAGTGTCCTTAGCTTTTTGGTCAACAAAGTTTGACTTTTGCTTTTTCTTGCTTTTTGACCAAGACTGATGCTTTTTTCAATTCGAGCTTTTAGGAACCCTTTTCCCATGTGTCCATTATCCTCTCCATGTGTCTGGGCATGAGTTCTATCATGTGAAAAGAGCATGGAGGACCAAATAGTTACATTCTCTCTCTCTTACATCACAGTTGTCCTCAACTATGGCATACATATGATCGTGGTACTAGCCCCATTTGGTGCTCTTGTGCATCTGGTCTTTCCTCATATATGTGGTGCCTTCTGCTCCTCTGGCAACATCTTTATGCCTTTCTTTGACCGATGTCTTTGTTCTTGATGGTACATGGTCTTCATAGCCTGTAATAGGGGTCAGATATAATAAATGTATACTCAGCTTCTGCAAAAACTAGACACAAGCTAGTCAACAAACAAGTATGCATCATTTGTGTCTACTAGGTATTCCAGGTACTGGCTAGGTAGTCTAGAGCCCAGTGGACTATCACATGCCATAAATCCAAGCATTGTCCACACATCAAAAACAACACACAAAGTCAGAAATTTAGAATGCAATGCACAAGTAATGATCTTGCTGCTCATGGATTGTCCTGTCTGGTTTCATCGAAACCGTGCTGAGCCATTTGGTCACTAGGACCGCTCAGTCGATTCTCAAGGCCATATGGTCACTAGGACCGCCCAAGAGTTCATGAATAGTCATCTGGGCCATCTAGTTGCATTGACTGCCCGGCTATGAAATCCAATACAGCCATCTGGGCCATTTGGTCGCAATGACCACCCAACTGCGAAATCCAATACAGTCATCTGGGCCATCTGGTTGCAATGACTGCCCGATTGTGAATGCCCAATATATCTGGCATCGTTGTCGTCCAATGGGTCTTTTGGCATCGTTGCCTCCCATATACAAGTCTTGCTTCTAGGGCTTTCTGGCATCGTTGCCACCCAAACGAGAGCATATACAATCATGATCATTACATAAGCAAGATAATGATCAATTCCATTTGAATATAAATATATACAATGAAGAGGGCTAGGACTACAATCCCTCCCTCTTAAATTTGTCTTGATCACAAGACGTTTCAAGCCTGTACTTCAAATACATCTCGACCAACTGCTTCCTGATAAGCTCGAAGAACATCTCCGTAGTCCTTGAAGTACTCTTCTGGCATCCATTTCGCATTCATATGCGAATAGTTCTTAAACTTCAAGAGGAATTTCCTGACCACTGGCCTTCCTCTTTCTCTCACGGAATGGAATACAATCTATTCCGGCTGTAAAATTTCTTCTTGTTCTTTCACTTCTGGTGGATCCTCCAATACAGGCTCCTCTGGGAGTAGTCCTGTATATAGTTTCAATAAACTGACATGGAAGGCATTATGTATCCTCCAATGATCTCGAAGGTCCAAACGATAACATACATCGTTGATCTTCTTGGTAACCTGAAAAGGTCCATAATATTTGCGGGCAAGCTTGGGTTCTTTGAGCTCCTTAGCTTTTGACTTTCTAAGTCTTGCTTTCTTAAATTGCAATAACACCCAATTCCCTTCTTCAAAAGTGACCTTCCTTTTGTGCTTATCTGTATTTTTCTTTTGCTTGCCTTGAGATGTCTCAATAGCCTTTTGAACCTGTGCAAAGGCCATATCCAAATCTCGAACAAACTTGTTCGCATGGAAGATCTCTTCCTTGGTCTTCAAAATAGGCAACAACAATGGTTTGTCATAAATAATCTCAAAAGGAGCTTTGCTTGTCGAAGAGTGAACAGTGTGGTTATAGGCAAACTCAACCAATGGTAAGTACTTCTCCCATTGATCCTTTGCTTCGAGAGCATAACACTTTAGCATATCCAAAATAGTGAGGTTGGCAATCTCACTTTGCCCATTTGTTTGAGGATGATAAGCCGAAGAAAAATTCAGCTTTGTCTCCATGTTGTCAAAAAGTGCTCTCCAAAAGAAACTAGTAGTTCGAGGATCTCTATCCCCTACAATTGATTTGGTCCATGATGTTTGAAAATCTGCTGAAGAAACAATCTTGCCATATGATCAGCACGGATGGTCTTCTTCACTGGAATGAAGTGGGCTTGCTTACTGAACGTGTTAGTAATAGTCCATATTCCATCATTCCCGAATCCTGACTTTGGCAATCCAAAGATAAAGTCCATAGCAATACTTCCCACGGAATGTTGGGAATTGGCAAACGTTGTAACAATCCTGCAAGTTTTTGTCGATCAAACTTGACCTTTTGACAAACCAAACATTCTCGAACATATTGCTTAACATCCCTTCTCATGCTAGGCCAAAAGAATAACTTTCTAAGGCCTGAGTTGTTGTCATGATGCCTCTATGTCCCATATAAGGTGGAGCATGGCATTTTCCCATTACTTTTGGTCTCAAATCCTTGGTCACACATAAACGGGTTTGCATCATAAGAAACCCTTCCTTGATGACATAAGAAGTCACCAAGTCTCCATTCTGCAACCTGTCCCAAATGTCCTTGAAATCTTCATCTGTAGCATAAAGATCTTTCATCATAGTGAAGTCCAAATGATATCCTATGGAAACTGTATAGGTCATGGGTCTTCAAGATAGAGCATCTGCTACTTTGTTGTCTTTCCGATGAGTATGAATAATCTGGAAATGAAATTGGGCCAAATAGCTAGCCCATCTTATATGCTTTTCTGATATCTTAGGTTGAGACATAAAATACCTAAGACTTTGATGATCTATCTTGATAACAAACTCAACACCCATAAGATAATGCTTCCAAATTTTTAAGGCATGAATGATAGCCATCAATTCTTTCTTGTAAGTCGGTGCAGTCTTTTTAGCTCCTTGAAGTCTTCGACTCTTATAGGCCATGGCATGTGAAACCGGCCTTCAGAAATTTGACGGGCGGTGAAACAAACACTCGCACACACAAAACACTTCAACACCTTTGAGGACCTGGAAAAAGAAAACAAACAGGGGGAGCTAGAGTGCTCCTGCAAAAAGTACACGGACACCGATTGGCCCCAAAACGCAGTGGCGCCCCTTGCGGTATTTCTTTACTTGATCAAATTTGAGTACAAAGTACAACTTGTAGAATCCTCCACCAATAGGATCCCTTGTAGTTTCACCCAGGTCTTCCACATGAGTGCTTAGCAAGCCTTACCCCATGTCTTCTTCATCAAGAGCCCTTCTCAAAGCCTTAACCCTTAATCTTTGTCTTCATAAGCATTCAAGCTAAGTGTTCGAGGACCTCGTACACACTCGAGGCTCAAGACTCGCTAGCCGGCACCTCTCATGGCGCCCTTGCTCTCTTGCAAGTCTACCTTAGATGTGTCCCATGATCCAAGCTTTCAACTCAATTTGGCTTTCCAAAGGCATACAGGGCCGGCACTAGAGAGCACGTATAACCCACCCAAAACATCGTGACCAAGGACAAAGAGAAAGCAGCCCAAGATACAAACTGATCTGCAGCTTTTTCCTTCCAGGAGTTCACGCGTTCATGTTTGGGAATCATAGCCTCATTCTCCCACTCTTGCCATAGCGGCTCATGCCTCTGAAATAATCTCCAAAACTCTCTTTCCAAGTTTCATGTCACCAGAGCTTTCCTGACGCAGCTTTCTTGCTCTCAGCGACAATCTCCTTCGTCACAGCCTCCATCGTGGCCTTCCCATGGAGTGTCTTCTGAACCAAACACTGAAGCACTCCAGACGAACAGGTTTTCATCTCCATAAAGGCTCGCGCTGCAGACCACTGTGCGCCTGCAGGCCAGTTTGCCTTTGTGCCAAGCGAGGAGGAGAGAGAGAGAGAGAGAGAGAGAGAGAGAGAGAGAGAGAGCAAAACCCTACCTGCAGCTCTGTGCGCCACCCTCTGCAGCAGCCTGCAACCCTGCGCCTCCTTCCACGAGAGAGAAAAGAAAAGAAAGCGAGCGCAGTCCAGCCCACGTGGCAGTGCCGAGAGAGAACTTGTATGTGTGCTGCAGCCTTGTTTACATCTGCGCAGCCTTTCACTTAAGGAAGAGGGAGAGCGAGAAAGAGAACAGCCTCTCGACTGTGCACCTGGGTGCGATTCCTGCAGCCAGCCCGCGTAGAGAGCCCAGTTCAGTTCAGCCTGGTGCTTTTTCCCTGCAGCCCACCAGTCGCCAAAAGGAGCACCACGCGTGTAGCTGCAACCCTGCCCGCCAGCCTGTTGCCAAAAAGGTCCTGCGTTGTAGCTCTATGTGTGGCTTGTGCTCTCTGGCGACCAGCCATACAAGGAGAAGAAGCACCACCCTCTACTCTACTCTTACCACCTTCCCCTTTTATCAATAAGGAGGTGCCTGCTTTTCTCCAAAAAACTAAAAGCCATAACAAAAAGCGCATCCTCCAATATTATTATTATTATTATTATTTTATCATCAAAGGTTATGAAACCTTATAAATTTGAAAATCCTTTTGTCCTCTTCACACTTGGGGCTATCCACACACGGGTTTCCTTCTCAAATCCAAACGGATGCCATTCACACTGTCCATCCCGTGCCCGTGCCCACCTACTGTCCAGAGGAAAACACAGGGTCGTAACAGCATGGCCGTCTTGGTTCAAGACTACTCCAATGCAATCTCCTGAGACATCACACTCTACCATAAATGGTTTTGATAAATCTGGAATAATCATACCGGTCCTTTGCTAGCATAAAACTTTAGTGTTACAAAGGATTCTTTTTCAGCTTTGGCCCACGGAAATCCTACAGCTTTCTTTGTCAAATCATGTAGTGGACTTGCTACCACAACAAACCACTTGATGAACTTCGTGTAATAAGAGCATAAGCTAAGGAAACTTCGAACTGCATGCACACTAGTCAACTCTGGCCATTCCACAATAGCCTTGACCTTTTTTGGGTCCATCCTGACCCCTTCCTTGGACACTATATGGCCCAAGTAGTGAATCTCTGACAAAAAGAACTCACTCTTCTTTCCATTCACATACAACTTGTGCTTCCGCAATCCCCGAAATACCATATCCAAGTGGTTTCGATGCTCTTGAATGCACCATAATGTCATCAAAGAAAGTAGCTGCAGACTTCCTCTGTGCTCGAAATATTCTTTCCATCATTCGGTTGAAGGTAGCCGGGGCATTGGCAAGACCAAAAGGCATCACCAAATACTCATAGAGTCCAAAGGTAGTCTTGAATGCGGTCTTGTGAATGTCCTCTGGAACAATCTTGACTTGATGGTACCCACTCTTCAAGTCAATCCTGCTGAAAATAGTGGCTCCATCCAATCTATCTAGGATATCATCAATCCTAGGAATAGGAAACATGTTCTTTACAGTGATCTTATTAAGAGCCCTGCAATCAACACACATACGCCAAGAACCATCCTTTTTCTGAACCAATAAGACTGGGGAGCAAAAAGGTGATGAGCTAGGTCGAATCAAACCCTTTTCCAAAAGCTCAGTCACTTGCTTTATAATCTCCTCTTGTTGAGTCTGACTCACTCGATAAGAAGGTCTATTAGGAGGTGAGCTTCTTGGCATGATGTTAATCTTATGATCTTCCGGTCTCCTTGGAGGTAGCTCTCCTGGAAGAGTATCCAGAATCACATCGCAATGTCCAACTTTGCCAACAACAAAGTTCTCATGATCCACATAGTCTCCAATCTGTAAGTGAAGCTTTCCCAAACTAGGAGTCACCTCGGCTGACATTCCTTCAAAAGCGGCACCTGCTGTAATAGGAGTTCCGAATCTATTTGGAGGGAGGTTCATGGCTTCAATCACTCGTGGATGGATGTAGTGGTGGGTAGCTAGCACCACTATCGAAGTGGATAAGTACTGGTTGGTTTGCCACTTTGTCCAAGCTTTGAAGAGTTGCCTCTTCTTTGGTGGTGGATCATCTTGACGTTGAAGTTCTTTAGGTAATGCATTACGTTGGGGAGGTCTGGCTTCTTGGTTTGGTTTATCAGGACACTTTACAACCATGTGTCCTTTCTTTCCACATTGGAAACATTTACCTCCTTTGCAATAATTCTCAAGTTGCTTGCGGGATAGCTTCTTTTGGTACAATGGGGGTTTATCCTCATTTTTGTTCTTCTTTTCTTGTGATCGTTCCTTGCTTGAGATCCCCCTTTGAACTTCTTCTTTTGGGATGAGTCTCAATTCTGATTCTTTGATTTGCCCACCACCATCCAAGGCATATATAAAGCTTCGGCTTGCAAGGCTTTGTCTTCGGCTTCTTCCAAGGTTTTAGGTCCCATCATATAGACAGCTTGATAAAGATTTGGTTGCAATCCATTGACAAACTTTCGCACTTCCATCAATGGTGGGATGAGAGTATATGTGGTAAACTTCAATGAGACGGCTGAAAAGTTATTAAGAATGTTGCCACACTTCTTCCGCCTTTTGCATTAAGATATGTTGCCACACTTTCTCCCGCCTTTTGCTTTACCTCATCCCATTCCTTTTGTACATCAGCCTTGAAGGTAGCGGGAAGAAACTTCTTGTTGAACATGGTTTTGAAATCAGCCCATGAGGTAGGCTCGGTCGCTTCCTGGACCACTTTTACCCACCAATTCAAGGCGGCATCTTTTAAGTGCATACGGACCGTGCTGAGTTTGGACTTTTCGGAGAAGTCCTCTCCTCCAAAGGTGGCGTCAAACTGTTTGATGAAGGATAGAGATTTTTGGGTGTTCCGCTTTCCATAAAAGGTATCAAACTTTACGCTTTTCTCTCCCGGCTTGAAGTCCGTTTTGCTGGTTGAAGGCTCCTTTGCTTTCTTCTCTTTTGGTAAGCCTGAAGTGGCTGCATCTGATAGAGCGGGTCTAGGGGTAGCTTCTCTCTGTCTCCTTCATGAGTGATGGATCGGGTGACTTTGGGTTCTTCTCTAAAGGTAACCCATTTATCTCGTAGGTATGCTTTGGTAGCTTCCACACCTTTGGCTTCGGTGGTCTGGTCTTTGATAAAGTCTTCAAACATTTGAGCTCTTCTGTAGTCTTGTTCCTTCTTGGCTCTCCAAGCTAGGAACTCTTCTTCTTGAAGATACTTTTTGAACTTTTGAAAGTCTCGATATTCAGCTAATGTCATGACTGCGGTCTCATGAGAGACAGATCGGCGGCCTTGGATCCCTCCTTGGTGCTCTGGGTTGGCTTCATAGTTGCTCCCTTCTTGAGACCCTTGGTCTCCCTCAACTCTCGACATGGTTCTGTCACCCTAGAAAAGATTTCTTCAATAGAAATCCTTAATCTGATACCATTGTAAGTCCAACGGAGCGTGTAGTGATAGATGCAACTACGTGTACGAGAGATAAAGATAGAGAGAGAGAGAAGGGGGAGAGAGATGGGAATAGGGGTTTCACAGAGTACACCACACTGAGCGGGGAACAGGCCCCGCGTCCTCGTCACGAATTTATTTTTGGAACAATCCACGTGCTTTTCCAAGCCAGGACCAACACACAAATGAATACAATATCAAACAAAAGTGTCGATGTCGAGATCGGGCCGAATCGATGTCAAGGCACAAGATAACTGATGCCGAGCTCACCATGAGGATGACCCACAAGAGTCTTACACTGGGCTAGTACCGAAATCCAATGTCTGAATTAAACTGATGTTCCCAAATATCCACAAGGCTCTTTGCACTCAATCCGGACAAAGGCAATCTCAAGAGGCTCACACCAAGGTGATGAGTAAACGTCTCCACAAGGTAATCCCTTCCTTCTTAGGAGTTTAGAGAAGCTGGTGACTGAATTGCTGGCTGCAACCCAGCTTTGATACCACAGTTGGGTTAGGGTTTCACAGAAACAGATACACATAGAAAACACAGCAACAAGCACACTCAAGAGTGAGTGATGGTGATTGATGCTCATCCAAAGATTAAGAGATATAATGCGTGGAGCAAGAGAGTCAACTCCACAATATCAAAAGACGAAATAAGTGTGGTGTCCTTTCACCCCTAATATCCAAGGGGAAAAACCCAAAGGGAGGAAAGTGCCCTTGGTTAGCCCATGTTCACATGTGGCACTACTCTTATCATATGTGGCATAACTCATAGCATATATGCCAATATTTCATGGTTGGTTATTCGGGACAGCTCTACTGCTAGAGAGTGTGATCATGTACTAGAGTATGGCTGTGCCCAAAGGACTCGTGGAAGATTGAGACCGAAGGCTTGTACAAGAACACGCTATTGGTAATAAAGATACCTTAGGGGGGACTGGCCCAACTTTAGCCCCTAGTGCTGTGTCTTGTGCAATCTTTTCTCTCTTTTTTTTTCAGTGGTTTTAAAGCATGTTCATGTGTTGTCAGATGCCTATGTATTTTGCCATGATGATGTGTATGGGTTTAGTTTTTCTGTGCACACGTTTCCAGATTGTGATGTGGTATCAGAGCTTCGATTTTCTAGTTTGTGGTAAATCCTATCATCAAAGGTAGCAGATGGAGCGTTCGGGGCGCATAAATTATTGTGTTGGCAGATATTTGTGGTTAATTATGACTAAGCATGTGAGTGATGATGAGCATGTGATGAATACACCTGACAGGCAGATGCAGGATGAGGTGCATAGGAAAGTACACAACACACCACCTGCCGATGTATTGTCTGAGTTGGAGACTCTGAGATGCCAGGTTAGGTGTTATCGTGATGAGATTGCAGCACTGCGGGCCATACAGGAAGATCCTGATGTACAGAGGCTCTTGCAGTCTAAGTAAAAGAGCACTACAGATTGCGAGGTTTTTGAGGCCATAGCTGCCCTGTTGGGATACCAGGACCCCAAGGAATTGGCTATCTTATTTGAAGGACAAAGGAGAGGTGAAGAAGAACGTTTCTCATCATGCCACTTATGTGAACTTTAGGGAGTTTGAGGATGCTACCTCTCATTCTCGTCATGCTTCTTGGAAACGAGGATGCTCCAAGTATGAAGGCTCTTCTCATTCTAGGAGTAGGAGACAGATTTGATTCTCTTGACAGGTCACGCAGTAGGAAGAAGACCTAAGAATTCAAATCGGGAGAAAAGGATGTTAAGTTTGAAAATTTCCATGGAAAGATGGATATTGCAAAGGCTCTTGCATTTGTCAAGCAATTTGAGATAGCCTTTTGTGATGGAGACTTCACAGAGAAGTCTAAGTTGAGACATGTGGGCATGCACTTGAAGGACACAGCCAGTGATTGGTGGATGGCAGTGTATCGCCTTCATGGGCTGATTTTAAGAGGCAGTTTTATGCACATTTTTTGCCGCCAAACTTTGCTAAGAATGTGAAGAAGGAATGGGATTGGCTTAAGCATGAAGAGGGTGAGTCTGTGTAGACTTATGTGGTGAAATTTTGGAAGGTGCTGTTGAAAAGAAGTTTGCGGTAGGGTTACAGTCCGTCACGCAGGACAGCCTTGAGGTGTATTTGAATCAAACACTTCAGAAACACTTCAGACACTTCAGCCTTGAGGTGTATTTGAATCGAACACTTCAGAAACTCATTCATTCAGCTACTGTGGCGGAACGGTTGCATGTTTTGCCCAAAAATAGGTCATTTCAGATTCATAAAAGGGCAAAAAGAGGGTTGGTTATGACCAGAAAAAGGGGGGACAGCCCCATAAAAGTGACCAGAAAAGGTCCCTCAGACACAAAGGAAGGCTTGCTTAAGAAGCCGAGGGGTAAATTCTTTGATCATGGGCTGTCCAAACAGTAGAGACCCGATTACATACCAGATGGGAAATGTTTTGGATGTGGCAGTAAGGAACACTTGTATCTTAATTGTCCAAATAATCCCAAGAATGTAGGGGACAATGCAGAGAAGCCTAATGTGAATGTGATTCCCAATGTGCACGGTAATACTGGACAACCTGCTGAGAGTAGAACCATATGCGAGGCTTGGGGACAATCGAAGGATCAGCCCGCTCACTTTCTTTTTGATGATGCATCTACAGATAACTTTATCTCTGAGGAGATGGCTGCAGTTATTGGGGTGGATGTGTCAGATTATGGTATGCAAATGAATGGAGATGCTACTTTTGCTCGTAAAGGGGTTAATGTAACTCCTATCATTGGGAAACTTTGCATTCATATCCAAGGCTATCTAGATCCTGAGAGATTCTTGGTTGCTCGGAGCTCCACTCACGGGATGTGATCTATTGTTGGGAATTCCCTGGCATGCTCGTATGGAGCTGAAGGATTACAAGTCCAAGAAAATCACCTTTTTGCATAGAGGTATGGAAGTGGTCATAGATACTGGTACTCCAGAAAGCACCATACTTATTGACAGTCATGTACAATTTTGCAAAGTAATGAAAAAGTCTACTTGTTCCTACTTTTTTTTTTTTGTTGTTAGAGATGAAGTTGAACATGCTCAAGCTAATGTGAATGTGGATCATTTGACGCAAGAAAGGTTAAAGTTCTTACATGGTTTTAGCGATTATTTTTGTGATGCTTTGCCTATTGCATTACCGCTAGAGAGACTTGAATTCATTACATTTATGTAATTCCGGGTAGTTCTCCTCCTAATAGGCCGCCTTATAGGGTAAGTGCCAGTCAACAAGAGGAGATTATGACACAAGTTAACGACTTGCTTGAGAAAGGGCTAGTATGCCCTAGCTCTTGTCACTAGCCTAGACATTTCCCAGTATGAAAGGGGTCTAGTGGACTCCAGGATGTCTAAATATTTGGAAAGGGGTGTGGTGGACTCTAGGATGTCTAAATATTTGGCACTCTTCACTCAGATCCTCTTACGGTTAGACAGATTGCCACTGATTTCTATCGCCAGCTTCTTAGTGCTGAGCCGCACTGTGACTTGAGACATAGGGCACAGAGGAAGGTTTGGAATGCATTGTCACATTTGATCACTGAGGAGATGTGTGCCGCTCTGGATGCCCCTTTCTCTATGCAGGAGTTCAGTCATGCTCTTCATGCCTTACCTCATGGTAAGTGTCCAAGGAAGGATGGCCTCTCCCCTGTTTTTTTTCATTACTTTTTGGGATGAGATTGGGGCTGAGATCACATCGGCTCTGCAACTAATGTGGGACACAGGCTCTGTGCCTTCTTCTCTCATTGAGGAGCTTATTTATCTTATTCCTAAGAGAGGGGATAAGACATTGATTGGCGAGTGGAGACCTATCACCTTACTTGGGACTGCCTATAACATTCTTGCTAAGGCAGTGAGCATTAGATTGCAGCCAATTTTGCAGGATGTCATTCATGATACTCAAAATGGATTCTTACACAGCAGGAGCATCTTTGATAACATTTTCTCGTTTTGGGAGGCCGTCGAATGGGCTAAAGTGAGCAATCGGCCCTTAGCCATTCTGCTCTTGGATTTTGAGAAGGCCTATGATAGAGTGGATTGGGAATTCCTTGAGGGTACTCTCAGCCATATGGGCTTCTCTTAGAGATGGATCAAGGGAGTTTCATGCTCGTGATGCCCATAGTAGAGTGCTCGCTTGCGGTGATAGTGGAGAGCGGTTTCAAATTTCTCGCTTAGTACAGCAGGGCTGCCCTTTAGTCCCATTATTATATATCATAGTTGCAGAGGCCATGAGAATCTTTCTCCGCTCCACTGCTGGTATTTCGGGATTGAGGTTGCCTCTTCGTAGTCAAGAGGAATTGGTTGACTCTGAGTTAGCTGATGACACAGCCATGTTCTTGGAGGCTTCACATATATGCTTATGTTCCTTCCGGGTAGCACTAGAGGAGTTCTGCTTGGCAGCAGGGGCACTCATTAATTGGCACAA
Organism: Cibotium barometz; assembly: GCF_041138505.1. Lineage (NCBI taxonomy): Eukaryota > Viridiplantae > Streptophyta > Polypodiopsida > Cyatheales > Cibotiaceae > Cibotium > Cibotium barometz. The sequence goes on from NC_141079.1 coordinate 9,006,519, forward strand.
ATCTGTTGGTTTTTGGGTTAGTGATTCACCGAGAGTTGCTTGGGGTGCAGAGCTTGGTTTTACTTGGTGAGCAGAGGATGCACTGCCAGATATTTGGGATGCCAAGTTGGGATTGATATTTCTCTTGCAGAGTAGTTTGCTCCGATACTTATGAGTATCCGGAAGAAGCTCCTCCATTGGAGCTCCAGGAGATTAGATTTAGCTTCTAGAGCTTTGGTGGCTAATCAAGTATTGCTTGCCTTAGCTTGGTTTATTGCCTCTTGTTGGTGCTTCTCTCGTGCGTGCATTGGCTAATTGCGGAGATTGATCTGCAATTTTCTTTGGTTGGGTTTGGATGGCACCTCGGACACTCGTGCCAGGGTAGCTTGGCTCACAATTATTCAGCCCAAACAAGAGGGGGGCTTGAATATTAGCGATCCGGATGTTTAGTGCAGGGTGTTGCTTTGCAAACTTGTGGTCAGAGGTTTCCTACTAGGCACTGAGTCTTGGAAGGATTTTTTCTTGTCTCAGATTTCCAGATGTACACCCAGGGTCGGGAGAGATTGAATGCCCAGCACACGTTTTTTGTTCACAGAGGCTTATTTCAGAGCACCATCTTCCCCTCTTATTGCAACCATTGTCAGAGCATGGAGAAGCATGAGATCTTTTTTGCGACAAAGGCCTCCTAGGTCTTTGGATGAGGCTGACCGCCGACAACCTATTATGTGGAACGAGCTCATTAGGGATGAGGTTGGTCGGTCACTTGGTGCATCTCGTTATATGCAGTGGTCAGGATGGGAGAGATGTGCACACACAGTTCTTGCTTGGAAGACCTTTAAGAGTCTTCCGGAGGATCGGAGAGCTACATCCATTCAGCATCTTAGGGGCTCTCGCATTCGTATTGATCAGATTGATGCAACTATTCCGCATGAGTGGCTTTCTGGGACCTTTCACGGAGACTATCATCCGAGTTGGCTGGGAGTTTTTTTTGAGGATAGGCATACCTTTGCAGGTCATTGCTCTCTCGGGCCAGGAGGCGACAGATTGCATCATTTACTCTATCATGCCTGGAGGGAGATTGAGATGTAGTATGGAGGAGATCATCCCAGATACTAGGCTTAGTCGAGTGAGGATTGTTGGTCGTTCGGGGAAGGATTGGTTCATTGATCCTTCTCCTCAGATAGTGACTCATGGCTCTTGGTGTTTGTGGTTATTTGGTGGCAGTCATATCAGATATCTTCAGTGGGATCCAGGAGAGTGGGAGTGGATTGATGCCTTCGATCCTTTGAAAAGCCTTCCTTTTTTCAGTTTCAATGTCCGGAATGCCAGGCTTCTCCTTACTTGACAGATGCATAGGATCCCTACTCTCAGGCCTCATTGGGAGAGCTATGATATTTCTCCAGTGATACAGCGCAGATATTGGCATAGACTTTGGCACTCATACAGAAGGAGCCAGATCTCTCATTTCTTTTGGTTATTCTTACATGGTGGTCTCCCCACCAATCAGTGGAGATTGGTTTTCGGTGTAACACCTTCCTGTCCTAGGTGTGCAGCAGATTCTGAGACTGTACAACATTGTTTATGGGGATGCAGCACTGCACAGCAGATTTGGGGTTCTGCAGCTCAATTTATGGGCAAATTGAGTGGCCGTGCCATGCATGTGACTTGGGGGGCAATTGCTTGGCTCTCCCAGTCCGGTCCGTAGCTTTTTCATGAGGACAGTGGTACAAATTCTGCTATTTTCATTCGTAGAGGTATTGCGTAGCATGGTTTATTGCAGGATGTACCTCACTCTGATGATTATACACTCCCTAGACAGAGGATTGACACTAGTTGGGAGATTGTTGCCAGTATTACAACATGACACATCTGGAGAGCTAGATGCATGGAGGCTATTGAGGGTGTCCAGATTTTTGGGTCTCAGTGCATTACTACTATGTGGGGTGATATCATCCATACTCTTATGGCTACTTGGGCTCGCTTTCAAGGGCCCTCTCGTTTTGCGCAGGTGAAGCGCGTGATATTAGTGCGGGAGTGGGACCATGGCATCTTCTTTTCCTCTAGTACCACAGGTCTTACATGGCATCATGATGCTCCTCAGTGGTTGAAATCACCTTACATATTAGGGTGATTCTATTCTTTTCCGGCTTACAGTTGTGATTTTTGTATGTTTTTCTCATACTTAATAGAAGTCTCTTTCTGAAAAAAAAATAAAAAATTGGAAAGTACAAGCTTTGGGAATGGGAGATTATCCTAGAATACAAAGGACCACATTCCTAAAATTTAGGAGAGTTGCTATTTTTGGTCCAACTCCGATGGAAATTCTGTTCACGTCATTACATGTGGAATTGAGTAGATACCAAGAGTTGGCAAAGTGCCTATGACAGAATGTCTACCACTTGGGATATTTTTAGAGATAAAGTTTATAGAAGGACCCATATCTTAGATTGGGACGTGTGGCAAGAAAGTGGATCAAAGTGAGACAAGTGGCCTCACACTTGTCACTCCAGCAATTGTGTGGCTCTCCACTTGTTGTCATCATAGCGTTCTCTTTCCATTTTCACTCATGGGAGCCCCAAATCTATAAATTGGAGCCCTCTCTCTTCATTAATGGAGGATCTCTTGCTGCACACTAGCCTCTACCACCGTTTACAGGCTGCCCTAATGATGGCTACTCTCGTTCTCTCTCTCGCGCTGCGCGCTGGTGTCCATGGCGTGACGCCTTTGCTCCTTCGCTGCTGCGCTGCGCGCTGGTGGTCTCCCTCGCTCTCTCGTGCTGTTCGTTGCTGCCTTGCTTACGTTGCGCACCCCTGATGGCAGCGTTGCTGTGCTGACCTGCTTCCGTGCTGTACCACAGGCGCACTTGCACTCACTACGTGTTCTGCCCTGCACCGCTGCTTCCGTGCTGTACACAGGTGCACTTCCACTGCGTGTTCCGCCTTCCCTTTTCCCACCTGCCCTTGCGCAGTGTTCCGCCTTTTCTTTTCCCACTTGCCCTTGCTTAGGCCCTTAAGGCAGCAACTAGGGGAAATAACACAATGAACCTACAGGAGCTGGAGGCATACATCCAGACAGTGGAGGACAACACCAAGAAATTACTCGGCGAACAAAAGAAGGTGCTGGACAGGATCCTAAACCAACATGAAAAACAATTGGAAGGCCTCCGCAAGGAGAAACAAGGAAAGAAGAACAGGATTGAAGAACTGAGAGCCCAAGTGAACCACCAAGAAGAGGTGATTTAGATGTTGAAAGAGACCCACCTGCAACAAATAGGAATGCCAGAAGCTGCCCCAATGATAGGGGAACTCCGGGCAGAAATGGAAGCCCTAAAGGCTATGGTCAAGGACCACATAGTGGAGGAAGGGGAACAGAATATTCAGGAGGGTTTAAGGACTGACTTGGAGCAGTTGAAAGCTGCGAGTGATAAGCTGCGGGAAGAACTGCAGACCACGAAGAAAGTGCTCCGCCTTATGCAGGCTATCGTGGTATTCAGGCTACAGTGAAGGCTTTGGAGGCATTCTTTTATTTGCCTACTATGCAAAGCACCCAATCACCCACATCAAAAACCAATGATCGACGGTTTAGGTTTGCTGCTTTCCTCTGTTTCTCTTGAGTCCTTTGAAGAGCCACCTTGACCTTCTTGTAAGCCTCATCCATATTCTCCACAAAACGATCTGCCTCGAAGATCTTATCTTTTGTATGTAGGATCGGAGGTACTTTCTTCCCGGCGCCCGCCTTCCACAATCTTGAAAGGTGCCTTACCTGTCGAAGTGTGAATGGTGTTATTGTAGGCAAACTCCACCAGAGGAAGATACTTTTTCCACTGTTCCTTATGATCCGAAACATAACACTTTAGAAGATCCAATACAATTGAGTTGGCAATTTTCGATTGCCCATCTGTTTGTGGATGAAAAGACGATGAGAATTTCAATGAAGTCTTCATGTTTTCGAACAATGCTCTCCAAAATAAACTCGTCATTCGAGGATCTCGGTCACTGACAATAGATGTGGGCATCCCATGGTACTTGAAGGTATTCGTCAAAAATATCCTCACCATTTACTCTGCATTAATCTTCTTCCTGACTGGAATGAAATGGGTCTGCTTGCTGAAACGATCCACGATAGTCCAGATGCCATCATTCCCCCTCTTTGTCCTAGGAAGATCAGAGATAAAATTCATAGCAATACTCTCCCACGGTCTATCTGGAATAGGCAAAGGATGAAGTAACCCAGGTGTCTTTTGACGGTCATACTTCACCTTCTGACAAATGATACAATCACGAACAAAAGCATAAGTATGCGGTACTATGGACCTTTTCAGGTGATCGAGAAGATGAGTGATGTTTCTTATCGTCTTCAGTTACCGGATCAGTGGAGGATTCATAATGCATTCCATGTGAGTCTTCTTAGACCTTTCAGAGGTGAGGTGCCTACAAATCAGGTTGATGAGCCGCAACCAAAGGTAGAAGAACTTGATGAGATTCTTCAACCGGAACAGATTTTGGCACATAAAGAAAGAAAAGTCAGAGGAAAAGTTTCACGTCGATATCTGGTGAAGTTTGTGAACTACTCACCTATGGATTCGAAGTGGATGGAGGAGGGTGACTTGGTAGATTCACCGAGGATACTACAACTTTACCTCGAGGCTTTTGGTTTGAAGCCTACCTTAGAAAGTGCTTCAACAGGTTCAGCTGTGGATTCTGGAGTACTACCTGTTACTCAAGAGGGGGCTGACTCCGCTCCTTTGTCACAGAGTTCACTTGGATGAGATCTGGAAGTCGCTTGGTGTTCTTATCAGCACACTCGAGATACTAAACTGACAGTATATCTGCCAATGGGATTTCTATGATATATGTGTACTAGTCACATGGTTTGATTCATGGATATACGAATCTTTTGAGAGAATAGGGACGCCTATTCTAGACTTTCATTTGATATGCATCAGTGTTTACTCATGTTCATGATGTACTGCTGATCGTGGGTCCTGTGGGATGGCCATGAGCAGAGCAGGTAAAGCATCTAGGGGGACATGACTATTCACGAGGTGGATGCTCTTGATTTATGTATTCAGATGTTCTGTTTTAGTTGGCAGGACATAGCTTTCCCGTTGCTCTCTTAGGTTTTGTTTAAATTCGCATATCCTTTGAATGAACAATCGAGGACAATTGCTTTGTTATAAGAGGGGGGTATGTTACAGGACTGAGTATTTTACCTCTTTCCTTAAGCATTGTAATCATGTTTTAAGCATGTTTAACATTCACTAATCATGTTTTACTCTGTATATGCATATGTAAGATAGTACACGTGTGAGGATACAGATACATGTTTAGTGTGTGTGTGTGTGTACATGTGTGTGCATGTTTTTGGTCTTTCTCTTATCTTGTTGCAGGAGCATCAGCTGAGGCATCTTGTGGGTTAGCTCTACAAGTACAATCGGGTACAAGCAATCGACACGTGGCACTGATGGTAGGCACTGCCACGTGGCACATGTGATGTGGCAGCTGACATGTGTGCAGGTACGGCTGGCTGCACAGGCTGGACTGCACGTGTTGATGTGTGGCTGGTTGCAGATGATGAGAAGCAAACGTGTGGCGTTGACACGTGGCGACTGGCTACTGCATAGGTAGGTTGCAAGACTGCAGGTGCTGCCACGTAGGCAGCTGACGTGGCAGGCGCTGCAGCCGTACTGCACCCAAGCACGAGAGAGAGAGAGAGAGAGAGAGAGAGAGAGAGAGATAGAGAGAGAGAGAGAAAGAAGCGAAGCTCAAGGCAGCAAGCGCAAGAAAAAGGAGAAGGCGGGCAGCTGGACACGAAGGTGCTGGGCAACCGAGAAACGCGCGAAAGAGAAGCACCGGATAGCAAAAACGCAAAAGTAACGTGGGATTTTTGAAAAAAAATCGATAATCGCCATGTTATTTTTTTAATTAAAAAAAAAAAGAGAGAGCTATTCGATAGTCTGGGGGAAAAAGCTTTTTCCCCCAAACTTGTATAAATAGGGGGCCAAGGCACTTGTTTCACCACAACACAAATTGGGTGAAAGCTTAAAGCAGATCTCCTCTACGTGGAGTAAGTTGATTTCTTCTCGGGAATTGTACAAGGGCTACGCTGACATCGAGTGAAAAATAAATACCTGCGGGGGTGCCACGCTTTGGGGCCAATTGGTCTTTTGTGCAGGAGCACTCTAGCTCCACTTATTCTTTTTTCTTCTTCTTCCAAGTTTATTATTCCAGTTCGTAAAGCGATTTAAGTGTGATTAAGTGTGTTCACCGCCCATAAAATTTTGAAGGCCGGTTTCAGAGCGAGTTGTAACCAATTTCGTGAAGAGTAAAGAAATACCTACGGGGGCGTCCAAGCGGTTTGGGGCCACCACTTCTCTTGTATAGGAGCAATCTAGCTCCCCTTGTCTACATTCTCTCTGTATTTTCTCTCTCTTCAAGTTTAAGTGATTTAAACTATCTTTAAGCGCTTGTGTGTGGTGGAATTTTTATCTACCGCCCGTTAGTTTTATTGAAGGCCGGTTTCAAGGTTATGTTGCCGAGATCACGTCAAGGGGGAAAGCTCGTGGTCATTTGCACGCAAGCATGACGGGAAGAGACGAGAAAGAAGCCATAGAAGAGAATCGGTTTCACTTGGGAAAAAGCAAAGAGAATTCACATTGGCCAAAGCCACATGAAGATGCGTAGTGAAGGCTTGTGTTGACATGTGTAGATCAGCCATGAGCATTTGAGTGGATAAAAGTCAAAAAGCAAGGCTGTTTTGACCAAAAAGATTGAGTCAAAAAGTGGATCAACGTGTATGGAAAGGTCAACTACGTCAAGGTAATGGCGTGCATGTGGTTTGGAACAACTTGGGGCATGAGAACATGCAAAAGTAGGCATGTTTGACCAAGGGCTGACTAGGTTTGACCGCGCTTTGACGGAGGGTTAACCAGCGTTTGACTCGATGGACAAGGGTGTCCAAGGGTGCACCAATGTTGTTGGAAAGCATGGGCTGATTTTGGCTTGGTTTTGAAAAGCAAAAAGTATGCAAGAGCTTCTTTTTGTGCTTTCTTGGTTGGAAAAGTCGCTTTTTCTCGGGGCTTGATGAGAAGTGCTTTTGGCGGCTTGTTGGAGGGCAAGATCAAGGCCTCTTGGAGGGAAAAATCATTGACGAAAAAGTAGGATTGGGGGGACAGCAAGAGGTGCCAAACAAATGTGCTTATCAGCGTTACCAGAGGGGAACTTGATGGGCTGATCAAGGCCATAAGGGACTTTGATGCAGGTGAAGAACCCATGTGAGAAGGCAAGATCAGGAAGGCTTCAAAGGTTTGGAAGGTATCATCTTCAATGGGGGTCTCAGCTTTTATTGCAAAGACTCGTGAGAAAGCTAAGTGGACAGTACACCAACATGGTCAAGCAGCGGTGTTTGACACAAGTGATTGGGTTCTGTAGAGATTCTAAAAGAAAAGTACGAGATAAAGTTTCACGTTGTTATCTGGTGAAGTTTAGGAACTATTCACCTATGGATTCGAAGTGGATGGAGGAGGGTGACTTTGCAGATTCTCCTATGGTTTTACAACTTTATCTTGATGCTTTTGGTTTCGAGCCTACCATGGAAAATTCTCACATAGGTTTAGTTGCGGAGTGTGGATTTGGAGCATTAGTTGATACTCAAGAGGGTGGTTCCTCCACTCCTTTGTCACAAATGCACTCAGATAGGATCTAGGAGTCGCTTGGTGATCTCTTTATGGTTCACTCAAGGTACTGATGGCTGACAGTACATCTGCTTACAAGACTTCTATGCTATGTGTACTAGTCACATGGTTTATGGTATCTTTTGACTTGGGTATGGTTGGAAAAAGATTGGGACGCTCATCTCTACCATATGGTCTTGGATGTGCTCATATTTGTGTATGGAAATATTTGTACATATGCAGCATCCTGCATGTATATGTTTGTGATGATATTGCTAATCATGGGTTCTGCGGAATGGCCATCTCTTGGAGCAGTTGGGACATCACTTGGACACATGTATATTGCATGGAGTGGATACTTGGTTTTTGATGACACTTATTTTGTGTTTATCTTTCTTTGTGGTGTTCTGTTTCAAGTTGGCAGAACTTGGATGTTCCGGTTGCACTATGAGCGCAATCAAGGACGATTGCATTCTTTCAAAGAGGGGGGGATGCCACCGCAGTGCATGTTTTGCCTCGCAGAAACCCTAACCCTAATTTTTAAGATTGTTAGAATGAGGACCTGTTCGCATCATCAAGAAGAGCTTGTTGAGAGGAATAACTTTGTCTCTTATAGCATCTTCAAATTCAAAGTGGTTTGAGAGATTTTTAGGAGAATGACTTTTTACATAAAAAGTCAATAAAGCTGCTTTTCGGTTGCTTTTTAAAAGTAAGTCAATAAAGCTGCTTTTCGGTTGCTTTTTAAAAGTAAGTCACCTTTTAAAACTGCTTTTTAAAAGCCAAACTTGTTTTAAAGCAAGCCTAAGCCGGCTCTATATAAGTGAGGCATGGGGGAGGGCTCTAGTCATAACTGCAGCGTGGATTTGGGAGGAGGCGACCAAAGAAGCCTTCACTCGTGGGCCTTGGGTGCTAGTGTGTGTGCGGGAGTGCTCCTAGCCGAGGATACTCGTTGCGAGTTATAACCAATTTCGTGAAGAGTAAAGAAATACTTGCGGGGACGCCAGAGCGGTTTGGGGCCACCACTTCTCTTGTGTAGGAGAAATCTAGCTCCCCGTGTCTACATTCTCTCTATATTTTCTGTCTCTCTTCAAGTTTAAGTGTTTTACACTATCTTCAAGATCTTGTGTGTGGTGAAGTTTTTGTCTATGGTCCATCAGTTTTATTAAAGGTCAGTTTCAAAGGATTTTTAGAAAACACAGATAATTTACATGTGCTTTTTTTTATGATATCATTGTGTTTTCTAAAGGTAAGGCACAACACCAAGAGCACTCGGCTATTGTGTTCGAAGAGCTTCGTAGTCATAAGCTCTACATTAACTTTAAAAAGAGTGAATTCTTTTTATCAGAAATCCATTATCTTGATCTCATTGTATCCAAGCAAGGGGTATGGATGGATCCAACCAAGTTGCAAGCAATTAAGGATTGGCCAGAGTTGGGAACTGTACATGAAGTTCAAATTTTTATAGGATCGTGCTCATATTACTGTTGTTTTATTAAGCACTTTGCTGAAATTGCTTCACTATTACATGATTTGACCAAGAACTAGGTATATGTATTTTAGTGGGGAGATATACAAAAAAAGGCTTTTCATGGTTTGTAACAAGCCAGCTTGTTTGGACCGTCGGTTCTGACTATGCCAGATTTGCATAAACCTTTCTCAGTTGAATGTGATGCATGTGGAGATTATATTGGTGCAGTATTAAACCAAGAAGGACATGCTGAAGCATATGAAAGCCGACAGTTGCAACATGTGGAACTCCACTTGCAAGTTCATGAGAAAATTTTTAGCAGTGATCCATGATCTCACGATGTGGAAACATTATTTGTTAGGGGCTGAATTTACCGTTAAGACAAATCATCAAAGTCTATGGTACTTTCTCACACAAACTAAGTTGTCTGAAAAGCATATGAGATGGGCAAATTTCCTCTCTATGTTTCATTTTGAGTTTTTACATACTTTTAGAAAGAAGAACATAGTAGCTGATCCGCTTTTCCGAAGGCCTCATGTGCATGCCATTACCGTGGCCTATTATCATGATCTCTCAGATATGCATGATGCATATCATACAAATGATCATATATGGGTTGATTTGCAGCAGGGTAAACTAATCCTAAACTATGCCATAGGAGAAGGGTATTTGATGATGTAGAATCGCCTTTGTGTGCATAAAAACTTAAGGCAAAAGGTGTTGGATGCATGCCATACACCACCTTATGTAGGACGTAGAGGAATTCTTACCACTACATAGGCTTTGGAGAAGTATTTTTTCAGGTCGCAGGTGCGTAAAAACATAGATGACTATATACACCAATTTCTAGTTTGGCAAAAAGTCAAATTTGACAAGCATAAGACTGCATGGGTGCTTCAATCGTTGCCAATTCTGAATCAGCCTTGGGAGAGTTTTTTCATGGATTTTACACAGATCTTCCTAAAACGGAGCAAGGAAATGATGCTATTTAGACTTTTGTGGATAGGTTCAGTAAACAGGTACACAAAAGACCATTAAACTAGAGCATATGACGAAAGATATTTTTGGTCCAAATCTTCAAGCATCATGGCATGCCAAAGACGATTGTGATTGTTGCACCACTAGTCTCTTTTTGCGTGCTCTATTTGATAATATGGGAACCAAGTTGAATTTCTCTTCTACTTATCATCCACAAACAGATGGAGAGAGTGAAATTGCAAATTCAACAGTGCTTGATTTGTTGAAATGTTCTTTCTCTAATTGCAAATCAGACGGGGAGAAGTATCTACCACTTGTTGAGTTCGCTTACAATAATACGGTGCATACTTTTACGAGTAAGGCGCCCTTTGAAATTTTTTATTTTAAAGTTGTTTTGCCTCCTATTCTGCCCACCAAGGATGAAATATTTGCAGCAGATCAATACGTGAGGGATTTGGACACTGTATTTTCACAAGTTAAGACAGCCATATAGAGGTCCTATGAAAAGCAGAAGAAAGGTGCAAATAAGCATTGGAAACAATTGGACCTAAAGCAAGGTGATTGGGTTTTGTTAAAATTCCAAAAAGCTTGCCATCGTAAGAGGATAAGCAAAGAGGGCATGTATCTAAAGCTATCTTGCAAGTATTATGGATCATTTCAGATCTTGGAAAATATCAATGAGGAAGCTTTTCAATTGGTGTTACGAGATCATTGGCGGATACACAATGTCTTTCATATCGGTCTCTTGGAGCGGTATGTTGGTCGTGAGCCTGGTGGAACCGATGATAGAGAACCAACCTAAGGTGGACGAACTCGAAGAGGTCCTGTAGCTTAAGCAGATTGGCTTTCACAAGGAACGAAAAGCTGCTGGTGGCAAACTTGTTCATGGATATCTTGTCAAGTTCAGAAACTATCGAGCACTTGATGCGAAATGGGTCGATGAGGCTTACTATAAGGAGTACGTGGATCTCCTTACTGCCTATCTATCTGGACGCTTGGGCAACTAATTAGAAGCCGGGGGGATGTCACAATCCTCCAGAGCTGTGACATGCGGAATGATCTCTAGGATGTTGTCTTGCGAGTATCCAGGAGCATGATGGACTCACTCATGGAAGGGTGGTAATCTTGGTGAGTGTTATGTGAACTCATGGAAGGGCAGTTGCTTTGGTGAGTTTTTGGATCCTGCATGGGTGGCGCCGATGGTTGGAACTACTTTGGTGTACAAGATGGCAAGTCAGGATATTTAATCCAAATTATTGTGCACGAGCATATGTTTGTGAAATTGCATGTGCATGTGTGGCTTGTTTCGATTGCTTGGACATTGCCTGCTATTTTTGCTTGTGAATGTCCACGGGCACCGAGGACACCTAGACACCCCGTGGACACGTATGTGCACACCTGTCTTCTGGGACTAAGGTGGTGGTTTTATGTGTTTTGCAAGTGGTAAGTTTGCACTTAACTTTATTTAAATATTATTGCTTTGTTTGCTAAAGTTTATGGTTAAAGGTTCAAATTCATTAAAATCTGGGCAGACAAGCGTATAAGATTATAATGAGTTCACATCAGGGTGGACTATATTAATGTACCGAGGCCATTTATTAGTAGTGTGTGCTTGGACAAGTGGAGAAGAAGCCCACGAGTTGCTAAGATGGACTCTTCACACGTGGGATGCTGAAGGGCTGCCAGGGAGAAAGGCGACTGGTTCTACATGCAAACATGGTTAGCTGGAGTGCACTACAGGCCTATATGGGCTGGCTGAGTGCTTAGTAGGTCTCTTCATGCTCGGTCGACTCTCTCTCTAATCTCTTATCTGCTGGTCGACCTGCATATAGGGCTCTAGACAGCTGGTCAATTTGCATATAGGGCTCCAGAGTCCACATAGCTGGTCGATTTGCAAACAGCGCTCCACAGGGAGACCTACTTGCACACAAGGCGTGTCAGGGCTGGTCGACTAACACACAGAGATCCCCGGAGATGGCCGACTTGTTTACTTAATGATTTAGGACTGTATGGACAGTGTACAGGCTGTTTTCAGTCTTGGAGACAGAGAGGGGATTGTTCCAGGCAAGCATGGTGGTCATATGTATGATTTGGTGGAACCTACGGCCAGAAAGCTTGAAACATAGCTGGTTGTGCGAACAGCTATGTGGACAGCATTAAGCTAGGGGTGTGATCACATACTTGCTCTGGGTGGGCTTGATAGGTGCCCTGAGGTAATCAAGAGAGCGGTTGTTGGCTGCTCTGCCCAGAATGGTGACCAACGGTTTGTTTTTCTATCATGAGAGTAGGAACTCCCGGGCACCCACATCTTGTACAAGAGAATACTTTGTTGTTGGTAATAAAGATACCTCGGGCGGGGGGGGGGGGGGGGGGGGGGGGGGGGGGGGCTGGGGATGTGTTTTGCTGGCCCACAACTTCAGCCCCTAGTACCGTGTCATGTGCAAGGTTGTCTTTTGTTATAGGATGTATATGTTCTTGATATTTGTGACAGATGTATTGGAACATGTTTATGATGTGATGGATACTGAATGTATGTTGTGCCTTGGCAAAATAGTTTTTGTATTCACGTGCCCGGTTGTGACAATAAAAGATGCTATCACTTCCTCTATGAGAGTTATGGTTCTTTGATAGAACTTGATCATTTAGGGATTTTATTTGTTGGATGGGGCTTGAGTTTCTACTATGCCAATACAAAGGTAGAAATGGGTGTATGGTCAATTCCTTAGGAGAATATAGCAACTTCGTAGTGGGATTATTGTTTCTTTCAAGAATTTGGTACTACTCTAGGTAAACATAGCATTCCTCAAGACTATTCTCCTATGTTTTGGACTAAGATTCACAGGATCTAGCTGTGGTAGCTGCACCCAAGATCTAGGTAGCCTTATGCAGGTATGATTTCACGCAATTGAGTTGCTATAGACACAGTTTTCCTTGAGGCAGGATTCTTGTGGATGAGTGTTTTATACTTATAGCCTCAAGATCTTGGTTGGGGTAGGATTGCTGTAGACGTGTGTTTTAGATTTATAGTAGCCTCAGGAGGAAGTATCAGGAAGTGTTAATATAGGGCTTATTGATGTGGTGGGCTGACTTGAAAGTCCTCCTCCTTTAGGTGGGAGTCTGGCTGTGTCAAGGCGGGACTGAGAAGGAATTGATAACTCTAACTCAATCTTATGTCTAAACGGGGGTCGTGTATGGAGTGTATCCTGGTGGTATGGGATGCTAGGATATGCTACATGCAGGGTTTCTCGATACATCTATATTTCTATTTGGTGGATTTTCGGGCCAAAGGGAAGCAGCAGTTGATTTGGGAAATCAATTACAAGAACGAAGGTTGTGGATTGCAGATGATCGGAGAAGAGTGTTATGTAGTTGCTTGGTATTTGCAGCTATGATTCGGTCTATGTTTTGGGTAAAGTGGTTATGCTTTACCATATGCGGGTAAAGCGGTTTTGCACTTGCTGAAGCTTCTTTGCTTCACATAGATAGTTTTGAGGGATCTTTATGTGCACACATCTTTGTAGAGGTCTAGACTCAGCAAGATCTAGCCCAGATCTTGCTGATATTGAGATCAATGGTTTTCTCAGAGACTCAGCCCAGATCTTGTTGATATTGAGATCATTGGTTTTCTCGGAGAGATTTAGTTTTCCGAGAAGGTTCAATTTGTATGCCGGAAGAGTTTGCTAGCAATCTTTGGTAATCTTTCGGAAGACTTACGAGCTGAGGAGTGATGGATTTGTAGGATGTATATGGGGTAGGTTCTGGTGGTATGGGACGCCAGGATTTATCATCATGTGTATGGGTTTACAGGTTTTTGTTGAGGTAGATGTTCTAGCTTCTGATGGGATAGTTATCCAGATTTCATGTTTAATGGATAGTAAACTGATGTTTTACTCACCTTGGTTATGGCGTAGGTGTACTAGCCTCTGACGCAGCATATGTTTATCCAATTTTGTTGGCCACACCTCTGATGCGGCAGATGTACAATTTATTGCCTATGCTTTTGACGTGGTTTTGTTGAGGTTGAGGGCTTATCTTATGTTCCAAGGTTCGACTGGGGAGATAGATGTTAGTTTATAACATAGGTTCTCTGGTTTTCTTTCTTAGATAGATTTTATTTCCAAGAGTGGAAACATTTGAGGAGGGGAAGTATGTTTTACTTATCCTCGGATTAGTGGGCCTAATCCAACAAGGTTAGGGGAGCCCTAGGATTAGGAGAAAGCATGCTTATATGGGTGGCTAAGGTTATTATTAATAAATCCACGTGTACTGGCTATTTATAACAGTTTAGTTATTTGTAGCAGCAGTGGGCACTATATAAATGAACCATGGGTTATTGTTGTTGTAACCTCACTTTTGGTTAGAGTTCGACCAAGACTCTAGCCACGTATGTGGGAGAGCATATATCGGTGTGCCGAAGGATTGGCATGGATCTGTGGGAGTTAAACCTTAGCCCTTGGCTCAGGGGTGGTCTGAAGCATAGAACCTACGGTCGGGAGGTGAGCTAGCATGCACCCCTCTATGGGGTTTTGTACTAATTTTGTGTCTTGTGTTTAGATCTGTGGGGTTGTAACAGGTTGGGTGTCTGGGAAGGCCAGGTCAGGTGTCATATCCCTATCCATGTCCCAGGCAAATGTGTTGTGCCATTTGTGAAAACCATTAAGATTAATGGTGAGTAACAATGGTCAAAAGTGGGGCCATGGTGCTGTGACCAGCCCATGGGCAGCACTGGGGGTGTGAAGGGACCAAAAAGGGGCATAAAAGTGGGTGCACCATGGCACACCTTTTGATGGCTATCTAGAGGGACAACTTTTGCCAACCCTAGCTATCTTGGTAGGCAGATCTAGGATGCTCTATCCGTATGGTTCACATTGCCATAGCCATCAGCGTTGAGGACTCCCATCTTTCAAGCAAAGAGAGCAAGAGCACCGTCAACACATCATCTAGGTGCTGATTTGCAGCCAAATGCATCATTTATGCAGGATGTGGATTAACAAATCTCAGACCAGCTCCTTCTCAGAATAACGCACAGGTGAAGGGTGGCCAACAGAGCAGCTCCAGGGCGGCTAGGACACAGCAGATTACAGCTGTTTGAAGGCGCCCAGATCAGGCACAAACAGAGGCAAAACAGGCCAGCCAGTCAGTGGTAGCAACCCTAGCTATCTTTGGTGGGCAGATCTAGGATGCTCTATCCATATGATTCACATTGCCATAACCATCAACCTTGAGGACTAGGACCAAGGTGAAGAAGGTGTGTATTTAGAGCATAACACACATCATCTAGGTGCAGCTCCTCCTCAGCATAATGCACAGGTGAAGGGCGGCCAGTATACAGCAGATCACAGTGGCTTGAAAGCGCACAGATCAGGCCCAAACAGAGGCTAAACAGGCCGGTCAGTCAGCCCTCTACAGGGGTCAGCAAGGTGAGCAGAACCCACAGCCAAGGGCGGTGGAAATCAGTCCAAATCAAGTCCATATCTCTCGTCAAGTCTCAGTCAAGTCCAGTACCCATGGGATAGCGAAGTCAGTCAATCTTGTACGCATTCTATTGCAACCAATAAAGCAAATACACCTATAAGGTGGGACTCAATCTGGTTGTAGAACACTTGTGCCTATGTGCTAGGGCTTTCCAGAGATAGAGTGAAGAGTGCAGCAGAATAAAGCAAATACACCTATAAGGTGGGACCCTTGAGAGGGTGGATTGGGACCCAATCCGGTTGTAGTAGGACACTTGTGCCTATGTGTTTGGGCTTTGCAGAGAAAGAAAGAAGCTCTAGAGGAATCACACATTCAGCACACACAAGTCCTAAACTACAAGAAAGAAATATACAATTGAAATTCAAGTACAAGATGTGATTGAGAAGACGCCAAATCACAGCCGTGTGACCAACTGTACACTCTGGGCTGGCACTTGCCTATAGAGAAATGCTCTGTGAAGTCCAACATCGAGGAAAGTAGATGAATATGATGATTTGGCTACCAATGCACCAATGCTCCTAGCCGGCCACTAGTATTGCTTTCGGCTAGTTGTACTCAATTGCCAGCACCACCACCATGTCATCATTGCCACGTGGTAGTGCCACGTCTCGCCTGCGCTGTCCAACCTTGCCCGTCTTGGTGCTATCTGATGTCTAGCTTTGCCCTACATACTGATAGGGGTGTCACATTCTCCCCTACTTGCATTGCAGCTGTCCTCAGCTGCATGGTGTGCATATGAAGTGCCCATAAAGTCCAACACTTGCTCTGAAGCACGGGGCTTGTAACTAGGAGGGGACCCAGAACAATAGACCAACAATTCAAATACCAAACAGAGCATGAAAACACAGAGGAATAACCATGAACAATATAAAAACACCGCACTGAGCTAGAACGGCTGGCCTCCCATAGGAACTTCTTTATTTAGAGAGAAGCTTTTACAATAAACCAAGGTGTGGGTGCGTACAGCACCAGATTTTCCACAAAGCATCAGCAAATCTCTTGACCATATATCTATCCAGTGCCAAGATAAAGCACAACACCAAAAGCCATCCGAAAACTGTTTCAAAACAGTCCCATGAATCAGCTCATAAACAGTTCATGAAACAGCCTGGTATGGAGCCAAAATAGCCCCGAACTTCGCGCCAAAACAGCCCCCAAACAGAGCCTCAAATCAGCTCTAGAAAAGCTCTCAAAAATGTCCTAGATTCCTCCCAAACAGCCCCTAAAAACAGCCCCAAATCTGCCCATGACAAGGCTAGAACTGTGAGTGAAGAACATCAGATGTCAATCACACGTGTGGCTACTCTGTACGGCCAGCATTGACTGCACTAAGGCTAGTGCACAAAGGAGAGCAAGAACTGTACGACCAACTCCTTTGTATCATCCAATCGAACAAGAGAGAATACTCACTGCTATCAGCGAGCCTTTAGATGATCAGTGAAAACAGTAGCAAAACACAGCGCAGTGTAGATGGCCAGTCCCAAAGCAGAAGGAGAGAGGAGGAGGTGTACGGTTAGTGAGCCCCTACTCAGCTTTAATAGAGTCGACCTGCTCTATATTTGGATATGCTTTTCCTTTTTGCCAAAATAGCTGAACTTGTCCAAAAATATCACCTTTATGCTTTTCCTAGGCCTGTAGCCCAAGTTTCATGTAGGTGCCTCCTTTTGTCCACCTGTCCATACCCAAAATAATAATATGTCCAGTCTAGTTTTAATGATGTGTGAACACACTGACTTATAGACCTTATAAGTCACTTAAATGATAAAAATCCCATGTTGCTTTTGCTTAGAAGCCAACTTTCAGGCCAAACTTTGCCAGTAAATGCTCCAGCTTTCTTTTGTGGAAAATCCCCGTTCACACCTTGGTTCCGCTTAGTGTGTGAAACACTGGTCAAGACTGGTGAAGGGACCAAATGGTGACATCCCCTCCGTCTTATAAAGCAGCTGTACAGGGCGCACTGCAGAGCATAGCTACCTGTGAAGAGATGGACATGTGAAACATGTTAGGCTTGGGCATGCGTATGGGTCATAGGGGTGGTGCCCTTATGCAATCCAATGACATGGCAAGATGTTTTTTGGCTATATATTCTGCTTATTCTCTTTTTGGAGGTACTTAAAGCTACTTATGGATTTATGAATATTTGGGATAGAGTTGGCTCTTATGCTTGTGTCTGGTTTTTATCAAACTTGTTGACTCCTGATATGGCCGTTGGACTTGGCCAAAGTTTGTTTCTCGATACGGTTGGCTCTTGTGCCCGTATCTGGTTTTGGATCGTGGATCTGGACTTATGGCTTTAATGGCCGGGTTATGAAAATACTATGGATTGGCAGTGGATCTGGACTTATGGCGTTAATGCCCGGATTATGAAAATACTACGGATTGGCAGTGGATCTGCTACACTTGAAGATTCCAGTGGTATGAGACATATACAATTGCAGACAAGTGTTTATAAGATGGAGGAGATGTCACCATTTGGTCCCGTCACTAGTCTTGATCAGAAGATGAGAACGGGGATTTCCATAGTAGAAAGCTGAAGCATTCATTGGCAAAGATTGGCTTGAAAAATGGTTATACAGCATGAGCATCATGGGATTTTAATCATTAAAGTGACTTACAAGTTTATAAGTTAGTGTGTTCACACATTATTAAAAGTTGGGCTGGCCGGTGGACATATTATTATTTTGGGCATGTACAAGTGGATAGAAGGAGGGAGCCTAGCTATAGCTTAAGCAATAAGCTAGGAAAAGCAGATATTTTTGGCAGCCAAGCCACTTTTGGGCACAAAGGAAAAGCACAGCTAAAAAAGCTGGTCGACTCCATGAAAAGCATGAGCAGGGGCTGTTTTACATATATGTGCATGCATCTACAGGCAGTAGAGGAGCTTGTTGAGCAAGTCGACTGTTGCAGATATATCTCTCTCTCTTTCTCTTGCACACATGAAAACACAGGGGCTGCAGCTGATCTCTTTCTCTCTCTTCTGCGCTTGAGAGTACCGGCCATACAACAGCAGTTCTCTCCCCACTCAGCACTGGCTGTACAGGCTGAGTCCCTCTTTCTCTCTCCTCCCACCTCCAAGTTAACCACAGCAGTGATACAACTATTTTCTACTGGCTGCCCTAGTGCTGGCCGACAGAAGCTGGCCATACAGTGGTTTTCTCTCTCTTTGGCTGCTGGCCACCTGAAAACTGGTCGCCTGCTGGTTGTAAAGCATCCGTACAGCAGTTGTACCCTCCCACACGTGTGACTCCTGTTCGTGTTCTTCTCTCTCACAATCCTGGCCGTGCAACGGGCAGCGTTTGGGGCTGATTCGGGGACTGTTTTTGACAGCTGTGGTATTGTTTTGTCTTGAGAGCTTGGTCTCAATCTTGTATAGGCCCTGTAGAAGGTTGCTTAGTTTTTTGTGGAAAGTTTGATGTATGGAATCGGGGACCCGGATTAATAGACTGACAACCAAACAGAGCTTTGAAACACAGCAGAAGAACCACAAATACTATACAGACACCACACTGAGCCGGAACGGCCGGCCCCCCGTAGGAACTTCTTTATTCACATAGAAGCTTTTACAACAAACCAAGGTGTGGGTGCAGACTTGCACCGGATTTTCCACAAAGCATTGGGCAACCTTCCACAAAGCATAAACAAGATTTTGGCAAAGCCCTCTTAGCAAAAGAGAGGCCAAGTTGATGCCACAAATCAGCCCCAAAACAGTCCTGTTCCGTGCAAGATAACCTAGTGTACAGCTCACAGCTGTACAGCCAGAACTGATAGAGAGAAAGAACACCAGTCGCCGCCCTCAGCCTCCAGAGAGAGAGAGAGAGAGAGAGAAAGAAAGAAAGAAAGAAATATAAACGTCTACGAGAGGCCAAAGTCGGCCTATGAGACAAATCAAAGAGAACAGCTAAATCAGACTAAAAAGTACATTAAATTGATTGTCCTACAGTTATAAGAATAGAACTGTAAGACTCCGAGATGATACTGAGTAGAAAATACTAGAAAATACTGAAAAATGTATATCAGGTAGATCCATGTATGCTGATCAGTTGAAGTGTTGCCCTCTCCTTAGATCAAGTATCTCCGCCATGGGGCCGTCTAGAATGGAGAGATCGTAGAAGCGAGGTAGGCGCCTTCGATGCCGAGCAATAATGGTTCTGATCTGGCGATGGTGAGGATGCCGTGGTCGGGATCCTGGTGGGTGTGGCCGACGAGCACGACATAAGATAACTGCTCTATCAGTGGTGACTCCCTGGGAGCGTGGTCGGTGCCTTGATGGCCCAATGGAGGAGGTATCAGGAGGTGTGTGGGTTGGGTTGCTGGTGTTGGTGCCGAAGAAATCTGTCAGGGTCCTCTGTCTAGGTACATCATGGTTCGGCCTCCTGTCTGCCAAGAGGGTCTCTCTGTGTCTCCCGAGCTCAAGTAGAAACAATCCCAGGCATCTCTGATCCTCAAACTCCATGACCGTGGGTAATGGCCCAAAACCCTCTTGGAAGAGGCAGTGATATCTCCCTCGGATCTCATAATAGACTGTACATCAGCAAATGTAGTGTTCCTCTGTCTCTACCTCCTGGTAGCATAGCTGACAAATGCGGTCATCCAAGATCTGATGCACATATCGCCCTGTCTCAATCCGCAGCTGGTGTGATGAGGTCCGGATCTATCCAATGGCACAACGTATCCCATGTGATAGGTGTACATCCATGTACGCTAGGCGAGTGATAAAATCATCCGGTGAGGTGTGTAGAAAATGACTCTTGTAATGAGCCATTTTCGTGCCCAAGGGCTCAAGGGGGCTAGTCCATGTCCTCTCTGTGTCCACTCTGATGATATCCATCCTGATCACGCGGTTTTGCTCTGAGCAGGTGAGATCCAAAAATGGACAATCCAGACTGTACTGAAAGGGTGGTAGTGCCTCTATCCGCAAACCATGTAGGTCAAACCATGATCTCATCTGAGCGTACCAACAATGAGTATCTCCATCCTCTGCCAACTGTATGGATGAGGTCAATGCCAATCGGGAGTACCTTTGCTGAGGGAGCTCCCATAGCCGCTATAAAAAGGTAACTGCCTGGAATAGGGCCTCGATTACTATTGGTGGGACACCCAGCTCAGCCTGAACAATCTCATGTGGTACTGATGATTTGCTCCAAATCATGCGGGCAATCATCATAATCAGTGGTCTCTCCATTTGCCTCCATCCCTCATCTGTCCCTCTCTGAGATCTGTGATGTATACTGGGTCCCCAAATTGGAGCTCCGTACAGAAGGGTCGGTGTGACAAGCATATCAAATAGCCACAATTTGGTGTGTGGCTCCTGAAATTGTATGTGTGCACATTGCCTCTCAAGTGCCCCCAAGGCTGCATGCCCTCGAGCTAATCTAGTTGTTGCTGCCTCCTTTAGGGAGAAACGCGGTCGTGTGAAAGTAACTCCCAAGTAGACATATGACCTGACGTACTCTACCGGCTCCCCTTGGAAAGTGAACGGAGGCTCTGATCTCGTCACGCATGCTTGTGTGGTGTTAAACACCATAACCTTGGTTTTCCCAAGGTTCACTGTCAGATCTCTATCTGCACAGAAAGCTTGTAATGCATCCAGGTGTCTCTGTAATCCCTCCGGAGAGTCTGAGATTAGAACAATATCATCAGCATATAACAAGATGGGTATCAACACCCCTGCCAGGCATGCCCCTGGGCCTCCCAATCTGTCTACATAATGAGAGACTGCATCAATGTACAGTCCAAAGAGGGTGTGCGATAGCGGGCATCCTTGCTTCACCCCTATCGTGCTGGTTACCCTATCAGATAGTCCGCCTGGAGCTCGGACTCTGCATGTCACAGACTCATACAAAGCATATATCCCCCACTGCATATCCTCGGGTACCTCAATGTCATGCAATCTGTGCATAAGCCTGGCACGTGGTACGGTATCGAAGGCTTTGCGGAAGTCCACAAAGCAGTAGTATATCCTTCTCTTCTGTGCCCTGCCCTCTTCAATAAGTGCCCGAAGTGTCAGTATGTGATCCAAGGTAGTAAATCCTCTCCTGAAGCCAGCCTGTCCATGCGCTCGATGGCCATGCCTCTCTGCCCATCGGCTCACGACTCCAATATAGAGCCATATAATTTGGCCAAGTAATGACCAATCATGATCAACCTGTAGTTGCCTGGTACCATGGGGTCCCCACTCTTAAAGAGTGGTACAATGATATGTATAAATAAAATTCGACACCTGCATGTCCAATCTGGTAGCCCTCAAGACCTCTTAGCACTAAGGATTCACACAGATCTGTGTCCCACAAAAGCAATACACTGTGCTTCCCTCTAGTCAACCAAGACAATTCAGCAGGGCAGCCTTGAGCATACATCTCGCTGTTCCATGAACATGGTTTCAACTCAGTTCAAATACACATCCACTGTCCAATCTCTATTTCCACCCTTCAAACTGCCATACCCCTCTTAGTTTGCGTGAGGAAATAACGCAAGGTCTGATGATCTGTCTGCACAGTGAAATCAGCCCCAAGCAAATAGTGTTTCCATGTAGAAAGAGCATGAATTACAACCAACATCTCTTTCTCATAAACCTGTAAATGCTTCTCGGCATTCTGCAATATTCGACTCTCATAGGCTATCACATGTCCTTCCTACATGAGAACTGCCCCAATGCTGTTTCCACATGCATCACATTGGACAACAAAAGCCTTTCGGAGATCCGGTAATACCAATACTGGATCCGAAGTAAGCTTTTCTTTAAGCTTTTTAAAGGCTGTAATTTCCTGATCAGCCCATCTAAACGGAGTTGCCTTCTTTGTTAAAGCATGAAGAGGCGAAGCAATTTCAGCAAAATATCGTATGTACCGCCTGTAATAGGAACACAATCCCAAAAAGCTGCGTACATCATGCACAGTCCTCAAATCTGGCCAATTAAGAATTGCTTCCACCTTCGATCGATCCATACGGACTCCATGCTTAGACACAATATGTCCCAAGAAGTGTATCTCTTGCAAGAACTCACTCTTCTTGCCATTAATAACCAGCCTATGGTTCCGGAGTTCTTCAAACACAATGGCCAAATGCCTTCTATGCTCCTCCTCAGTTTGGGAATGCACAATCATATCATCAAAGAATGTGTCCACAAAAGCTCTATGAGGCCGGAAAATCCTGTCCATCATTCTGTTAAATGTGGCAGGTGCATTTATCAAACCAAAGGGCATAACCAAGAACTCATATAATCCAAAAGTGGTTCGAAATGTTGTCTTATGCACATCCTCGGGTCTAATACGTATCTGATGATATCCGCTTTTCAAGTCAATCTGACTAAAGACTGTGGAGCCCTGTATAAGCGGTCCAAAATGTCATCGATCCTCAGAATGGGAAATCGATTCTCGAGGGTATTCTTGTTCAGGGCCCTGTAATCAATACACATGCGCCAAGAACCATCTTTCTTTTGCACTAAGAGTATAGGTGAGCAAAAGGCTGATGAGCTAGGCTGTATCAATCCTTTATTCAATAGCTCTTGTATACCTGACTCATAATTTCTTCTTGTTGGGCTGCACTGACACGGTACGGCGGTCTATTTGGTGGAGTACTACCCGGAATCAGATCAATGGCATGATCTTCTGGCCTTTCCGGAGGAAGTTCCCTTGGCAATGACTCGGAAAAACAATCTTGGAACTCACATAAGAAATCAGTCCTGTCCTTATCTAACATAGACAAATTAGATTTAGACTCTATTATCTTTTGCATCCTTTACATAAATCAAGTACGCAGAAAGATGCTTTTTCATTACTGATGAAATTGCCGAAGCTGATACAATAGGAACAAATTCCCCTCTAAGTTTTACATCCAAAACATGTTCTTTTCCTCTATGAGTCAAAGTAATCTTCCTATTGTATGTATCCACCACCGCATGTACTCTATGGCAGCATGGCATACCCAACAAAACATCACATCCATAAAGTGGCATAATGAAAAACTCCTCGCTGTCCACATAAGCCTGCAAATGAAGCTTGAGCTTCCCAATAATAGGAGTGACGGGTTCTGCATACCCAGGACAAGCCATGTTAGCCTCATATAAAGGTCCCATCTCCTTTGCACGGATCCCCAATCGGCCAGCCAAATCTGGTGAAATAAAGTTGGCTCTAGCACCTGTGTCAAAGAAAATTAAGGCATTTTGATCTCTCACTTTGCCCCATGCCCTGCACAACTCAGCCTCTTCACCACCTGGCTGTTCCCCAACAAGATCAGGAACTAACCCTGCAGAGGTTTTGGTTTCTTAGACTTGGGCTCTCCTTTGGTGTCAGAGTCCTTTTGGGACTTTCGGTTGGGACAATTAAAAGACATATGTCCCTCCTTTGTACAGTAAAAACATTTCCGAGCATCCATCAAAGCCTGTCTCTCTTCAGGAGTTCTCTTGGGCATTAGTAACTTCTTATACCGCTTCTCTGTAGACCCTTTTGCATCACGCGAAGCATGCCCCGACTTTTCGGATTTCTTGCTTGAGCTTTTACTTCCTTTAAATCCAGATGAGACTCCAATGAGTAACGCATTTGCTGTCATAGCATTCTCTATCATCTGTGACATATTTGTTACTCGTGTCTTTATGCAATAGTCACGCACTTCCTTGGGCAGCCCACAACAATACTTCTCCACTTGCTCAGACAAAGGCACTGCACGATAAGAAGTAACTGGGAGTAAAGCTTTCCAAAACTTCTTATTATAATCTTCAAGATTTCCACACTTTGATGCATCCAACTTGTGCCATGCTGTCATTACATCCACCTCAAAAGTAGATGTGAGCCATGCGGAAGAGCACATGTTTAAACTGTACCGAAGTAGATAGTGCTATGCCCTACAAAAGAAGAGTGGACCACCACTGCAATGCATTGCCTTTGAGAAAAGTCGCAGCTTTTCTCACCTTAGAAGACTGTGTAATTACCACCAGAAAAAGCAGCATCAAACTGCTGTAAAAAGGTAAGTGTCTTTAGCTTATCTTTGGCTCCACTGAATGTGTCAAATTTCACAGCAGCTCCCCCTTCCTTATAATCCTTCACCTTACCCATAGGCGTTAGATTATCGTAAGGAAGTATCTTCACAAGATTGCTACCCCCAGTCATCTAGCCCCAACCTTCATTTGAATTTTTCTTCATTGAAATCTTCAATCTCTCAAGCAAGTCCTCGAAGCTTTCACCTGAATCTCTCAAGCAAGCCTCTTAAGCTTTCACCTAAATCTCCTCTTTCCTCACATACTATTTATGCATGGACAATAATGAAGAGATTTGATTTTCTGGTGTCATTAATTGGAACCAAAAAAGGTATATTTTCTTTGATTGATTTTTTATATCCAATTTCTCTAATGTTAAGATGTGTTTTTGCATCAAAAAGTGTTACTACAGTGCTTAATTGAGGTATGAATATGTTTGGAGGGTATTAAATTTATGTTATTTAAAATGCACTTGTCTGAAATTAATGATAATATTTTACTACACTTATATTTTTGCAAAGAAAGGAGTTAAATCATAATTGTTTTATGGTTTGTTAGGACATTAAAAACAATTCTAAAAAGCAATTCATACATGTGGACCTAGATGATGAGTATGCTCCTCTTTATAAGGTAACAAAGGCTTCTAAGGTTAACCTTTATAAAATGCAACAGGCTAGGGTATTAGGGAGAAAACATGTTGATATATGGGTAAAAGGATCAATTTACCCACTTCATCCCTCAACCCAACCACCACCTAAATTTTCATGGATAGCGACTAATAGGATCGTTTAATGTAGAAGGTCCATTGGAATAAGGGGGATGGGGGAGCAGGGGGTTGAGGTTTCCGCAGCCATGCTTAAGAAAGACATGTTTATTGCTAGCTTGAAAATGAGTCTTAGGTTGAAGGTGTAGCTCAAGAAGCCATAAACATTTAATGATACAACCACGATAGTAAAGGAGAAAGAGTGGAAGATGCAAAGATTGGGCATGGAGACAAGACAAGGTAGAGGTCAGAGTTGGGGAGAAACCCATATTACTGGCTCAAGAGGTTGTGTCAATTTCGAGTGAACGGATACCTTGAGGGGTTGTTAGGTCCTATGAGGATGATCAATTTGCGGAAGGACATGCACGACATGGTGAGCATGATGAATAATATAAGCATAAACATGGTGGTGGAGGAAGAGGAAGAGGTTATTGCAGAGGAACTTATATCCATTTGAGAGCCATGAGTGGAATTCAAGAGCAGACAGAGGCATGTATGGTGGAAGAGAAATGAAACAATATCAATGTTATAATTGTAAGGTTTTAGAAAATTTCTTCTACAACCAAGACACAAAGTTCAAACCTCCACAAACTTCTTCTTGAAAGCTTTCCAAGTGTTTGGATCTCATCCAGTCATCTTCAGTTCCATCTACGAGTTGGCACGACTTCTTTATGAAGTTGAATATGAGATACAAAAGTGATTTGAGTTTTCTTCAATGCCAGTATGTAGTTCAAACTTCTTCTACATCCTCTTATGACTAACGAGTCTTATGGATCATCTCACTAAGACTATGAAAATGCAAAAAAATTGTTCAGTATCAAGATGATGTGTGTTTCTTTGCTTTTTGCAAGAACCTAGAAATGTTTAACAGATTTTGACGCATAAATATTTGTACTTACTCAAAAAAACATGTTAGGGTCTCCTCTAAGATAGTGACCCCTCAACCTCTCACACATAGATTCTCAACTTTTTATTCCTATTAAGTTAAGCTTGAATTCATTTTTGGATAGAGCATGAAAAATTGAGCACTTTTACTGTTTATAGCTTGTCAATCTGAGCTATGGATCAAAAGTTAGTCATTTCTTTGACACCCTTGAGAAAGTCACCAGAAAGACATTTCAGACATCCAACCAGATTGTCACTATCTACTCGCCTTGTAGTGATTCTACTTTATTTTCACACAAGTTTTTCATAATGAAATATGACACCATTTCTTTGACACCCTTGAAAAATTCACTACAAAGCAATTTGGGACATTCAACAATATTGTGACCATCTACTCACCTTGTAGTGATTCTACTTTAGTTTTACACATAAGTTCTCCATAATGTAATATGAAGCCATTTCTTTAACACACTTGAAAAAGTCACTATAAGGTGATTTGGGACATCCAACAAGATTGTGACTATCTAATCGCCTTGTGGTGATTTTACTTTATTTTCACATATAAGTTTTTCAATGTAATAAGACACCACTTCGTTGACAATCTTGAGAAAGGCGCTACAAAGCGATTGGGGACATCCAATAATATTGTGACCATCTAATCTGCTTGTAGTGATTTTACTTTATTTTCATAAATAAGTTCTGATAACACCATTTTATTGACATATCTCACTAGTAAAAGTGGTTTCTTTGATATATCTCCAGAGTTATTGGATAGAAAGTGCAAATGAGCAAATGAGTTGACAGCACTCTAGAGTCCACTTCTCTTCTAATGCTTCTGCTTGTGTTGAAATGATTTGGAAACTTTATCAAATCACTATAATGCGATAGGGGTCGTCATGTCCAATTGTTGGACTCTTATTGCGTTGTAGTAATTTTGTTTCCTAGTCTTATTGCGTTGTAGTAATTTTGTTTCCTAGTCTTTTGGCAACATTATGCACCTAATACTTCTGCGAGTATTGTAGTGATTTGGAAACTTTGGAGTCTCATTCTCTCTTAAGGTTTTCATTAGTGTTGTAGGGATTTAGAAACTTTGTCAAAGCACTATAACGCAATAGGGGTCGTTATGTCCAATTGTTGGACCCTTATCGTGTTGTAGGTAGTGATTTGGCAAACTTTGCCAAATCACTCCAATGCGATATAGGTTATGTCCAATTATTGGACTTTTATCGGGTTGTAATGATTTGGAAATTTTGCCAAACCATTACAATGCAATAGGAGTCGTCATGTCCAATTGTTGGACCCTTGTTGCGTTGTAATGATTTTGATTTTCTAGGGCTCTTTTCTTGATGGTCTAAACTCTCTAGAAAAAAAGGCTCGAAATTGATTGCAATTCTCTCTTAATGCTTTCGTTAGTGTTGTAGTTATTTGAAAACTTTGCCAAATCACTACAACGCGATAAGAGCTATCATGTCTAATTATTGGACCCTTATTGATTGTAGTGATTTTGTTCTCCTAGTCTTTTGGTAACATTATGCACCTAATGCTTCTATGTCAATACTATATTGATCTGGAAAATTTGGAGTCTAATTCTCTCTTAATGCTTCCACCAATGTTGTGATTTGAAAACTTTGCCAAATCACGTGATAAGGGTCTAACAATTGGACATAACGACCCCTATCGCGTTATTGTGATTTGACAAACCCTTATACGTAGTGATTTGGAAACTTTGCCAATCCAGTACAGCGCGATAAGGGTCGTCATGTACATTTGTTGGACCCTTATCTCATTGTAGGGATTTTGTTTTCCTAGGGCTCTCTTCTTTTTGTTGGTCCAAACTCTCTTTAGAGATAAAAGGCCGAAAATTGAGTCTAATTGTCTTCTAATGTTTCTATCACAATGTTGTAGTGACTTGGAAAATTTGCTAGGGGTTTTCATGTCCAATTATTGGACCCATATCGCGTTGTAGTGATTTTGTTTTTCTCGTCTTTTGGCAACCTTATGCATCTAATGTTTCTGTCCAGTGTTGTAATGATTTGGAAACTTTGAAAGTTAATTCTCCTTTTTCTGGCTTTTAAGGGTCATCTAGGTCATAATTTGCAAGTAACAGCTTCTTGTGCGCTTATTTCTCACTTTCAGAGGGGTGACAAAAGTATTGTTATTTTGTTCTTGATGTGCTCCTAAGTCTCCGTATTGCTTCTTGAATTTGTTGCTGAAATGATGTTGAGGTAGTAGAAAAGACTGTGCTGATTGTTTGCTTGAATAGACAAGCTCTTGTGTTGGTGCTGAATGCACGAGAGTGGTTGAGTGATTTGCTTGTTGTTGCTTGGGTCTCCATTCTTATCGAACTTTAGGTGAAATTGTTGGGGTTGAAGTTTGTGGTCACGTTTTCTTCACATTGTTCGATTTCCATATGATGATGGAATTACCATCATAGTATCCTTGTTGTTAAAGCACATGCACAAGTATCCATCTTTGATGAACATTGTCAACTGGTGGTCCATGTGCTTGGTGTTGAGGCTTTCTTTTTCGTGCAAGCTTAGGGGGCTTTGTGATGCACTTGGGGACCCAAGCTTTGGTATTTCTTTGGTAGTACCCTTGTGCCTACAATAGTGTTTTTGGTACCCACACTTGTTGCATTGGTGGAGTTCTTTGAGGAACTCGTATGGACTGTGTTGTGGAGTACTCTTCTTCTTCCTTCGCCTTTGAGTGCTGCATTGAGGAAGAGGCTTTGACTGTCGTGGCACCCAAATTTGATTGGCACCTTCATAGTAGCCTTGAGCTACAAGTAGCTGCTTCTCCACCCACATTTTGATACTATTAAGATATCGTGATTGTGGAAGTCTTGGTGGAGTTTTCTTTGATGTGGAAGGTTTGGGACTCTCGTTGGTGCTGAGGCTGCAGGTTTGAGACTCACGGGCATTGTTGATGATGATGAGATTAGAGTCTTGTGGAGTGGCTGTGAATGACGAGGCCTTTGAGCATGTAGTCTTCTTTGATGAGGTTTGTCGATGAAGATGCATAGGATCTGGGGCCTTTCCATTGAGTTCCATGTTAGAGATATATGGTTTGGCTCTGGGAACTTCTTCAAGAATAGCTACTGATTGCGAGCTTTTGGCATTGAACTTCGTAGGTGAGGATGGGGTTGAGGGAGTAGAGGCTTTATCGGAGTTGGTTGTTAACGCAAATGGTAGGTCATTGTATAGAGGGGCTTATCCTCTTCTTCCTGGTAATATGGTATTGTCAACTTTTTGTCATTGACCATCACGATGACTCTTATCGCTAGCAAAGCAGAGTGGTGCTTGGGCAGCAATAGCCTATTTATGTCCCAAGATTAAATCTGCTTCCAACACATACTCAACCACAAAAAACTTGCAACTAAGGGGGTTAGTTTCAATATACATTGTATGTTCAAAGTACCCCAAACATGGCATGTTCAAGTCTTGTGTAAAGTTTGTTCTTTTAGGATGAGCCGTGTGGTGAGTGTTGGTTGCAACACCTAACAAATCATCCCATAGCTCTAGGGTCATGAGGCTGTGTTCTCGTGTTGGATAAAGCTGTGCTTGAGCTGTGGTGATTTTATTTAAAATTTTCAATCCAACGAAAATCCTAGGGATCTTTTTAGTAAGATATGTTGGAAGTTCCAGCTCCTGCAAGGTTTCTTTCTATTGTAATAGAAATTGTACATTGCCTGCAGGAGTGTTCAAGGTGATTATTTGCATGGATTCATCTAGTGAATATAACGATTCACTTATCCAAGGTCCACCAAAGATGACATCATACTCGAGAGAATCTAGGGTAACATGAAATGTAAATTCCATATCCCCATCGATTGTTTAAGTAGTGTATCTAAAGTAACTTGAAACTTCAATGTTTTGTTCATTGGTTTCTTTTGCAAGAGTATTGTGATGAGTTTAGGTTGTGCCAATGACACCCAAGTGTCTATTGTCATGATGCTATGACTTGCATGAGGGCTAATCAATGCGCGTTTGCACTGAACATCATTGCCTAATAGGAAAATCCAACCATACTATGATAGAATCTTCAAAAGAAACCATGGGTGTTTTGGTTATTGTTTCAGCTTCAGATTCTGTGTGTTTCATATTCCCATTCACTTTCATCCTCTGTTTGGGTCTCAGCTTTTTAAAGAGTACCTAATGCGTACACTGGTACACTTGGTCCTCTGACAATTCTTAATGAAAGGGTTGTTTGGAAACTTGCGAATCCTCACAGTCCTGTTTTATGGAGTTCGTTATGTCCTTGTATAACTCAGGTTGAGCCCTTAAAGGTGCAAGTGTTGATGTGATGCTCTGGGTTTATCTTGAGAGAAGAGCCTTTCTCCAAATGAGGTTTTGAGAGACTGTTTTAATCTTGTAAGAGAATTACTTCTCCACCCACCTATTGATACTAGGAAGATATCTGGACATTACCTTATGTGGTGGATATGCCATATTTTTATGGAATTGGAGGTTTGGTACCTTTCTTAGCATTACCTTACAAAGGAGTAGTGATATTTTTTTTGGTTTGGACAACATCAATGATGAGGCTTGGATCTTCATGTGAGGGGCTTCCGATGGTGGAGAGTTCACTTGGATTGGATTTACCTTTCGCAAATGAAATGATGACCTTTGGTGTTGTTCATCAATTTGATGATTTGGGCTTGTTCTCAAGAGGGGCTATTAACAATAACGGGGTTTTCGTGATGATAGAAGCCTTTCACTCTTTTGGCGAGGTTGGTGGATGGGGGGTTCTTAGAGTAGAGGTTTCATTATAAGGTACTACCGATGTAGAGGGTAGGCCTTTATTATCAATGAAAGTTGTTGGAGATGCTATTCTTGAGCATAAGAAATATTAATGTTAAAGGTTTTGAAGGGTTAACCTTTATTATCAATGAAAGTTGTTAGAGATGCTATTCTTGAGCATAGGGAATATTAATGTTTTGAAGGGTTAACCTTGCCAAAGTAAGATTCAAGCTATGATGTTGGTGTCGATAGGGTATAGGAATCTAGAGTGGATTTTCAAGGTTATCAAATGAGAGGTAGAAGCCTCTTCTTTTGATAGTGAGGATGAAGTTGAAGAAATAGAGGTTTTGTCAAGAAGGGCCTCTGATAGAGAAGGTAATTTTTCATGTTGAGGAGCTTTTTGGGAAGAGCCTTGATGGATTTTATGTATAACATTATACGGGTCCTTCACTATTCGATTCTCTTTGTTGCCACAAAATGGTATCACCACCTCCATGTTGTGGGTCTTTAAGGTGACTATTGATAATGAAGCATGGTTTTGCATTGGTAGCAATAATCCACTCCCATCCCATAACTAAGTTTGCCTCCAACACAAACTCAAGCATGAAGAACTTACAATTAAGGGGTTTAGTGTGGATGTAAATTGTATGTTTGAAGTACTCCATACATGGCTAATTATTTTTTTGTATGAAAGGAATCCACTTAGGATAAGCTTGAGGTGCAAGTTGACCTACTAACTTCCATAGTTCAAGGGTCATGAGATTATGTTCATGCTATAAGTTGGGCTTTATACTTCCAAAGGCATTAAATCCCACATTAAATCTTGGAGGATTTGGAATAGGATCAAGTTTAGGTGCTAGAATTTCAAGCTCCCTGGGTGTTATGGCTCACCCTAACCCCCCATTTGAAACACATTCAACAAGAGATTACCTTGGTGAACCATAACTATTGTGAGGATCTTTTTAATGGCTGAGCTCGTAACCCTTGAGGTCTCCAAGCTCTACAACTCCTTGAGAAGCAATTCCACCGTGCATCCGACGCACATTGTCACACCGTCGCGTTGCACTACGTATACTTGTCCCTCCTCTCACCTCACATCACTCACACACACTCACTAGCATGCATTAGAGGGAGAAAGATTAGTAAGAGCAAGACTCAATTGTACAATGGGAGAGTCCATTGTATTATGAGAGAAATTTCTTTATATACATGGCCATAAGTGTTCACACTCACTTAAACTGTGGTCGGCTGGGCATTTTACGCTTATAAGAGACCTAATGCTATTACAATGAATACTCTCATAAGATGTCCATAAAGTACATCACTTGGGACTTCATCCTAAGTTGTTACCACACGCTCTTGAAGTGGGAGTCGCCTTAAGTATTCCATCGGACCATTACGGGCGTACATCCAAGTTATAGCTTTGGACACCACTGCTTCATATCTTGCTTATGATTGCCAAAAACATGTAACCTTGCTTATGATTGCCAAAAACAAAGAGAAAAGAGCATTGTGAGTTTGTCTTTGATGCGCTCATAAGTCTCCATTACAGACATGGCAATTGATTCTTGATTTTTTGGCTCAAATCTTGTCGAGGCAATAGGTAAGATTGTTGGTTGGTTACCATTGGGGTTTGTGGAACACACAAGCTCTTGTGTAGGGAGAGTGGTTGAGTGGCTTGCTTAGTGTTTCTTGGGCCTCCATTCTTGTCGAACTTTAAGTGAAGCTGTTGGGGTTAAAGTCGATAGCGAGGCTGTCTTCACTTTGTTCGATTTTGGCAACCATATAATGGGATTACTATCATAGTATACTTGTTGAGGCACGTGCACAGGCACCCATCTTTGATGAACATTATAAATTGGTGGCTGATGCCTTTATTGCTAATGTTTATTTCTTTATACATGCTTAGGGGATGTTTTGATGTGCTTGGGAATCCAAGCTTTGGTATTACTTTGGTAGTACCCTTGTGCTTGTAGTGATTTTTTTGGTACCCACAATTATTCACTTGGTGGAGTTCTTGAGGAACTCGCATAAGATTTTGTGGATGGTATTGTGGAGTACTTTTATTTTTCCTTGGCCTCAGAGTGCTGCGCTGAGGAAGATGCTTTGACTGTCGAGGCATCCAAATTTGATTGGCACCTTCGTAGTAGCCTTGAGCAACAAGTAGGTGCTTCTCCACCCACATGTTGATACCATTAAGATACCTTGATTTTTGTTGTCTTGGTGCATTTTTCTTTTTGGTTGAAGTGGAAGGTTGTGGGCTCTCCTTCACATTAGTTGTCAGGCTGCAAGTTTGAGACTCATGGGTATTTTTGACGATGATAAGGTTAGAGTCTCTTGTGGAGTGGCTGTCGATGATGAGGCTTGCAGCATGCGATTGTCTCCTTTGGTGAGGTTTGTCGATGAAGAGGCATAGGTTCCATTATGGCTTTTCCTTTGAGTTCCTTGTTAGAGATAGATGGGTGCGTGAGGGAAACTTCTTGAGGAATAGCTTTTGATTATGAGGTTTCGGCATCAAACTTTGTGGAAGAGGCTTGTAACTTTTTGCATTCATCATCATAGAAATCCATTAGGGTTGGATCCTCTTCCTTGCAGTATGGTATTGTCAACTTTGTGTCGTTGACCATCGTGATGATCCTATTGCTGGAAAAGTACAGTGGTGCTTGGGTAGCAATAGTCCATTTATGCTCCAAGATCAAATCTTCTTCCAACATATAGTCAACCACAAAAAACTTGCAAGTAAGGGGGTTAGTTTCAATATACATTTTATATTCAAAGTATCCCAAACATGGTATGTTCAAGTCTTGTGTAAAGGAAATTCTTTCAGGATGAGCCATAAATGTTGGTTGACCTAACAAATCCCATAGCTCGAGGTCATGAGATTGTGTTCTCGTACTTGAGCTGTGGTGATTTTATTAGAAAGTTTCAATCCAAATAGAATTTTAGAGATCTTTTTAGTAAGACATATTGGAAGTTTCAGCTCCTCCAAGGTCTCTTTCTCCCGTAAATAGAAATTATTGTACAATGCCTGCAGGAGTGTTCAAGGTGACTGTTTGCATGGATTCATCAATTGAATATAATGAGTTACGTATCCAAGTTCCACCAAGGACGACATCATACTCAAGGGGATTTGTGGTAACATGGAATCTAAATTTCACATCTCCATCGATTATTTAAGTAGCATAGCTAAAGTAATCAGGAACTTGAATGATTTGTCCATTGGCTCCTCTTATAAGACCATTGTCTGTAGTAGGGATGAGTTTAGGTTGTTCCAATGACACTCAAGTGTCTATTGTCATAATGTTATGACTAGCTTGAGGGCCACTTAATGCGCATTTGCGCTTAACATCATTGCTTGTAGGGAAATCCAACCATACCATGATAGAATCTTCAAGAGGAACCATGGATGTTTTAGTTTGTGTTTTAGTTTCAGATCCTGTTTCGGTTTCATATTCTCATTCACTTTTATCCTCTTTTTGGCTCTCAGCTTTGTCAAGAATACCCAATGTGTACAATGGCACACTTGGTCCTCTAATAATTCTAATTGAGTTATGTTTGAAAACTTGTGAATCCTCACAGTCTTGTTCTAGGGAGCTTTTTATGTCTTGGTATAAATCATGTTGAGCAAGTTTTGATGTTATGCTGGCTTCACCATGAGAGAAGAAAATTCCTCTATATGAGGATTTGAGAGACTGCTTCAATTTCGTAAGCGATTCATCGAATTCCTCACGTGCGTTTTCAATTGCATAATTCGTGCAATCTATCACTAATAACTCTTCTATAGAGAGTATGTCTTTCTCTTGAAAGGGGAAGTGGTACTCCTCCAAGTTTTGTATTTTGGTTGCTTTTTTAGGATTGACATTATGAGGTTCAATCACAACAGGTGATCCGGTAAGACACTCAACCATGCTAAGCATGCTCTCCTAAGCTTGCTTTTTGTGTTTCGCATATGTCATATGATCATGATTTTCAATTTGGGATGGTTGGGTGGGTTCTAGTTTCTTGATTGGTCTATTAAGTGCACTGAGTGACGAATCAGAACTTGTTTCTTTTGACTTTCTTTGGATTGTCAGGTTTTCATTATGTTTGACCATGTGACGAGATCAAATTTTCTTTAGGGCTTTTGTATCCTATGTCGTGCACATATGGATTTTGTGGTTTGTGTGGTAGCTCTTGAGGTGGATGCTTTTGCATCATGTCTAGCTTTTGGCTCTTTTCGGGTTATGTCCTCCACAAGCTCTTTATCCATGTCCTTTATTTCAGCTTTTGTTTGGGTAGTTTGTTTTTCCTTGTTTTTCTTGTATTTAGAAGGTTTTGTTTACTCTTGTGGTTTCTACTTTAAGGCATGTTTATCTACTTATTTTTGAAGTATTATCTTTTACGTTTTTTTTGACTGTTTCTCGTGCCTTGGCTTATAAGCGTGTCAGCACATTTAAGGGTACCCATGGACAATTTCTCATTTTGTACACTTAAGATGTTTAGAGTTGTATTCTGTGAGATAGGTTGCAGTGAAGCAACTCGCCTTGGGTAATCTTGGAACATGTGGTTGATGCCACAACATTCACACAGGGGTTGCAAGGTGTCAGTGATTGTGGGCATGGAAGTATTCCAAACTGTGCAATCAGCCATCTTGTGCTGTCTACGATAACAGAAACACTGAAGTGTTCGATTAACTGCTTCCTGAGCAGTTTCTACTCTTTCGATTGTTTCTGCTTGGTGAACGGGAGATGGAGGTTTTGAGTCAAGTGTTGATGAATGGGGACACTTTGTAGTATCATGACCAAAGGATTCACAATATATGCATACAGTATAGAAAAACAGGTGCCTTGTATGCACGATGGGGATTGGGATGGTCGTAGTGATTGCACTGAACACAAGGCATTTCGCTACTCACTTGTAGAGGCATTGAGGATGTTTGGCTTTGAAGGATTTCATCCTCTTAGAGATGTCGATTGAAAGCTTTTAAGCAAGGCTACATAGAATTCAGGAAATGACACTTTTGAGATTAACCTTTCTTTTGCCATTGCTTCACTTGTTTTAGATGAGAAACATCTTGTAGCATGATTATCTTCCATCATGTTGTCATCTAAACGTATTGCTTCTTTACAACATTGATCAAATGTTTCTAGATTGAATACAATGATTGATCAAGTTGTGTAAGTTGTTTTTCTTTAAGCCCATTATGAAACATCTCTTCAATTGAGAATCGTTTAATTTTTCCCATGACTCACATCGTGAGTCCAAGAGTTTTATCAGAAGGATAAAGTCTCTAATGGTTTCATTTGGTTGATGCTCAATTGAATAGAGTTCTTTTGCTGCACTCCACTGATCACCTTGTCTTGAAAAGCCATTGATAAAGGCTAACTTCAAGGTTATGAACTTTGTCTTGATCGCTCGTCATCGGTAGAAATGTGATGAATCATTGACTAGCCTTTTTCACTAAGCATAGGTTCAAGGTATGTACCTTGGTGGGGCAGTTGGGATTTCCAAATGCTTCGCATTGCTGTTCAAACATTTGCATGAATTGAACAAGATCAGTTGTTCCATCATACTTACCCATAATTTTAAAAATTTGTACGGTCGTTTTTTTGTATGTCTTTAGGGCCGTATGTGAATGCTCTTATGGGTAGGGACTCACTCAGTCTATGGGCAACCCCCCTTCATAAACTAGTTACTATATCTAAGGTGTGGGCATCTAGGGATTAAAAAGGGTTGGTATCTATAGGATTTGTGGGAATGTTAAGTAAAGGATCAAAACTCGGTAAGATTGAAGTGAGAGGGGGTGTAAAACTTGATAACACTCTTGTTGTTGGCATAGCAAATGGTATTGGGAGTTGCAGTTGGGGCATAGATTTCAATGGGTTCAGTGAGAGTGTCGGCTACGTAGTCCCTCTATCGTTGCTACGTTTGACATTGTCAATTTCTCCTTAATGAGCAAGCACACATTTTTTCTTTCCTTTTTAGAATTTCTCACAGCTCGTTATACAGCCTTAGGAAATATGGCGTACTCTTTGTTGGGTCAAACGAGTGTCTGTTTGTCTTAATCAGCTTAGATGCTACACGTACGTGAATGATCTCTTAGGAATATTTTTTGGAAAAAAGTGTATGCTAATAACTTTCTAGATGGAAGAGGAGGTTCTAAAACCTATTTTTCATCATTGTCTCAAGAAGATAATTTTTTTTAAGATTTTTTTTTCAATTTCGTAGCTCGTTTTTGAAGGTGAATGATCCAAAAGGAATTTGGAAAAACTCTGTAGTATGAGAGAGTTATAGTATTTTTAGATTACTACAACTTTGTCTCTCCGAGTCATTCGTGATTTTATCGTTTAGATGCTCAAAAAGTAGCGTAAATATAGTTTCAAGTCATTTTTGCATTGTTTTTTTAATAAGATTGTGTTTTTCGGATTGTTTTTTTTCTCGATTTTTGGGTCTAATTTTGAGGCTGCTAGTTGGAGGCTAAAACGATCGATTTTACCTTCGGACGGTCAAGACCAAATTCTAAGAGCTCGATGTCGGCTTTTCGATGAGCACTAGAGCACCTTCATCAGACTCACGGTTAAGTAGATATAGGTCTCTGAACCTGAGTGTTTTTCAGAGTCTTTGTTTTTGGACTGATAAACCCCCTTTCACGTCGTGAACTAGTAGGGTGCAGTTCACGACATGAAGCAGATTTCACGGATTTTATCAAATTTGTTTTTGTTTTTGCATTTGTTTTTTTTTTTGCATGAGGTCTTAAGGCGTGAGACCCTTAAACCTGATTAGGATTTACGAAAAAATTAAATTTGATTTTTTTTTTGCGTGGTACCCTAGGATGTGACCTTAGGATGTGAGTGTAGAAATGGGTTCACGCATGAACCGATTTTTGAAAATTTTATTTATTATTTTTTTGAAGTCTGGTGAAAAATTTGAATTTTCTTGTTTTGGGGAGGGGAACATTTTTTAATTTTAAATTAAGGAGATATTGATATTTTTCAAAAAAGACAAGCGGGAATAAAAAAAGTTAATCTTTTTATGACACCTCTTTACACCTCTCATAAATGATCCTCAAAATAGTTAATTTGACAACTCATGGGTATCTACTCATTGTCATTAGCCTTAATGAGTTATGTAAAAAAGATTATAAATTAATCAAATATTAATTTTTTTACTAATATTTTTTAAGACTAATCAAGGACTTTAATTAACCTTTAATTATTAATTAATTCACACAATTGAGCACATCATTGGATAGAGCAAAGAATTGATAAGCTATGTGCATCAACTAATGTGTAAATTAATGTACAATTAGAGATTTATCAGGTTTTTAATTTGGTCTTTTTCTTTTAAGGTAAAATTAAGCAAAGGAGAGTTAAATTTCTCCAATTTATGTAATCAGGTGTTTTGAAGCATCTAGATGCTCTCAAAACACTAACTTTGACTCAAAACACTAACTTTGACTCAAAACACTAACTTTGATCACTTACACATGATCAAATTAGATTTCAAAAAATATATTTTTTAATCTTTTTGTCTCTTGAAGTTGATTAATTACTCTTAATATTAAAAATCAGTCAATTAAGAAAAATTAGTCGATTTCAAGAGTTTTTTGATGTTTTTGAGATTTTTTTTCAATGATCAAGATACTCCTAATGGTTTCTAACACTCTATTGTATACAATTTCAACAAAAAACACACAAATTAAGCTAAAATTAATGATTCTAGTTTTATGTTTAACTCAAAAGAGTTAAAATTCACTAAAAATTACATTCTATTGTATTATTTGATGCAATGGATGCAACTAAATTTAAGCCCTAAGAACATTAAAAATCACATTAACAGTAACAAAAATTAAAAATTAAGCTAAAAATTAAGAAAAAAAGCATTCTTTAAAAAAAAGCTATTTCTTACAAAATGACGCACAAATCTCTATCAAATCCACATCGTTTTCATGGAGAACCATTAATCAAGATAATGGAAAATGGGTAATACGTAGATTAGAGAAAAACGATAAAAAAATCCAAGGGATGGCTCCTCGATAGAGGCGTCAAAAATGTTATGGCTTACTCTTACCTCCCTTGAAACACATCGAACAAGAGATTACCTAGTGAAGTGTAACTGTCGTGTTGAGGATCTTTCCAATGGTCGAGCTCGTAACCCTTGAGGTCTCCAAGCTCTACAACTCCTTGAGAGGCATTCCACTATGTCTCCCGTCCAGCGTTGTCATACCACCACGTTGCATTACGTATACTCGTCCCTTCTCTCACCTCACATCACTCACACACTCACTAGCATGCATTACTGAGAGAGATTAGCAAGAGAGAAAGATTCAATTGTACAATAGGAGAGTCCATTGTATTATGAGAGAAGTTCACTTATATACACGACCATAAGTGTTCACGCTTGGCCAGGCACTTTAGGCTTATAAGAGGCCTAATGCTATTACAGTGAATACTCTCATAATATATTCATGAAGTACGTCACTTGGAACTTCATCCTAACTTACTATCACATGCTTTTGAAGCGGGGATCAATTAAGTACTCCATTGGACCATTACGGGCACTCGCCCAAGTTATAGCTTTGGACACCATTGCTTCATATCTTGAATGACCTTTTTGTGTATCCACCTTAACTTCTTGATGTAAGATAATGGCGGTAGCTCTTATTAACCCTAAGAATGGGTTAACAACGGGTTTAGGTGTGGTGAAGGTTGACTCCTCTTCTCCTAAGAGCATTGTGAATGTATTGGTATTCTAAGGTGACAATTTGCATTGATTTGAGAATTAATTATCCAAAAGCCATCCAAGATGATTTTATTAAGGTCCTCCAAAGTAACTTAGAACTCCCATTCTATGTTATCCTCAAGGCAAAAAGTGAAATAACACTATACTTCCATGTATTCCCCATTAGCATCTATCACTTCAATGTGTGTTGATTATGGGTTGTCTTAAGGATACCCAAGTTTTCTAAATACAATGCTATGACTAGCTTTAGGACTCATTTTTGTTTAATGTTCTCTCCCATAGGAAAATATATACCTAAACTTTGACAAGATTTTCAAAAGGAACCATGGATGTTTTAGATTTAGTTTCCCATTCACTTTGAGATGGATGCATGGAATCCTCATTCTTCGATGTATTCCCACCAAAGAGCTGGTCTAAAGCATAGTCTTTCTCATTTTGACTTTAAACATTCTCAAGATTGCTTAATGTTGTGCTCAACGTGAACAATGGTACTAAAGAACCCCTTATTGTGTTTACTAAGACTAGTTTAGAAACATGTGAAGACCTTGGAGGTTCACATGAAGCATTTGAATACCCGTTGGTTTTTTCAATAAAATACTAATTTGCAGTACCATGTGTAGATTCTTCTTTTGATTTATCCTCAGGTTATTTCAATGGATCAATTTTGTTACACATTTTCTCTTTCTCGTGAAAGGGGAATTGATACTTCTCTTTGTGTGGGTTTTGGGAAATTTTCTTGGGTCTAAACAAGATGTGTTTCAATGTCAACTGGTGACGCATTGAACACCTTGATAATTTGGAGCATTGTCTCTTGAGCATGCTATTTTGCTAAGGCTCTTGTTTTTATCCTAGGGTGGTCGGTCCGGTCTTAGTGCTTTGATATGACTTTCAGTTGCACTAGATGAGGTGCTAGACTTTGTGACTTCATCTAATATTTCTTGGATCACTAGTAGGTTCTCATTATTCCTTTCCATGTGACGAGAACAAATTTTATTTTGAGCACTTGTAGAAAATGTCACATATATTGGATCCTTGGAGTGAATGATGGTGCATTGTGTTTTCTTTTCCTCCTTAGGGTTTAAGCTCTCATCAGACATCTTCACTGTTTTTTTTTTGGAGGTTTAGTCTTAGCCTCTTTAGTTTGTGTAGCTTTGGCTTTCTTGGGTTTAAGAGGTTTCAGTTCTTGTTTGAAGACATGATTCTCTACCCTGGTATAGAGTGTTCTTTTGCAGGATTTTTGGGTTTTTCTCACACTTTAGTTTACAATTGTGTGAGAAAATTTAGAAGAATCATGGACAAGTTTCCGTTCTACATACTTAAGATATTGAGAGTTGGTAGCTTTTAATAAAACATCTCTCCTTAGGCAGTCTATGAATATATGATTGATGTCACATTGATCACACCTGGGTTATGTAGTATCAAGAATTACATATGCATTCCACTCTACAACCTTGTACGATCTGTAAAAACCCTAAGATCTCTCTAGATAATTTTTATGCATAAACATGCATAAATCAGGCATAAACTCATCCACTCGACCACTCCCGAGCCCAAGGGATGCATACATGAATTATAATGAAGTACACCATACCTTTACCTTGATGTCCTATACCATCAAGAGGTATAACTCCAATCCAGCAACATGTAGCTATAGTGTGAAATGGTAGGTGAGTAGTTATGATCCTCTATACAAGAGAACATAACATAACCTAGCCTCAAGATAACATCAAGAGACCATAGTCTAAGCCTCTCCTTGAGTGTACCCCATACCCATATTATATAGGAGGGTCCTCAAGTGACTCTTGACTCTCCATTTCCCATGTGTGACCCTTGGATGCTTGACCCTAACCTTAACCCTTAAGGTTAGTTCTAACCCATGCTCCACTAGAGCTTTTTCCCATACTCCCATGCTCACAAGCCTAATGTGGGTTAGCCTCCTAGTATATGCACACATAATGTACATATAATATACTTCCCCTCTCTCAAAACATTTCACTCTTACAATGAAAAGAAGGAGAACTATGTTGAACAATCTCAATCGACCAAGTCAAATCCTCTATTTCCCTACCTTTCAACCTAATTTTAACTTGAGGGATTAGTCAACTACAAAGTTTCCTTTCCCTGAATTCAAGTACCTTATCAGGTTCATGTGGAACATAGG
Source organism: Cibotium barometz (assembly GCF_041138505.1). Lineage (NCBI taxonomy): Eukaryota > Viridiplantae > Streptophyta > Polypodiopsida > Cyatheales > Cibotiaceae > Cibotium > Cibotium barometz. The sequence goes on from NC_141079.1 coordinate 9,048,331, forward strand.
ATAATTCTTCAACTTTAACGAGTTCTTGAGGAGTAACTGTGTTATCCTCTCACCTCCCAGTTTCCCTTTCAATCTATTGATATGAAAGACTAGATGAACTCTAACAATTGGAGGTAGTTTTAGTTCATACGCAACTATGCCAATCGGATGTATAAATTGAAATGGACCACAATATCTAGGAGATAAATTTGAGCATTTTTCTATTGAAAAAGTGTGAGAATCTTTAGGAACATTAAAATAAACCAATGCTCCTGGTTCAAAAGACCAAGTTGAGCGTCCTCTATCAGCATAGAACCGTGCCCTGTCCTAAGTACTCCTGATAGAATCCCGAGCTTCGGTCAACATTTCCTACATATCATGCAAGAAATCTCTCGATACATCAAGCTCGATATCCTTAAGATCGACATCAATAGGTTCCCTGGTCAATACCCATACATAAGCATGAACGGACTAAAATCAATAGCCGTATGTTTAAAACTATTATAGGCAAATTCCATCATTGGAAGGTATTTTTTTTAAAATTTAATGCTTTTCGAGAGACATATGCACGAAGCATATTCTCTATAATCTGATTCATGCGCTCTGTTTGTCTATTAGATTGTGGATGATTAGAGGAATTTATACTCAAAGTAGTTTCCTCGTTGTGTAAACCATTTGGAATAAAGTAGGAAAACATGGCCTTATAACAGCAAGAACCAGGTATCCATCGGTGATCCGATGTATCCCACATCTGCTCATAGAATTATTGGCATCCTGAGTTACCCATATCAACATAGAGAGTCATCAACGTCTCCAGTGAGTCATATATGTCTTCGTAAACCATTAGGTTGACTGTATAAATCACCTAAAGTATGGAACTAGAGAAAGAAATGCCAACAAAGGAAAAATCCAAATTTCCTTAATCCGAACACAACAAGATAAACTCGTTGAACTCTAAAGAAAGAGATTTCAACAAGTGAAAATGCCGACGAGATTACTCATCAATATATGCAGGCTATAGATAAAAGAAGTTTATCTAGAGAATGCCCACACAACAACTTTAAATGAATTCAGAAAATGAGATTGTCTGTGAATATTGAGGTCAACATGCTAAGTGATGTAAGTAAAGCAACAATCTTGAGCCCAAATTATTCCATAAGATAATATATGTGGTGACGGATCACTAGCATCCCATACCACATGATACCACTCATACATACCTTATTGATTTGAAACTCCCTAGTATGCCATCTAGGAAATATGAATAAAATTCTGTATAAAAGGAATAAGATGGTCATATCCCAGACTTTCACATACTAAAACTTGTCTCTATATTCTTGAGACCACATCAAGGAATAACTCTTTTCGAGTACATCATTAGAAAAGAATATTGAATTATTGGCGGCTTTCTAATAATAACAATAAACTCAGTAAAGCTAGGGTAGAAAAATAAAAATTCACCTAGATATATAAGCAACTAGGTATCCAGGTTGGAATATGTACAAGTGTACAAGGAACATAGTCCAAAATTATGTGCAAATAACGAAGGCAAATGTTATCTTCAAAGCACATGAAATTATCCAAAAGATCAAAAGATCCTTATAAAACCATGGATAAAAGCATAGAAGCTCCTCGAATCCATGAAAACCATAGTTGATCATAAAAATCAATGCATATCATCTAATGAACATTAATCATGCCAAAAGAAGCATTAAAATTGGTGTGGTCAACTCATTAATCCGAAGTATATGAATGTGGTGTCGTTCAAGTAAAACTCCAAAGTAAGCAAGTAAAACACATGTGTGTAACACTCAATAAAAAATCCCTAGACACAAGTGATCTAGGTAAAATCTGATGAGTCCATATAAAACTTGAAAAACATCCAATAAAATCCACCAAAACAAACAGATCAACTAATCCATGGTAGAATTTATCTTAGGCTTAAGAAATTAAGCATAGATCACACTTAAACAAGTGTAAAATAAATTATCATGAAAAATTATCAAAGGTGAACTACACTTTCAACGCAGATTCTAGCCATCATTGAAGAAATTAAGGAACATGTCCAAAAAGAATGGCTAAACAATGGTAAAAAATCATGAAGACATTGTTTATAATTAATCCAAACAGAAATAACTATTAATACGAGGTATAATCATATTAATAATATGCGAATAACCCGCATCTATCTAATGTCAGCATGAGAAAACATACTTTAACATTAAATAACTCTCGAAAATATTAAATTCTCGAGAAAAAAAATTATCATGATTTTTTTTCTAATTTTTTCTAATTTTATAAGGCCTCAAAATATGATAATTTTGAATTCCACTAAACCTATCTTATGACATTCCAAACTTATATTTTTTCAAAAAAATTTTATTTAAAAAATATCAATTTTTAAGATTTTTAAAATTAATTTCTAAAATATTCCTAATTTCTCTTGAGAATCCCATCGTTCATGAAATTTTTAATTCCGCCCAACAATTCTCAAATCCAATAAAAATTTATAATTTAAATAGATTTTTAAAATTTTTGGGTCAAAAAATATATTTTAAAGGAATTTGAATGGTTACGGGTGCCCGAATGGACACACCACATGTCAATCACCAACTCCACATTTTTTAAAATTTAAAATAATATTTTTTTAATTTTTCACTTTAAATTTTTAAAAATTTTTAATTTACCCCGAACGCATTTAGAACATGAACGGTCAAAAAATTTTGGAATCGCAACGGTCTTTCCGGAATACGGAAAGCCAAGAGTTTCGGGAAAATGAAAAGATAAAAAAATAAGAATGTGAAAGGTCAAAAGTTTCCGGAATCCGAAAGGTCAATTTTTTTTTCGAAATTTGGAAAGCCAAAAGGTTTCTCGGGAATGTGAAAAGCCAAGAGATTCCAAGAAAAAATTTTCAGTGATTTTTTTTAAAAGATAACCAAATCTCTTTTTCTCTTTTTTTTTTCAAGCTTTTTTGAGAAACATTGAAAAGTTTCTTTTTAAAAAAAGAACTCTTTTTATATATATTTAAAAAGCTAAAATAAACAATAAAGCTTTTTTCTTAAGCTTTGTAAAGCTTTACAATTTTTTTTTATAAGGAGGGAGCGAATTTTGCCCGACAAGCTGCAACGCAGCCCTCCCTCCCCCCTCTGCACGTTTTCGAATTGATGAGAGAGGCGGAGTCCTCTCTCCTCTCCTTCTCCATTTCAACTCTCACACTCCGCTCCCTCCTTCTTGATAAGAGAGAAGAGGATTAAGCATCTAATTAGCTTTTAATTAAAGCATTTTAAATCATAATTATAATTTAATTATGATTAATTAAAATACTTTTAATTAAAGCATTTTAATCATAATTATAATTTAATTATGATTAAGATTAATCAAACTGTGCCTAGCAAGAGGTATTCGCACGACGCGAGAGGAAAATAGAAGAGAAAATTTTGATTTGAGAGACGAAGAGGGTCCCACGCACACGGCAGAGCATTCCATACATCAACATGCTACTCCCTACTACATTTCAGTAGAAAATCGGTAAAAATTTGATAGCATACCCGCGGAAAAACCTGCAAAAATGTATAAAAAATACATTCTTAACCATAAAAATGCTCAAATATTTTTTAAAAAATTTGAAAAAAATTCCTAAAATTTGTAGAAAATCAGGGAATTCATTCTACCAAAAATATCCATTACCTTTGGATTGAGCAATGAATCTCCAAGGCAAGCATTGTCTAATGTGTGAATTAATAAATAATAAATGATTAATTAAGCTCCTAATAATGGGCTCTTCTCTTATGTATAAGAAAGCTAGAATCCTTAATTTTGTGAGTTTTGTGAGTTAATTTGGTGCAATAATGTATCAACATGTACTCTATGCATGCCTAATCTCTCTTTCTATCCTCACATTAACCAAAAAAACCACTAAACCCTTTAATTTTTGGGGGGTTTTCAACTCTTTCTCTTCACTAATCACTTTTTTTAAAGTAAAAAACTAGTTGAGTTAGTGAAATTAATGAAATTAAGAGTCTTCTAGTTTTATTTTAGAATTTATTTGATGATTAAGCTAACTAAAATAGAATATATCAAAAAACTCATTGGAAGTGCAAAAATAACATCTAAAATCTGTAAAAAAATATAAAAGAGAGTAACGTTTCACTAAAATGCTTTTAAATACTTAATGTAATGCAAATGATGTATTCTAAGCCTAGATTAATCTATGTGGATGCTAAATGAACCATTTAAATCAATCTAAATACTATAAAAACAACAAATTAAGCTAAAAATTAACCTGAAACATGTTCTTTTTCAAAACAAAAAAGAGAGCAAAAAACAATCAAAATCACCGTAAATCTTCACCAAACCAACTCTTTTTTTGTGGGAATTCATAACTAGAGAGTATGGGAAATGGGTTATGTGTAGATTTAGAGAACAGAAAAAAGTTAAAGGATTTCTTCCCACCAATAGGTGGTGCCAAAAATGTTATTGCTCGCTTCGGCCTCTCCAAGAAACACATTTATAAGAGATTATCTTATCAAGCTACAACCATCATGGGGATCTTTCCAATGGCCAAGCTCATAGCCCTCAAGGTTTCCAAGCTCCACACCTCCTTGGGTAGTAGTTTTCATCACCGTCTTGTGAGTGTTGTCACACTATTGTGTGGCATTAGACTATGGGTCCTCATCCCTTCTCTCACCTCCAACACTCATATATATGTATTAGAGAGAGGATTAGCATAAGAGAAAGAATCAATTGCACAGTGGAAGAGTATGTTGCATTATGAGAGAAGGTGACTTATATAAAAGGCCATAAGTGTTCACACATACTTAAACTGTGGCCAATCATACATAAGGCTCATAAATGGGAGAGTATGTTGCATTATAAGAAAAAGTGTCTTATATAATGGGCCATAAGTGTTCACATACAAACTATGGTTGACCACACCTAAGGCTCATAAATGGCGTATTGCTCATACAATAATCTCATAATACTTGTGTTGTGAAGTAAATTCATAGGGAATCTATTATAGCTTGTTTCCACATGCTCTTGGAGCAGGTATTGTCATAAACATTCTATCAGATCACCTTTTTCAAGTGCATGTCCAAGTTATAGATCTGGACACCGTTGCTTCATAGATTAATCATACATGTTTGTGGTTTCTCCATCTTTTCTATTTGATGTAGAATTATAGTGGAAACTCTTGTTAATCCGAAAATGGGTTAACAACCTGAAAAGGGAAAATTTAGATATGATAAAGGCCAATGATGGGAAAGTGAAATACGTAGAGGAGAACTTGGATGCCTTCACATTTGAAAACTGCCAAGCATGTAGAGGCTCTATAAAATAATGGATAATATTTAAACGGTGCAACACCTTGAAGATGAGAGAGAAGAACTTAATAAATCTCATGCATAAAGTCTTTTCTGTCTCCACAATGAAATCAAGAAAGATAAAGAGAAGATGGACATGATAGTACTAAGTCACCGAAAAGCATTGACCATTTTAACCAACACTCTAAACGAAGCAAACGTAGAAGCTACAACCAAAGATGTAGTCCTCAAAAAGAAGCCCAGAGATGAAGCTTAGGGAGGCAATAAAGGACACAAAGACATCAAATAAGAGTAACACAGATCTACTTCAAGCTAGAGAAACATGAGAGGTGGATTTCATAGCACTTCTCATTGTGTGAAGGATACAAGAATAGTGGAGCTGGAGCAACATTTGGCCCAAAAGAAAAAGCTAAGACCACTGAGCTTGATGAGAAAATGAAGCACAACTTGTGAAGCACGAGGGATTGTGAGAGCAGTATATGTATGAGAATCCTTAATCTTATCATTGGGTTAGTTCATGGGAGGGGGTGTCACTAGCCTATGCAACAGGCGCGGCGGAGAATCTGCCAACCTTTGAATGACTCAATGAAGAAGCTATCTTCCATTAGAGGCGTAGTGGACAAGGTTTTCATAAGAATGTCTCAATAGACTTCGCTACACCTGAGATAATTTTTAGAATTTATTCATCTTTTCCTCTTGGAATGCTGGTGGATAGAGGTACTCGTTCATATCTTCCCCCCTGAGCTGGTCTTCATTCAGATGGTTGGATTTAATATGATTTCATATCTTTTCCTCCTATAATCCTAGGGGACAAAATCTATTTTGAAGGGATGATTTCATATCTTCCCACTTGAGCTGCTCTTGATTCAGATAATTGGATTCAATATGGTTTTCATATCTCCCTGCTTAATCTCTGTTTGAGGGATGCCTTCATATCTTCCCACTTGAGGTTGGATTCAATATGATTCTCCAACTACTCTCGGCCACTTTAGTTATCGTAAGCCAAGTAAGTGCCATCTTTCTGTGTGATCAATGTACCCTACTATATCGAAGCACTTAAAATTGCTTCTCTAAGGCTATTCCATTCTCCTCATAATAGACATGGTTGACATCTATGGAGTGACATTATCCAATGCTTCCACTTCATGTACAACATATTACTGTGCGATTGATGTACCCTACTGTATCATAGCACTTAAAATTGCTTCTCTAAAGTTATTCCATTCTCCTCAAAATAGTCATGGTTGATATCTGCAGAGTGCCATTATCTAGTGCTTCCACTTCATGTACAACATTTTTATCTTGGCGGCATCCATGTCTCATTATTTCTTTCTTAAATAAAAGACCGTATCTTCTTTGGATTGGCATATATGTTTGGTCCACTCGAAGCTTGGCGACACCCACCTTTATATTTGGTTGTACTCCTTGATTTTCAAGAAATCTTTCTACCACTCTGGTTATATTCTGAAATTTCCTTTCGGGGGCTCTCATCATTTATCTCTATCTTAGTGTATCCTCCATGTGTATGGACTGAATGTTGTTTCTTCCACATGTGGTAGTTATATGATTTCATGAATGTTACCACTCTGATTTCTAGAAAGTCTTAAAAATCTAGGGTTGGCCACCTTTGTGCTTGCTATCACATTTTCCCATAAAGTGTCATCTCCTACGGTCCATCAGCATGAGCTCTTCCCACCTCAGCTTTGGTGCCATGATAGGATATGGCATATGCAAGATACTTTTCATGGTGCTACACAATATGTTCTCAAGAGCTTTCCAATACCATGTAACAATAGAAAATTCTTTTACAAATGACAATGCACACATTAAGTTTAACCTACAAGTAAGCTTCACCAAGCTTGTGGGAAAACTTCACATACATCAACACTTCAACTAAATGTTATAGCAAGCATCCCAAATCTGTAGTAGAAGCAACATCCTTTTGTTTGTAACTTGAGCTACAGAACTCTAAATCCAATGTTTGAGTACTCTAAGCTACACATTTAAAACAACCAAGCTTTCTGTGTATTGCACATTACAATCATCTTATAAGTAGCACGAAAAAAGTTACTCGATATTCAGGCAATCTACAATGCTTTCTTCATAGGTCTACAAATCAGCACAATGAATTTGCATATATTTCCACTTGTAAGATTCAATAGAGAGCTTCAACTTTTCTTGCTTTGGCTTCCAAATATCTATAATCCATAAGGGAAAGGTTCGTTTAACTCACCTCTTGGACAAGATCTATGATTTACTTTTGATTTGCACTCCAATGGTGCTTCATAGCTCTAATGGTGATGACCTTATAGCATTAATCTCTAACCACTTAAAGTTTAGGGCTTCCATTCAATGTGAGAGTAACCTATGCTTTGATACCACATGTAAATAACACTTGCATAAACCCTAACTTCCATATAGCCATCTAGTTGCTTTAAAGCTTGTCTATACCACAAAAAGGGTGACTGATCCTTGAACTAAAATAGATGATTTTGGCTTAACTTTAGAGAATAATGCTTTGCTCTAGTTTTAAACATTAAAATATTCCCAAAGAGAGACCATGAAAGACTTTGGAGTTAGCATTTACAACAGAATTATCTAAGATAGGTGTCAAGCATAGCTCAGTAACACCAATTGAAGAAGCTTGAACACAAAACAATGAGAAACTGCATCAACCATCTCAAGAATTTGAATACCCTACTAAGGAAAACCTAAGACAAACAAGAATGTTTTTTCTATTCTTGGAAGGATTGAGGAGTAGGAAATTACATGATGCATTATATGACAAAATGCATCAAAAGGCACCAAAAGGATTGAGGAGTAAGCAATTACATGATGCGTTATATGCCAAAGGCATCAAATGCCACTAAACTATTGCTTGGATGCCATAGACTTCAATGATAGCTTTACTCGCACCCCAATCACAAATAGTTAAAGGTTATAATTATGGGCTAAAACATTGCCCAATGTTAAGAGTCAGGATTCAAAGAAGCTAGAGGCACTAAAGAGTGCCAAAGACATAGCGCGGATGCTCTAGTAGTGAAATGGCTTGAAGGAGTACTCAAAGCAAGACCAGAACTGGACTGAGAGAGAGAGTCGGGTCATTCTCATTTATCTCCTGGATAAGAAATGATGTGGTGTGTTGTTTTTATAAGAAACCACTTAGCTCATAAATTCCGAGTCCTTAGTAGAGAAAAAATGAATCAGTGGTGTTGGTATTGGAGAAGATATGGAAATCACGAATCTACCAAACTACTACCATAATGATGAGAATAACTGGTGTGGTAGCATTACTAGCACTCCATAACCATTATCTTTACCAATGCCACCTCCTCCTAGTGGTGCGTAAGAAGCTTACCCAAGTACATGGAGATTCCACCTTCAATGTCACCTCCTCAACCAACCTTGCTAGGAACCACTCCTACAAGGCTAGTCAAGACTGAGAGCCAATTATTGATGAGCCTCCTAAATAAACCTGACTTCTATGTTAAATATCTAGACTCAGCAAAATAGAATCCCACCAAGGGGTAAACACCATATGGCCCCAACCTAGACATTTGATGCTAGACACATACTAGTTGTGAACACCTTAATGTAAACAACATTAGGAGCTTATTGACCAAGAGATATCAACACACCAAGGCAAGCATGCTTGGCCCTAATTATGTGGCATTAATCATTTAATCAGTGAGACTTTCCTCTTAAGCAACAAATCTAAATCCCTTAATGAGTACATTGTCACAGAGGCATAAACCTTGCTAAATGAGCCTACAACAGAACCATTCAAGGCAAGAACTTTCCAAATTTCTAAGATGGTAAACAAGACAAAAGAGAAAAAAACCCAAGAGACCTACTAGGTCATTTTCAGATTGAGGATGCTCCATTATTCCTCCACCCAAATCACCTTATCACAAGCCCATACTAAGGGATGAGAGGCACAAACAAGCCATTAAACCCAAGGGATGATGATCCAAGATATATTGATATTGAAGATGTCTCAAGATGTCCTATAATTGTTTTGGATGAGAATGAGGGAAAAAGGTAGTGATAGATCAAGCCTAATGGAAACAATGGACAAACTCTTGGAAATGGCCAAGGAAGTTGTGGGGAAGGACAATATAAACTGAGAACAAAATATGAGGAACCCCTCTCCCAAAAAGCTACCCAAGACTCAATATAGTGGACCCAACTAGAAATAGAGGGTCTTGTGGAACCTATCATGCCATTTTCATTTCCTATACTAGGTGCAAGAAACTAGGGTTGGCCACTCAAGGCATGGAGTGACAACATGGGTGTGGGTCACCATCCTAAAATAAGGGAGAAGTCCACCATGAAAGCTTGGGCAGCAAGAAAGGTAATAGTCAAAATGATTAATAATGTGTGTACAATTCCCATGATCCCTATGTATCATATAGTCCAAGGCCCCCAAAGGCACACAAGTAAATGACTCTAAGCCCAAGTGCCTAGGACCCATCCCCCATGTGCATGTGACACCAAATTTACTTTGTTACAAACCATCCCCTACTACAATGATTTTGTCCTCAAAATTGAAGGGTGGTAGTGCATAAACATATACAAGAGGCTATATACAAAAGCCAAAAATATACTCATGGCCTAGGTGTATCTGCCATAAAAAACTCAGATCATATGCGAATACATCATGTCCAAAAGTGAGTGCATGATAGACTATGTCTGTGTCAATGAATAGGCATCCATGAGAATCAAAAGAGAATGCCTCATACTCCATAGAATGCTCCATAAAATGTGAATTCATGTCCTCACTGCATCCATCACCATGCATAGGTCCATAGGCATGATCGACATCACAAGTGACCACCTGAGCATAATCCATATGTACCAAGGCATAATCCTCATGACTGTCCATATATACCTCGTAGAGGTCACAATCATAGATTCTGGAATCATCTCTCAAGAATAGGTCCTAGACCGGGTTCCCATAGAACCTCCATGAAGTATCCAATAACTGCTCATCACTACTATATGCACAAATAGCCAAATCATCGATGTCATCCATATCATCAATGTCATCCACATCAATGATATCTTCCACATGCTCACTAGCATCATAGGACTCATCCTCCTCATATGTAGCATGTGTATGTACACTACCATCATTCACATCAACATAGATGCTCTCCTCATCTCACTAGTAATGATGGTAGATGAGTCACCAACAACTACATAAGTATCATGATCAAGATGCCTGATGTCACCATGATCAAGATGCCTAATGTCACCATGATCAACAATGCATATGTCTTCACCATATGTGTAATCCCCATCCTCATGTGCATGGCATATGTCAAGTGCATCCTCATAGGCATGTGCATCATCACATGAATCATCATTCCTTGTGTCAAACACAATTGCATGCACATGAATCATCATTCCTTGTGTTAAACACAATTGCATGCACATCAAAAATATCCTCAATGATCACGTCTTCATGATCTTGTGGCATCATATCGTAAGCTAAAAATATATCCATCAAAGCACTTATGGAAGTAATCCAAGCAATTCCATTTTCAACTTGTGTATTCCCATTGGCCACGAACACATTGGTGATGTCTTGGCGGTTAGAGAGAAACATCGAGATCATTTCATGTACTTGTTGTCCAGAAATTACACCAAGTGTCTCATCCACTTCAACATCCATAATGTGTGCATAAAGACCCACATAATCATACTCTATGCAATGACCAAAAGATTGAGAGAGCGGGTAACCTCTTTTATCATTCTTGATATCCAAATCTTTCAAAATGAGTTGCAGCATTCCATCCCCATTCAAACATGAACTGTAGGCAAGAATGGGTACCACCAATTCAATCATTTTTATCTTGCTTAGCTCAACAAACTTGCCCTTGTAATTGACCCTTTGGGTATGCATGTGGACAAGTATCATCAACACCATGATCTCATCTAGACTAATATCCTCATAAATTTGCAAAATACTTTGAGATACTTGCATGAAATCTTTGTCTAATCTTTGCACAAAACCCTCTATACTTTCCTTCTCTTTGATGTTGGGAATGAAGAAGGAAAGGTACCAATATTTCTCCATATAGCTAGATAGAAAGTCCTCATGTGAGAATACCATGCATTAGGAACTCAATGGAGTCTTCTTGGGCCCTTTTATTTGGCAGTTTAAGGGAGTCAAACCTTTTCTCTTAAGAAGAAACGTTTTCTAATTTGAAGCTTTAAAACGGCTACTTTATTCGAATTTGAATTTTGGGGGGAAAATGGAATTTAAAATCTAGCAGATAAAACCATATCATGTAACATATCTATGGAAAGCTCTTGATGCGTAGATCACGGATCTATAATCTCCACTCAAATCGGAGATTGTATGTAGAAGTTATGGAGGTCCGAAAATTGTAAAATTGTCCCCTCCCCTTTTTGGGGGAAAAAGTGCACCCTTTGACCACTCTTACACCTCTCTTACAAACCATTGGTTTTTGCTTACATGGCGGGCTCCTATTTGTCAAAAAGTTAAACGTTTCCATAACCTCATGGCAAATTAAAGGGCCCAAAAAGACTCCATTGAGTTCCTAATGCATCGATCTCTAAAGCAATTTTGCTCTTGACTGGTCACAAAGTATTGCACAACATCATATGCCAAATTTTGCCAATCCCAACATAGTTGTGCATTTACTTCAACCACCAAAATTTAGCTCTTCCTTTGAAATGAGAAGTCACTTTCTTCACTTTGGAAAGCTTGTTTCACGAGGAAAGGCATGAAATTAAGCATCCCAATTATGAATCCAATCCTTGAGTCCTATGCAAGTGACTCCTTCACCATTGAATGCAAACAATCTTTGTGCAAATGGCTCTCCTCTTTTGAACCATAAACTACTCACTTGAGTAGATACCATATAATCAAGAAAAGCTTGCACTTTCATTGATTCCAGCAATCTTGTATGCAAAAGTACATGCATCATGGAAAATCTAAGCCTTGATTTTTAATCATAATGTTCTATAATCCTTATGTCTTCAAAAGCATATTATCCTTGTCTTGACTCTCAAATGATAAAGGCCTTTGATAGGCATTTCCATTCATTGCCTTTAAAAATGAAGAATCTCCGCTGGCCTCTTGCTTGAGAGAGGCCTTATCCTTGTACTCCAAATATGCTTGAAAAAGGTTTCTTGCACATTGCTTCTTGCTTAAATATCCTCAAAATCCTCTTCATCACTATCCTCTATAATATCCTCATTCACCATTTCCCTATCTTCCCTTATCTCTTGAAGTTCCTTGCTTGATGATGTTCCCTTAGAATGGCAAGAAAATTTGATGAAGGATGGGTTCTATGGCTATGGAGATTTGCACACAAGAAGGACTATCAAAGGAGAACATTTTGATTAACATTTCTAATCATGAGTAGAAAAATTTTCCCCAATCTTGATCGCTCTCATTGAAATTTGGAGCGGCTATCCCAAATTTTGGTCCACAATGACCCATAGCCCCCAAAAGCTTAGAACACCCAAAAAAATCAAAGAGATTTCCATCTTCCCACAATCACAATGCCCATTTCTTGGTCAAGAAAGTCCAAGAAAGCCAAGAAATCCAAGAACTTCTCAAGTTTTCTTGAATCATGAAGAAAATGGATCAAAGACTAAGGGAGAAGTCCACTATATGAAAGCTTGGGCAACATGAGAGCTCCAAGAAAGGTAATAGTTAAAATGATCAATAATGTGTTTACAATGCCAATGAGCACTATGTGTCATATAGTCTAAAGCCCCCAAAGGCACATAAGTAAATGACTCTAAGCCCAAGTACCTAGGCCCCATCCCCCATGTGCATGTGACACCAAATCTACTTCGTTTACAAACCAATGCAAGAAACTAGGGTTGGCCACTCAAGGCATGGAGTGACAACATAAGTGTGGGTCACCATCCTAACATCTCATAAGGGACAAGTCCACAATGAAACTTGGGCATGAGAGCTCCAAGAAAGGTAATAGTCAAAATGATCAATAATGTGTGTGATATGACACCAAATCTACTTCGTTACACTAGGACCTCTAGAGCCAATCCTAGAAGCATCTCATGAAGGTATTATCTTAAGCCAAGAATTTTAAGAAGATCAAAAATCAATGGACCACTCAAAACAACGATGGGAAAACATGGAAGTGCTAAAAGAGCTTAGAACCAAAGAGGAATCTATGATGAGTCTTTACAGCTTGAAGACATAGGAAACTTGAGAGCACTACATGACCATATCCTGAGGAAATGGGAGATTATGAGAGATAGCTTGTGCTCGGAGAATCTATGATAAGAGAAAACATGAGAGGTAGCTTGCACTTGTAGAATCTATGACAAGAGAAAACATTGAAGGAAATGAGTCAAAGAGTGGGTGTGGGTGTCACATCAGTCAAAAGGAAACTGCTTAAGGACCATGTCTTCATACAATGGCTCACAAAACAAGAAGAGTCAATGACCATAGCCAACTTGCCTTCAATAAGGCGAGAAATTAATGAAGAAATGAGAGCCTAGAAAGTAATCCTTGTTACTATTTCCATGGCTGAATACTTAAAAAAGAAAACCAAAAACCTAGAATGAGTTCCACCAATGGATGAGAAATCAGCTCAAGCCATTAGGAGAAGAGAGTTAGGCTGACTAGGAAAGTGAGAAAAACTCATTAAAGGTATAAAAGGATGTGCATATCAGTGTAGTGAGAAAAACTCATTAAAGGTATAAAAGGATGTGCATATCAGTGTAGTGAGAAAATACTTCAAAGATGATGACATGAATTCCACCATTCCAATCAAACTGGAGGGTGTTGCGTGAACTTGAAAAAGGTAAATACAACCATGGCGAGGGATCATTACCCATTAAACATGTGCTTGAAAGGGTGGAAAAAAAATAAGTTTATTGCTTCTTAGTGGATTTTTAGGATACAATCAGGTGTCTATAGACACAAAGACCAACATAAGGCCACCTTCGTGGGAGGATAGGACATTTGCATACAAAGGAATTCTACTTAGACTCACAACTAACATGCTAGGCTATGTTTCAACAAATGATGTTCCAATACACAAGGATTTCCAACAAAAATTCTTGGAGGTCTTTCATAAATGACCTCTGTGTGTGAATTTAAAGTTGAGAAGAGAGCATATCTCTCTGCAGTGTTGGAGAGAGTGTGTACACATTAGGGTTTATTTAGGATGCCATTTTTCTCTACTTCATTGAACAAAGGTAAAACCCATAGAGGAAAGTCTCCAAAATGTACGGTAGAAGGGCTATAGGCTACGACAAGTTACCTTTTGTAAATATTGACAAGGCAAGCAAGCCCATTGTAGTAAGGGTTCTACAAAAGTCCAAGGTGCAATATGGTGACTGCCACAAGTAGCACAGCTAGGTCCCACACTAGGTAGGACCACAAGGAAGTAAGCAACACTTCTAAAGGAGTGCTAAAGGAGGGAGATCCCATGTACATCCCTTATCAAGTCATAGTAGTAATAAAGGAGGGAGTTCCCTTATCAAGTCATAGCAGACATGGTGGGATAATTCCAAGTTGAACAATGGGAAAAGAAGCCCATTGTAGTAAGGGTGTTGCAAAAGTGCAAGGTGTAGTATGTTAACTATAAGTGGCACAACGAGGTCCCATAGGCAGAACCACAAGGCAATAGGGAAAAAAACCAAAAAAGTGCAAGGTGTAGTATGATGACTACAAGTGGCACAACCAGGTCGCATAGGCAGAACCACAAGGCAGCAAGAAACAAAACCAACAAAGGAGGGAGTTTCCATATACACACCCCTTATTAAGTGCACCTTGTAGTTTCACGTACATTGGATTTATGATTTATTCTTTGATTAACTAGTACAACATTATACATGGCCCAACAACCTAGATAACAATGGTAGTGGAGTCACCACTTGGTATGGTTCTTCATCTCCACATTGCCATATACTTTGCCACTGGCCTCTGATATCCTTGATGCTCTTAAAAATGCATGATCCATGGCCATTTCTTGAAGGGTTGCTTAAGGTAGAGCCACATGAGAGTGGGATCTCGAGGTTGTGGATATTATGGATTAGCTCTTAGTGAGGAAGATCCTTTGGCTTGTAAATGGCTTCATCATAATTGTGGATTGTTGGAAACAAGTGGGAGAGATCCTTTGGGAATCTCTTTTGGAAATATTTCTTTTTCTTCAAAAAATAAAAATGGTGGGATTAAAATTGCCAGGTAGGGGGTCATGCTGTGTTGTGGTTCTTCAATATAGCACACCATGTATGGTAGTTCAAAATTATCGGATGCACCCTTAGGATATAGATATTTATAGATTACTCCAAGCAGATGTCTCCTTTGAAAATAATCATGTTCAGGTGCATGTATTCTTTGATGGCACTAATCTATAGAGTTCATTGAACATGTGAAGGTTTAATGGTTGGTCCAAGGCATATCCTTGATGTATAAACATTAATTCTATTTCCACCTAGAGAGGTAGGTGGAGGTACTGAGCAAGTCTATGGTGCTATGGCACACCAAATTAGGGCTGATCCTTTCAGCATTGGGCCCTGGCCAACCTGGCTCATGCGCAGGCTCTCAGGCACTTTCTTTAGCTAGTTCTTTTACTGAAGACTTATAATCACTACATCTCTTTTGCTTATTTTTAATGTATGTAAGGCATTAGTGCTTTTATTGCAGTAGGCATCAAGGTGACTGACCTCTTCTTGTTGGTCTTGAAAGGCTTAAAGGGTAAACTCTTTTTCCTTCTATAGTGTGCCAATGGCCTTATCCTTTTTGTTCAAGATTGACTAATTGGCCAGGATCTGTGTTGAAACCTTGCCAACAAGCTCTGCACAACAAGGTCATTGATCACAGGATCTGTGTTGAAACCTTGCCAACAAGCTCTGCACAACAAGCTCTGCACAACAAGGTCATTGATCACCGTAATATATGCCTTGTTAAGCTTTATTTGGGATAGAAGTTAAATCTACAGTCTAGATCTCATCATAATAGGGACCATGGGGGATACAAAAGACCACATGCGAGGGTAGCCCCAATAACACACGACCTCATAGATGTGGTAGGGGTGGTGACTCTACCTTCTCTAGGCCACATCTTGGAAGGAGAACTGTTACAATCTAAGGTTCTTCAAGATTAGCCATCTTTATTTCGCAACCAAATGTAGATGGGCTTGGGACCTCTTTGAGCAAGAGCTAGAGAAGAACCAAAGCTGTAGTTCAATTTTTCCTAGATACCTCCACCTCGACGACTGCCCCTCCTGAATGAAGAGTGGATGCTTTGTTTAATGTGCAGTTTCATCTAAGATTATGATGTAGTGCTACCTCACTCTAACTTGGTCATTACCGCTTTTTTGGGCTTATCATCATTCTCTTGCAGGAGTTTCTAGAATGGCAGACATTTAATGAAGGCCAATAGGGCATGACCTTCCACATCAATAAGGGCCCAACTCTTTGCCAGATACTTGGCTACTATAAGGAGTGCAATGGATGCAAGGTTGGTGCATGATCACATTCGAAGATATGTTCGAACGTTGTCTAGACATCCTATAAAGCCATTCATCAAACCACCTAGTACACAAAATCCCGCTTTGACTTCTATTAGGACTTTAGTAGCTTTTACCTCTCTTTAGAAATATATTTTCTTGGAAGAGATCAATTCAATCTATTCATATCTATAGAGTTTGGTTTTCTAAAGTCAATTCTAGGGTTTTTGGCTATTCTTGACTTTAACCTTACCCATGCATATTGGATAACTCCTCTTTCTCCCTCTACAATTTTTACAAGTCTTGGTTATTCTTACACCAAAACTTAAAGAATAATTTAATAAAACTTGAATCTTAATAATTTCTAAATTTTCTTTTATTAAACTAAGATATTTTTCTCATTGTAATATAAATTTTCTCTCTATATATCTTTAATCCAACATTCTCTCTCTAGGCATGGAGATAACCCTAAATTTACAAACTAAATGTAAATCTATCATTTCTACCATCTATATTTTAACCTAAAAGCTTTTCTAAACTTAGATTCCCCTTAATTTAAATTACCTAGAAGAGTTTTCTCTCTCAAAAATTTAATTTCTTATAAGGTTTCTCCCATAATTTTATTAAATGATAAATTCTCATATGTTTAGAAGTAGGCTATCCCAGCCTTTAATTTCTCTATAGCAACAATAAGGGTTTCTCAATTTGGTAAGATTCTATAAAGGTTTGAGCATTAATTTAAAAGCAAGAGGATAACAATTAGATAATAGAGGTCTTTGGTCTTAAAAAATGTGGAGAGATTGATATTTTTTTTTCTAACTTGATTTAGATTAAAAATGCCAACTTTACTGCGAAAGAATGGACAAAATGCAATTTATGAGCAAAAGGTAATTGTATCTTTTAAAAATTAGCTTGTAGGAGACATGTTGTACTTAGTGGGATAAAGAATTAAGCTCTTTCTCTCTTCAAAAACCCACAATATAAAAAAAAAGATCCCTATGCTTGTAGAATCCTCAAATAATCACCTCTTACACTCCAATTGTTTGCTTTGAACCTTGGTAAATCTGACCTATGACCAATTGAGCATGTAGTGCACTGAAAACCAAGAAAAAATATTGCACTAAAAACCAAGCAAAAGTACTCTTTGAGCTCCAAAAAAAAACTTGTAGATTTCTCATGAAAGAGGGGGACGGGAGGACTTTTTTATATTTGAAAATGATGACTACACTCTCTATACATACACCATTAGTTCACTCAAGCTTTGCTAGTCCACTATATCTTATGCAACTCAACCTTAGGCTTTCATGCATCCACCCATTTTCTCATGCACTCAACTACTTGACATGCATCCACCCATACATCTAGTTAGCTCTCACATTTATGTATGGCTAGAGTGATCTCTTAGTTCACTATGCGTATCTCCACATTAGTTATTATCTTTCTCCCAAAAAATTATCCCTAAAATTTTTGCACTCACCTTTCAACCTTAGAGTTTTAATCTTTCACCAATTTAACCTTAGATTTAATTAAATATGCTTTCTAATCACATCCTTTGCCAAGATTAATGCACACATATTCCCTTGCTTATTTTTATGGATAATTTTTATTACTTAATTTCTCCAAAAAGAAGTCTTTTTTTTCTTTTTTAGAATATTTTCTTTATTGTTTTCTCTCTCTTTCTAGCCCCAATGTGCAAGGAGGTGCACTTGTGTACATGGGAAACCCAACTTTTTTTTTTTTTGCTCATGTGGTAACTTGATTGTTAATATTATATTCTATTTTCAAATTTATCAATTTCTCACTCTTCAAATTTTCTAATTAAAAAATGCTCATTTTATTAAATTCTCATATTCTTTCAGTAGAAATACATCTAAAAATTAATATCGCAACAACACTAGGATAAGAGAAGAGAGATCTTACACTCACAAGTAAGCAACGAAGCTTGTTCTCATGAGGTTTGATGGCTATGTGGAGAAGGGATCATGATAAGAATCTTCGACGCTAAGACGGCCCCTTCTTCAACGTAAAGCATAAGTTTAAGTGACAACACCTATCTTTTGGAAAATGGAAATGGCCACGAAGTTTCTAGGTGTGCCAATGAGAAGATCTTTTACCCTAGCACTCCATGGCCAGCCAAGACAAGCATGGGGATCTGCTGGGAGGGAAAAAGCGTGGTATGACCCATCGCCTAGAAAGATATTGATGGTGTTGGGGCCATGCATCATGTTATTGCCTCCTGCAAAGATCGATGGTGTTGGGGCCATACGTCATGTTACTACACACTTACATAGCCCTTGCACCACACTTGTGCGATCACTTAATGAC